>NC_135879.1:52027597-54427597 GCF_964194155.1 Cetorhinus maximus
CCCCTCCCCTTTCCACCCTCCCCTCCCCTCCCCTTTCCCCCCTCCCCTCCCCTCCCTTTCCCCCTCCCCTCCCCTTTCCCTCCCCCCCCCTCCCCTCTCCCTCCCCCCACTCCCTCCCCTTTCCCTCCCCCCACACCGTCCCCTTTCCCTCCCCCCCCTCCCCTTTCCCTTCTCCCCTCCCCTCCCCTTTGAACACCCTCTATGGTGCAGATTGCAATGTTCTGCCAGGGCAGTCAAGGTATCAGGAGCACTTTTCAGAAATCTTTTTCTCTGCCCTATGGTTTCGCTGGTCAATCTGTGTGCTTCATTATAGTACTTGTCTGGGGCTATGGTAATGAAGCACTGGTGTCATGAGTCGTGCCCTGAGGGGATAGCCTTTGTCACCTAGGATCCAAACTTGCACCTGGGCTGGGGCCTCACGTAGCTGTGGACAGCTGGGAGTTCTGTAAAATATATGAGTCAGGAAAGCTCCCTAGGAAACAGCACAGACCTGCATAATTCTTTTCCATTGGTCACAGATAACTTGAACGTTACGGGTGTGAAACCCCTTCCGATTGACAAATGCTGACGGCTTCAAAGAGCTCTAATGGCAATGTGTGTGCAGTCAATTACACCCTGTATCTGTAGGAAGGGCGTGACAGCACCAAAAGACAGCTGCTCTTGCAGACTGGCTATCAGCATCTGTTGAATGAATTTGTTGATCCTTCTAAACAAAGAATTGCTCACCCCCACACCATCCCCCCTCCCCCATATGCATCTGTGTTTTTCAGCCTAAAAGATGCCACACATATGCCCCATAGACCCTGGAATGAGTCACTGCTATAAACGTTTTCAGGGCCCTGGAAGATTGATACGCTAAGATGGTCTAGAATTTGTTCACCATAAGCATATTGGTATAGGATTCATGTTACAAAGAGTTTTCTATTAGCCAGGCGCTTCTTCACCCAGGCAGCATGTAAAGTATGTGGGCAACTTTTCAGCTTTTTCATTTATATGGATGATTATTTAGCTGCAGGTCAGGCCTTGCTGCTGAGTACAATCTTACTTCTAACATTTCACATGAATGATGCAGGTAGGGAGCACTGAGCATATGCCAACAAACACATTAATAGATTAACATTAGGTGGCTGTACTTTGGATATGCAGGTGATGATTACTCTAGCATAATTCTAGCATGTATATATTTTGTTTCTGCTTACAGGAAAAGGCTACATACAGCAGGCAGGGGACAGTGAACCAGAGGAAGCTATTTAAATGGAATGTCTCCTCTACATTGGGGAGACCAAAAGCAGATTGGGTGACCACTTTGTGGAACACCTTCGTTCAGTCCAAAAGCATGACCCTAAGCTTCCACTGGCATGTCATTTTAATTATCCACCTTGCTCTCATTCTGATATTTCTGTCCTTGGCCTGCTGCACTGTTCCAGGGAAGCTCAACATAAGCTTCTGGAACAGCACCTCATCTTTCAATTAGGCAGTTTACTGCCTCCAGGACACAACATGAGTTCAGCAATTGCATCTTGGTGCCCATTTTGCTTCTTTTTCTTTACATGGTTTGATTTTTCTCTTACTTAATGCTTGCAGTCAGCAGCACATTTCTCAGCACATCTTTTGTTTCTTTGTTTCTTTTCTTGCCCCATCAACATTCCCTTTGATGCTTTGAAGGGTGTTTCCATGTGGTAATCTGAGGTGTAATACACCTTTAGGAGACGGTGAGCAGATTGACCATGTGACTGAAAGACCCAATAGCTGTGAAGTGCGGGCTAACGGGTTAATGTTAGTCTAGAGTAGGGTCTGGTTGGAGAAGCACACATCCCGTTAATGCTCTGCTGTCTGTGTAAATAAATAGTATGTGTTTCATTTCATATTGGTCTCTGCGTCTGCCGTATATTGTAATCAACTCGCCTGCCTACAGATAAGCGTGCGACCAGTTTGCAAGCAAAGTAACCCCGTAGTAGAACATAACAACTGGCGATGAGGCAGACACAACCAGTCGATGACACCAAGGAAAGCCGCGAAAACTCAACTGAAGTGAGTCAGCTGTGCCTTGCAGGCCAATTGTAAGTACATTACAATTATAAACCCTCACCATAGTCTTCGAAGTTATCGCTCTCCATTATGCCACAATTTGGCCGCATCAAACCATTTGATCAGACCATCATTGACTGGTCACATTATATTGAACGCCTCACATTTTTCTTTTTGGCCAATGACATATTGGGGGAGGAGAAGAGATGGGCGATCCTCTTATTGACATGTGGTAGTAAAACATACGGCCTAATTCGTAGTCTAGTGGCACCCAACACCTCAGCTTCCAAGTGCTTTGATGAGTTGGTGAATCTTGTGAAAGGCCACTTTCAGCTGAAACCCTTGGTAACAACACAGCATTTTAAATTCAATTTGAGGTGTCGCACCCCCGTAGAGAGAGTCGCTTGCTTTATAGCAGCCTTAAAACAATTGACAGAGCACTGAGTGTTCGGGACATTGATTAGTGACGTGTTAAGAGACCGATTAGTGTGTGGGATTAACAACGACGCCATTCAAAAAAGGTTGTAGGCAGAAACAAATTTAGACTTCAGCAAGACACTGGAGTTGCCATTCACAGTAGAAAGCACGGTCAGGGATTCAGAAGAAATCAAGGGAGCACAAAATGGCGCTGCTCTTCACGTCGGGAGGGAGGCACCAGCTAGAAATGGTGCAGAAGCACAGAGCTCCACGGAAAGGCGGGAAACAGCCGCCATTAACAGATCAGCAAAAAGCAATGGCCTAACGGATAAAAACCACATTCATTATAGCAGAATTGGAACCAGACAGCCTATAAATGAACGACAATTTAAAAGAACCGAGTGCTTCTACTGTCATTGCGATGGGCATATTATGCAATATTGTAAAGAGAGATTGAGGCCAAAGTTCAAACAAAAAGGCAGAAGTCGTGTAATTTCTATAATGGAGGAGCCAGAAGAAACAGAGTCAGATATTTACTTGCAATACAACTTATAAATAGGTAAAACAGAGTCAATCTACGTGACAGTAGAAGTCAACAGAAAACCCACTCGAATGGAGGTGGACACAGGTGCATCCAAGACAGTCATAGGGGAACACACGTTAAAGCATCTGAATGGAGGAGGCCACTCAATGACACTGGAAAACTCAGATGCCAGACTAAGGACATATACTGGCGAAAACATACAAGTAAAATGGAAATGCAAGGTTCAAGTACAATATGGGAGCCAGTCTGCTAACCTAACCCTTGATAGTGGTAGCCGGGAAGGATCCAACTTTACTTGGTTGGAACTGGCTTAAGAAAATCAAGTTGGAGTGGAAAGAGATTTTTCAACTCAGAAAGAAAGATCTGCAAGAATTAATACAGAAATATGTCCCTGTGTTCAGGGAAGAGCTTGGGAAGATTCAAAGGCTGCAAACTAAAATCAACGTGGATCCTGGAGCAACCCCCAGATATTTGAAGGTGAGAAAGAGTGGATATTGAATTGGACAGGCTGGAAAGGTTGGGAGTCTTACAACCTGTACAATTTTCCGAATGGGTAGCACCCATAGCTCCAGTTCTAAAGCCTGATCAGAGTGTGCGAATATGCGGGGACCACAAGTTGACTGTTAACAAAGTGGCTAGACTTGATAGATACCCTATATATAAATTGATGAATTGTACTCCAAGCTGGCAGGGGGAATCGCATATACGAAACTCGTCATGAGCCACGCTTACCAGCAAGTCGAACTAGAAAATGCCTCTCGGGATTTTGTGACTATCAACACACATACGGGGTTATACCAATATACCAGGTTACCCTTCAGAGTCTCATCGGTTTTATGCTTTTGGTTATCAGGTTCTCTTTATCTGGCGAACGCTAGCTGCGCCCTTGATATTGACACATTAGTTGGTGCTTGAAACAATATAGGCAGAGAGACCGATTAACTAAACAAACACTGGTGGTTTATTGGAACTAAGAACAGAGCACTAATGCCATGTGGGCTTCTTCAATCACCTCCAGCTCCAGATTTACAGTTACCCAAGAAGTCCGTGCTGTGTAGCGATTGGTCAATACAGTCACATGGCCAACTAAGTACAATTTCTTAAAGGTACATAGCACTCCATTTTACCACATCCCTCCCCCTTTACTTGAAAGTGCAATTGCCAAACATCACAACATTGCAATTATTTACATGAATAACTATTTACAAGTCAAGTCTCTCAGGAGTCATCCTTGGACGTGTTGAGCGTCGTAGTTCAACGGGTTTTTCCGAGACCCCCTTCTCAGGGGTCAACTGTCCACCAGGCTCTTTGGTGGAAGTGGGCAAGTTGGGTCTTTGACCCTCTCGAGTCCAAAAGGTCCCACCGGTACTTCCAAATTGTGTGGCATTTCCTCCATGTGCGGTGCAGACTCAATCGCAAATGATGACGGCATTTCTTCTTGTGGGGCTGTCTCTCTTCTCTGGAGATGATCCACATGTCATCTAATTATTTGGCTGTTTACCAACACATTATAGGAGAGAGGTCCTATCACAGCACTCACTTCATCTAATAGCCAATTGGGCCCATCTCCAAAGTTCTTTGCGAGAACTGTGTCTCCCACCGTGAAATTTCTTTCATGATTATGGCCATCATGTCTAGCTTTCTGGGCCTCTTGACTTGTCTCCACCCTCCCCTCTAAATTCAGCCTGATAAGAGTTAGATGGGTGTGGCGATGTCTCTTCATTAGTAATTCAGCGGGGGCAATTCTGGTGGTCGTGTGTGGCGTCATCCAGTATGCGAACAGGAACCGTGACAATCTGGTGCTGATGGAATCCCCATCCAGCTTTTTCAGCCAGGACTTAAAAGTTTGGACTGCCCACTCAGCCAAACCATTAGATGCGGGGTGGTAAGGTGAGATTTTGATATGAGTTATTCCATTGAGGGTTGTAAACCTGTGGAACTCCCGGCTGGTAAATGCAGTCCTGTTGTCCGACACGAGCACCTCTGGTAACCTGCGCACTGCAAAACTCTGTCAGAAATGGGCCATGGTGGCAGCAGACGTGGATGACTGGGCTTCATAGACATACATCCACTTGGAGTGGGCGTCTATTAGTAAAAGGAACATTGCGCCCAAAAAGGACCACGTAGTTGACGTGGAGACGCACCCATGGCCACCCCAGCCATTCCCAGGGGTGCAATGGAGCTAAGGGGGTCAGCTTTTGTACCTGCTGGCATCGAAGACAACTTTTGACTAGGTTTCCGATGTCCGCGTCCATCCCCAGCCACCACAAGTAGCTGCACTTGAACATCTTCATCCTACTAATGCCAGGGTGAGCGCTATGTAATTTGGCCAAGATTGGCCTTTGCCCTCTCAGGGGGCACAATAATCCTTGCTCCCCAGAGCAACATGCCATCCTGTCAGGTGAACTCATATCTGCGATTGAAATAAGGCTTCATGTCATCAGACTTTGGCTCACCTGATTATCCATTTGAGACCTGCTCCAGAAGTGAGATAAAAGTGGATCTTGGCTTGTCCACTCACGGATTTGTTTGGCCTGGACAGAGGAGGAATCCAAAAAATTTAATTGTAAGACAAGTTCCTGGGGAATTGGAACCTTCACATTGTTATCTGGCAGGGGGAGGCGGCTCAGCACATCAGCATTTGTGATCTGGCTTCCCGATCAGTGAATAAAATTGTATTCGTAAGCAGCCAATATCAGTGCCCATCTCTGGATGCGAGCAGATATGATGGGGGATATCACCTTATCCTCTCCAAATAATCCCAACAGAGGCTTGTGGTCGGATATAATGTGAAAATGGCGACCACGGAGGTATTGGTGGAATTTCCAAACACCAAACACAACAGACAAGCCCTCCTCAGTTTGAGAATATCGTCACTCTGCAGCACTGAGCGTGAGAGATGTATAACCAATGGGTTGTTCGGAGCCATCCGCCATCCGATGTGAAAGTTCAGCCCCTATTCCATAAGGGGATGCATCACAAGTTAAAATCAATTCTTTTTTGGGGTCAAAGTGGACCAGTAGGGCCGATGATCTTAACAACAGCTTTACCTTCAGAGACGTATCCTGGTGTGGAGCTTGTCAAATCCATTTATGGTTTTTCTTAACCAATGTGTATAACTGAGCTAATGCGGGTGACAGATTTGGGAGAAATCGCCCATAGTAGTTTATCATGTCTAAGAAGGCCTTTGGTTCTGTAGTGTTCCTTGGTGCAGGTGCCTCGTGAATAGCCTGGACCTTTTTTTCCACAGGATGCTGGCCCTGCACGTTGACCTTATGACCCAAGTAAATGACCTCTTTGGCTTGGAAGAGACATTCTTCTCACTTCAAGTGCACCCCCAATTGTGAGGAGCATTTCAGCATCTCCTCCAAATTAGCTAAATGTTCTTCGTCAGGTTGTCCGGTGACTAAGACATCATCCAGATAAACGACATGGGGCACTCCCTGAAGCAGATTTTCCATGGTACGCTGGAAAATAGCACATGCTGATGAGACCCCAAAAGGCAGTTGAGCATATGGATACAATCCTCGATGTGTATTGTTGGTCACAAATTCCCTAGAGCCTTCTTCCAACTCTACCTGCTGGTAGGCATGGCTCATGTCGAGTTTTGAATATGTGATGCTTCCTGCCAAGTTCAAATATAGTTCGTCCAGCTTTGGTGTCGGGTGTCTATCAAGTTTGGCCGCTCTGTTTACAGTTAATTTATAGTCACCGTATAATTGAACACTGGTCAGGCTTGAGTACCGGTACTATGGGTGCCACCCAGTTGGAAAATTGCACCGGCTGTAAGATACCCAACTTTTCCAGCCTGTTTATCTCGGTCTCAACCTTGTCCCGTAGAGCATAAGGGACTGGTCTGACTCTGATAAATCTGGGGGTTGCGTTAGGGTCTACATGAAGTTCGGCTTGTAGCTCACGAATCCTTCCCAGCTCATCACTGAAAATGGATGTGTACTTTTGTAACAATTCCTGTAAGTTTCACGTTCTGATTTGAAAACTCTCAGCCCATTGCAATTTAATCTTTTTGAGCCAGTTGTGACCAATTAAACAAGGGCCCACCCCAGCTACTACTATAAGGAGTAAATTTGCAGACAGATCCCCATACTGCACCAGGACTTGACATACCCCTTTCACTCTTATTTCTTCACCCGTATATGTTTTTAATTTCGTGTCCGATTGTTCCAAACTTAAAGGGTGGATTCCTTTATTCAAGTATCTGAACGTATGTTCTCCTATGACAGACATTGATGCCCCAGTATTGACCTCCATCTTGATGGGTTGTTCATCGACTCTAATGACTACCTGGATTGGCTCAGTTCTACCCACTTTCAGGTTGTATAATGAATAGATGTCAGATTCTGCTTCCTCTGGTTCTTCAACGGGACAGATTTAGCGTTTTCTACCTTTGTTTTTAAAACGCTGTCTCAAACTATCTTGACAGTTCCGCATTATGTGACCATTGCAGTGGCAGAAAAAACATTCAATATTGCTGAACTGTCGATCGCCTGCAGGCTGCCTGGATGCGTTTCTCTCATTATTGTCCTGGGTTTTCACTGTGGTACTGTTGTTCTTCATTCGTCTGTACATAGTGGGAGTTCCCCGCCTTTCTGCAATGAGACCTAGGTGTCCTTGTACACCATTTTCTGAAGGTAAGCATGCAGGTGCAGCAGGCGGTAAAGAAAGCAAATGGTATGTTGGCCTTCATAGCAAGAGGATTCGAATAGAGGAGCAGGGATGCCTTGCTGCAATTGTACAGGGCCTTGGTGAGACCACACCTGGAATATTGTGTGCAGTTTTGGTCTCCTTATCTGAGGAAGGATGTACTTGCTATAGAGGGAGTGCAGCGAAGGTTTACCCGACTGATTCCTGGGATGGCAGGACTGACATATGAGGAGAGATTGAGTCGATTAGGATTATATTTGCTGGAGTTCTGAAGAATGAGGGGGGATCTCATAGAAACCTATAAAATTCTAATAGGACTAGACAGGGTAGATGCAGGAAGGATGTTCCCGATGGTGGGGGAGTCCAGAACCAGGGGTCACAGTCTGAGGATATGGGGTAGACCATTTAGGACTGAGATGAGGAGAAATTTCTTCACCCAGAGAGTGGTCAGCCTGTGGAATTCGTTATCACAGAAAGTAGTTGAGACCAAAACATTGTATGTTTTCAAGAAGGAGTTAGATATAGCTCTTGGGCGAAAGGGATCAAAGGATATGGGGAGAAAGCGGGAGCAGGCTATGAGTTGGATGATTAGCCATGATCATAATGAATGGCGGAGCAGGCTCGAAGGGCCAAATGGCCTACTCCTGCTCCTAGTTTCTTATGTTTCTATGTTTTTGCGCCTTTTGTTACCAGTCCTGCCCGCTCTACAAGATGGACAGCGCCGTTTTGTGTATCTTTTATTGCCTCCGATTCTCTAACAGTGCTCTCCATGGCTGTTGCTAATTGTAGTGCTTTGCTGAAGTCTAGATTAGTTTCAGATAGCAATCACTTTTGAATAGCATCATCCCCAATTCCACATTTCAATCGGTCTCTCAACATGTCATTAATTGAAGTTCCGAACTCTCAATATTCTATTAATTCCTTGAAAGCAGCTATATAGCCAGTGATTGTCTCTCCTGGAAGCCTATTCCTCAAATTGAATTTAAAATGCTGCATAGTGACTGAGGGCTTTGGCTTCAGGTGGTTTTTTTACAATGTTTACTAACTCAGGGAAAGTCTTCGTATCGGGGGTGTTAGGTGATGTGAGGCTGCGGTTTATTTTGCTGCTGTGTGTGGGCAAAAGAATCGCCCTTTTCTTGTTCTCCCCTGTGATGTCATTAGTGATAAAGAAGAACGCTAGGCGTTCGATGTAATGAGACCACTCATCGGAAACAAGGTCAAATGGTTCAAGATGCCCAAACCGGGCCATTCTCGATGACTAAGGAGGCTGCACTTTCAAACAGCTTTCAAGATGGTGGCGAAGTAACATAGCTGGCTTACCATGGCTTTCTTGATTGCTGTCAACTGACTCGGTTTATCCTTGTCACCAGTTTTACTTCTTTGGTTATCTTGTTTGCTTTGTCTGGTGAACGCTAGCTGCACCGTTGATAATAACACATTAGTTGGTGCTTGAAACAACACAGGCAGAGAGACCGATTAACTGAACAAACACAGGTAGTTTATTGGAACTAAGAACAGAGCACTAACACCATGTGTGCTTCTTCAATCACCTCCAGCTCTAGACTTACAGTTACTCAGGAAGCCCGCTGTGTAACGATTGGTCAATATAGTCACATGGTCAACTAACTACATTCTCTTAAAGGTACAGAACACTCCACTTTACCGATATTGGCTTGTGCCATTTTCCAATGGACTATGGGAAATTTACTCCAAGGTGGTTTATCTTGATGATGTCCTAGTAACAGGACTAACTGATGAAGAACACCTGGCTAACTTGGAAGGGGTATTAAAGCATTTCTCACAAACCGGAGTATGCTTAAAAGGGGAAAAATGTATCTTCCAAACAAAAGAAGTGATTTACCTGAGTCATAGGGTCGACTCGCAGGGCCTTCAACCAGTAGAAGACAGGGTGAGATCTATTCGTGAGGTGCCAGCCCCGAAAAATGCCATAGAAGTCATGTCCTTCTTGGGAATGGTTAACTACTACGGTTGTTTTCTTCCAAATTTGTCGGCAGTATTGTCTCCATTATATGGATTACTCAAGAAAAACCACAGGTGGACTTGGCAAGCCCCACAACAATAGACTTTTATGGCAGTAAAACAGTTACTACGATCATGGGCCTTGTTGGTACATTCCGACTGATTTTAACCTGGGGTGCATCCCTTATGGAGTAGGGGCTGTACTTTCCCACCGGATGGTGGACGCTCAGAACGATCCATTGGCTACGTTTCAGGAACACTCAGTGAGGCAGAATGAACATTGGAATTATTGGAATTAGGAGCAGGAGTAGGCCACTCAGTCCTTCGAGCCAACTCTGCCATTCAGTGAGATCATGGCTGATCTGGCTGTAACCTCAATTCCACTGACGCTTTGAATGGCTGGTGTCAGAGGGTCCATCGGATCCTGTCTTTATTATCTTACTCATTATTCACCTTGAACAAAACCTTTCGAAAATGTAAAGCAGTGGAGAGACTTCAGTGTCAGTGGAGAGTATGCCATCAGGGTAAATAAACAATGATTAAATTGTCATTCTCATTACATTCCCCGTCGGAGCAAAACAGGCACTAACATTCCCGATCACAGCCCATCCCAGCTCCTATTCCCAGGTCTCTGCTCTCTCTGTGAGGCAGTAGGTAGCTCTGAGGAGAGTCTTTGTTGTGTGTTCGATAGAAAGGGTCGAATTGTTCAGCCGCCGAATCCATAGATAGTGTGGCCCTGGCATTTCAGAGCATACACCACATCCATGACAGTGACCGTCTTGCACTTGGCGTGTTTAGTGCAGGTGACCCTGATCACATTCTCCAGGAAAACTTTCAGCACCCTGCAAGTCTCCTCATAGATCAAACCTGAGATCCGCTTGACACCGTCACAGTGAGCCAGGCGGCGGGCGGATTGCTGGTTTGGTGATGCCCTGGATATTATCACAAAGCACTTTGCGGTGCCGCTTTGTTCCGCCTTTAACCAGTCCTTTGCCTCCTTTCCCTCTGCCAGACATGATGATTCTTCACTCAGATCACTGCGGAATCTCACAGAAGATACTCACAAATAGGGAAAGGAGGCTTATACACTCTATTTGGCGTTAAGAAATTCCACCAATACATCCATGGTTGCCACTTCATCATATCGTCCGACCCCCACAAGCCACTACTAGGCTTGTTTGGCGAAGATAAGGCAATATCCCCAATCTCCCCGGCATGCACCCAAAGGTGGGCACTTGATTCTAGCTGCTTACGAATATACTTTTATCCACTGGCCCTGAAGCCAGATTGCCAATGCCGACGCGCTGAGCCGATTACCCCTGAAGGACAGCAATGTGAATGTCCTCATCTCTCAAGAACTTGTCTTGTTATTAAATTTTCTGGATTTATCACCAGTGAATGCCAAACAGATCAGAGAATGGACAGACCGTGATCCAGTCTTGTCTCACGTCAGGGAACAAGTCTTACAGGGATGGTCAAACGAGCAAAAGTCGGACAAAATGAAGCCCTATTTTAACAGGAGGTATGAGCTCACCTGCCAGGATGGCAACTTACTGTGGGGAGCGAGAGTCATTGTGCTTCCCAGAGGATGACAACCATTATTGATAGAATTGCATAGCGCTCACCCCGGCATTTCCAGGAGCAAAATGTTGGCACACAACTTATAGTGGCCAGGAATGAACACTGAAATCGAAAACATGGTCAAGAGCTGCATTTAGTGCCAACAGGTGTAGAAATCGCCCCCTTCTGCTCCACTGCATCCTTGGGGATGGCCAGGACGGCCATGGGTCAACATCCATGTTCACTCGTGGGGCCTTTTTTGGGCACAATTTTCCTCTTACTTATCGATGCTCACTCCAAATGGATAGATGTATATGAGGTGAGATCACCCAGATCTGCCGCCACCATAGACAGATTGCGTCAGAGTTTTGTGATACACAGTTTACCAGAGATAATAGTGTCTTATAATGGAAAGGCATTCACTAGTGGGGAATTCCAAATATTTACAAGTCTCAATGGCATAACACATGTCAATACCACGCCATACCACCCTGCATCCAAAGGGTAGGCCAAGAGAGCAGTCCAGACCTTCAGGACCGGAATGAAAAAACTAGAAGGGAACTCTATAGCAATGAATTTATCATGCTTCCTGCTTAGCTATAGGAATATGCCATATACGACCACTGGTATTGACCCCACAGAGTTATTAATGAAGAGACGTCGCAGGACACGGTTAAGCCTCATGAGACCAAATTTAGGGGGGAGGGTAGAGAGTCATGAAAGAAACTTCACTGTAGGAGAAGCAATTTTTGCAAAGAACTTTGGAGATGGGCCCAAATGGCTATCAGGTGAAGTCAGTGCAGTGACAGGACCCCTGTCCTACCACATGTCGGCTGAAGGTTGGGTAATCAGGAGACATGTAGATCACCTCAGGAAAAGGGAAACAGATCCACAAGAAAAGTTGCGTCAAACATTCCCGTTGGAGTCTACACCACAGATGGAAGGAACTCCCCTTGCTTTGGAAGTACCTGTAGAACCCGTTGAGCCTGAGAGAGTTGAAGAGGCAAACTTACAGGTTCCTGCTGGGGAGCCTAGTGGACAGATAACTCCTGAGAGGGAGGCCTCAGATAAACCATCCGAAGTTGTACAACTACAACGGTTGAAAAAGCCTCCTGAGAGACTAAATTTATAAATAGTTTATTTATGTAAATAGTTAATATATTGTAAAATGTACTTTCAAGTAAAGGGGGAGGGATGTGGTAATCTGAGGTGTAATACACCTTTAGGAGACTGTGAGCAGATTGACCGCGTGACTGTAAGATCCAATAGCTGTGTAGCGTGGGTTACCAGGTTAATGTTAGTCTAGAGTAGGGTCTGGTTGGGGAAGCACACATCATGTTAGTGCTCTGTTTTCTATGTAAATAAATAGTATGAGCTTCATTTCATATTGGTCTCTGCGTCTGCAGTACATTGTAATCGACTCACCTACCGACAGATAAGCGTACAACCAGTTTGTGAGCAAAGCAACATAGTAGAACATAACATTCCCCAAAGTTGCCTGTGAACAATGTATGTGTTACCCTTGGAGTAAGTAATTCAATTTTAAAAAAGTAAAACCTTTTTACTTAGTTTAGTTCACTCTTTTGCTCTGAAAGTTACCTAAGAAAAGATAGTTACTAACGCACACAAACAGAAAGATTAGTTAAAAATGAAGATAAAACAATACTTATAAATGTAAATCAAGATTAGTCCATATTCAGTGCAGGCCTGATATGTTTTGAAGTTGAGATGTTGCATTGACTGAAATAAAGGTCTTGAGGTTGCAGAATTGTCTCTGCAGCTGCAATGGCTTCCACTATTGAATTGCCAGAGGTTCCTTTAACAGTTGAGCTTAGTAGGTGGATTCAGGGTTTACAGGGAGGAGAGAAGGTTCCTTACTTCTGTTCTGCAGATGTTGCACTTTCCGCTGCGCAGTTAGTTTACAGCAGGCCAATCGCTGTTTTTAGATGTCTTTCTCTGTTTCACCCTGGGTTGAAGCATTTTCAAGATCTGTAGATCTGTCTTTTTCCTGCCCTCATCAATGCTTTACTCAGGTAAGGCAAGGTGGCCACTGTTATCATGTGACCTGTACAACAATGTGAAGTCACTTTCCAAAAAAAGGCAAATGGCAATTCCATTACAGTTATCCGAAGTCTCCTTAGCCCATGTAGTGATCAAAGGGTCAAGATTGTTCACACCTTACAGTGGCTTATGAGTTAGTGTCTTTGTGTTTGGAGGAAAAGCCATCAAGCCAATGAGTTTCTGTTTACTCTTTTGGAACGCTCAGTGAATTTTGAATGTTTTTGTCTGAGGAATGCATCCTGGTCTCCTCGAGAGGTAAGGGAAGGATGATTGAAATCCATACTTCTGCCTGGTAGCCTGGAGCCATTTTGAGAACAGTCTTTAAACTCGGTCCAAGTATTTTTCTCAAATTTGACCTTCAGAACAGTCTCTCTAAAATTTGTAATATCATAACTGCGCACCTTAACACCTGGAAGACTAAATCTTCACATTCAATCTCTCCTGACTTTCATCTTATCACAGGCCTACATTTTGTCGTCCTCCCACCCACTCCTTGCTCAAAACCTATTCAATTTCTAACTTTTCCTAGTTCTAATGAAAGGTCACAGGCCTGAAACATTGGGTGGAATTGTCCCAGATTTGCACTAAGTGCGGTGAACGGCGGGAAAAATAACGTTTTACCCGCTGGCCACAATGGTGGCTTCTCACGCCATAACATCCTAATCCCGCAGTATTAATTATGCATTCCCAGGAAACACGCCATTTCAGTAGTGGGCGGGCTCTGATTCGCTCGCCACACCATCACCTCGTTGCTTCATCAAGCCGGCCACCACATTTAAAGTCCAGCCGTGTGCACACCTCTCAGTGCTTCCAGCCCAGGACTGCTGCAAAGCAGACATGGCCCCGAAAGGCAAGAAAATGACTGCCTCCAGGTTTAGTGATGCATCCCTTGAGCATCTTTTGGATGTCGTGATGTCCTCTAGCCCTGCTTTGGCCGCAGGAGAGGCAGCTACATTACCACTCCAGCTTGGTAGGCGACGGAAGTGGTGATCAGTGCCAATGCTGCACAGAAGAGGTTGGCCAACCAATGCAGATGGAGGATGAATGATCTCATCCGTGCAGCCAGGGTAAGGCAACCATCTCATCACTCTAACCTCACACACTCAAGCCCATAACTGGCATCTCACTCACCACCCATTCTCACACACATATCCTCACATGTCCATCTGGCCTCATCTCCCCTGGAGGCTGCCTCCCCAGCCCTCACCATCTTGAGGCCATTTACACAAATCAACATGTGCCCCCACACACACCCTAGGATACCCACGAAGCAAAGTAAGCAAACAAACCTTGAAGTCCCGAGTGAAGTGCAGCCCACCAAGTGCACACCTTATATATGCTGATGTTGTTATGTTTTCCTGTCGATGTGGGTGGATGATCCAGCAGGGGAGGGGATGATTCTGGTGAGCTGGGCTTATAATGATATGCAGATGTATTACAATGAGGTTCCCAACGTCTGATGGCGGGAAACGCAGCTCGCCATTGATGGACTGAGCGGATGATTGCACCAATTTTTGGCCTTCTTGTCATATTGTCTGCTCATGCCCCAGAACATGCCCAACGTCAGCGGGCATGGAAAATTCTGCCCATTAACTCTGTTTCTCTCCACAGATGTTGCCATAACCTGTTGAGTGTTTACAGAATTTGCTGTTTTTATGGGTTTTTTTTGTTCTTTCCTGGGATGTGGGTTTTGATGGCGAGGCCATTATTTTTAGTGCCCATCTCTAGTTTCCCTTGAGAAGGTCGTGGTAAGCTGCCTTCTTGAACCGCCGCAGTCCACGTGGTGTAGGTATACCCACAGTGCTGTTAGGAAGGGAGTTCCAGGATTTTGACCCGTCTACCTGCTGCCCTTGTTCTTCTAGATGGTAGAGATTGTGGGTTTAGAAGGTGCTGCTGAAGCAGCCTTGGTGCGTTGCTTTTATAAGAAGCTTTTTAAGTCATTGGCCCCAATAACTGGACATGTGGAAAGTGTGGGAAACCTTAGTGCTTAGGAGATACCCAGCAAGGCCAGGAACCTGGAGGCCCTGGTGAATTTATAATATTTTGTTTCTGATAGTTACCGGGTAGAAAAACCAGTGGCAGGAGTTTACAGCCAGGTAACCTTAGGAATAGACCCCAGTAATCACCAAGGGATCGCTGGTGGCATATTGTGGTTGGAGGGGAATGATGATCATAGCAAGGACTAGAAAGAAGCCATTATTGGCAAAAAGGAAGCTGAAAGCCTTCTTTGAGAATCCAGAGCGAGCACCCCAGCTCTTCCTGGCCAACAAGATGTGCTGTAAAAAATAACAACTGCTGTAGCCAGCAGCTCCCACCTCGATTTCATTGCAGATTTCTTAAGCCTTGGAAAACCTGACCAACAGCTGTCTGCAGCAGGTTATGGTCACTGGTGTATGATGTACCTGCATGCCATTGTAATGTAAAAGTGCTCAGCAGAGCACAGGTTAACATTGACTGGAGAATAGCACTGCCCATGGTATGATGCATAGAGTCACATGGTAATAGACTGAGAGAACTGTCGAGAGAGAGCATTCTGGAACCGGCCTGCATGGAGGTAACAGCACCCTGCAGGACAGTTACCTGGGATCTGCAAATAGTTAAAGGTTAATAATAGGGGGCTCATGTTTAAATATACAAGTCTCAAGATTTCATGGTTGAGACACCACAGCTGGCATCAGGTTACAACAGTCGCATTTTGGATTTTTAAACGCTTAAGACTCCTTTCCCTGAACTCCTCCTGCCCATTGTTGGGGTTGGGATAGCTAACTAGTTAACTATTATAGGCACACTATCTTTGGGGTGGATGGCATAGAAGGAGTGGAGGAGGGATAGGTTGAAGCCTTCCTAAAGTACAAAGGCATTACTATGCTTTCCTTATGATTCTTCCTGTCTCCCACTCAATTGCACATTCACTCACTGACATATGCTGACAAAAAATTAAAGTTCTGTTTGATTCCCCGTCGGTACGCTTTCCCTGCCAAACGCTTATCCAGCTTGGTGTTGATAACCTGTGTCAGTTTATTTAATTTTTGGAAACCCACGGACCAGCCTAGTGATTTTCTCTGAGGACAGCCTTTTGGTGTGCGGTTGGTAGAATTCAGTCGTTATCCCATCTCAAACACTGCTTTGATCATATGTCCATTTTCCAATCAGCTCTGCAAGAAATACATCACGTGGTTATACAACTCTAGGGTCTAATATCTGTTGTAATGTCTAACTGCAATTATTACTGTCTCTGATGACAAGGGAACTTAATTTTCAGTTGGCAGCCAATTGAAGAGGTAAAAATGGTATGCAGTTTCTCAGTGGCATTGGTACTTGAGCACCCTTGCAAACTCATTTAAATACCTTTGAATCTGATAGTCAGAAATTATATTCTTGCTGTTTCTATTACCAAAATATTACTGAGAGAGACACACATGTTTGTCTGCCCTAATTTAAACAATTAATGACACATTTAAAACTGATCTTCATATATCCCTCAATTACTTACCTATGGGCAGAATTTTCCGTTTGACGTGTGGGGGGTGGGCCCCATACGTCCATGCGTAAAATGACATGAGGTGATGTCAGGCAAGCATCCTGATGTCACCGTGCGCCATCGCGATATTTCGCTGGGTGGGTGCGTGATGAAGTCCGACGTGTGCCCGCCATTAATTAACGGGCCAGTTAAGGCCCTTTAGTCTTCAATCGACGCATATTTTTCGGCGCCCGTGCAATCTTCGGGTTGGCGCACAGACGCAATGGGCAGGCGAGTAAGAGGCTTTTCTATTAACCTTATCCACGGGTGGGATAAGAGGGCTCAGTGGGGTTGTGAATCTGCTTTGTGAAGTATTTATTGGAGAAAGTTTTTAAAACTTGCCTGTGTGATCTGCAGTAGTTCAGAACACATCCCAGCAGCTTTTTCTGGACTCTTAACCTTCAGGTCAGCACTCTGCAGTGAGGAATCTTTTGTGGGCCTGTAGCTTTCAGGAAGCCTTCCCTTAGCCTGGGTATGGGATCTGATCTGTCCACTGGAGGCAGCTCCTCTGAGAAGGAAGGGACGGCTAGAAGGGGGAGGAGGCCAAGAGTGCACATTCAGCCTCCAGGGGAGCCACCTTTGGGAGGACAGCCGCAGGCACAAAGAGCGCAGGGCTAAGAGGTAGTCCAAGGTGGAAGGGGCCGCAGACGATGCCACTATCCTGATGCCAGGGGATACAGGCAACGAAGCAGCTACCTCAATATGTCTGAGGTGCAGTGCCGAAGGAGGCTCCAGCTGTCAATGGAGACAGTCAACTATATCTGTCAGGTGATTGGGCCTGAGATCTCCCCTAACTGCATGGGTGGACACCTCATGCCAGTGGCTCCGAAGGTCACAGCTGCCCTCAACTTCTATGCCTCTGGCTTATTCCACGGATCGGTGGATTATCTTTGCGGTGTCTCCCAATCAGACTGTTCACACCGGCATTGACCTTCATCCACTTCTGCTGGGACCAGGCAAGCTAGGCACAGTGAGCCAGAGGCTTCGCGGCCATTGCTGGCTTCCCCCGTGTCCAGGGTGCAATAGACTGCACACATGTAGCCATCAAGGCACCAGCAGGTGAGCCCGGTGCCTTCGTCAGGGATTCCACTCCATGAACGTGCAGATAGTGTGTGACCACAGGATGTAGATTCTACAAGTCTGTGCAAGGTACCCAGGCAGCTCCCATGATGCCAACATCCTCAGACACTCCCAGGTGCCGGGGCTCTTCAGTGCTCCAGTCCGGCTTGATGGCTGGCTGCTGGGTGACAAGGGCTATCCCCTCAGAAGGTGGCTCATGACGCCTCTCCGTCATCCAAAAACAGAAGCTGAGCAGCAGTACAATAGGAGCCATGGCACCACAAGGTGGAGAGAGCCATCGGTCTTCTCAAGATGCGCTTCCAATGCCTGGACCGCTCGGGGGCGCACTCCAGTACCCCCCAGATTGTGTCTTGATGATGGTGGTTGCATGGTGCGCTCTGCGCAATCTTGCTCTGGAAAGGGGAGATGCAGTGGACAATGAAGGCGTTAACGCAGTGTCTGACGCTGCACACAATGAGTCCAGCAGTGAGTCTGAGGATGAGAATGCACAGGGAAATGCTGAGGGGGTAGACGCTGACCCGAGATTACTCCAAGGAGGCAGGGACAGCCGGGATGCTTTAATCCAATGATCCTTCAGCTAGCACAACACAGATGGATCACCAGGACCAGCCTTGCCTGGTGCCTCGATACTCAACACCTAAGTGCAAAATCTGCCAGGTCATCAGCAGTAACTAAGGGCCTTGTACATAAAGTTGAATGTCCAAAGAAACAATCATGACACTTTTCTTAAATATACACATGCAGAAGAAATGAGCCACCCTCAGCCTTGGTCACACATCTGGCATTTAATATGTGATTCAGAAATTCTCACAATTCTTAAACATTAGTGTAAACAATCGAAAATAAATCATAAGGACCTAATCTTGGGCCAACACAAAAGCACCAGTGAGAAACCTGTGGTGTGCCTAATGTGCCTTATGCTTTTGTTTCCGGGTGCTACGTCTTGGTGCTGCCCCATCGCTTGGAGTGGCATCTGAGCCAGCCTGCTGACTCTGCTGTCCCATTGGCCTTGATGACCTTGGCGGTCGTCCTCTGTTCCGTGGGGCCTGTGATGGCCCTGCCTGGGAGTGAGATGCCAGTTCCGCAGCTGTCATCTCCCCAGTCGTCGAAGCCTCACCGGATGATACAGTCACTGGCAGAGGGACAGAGGAGCTGGTGCCCTCATCTGGAGCGCCATGAGAGGAGCCCGCAGAGACGACAGGCAGCTGCTGCGCCAATGTGAGGTCACCTTGGACCTCCCTGCTCACCGTGGATGGATGGGCAATGAGCTGGGAAGCTTGATGCCCACACCATTTCCCACACTGGCAGTGACCAGCTGAGGTCAATGCCGATGTGAGGGTTTGCTGGTCAGAGTGCATCCCCAGGAAGCCTTGGCGGGTCTCCTGGAGTAGGGTCTACAGGAGAGTCTCCACTCTCCCCATGGCGATCGCATGGCGCTTGGACATGTGGCTCATAGCTTCGGTAAGCGTCTGTGTTGACTCCTCCACCACGGAGACCAAGCCAAGCATAGCCTCATGTATCACACCCCGATGCTCCCGCACACCCGGCCACATTTCCTGCCCCTGCTGCGTCATGGACGACTCCAGAGGGACATCATCAGGCACCGATTGAACATGTGCCTGGCCCCCTGCAGCCCTCCAGCGACTGTGAAGTACTCTCACCACTGTTCCTCGGGACACTCGCCGATGTTTGAATTCCCACCGAGGTGCTAGTATCTGCGTTAGTGCCTGCCTCGCAGAAATGGTGTGACACTGGTGAGACATCAGGTCCCTCAGGAGTGAGAGAGGGCATCTGCTGCTCCTCCTCCTGACCGTGCTCTGACGATGCTGAAAGGAAGAACAAGGACAGTGGATCAGTTAGCGTGCACACACTGGCAAACTTCATCCCTGTCCTCCTGACTCATTATGCACTCAACCTTCCAGAACCAATGGGCATAAAAATTTTTGGGGTGGTAACTAGTGAGGAGGATACCCTTAGATTAGAGGAGGATATAGATGGGCTGGTCAGATGGGCTGATTAGTGGCAAATGCAATTTAATGCGGGTAAGTGTGAGGTGATGCACTTGGGCAGGACAAACAACGGGAATACACGATGAATGGTTGGACCCTGGGAAGTAATAAGGATCAGAGGGGCCTTGGTGTGCATGTCTACTGGTCCCTTAAGGTAGCAGGACTGGTAGATAAGGTGGTTAAGAAGGCATATGGGATACTTGCCTTTATTAGCTGAGGCCTAGAATATAAGACCAGGGAGGTTATGCTGGAATTGTATAAAATGCTGGTTAGGCCACAGCTAGAGTATTCTGAGGTTTGGGAATCCGCATTCTGGGAGGGATGTGATTGCAATAGAGAGAGTGCAGAGGAGATTTACCAAGATGTTGCCTGGGCTGGAGAGTTTTAGTTATGAGGAGAGATTGGATAGACTGGGGTTATTTTCCCTGGAGCAGAGGAGATTGAGGGGTGACATGACTGAGGTATATAAAATTATGAGGGGCATAGATAAACCCTAGGACAGAAAGGAACTTTTCCCCTTGGAGCAGGGATCAATAACCAGGGGGCATAGATTCAAGGTAAGGTGCAGGAGGTTTAGAGGGGATGTGAGGAAGAAATCTTTCACCCAGAGGGTGGTGGGAATCTGGAACTCACTGCCTGAAAGGGTGGTAGAGGCAGAAACCCTCATAACATTTAAGAAGTATTTGGTTGTGCACTTGTGATGCCATGGCATACAAGGCTATAGTCCTAGTGCTGGAAAATGGGATTAGAATAGTTAGGCACTTGTTTGACTGGCGCAGACTCGATGGGCCAAAGGGCCTTTTTCTGTGTTGTAGACCTCTATGACTGTATGACCCAGCAATGTTGCAACAATAACTAATTTAACAATCATCAGTGCTATGGTGGATAGGAAGACAATGCGGACTTCGGTGTTGGCCTTAAATACCTGGCCGTGCCACCCAAGCCTCACCAACATCAGTAGACCTGGGTGCATGCTGCCTCTCCAGCTCAAGGGCCTCCTGCTCGAACCGAGTTAATATGGAGAGCAGTGCCTGGCCACCTCCAGTCCTCGCATGCTGGGAGGCGTTATGAGCATTCTTCTCCTGAGAAAGAGAGACCATTCATTAGGGCAAATTGCACATGGATTCTACACGCACACGTCACACCCCAAACACAGTGGGGCATATCAGGCCTCCAGTGCCTCCTCTCTCCACTGCTGCTGATCACTCAGACAAAGATGGTACGCCTGCTCCCCAACCCTGCGTACATCACGTTAAGAACCACACGGTATTTCCTCCCATAGGAAGGAGGCGCAACGACGTGCAGCGTAGAGGGCAGCAGATGGTTCTTTGCCACGATACCTTGAGACTCCCCTTCCACAATCTCATCACCGTGAATAGGACATGTGCTGGAGTTCTGAGTATGCGCCTAGCTGCATCTCCTGCTGGTTGCCCCCAAACTAGTCATGTGCGACTAAGAGCAACACATGGTGTGGGGGAGAACTCATCTCCTCATGAACCACTCAGGCTGACCTCAGCATGAGCACTATCTGTTTGCCCACCCAGCGTAGGAAAAATGTCCTAAATGATTCAATGCAGTCATGACAGTAAGACTTGGGGTTGGGGGGGTGCCCGGGGGGGTGCCCTCAGAGGGTAAGCCTACCTGCTGGGCTAAATGCCCAATGCCAACATGGTACTCACCCTGCCAGAGCGCAACAAATCATTGAAGCGCTTGCAGCACTGGATCCAGGTGCACCTCACCACATGGCGGGAGCTCACCACCTCTGCCACCTCCTCCCAGGCACGTTTGGTCATGTGGGGGGGCCTCCTCCTCCCATCCTGGGGGACCAAAGCCTCCCGCCGTACTGCCACCTCCTCGAGGAGGGCAGCAAGGTATTCATCAGAAAAACGAGGGGCGCATTGGTCCCCCACTGGCCTACCCTGCACCCTGCCCTGCTCCTCTGGCCTTCCCTCCAGCCTGGCCTGCTCACCCAAACCCCTCTGGTGCGTCCTTGAACTGGCCATTGTGAGCAGCCTATGAAGGGCTGCCAGGCCTTCTTTTAAACAGACTGCCGGGTTGCCATTCGACCCGGCAGCCTGTGCATGCCCACCGCTGCCCACCCACTCCCGCTATCCACGGGAGTCGACAAATATGCTGAAGGCCCGCCTGCATAAAATGGCGGTGTGGACCCAGTCACGGCGATCGGGTCCGCGCCCGCCTGCGCCCGCTCCTGCTCCCCACCACCACCAAATGGATAATTCTGCACTATGTTTTTCCCTGGGACATTGTTGTAGCACTAAACAAAATACTTGAGTGTGTTGGGCCATTTACAGAAACTTAATACATCAGAGTTTGACAGTATGTTTTGTAATCCTAATACACTGCCATATATCTTCAACAGAGGGGCTGCTGAAATGTATCTGGATCATAACTAATACAAGAATTTTTAGCTGCTGCCCATCCGTGACCCTGTTGTGCAGCAGTTATCCTTCCTGCTCAATAAAAATCAGCTGCTTTGCTCTAATGTTTTGAATTACAATTTCTTTTTGGTTATTAGCAATGTTTTTTGAAAAAAAATGACCAATATCCCCTTCTATTCTAATTAATATAGAATAGACATCAAAGTTTTGAAAACATTCACACAGCATCAAAGGAAATGGAAAAGATTATTAATCTTTTCACAGGCCTGAATATTTTATACTATTTATAATGATTTATGATTATACAAGTGCGGTTAGCTCTTAAATGCCCTCTGAACAAGGGCAATTAGGGATGGGTATAAAAGCTGGCCGAGCCAACGACGTCCACATCCCATGAATGAATTTAAAAAAATATTTATCTCATCTATTTACATCTTAAATAGTAACTGCAAATTGAGACTCGGAGGGCAGGGAAAAGACTATCTTTATTTAATGTAAATGATTGGGCTTCTGAAAGCATAGCATACTTATGTCAGGTTTTATTTTGGATTAGCACTCAGCTCAGCATGCTTACTTTATTTCTGTGTGCTAAATTAAGTGTTGACTGTGTCCTAGTTGGTAACAATCTCATCTCTGAGTCAAAAGCTTTGGGTTCAAGTCTCACTCCAGGGCTTGAGTGCAAAAATGAAGGTTGACACTCCAGTGCCATACTGAGGGAGTGTTGCACTACTGTCTTTCAGATAAGATGTTAAACTGATGCCTTGTCTTCCCTCTCAGGTGGATGTAAAGGATCCTAGGACATGATCTCACAGAATAGAGGAATTATGCCTGGTATCCTCAATCAATATCACAAAAGCAGAACATCTGGTTATTATCATATTGCTGTTTATGGGGCATTCTGTGCCAAAATGGAGATCCATTGGTGGATTCAGAAGACATGGCTGAGGTACTAAATGAATACTTTGTATTGAGGTTTACTAAGTAAGAGTACACTGCCAAAGCTATAGCAAAAGAGGAGGTTGTTGGGATACTGGATGAGATAAAATAAATAAGAGGATGTACTAGAAAGGCTGGCAGTACTTTAAATGCATAAATCAATCCATCTGGATACATCCTAGGCTGCTGAGGGAAGTCAGGATAGAAATTGTGGAGATAATGAGCTTAATTTTCCAATTCTCCCTAGATCTAGGAGTGGTGCTAAAGAACTGGAGGACTCCAGATGTTTCACCCTCAACAAAAGGGGAGGATAAACCTGGCAATCACAGACCAGTCAGTCCAACATTGGTGGTGGGGAAGCTTTTAGAAACAATAATCTGGGAGAAATTGCAACCACTTGGACAATCTTTGACTAATTGTCCAACTGAGAAGTTAGAAGTTGACTAACTGAGGAGTAACACATATTTATTCAGACCAAATCATGTTTACTAACTTGAGTTTCTTGATGAAGTAATAGAGGGTAGATGAAGGCAGTGCAAGCTGAAATATATATGGACTTGCAAAAGACGTTTAGTGACTGTTGGCCAAGAGAATGTTGTGATGTGAAGTTTCAATAAGTGTAATAGTGGGATAGGGAAGTTGTTGAATTTGAAAGTGAAGCCCCTCAATTTGCTCTCTCACAGTCTGTCCACTTATATAGGGTCCAGGATGACTTCTCCCTTTCGCCTCCTCTTCCTCCACCTCCTTGCAGAACTTCCCCTCTCTGCCTTCTCTGTTCCATTTCCTGGTAAGGTTGCTGACCAAGATGCACTGCAATAACTATCCCCATACCTGGCTCAGGTAATCCCTCTCCTCCTTGGCTACATTCAGAAACTGACACAAAAACACCTTCACAAACCCAGCACAGAGTTTCCGCCAAGTGTGCCTAAGCAAAGCTTAGTGAAAATCACTCCAGCTGCAACTTGTGGAGTGGCCCTGTGATTTGCATGGGAGCAAGTCCTATCTTGCAGCTGCACACATTCAGGGCTAGACTTGTATGGTCCAGGTTTCCAATCCAGATGTCATATCTGCCAGTTCATTTGTGTGATGTCAGGATAATGTCCATTCAAGGTCTTGATCTGCGTGCAGGAAGACTGTATATTCCCTTGTCCTTCAGCAATGACACATTGACTGCACAGGAAGCAGCCAGCTGCATCCACAGGAAATGCTGGTAAGCCTCTGTAACGCTGCTTAAGGCAGTGCTAACATATGAATTTCTAGGCCATTGTAACCAAATCCTGGCATTACATTTCAGGAAGGACATTAAGGCTTTGGAAAAATAATTTACTAGAATGGTTTCAAGGATGTGAGATTATGGTTACACAGATAGACTGGTTGGAGAGGCTGGGGTTGCCCTTTTCAGAGAAAAAAAAGTGAAGGGGAGATTTGATGGAGGTGCTTAAAATTATGAAGGATTTAGATAAACCAAGTAAAGAGAGACTGTTTCCAAACATTAAAGGGTTGATAACAAAAGTACACAGATTCAAGGCGTTTGGAAAAGAACCAGAGGCAACATAAGGAAAAGCTTTTTTATGCAACAAGTGGTTAGGTTTGGCATGCACTGCCTGTTGGCCAGTGGATACAGATTCAAAATCATAGAAGAATGAGGGCAGCAGACACATGGGAACACTGCCACCTGCAAGTTCCCCTCCAAGCCACTCATCATCCTGACTTGGAAATATATCGCCGTTCCTTCACTGTCGCTGGGTCAAAATCTTGGAACTCCCTTCCTAACAGCACTGTGGGTGTACCATGGAGCGGTTCAAAAAGGCGGCTCACCACCGCCTTCTCAAGGGCAATTAGGGATGGGCAATAAAAATGCTGGCCTAGCCAGCGATGCCCATGTCCCGTGAAAGAATAAAAAAAAGTCACCTTCAAAAGGAAATTGGATAAGTACTTGAAGGAGAAAAACAATGGAGAGATATGGGGAAAAGGTGGCAGGGTGAAACTAACTTGAAGAGACATGATGTGTCAAATGATTTCCCTTTGTGCTCTACTATTCTATGTTCTAGGGCTCAATGAGATTACTTCTTTTTCATTTCAATTAAGAAACAATATATGGCTGATTGAATTTCTATCGTCATTCGATTAGATAACTTGGGCTGGATTTTATGGCCTACCGCCAGCCTATTTGAAGGGGGGGAAGGTGCATCAAATGCAACGTGTGGCCTTCCTGTCCAACCCTGACATGTCTCCCATTTTACAGTGGACGGGCAAGGCCAAGTAATGGCCACTTAAATGCCTCATTCCACCTTCGCTGCTATTTTACCCACAGAAGGGGGAGGCCATGTAAAGTGGATAGCCCGGCAATTTTTACTGTGCGGGCTGGTGTTGGTCAAGAGAGATGGGATCGTCCTTTGGGCCGATCAAGGTCATATTCCCCACCTCCTTTTAACTCTGCTCCCCGGCCTCTCAAATCCTACCTCCCAATCCCCTGACCCCACTTGTCTGCCAGCCAGGCCCTGTCAATACACCGGACTTACCTTGAAGTCCAGCTTCATAGCCTCATATTGTTTCAGGGACAGCCTGTAGTCCCAGCTGCCTTTTTGCTGGCAGGCTTCCTACCAACCTTTTCGTTGAGGGGTTTTGGGGGGGGTGGGGGAGAGGTGAAAATATGGTGCCCCATACCAGAATGGATGCATAAAATAGTATTCACCATTATGCTTTGTGGGGGACTAAGACCTCACATTGTATATTTTTATAAAATATATATAAATATCCTCATTGCTATTTCTAAAATTTTAAAAACTGGACAAAGGTCCTTAAAATGACTGAATCTGTGTCTGTCTGTGACCCCCACCCCCGAACAAAAAGAGCTGCCTGGCAGTATCAGGGAAACTCGTACATTGTTATCTCTGGGGAGACACTAATGACCCCCTGTGGGCTGCACAGGCCAAATTCAAAATGAGCTACACTAAGGCAATCTGCATTTCATAACTCAGGCTGGTCAACAGGAGTATGCTTATCTGTAAGACAAAGGGCCCCACAAACTTCTTTACAATTCTTAATGGTTGAGACATTTAACAATCTCAGGGACCCAGACAAGGGATACACATCCCTTGTCAAAGACAGTGTGGTGAGATGGGAGCCTGTGACATGGGCCTCTGGCTTGTGGAATCGGTAATATTGTCTTGCTGAACTACAAAGCTCAGTCTGCTGTTTTCCATCTAACTGGAAGCCTCATAGAAAAGGAGCACTGCCCAGGTTGAACACCTGGCCCCACCCACACTGCTTCTGCTGGAAAATCTGTGCCATCACCTACAAGATTGATTCATCCCTGCATGCCTATCTCATCGTGTCAAGTCAACACCACTGGAAAAGTAAATTCTACATTGTTTTTTCCTCCTGCTGACCTCCTGAAGAAATACTTCATTGGGCTTTGATTCTGGACTCTGGAACCTGCGTGAACCAATATTTAGTTTCTCTGTGGTCTCTGTACTGTAAATCCTTCTATTCTCTATCCCTCTCTTTACTTTGTGTGTGGAAGTGACTTGCAACCCCCTTCCACATTTTGAGTGTATACAAATAAACTAACCCTTTGGGTTCATCCTATTTTGAGTTTGCTAGAAAATTGGATCACACAAAAACCGAGGTGTTGGGAAATACACCACTGCTTATGTTGGTATGAGGTGAGGCATTCTGGTCAGAAGAACAAGGAGAGGCAACATAAAATAAAGGATACAATACCAAAAGGGGTGCAGGAGCAGAGGGATCTGCAGGGGTGGTATATGTACGTAAATCATTGAAGGTGGTAAGGCAGGTTGAGAAATGTGGTTAATAAGGCATAAGGGATCCTGGGCTTTTTAAATTGAGGTGGAGTACAAAAGTAAGGAAGATATGGTGAACCTGTATAAAACAGTGGTTTGACCTCAACTGTGTCGAGTTCTGGGCACCACACTTTAGGAAGGCTGTGAAACCATTAATGAGGATACTGAAAATATTTACGAGAATTGTTTCAAAGATGAGAAATTTCAGTTACTCGAATAGATTGGAGAAGGCTATTCTCCTTGGAGAACAGAAGGTTGGGATGAGATTTGATGAAATGTTCAAAATCCTGAGGGGTCTGGACATAGCAAATGGGAAAAAAAATTCCCATTGGTTAAAGGATCAAGAACTAGAGAACACTGATTTAACGTAATGGCAAAAGAACCAAAGGCGGAATGAGGAAAAGCTTTTTTACCTAGCGAGTAGTTAAGATCTGAAATACACTGCCTGAGACTATGATGGAGATAGAGTCAATTGTGACTTTCAAAAGAGAATTAGATAATTATGTGAAGAAAAAGAAAACTGTATGACTGCAGGGAAAAGGCAGGGGAGTGGGGTAGCTGAGCTGCTCTTGCAGAGAGCTGACACAGGGACAGTGAGCTGAATTACAGCTCCTTGTGTGCTGTAATTATTCGATGATTCTGATTGGGAGGAATTTTAACATGGAGGCGTGTGTGGATTTTGGTATAGGGTTGTGGAGGTGAGGAGGTGGCTGGGTTAAAGCCAGCAAAAAGGTGATTGTGTCAGGAAGCTGGCTCCAAAAAGCTGAAGTCCATGTTTAACTTGGGTGCATTAGGCTGATTACACTCAACACCCTTGGCAGAGGCAGATTCATTATTAACATATCATCATGGATATTTCAAAGGTGTTTCCACAAAGCTGCCCATGAACAATGTATTTGTACGTGTGTGTGTATCTTCTTCCCTGTGGAATGATAAATTCAATTTAAAATAACCTAGCAGCAAACCCTTTGTACTTAAAAAAGAGGTTAGCTTATTTCACTCTATTTCACTTTGGAAGTTACTTAAGAAAAGATAAAGTTACTAACACATAAACACACAAAGATTAACACACAGAAATGAAGATAAAACAATTCTTGTAAATGTAAATCAAGATTAGTCCGTTTTCAGTATAGGCTTGATATGTTTTGAAGTTGAGTTGTTGCATTGTCTGAAATGAAGATTGTAGACTCATCCCTGCAGCTGCAATTGCTTCTACAGTCGAATTGCCAGATGTTGCTTTCACAGGTAGCTTAGCAAATGGAATCAGATAACAGGGAAATTAATTTTTTTAGTTCTCTTTCTAGGAACTGCAATGTGGCCCTTTTTTAGCTGGTTGATTACAGCAGTTCGATGGCTGTGCTTGTTGGTCCCACTCTCCCTGTGTTGAAGCTCTTGTCTGTTTTCTGAAGATGTTTCCTATGGATCTCAGTGGATCTACCTTTTGTAGGCCTCTGGCTGGACAATTCCAAATCATGTTCCAAATAAGGAAACTGCTTAGCCCAGGCCTGGGGCCTTTCTTAGCCATTAACCTGTTTGAGAACCCATTGAATTCCAAATGTCTTTTGTGAATCCTCTTGAGGTAAACATAGTCTGGTCCACAGCTGGGTGGTAAGGGTCAAATCCACAAGAGAAGTCATGTGACCATCAGAATCCATTTTGTTTCAGTTCTTTTTAAAAATCAATTCAAGTTTTTAAAGGCAACCTTAAAATAGTTTCATTTGAAATTCATAACGCTGTCATGAAAACACTGTTGGAGCAATATGCTAATCTCTCAATTGGTGTCATATTTCATCAGGTTTTTAACCTTAACTTTGCATTCATGTGATTTATCCTGAAATTTGCTGTTGAAAGGAAGGTGATAATGTAATGGCATTTGAAGGGGATGATTAAAAGTAAAGTGATACTTTAATGCTCAGAACTCACAGGCTTGAAGGGCCATGCAGCCTACTGCTCTTATTTCTGGAGGAACAGCACCTCATCTTCCGACTAGGCACTTTACAGCCTTCCGGACTGAATATTGAGTTCAACAACTTTAGATCATGAACTCTCTCCTCCATCCCCACTCCCTTTCCGATCCCCCTTTTTCCAATAATTTATATATATATTTCTTTTCCCACCTATTTCCATTATTTTTAAATGTATTTCCATCCATTGTTTTATCTCTACCTTTTAGCCTATTTCGATCCCTCCCCCCCACTAGGGCTATCTGTACCTTGCCTGTCCTGCTTTCTACCCTTAATGTCCCCATTAGCACATTTCTTAGCTAATATCACCACCGTCAACACCTCTTTGTCCTTTTGTCTATGACATCTTTTGGCAATCTTCACCTATCACTGGCCCTCTATCCAGCTCTACCTGTCCCACTCCCCCTTATATTTCACCTCTTTTCTATTTTTCCTTAGTTCTAGTGAAGAGTCATACGGACTCGAAACGTTAACTGTGTTGCTCTCCGCAGATGCTGTCAGACCTGCTGAGTTTTTCCAGGTATTTTTGTTTTTGTTTCTTATTTCTATGTTCTTCCTGCAAGTGGGAAAGTGTTTGTTCACAATATTTTTGCTGAGAGTTTACTTTTTACACATTGGAGGTTTTCTCAACCACTTCAGAAAGATGGTGCCTTGGCTACCTTAGATTGGACCTCAGCTGAGAGACAATATGACCATCATCAGCAGCAACAGGCTGCTGTTGACAAACCTGGCACTAGGCATTACAGAATGGAGCAGTAAAGTGGGGAGCAGCAGAGGCATGCAGCTCACAGTAGGCACTACTGGAGGAAAAAAGCGTGTAGGCAGAGGCTCATCTTCCTTGACTTATTGAAACAACAGTGCTTCTGATGACTGAGGTTGTCAAAACAGGTGGTGGCAGAAATTTGCAACTTCCTAAGATGTTCTCCCCGCTGGATCTTGTGGCCGTGCATTTTCAATGGCTGCTAAAGTGGCCACTGCCCTCAAATACTTGCCTCTGGATCCTTCCAAGCCAAATAAGGAGTCATATCCCGGATCTCCCAGAAGACAGCCACAATTAAGTAAGGCGGGTGACTGATGACTTGCCTGCCAGGGCTGGCAATTATATGAACTTCACTGCAGTCAGAATAATGCAGGTGCTCAGGTTTGCATTTTTGGTTGTTTTCCAACATTGACTGCACACACATTACAATCTGTGATCAACTGTGAGTATTCATCAGCCACAAGGGTTTCTTGTCCATCAATGTACAGCTATTGGGTAATCGCAAAAAGATATTCCTGCAAGTTTATTCAAGAATTCTGTGGTGCTCTCATGAAGTGTTTTGCCTGTGGCAGACCAAGGAGTGGAAGTAAGGAGATAATCTTCGAACGTGGCCGATGACACCAATGACCCAACCAAGAAAACCCAAGAATGCTACAACGAAAGCCAGATGACCATCAGATCATCATTGAACAAGCCATCAACTAGTTCAAGATGCGCTTCAGGTACAGGGATAGATCTGGGGGTGCCCTTCAGAACTCACTAGCCAGGGAATCTATAATGGTTGTGGTGCATGATGCTCTGCACAACACTGTACAGCAGTGAAGTTTGAACCTGCAGGAGGAAGAAGGCGCAGAGTGCACATCATCTGTAGGTCAATGCGAAGAGAAGGAGGACAAAGAGGAGGAAGGTGACGATGCCAGTGCAGCACCAGCTGCTGACATTGCTGCCCATAATATCAGGACTCCCCTTATTAATGCAAGATTCAGTTAGTTACCACCACTGGACCACTGTTGGAACCACATCCAGCACCCACTCTTACCCACCCCTACCCCACCCGAACCCCACACAAAGCTGTCTACAAGCATAAAAGCAAAATACTGCGGATGCTGGAATTCTAGAACAAAAACAAAAATACCTGGAAAAACTCAGCAGATCTGACAGCATCTGTGGAGAGGGATACAGTTAATGTTTCGAGTCCGAATGACTCTTCATCAGAACTAAGGAAAAAGAGAAAAGAGGTGAAATATAAGATGGTTGAAGGGGGGTGGGGGGAACAGGTAGAGCTGGATAGAGGGCCAGTGATAGGTGAAGATTGCCAAAAGATGTCATAGACAAAAGGACAAAGAGGTGTTGACGGTGGTGATATTAGCTAAGAAGTGTGCTAATGGGGACATTAAGCGTAGAAAGCAGGACGAGCAAGGTACAGATAGCCCTAACAGGTTGGTAACAGGTAACAGGACCTGGTAAAAACTACACACATGAACTGCAGCAGTTCAAGAAGGCAGCTCACCACCACCTTCTCAAGGGCAACTAGGGGATGGGCAATAAATGCTGGCCCAGCCAGCGAAGCACACATCCCGTGAATGAATAAAAAAAAAGGGAGATGAGGCAGCGCGAGGGCTACTGACTGGAATGGGGCGACTGGTGACAAGTGGGGCTGTAAATGCAGCCCCACTTTTATTTATTTATTCATGGGATATGGGCATCATTGGCTAGGCCAGAACTTATTGCCATTGCACTTGAAAAGGTGGTGGCAAGCTTCCATTTCGTCATTATCTCTCTCATGGGTCAGTCACACTTCATTGTTGCCACTGTGTTGGAGAGCAGTTTGTTCTAGATCAGTGTGGTGCTCAAAGGCCAAAGCTAAATTGTGTGTCACTCTTTTATGTTAACCGATATTTCTTCATATTCTCTCTTTACCAGTCTTATTTTCCTCGTCACTTCCCCTCTCAACTTATTGCATTTAGCCTGGTTCTCATTTGAAGAATTCACTTGATGTGCATCATAGAGTCTCCTTTTTTTGTTTAATTATATTCTCTATCTCCCTCATCATTCAAGGAGCCCTGACTTTGGCTGCCTTACATTTTGCCCCTGTTCACATATGCCCAGTCATTCAGCATCTTTTGCCATATCATCCAAATTACGAATTTGGTCACTACATTACGAATATGTAGTGACCATAACTGTCCCAAAACAATAGGGCAGCTGATGATAAAATGAAAAATAAAATGACACAAACAGATAAGCTCTTTTTTTTATGAAGAGGCATTGAAATGTTAGGAAAAGGCTCATGAATATTATTTTTGTGTCTTCCTTGAAACTTGCCTTTAGTATGAGTACTGGCTTTCATTGTATCAAAACAATACATTAAGGAGTATGTGATAGTTAATATTTGTAAAATATGAACAAGAGAAAGTGAAAATAACCAGGAACACTGAAACATCCAGGACGCCGTTCTAAGTGAATTCCACAGAAACACAAAATGAATGATCACTGGATAACTATTAAATTATGGCCAGTAATTCAGTGGAAGTATGATTTCCCTGCTCCTTATAAAAAATAATTATTAGGAATTCACCTTTCCACAAATTAATAAACTATCCAATCTTGGTCACATAATGATAATTTGTTCTTAAAAGGATTACATCACTTCTAAAACTTTCCAAGAAAACTGGCTGCGTTCATAGTCTATGAGAGAAGACGCTTTTCTTGCATAAAGATCACGTTTTAAAATAAATTAATTTAAAATACTTAAGTAAAGATTTGGTAAAACCTGATCTGCAGTAGACAGAACACCTAGTGGAGCATTTCCTTTCTGCATTTAGCTTACACAGTGGAGTTCAAGTTTCACTAGTAGCAAGAACCGACAGTGTCCCAAAACTCCCGAGAGCAATATATATAAGAAAGTCTGCATAATACTTAATAAAAATAGGTAACTAAATAAAAGTAGGGAAACTTAATAAATAAAAATCACAACTATGGGAAATGGTAATATTTTATTTTTACCTTTTGAGATGAAGAAACTAACACATTCTGAACAAAAACATAAAATGCTGGAAAAACTCAGCAAGTCTAACAGCATCTGTAAAGTGAAAAAAAAAAGAGCTAACTTTTTGAGTCCTTATGACAATTCTTCAGAGCTAAAGAGAAGTAAAAATGTAATGTAATGTCCTTTCCCTTCCCTGACCTCTCTGTCCCAATTCTTGACTCCGTTCTGTCTCCCCTTGTCCAGTCTCTTCCCACCTACATCCACGATTCCTCTGATGCCCTATGTCATATCAACAATTTCCAGTTCCCTGGCCCCAACTGCCTCCTCTTCACCATGGACGTCCAATCCCTCTACACCTCCATCTCCCACCAGGGTGGTCTGAGGGCTCTCTGCTTCTTCCTTGAACAGAGGCCCGAACTATCCCCATCCACCACCACTGTCCTCTGTCTGGCTGAACTTGTTCTCTCACTGAACAATTTACCATTAAACTTATCTCATTTCCTCCAGATAAAAGGTGTGGCTATGGGTACCTGCATGGGCCCCAGTTATGCTTGACTCTTTATGGGGTATGTGGAACATTCCTTGTTCCAGTCCTACTGAGGCCCCCTCCTACAACTCTCTTTTTCAGTACATCGATGACTGTTTTGGTGCCGCTTCATGCTCTCGTCAGGACCTGGAAAAATTTATCAATTTTGCTTCCAATTTCCACCCCCCAACACCTTTACATCATCCATCTCTGCCAATTCCCTTCCCTTCCTTGATCTCTCTGTCTCAATTTATAAATTTCATTACATTTTTACTTCTCTTTAGCTCTGAAGAAGTCATAAGGACTTGAAACATTGTTTCTTTTCTCTCCACAGATGCTGTTAGACCTGCTGAGTTTTTCCAGCCTTTTTTGTTTTTGTTTCAGATTTCCAGCATCTGCAGTATTTTGCTTTTAACACATTCTAAACTTTGTTTATGACTATATGACTCTTGTGAAAGGTGCAACTGGTTTTACAGCGGAATAACAGATGTGGAGCTAATTAAAGCAATTATTGAAAACTGAATTTCCCAATTGAAGAGTCATATCTGTAGCTTCATTGTATCCATTAGCACTTCAGTCAACATTAGACAGTTTTACAATTATGGTACATTAACACTTTTGTACTGAATGCATTCTTTGTTGACTGAGTGTTTGTATCTGAATAAAGATACATCATACTTTGTTTCAGAATGATGTATTCAATGCCACCTACTAGTAGTTGAGCTCTCTGCAAATTTATGTTGTGGCTTTGGGCTAGATTTATAAGTCATTCATAGTCAATGGATAAAAATCTGTTTCTTCTTCCTCGTAGACAACAGCACAGTAATTGAACATAAAGAACAATCCATGGAAAATAAAGTTTCATCTTTTACTATACAGTGGACTATCTAAAATAGCCATTATTTTTCACAAACGTGCATAGCTGGAAAAGATAGCTGTAATTTTTTAATATTGTTTTCTCCTCACTTCCATCTATTGAATTAAACGCCTTGAACCTAGTACATGCCTGTATTGCCATAACTCTTAATGGTGCTTGGCTTAAAGATGTCACACTTAGAAGATGTCACTGGTCTGTAGGGTCAGAAAATCATGATGGGCTCAGCTAATCTGTTAACAGAGCCTTGTAATTAGCTCAAACATCCAACTTGCTGTGAGCATATTGACTGCCATGTTTCCTGCATTACAATACTGACTATACTTTAAAGAACTTAGTTGTTGTAAAGCACTTTGGGATGTCTTAAGGTTGTGAAGGAGCTATTAAATGCACAAGTCTTCCTTTCTGTTTCTTTTTATTGGATAAATGCATCCCTAAAACCAATGAAATTAAGTTGCTCCATTTTTTTCAAAGCTATCATTCAGAAACTAAGAAGTAACACAAAGTGAACCAATCAAATTTATGAAACAATTTCGCTCCATCTCCTTTTGGCATGTTGCTATCTAAACCATTGAATCGGGGGAAATTTTTAACTTTCAGGTAGGTAAGGACAAATAGTTTGGTAGGTAAACATTTAAAAAATCTGAACCCCACTCCCAATCCATCCACTTAAAGTATAAACAGAGACAGGTTGTGGAGGGGCAGGGAGGAAGTGAAGGCAACCAATCTGTTCTTGGGAAGTGGGTCAGTCACTGAAATCTTTTAAGGAGGCTGCTTGCCTCCATTTTAACAGGTTTTTTATTTTTAGCCCATGGAGGCTGCATTTCCTGAGACTCAGGAATCCCAGCAGTAAAAAGAGGCGAGAAGGGCTATATTTATGAAGTAATTGCCCTTACTGCATTCCTTGTACACTAAGGAGTGCGTGCGTCTTTCCCCCAGGCCCAACAAACTTACTCCATGCAATCGGACTCCTGTAATGCCCAAGTCACCCACCCCCACCCTGATATGTCCGACCCCTAAACCTTCCGCAATCTCTGATTTACTGGCATCAACTCCACCACTGCTTTCCCACCCAACAGACAGGCAACCTGTCAATCGGGCTGACTGTCAAGCAGGAAACCTGCAGAAAATATTTAAAAAGACAATTGTCTAGGATTTCGAGGACACTCATACCTCCAGACTGAAAATCCCCTCACTCATGCCCCATGCCTGCCTCTCATCCACACTTTCTAAAGTGAAGACATTTGAAACTAAATATGTGGACATGTAAATAAACAATGCAGAAATGTATTAACAAAATGGCCATAAAATTACCTTAGAATCCCTGGGGTTATGGTCCAACTAGCATCTGAATGAAACACTTGAAGGAAGCACTAAGTGAGGAATTAAAACTCTGAGCCCAGACTGTTCACTTCCTCAACAAAAACAGAATTACCTGGAAAAACTCAGCAGGTCTGGCAGCATCGGCGGAGAAGAAATCAGTTAACGTTTCGAGCCTTCATGGCCCTTCGGCAGAACTGAAGCATAGTTAGAAGAAGGGAGAAATATAAACTGGTTTAAGGTGGGGGGTGGTGGTGGGGGAGGGGGGGAGAGAGAGACGTTGAGGGTGTGGTGATTGTGGAGATGAGCAGATAGTCAAAAGATGTCACAGACAAAAGGGTCAAAGAGGTGTTGAAGGTGGTGATATTTGTCTAAGAAAAGTGCTAATTAAGAATGGAAGACAGCACTTTTCTTAGACAAATATCACCACCTTCAACACCTCTTTGACCCTTTTGTCTGTGACATCTTTTGATTATCTGCTCATCTCCACAATCACCACACCCTCAACGTCTCTCTCCCCCTCCCCCCCCACCCCCAACCTTAAACCAGTTTATATTTCTCCCTTCTTCTAACTATGCTTCAGTTCTGCCGAAGGGCCATGAAGGCTCGAAACGTTAACTGATTTCTTCTCCGCCGATGCTGCCAGACCTGCTGAGTTTTTCCAGGTAATTCTGTTTTTGTTTTGGATTTCTAGCATCCGCAGTAGCTTTTAGCTTTTTGTTTTTATCTTTGTGTTCACTTCCTCTGTCCTTTGGAGGACAGGTCTTAGGACAATGCACACAATGTGGTGTGGGGGGGACACACAACAACTTTCCTCAGGCAATAAAACACACTGTAATTGGTTATTATCTGAACACTTCAAAAACTACAATAAGAAAAATAACAACGCAAAATTTATGATCTTTCAGAGAACAAAACCTGCTGCCTGCTGAAGTCTTGCAATATTTCAGAAAAGCTGGCGCCAGTAATGTTTCTGGGAAAAACAACTCTGGCTGCTGAAATTTTGCAATGTCTCAGTGAAATGATTGGCTGACAAAGTGTCAGAGTGTGTGGGAGGAACTGTGGGATCACACTTTCCTGCTATAGCTGGCTACAGCAACACTGCCACTGAGAGAATTTTCACATACAATGTGCATGAGTGAGAATTGAGGAGAAACTTCATGAGATGGACCAGAAAGGAAAGAGACAGAGACTCAGGACAGAGAAATTGTGTAAAATGGTAGAGAGAGATTAATGTAGCATTGATCTATGTAATAAATGTAATATATTTCTTCATTTTAAAGCTAATTATAATTTTTAAGAAGCTGAATTTAAGATTTGGGCAGAGAGGAGCAAAAGATTGTCTATATTCTTGTGAAAATTATGAACATCTTAAGTGGTATCCTCACAGTTCTAAACAAACAGTAACAATTCAGGCAACAAAACAGTTTTAAGGAAATGGCTCAGTGATGCAGAAACTGTGATCTGCATTTTCAGCCATCATGTCATGAAACCATAAAATGCCTTAAATTGAAAAAAGTGAAAAGTAGTAATGTAACGAGCTGGATTTTAACCTGGAGGCAAGTAGGGTGCATGGAGGGCTGAGGGTTGGGAGGGATTGTATACTCTGTGAAGTTAGGAACCCTGGAATAACAGGCTTCCTGAAGGAAAAACCAGTAAAACTTAGGAAATGACTGCTACTGGTCCGAACTGGAGTTCTATTTTAAGGTATACCAGACCAGTTTGGACTAGTACCAGTCATTCTCCAAGTTTTACTAGCTTTCCCTGAATGTCCTGCTATTTTTGACAAGGCTAAAACCTATGAAAGCAGGTAGGTGTATTTTGGAAAATTAAAGAAATAATGGGGTGGATTTTAAGTGGATCCTTTTTCCCCAACACCCTCCTCCCCTCACAGGGCCATCTGTCACTTGTTTCTATGTTGTTCTTTCACAGAGCACTGACCCTTGTTCTGCTATTGACACCTTCTGCTATCTTACCTTTATGCCATTTTCAGCACCTTCTTTAGTCTTCAACACAACCATTAACACTCCCTTTGTCTTGTGTCCATGACATCTTTGTCAATCTCTCCTGAGCTCCGATCTATCCCTGACCTTCTACCATGCTCCAACTGCTCCAACCCCTCTTAAACAGTATCAAATCCATCACATCACATTTCTACTTCTCTTTGGGCAGAATCTTCTGCCTGTTGGGCAGGCCGGTCAGGAGCGGCACGGGCGGACATGGAGCCGATTGCTGCCCGCAATCGGCTGGGCGCCGCCATTTTATGTAGGCGGGCCAATTAAGGCCCGCCCAGCGGATGCGTGCCTGGTAGAGCTCAGCACCACCTGTGCTGGCGGGGGGAAGGGGGAGAGTCACGGCCTGCGCTCTTTCGAGCATGCGCATGAAAGAGCGCAGAAGTCTCCCTGAGGCACGGAGCTGCCTCAGGGAGATTAAGTCCAGTTTGAAAGGTTGAAAAAAAGGAAAGATTCAAATTATTCAGACATGTCCCCTCATGTGACAGTGTCACATGAGCTGGGACATGTTTATGAATTGTGAGGATTTTAAAAATTTATTTCAAAAAACCCCCCTTCAGGAAACCTCATCCCGCCTGTGGATGAAGTTTCCTGAAAAATGCAAAGGCTGCTTGGGCTCTTCGCCTGCCCGCCAACCTTAAGGTTGGACAGGCAGCCCTGTCAATTACCTAAATTGTTTGATTAATGGCCTTAACAGGCCTTTAACAGTTCGGCGAGTGTGCAGCCGCCTACGGCGCGCGCCCAGCGAATGAAAGATCGGAATGAAGTGCAATGACGTTGGGATGCACGCCGCCGTGTGGGGCCCACCTCCGCACGCTGACGGGAAAATTCTCCCCTTTAGCTCTGAAGAAGTCATACGGACTCGAAACGTTAACTTTGTTTCTCATGCCACGATGCTGCCAGACCTGTTGAGTTTTACCAGCATTTTCTGTTTTGATTTCAGATTTCCAGCATCCGCAGTGTTTTACTTTTTTTTCATATTTAACCACTGTTTTAAATTTAATCCTGGCTGAGCTTCCCGGTCTCAGGAAACCCAACAGCTGAGGACTGCTGGATCCAGAAGATAACAGCTTCATAAACCTGCTTCATCATTAATGAACACCCCGCCCTACCCCCCAAAAATCTTTCCCTTAAATCTCTCCCCTCTGACTCTTCGTATGTTCCCCCAACACTTCCTATATAACCCCCACAACTCTTTCCATGTACCCTTCCTGATCCTTCCCATATACATCCTGATCCTCCCCATTTACTCCTCCCACCCATTCCATGCACCCCTACTCTCCCCATGTACCCTCCCAGCCCTTCCCCTGCACATTTGACCCTTCCTATTTAACCCCCACAACCCATCCCATGTTCCCTCCCTGACCCTCCCCATGTACCCCCAAAACACCCATGTATCCCCAAAACCTTCCCCCTCAGAGATTCAAGACTGAATTTTCATTTTCATGGCAAGTAGCAGGAGTTTGAAAACCCTGGCTCCGCTCACCGGCCTTGGGAAAAAGAGGCTCCAGAGGCGCGATTTTAATCCTGGGGTGGCGGGGAGGGGTGTGTGGGTCTGGGTGCAGGCTGAAGTCGGGCACAACCCCAGAAACAGTTTGGAGGCAGAGGCAAGCCTGAACGAGGAGGTGGGCTTTTCACCTGGGCCCTATATAAAGGGCTTCCCTAAATGCCAGTGATTGGGCGACAAAGGTGAAGGATTTGCAAGGCTGTGTGGGAGGATGCTTCAGAACACTGTCATGTCAGTAAACATTGTAAATGTTGACCAAACAGTTATTATTCCTGCAAGAGATGGCCCATCATGGGTATTCCATAAATTTACACTGTGAGGTCTGCCTATTACACATGTGTAAAGAGTGTCCACACAGCAGTCATTCACTGTTGGCAAAGATCCAGCACACCCAGTCATGTAGATGGCTGAAAATTGGCGGCTACAGCAGGTCACGACACTGTACGGCAAGTGAATCGAGCATTGTACCTCAGGGGTTGGTCTCATGACCCTGAATGCAACCCTTAATGTCCTGCCATATACCCTTTCATCTGTCACATTTCCAAGTGTGGATGCTCAAAAGTGCCTTGAGCATAACAATTCCAGGCACACACTGTTATCACAGACACATGCGACTCCAAGGGAGGAGTCCAGCAGGATCATCTAAGCTCCAGAACACACCATGATATTCTGAGGTCCTCACACCCAAGCACAGTCCATTCAACTGACATCTGACCCCAACCCCCCCTGCCCCTACACACAACATCAGTCTGCCCACAACTTGAGATTCAGGTTCCATCATGTGATTGCACACCTGGAAAGGAGGTTGAAGGCTGGGTATATACCTTGTATGCAACAAGGAGGAGGAACCCTCTGGCCATAATGAAGAGAGTGTGGCAGGCAATCACATCTATGCTGAGCACAGCAGGAGCATATGATAGATCTTGGATACAGTGCCGAAAGTGGTTCCACGACTTGCTCAGACAAGGGAGTTGTTTGAAAGAAGTACACAGTTCTCTCTGGCATGACTGTCAGCTGAGAGACACATCAGATGGTCACAATTGGTGGGTACTTCCCCTCAGCAAGGATGACCGAATGGACATGACATTCTTGTATGTCCAAGCATTAATTGGATGGCGTCTGAATGCCCACTGTGACACACTACCGAAAACATTGGTCTTGTATCTGGAAGCAGGATTCAATGTCTCTAAATTTGTCTTTGCTGATTACTTGAAGGAGAGGTCAGAATGCAAAGGGATGACCCGGACTGGTGATGGGCACGGGATCCTTAGGGTGAGTCATCCAGTGGGGGAGAGGGCCATGTAGATTGTGCGTGTGCCTTGCCAGGCCAGTGTAGGGAATGCTGAATTTCCCATAATAGGTGCCGTGGGTGGTGTTAAAGGCACCTTTGAGCATGGCTTCATTGGTGAGCGTGATGGTTATTCTGCACGCGGGAGGTGGACCAAGCATAACGGGAATTTTGGGCACGGTTGAACATGAAGGGTTTCAGGCTAAGGGTTCTGCTCATATAGTTGTTGGGAGTGATGTGTAACTGCATGTCCACTCACACTGACCAAGGCTTACACCAATTATCTTCTGTTATGCCTCACACGGATCCCATCACCACACGCCCAACCCTCAGAACCAGATCATCCCTTAGACATCAGGAGGAGGAGGGAGAGATGTCCGAGGAAATTCTTTCCCATCTGACCAGCCCACACACTAACACAGTTGATCTGTGCAAGTGGCCTCAAGATGGTGAGGGCGGAAAAGGCAGTCTCCAGAGGAGATGAGGCCAGATAGAGATGTGAGGGTGTGTGAGGGAATGGGTGGTGATGTCCCTTGAGCTGACAGTGAAGGAGATGCCAGCGAATGTATGATGAGCTTGAGTGTGTGAGTTTAGAGTGATGAGATGGTTGCCATACCCTGGCTGCACGGATGAGATCAATCACAGAATCGCACAATGCAGAAGAGGCCCTTCGGCCCATCGGATCTGCACCGACACGTGAGAAACACCTTACCTACCCAATCCCATTTACCAGCACTTGGCCTATAGCCTTGAATGTTATGATGTGCCAAGTGCTCATCCAAGTACTTTTTAAAGGATGTGAGGCAACCCGCCTCCACCACCCTCCCAGGCAGCGCATTCCAGACTGTCACCACCCTCTGGGTAAAAAAGTTTTTCCTCACATTCCCCCTAAACATCCTGCCCCTCACCTTGAACTTATGCCCCCTTATGACTGACCCTTCAACTAAGGGGAACAGCTGCTCCCTATCCACCCTGTCCATGCCCCTCATAATCTTGTACACCTTGAACAGGTCGCCCCTCAGTCTTCTCGGTTCCAATGAAAACAACCCAAGTCTATCCAACCTCTCTTCATAACTTAAATGTTTCATCCCCTATCTGCATTGGATGGCCAACCTCTTCTATGCAGCATTGGCACCGATCACCTCTGACATCATCCACCAAGCCAGAGTGGTACATTGCCCCCGGTTACGGCCATAACTGGGGTAGAGGAAATTGCAGCGGGTCTCCATGGCGTCCCAAAGTCACTCAAGGGATGTGTCATTAAACCTGGGGGCTGCAGCCTTCTTGCCTTTCGGGGCCATGTCTTATTTGCAGCAGTCCTGGGCTGGAAGCACTGAGTGGTGTGCGCGTGGCTGCACGTTAAATGTGGCACCTGGTGTGATGAAGTGGTGAGGTGGGAAAATGAGAGCTTGCCCGCCATTGAAATGGCACGTTTCCCAGGAATTCATGATTAATGAGCGGGATTGTGATGATACAGTGTGAAAAGCCGCCATTGTGGCTGCTGGGTAAAGCGTCCATTTCCCCGCCTCTATTGCACTTAGTGCAAATCTGGGACGATTCTGCCCATAGTTTTTTTCCTCCGGGGAAAAATGGGTTCAAAAGCTAGCTGCAGAGCAGTGCAGAGCTATGATAGTGTGCCAGTGTGCTGTGAGAGTCACAGCACAAGAAGACCAACTAGTCATCCCTACAGTGCAAGCAAAGTCTCTCTTTCTCTCTCTCTCTGTTGCTGGAGGCAAGGCTCAATCAAAAATGATATAGGGCGTCTGCCAACCTGCAGAACCAAGGGCTGAATTTTGCCCTTGACGGGCGGGCAGGCAGCCGATCGCTGCCGCCGAAATGGGCCCCGCCACCATTTTATGTGGTGCAGGCCGCCCGATGGGAAGCACTATGCGCTTCCTGTGCGGGCGGGGGGGGGGAATTCCCCAAATGCGAGAGTGCGCTCTTTCACGCATGCGCACGAAAGAGCGCACCTCTCCCTGAGACTAAGTGCTGCCTCAGGGAGATCACTGAAAGGATTTCAAAGTTTAAAAATAGAAAAATAAAAAAATTATTAATATGCCCCCCTCATGTGACAATGTCACACGAGATGGGATATGTTAATAAAGTGCACAAAAACTTTATTAAACTTTTTTTAAAACCGACATGAAACCTCATCCCGCCAGTGGCTGAGGTTTCATGTTTTTTCAGAAGCCCACCGGGGCTCCTGGCCTGCCCACCAACCTTAAGGTTGGACGGGCAGGGCCTTTAATTGTCTTAATTATCCTGTCAATGGCCTCAATTGGGCATTGACAGGTCGGCGGGCGGAAAGCTGATTTTGCTGTGCCCCCGCCTTCCTGAATATTTAAATGGGCCGGGATGACATCGGGGGTTCCGCCTGATGTCATCCTGCGTCATTTTCCCGTCGGCGAGCGGGCCCTGCCCCCATCTCGCCGATGGACAAATTCAGCCCAAAGTGTGTCCAAACGAATTGCTAAACTGCCAAAGTCAGCTCTACCAGAATCACCCAACTTAACGGCCGTAATGTTTCACCATCTACGCCTCAAAGACAACCCAAAGGCTGATTCGTATTTTTAAAAAACTTTTATTTGGACTCTTGACTTCTCATTTCTGATCTGTGTGTATGTGTATTGCATTTTCATTATTTTTCTTGGGTTTTTAATAACTAATAAACTTACTCTTTCTTTGACTCAAGGAAGCCTGGTTAAATTGGCTCCATCTAAAAAATAAATACATTTGGACTGGGAAAAGGTATCCAAGGGGGAGGGATCTTTTTAAAATTAACCTTGTTGCGACCAACTGAGGGGGTTGAATAAAGAAGGAGAGCCAGCTCATTCCTCCTCGTAGCATAACAAAATTGGGCTCCAGTTCGGGAAGTTAACAAGTTGGGAAACCTTGCCCATGGACTGCTTGTAACACCATGCATGTCCATCAGAGGAAGGCCATGTCCTCATAACACTTTCATCCAATAGTAGCCTATTATGGGGTGTGGACATCATGGGCCCTCAAACATTTCACTTCCATCCACTGGTGTCTTTGAGGGGGTTGTGTTGAGTGCACTTAATGAGAACTGCTAATCTGCCTTGTGTAGGCCCACCCATTGTGGTGAGATGGAGGTAGGGACATTTCTGCAAATTCCCAGTGAATGCACAGCGGTTACCTCACAGATCAGGTCTACATGTGTCTTTGAGTTAAGATTGCATTTGTGGTAGCCGAAATAATTTCCTTATCCTTCTCAGTGTTACAGGCTGTGCACTGACAAGGAACCTTGATGAGTTACTGCACTGACCATTGTGGATGTCTCATAAGTCCCACTGTAGTGCCAGGTTAAACTGTAAGGAGGTGAATGCTTTGTCATCATATGGGTGCCTTTATCCTGTACAGCCTCAAGTTGCATGTTTCTGTTGATCCAACAGCATATTTGCACTTGTTGAATCTCACCTCACACTGCGCAGATGCACTCTTGATATAAGGACCAGGCTTCAATTAGGTACCAGGTGACTTGGTCTATGTCCTTGACAGCCTCCAATGTACACTTGCAGGCCCCTCTATCACAGAGCATCTCAAGGTCAATCCCTCAAGACTGGTGAATCCAGGCTTCTGATGGAACAGAATTAGGTATTGTGATGTCAGGCAGTCTCAAGAATGCTTGCTGACTTTCTCTCCTGTTAGAGAATAAGCATCTTCTGGAAGATGTGAGGCACCTATGGTCCCAAGGACACTTATGTCACAATGGCTTGCTAGCCGTTTGCTGCTGAAGGTGCAGCTAGATCCTCAATGCTGCTTAGGTGAACTGCCTTGGTAATAGGTCCCCGGTGGTGACTATGGCATCATGTATTGAGTTGGCCCTAGTACCCGGCTATGCCTCTGATCATTTCCCCCATTGTCATCCTCCTCTTCCTTGGTTACATCTTCATCTGAGGCAAATAGCTCCTCTTCCTCCTCCTTCACCTCTCCCTCTGATGAGTGGTCTCCATCATTGGGCTCTGGATCCTGCATGTGTACACATCTTTGCTGCACCATATTATGCAGCATGCAGCAGGTCACCACTATCGTTACAGGTGATATTGTAGTGCTCCTGCTGAGCGGTCAAGGCATCGGAAACACCTTTTTAAGAGGTCAATAGCCTGCTGAATGAGTACCCTGATCTGAAGGTAACTGGTGCTTTAACGCTGTTATGGCCCCGTTTCTGCTTGGTTGAGTGGAGTAAGCAGCCACCATATCAATGGGCAGCCTTTGATCCCAGTAGCCAGCCACGAACCTTGGGTCCAGACTCGAAAAGTTGTGGACGGTTTGAATCCTTCAACGTGAAAGGGTCATGGCTGCTTCTAGGGAATTGTGCACACGCGTGCAGGAATGCCTTAATGTGGTTGCACACAAGCTGCACGTTGATGAAATGAAATTACTTTATATTCATGGATTGGTGTGCCTTCTGTGATGGTGCATTAATGGCGATGTGGGTACAATCTATCACACCTTGCACTTGTGGAAATTGACACAAACCCATTGCTCTTTGGGAAGTGACCCCACATCAGTTGGAAAATTAACGTGTTCCTCAACCCTAGCAAAGCGGGAAGAGGTGACTGATGTTATGCACAGGTGGCCGGTTGCTTGCTAGATGCCTCAGAGGTCAGCAGCAGAGCCCTGGAAGGAACAGGCTGCATAAATGTTGTGGGCCATGGTAACCTCAACTGCAATTGACAGGGTAGTGACATTAGATGTTTGAGGCACGAGGTCTGCCTCCAAGATGGCACGGATGTCTTTGACCATATCCTGAGACATTTGAAGCCTTCGCCTATTCTCCTGTTCAGTCATGTCAAGGAAATGGAACTTGCTTGGGTAGACCCTTCGCTCAGAGTAACATCTCACCTTCCTCTTTCTTGCGGCTCTCTCTGGGGGCCCTGCCACTTCATGCCTTGGTATCCTGTCTCTAGCCTTACACTGCTGCCATTGCCTTTCCTCTGTATGCCATATGTGAGAAGATGCTGCACCCATTTCTTTAACCTTCCTTTCTTCCTGGATAACACACTCCTCACCCAGCAAGACTGGCTAGCTGCAATGTCACCCGATTGGTCGACAATGCAAGGAATGATGAAGAGGCCCCTATACAGATGTGCCCTTCCTCTTTTCCAGCCACCCCTACCACCCCCCTTTCCCTGAGGTCAGACAGCGGTCTCAATCTCAGAACCAAGCCCAGCTTTTAAGCTGCTACTTTATACAGCTTTATATAAGGCTTCGAAACCTTTACCTCAGCCTTCAGAGCTGCTCGCATCTCCAACACCAAGTAGTGGAACACAAGCTGAGAGTTGAGGATGTTTTGGGAGTGAAAATTCATGATTTTCTGTTTCCTGCAATGAATTTTAATGGCTGGGCTGATTCATAACAGCCGCATGTGCGTTTCATGCCCCACCCCCTTTCAAACGGCTGCAAAAATCAGAAAGCCGGAGAATGGGGGTGGGACTTCAGGATCTGGGTACAGCCTGCCATTTTTTCACCTCCACCAATTCTTGCCAACTACATGAAAATTCAACCCATAGTGAGGTGTCATGAAGCTATTAATGTATATAATATTATTGGAAAATATTTTTCTTTTAAAATAGCAGTTTAGTCTGTGGATGTATCTTAATTGGATTAAAGCCAGCTAGTCTGGATACTTTGGTGTGTACTAGTTTTGATGTGTAAGAGAGGTAGTGTGCATTTGCATTTTTTGAATAGAGCATTCAAGAAGTGGGGTGAAAACTGACACCTATCCAGCAGCTACCAAGCAATATGTTTATATTACTAATAAAATTGTTACTAAGAAAGGGGTTTTATTGTTAGTTCAGAGGTTGTTGATATAATGAGAATTAACATTCAATGCGGCTGGTAGGTATAATTTCAGCAGTTTTTGGGTGCGCAGAGCAGAGGCAATGTGAGATCAAAAGCAGCTGTAAGACTCCAACTGGCTCCACAAGAACCAAAGTGAAAGGAACCTCATTTTGAATTTGTAGGTGAAAATGTTTTGCCTGGTATCTGGTTAAGTCTATGGGTTGCTGTTGCCTTAATGGAGATTAGTTTGGGAATTTTAAAAAAATTATGATAGTAATAATTTGTAGCTATGTGAATATATATTTTAATCTGTGTACATTAATAAAATATTTCATTTAGTTTAATGTAAATCCTCGCGAACTGGTGGTCTGATTCCTGAATTTAGAGTCGCATCGCAAACATAACACTTAAAATTATAGGTTATGACAGTTGTTTAAAGTTTCCCTCCGGGATCTTTAAATAACTCCGCTGTACCAACTGCATCGGCCATAACCGAGGGAATATGGACTGTTACCTCCTGTATAGTAAATTACTGAGCTTAGCAATTTCCATCTAAGGCGAAACCAGCTGAAATTAAAGACAGGAAACACATTTGTTCGGAAAGCAATTTGGATTAAGTAGCTTCTGCCATCTTGATCGGATTGGTACATGGCATTTTCTGGCTAATTCAAATTCAATGATGATGGCAAATGAGAGAATGCTGAAGTACCAAATAAACTGGCTTGTGGAAAAACAAACATCCAAGGTGGAGATCCGGATTCATCTCCTGGAAATGACATTTCCATATTGAGACCTCAATGCCAATACCAAATTTAAATTCAGTTAAAAACGTATGTAGCCTACTGAAGCAGAAATACAAATAAAACAAAAAACACATTTATAGTGAATGGAGAATAATGGATATTATCAGAAAAATGAGAAAACTGCCCGCTAATCAGGTTATCCAGATAATGCTGTAACCCACAAAGTGATTTTGAAGAATCATCTGAACACAGAGAGATATTCTATGTCTTCTGTTCATGAGGAAAAGTATGGTGCTCAGGAGGTCAAATTGTAAAAAGATACATCTCCTGCCCGCCTGCTGGCTACCTGAAGCCTACTCGACTCAATGTTCCTGCAGGCTCAAAACAAGTAGGAGCTTTGGGCAAAAACGTCCGTGCCCGCTGGCATCAGGCATGTTTGGTAGCGTGAGCGGACAATATTGAGAGAGGGCCAAAAATCAGTTCCACAACATCGTGAAAACAGTTTGCGATCATCCACTCAGCCCATTGATGGTAAACCACGTTTCCCACCATCAAACATTGAGAACCTTATTGTAATACATCAGTATACAATTATAAGGCCTGCCTGCCGGACTCATCCCTTCACGCTGGATTGTCCCTTTTGCTCCATTCTCTCTCTGGCAGCTACTTCCAACCATTGGGGCTGGCTATCTGTCCCTTCTAGGTTGCTTCTGCTTGGCAGCTGTCCAAAACAACTCAAAACTGCTATTTCTTTAGTTTTTCTGTGGGCAGAACTTTACACCTTGTGGACAGGCATGCGTCTGACCTGAACAGACACAAAATTGTGTGAGATGATGTCAGGTGAGCATCCCGACGTCATCCCGCATGCGAGTGCGTGTGCATGTGGGAGCTGTGTCCGCCAACAATTAAAAGGTTACCTGAGGCCAGAGATATCAGGATACGATGAGAAGGAAAAGGGAGGCTTTTAGCAGGTACTAGGGAAGCAAATCAGCGGAGGCATTAGTGGAGTACAGAAAGTGCAGGGTAGAGCTTAAGAAAGCAATTAGGAGAGCAAAGAGGGTATATGAGAAAGTTCTGGCTAGTAAAAGTAGGGAAAATCCCAAAATATTCTATAAATATATCAATGTGAAGAGGGAAAGAATAGGGCCCATTAGGGACCAAGGGGGAAATCTATGAGTGGAGCCAGAGGACATCGGTAGAGTGTTGAATGAATACTTCACATCCGTCTTCACCCAAGAGAATGAGGATGAAGGTATCGAACTCTGGGAGAGAGACTGCGAGGTTCTTGAGCAAATTGATATAGGGAGCGACAAGGTATTGGAGGTGTTGGCAGGCTTAAAAGTGGATGCTTTAGTGACTTGAAGCCTGTGCCCAGTGGCGTACCAGAGGAATCTGTGCTGGATCCCCTATTATTCGTCATTCACATAAATGACATAGATGACTATGTGGGGGTTACGATTAGTAAGTTTGCAGATGACACAAAGATTGGCCAGGTGGTTAACAGTGAGGTTGAGTGTCTTGGGCTACAGGAAGAGATAGACGGGATGGTCAAATAGGCAGATAAGTGGCAAATGGAATTTAACCCTGAAAAGTGTGAGGTGATACACTTTGGATGGAGTAATTTAACAAGGAAGTATTCAATGTACGGCATGACACTAGGAAGTTCTGAGGAACAAAGGATCCTTGGCGTGTGTGTCCATAGATCTCTGAATGCAGAGGGGCATGTTAGTGGGGTGGTGAAAAAGGCATATGGGACACTTGCCTTTATCAATCGAGGCATAGATTACAAAAGTAGGGAGATCATGTTGGAGTTGTATCGAACCTTGGTGAGGCCATAGCAGGAGTACTATGGGCAGTTCTGGTCGCCACATTATAGGAAGGGTGTGATTGCACTGGAGGGGGTGCAGAGGAGATTCACCAGGATGTTGCCTGGGATGAAACATTTAAGTTATGAAGAGAGATTGGATAGACTTGAGTTGTTTTTGTTGGAGCAGAGAAGACTGAGGGTGACCTGATCGAGGTGTACAAGATTATGAGGGGCATGGACAGAGTGGATAGGGAGCAGCTGTTCCCCTTAGCTGAAGGGTCAGTCATGAGTTCAAGGTGAGGGGCAGGAGATTTAGCGGGGATGTGAGGAAAAACCTTTTTATCCAGAGGGTGGTGACAGTCTGGAATGCGCTGCCTAGGGGGGTTGTGGAGGCAGGTTGCCTCACATCCTTTAAAAAGTACCTGGATGAGCACTTGGCACATCATAACATTCAAGGCTATAGGTCAAGTGCTGGTAAATGGGATTAGGTAGGTAGATCAGGTGTTTCTCACGTGTCAGTGCAGACTTGATGGGCCGAAGGGCCTCATCTGCACTGTGTGATTCTGTGAAGCTGTTAAAAAGGCAATTGTTCGCGATTTTATGTTGCCCCTGCAATTTCGTGCTCATTGCATGGGCAGGCGGGTAGCCCACTTTTAACAAAACCTCATACAAGGGTGGGTTAAAAAGGGCCTACAGCATTGCCATTATGAGTAGTAAGGAATTTAGTTTCCTGCTGGTTGCTTATTTGAACTTGGCAGCTTCATCTCTGTTCTGAGCTTCAGTCTTAGCATTTCTAGGCTTCATTTCAGGACTCATTGGTGTTTCCAAGGCCCCTGTAGAATTTTGACCATGTGGACCTTTCTAGGTATCAGACAGCCTTCTGTTACCCTGGTAATGGGGATTGTGGTCTCCGCTGGAGGCACCTCCTCTGAGGAGGAAGAGAGGAGCAGAAAGGAGAGGAGGCCAGGTGTCCCAATGCAGCTTCCAGGGGAGCGACCTGTGGGAGGAGAAGCGCAGGCACAGGGGGCGCAGGGACAGCAGGTAGTCCAAGATGGTAGAGGCCACAGAAGACGCCATTATCGTGCTGTCAGGGTTTACAGGCAGCGATGCAGCTACCTCAATATGTCCGAGGTGCAATGGCGAAGGAGGCTTCGCCTCTCCAGGGAGACCGTGACCTCCATTGGTCAGATGATTGGGCCTGAGATCAACTCTAACTGTCTGGATGGACACCCCATACCAGTGGCTCTGAAGGTCACGGTGGCCCTCAATTCTACGCCTCCGGCTCTTTCCAGGTCTCAGTGGGGGATCTGTGTGGAATCTCCCAATCAGCTGTCCACAGTTGTGTCAAGCTGGCGACAGAAGCTTTGTTCAGGCGGGTATTGACTTTTATTCATTTCCATCCAGGCAAGACCAGCCTGGCTGAGCGAGCCAGAGGCTTTGCAGTGACTGCTAGGTTCCCCAACATTCAGGATGCAATCGACTACAAACATGTTGCCATCAAGTTGCCAGCTGGTCAGCCTTTGTTAACAGGAGGGGCTTCCACTCGATGAATGTGCAGATAGTTTGTGACCACAAGCCGCAGATTCTGTAAGTTTGTACAAGGTACTCTGGCAGCTCCCATGACGCTTACATCTTCAGACACTCACAGGTGCCGAGGCTCTTCAGTGCTCCAGCCTAACTGGATGGATAGCTGCTGGGTGACAAGGGTTATCTGTTAAAAAGGTGGCTTATGACGCCTCTCCACCACCAAAGAACAGAGGCAGAGCGATTTACAATATGACTCATGCCTCCACAAGGGCGGTAATAGAGAGGACCATAGGACTTCTGAAGACTCGCTTCTGAAGCCTGGATCGTTCAGAGGGAGCACTACAATACCCCCCAGAGCGGATGTCACTGATAGTGGTTGCATGCTGCCCTCTCCACAATCTGGTGCTGGCAAAGGGGAGACCCATGGGAGGAAGAAGGTCTTGACGCAGCTGCATAGGCCACAGAGGCTGAGGGCATGGAGGCAGACCTCTGTATCCTTCAGGGAGGCAGGGGCACCTTGATCCAACGCTCCTTCAGCTAGGCTGCCAGAAATCTGCTTCCACCTCATGCCAGGGCTGCCACCTTCATCCGGGATGTCTGAAATGACCCTTTCATTTGAACCCAAAGTCCACTCAGTGCCTGTGCAATAAAGTTTAGAGCTAGCCACTTCCAGCATGAGATACTGGCATGCCCTGCACCTACAAAACAAGTGAAGCATCGTCAGGCCATTAAGATAAAAGCAAAATTTATATCAATTTTACACTCACATCAAATGAACAGAATTACATGTGAGGCAGAATTTTCCCGTGCGGCCTGCCCCCCGCATGCTGACACGTAAAATGATGCGCGGTGACATCGGGCGTGCGTCTACGATGTCACCGTGCGCCATCGCGATATTTGGGAAGGTGGGCGCGCTATAAGTTCAGATGCCAATCAATGCCATCAATTAACGGGCCAGTTAAGGCCCTTGAGGCAGCAATTGATCTCAATTTTTCGCAGCCCGTGAGATCTTTAGGACGTCGCACGGGCGCAACGGGTAGGCAGGTAGGAGACATTTGTATAAACCTCATCCACGGGCGGGATAAGAAGGGTGAGTGGGGTCGCAAATGTGATCTTTCAGGTATTTAAGTGTGAAAGTTACTGATACTTGCCTGTGTGAGCAGGAATACTTCAAAACTCATACCAGTTGCTTGGACAGGAGTAAAAGCCTTGGTCAGGACTCAACAGTAAAGATCATTTTTGGGGCCTGCAGCTTTCAGGAAGCCTTTCCTTAGCTTGAGAATGGGTGTTGTACTTTGCACCAGAGGCACCTCCTCTGAGGAGGAAGGGAGGGCCAGAATGAGGAGGAGGCCAGGAGTCCACATTCAGCCTCCAGGGGAGCCACCTTTGGGAGGAGAGGCACAGGCACAAGGGGCGTAGGGCCAACAGGAAGTCCAAGGCGGAAGGGGCCTCAGAAGACGCCACTATCCTGCTGCCAGGGTTTACAGGCGGAGAAGTAGCTACCCCAATATGTCTGAGGTCCAGTGCCAAAGGAGGCTCTGTCTCTCAAGGGAGTCAGTCACCTCCATCTGTCAGATGATAGGCCCTGAGATCTGCGTCAACTGGGTGGGCACCCCATGCCAGTGGCTCTAAAGGTCACAGCTGCCCTCAACTTCTATGCCTCCAGCTCTTTCCAGGGGTCGGTGGGTGATCTTTGTGGAGTCCCCCAATCAGCTGTCCACATTTGTGTCAAGCAAGTGACAGACGCGCACTGACTTTCATTCACTACCGCTGGGACGAGGCCAGCCAGACAGAGCGAGCCAGAGGCTTCACGGCCATTGCTGGCTTCCCCCGCATCCAGGGTGCAATAGACTGCACACTGTGGCCATCAAGGTGCCAGCGGGTGAGCCCGGTGCCTTCGTCAATAGGAAGGGATTCCACTCCATGAACGTGCAGATAGTGTGTGATCACAAGCTGCAGATTCTGGAAGTCTGTGCAAGGTACCCAGGCAGTTCCTACAACCCTTATACACTCAGGCACTCCAAGTGCCAAGACTCTTCAGTGCTCCAGCCCGGCTGGATGGATGGCTGCTGGGTGACAAGGGCTACTCCCTCAAAAGGTGGCTCATGACGCCTCTCCGCCATCCAAGAACAGAGGCTGAGCAGCGGTACAATAAGAGACATGCCTTGACAAGGGCTGCGGTGAGAGAACCATCGGTCTTCTCAAGATGCGCTTCCGATGCCTGGGCCGCTTAGCGGGCGCACTCCAATACCCCCCTAGATTGTGTGTCGCTGATAGTGGTTGCATGCTGTGCTCTCCACAATCTACAGTCTACATCTTCTTCATCCACAGTGTCGCCCCTTTCCAGTACCAGATGCAGTTGCTGCGGATGCACACGATGAGTCCAGCAGTGAGTCCGAGGATGAACACGCACAGGGAAATGCTGAGGGGGTAGACACTGACCCGGGCATACTCCAGGGAGGCAGGGACACCCGGGAGGGCTGTAATCCAAAGAACCTTCAGCTAGTCCACCACAGATAGATTTTCACCACACGCCAGGGCTGCAGGCTCCACATTCGATACCTGAGTGCTAAATCAGCCTGGATACTAACATTAACTAAGACCCTTATCAATAAAGCTCAGTGTCAAACAATCCACTCATAACATTATGGCTCCCCGTCCACTTGCAGAAGTAAGGAATCACCCTGAGGCATGGCAACATGTCAAAATTTATTGAGAGAACAAATGTAACTTCATAAAGCAAAAAAAAATGGTGTTGGACGTCACACAAAGTCTTCTAGAAACTACTATGAGCCAACATAAAAGCACCAGTGAGAAACCTGCGGTGTGCCTCAGGTGCCTTACATTTACGCTTATGGGTGCTATGTCTAGGCGCTATTCCCTCGTTGGCACTGGCATTTGAGACAGCCTGCTCACTGTGCTGTCCTGTTGGCCTCGATGACCTTGGTGGACGTCCTCTGGCCCGTGGAGCCTTTGATGGCCCCGCCTGTTCCACAGCTGGCTTCTTCCCAGTCGCTGCAGCCTCATCGGATGCCACAGTCACTGGCAGAGGGGCGAAGAAGCTGCTGCCCTCATCTGGAGTGTCCTGAGAGGAGCCCATGGCCGAGCTCAGAAGCTCTTCACCTGACTCGGACTCAGCAAGTTTCTGGCCTCCAGCAGCCCTCTGAGTGCCAGACATCTGGGAAGTCCCTGTCGCCACCTGCTGTGGATCAGGCAGTGCAACGTGCTCATCAGATTGTGATCCCGAGGCTACTCTAAAGATAGGTCCCACAAAGATGTGTGTCTTTGCACTGGTGAAGGGCTTCAATGAACGCGGTGAAGGGACATCAAGGAGGGTGTTTTCAGATTCCTCTTCAGGGGTTTCTTTGAGGCTTGATTGGAGGCCCAGGGTCATGGACTCTGTTGGCTGTCTGGCAGATGTACCTGAGGAAGCAAGGGGAGATTATAGCGCATGAAACAGGACACATCACTCAACATAATTGTCTGATGGATGTTGCACTGCTGGATCCTCACTTAGTAGAGCACCGATGTCACTGTCAGCACAGGAACAGTCCAGATCCACGCCGGCCAGCTGGATGGCTCTGTGGGGACCTTGATTTCAGACATTCCTCCACCGGTCAATGACCTCTCCCTCTTGTTGTGTGCCAGCTTGTCCTACATAAATAGAGATGGAGAGAATGTAAGCAGGATGCCTGCCAGGCTAGATGATAAGTATGCCTGGCATGTATGGGTGATGAGTGTTCCCATGGATGGGATGAGGACAATGAAGGTGTGTGTGAGAGAGTGAATGGTGATATCTCTTGAACTGGCAGTGAGTGAGGCCCCTGTGGAACTATGATGGGTTTGTGAGTGTGTGAGTTGAGAGTGATGAGAAGAATGACTTACTCAGGCAGAACAGAGGAGATCATTTATCCTCTTGTGGCACTGGGTGGCTGTCCAGGGTGTTGGCACTGACCACAGCTGCCACTGCCTCCCAAGCCGAATTAGTGAGGTTGTGCCCATCCTGTTGCCAGAGCAGGGGTACAGGACATCAGCCCACCTGCCATGGAAACCCCGTGTTTCCCGGGAATGCATAATTAATGAGGCGGGTTTGGGACAATACGGCGTGAAAAGCTGCCATTGCGGCCAATGGGTAAAACGTTGTTTTACCAGCCTGCTGCCACATTTCATGCAAATCCAGGACGATTCCACCCTTTATTTCAAAATTTAAAACAGAGTCCTATGCCAGTTACTGTAATTGTCAAATTACAAGTGAGCAGAACAGGTATTAATTTGCATGCTTAATTTGGATTTAGAACTGGCTGAACCAGCAGCCCTGAAAGAGAGGTTTCTCTGGGAACAATTCTGATAAATTTTAAAAATGATTGCTGTAGGGCCAGGAGCAATGGCCTAGCTGATATCAATCCTTCCATGCACCTCCATCCCAGATCCAACTGGATTGCCTCCTTTTTTTTAAGTGTGGCCTAATTGTGAATTGCACACTTCTTCCTAATTAGCAAAGGATCCCCACTGCCCAATTGGCTCCAGAGTTGAAAACTGCCCACAGTGAATCAATTATTGTATTAACAATAGTTCCTGGTATTGGTATTGTTAATATTTTTTTGTTACATGGTTTTCTCAGTCAGTAAGTGTAGATAATGACTGTTAGTGTTCTTTGTGGTCTTAATGGCTGATGATCTTCACACAAGAGGGATACTGTTGTATAATGTTGGATGTACTTGCATGCTATTGTACTGTAAAGGTGCTCGGCTGAGCAAGCGTTAACATAGGACTGGAGAACAGTACTGCCCATGCTATGATGAAAAGAGTTGGGAGATTGAAAGCAGCACGAGTGGAGAGGCAGTCAGGAGTCTAAATACAGCGTGAATGGAAAGACAGTTGGAAGATTGAAAGTAGCGCAAGAGGAGAGGCTGTTGGGAGTTTGAAAACAGTGTGAGAGCAGAAGCAGTCAGGAGATTGAAAACAGCTCGAGTGGAGAGGCAGCCAGGAGATTGAAAACAGTTCGAGTGGAGAGGCAGCCAGGAGATTAAAAACAGCTTGAGTGGAGAGGCAGTCAGGAGATTGAAAACAGCGCGAATGGAGAGGCAGTCGAGAGTGTGGAAACAGCGTGAGAGGAGGGGCATCAGGAATCTGAAAACAGTGCCAGAGGAGAGGCAGTCAGGAATGTGAAAAAAGAGTGATAGGCAAGACAGTAGGGAGATTGAAAACAGCATGAGAGGATAGGCAGTTGGGAGTGTGAAAATAGAACAAGTATAGAGAGACAGTCGGGAGTGTGAAAACAGCGCGAGTCCTAAAACACATACCTGTGTAATTAAGAAACAAATAAATTTTAGTTGTATTTGTGGGTAGCACTAACATTTAATAAGCACAGTAAATTGTAATATACATAGAAATTATTCTAAATTAATTAAGAAAATACTTTAAATAAATTAGTAAATAAATACTGTAGTAAACGCTTTATATAAAGTTTAAGGTATGCCAGTGCAGTTCGGCCATGCGGAATGTGCATCCTGTGGGATGTGGGAGGCCGTGTTGTGCCCTCAATGACTACACCTGCAGTAAGTGTCACCAGCTGCAGAAACTTAGGGTGTAATATTGCGCTCGTCAGATGGGCGTGCGCCCGACCTAAACGGTGTAAAATTATGCGCGATGACATCGGGTGAGCATGCCGACATCATCATGCACTTATGTGATATTTCGGTCGGCGGGTGCACGCGGGAGTCGGCAGCATGCCCACCGACAATTAACAGGCCTGTTGAGGCCATTAAAGTTCTAATTAAATTAAATGTTTTGCTGCCTGTCCAACTTTACGGCTGGCGGGCAGGCGAAAGGGCCAAGTGACCTTTGGATTTTTTTGTGAAGCCTCATCCACGGGCGAGATGAGGCTTCAATCAGTGATTAAAAAATAAATAAAAAAATTTTAAACTAATTTCTAACATGTCCCTACTCATGTGAAAGACTCACATGAAGGGACATGTTATAAATATTTTTAAATTCTTTATTTTTTATTTTCAAAAACTTTCAGCTTCCTGAGGCAGCTCTGTGCCTCAGGGAGCTTTTACTGCGTGCACCCCCATGCTTGCACGCACTTTTGCGCTCGCACTCCTCCCCCCCCCCCCCACTCCAGCAGTGCTGAAAGCTGTAGTGTGCATTTTACACTGGCAGGCCATTAGTTGGTCAGCCAAAGTGAAATCCATGCCATGGCCTGATTGCGGGTGGTGGTCAGCTTCACCATCACTTCCGGGCCTGCCCGCTTGATGAGGGCAACATTCTGCCCTTGAGCTCCATGTTGTGGAACTCAAGCAGCAGCCAGAGTCACTGTGGTGCATCCGCAAGACTGAGAATTACGTGGGTAGCACATTTAGAGAGGTGATTACATCGCAGCTAAGAAGTACACAGGCAGGGAAGGAATGGATGACTGCCAGATTATCTAGAAGAAACAAGCATGTAGTGCAGGAATCCTCTGAGGCTATTTCACTCTCTAAACACTTTTCCATTTTGGATACTGGTGAGCGAGATGGTTCCACAGAGGGCTACAGCAAGACCAAATTTGTGGTACCACAGGTGGCTCAGCTGCACAAGAGGGGAGGAGGAAGAGTGGAAGTACTATAGTAGCAGAGGATTCAATAGGGGAGCAGACAAGTGTTTCTGTGGCCGTAGACCACAGGTCTCCATAGGTCTCCAGGATGGTATGTCGCCTCCCTGGTGCCAAGGCCAAGGATGTCACAAAGCGGCTGCGGGACATTCTCTTGGAAGAGGGTGAACAGCCAGAGGTCGTAGTCGACATTGGGACCATTGACATAGGTAGGAAAAGGGATGAGGTCCTGAAAGCAGATTTTAAGGAGTTAGGAAGGGAATTAAAAAGCAGGACCTCAAGAGCAGTGATCTCAGGATTACTCCCAGTGCCACATGCTAGTGAGCGTAAGGATAGGGGGATTGAACAGCTCAACCCATGGGTGGAGAAATGGAATAGGAGGGAGGGCTTGGGCCTGGTTCTTGGGCAGGAGGGACCTGTACAAGAAGGATGGGTTACACCTTAATAGTATCGGGACTAATGTCCTCACGGGGAGGTTTGCTAGTGCTCTTGGGGAGGGTTTAAACTAGATTAGCAGGAGATGAGAAACTAAGGGGAAATTCAGAGTGGCGAGGAGAACAACTGGCAGCGGGAAGTAGAGGAGTATCAACTGATAACGAGGATATATCAGAGACTAGAATCAAGGTAGATAGAATACTTGGAGAGTTTGATCAAATTAGAGTAGGAAATAGTGAGTCATTAGATGGGGTCAGAAGAAAATGGGAAAGTTAAAAAGGCCTAAATCTACTGGAGTTTTTTGAGAATGTAACTCGTAGAATAGATAAGGGAGAACCAGTGGATGTGGTGTATTTGGATTTCAAGAAGGCTTTTGATAAGGTCGCACATAAGAGGCTAATGGGCAAAATTAAAGCACATGGGACTGGGGGTAATATACTGGCATGGATTGAGAATTGGTTGACAGACTGGAAGCAGAGAGTGGGATCATCCTCTGCCATTTCTGCCAACTCCAGCATGATGCCACCACCAAACACATCTTCCCTTCACCCCCCCTGGCGGCATTCCGTAGGGATCGTTCCCTCTGTGACACCCTGGTCCACTCCTCCATCACCCCCTACACCTCAACTCCCTCCCACAGAACCTTCCCATGCAACCGCAGAAGATGCAACACCTGCCCCTTTACTTCCCCTCCCCTTACCGTCCAAGGGCCCAAACACTCCTTTCAAGTGAAGCAGCATTTCACTTGCACTTCCCTCAACTTAGTCTACTGCATTCGTTGCTCCCACTGTGGTTTCCTCTACATTGGAGAGACCAAACGCAGACTGGGTGACCGCTTTGCAGAACATCTTCGGTCTGTCCGCAAGCATTACCCAGACCTCCCTGTCGCTTGCCATTTCAACACTCCACCCTGCTCTCATGCCCACATGTCCGTCCTTGGCTTGCTGCATTGTCCCAGTGAAGCTCAACTCAAACTGGAGGAACAGCACCTCATCTTCCGACTAGGCACTTTACAGCCTTCCGGACTGAATATTGAGTTCAACAATTTTAGATCATGAACGCTCTCCTCCATCCCCACCCCCTTTCTGAATTTCCCCCTCCTTTTTGTTTTTTCTGATAATTTATATATATTTTTCTTTTCCCACCTATTTCCATTATTTTTAAATGTATTTCCATCCATTGTTTTAACTCTACCTTTTAGCCTTTTTCGATTCCTTCACCCCACCCCACCCCCACTAGGGCTATCTGTACCTTGCTCATCCTGCTTTCTACCCTTAATTAGCACATTCCTTTAGACAATATCACCACCTTCAACACCTCTTTGTCCTTTTGTCTGTGACATCTTTTGGTTATCTCCACCTATCACTGGCCCTCTATCCAGCTCTTCTTGTCCCACCCCCCCACCCCCACTTAAACCAGCTTATATTTCACCGCTTTTCTATTTTTCCTTAGTTCTGTTGAAGAGTCATGCGGACTCAAAACGTTAACTGTGCTCCTCTCCACAGATGCTGCCAGACCTGCTGAGTTTTTCCAGGTATTTTTGTTTTTGTTTTGGATTTCCAGCATCCGCAGTTTTTTGCTTTTATCTTAGTGGGAATAAATGGGTCTTTTTCTGGGTGGCAGGTGCTGACTAATGGTGTACCACAGGGATCAGTGCTTGGGTCCCAGCTATTCACGATATATATAAATGACTTGGATGAGGAAACCAAATGCAATATTTCCAAGTTTGCTGATGACACAAAACTGGGCAGGGTTGTGAGTTGTGAGGAGGATGCAAGGATGCTTCAGGGTGATTTAGACAAGTTCTGTGTGTGGGCAAACACATGGCAGATGCAGTATAACCTGGATAAATGTGAAGTTATACATTTCGTTGTGAAAAACAGAAAGGCAGAGTATTATTTAAATGTTGATATATTGGGAAATGTGGATGTACAAAGGGATCTGGGCGTCCTTGTACACCAGTCAATAAAAGTAAATAGGCAGGTGCAGCATGCAATTAGGAAGGCAAATGGTATGTTGGCCTTCATTGCAAGAGAATTTGAGTTCAGAAGTAGGGGTGTCTTACTGCAGTTATACAAGGCCTTAGTGAGGCCACACCTGGAGTATTGCATGCAGTTTTGGTCTCCCTACCTAAGAAAGGATATTCTTGCCATAGAGGGAGTGCAGTGAAGATTCACTAGGCTGATACCGGGGATGACAGGACTGTCATATAGGGGGAGATTGGTTCGACAGGGCCTGTATTCACTCGAGTTTAGAAGAATGGGAGCATATCTCATTGAAATTTACAACATTCTAACAGGGTTAGACAGACTAGGTGCAGGGAGGATGTTTCCCCTGGTTGGGGAGTGTAGAACCAGGGGCCATAGTCTCAGGAAATGGGGCAGGCCATTTAGGACTGAGACGAGGAAAAATGTCTTCACTCAGAGGGTGGTCAACCTGTGGAATTCTCTACCACAGAAGGCCGGGTCACTGAGTATATTCAAGAAAGAAATTGATAATTTTTTGGATATTAGGGGCATTCAGGGGTATTGAGAGAAAGCGGGAATATGCCGTTGAGATAGAGGATCAGCCATGATGATGTTGAATGGTGGAGCAGGCTCAAAGGGCCAAATGGTCTACTCCTGCTCCTAGTTTATATGTTTCTATGTTTCTAAATCAGGGCTAATGTGCATGTATGTGAATGCACTGAATGTGGTTAATAAGATTGGTGAACTGCAGGCACAGGTTAACAAATGGAATTATGATATTATTGCTGTAACAGAGGCCTGGCTCAAAGAATGGCAGTACTGGACATTAAATATTCCTGGGTACAAGATGTTTAGGAGAGACAGGAAAAGAAGAAAAGTTTGCGCGGGGGGTGGGGGCCATGCGGGTGGATGGGGTGGGAGTGGCAATTTTGATTAAAGATGGCATTACAGTACTGGAGAGAGAGGATGTTCCAGAGGGTTGAAATAAGGAATGAAAAAGGTGTAATAACATTGATTTGTGTCGTATATAGACCACCAACTATTGGAAATGATATGGAGAAACAAATTTACAAAGAAATTACAGAGAGGTGCAAGAATTATAGAGGAATCATAATGGAGGACTTCAATTATCCAAATATAGACTGGGATAGGAATAGTACAAAGGTACAAGAGGGACGAGAGCTCTTGGAACGTGTTCAAGATATTTTCTGCAGCAGTATGTTTCCGGCCCAACAAGAGGCCAGGCACTTTTGGGCCTAGTTCTGAGGAATAAGTTAGCCTAAGTGGATCAAATATCAGTGGGAGAGCCTCTCGGGGGTAGTGAACATTGTATCATAGGTTTTAGGTTGGTCATGGAAAAGGACAGGGCACAATTCAGAGCAAGGATAATTAATTGGGGGAAGGCCAACTTCGATGGGATGAGAATGCATCTGAAGCAAGTGAGTTGGAATCAAATGTTGGCAGAAAGGATGGTGGCTGAACAATGGGCCAACTTCAAAGAAAAGGTATTGCAGGCAATGTCAAGGTATATTCCCTTGAAGGGGAAAGGTAGGACAAATAAATCCAGAGTGTCCTGGATGATGAGACAGATAGATGTGAAGGTGAAAAGGAAGGCGTGTGTGTATGACAGATGTCAGGTAGAAAATACAATGGAGAATCAGGCTTAATATAGCAGGACCAAGGGGGAAGTGAAGAAACTAATAAGAAAAGCATGGAGACAGTATGAAAAGAGGCTGGCAGCAAATATAAGAGGGAATACTATAAGCACATAAATAATATAAGGTTAGTAAAAGAAAGATTAGGGCCAATTAGGGACAAAAAAGGGGACTTGCATGTGGGGTGGAGAAATAGTGGAGGTATTGAATGGGTACTTTGCACCTCTCTTTACAAAGGAAGAAGATGCTAGCCAGGCCGAGGCAAGAGAAGGGGTAACTGGTATACTAGAAGGATTTACAACTGAGAAGGGAGAGGTGTTCGAAAGGCTATCTTTGCTTAAAATAGATAAGGTACCAGGACCGGATGAGATATATCCAAGGGTACTGAGGGACGTGAGAGTGGAAATTGCAGAGGCACTAATGATAATCTTCCAGCCTTCCTTAGACAGAGGGATCATGCCAGAGGACTGGAGAATTGTGAATGTTACACCTTGTTCAAAAAGGTGTGCAAGGAATTAGCTGGCACCCACAGACCAGTCAGTTTGACCTCAGTGGCAGGGAAACTCCTGGGGCATAATTTTCCGCTCATTGGGCAGGCACGCCCCCTAACCGAATGAGCTAAAATGACGCATGATGATGTCGGACGAATGTCCTAACATCATCGCGCACTCGCATGATATTTTGGTTGGCGGGTGCATGTGGGAGTCAGAGAAGCGCCTGTCGTTAATTAAGAGGCCAGTTAAGGCCCTTGACAACCCAACTGACGGCGATATAACATTGCCCGTGCGAATTTTCACTCGTCACATGGGCAAAACGGCAGGCGGGCAGCTCACAATTTGCAAACCCTCATCCACGGGCGGGATAAGAAGGGTCAGCACAATTGTCATTGTGAGTAGTGAGGAGCTTTGGAGATAACTTGCTGCTGGTGGCTTATTGGTACTTAGCAGCTTAATCTCTGATCAGGGCTTCAGCCTTAGCATTTCCACGCTAAGGGCTCATTTGGTGTCTTCCAGGCCACCCGAGGATTCGGACCATGTGGACCCTTGTAGGTGTCAGACAGCCTTCCCTTACCCTGGTAATGGGGATTGTGGTCTCTGCTGGAGACATCTCCTCCTCTGAGAAGAGAGGAGCAGAAGGGAGAGGAGACGAGGTGTCCCAATGCAGCTTCCAGGGGAGGGACCTGTGGGAGGAGAGGCACAGGCACAAGGGGCGCAGGGTCAGCAGGAAGTGCAAGGTGGAAGAGGCCGCAGAAGACGCCACTATCCTGCTGCCAGGGTTTACAGGTGGCGATGCAGCTACCTCAATATGTCCAACGTACAATGTTGAAGGAGGCTCCATCTCTCCAGGAAGACCGTGACCTCCATTTGCCAGATGATCAAGCCTGAGATCAGCTCCGACTGTGTGGGTGGACACATCATGCCAGTGGCTCTGAAGGTCACAGTGGCCCTCAACTTCCATTCCTCTGGCTCTTTCCAGGGCTCAGTGGAAGATCTGTGTGGAGTCAATCAGCTGTCTGCAGTTGTGGCAAGCTGGTGACAAAAGCTCTGTTCAGACGGTTATTGACTTTCATTTATTTCCGTACAGACGAGGCCAGCCAGACTGACTGAGCCAGAGGCTTGGCAGCAACTGCTGGGTTCCCCCACATCCAGGGTGCCATCAACTGCACACATGTGGCGATCAAGGCACCAGCGGGTCAGCTGGGTGCCTTCGTTAACAGGAAGCGATTCCAGTCCATGAATGTTCAGATAGTGTGTGACAACAGTGTGCAGATTCTGCAAGTCTGTGCAAGGTATCCTGCAGTTCCCATAATGCATCTCCCTGAGACGCTCCCAGGTGCCTATGGTCCTTCAGTGCTCCAGCTCGGCTGGATGGATGGCTGCTGGGTGACAAAGGCTATCCCTTGAAAAGGTGGCTCATGATGCCTCTCCGCCACCCAAGAACAGAGGCAAAACAGTGGTACAACAGGAGCCATTCCTCCACAAGGGCGGTGGTAGAGAGAACCATAGGTCTTCTCAAAATACGCTTCCGATGCTAGGACCATTCAGGGGGCGCACTGCAATTGTGTGTCACTGGTAGTGGTTGCATGCTGCGCTCTCCACAATCTGGCACTGGCAAGTGGGGGAGACCCACTGGAGGAAGAGGATCTTGACGTAGCTGCACAGGCCACAGGTGATGAGTCCAGTAGTGAATCAGAAGAAGAGCACGGTGAAGAGAAGGCTGAGGGTGTGGAGCCAGACCTCGGTAACCTCCAGGGAGGCAGGGACACCAGGGATGCCTTGATACAATGCTCCTTCAGCTAGGCTGCCAAATAGAAACTACCATCTCATTATAGGGCTGCCACCTCCATCCTGGATCGCAGAAATTACCCTTTTCTTGGCTCCCAAGATACACTCAGTGCCTGTGCAATAAAGTTTCAACCCACCCACGGCCAGCATTACATAATGGCCTGCCCTGCGCCTACAAAACAAATGGAGCATACTCAGGCCAATAACACAGAAGCAAATGTAATTTAATGTTGGAACTCACATAGTATTGAATGGAACAATATCCAGTGTTGGTAGTCACACCATTAAAAAAAGAAAAACAAAATGGGGGAATAAAAGATCACCCATGACCAGCCCTCTTGTGCTTAAGGTGCCTTAAACTTAGGTTTACAGGTGCTACGTATAGGTGCTCCCCCTCACTGGCACTGGCATCGGAGGCAGCCCGCTGATGCTGCTATCTTGTTGGCCTTGATGACCTTGGCCGACGTCCTCTGGCCAGTGGAGCCTGTGCTGGCCCCGCCTGGGAGGGAGCGGCCAGTGCCATGGCTGGCATCTCCCCAGTTGCTGCAACCTCATCAGATGCCAAGGTCATTGGTGGAGGGGCAAGGGAGCTGATGCCATTATCCAGAGCGCCATGAGAGGAGCCCGCAGAGATGATAAGTAGATCGTGCACCATTGTGGACCTCCCTGCTTGCCATTGATGGATGGGCACCTAGCTGGGATACTGGGTGCCTCATCCATCCCCCACATGGACACTGACCACCTGAGGTCAGTGCCTGTGTGAGGGCTTGCAGGTCTTGCCCGCCCCCCGCCGAGCCTGCCCAACGAGGGCAAAATTCTTCCCCTGGAAACAATAGTTCAGGATAAAATCAATAGTCACTTAGACAAGTGCAGGATAATTAAGGAAAGCCAGCATGAATTCATTAAGGTAAAATCATGTTTAACTAACTTGCTGGAGTTTTTTGAGGAGGTAACAGGGAAGGTTGATAATGGAAATGCTGTTGATGTGGTATATACGGATTTTCAAAAGGCATTTTGAAATGCCACACAACAGACTTGTGAGCAAAATTCAAGGTAATGGAATAAAAGGGAGAGTAGGCACTTAGATAAGAAATTGGTTGAGTGATAGGAAACAGAGAGTAGTGATAAATGGTTGTTTTTCAGATTGGAGGAAGTTTTGTAGTGGAGTTCCCCAGGGGTCAGTGTTGGAACCCTTGCTCTTCCAGATACATATTAATGGTCTATATTGTGGTGTGCTGGGCATGATTTCAAAATTTGCAGATGATACAACGATTGGAAATGTTGTCAACTGTGATGGGGCTAGTCTTGAACTTCAAAAGGACATAGACATGTTGGTGGATTGGGCAGACAAGTGACAGATGAAATTCAATGCAGAGAAGTGTGGGGTGATTCATTTTGGCAGGAAGAATATGGTGAGACAGTATAAAATAAAGGGAGAGCCTCTAAAGGAGGTGCAGGAACAGAGGGACCTCAGTGTATATGTACATAGGTCATTGAATTTGGCACTACATGTTGAAAGAGCAGTTAAAAAAGCATCTTAGGCTCTATTATTGGAGCATTGAGTACAAGAGCAAGAAGGTCATGTTGAACTTGTATAATACATTAGTTAGGCCTCATCTGGAGGACTGTGTCCAGTTCTGGGTGCCATACCTGAGGAAAACTGTGAAGGCATTGGAGAGAGTACAGATGAGATTCACAAGAATGATTCCAGGGATAACGATATGTAGCTATGAGGATAGATTTGAGAGGTTGGGACTCTTTTTCTTAGAGAAAAGGAGACTTGATAGAGGTATTCAAGACCCTGAGGGGTATGGACAGGGTAAATAGTGAGAAACTGTTCCCACTCAAGACAGCATCAAGAACTAGAGGGCACAGATTCAAAATAATTGGCAAAAGGAGTAACAGCGATGTAAGGAAAAATTTCTTCACCCAGAGGGTGGTTGGAGTCTAGAATGAACTTCCTGAGAGGGTGGTGGAGGTGGGTACAATTTGAGGTATTCAGAAAGGAATTAGATTGCTGCCTGAAAAGAGAGAATGTGCAAGGTTACGGGGATAAGGCAGGGAAATGGGACTAGGTGGAATGCTCTTTCAGAGAGCTGGTGCAGACTCGATGGGCTGAATGGTCTTCTTCTGCATTGTAAAGATTCTGTGATCCTGAGTCACATGGTAATAGACTAAGAGAACAGTCCAGAAAGAATATTCTGGAATCAGCCCTCATGGAGGTGACAGCACCATGCACGACAGTAAGCTGGGATCTGTAAATAGTTAAAGGTTAACAATAAAGTGTTCATGTTTAAGTATACAAGTATATAAGTCTTAAAATCTCATCACTGAGACATCTAAAGGACCCATAGTACAACATGGTTGGCATTGGTGGGAGATCAGCGCTATCAGCATAGTACAACATCGTTGGCAGCGGTGGTTGCTTCTACAAGATATCATGTCAGAGATAGTACCGTAATCTGAAATGGTGATTCACAGTGATATGAGAGGTGGCAGCTAAATGTACGAACCCAGAAGAACAACCCAAGGTATGAAAAACTAAAAGCAACTGAAGCCTAACTAGAGAGACGCATACCTAAGAAGAAAACTTAAAGAAAAAGCTGAAGAAGCTTCAGTAAAGACTTGGAAGTGAGGTGGAAGTCCATTACGGAAAATTGCAAGAACCCGAGTGACACAGTTAATGAGATGGTGAGTAAAAATACAAAAAAAGTAGCTGCACTTACATTTTAGAATAGATGGTGGTCCCAAAGACTCAGCATCCAGGGGGCAGATGACAGAGAGCTGCAATTAAAAAACAAGGGTTTAAAAAAAAACAAACCTGTAAAAATCGGCTGTAAAACCTATAAAAAAGTTTAAGCAGAACCTGCAGAGTTAAAAAAAAATAGACCTGCAGATTTTAAGGACAAAGTGCAGTTGCTTTAAGTTTAAAAAAAAGGACCCTGATCTGACCACGAGCCCGCCAAATCTCCCAGAGTGGGACATTCAAAAAGCCATTCAGGATTATAAAAAAGAAAAAAAATGCCCAGAAAATAAATGCTCCTGCCTTAAAAGTTTAACACAATTTAAAAAAAGAAGGCCCACAATTGCTGGGGAAACTGCCAAAATTGGGAAAAGCACAGGAAATGTACACAGAGAAACTGACGGCTACAGAAACAACCTGAGAGGAAGAAAATGGTTACTGCACTGACACCTCTTAAAGTGGTAACAACATTTAAAGCAGTAACTACAAAAGGAAAAACTAGTCATGGATGGAAATTTAGAAGAGCCAGATGCATTTGTGCTATGGAAAGGGCTAAACCAGACCCAAGAGTGGGAGTCTTGGAAAAGACAATTTTTAGTGTACAGGAGAAGTACAGGATTAAATAAGGAACCAAAAGGAGAACAAGCGGATAAGTGTTTATTTATCTTTGGTTTATTTGCTTGTGAAGTACTCCATAGGCAGCATATAGATGTATGCTCGACAACATTTGGTGAGATATTAAAAGATCTTGATAGACATTTTAAACTCCCAATAAAGCACCAAGAGCAATAAGAGACCCCAGAAAGAGGGCAATAAAAGGCCCCAGGGGGGAAGACAACAAAAGGCCTCAAAGAGAGGAAAACAGACAATCCCAGAGAGATGGAGTCAAAAGATTCCAGAGCGAGGAGACAGATGACAGTGCAGAGTGAGAAAATAGTTGCGAATGAAGGAAAGCTATCTGAGATAACTCAAAAGAAGTAAAATGTGCAAAAACTAAATGAAGCTTTACTAGAGGAAATTGTTCGCATCAGAGCTTAACTGGAGGATTTGAAGCACAAGATTCAAGCTGAGTATATAACTTTGTAAACATAAACGATATGTGAAGTCTTAAATGAATCAAGCTGTTCAAGATCTGAACAAACAGATTTTAGAGATGATTCAAAGGTGCCAGGAGGAAATAACAATACTCAATTCCATGATTGATTGGAAAATCAAAACAGGAGTTGGGAATACTCAACCAGATGTAGAACCAGGCAAAACAGCAGGAAGGAAAGGTACACAAAGAAGTTGCGACCCTGAAAGACACCTTGAAGAATCAATATGTTGCCATGGATAAACATGAGGAGTTAAAAAGGATGTTGACAATTCAGATAAGCGCTGTGTTGGAATTATAAGTAGCAACAAAACAATGCAGTGAAGCCCAGAGTGAGTTAGCAAGAGGTCAACAAGAGAATAAACAGTTGAAAGAACAACTGAATGTCCTTCAAGATTAAATGCAACAGGATTGCATAACCATTCAGCAACATGAAGAAGTGAATACGAGCTTAACAGCAGAATGGAAGCAGCAGAAAAAACTCGGGGAGACTATGCTGAATTACAGGAAAACTCAACATGAAACCAGTGAGCCTCACAAAGAAAAGGAAAACCTGTTGAAAGACCTTCTCACACTACAAGAATCCCTCAAGTCAAAGTATATTCCTCAGGAAATTTATAAAGAGAAGCAAAATGAGTTTAATGTAACTGTGAACAAACTGAACAGCAGATTTGCAGAGAAGATTCAGCAATGTTCGATATTCCAGATGGAAGCTGAAACCTTCAAGAAACAGACTGAAGAGCTGAAGAAGCAGCTGAATGAAGAAGAGGAGACCTTGAAAGGAAAAGTCACAGAACTTTCCATGTTGTGAGTGGACAATGCAGCCATGAGTAGCACAATTACAGATCTGAGACTTTGCTGGAGACAGACCTGGCCAGAAGTGAATCTAAAATGAAAGACAAGGACAAAGTTCTCTTGCAGACAGAAAATGAAACAAAAGAAATTAGATCAGAAAATGTAAATCGACACTGAAGTGCAAGGCACCAGAAGAAGAAAAAGCTGGTCTGAATTTTTTTTTAAATCATTTATGGGACGTGGGTGTCACTGGCTAGGCCAGTATTTATTGCCCATCCAATAATTGCCCTTGAGAAGTTAGTGATGAGCTGCCTTCTTGAACCGCTGTAGTCCATGTGGTATAGGTACACCCACAGTGCTGTTGGTGAGGGAGTTCCAGGATTTTGACCCAGCGACAATGAAGGAATGGCGATATATTTCCAAGTCAGGATGGTGAGTGACTTGGAGAGGAACTTCCAGGTGGTGGTGTTTGCGGTCATGTGTTTGAAAGATACTGCCTAAGCAGTCTTGGTGAGTTTCTGCAGTGCATCTTGTAGATGGTACACATTGCTGCCATTGTATGTTGGTGGTAGAGGGAGTGAATGGTTGTGGAAAGGATGCCAATCAAGTGGGCTGCTTTGTCCTGAATGGTGCCAAATTTCTTGAGTATTGTTTGAGCTGCACTCATCCAGGCAAATGGAGTGTATTCCATCACACACCTGATTGTGCCTTTGGGAGTCAGGAGGTGGGTTACTCGCCACAGGATTCCTAGCCTCTGAGCTGCTCTGGTAGCCACAGTATTCATATTGCTGGTCCAGTTCAGTTTCTGGTCAATGGTAACCCCCAGGATGTTGATAGTGGGGGCTTCAGTGATGGTAATGCCACTTAATGTCAAGGGGCGATGGTTAGATTCTCTCTTGTTGGAGATGGTCAGTGCCTGGCACTTGTGTGGCATGAATGTTACTTGCCACTTGTCAGCCCACGCCTGGATATTGTCCAGATCTTGCTGCATTTTGGACATGGGCTGCTTCAGTACCTGAGGAGTCGCAAATGGTGCTGAACATTGTGCAATCATCAGCGAAAATCCCCACTTCTGACCTTATGATGGAAGGAAGGTCATTGATGAAGCAGCTGAAGATGGTTGGGCAGAGGACACTACCCTGATGAACTCCTGCAGTGATGTCCTGGAACTGAGATGATTGGCCTCCAACAACCACAACCATCTTTCTTTGTACTAGGTATGACTCCAGCCAGCGGAGAGTTTTTCCCCTGATTCCCATTGACTCTAGTTTTGCTAGGGCTCCCTGTTGCCACACTCGATCAAATACAGCAAGGTGTTGTAGCTTTGCCAGCTGACACCTCATTTTTATGTATACTCGGTGCTGCTCCTGGCATGCCCTCCTGCGCTCTTCATTGAACCAGGGTTGACCCCTGGCTTGGTGGTAATGGTAGAGTGGGCGATGTGCCAGGCCATGAGGTTACAGATTGTGTTCGAGGACAATTCTTCTGCTGCTGATGGCCCGCAGCACCTCTTGAGCAGCTAGATCTGTTCGAAATCTATTCCATTTAGCATGGTGGTAGTGCCACACAACACGATGGAGGGTATCCTCAATGTGAAGGCAGGACTTTGTCTCCACAACGACTGTGCGGTGGTCACTCCTACCAATACTGTCATGGGCAGATGCATCTGCGGCAGGCAGGTTGGTGTGGATGAGGTCAAGAATGCTTTTCCCTCTTGCTGGTTCCCTCACCACCTGCTGCAGACCCAGTCTAGCAGCTATGTCATTTAGGACGCGGCCAGCTCAGTCAGTAGTGGTGCTACTGAGCCTGTCTTGGTGATGGATATTGAAGTTCACAACCCAGAGTACATTCTATGCCACTGCCACCCTCAGAGCTTCCTCCAAGTGGTGTTGAACACGGAGAAGCACTGATTCATTAGCTGAGGGAGGGCGGTACGTGTAGTCAGCAGGAGGTTTCCTTGCCCATGTTTGGCCTGCTGCCATGAGACTCCGTGGGGTTCAGAGTTAATGTCAAGGACTCCCAGCGTAACCCTCCTGACTGTATACCACTGTGCAGCCACCTCTGCTGGATCTGTCCTTCCAGTGGTACAGGAATGGTGATGATGGCATCTGGGACATTATCTGTAAGGTATGATTCCGTGAAGATGACTATGTCAGGTTGTTGCTTGACTAGTCTGTGAGACAGCTCTCCTAATTTTGGCACTAGCCCCCAGATGTTAGTAAGGAGGACTTTGAAGGGTCGACAGGGCTGGGTTTGCCATTGTCGTTTCTGGTGCCTCGGTCAATACCAGGTGGTCCATCTGCTTTCATTCCTTTTTATTGGCTTTTTAGTAGTTTGATACAACTGAGTGGCTTGCTAGGCCATTTCAGGGGACATTTAAGAGTCCACCACACTGCTGTGGATCTGAAGTCACACGTCAGCCAGAGCAAGTAAGGATGGCAGATTTCCTTTCCTAAAGGTAGTTTTTTACAACAATCCAGATAGGTTTTTACAACAATTGAAAATGGTTACATTAGACTTTCAATTCCAATTTTTATTTTGAATTCAAATTCCACCATCTGCCATGGTGGGATTCGACCGCAGGACCCCAGAGCATTACCCTAGGTCTCTGGATTACTAGTCCAGTGACAATACCACTACGCCACCACCTTCCCTTGAAAAGATTCATAACCTTGCAAAATAATTTGAAATTATAACAGCAAACAAGTGTTTGGTTGAAATTGTGAAACAAATGGAAATGAAGGTTCCACTTGCGAAACCTTCACATCCAGCAAGAACATGGTGGACATCACGAAAAAAGAAAATCGGAGCCCACTCAAGGAACGAATGGAGTGTGCCATTTCCTCTGAAGGAACGTGACAAAGCCACAGCATCTGAAAAAGGCAGACCAGTTGTTAATAAACAGAAATACAATTCAAAGGAGCACAAAAATGATTCAAATGGAGTTAACCAATTTGGTTATCATGAAAAACAGAGTGCCACTACCATTCTTCACACGTGACAGACTGAGATGTGGAAGAACTATCAAGCCCCAAGACTGTCTGTATTCATAAAGTCAGAGACTTGAGGTGGGGGAGAAGGGATTGCAAGTAAAGATTGCATTGTAAACAGTTATACTCCGTTGGAAGGGAGGAAAGTTTTCATCGGAGAAGGGGAAGTTGTTTTGTAATGTAAAGGTGCTTGGCAGTACAGGGGTTAACATAGGACTGGAGGATAGCATTGCCTGTGTTATGATGCATAGAGTCACAAGGTGATAAACTGAGAGAGCAGTCGATAAAGGACACTCTGGAACTAGCTTGCATGGAGGTAACGGTACCATGCAAGACTATAACCTGGGATCTGTAAATAGCTAAAGGTTAACAATAAAGGGTTCATGTTTAAATATACAAGTCTCAAGATCTTACCATTGAGACATCTAAATAACTCACATTGCAACAGTTACTGCTGGTAACATCACTACTGCAGTTTTGGCAAGAAATAATCTGTAGTTGATTGCTGGATATTCTATATTTAGTACTGTATGTATCCATAACAGCATGAAGGAAACCAAAAAAAATGATACAAGGGGGAGAGGATAGAGGACCATATGAATAAGGAGAAATAAACTTTGTATTAACAACATCAGGCATATTTGAATAGCAAATTGCAGCCAGGCAACTGTGTGAAAATAAAGCTTGGCATGAGTTTAAGTGGAGAAAATAGGACCCAGGTGATGTTACTAATTGGAAACAAGCTTGATTGTTGCTTAATGCTCAGTCAATAAAATTAATTGGATAATTAGTATTATTCATTTTTAGAAATGGTGATGTGCCAAATGTATCCTTAAGCACTTTTGAGTGTTTAATATCCTTTATACATTTAAAATACGTCAGAATTTTCTGTGACTGATCATTTGCAAAAATATTCTACAAATGTTAAGTCTTATAAAGTAAAATCATACAAATATATAGGGCCATAAGAAATTTTAAAAACACAACAATCCATTATATTTTAGCTGCAGAAACTGTGTTGAAAATCCCTTTCTCAGCTACTCATAATTTTATTACTTGTTATTGGACAGGTTTTCCTTCAATATTTTTTAGCTGATGACAAACTTATAAAGTAATGAAACTATCTTACATTTACCAGTTGCCAGAACTTTACAAACCATATTGCCATCAAATTCAAGGCCCTGGGGGAATTATAGAGCTCACTTTGCCAGCAGCCCAGTGATGAATCGACAAGAAGCTACACAGCAAAATGAAAATATTAAATATTTCGTAGCCTGAAAAAGATGCAAATGTATGTACCTGAAATATTCAAGAAGATGAAAATTATTATTCCATCATCAAAAAAAGGAATCACAAACATATGTTTTAAGTCACTGTACTTGAATTTGCAAAGCCTGTATATTTATCTCATATATAAATTTGCCCTGGTGGCAACATTCTTTTCCTAGGTTCCAAAGTTCATAATTTCTTTTAATTTAAAAAGTCAAATTAATGGTAAAAATCTGGATTGTACTCTATAACTAGACTGGGTATCTTAATGCTTTACCAACTAGTTTATTAGCACTTTCCAAACTTGAGACCTATGCATCTTAGAAAGATAAGGCCAGCAGGTGTATAGGAACACCATCACATTTACATGATCCTTCTTGTCACATGCTTGAAAATATATCATCATTTCTTCATTGTCATTAGGTCCAAATCCTGAAGCTTCTTACACAACAGCACTGTGGAAGCACCCTCACCACATGGACTGCAGCAGTTCAAGGAGGAAGCTCACCACTACCTTCTCAAGGGCAACTAGGGATAGGAAACAAAAACAGTGATGCTCCCATCTGGAGAATGTAAGTTATTGAGGTGGAAATTCATTAAAAGGTTTATCAAGGACTAGGAAGCAAAAGAAAACTGAAGTTGGAAGAAAATGAAGTCTGATTTCCTTATGATCCATCTGCCAGTTGGTGTTCTGGCAAAATCCCGGATGATACATTGATTAAGTACATCCTTAAGAGGTAGCACTCATTTGAAAAGCTTCTATGCTAGAGGCCAGAGAAACCAATTATCATCCACATCTGTGAGGGCAGCACAAATTAAGATGCATTAAGATTTGTGTGATCTATTAGCTTCCTCACATAAAATTTAAATTATAAAATTCTCATCCTTGTTTTCAGATCCCTCCATCGCCTAATCCTCCCCTATCTTGTCCCTGTAGCTTCCTCCCCACAACCTTCCAAGATCGATGCACTCCTTCGATTTTGGCCTCTTGCTCATCCCTGATTTTCATTGCTCCATCATTGGCTGCCAGGCTTTCAGCTACCGAAAACCTGAGCTCTGGAATTTCTTCCCTAAACATCTCCACCTCTACATTTATCTTCTACTTTAAGATGCTACTTAAAATCTAACTCTTTGACCACCAGTTTATGCTAATCAAACTGGAGATGATGCTTGAGGTTGTGAAGGAGAGGAGGGGGGTCATCTTCCTAAAGGGTGACAGGAGGGGGCCATCCACCCAAACAAAACAGACTGGGTAGAGGTAGCAGTCATCACAAAGGCAGATCTTCTGCCATCAACAGGGAAGGCTGTGGTGTAATGGTAATATTGCTGGACTAGTAATCCAGAAGCCCAGACTAATGTTCTGGGGACATGGGTTCAAATCCCACCATGGCAACTGGTGGAACTTGAATTCAATTAATCTGGAAATAAAAACTGCTGTCAGTAATAGCGACCATAAACCTTTGTTGATTGTTGTATAAATCCATCTGGTTCACTAGTGTCCCTTTAGGAAATTAGCAATCCTTACTGGTCTGGCCTACATGTGACTCCAGATCCACAGTAATGTGGTTGACTCTTAACTGCCCTCTGAAATGGCCTAGCAAGCCACTCAGTTGTATCAAACCACTACAGAAAAGTCAAAAAGGAACTAAACTGGACAGACCATCTGGCATTGACCTAGGCACTAGAAATGACAATGGCACACACAGCCCTGTCAACCCTGCAAAGTTTTACCATTAGCATCTGGGGGTTCATGCCAAAATTGGGAGAGCTGTCCCAAAGACGATTCAAGCAACAGCCTGGCACAGTCATACTCAAAAAATCATACCTTACAGACAATGTCCAAGGCACCACCTTCATCAACCCTGGGTGTGTCCTGTCCCACCGACAGTGAAGTTCATGGCATCAGGTCAAACATGGGCAAGGAAACCTTTGCTGATTACCACCTACTGCACTGCATCCCACCTGCTCCTCCCCAGCTGATGAATCAGCACTCCTCCATGTTGGACACCAATTGGAGGAAGCACTGAGGGTGGCTACAGCACAGAATGTACTGGTTGGGGGCTTCAATGTCCATCACCAAGAGTGGCTCGATAGCACCATGACTGACCGAGCTGGCTGAATCCTGAAGTACATAGGTGGTAGACTGGGTCTGCAGCAGGTGGTGAGGGAACCAACAAGACCGAAAATCTCATTCTCACCAATCTACTTGTCACAGATGCATCTGCTCATGATAGTATTGGTAGGGTTGACCATCACATATTCCTTGTGGAAACAAAGTCCCATCTTCAAAATGAGGATACCCTCGATCGTGTTGTGTAGCATTACCAGCCTGCCAAATGGAATAGATTTTGAACAGATCTAGCAACTCAAAACCGGGCATCCATGAGGCACTTTGGGCCATCAGCAGCAGCAGAATTGTATACTCCACAATCTGTAACCCCATGGCCTGGCATTTGCCCTCACTTAACCTTACCATCAAGCTGGGGCATCAACCTGGTTCAATGAAGAGTGCAGGAGGGCATGCCAAGAGCAGCACCAGGCATACATAAAAATAAGGTACCAGCCTAGTGAAACTATAACACAGGGCATGCTAAACAGTGTAAACAGCATGATATAGACAGAGTTAAATGATCCCATAACCAGCAGAACAGATCAAAGCTCTGCAGTCCTGCCACATCCAGTCATGAATGGTGGTGGTCAATTAGACAATTAACTGGAGGAGGAGGCTCCATAAATATCTCCATCCTCAGTGATAGAGGAGCCCAGCACATCAGTGTAAAAATAAGGCTCAAGCATTTTCAACCATCTTCAGCCAGAAGTGCTGAGTGGATGATCCATCTCGGACTCCTACTGAGGTCCCAAGCATCACAGATGTCAGTCTTCAGCCAATTCGATTCACTCGACGTGATATCAAGAAACAGCTGAAGGCAATGGACACTGCCTGAAGGTGCCCCAGGGAGCAGGACATGGGGAGGGGTACAGGGAGAAGGTCCCAAACCAAGAAAAAGGTCCCAAAGAGCTCCAGAAAAGTGTCCCAGACAGGGACAAAGACAGGAATCAGAGATAGGCCCCACTGAGTCAAGATAAATGACAGGAGCAGAGAAAAAGGTTCCAAGTTAAAGAAAGAATGGTGGGGAGAAGACTTGAAGTAAAGTGGGTTTGAGAGAAGCCCTGAAGATCTGAGGAAGCAGCCAAAGGTTGGTGACACCTTATTGTGGGTCTTTTGGAGCAGTGGTGTTCTGCTTGGCATGGCCAAAGGTCTGCAAGTGCATTTGGAAGGTGAAGCTTGAGTGTATTCGGAGATCCAGCAGAAAAGAGTCTCAGAAGGAGAGATTGAAACCCTGGAGGTGGATCCTTGTTGAAGCCATCCAAGTGGGAGCAATGTTTAGAGACAATTCCAAAGTGAGTTATTCAAATGTGAAGATTGGAAATCCTTGTGAGAAAGATAAAGTTTCAGGGAGACAGGTTGGCTCACAGTGTGACAAGCATCTAAGTGGGCTGTTGAGAAACCCATAGGATCTGCTTTGGTCGTATCTGTCATTTGCTTTGGAGTGTGATGTGTCTGACCACAGTTCGCCAGATGTTTCACATGTACTGCATACTTACCCTGAATATTAGTGTATAAGATAGATATGGTAAATTGTTTTGTCTTTCTGAATTTGTATGTGTCTGTAAAGATATAGCTGAGATGAATGAATAGTAAATATTTGAATCATTTTTTGTGTTTATATTGAGATCTTTCCAACCTTTTTGTCTGGTATAATATAGTTCGTTTTTCTTGTTTAATAAATATTTTATTCTTTGTGTTAAAAGTTCATTAGCAGACTCCTGTGAATGTGCTCAGTAACTTTCCTCCATGGTTTCAAAAAAATGTTAGGACCTACCAAGCCAGGCTCTGTCCTGGAATCTGACTTGTCCAGTGATAACTTCAGTTGGGATTATAACACTGGCAACATTGCAGCAATTGTGCTCCAGAACTAGACACGCACCTAGCTGAGCTGTTTCAGTACAGCTACCACACTAGCATTTACCCAGCAATGTGGAAAATTGCCCAGATATGTCCTGTCCACAAAAGCCAGGACAAATCCTCCGACCAATTACTGTAATATAAAGGGTTAACAGATGGGATATGCTAATATATGACATAGATGGCGATGTACCACCCTGTTACTGTTCAAATGTAGTACCAATAAACAAGTATTAAGCAGATACCAGAGGGCATGTCTGCAGTCTGTCTAAGAACCAGACCCCATGCCTCAAGTCCAAGGAAGAAGATCACACCTCAGAACAACTACCACCCCATCAATCTACTCTCGATCATCAGCAAAGTGATGGAAGGTGTCATTGACAGTGCTATCAAGTGGTGCATATTCAGCAATAACCTGCTCACTGATGCTCAGTTTGGGTTATGCCAGGGCCACTCAGTTCCTGACCCTATTACAGCCTTGATCCAAACATGGACAAAATTCCAGAGGTGAGGTGAGAGGACTGCCCTTGTATCAAGGCAGCATTTGATTAATTCTGGCATCAAGGAACCCTAGCAAAATTGAATTCAATGGGAATCGGGGGAAAATTCTACTGGTTGGAGTTATAACTAGCACAAAGGAAGATGGTTGCGGTTGTGGGAGGTCAATCGTCTCAGTCCTAGGACATCACTGCAGGACTTCCTCAGGGTAGTGCCCTAGGCCCAACCATCTTCAGCTGCTTCATTAATGATCTTCCCACCATATAAGTTCAGAAGTGTGGATGTTCCCTGATCATTACACAATTTTCAGCAGCATTCATGACTATTCACATACTGAAGCAATATGTGTCCATATGCCGCAAGATCTGATCAACATTCAGGTTTCTGCTGATAAATGACAAGTTACATTCGGGTCTAACAAGTGCCAGGCTTTGATCATCTCCAACAAGACAGAATCTAACCAAAGCCCCATGACATCCAATGGCATTACCATCGCTGAATCCCCCACTATCAACATCCTGGGGGTCACCATGGACCAGAAACTGAACTGGACCAGTCATATAAATACTGTGGGTACAAGAGCAGGTTAGAGGCTGGGAATTGTGCAAGCAAGTAACTCACCCCCTGATTCCCTAAAGTCTGTCCAGCATCTACAAGGTACAAGTCAGGAGTGTGATGGAATACTCTCCACTTTCCTGGATGAGTACAGTTCAACAACACTCAAGAACCTTAACACCATCCAGGACAAAGTAGCATGCTTGATGGACAACCATCCACCACCTTCAACATTTACTCCCTCCATCACTGATGCACAGTGGCAGCAGTGTGTACCATATGCAAGACACACTTCAGCAACTCACCAAGGCTTTATCGACAGCACCTTCCAAACCCACAACCTCTAACACCTAGAATGACAAAGGCAGCAGATAGATGGGAACATCACCACCTGCAAGTTCCTCTTCAAATCACTCACCATTCTGACTTGGAAATGTATCACCGTTCCTTCACTGTCACTGGGTTAAAATCCTGGAACTCCCTTTCTAACAGCACTGTGGGTGTACCTATGCCACATGGACTGCAAAGGTACAAGAAGCTCACCACCACCTTCTCAATGGCAATTTGGGATGGGCAATAAATACTGGCCCAGCCAGTGAATGAAGAAAACTAGAAGAATCTGAATGGATCCAGTACCATAAGAAGATCAATGGCCTAATAGGCTCTGTCAAGGTGACCGCAACCCCCAGCCTTTGGTAATAAGTAACACCACCGCCTATCAGCGCCCTCACTTCAGAGTTTTAAACCTGTTTCTCCTGTAATAACAATAGATAGCAAGTAAGGCATTGGTGTCCTCCAGAGCCAGGTACAGGTCTCAGGGTTGGCACATTTCAGCAGACACACCACCTGAAGACCCTGAGGATGCATGTTGCTCCTGACCATGGAAAGGGTGTGTGCCCCAGGCACATAATGACCCCTCATAATGAGCCGTAGTGCTCCTGAGGACTTTTAAGCACTGAGACATGCAGCATCAAATGCGTAGCAGATGCCATTGGCTCTGGAAGACACCGGTGCCTTACTTGATATCTATTGTTATTGCAGGAACAAAAAAGCTTAAAACTCCGAGGCGAGGACACTGAGAGGCGGTGGTGTTACTTATTACCAAAGGATAATGTCAGTGGAGGAGAGAACAATGGAGATAGCTAGGATTCTGAATGCGGAGAAGGTTGGGCCTGGCAAATTTGGAACCCATGCTGCAGATGGTGATAACTTAGGACAAAGTGCTCAAGAGGAAGATGCGATGAATGCCATCCCATCTGGTAGTAGGCTGATTACTAAGTTGTATTGGGTGACTGCAGCAGCTCCTGCTGTCCTAGGCTGGTTCTCATGATCTTTTCTTGTGTCTGCCATAGGTGCAGGAGTCCACTCGAGGATACCCTCTCCCTCTCCCCCCTTGACCTCGGAGGGACATCCCGAAATCAAAGAAGCACCATCACCCTGACAAGTGCACTCTCTGCCATTGCAGATAGTCTCACCTTGATAAGTCTGGCACGCACTTAGATAGAGTAACACCAGGTGAGAAGCATGGCAACATGTGCAGGAAGAGATCCAGAGGCAGAGGCAACTGTGGGCAGTTTCCCTTGGAGAAGGGTGAAAAGACACACTTCTGCTCAGCTTGGAACAGATGCAGGATCTCAGGAGGTTCTATCAAGAACAACACCAGCAGATGCTCCCACATGTCAGAGTTCCCTGAGGCAGTCTGGGATCCTGCGCAGAGAATGGAGGAGTCTATCCAGCTCATGTGTGCCAAAATGGCCCTGGGCTTTGAGCGTATGTGCTCTTCCATCAAGAAAGTGGACAATCTAGTGGAGGGTACTGTGTTACTTTTGGTGGATGCAGTAACAGCACACTGGCATGCACAGGATGCATGCAACACTATGTAGGCTGGAATGGCTAGTGGCACTGGTGGTTCAGAGATGGTTGGAGTGGATGCCAGCTGTGCCCCAGCTGGTGTCTGCTTTCAGCCATCCAGAGGGCCAGCCAAGGGCTGTTGTGGTCACAGAGGAGGGTGAAGATGCCACGTCTCAGGGAGGGGTGCAGGGTGTGGTGCTGCTGAGTGAGTAGTGTGGGTCTGGTGCATTGAGCAGTGTGAAAGTTTGACATTGTGATGGGTAGGTGCTGTCATATGTTCACATTCACTGATCTTGGCCACCCACATGAGGTCATTAGCCTTCTTGTAGCACTGCTGTCCAGTCCACGGGTCCGGGCTCAGGGAATTTTCTCGCCACCTGCTCCCACTTGCTTCTGATCAATGATTCATCTAAGCTGTACGTGGGAGTATGTCATGCTAGGAACAAACATCCCATGTACAAGCAACATTCCCTTTTCAATACGCATATGCGTGGCCACATGTCAACCTTAAAGGGACAGCACAGTGCAACAAACCGGCCTTGCACAGCAACAGAAATAGAGGGAGTATTGCTTCTGATGGAGGGTCCCCTCCAGGGACCCACAGCATTTCTCTTCCTGCCCACCTGCTCCAATAATGCTTCCAGTGCTGCATTCATCACTATGGAACCCTCCCTCTGCCTTGGTGTTCATTTTGCAATATGTTACATGGCAGCAGTATTTTTGTGCAGCTTCTCTTTAATATACAACCTGCCTGTACTATATGATCTGGAAGCAACACTGTTGGGGCCCCCTGCTTTGAGTAGAGTCCATAGGTAGTTTGAAGGACATAAAGGCACTGCTGGAGCTGCTTAGATAAATGCCACAATCATTCAGATGAGGTGGGCACACCAAGTTTGTGTATTGCCCACCTCAATCTGAATGGTTGAAGACAGGTCAGAAATCATGATTCCTGTGGCCTCAAACCGGGGCTAACCAGTTTCTGGCCCCTGATGCTTTCTTTTTTCCATTGTTAAATTTTGTTCAAAACTTCTGCTGTTGTTTCATTATGCTTTGTTGGTTTTTGGTGATTTGAAAATTCTAACTCAGGATAACTTGAGGGCGAGAAGAACATAAGTTTGAGACTGACATCTGTCATAGAAAATGTATTCAGCAGGTTTTACAATGGTGACTTCCCAGGATAAAGAAGAAAAAGCCATTTTAAAGGAAACTGAACTTTTAAGTCTTGTTAATCTCCAGGCATTTTTGTAATGCCCTTTACATTGTTGTGCTCTGGAAATGTCCACAAGAGTTTTCAAAAGATCATTGAAAGGACTGGAATAAATCTCTTCCGCCATTTGCCACTTAGAAAAGTTCTTATGGGAAGAGTTTTTCCCCCCATCAGGGGCAAAATGCAGGAGCGGGCGCGTGCAGGCGCGCCTCCGATTGGCACGCCCGACTGGGGGCGCGCCACCATTTTATGTGGGTGGGCCAATTAAGCCCAGTGTGACGCCCGCCAGGAAGCGCTATTTGCTCCCTGTGTGGGCGAGGTGGGGGGAATTCCCCGAGCTGGGAGTGCGCTCTTTCGCGCATGCCTCAGGGAGATGGTGCCAAATTCAAAAATGGTCAACGCACAAACGTAAAATTTCCCTGACATGTCTCCTCATGTGACACTGTCACATGAGTTACGCCATGTCCACTCACTTTTATTAAATTTTTAACAACCTTCATGAAAACCTCATCCCGCCCATGGATGAAGTTTCATGCTTTTACAGAAGCTGGCCAGGGCTCCCAGCCTGCCCACCAACCTTAAGGTTGGACGGGCAGGTCCATTAAGTACGTTAATTAATTTTTAAATGGCCTCAATTGGCCGTTGACAGGTAGGCGGGTGCACAGCTGACTCGGCTGTGCCCCCGCCGACCTGAAAATTGAAATAACACGGGGTGACGTCAGGAGTTCCGCCTGACGTCATCCCGGGTCGGCGAGCGGGCCCTGCCCCCCGCTCGGCGACCTCAATATCCTGGCCTATGTGACAAAGCTTGCAGAAAGCTATCTTATTATTTTGAGTAAGGATGGGCCAATGATGGATGGCAGCAAGCCTGGGATTTTTTTTTCCTCCTCTTCCCTACTTCAGATGCTTTTTGAGGGCCATAGCCTTTACATTGAATTTTCATTGATGTTCCAGCTATAACGCCAGTGGAAGATCAGTGGAAATCCTGCAGAAACAAGATAAATGTCACTCCCACTCCATTGTATCAACTCTTATCTGCAGCAATCAAAGTGACAGCAGCACTCCACTTTCACGGCTCTACATTCTTTCAGGCTGCCACAAGGCATTTGTGCAACATTAACCAGGGATCTGTCATTACATGTATAGTGCAGGTGGTGAACACCCTCTTTCATAAAGCAGCCAATTTCCCCATGTGGATATTATCCTTATGCAGCAGAGGCACAGAACCAGGATCTTCTACAAGGTGATAGGATTCCCCGGGGTTCACGGGACCACAATGATATGCACATGGCACTGAAGGAACTAACTGACATGCATCGACATACGTGCATGGGAAAGGTTTCTATTCCCAGGATGCCAGCTCATCTATGGGTGCAAACCAAGACTTGTTCACAGTCACCACTGCAAGGGGCATCAGAAACCATACTGTGCAGGGCATCTTTATTGACTACTGCAGCAAGATCTCAACTTCTTCTGCATATCTCTTTGGACAGTAGAACTTTCCCAGGATTCCTCACCAGTTTGAAGAAGTCTGAACAAAATAAATGATCTATTTACAGACATTCTTATGTTCATAAATAACAAATCACAGGACCGATTGCCAGGTATTTCAGGGCAGATGTTTCTTTTATTGCATGCTAAGTGGGTGAAATGTTGTGCGTGTGCGAATTCCAGGCTCTTTCCTTCAAGGACATAGTTGATTCTCCAAATGCTGTAGTACCTGTGTAAACAGAACTTTACCTGTGCAATACTTCACATAATGGTGCACCTCTTTCTGGAACCTTCTCAACTGTCAGCTCCTATTGATTGTGGTAGTGTGGATCTACCAGAACAGTCTCCCCTCTCCAGCTCTGCTCTTTCCTCTGTGCTGTCTACCACATGACCTCCATATTTTACCTTCCTTCCTGTTGGCACTGCTTCCAGGTCAATCTTATAAAACCCAATAAATTGATCTGGTTTTAATACATTGTTACTGTCCCTTGTTCTTTAAACTCTCAATAGGGCATCTGCAATTACAATGCATTGGCCAGCAACATGCATAATTTTTAGTGTAGATGGCTGTAGCATCAAACTCCACTGAAACAGGCTTTGTTCTTGGGTTTTAACTTTTCTAGGAACACCAGCGTGTTGTGGTCGGTATAGACTGGTACCTCCCCTCCACTATTTAAAATACAACAAATTTCAACATTGTAAACATTTTAACACCTAACTTATTACACATGGTACAGGTAAAATTGTTTCCCCTTTAGTCACATTTCACCATCAAACATTCTGTCTTGGCAACATGATAAGGCTTAACCCGTAACAAAACCAACTGAATATGAAAATTAAGACTTAAAACCCAGCTTGCATGAGTTCTTAGAGTCTCAACTTTCCTGCAAACGAGAGTGTATTTTATTATTGGTCATTTCACTTCCTTGCATTCTCTGAAAAATCTCCTTTTCCACTTTACATAGTCTTTACAGTTTTTCCATGTCCTTGGTTAAAAGATTGTACCCGTAACTTTGTATTTCTCATTTTGCTTTTGCAAAACCTGTACTGGATTTTGTACAGCCAGGACCCTGGATTAGCATTCGTGAGGGGTCCAAAGCTTGTTTAATTTGTTAGGTCTGATTAACTTTGTCAAGAACAACATTGCTGATTGCTGGCAAGCCATCTAGCTTCTGGGTACTGGTGGCTGTGAGTTAGAATCTAAGGAAAATCCCCCTGTTACATTACTTCTTAGCCTTGGGATTCATCAATTGTCCCTGTTTTTTTTTAAAACCAGACACTAAATTGTTATCAACGTTTTCGCTTTTCAAAACAGACTCTGAACCATTTTGTTCAGTTTTTAACCTCTGATCTCCATTTTCTTCCATGTCTGCATTTTGATTAATGCCCAACTTTTGGGGAAAAGTTTCAACCAACTAAACATCCGAATTGTCCTTCATAATAATTGAATTCATTTCATCCAGCTTAAATTCAGGATTATTTTTAACTTTTAAGTTCTTCTCCTTTCGGTTTTCTTTTCCAGGAGATACAGGTTTAACACTGCCTCTTTCAATGCAAGCACTTCATTTTCCTGTCAAGTAAAATCCTCTTTAGCTGCTTTAAGGGCTTTGTTAAGGTTAAGTCGATGTTCAGTTAAGAAAGCTTGATACTCCTTTTTATTTAGTTCACCGATTTGCCTAACTTATTTCTGCCTTTCTTCCTCCCAATGCATTCAAGCTTTGTTTAATTCCATCCTAGCAAACATAATTGCCTCCTTATTTGAAGTTTTAATTTTAATTAATTTAATGTTGATGAACATGTGCCCTTCCTTGCAGCTCAATAATGCCAACACGGGATTCAGTTTTCCACTTCCCTTCAAAGCATTCCTTTTCTATGTTTCATCATTAGCTTTGAGTATTGTTGCTATCTGCTTTGCCACACCTTGCTCATTCTTTTACCGCGTTTTTAACTCTGATGGCTTTAAGCTGCCTGAAACTGCCATTCACCTTTTCCTTTCAGCCTAGTGCTCCAATGCTCTTTTAAAATTAATCAGCTGAGTGTCAAAGGCTGGAATCATCCACTCCCATTGGTGGTGGGCATCATGGCAGGTGGGGGGGAAGAGAATTTGGCGGGAGGGGCAGAAATCAGTTTCATGCTGGTGTGAAATCACAGTGGGATCTTCCGATGGTGTCCACCATGCGGACACGAATCCCGCTGGAGGCCGACGTGAACCCGATTTGCAACACACTAATGGGATGCAAGTAAGACCCAACTGGAATCATCCCTCTACACCCAATTTATTGTTACACCGGCAGTAAAACACGTCGGCCCAGGACATGTCTGGACAAGCGTGACTGCAGAAGCTGGGACTCACATTTAGGGACTTGCTCATTTTGTGGGCAAATGAGAAGAAGAAGATGCTGGAACCCTGCAGCTAGCGGACCCTGGAGGAACACGTGCATCGCATGCTGGATGGATCCTCATGTACATGGCTGCGCCGCAAAGCAGCTCTCGGCAGGGGGGAGGTCTCCATGCTGCAGCTTCGGCTCCGCTGCGGCTTCGGAGCTTCACGGACTTTGTCGTGGGCTCGCACCATCTTCTATGCTTTCCATTGATGCTTTGGGCCTGCTTCAGAACTTCATGGACTTCACAATGGGTTAGTACAGATGATCAACCGGGGGGGAGGGAGTTCAGAGGGGGGGAAGGTGTCCGGGGAGTGGAGGCTCTACGGGAGGAGGACGGTGTAACGGGGGAGAATGCTGCAAGTGGGGAGGTAAGTGTAAGTGGGGAGGAAGGAGTAAGGGTGGAGGAAGGAATAAGCAGGGGGGGTTGGAATGTCCAGGTGAATGTGAAAGGGATGGGTCTGTGGGGTCAATGACTGCCTCCTGGGAGCGAACTGAGGGTGGCCGTGGTAGGAGGGAATGGTGAGGGTGGGAAGGAGCAGAGGGAGCTGGTAGGGTGGGAGGTGAGGGTGCGTTGGTACCAGGAGAAGGGGCAGCGAGGGTGCTTGGTGGGGACACAGAGGTAATCACGGACCCTGTGGGTGGGAAGGAGGATGTTGGGGATGTCAATGTGGATGGGAATGGGATTTTCAGGACTGTAGGGAATGTGCACATTCACCTGGACATCCTGGAATGACAAGAGTCTGGGCTGTGGGGAGGTAGAAGGTGATGCCAGGGAGGTCAGCTGTGAAAGGGGAAAGGACATGGGTGACTGGGGGAGGGGAAAGGACGTGGGAGCTTACGAGAAACTTGACTACGACCATGTTTTTCAAATTGAAGGTGAACGGATCCTTGTGTTGGACAGGCGCAGGTGCTGCATGGGAGTGTGATCAGTGGGTGGGCGGAGATGCAGGCCGACTCAGATGGACAACTGAAAGAGAACCCCAGCAGGCAGCATTGAAAATGCTCAGGACAATGAGATGAGTGTGATGGATGAACGCTCTGCATGCTTGGGAGAATGCTTGCACGAGACTCTGAGAGGCCCTGACACACACACACACTTCTCCCTCTAGAATCATTCGTGGGCTGGCTGTGTGCAGCTGAACTGCTAATGGGGGGTGGGGGGAAGGGGAATGCAGGGGGAGGATGCACAAAGCCTGTAAATGAAGCTTGAAGACAACATTACACATTATTCAGTGAAAGTGAATATATTTTCAGATTATAAAGTCACAAAATGTGTTCATCCGTGCGATCAATTGTGATCAGATATTCTTAACTTTTCTAGGCCTACCACTTCTTCTAGATGCAGTCCTGACATCCGCAGCAGGGGTGGAGACAGCCTGTGCAATGGTTGGCCCTGTTGCCTCTGATGCCTCTGGCATGGGTCCTCTGGAGATCCGAGGGCCCCGGCTTGCTTTGGCTGTCCTCCTGTGGGCCAGTTGCTCCCTCTGCTGTGACAGAGGGTGATGTTGAGGGGGATCACAGGCAAAGAGAACTCGGAGGGGCAGACAGCCTCTGAGATTCCTGAGTGGATTACCCAGGGGTGCCCAGCTGCCACCCCTCCTCTCTTCAGATGCCCGAGGGCCCCGATCTGACTCCTTGAGAGGAAGAAGAACCGAGGTGCCCCGTTTTCCCCTCGTACTGCCACTACAGGAGCTTATTCATAGCTAGTGCGATGGAGTGCAGGTCTTTGCCCATCTCCGCACTCTGCTGGACCAAGGTCTCCATGGCGTCCACCATCCTACCAGTGGAGAACTCCATACGTGCACATGTGGGCACCATTTCATCAGAGAGCAGGCGGACACCCCTCACGTGCCATGCTGTTGAGGGCTTCCAACAGCTCTATGTGACGTTCCCCTGCCTTCTTGTGAGTCTCCACTATGAGTTGGAAGGCCAAATCCAGAGGCTCATCACCCGACTCGGACCTCACAGATGCCTCTTCCCCAACAGTCCTCCAAGTGCCCGGGAGCTCGGCCGGACCTGCCTGCCTCCTGCTGCGGACACATGTCCATGCAGTGACCACCTGCTCTGGATCTAGGTCCCACTGAGGTGTGTATCTCTGTCCTGGCGGAGGATCTGTGTAAGAGCTGTGATGGGCCTTCCAGGCTGCTTATTTCTAGGTCTACAATGGAGTAGGAGTCCTCTTGTCTGAAGGTGAGGATGTGGATGGAGCTGAGGGGCTGGCTGGTTGAGTGTGTCGATCCCTTGGCGGAGCTCCCTGTTAACCAAAGTAGAGATAATTAGGGCATAGCAGCAGAGTCAAAAGCAGGAGAGAGAGCACTCACATTTGTGTTGAGAGAGGGTTGTTGTGGTGCAAGATCCTCAGGTGGGTTTTCCCCACTGAACTCACCGTCATCGCAGGCATGGTCCATGTCCTCACCAGTCAGCACGATGGCACGCTCCTCAAAGTGAGTGAGGTGCCTAATGTCATCCGTTCCACCTCCGGTCTGGGACCTCTCCCTCCTGTTGTCAGCCAGTTTCTCTTGCATGAAAACAGATGGAGAGAGCGTTAGCAGGTCGCATGGCACTGTATGGAATGTTTGTGTGGTGAGCCATGGATGGGATGAGGGGCACGAGCTCCAGAGGATATGAGCCTGATGGAGATGTGAGGGTGTGTGTGAGAGTTAGTGGTGTTGTCCCTTGAGGCGTGAGATCCCTGTGGATGTGATGGGTTTGGGAGTGTGTGAGTTGAGAGGGATAACTTACCCTGGCGGAATGGATGAGACCATTCATCCTCTTCCTGCACTGGATAACTGACCTCCTCTGTGCTCCAGTAGTGCTGACCGTTGCTGCCACTGCCTCCCAGGCTGGATTGGTAACTCTAGTGGACCTCCTGCAGCCAGATTGGGTGTAGAGGACATCGTGATGGCCTTCCACCGCATCCAGCGGACACCCCAGAGAGGCGTCACTAATTTTGGAGGCTAATGTTACTTTTGCTTACGGAGCCATCTGTTGTCTGGAGCAGTCCTGGCCTCTAGACATGAAGTAGGCTCTGTTCTGGTGCGCTTTTAATATGGCTCCCGAATCAAGGAAGCGCTGAGGTCACGGCATGGTGGGCAAATCTGAGTCCACTGCCAGTGATCTGGTGTGATTCTGTGAATGTATTATTAATGAGGCGGAATGTGCTGGGAAGGGGACGATGTGGCGTGAAAATTTGCCATTGTGGCCAGCGGTCTTTTCTCATACCAGGTGCCACACTTAGTGCAAATCTGGGATAAATCCACCCTAAGTCTTTGGCACATTTTTAGTTGAAACATTACTTTATGCAGCAGAGTTACAGGGAGTCATCAGGGAGCTGGAGTGACCCAGTGGGTGGCTCTTCTGCCTCTGAGTCGGAATACCATGGGTTCAAGTTCCACTCTAGGATTTGGTTGCAAAAGAACCCAGCTACTAGTGCAGGCAAACCAGCATGCATTGGTGTCAGTCTCTACCTGGATAAAAGTTGAGGGTTGGCAGCAGCAAGGGCATCTGGCTGTAAACCACTAGTCAAATCCAAAAATGTTATTGTTGATATGAGGTCATCAACCAGTATTGTAGTGGCCTCATGTAACATGGGAAAAACAGAAAGGCGAAGGGAATTTATGGAAAGTCATTGATTGTTTTAAGTCACTTAGCTTTTCTTGTACAAGTTCAGTTTCAGCAGCTTCATCAGCCTTTCCCAAAACCAACTGAGATGACAATACCTTATCCCCAGACAAGCCATTTTCTAACAGGAAAGTAACACCTTCAACAGGTAAAGTAGGAATGTCACCCACAGTATCAAAACCAATGACAAAGCAACATTTTAAATTAACCTTATACAAAGGAATGGGTGAACAATTTCCATCAATATCCTAAATCAATAACTTTTTATTCAATCAACTTTTTGGACAGAGCTTCAAGCCACCGATCACTATCAGTGACTGTGCTGCTCCTGTATCTCTAAGGATGAGACTGACTCACCTGCTTCATTGGCCAAAAATGGGGATACTTCACCCTGAAACAGAAAACTTCTATGCCTTTCTGCACTCTGCATCAATAAACACAGGAGAGCCTACTACCTTGTCACAAGCTTTACCCGCTAGGATGGTATTCTCCAGAAGGATGCTGTTCAACTAGCTGTATTGATGCTACAGACCTGCTTTTCCACTTCCAACATTCAGCCTTCACATGCCCTTTCTTGTGATGAAAGTAGCAGGTCAGGCCCCTTGAACTAAACCTGTACTCCCGACCTTCACTTCTATTAACCTGAGAAGCTCCTGGGTCTTTACCTTTTCCATCTTTCTCGGCAGGGTTTGGCCTCTCCTCGTCGTCGACCTTCCTCTCGTTCCAATTTCTCTGGAAGTTTCCAAAGTGGGGTTTGTTACTAAATATCTTGTTAACTAACTCATTAATCATCTGCCATTACCTAGGCTTTCCTTATTTCACAAACTTTGTGGTTTTCGGGGTGAAACAGTAACCCCAAAGGGACACTATTTTTAAATTCCTCCACCTGTGACATCTCTCTAAATCTATCGAAGTTCTGTTCTACCACCATCAACGACACCACTTATCGAATGCCATTTCCTGGCATTCTACATAGGTCTGGTCTGTTCTCTTTCTCAAGTTTCTAAATTCATCCCTGTAGGCTACTGAAACCAGCTTGTAAGCATTGAGTATAGCAGAATTTACTTCCTCATAATCACATGAATGCTCCAGTAAAAGGGTTGTGTACACCTCCAAAGCCTTCCCAAGCAAAACACTTTGTAGGAGCGTAGTGCTCTGTTCTTTCAACCAATTCAGATTTGTGACAATATTCTCAAAGGACCCAAAGTACATTTTCATTCCCTCCTCACTAAATTTAGGTACTAAGTGAAAATTCCGTGCCAATTTAAGAGTTCTCTGAATCGGCCTCACTTCTCCTCATCAATTCATGTTTGAGTAATCGGAACTTGTGCTCAATTACAAGTTTTTTCATCTCTCTTTCTTTCTGATTCTCTTTGTAAGTCAATCTTTCTTAGTTCTGTTTCTTTTTCAACTCTGGCCAGTTATACTCAATCACTAATGAAACCAGCCTTTCCTTTCTTGAGCCCCAATTGCCTAGCCAAATCTTCAAGGATCCCATTCCTCATAGTCCTGATCTTACATTTATCCCCACGTGCTGTGCTACAGCCTGTAAATCAACTGTTTCAAATCTTTGAGAGTCAGATCCTCACTTTCAACAAAAGGCTTGAGCCTCAAAGGTTAATTTCCCAATACAATGTAGCAAAAACAAACATGAAATTTTGTTTCATGAAAGCAAAATACAGCAAATCTGAAGTAAAAACGTGAAGTGCTGGAAATATTCAGCAGGTCCGGCAGCATTTGTAGAGAAAGAAACAGAGTTAACATTTCCATAAGACCATAAGACATAGGAGCAGAAATTAGGCCATTCGGCCCATCGAGTCTGCTCCGCCATTCAATCATGGCTGATAAGTTTCTCAACCCCATTCTCCTGCCTTCTCCCCGTAACCTTTGATCCCCTTACCAATCAAGAATCTATCTATCTCGGTCTTAAATACACTCAATGACCTGGCCTCCACAGCCTTCTGTGGCAATGAATTCCATAGATTCACCACTCCCTGGCTAAAGAAGTTTCTCCTCATCTTTGTTCTAAAAGGTCTTCCCTTTACTCTGAGGCTGTGCCCTCAGGTCCTAGTCTCTCCTACTAAAGGAAACATCTTCCCCACGTCCACTCTATCTAGGCCTTTCAGTATTCTGTAAGTTTCAACCAGATCCCCCCTCATCCTTCTAAACTCCATTGAGTATAGACCCAGCGTCCTCAAACGTTCCTCATATGTTAAGCCTTTCATTCCTAGGATCGTTCTCGTGAACCTCCTCTGGACCCTTTCCAGGGCCAGAACATTTCAAGTTAAATATGACTCTTCGTCAGAGTACTGAAGTTCCCATGTATCTGTTGCCCTTACAAAAATATGAACATACAAGCATACAAACAACCTGCTCTTGTAGCCACAGTGTTTATATGGCTAGTCCAGTTCAGTTTCTGGTCAATGGTAACTCCCAGGATGTTGATAGTGGGTGATTCAGCGATGGTAATGCCGTTGAATGCCAAGGGGCAATGGTTAGATTCTCTCTTGTTGGAGATGGTCATTGCCTGGCACTTGTGTGGCATGAATGTTACTTGCCAATATCAGCCCAAGCCTGGATATTGTCCAGGCCTAGTTACATTTGGACATGGACTGCTTTCAGTATCGGAGGTGTTGCGAATGGTGCTGAATATAATCCTTATGTGGAAGGAAGGTCATTGATGAAGCAGCTAAAGATGGTTGGGCCTAGGACACTACCCCGAGGAACTCCTGCAATGATGTCCTGGAACTGAGGTGATTGACCTCCAACAATAACAACCATCTTCCTTTATGCCAGGTATGACTCCAACCAGTGGAGAGTTTACCTCTGATTCCCACTGACTCCAGTTTTGCTAGGGCTCTTTGATGCCACACTGGGTCAAGGGCAGTCATTCTCACCTCATCTCTGGAGCTCAGCTCCTTTGTTCATGTTTGAACCAAGGCTGTAATGAGGTCAGGAGCTGAGTGACCCTGGTGGAACCCAAACTGAGCGTCAGTGAGCAGGTTATTGCTAAGCAAGTGGTGCTTCATTGCACTGTTGATGCCCCTTTCCATCACTTTACTGATGATCAAGAGTAGACTGATGGGGCGGTAATTGGTCGGGCTGGATTTGTCCTGCTTTTTGTGTACAGGACATACCTGGGCAATTTTCCATATAGCTGGGTAGATGCCAGAGTTGTAGCTGTACTGGAACAGCTTGGCTAGGAGTGAGGCTTCCAACACATTTCCATCCTTCTTTAAATAAGGAGACCAATACTGCACCCAGTACTCCAGATGTGGTCTCACCAAAGCCTTGTATAACTGAAGCATAACTCCATACTTTTGTATTCCGTTCCCCCTGCAATAAATGATAATATTCTATTAACTTTCCTGATTACTTTCTGTACCTGCACACTAGCCTTTTGCAATTCGTGGACTTGGACACCCAGAGCTCTGCAATCTCTCACCATTTAAATAATATGCTGCTTTATTTTTTATTCTTCCTGCCAACATGGACAATTTCACATTTTCTCACATTACACTCCATTTGTCAGATCTTTGCCCACTCACTTAACCAATCTATATCTCTTTGTAGCCTCCTTGCGTCCTCTTCACATCTTACTATCCTACTTATCTTTGTGTCATCAGCACATTTAGCAACCATACCTCTGTCCCTCCATCCAAGTTATTTATATAAATTGTAAAAAGTTGAGGCCCAGCACTAATCCCTGTGGTCTGCCGCTCGTTACAACTAACCAATCAGAAAAAGACTCCTTTATGCCTACCCTCTGTTTCGTGTTAGCTAGGCAATCTTCTATCCATGCCAACATGGATACCCACTACACATTAGCTTTTATTTTCCACAATAACCTTTGAAGTGGCACCTTATCAAATGCCTTCTGGAAATCTAAGTACAGTACTTCCATTGATTCCCCTTTACCCACAGCACATGTTAGTCACCCAAAGAACTCCATTAAGTTGATTAAACACAGTTCCCCTTTCACAAAACCATGTTGATTCTGCCTGTTTACCTTGAATTTTTCGAAGTGCCCTGCTATAATTGGTGGAATTGTCCCAGATTTGCACTAAGTGTGGTAGCGGGTGAGTAAATCGACGTTTTACCCACCGGCCACAATGGCAGGTTTTCATACCGTATCATCCCAAACCCGCCACATTACTTCTGCATTCCCAGGAAACACGCCGTTTCCATGGCAGGCAGGCTCTCATTCGCCTGCCACACCATCACCTCGCTGATCCATCAAACCAGGCGCCATATTTAAAGTCCAGCCGCGGGCACACATCTCAGTTCTGCCAGCCCACGCCTACTGCAGGGAAGATGTCCGCGAAAGGCAAAAAGACTGCAGCCCCCAAGTTTAGTGACGCGTCACTGGAATGCCTTTTGGGTGCCGTGGAGGCCTGCCACAATGTCCTTTACCCCCACTCTGGCCGCAGGATGGGCAGTGGTGTGACCAAGCAGGCTTGGGAGGTGGTGGCAGTGGTAGTCAGTGCCAATGCTGCACAAAAGAGGTTGGCCATCCAATGCAGATAGAGGATGAATGATCTCATCCATGCAGTCAGGGTAAGGCAACCATCTCAATACTCTAAACTCACACGCTCAAGCCTATCACACATTTACTGGCATCTCACTCACTGCCAGCTCAAGGGACATCACCACCCATTCTCACACACATGCCCTCACATGTCCATCTGGCCTCATCTCCCCTGGAGACTCCTTCCTCAGCCCCCACCACTTGCATAGATCAACATGTGCCCCCACAGATACCCTGGTTTACCCTCCTTCCCAAGTACAGCCTTCATACTGCTGCCTCTTCCCTTGCCTGAGGCCATTTCTTCCCTTTCGCCAAGCAAGCCCTAGCCCTCCAGCCATTGAAAACCCACTCATATATGGCTGATCTGGTAGGTAGAAACCTGCCGTGTGCCTCCCTAAAAGTGATGTGGTGCTGTCTGTGAAGCCTGGCATTGATGACTGCGAGTGCTGACCGAAGCAAGGTAGGCACACAAACCTTGCCAGCCGCCAGGTGCATGTTGCTTATGTGCTGTTGTCAAACATGTCAGCGTGTTTTCCCGCTGACGTGGGTGGACAATCCAGCTTGGGGCGGGGGGACAATTCCATTGGGCAGCCTAATAATGATATGCTGATGTATTACAATGAGGTTCCCGATGCCCAATGGTGGAGAACGCAGCCCGTCATTGATGGGCTGAGTGGATGATCGCAAACTGGCTTCATGCCATCGTGAAACCGATCGCGCCATATTGTCTGCTCATGCAACCGAACACACCCAATGCCAGTGGGCACGGAAAATTCCACCCAATATATTTAATAATTGCTTCTAACCTTTTCCCTAAGACAGATGTTAAGCTAACTGGCCTATAGTTTCCTGCTTTCTGGCTCCCTCCCTTTTTTAATAGAGGAGTTACATTTGCTATTTTCCAATTGAATAGAACCTTCCGGGAATCTTGTATATTTTGGAAAATTAAAACCAATGCATCAACTATCTCACTAGCCACTTCTTTCAAGATACTTGGATGAAGTCCATCAGGACCTGAGAACTTGTCAGCCCATATCTCCAAAAGTTTTATTAGCACCACTTCTCTGATGATTGTAATTTTCTTGAGTTTCTCCCTACCTTCCATTTCCTGACTTACAGCTATTTCTGGGATGTTAATTGTATCCTCTATAGTGAAAACCAATTCATCTGCCAGCTCCTCATTTTCCGTCACTAATTTCCCAGACTCAATTTCTATAGGAGCAATGCTCACTATGTTAACTCTTTTCTTTTTAAAATAACTATAGAAACACTTACTATCCGTCTTTACATTTCTAGCTTGCTTTCTCTTGTACTCTAATTTTTCTCTCCTTATTAATCTTTTAGTCATTCTTTGCTTTTTTTAACACTCTGTACAGTCTGTTGACCTGCCACCCATCCTTGTGCATGCTTTTTCGTTAAGTTTGATACTGTCTTTAACTTTTTTAGTTAAACACAGATGGTGGGCCCTCCCCTTGGAATTTTTCTTTCTTCTTGGAATGTGTCTATTCTGTGTATTCAAAAATATCCCCTTAAATACCTGCCACTGCATATCTGTTAACCTATCCCTTAACTGCATTTGTCAGTTCACTTTAGCTAGTTCTGCTTTCATGCCCTCATAATTGCCCTTATTTAAGTTTAAAATACTAGTCTTAGACCTACTTTTCTCTGCCTCAAACTGAATGTAAAATTCAATCATATTATGATTGCTGCTACCTAAGGGTGCCTTCACTATGAGGTAGTTAATTAATCCTATCTCATTGCACAATACCAGGTCTGGTGTAACCTGCTCTCTGGTTGGCTCTAGAACATGCTATTCTCAGAAACCATCCCAAAAACACTCTATGAACTTCCCATCTGATTTTTCTAGTTTCTACGTAGGTTAAAATCCCCCATGATTATCGCCATACCTTTCTGACAAGCTCCCATTACGTCTTCCTTTCTACTTTGTCCTACCATGTGGGTACTGTTAAGGGGCCTGTACGTCACTTCGACAAGTGACTTCTTGCCTCTATCATTTCTCAACTCTCCCCACACCACTTCTGCATCCTGGTTTCATGAATTTAGGTAACCCTTCTTAATTGGGCTAATCCCATCATTAATTAACAAAACCACCCCTCCACCTGTTCCCAGCTTCTTGCCTAAATATCATGTATCCTTCAATATTCAGGTCCCAATCTATGTCTTCTTCCAGCCATTTCTATGTAAGGCTATCAGAATGTACTTATTTATTTCTATTTGAGTTGTCAGTTCATCTGTTTTCTTTCGAATACTATGTGCATTCAGATACAGAGCCTTTAGTTTTGTCCTTATATTACCTTTGTAACCTCTAGCCTTATCTGCTGATTTACTGTTGGATTTTGTACTCTGCACCCCTTCCCGTCACGGTCTGTTTATCCTTTCCTATATTAATGCCTTTCTCCCTTGCCTTGCCTCTGCTCTTTGTTTTGCAATACCTTTCCAAATTTGGTCCCTTGCCCCCACTATTTAGTTTAAAATCCTCCCTACTTCCCTAGTTAGGTGGCTCGCGAGGGCACCAGCCCTGGCACGGTTCGGGCGTAGACTATCCCAACGGTACAGATCCACTTTCCCCAATACTGGTGCCAGTGCCTCACAATCCGGAACCCACTCCTCCCACACCAGTCTTTGAGCCACGCATTCATCTCTCTAATTTTATTTACTCGATGCCAATTTGCACGTGGCTCAGGTAATAATCCAGAGATTATTTCCTTTGCAGTTCTGCTTTTTAATTTAGTGCCTCGCTCCTCATGCTTTCTATGCAGAACCTCTTCCCTATGTCATTGGTACCTAATGGACTAGAACCACTGGATCCTCCCCCTCCCACTGCAAATTCCTCTCCAACACTGAGCAGATACCCCAAACCCTGGCACCGGGTAGACAAAACCAGTCTGGATTTACACTCTTGACTGCAGAGAATAGTATCTATTCCCCTGACTATACTGCCTCCTATCACTATCACATCCCTCTTCGCTCCACCACCTTTAATGGCATCCTTCACCATGGTGCATGGTCAGTTCACTCATCCATCTTCCAGTCCTTCTCCTCATCCACACAGGCAGAAAGCATGGTATACCTGTTGGACAAAGTCAGAGGCTAAAGCTCCTTTGTCACTACATGCTGGTTCCTCTTAGCTGCCTAACTCGCAGTCACACCCCAGACCACTGACTAACTCTAAAGTTCTGTCTAACCTAAGGGGTGTGATTGGCTCCTGGAAGAAAGCACCCAGGTAACTCTCTCCCTCCCTGATGTCCTGCAATATCCGCACCTTAGCAACTTGGAGCCGAAGTTGGCCAAGCTGCTGCCGCTTTCTGCAGATATGGTTGTCCAGGATTGCACTGCATTCCACAGATTCCCATATGCTGCAGTCATGGCACACCACCAGCCCTGCCATTTCTGTCCATCCTTATTTATTTAATTAGTCAAAGTTGCACTGACTTAGCTTGGAGACAAGGAAGGAAACTCTCCAACCACTGGAGGCTGAAAAGAAGGTAAAAAAAAACCTCCCCTGCCCTGAATTCCCACCTGAACCAAGTTCCCAACTTCGCACTCAATCTATTTCTCACTCAGGTGTAGACTTGTGTACCGCACACCCCTTTCTGCCCTTGTCCTACTAGGTGGTAGAGATCATAGGTTTTGAAGGTACTGTCGAAGGAGATTTGGTGAGTTGCTGCAGTGCATATTGTAGGTTGTATACAATGCTGCCACTGTGTGTTTGTGGTGGAGGGAGTGAAGGTTGAAGGTGGTAGATGGAGTGTCAATGAAGTGAGTTGCTTTGTCCTGAATAGTGTTGTTGGAGCTACACTCACTCTGGCAAGTGGAGAGTATTCCATTACAGTCTTGACTTGTGCCTTGTAGATGGCGGACAGGATTTGTGTTGTCAGAAGGTGAGTTACATGCTGCAAAATTCCTAGCCTCTGACCTGCTCTTATAGCCGTAGTATTTATATGACTGGATCAGTTCAGTTTCTGGTCAGTAGTAATCTCAAGGATGTTGATAGTTGGGTATTCAGTGATGGTAATGCCATTGAATCACTGAATATTAAGGAAAGATGGTTAGATCTTCTCGTACTGGATATGTTCATTGCCTGGCCCTTGTGTGGTGTGAATGTCACTTGCCATTTGTCAGCCCAGGCCTGAATGTTGTCCAGGCCTTGCTGGATATGGACATGGACTGTTTCAGTATTTGAGGAGTCAGACATCGTGCTGAATATTGTGCAATCATCAGCAAACATCCCCATCTTAAGATGGAAGGTCATTGATGAAGCAGCTGAAGATGGTTGGGCCTAGGACACTACCCTGAGGAACTCCTGCAATGATGTCCTGGAACTGAGATAATTGACCTCCAACAACCACAAAACCGTATTCCTTTGTGCTAGGTATGACTCCAACCAGCAGAGAGTTTTCCTCCTGATTCCCATTGACTCCAGTTTTGCTAGGGCTCCTTGACACCACACTCAGTCAAATGCTGCCTTGATGTCAAGGGCAGTCATTCTCACCTCTTGAGTTCAGCTCTTTTGTCCATGTTTGGACCAAGGCTATAATGAGGCCAGGCAGAAGCTGAATGGACCTGGAGGAACCCAAACTGAACATCAGTGAGCATGTTATTCTGAGTAAGTGCCGCTTGACAGCACAGTTGACAGCCCCTTCCATCACTTTTCTGAAGACTGAGAGTAAACTAATGGGGTGGTAATTGGCACAGTTGGATTTGTCCTGCTCTTTGTGGACAGAATATACCTGAGCAATTTTCCAAATTGTTGGCCAGTGTTGTAACTCTTGTAGAGTTAAAACAATTAACTAAATTAACAATAACAAGGGATAAATCAAACACAGCCCCTAAGTCAGGTCAGCTGTAAAATCAAGGAAAAACTTTAAAGGAACCTTATAAACATCAAACCAAGATGTGCCAGTGTTGTAGTTGTACTAGCTTTGCTAGCTACCCAATGGTTAGCCTATAAACACAGCAGAAATATTATGGCTGGTGTATTCAAGTGTAAGTTAATTTTTAACAGCCATTACTGCAATCACTCCCTCTGGCATTGAAAATTCATTTATTTGTAAAGAGAGTGGAGTTTTTATTAGTGTTGGATATTTTTATTTTACTTTATCTGTATGCTTCTTTTGTCTCTTGCTCTCTCTCTTAATCACATCTATCTTTCTAAATCTTTATTTTGTTTCCTGTGCATCATTTAAATACAATTTATCAATCCTAGTTTATACTTTCTTATTTAAACTGTAAGTTTCAGTGAGGATTCCTCAAACTAACTAGTTGGCAAATCTCACTGCTTCTTGCCCTGCTCACATACTCCACCAATCCCTTATAAAGGGTGCTGCGCTGGATCAGACAGTGAGTGGAGCAAGTCAATAGCATGTGAAAATTCTTTGGGCAGCTGTCAGGGCAGTAAACGCTAATGTTGTTCCTTTGCTGCTGACTGCAAAATCCAGGTCAAAGTTTTGGTAGGTTTGGGGTATCAAAAGGGTTAAAAATCAGTGACAATTGAATGGAATGGTAGAATAGACTCAAGGGGCTGAATCGCCTACTGTTCACGGGCTGGATTTTTGTCTGCTGATGGAGGCAGGGATGAGGTCAGGAAAGCCAAAAGCTTTGAAATTTTTGCTGCAAATTTAAAACTCCAGTCACTTTCTGACCCCACGTTATTTTAGTGTGGCCTTTTCATGGGTTGAGAAGGCCTTGTGACCCTGTAAGCACATCTGCTGACTTTGGGGTCGCCATTATTAAGAAATGCAGCAATTTTGTATTTCCTTTCGCACGCTATTTTTGTCTGCTCTAACGCGTTTTGCGGACCTTAAAAACATGTCTCCTCCATCGAGTCGTGACCATTTCTACCAGGTCAGGAAGAGTTTGGGAAGTTGTGTAGCAACTTCTTGTAAGCAACTTATTTCCATCTTTTAAAAGTCAGCGCTTGCCTACCACTTAACAGACTCTCTGCCAGAGAGGGGCGAATGAATGGGGAGTCTCTTAAGGGCGCAATCTGCCAGCAACAGGGTTCCACTGCAGCCTAAAAACCTGCACCAGTCAGCCACTGCCTTTGGTATTTTCAGCTGGGTGCAGCACTAGGCCACCTCTAGTACATAGAAGCACAGGTGCAGCAGCAGCATCCTGAAGTGCTTTGCACACCATGTGGACTGGTCCATGGGTGGGAGGAATCAAGACACCAAGTGCCTGGAAGAAGGAAGCATCAAATAGTGAGACCTTACCCCTGCAAAAGGGTCTACAGGGATAGGGTCACTTAGACATGAGTGACGGACCATGCAGGACGAGGCTTTGTCTATCCCGAGAGGTTGTGGCTGAACTTTGCACATTCTCCAAGAAGATCTGCAGCCAAGGGGATGCCAGAGACCTACGCTGCCAGTGACATTGAAGCTCAGCATGGGTAATGTTTCTGCTAGCGGTTCGTTCCAAGACCCTGTGGCTGACCTGTATAGTATCTCACAGTCAGCACCACACAGGTGTATCCACACAGTGACTGGTGCTCTTTTTGGCAGGGTTGCCCCATTCATCCCTTGGAAAGCTGATGCTGCATCTCAGACACAGAAGGCAGCAGGGTGTGCCTCCATGGCTGGTTTTCCACAGATATAAGGCGTGGTCAACTACATACTCGTTGCGATAAGAGCTCCCAGGCAGAATGCAGAACAGCAAATTAACCAAAAGGATTAACAATCTTTGAATGTGACCACCCCATGGGATTCCTGCGTGTCTGCAACAGTTGCCCTGGCAGTTGCCATACTCATTTATTTTACAAAAATCGGGGCTGCCAAGAATGTTCTGTCAAACCCCACAGATGCACAGGTGGATAGTTGGGGATAAAGGGTATTCCCAGAGGAGGTGGCTGCTCACACCCATACAGCAATTGCAGACAGACACCCAGAGAAGGTACAACAAAAGCCACCTTCATTCCAATTGAACAGGCCATTGGGTTGCCCAAGATACGGTTCAGATGCTTGAGTGCTGAGGGGGGGGGGGGCTCTACAGTACAGGCCTTCCAGGGTAGCCAATTGATTGAAACATGTTACATGCTCCATAATTTGGCATAGCAAAGGGGTCTGGTGCTGGCCTGAGGAGGGCAGGGAAGGAACCCTCTGCTCAGATGAGGAACAGCAGGAGGAATTTCAGGAGGAGAAGGAAAGTGAGGAGGAAGGCACACAGGAGGGACTCTGGAAATGAGGGGATGAGGAGTCCATGCAGGATGCCAATGTGGCCAAAGACCTGCTCATCAATGTCACTTTACATGATGGTTACCATGCAAATGTATGAAGCAAAACCTAGAAAGCAGTGGAAGGAGTTACAAACACCAAAGGCAGGGCATTGGAATCATCAGGCATCTGATTACATGTGAAGCTTGAGGAATGGCAACTGGATGCTGCTCTCAGGTGGCAGGTGAGAAAGAAAGGACATTTGAACGCATATAAACGGCAACATTTTGTAGATATATTGTAAATAGTTCTAATTTTTCATACATAAAGGTTTTCGTTTCATTAATCTGCATTACTGCACTTATCTAAACACCACAGTGACCTAATCAATGCTCTAACTTACGCAGTGTCCTCCACTCTCACACACTCCTATGTGCTGCTCCCCTTGTTGCCTTGGAGGAGGTGGAGGCAAGCTGCTCATTTCGCTGGCTAAATAGCTATGAGGATCGGGCCGGTTGACCCTGCCATGCAGGGATGCGTTGGGACCCACATTGCAATTACATTGTTTCATCTCTGCAGGGGCAGTGCCTTCACTTAAACCCAGCCAGCAGATGATCTACCTGGCTGAGGGGCTGAGGAATCTGAGAAAGGTGAGATTCCCTCAAAATGAATGGATCCCTCACCCTCCTGTTCACATTGCTCTGCCCTTAGTGTGCTGTGCCAATGTCTGGATGGGGTGGGCCGCTGGGTCACAGCTCCCATCCCCTATAGTGACTGATCTGCCAATCATGAGATACTCCAGTTCCTCTCCCACAACTGTAATGGAGCTATTGACAGTGTGCAGGAGCATTCACTCCATGTGTTGCCTCATGGGGCTCATCATGAAGTTGGCCATATTCTTGTAGCTGCTGATCATGCAGTCTCGTACCTGAGACATAGCTGAGGTCATGACTACCACAGACTACTCTACTCGTAGTGCATGAGCTCACAATGCCATTGGGAACTCAGCCAGATGGCCACTTATCTACCACTGCAGGTCCAAATTCTCAGTCCCAGATGGAGATTCCTGAGGGTCTGCCTCATTGGTGTGTGGAGCATTCCTATGACTGTTCTTCTTCCTTAAGGGATAACTGTGGACAGAAACCTCTGCCTTTGACACTTCCTCCCACACACTGGTGCTGTGCTCTTCACTCAGTGCTCTCCACTCTATATTCACTTTTATATCCACCGGAATGTTTGTCTCTGGGCCGTAAGGTGATAGCAGTACATCCTCGGACATGTATGCCTCCTCCATGTGTCTGAGGCCTGACTCCGCTCTGAGAATTGGGACCACAGATACAGGACCAGTGAGAGAAAGACAAGGCAATCATGAGATGAAGACGTGCACAGCATTACCATTTATATTGACCTTTTTCCAAACCTCTCTCTTTTCTTGTTCTGCTGCCATTCAATGCCTCCATGTATAAACACAATCATAACTTGGAGTTACACAGTAGCAACAGCGTCCGAGATGCCATACCCAAAGTCCAGCTCTCCCCTCCCCCCATCAGCCCTCACTGCCACCTGCGCAGTTGGATAAATGCCTCGGCCATGTGCACCTGGGAGGGGAGACATGGTGTCACCCAGAAACTTTTGTGCATGGCATTTGCACTATCAGCATGGCTGTCTGCTCCACAGGTTGTTTTTATTCTTTCATAGGATGTGGCTAGGCCAGCATTTGTTGCCCATCCCTAATTGCCCTTGAGAAGGTGGTGGTGAGCTGCCTTCTCGAACCACTGCAGTCAATGTGGTGTAGGTACACCCACAGTGCTGTTAGGGAGGGAGTTCCAGGATTTTGACCCAGTGACAGTGAAGAACGGCGATATATTTCCAAGTCAGGGGGAAGCTTCTATGTGGTGGTGTTCCCATGTGTCTGCTGCCGTTGTCCTTCTAGATGCTAGAGGTCACAAGTTTGGAAATGTTGTTGAAGGAGCCATGGTGAGCTACTGCAGTGCATCTTGTAGATGGTGCATACTGCTGCCACTGTGCGTCAATGGTGGAGGGAGTGAATGTTTAAGGATAGGGTGCCAATCAAGTGGGCTGCTTTGTCCTGGATGGAGTAGAGCTTCTTGAGTTATGTTGTTAGAACTGCACTCATCCAGACAAGTGGAGAGTATTCCATTACACTCCTGCCTTGTAGACAGTTGACAGGTTTAGGGGAGTCAGGAGGTGAGTTACTCGCCACAGAATTCTTACCCTCTGACCTGTTCTTGTGGCCATATTCTGGCTAGTCCAGTACGATGCAAAAGGGACTTGGAGGCGGGTTCACATTTCAGAAGTCAGGAAATGGCCTGGCTTACATCTGCCTGTGCCTACGTGAAAATTCAGCCCCTATGCTCCTACATTTGCTTCTCCGATAACTTGTTTTCTCTGAAGTAGGGAGTTAAGAGTGCCATCTAGTGTCCAAATATAAAAGTCAATGTCTTTCGTCCTGTTTCTTTTAAATGATTACTTAGGACAGGATATTCAGCTTGGTGCACGGTCGCGATTGGCGGGCCCGGGATCAGTCAGGAAATGGACTGCCGACCGCGTTTGGCTCCCGACCACGATTTCATGCTGGCTGACCAATTAATGACCAGCCAGCGTGAAACGTCCGCTGAAAACCTCAGCACTGCCGCAGTGGGGGCGGGAGGAGGGTGAGTGCTGAAGTCAGCGTGGGAGCGGGCAAGCGCTCACAGAAAGCTCCTTTAAGGCAGAGAGCGGCCTCAGGGAGCTGAAGTCCTGAACAACCTAAAACAAAGGTCACAGAAACGGGAAAGAAGTGCCCAAGCTTCATAATCAGTCACCTGAAAATGTAGGTAATAAAAATGCTGTCCACAGAAATTTATTTTAATTTTAATTTATCACAGAAACCTCATTCCACCCGTGGATGAGGTTTCATGAAAAATGCAAAGGCCGTCTATCCAAATCGCCCACTTGCAAACGAGCAATGAAAAATCTCTGTTAATTGTGCTATTAATGGGCTTAATTGCCCTTTTAATTGATGGCAGGCGCGCTTCCAAGTTTAGCACACCCACCAACCAAAATGTTGAGCGAGTGCGCAATGGCGTCAGGACACTCTCCTGACCTCATCACGCGCTATTTCACGCTCGAGCGGGTCAGGCGCGCGCCTGCCTGCTCAGTGAAAAATTCTGGCCTTAATCTTTCTTGTCTGTGTCTTGGACTTCTCTACAACTACTAAAATATAATGGCACACTGTCTAACAGTGTCTCCTTGCCAAGTTTTATAAGACTGAACACTATAAGTTGCTCTAAATAGAATTGGCTGAACCTTCTCACACAAGGAGCTGAATGTGTATTTGAATGACATGAGTACAGTATCAGATTGGTTATGTTATTGGACCAGCCCAGATTAATGATGTAGACACATGAGTTCAAATTCAACCATGGCAGTTAAATAAATAAATCGGGAAAAAGAAAAGCAGGTTTCAGTAATGGGGGCCATGAAACTATAGGATTGTTGTAAAAATCCATTTGGTTCACTATTGTGTTTTAGGGAAGGGAGTCTGCCATCCTTATCCAGTCTGGCCTATATGTGACTCCAGGCCTACAGCAATATGGTGTAAGGTAACAATTAACTGGGTTGTCCTAAAACATCATGGTCCGATCTTCTGGTCTTGGAGAGGGTGTGCCCGATGCTGACTGCAACTTAAACTGCCCACTTACCATTTTATGCATGAGCCTTTGAACCTTCTGATGCCGGCTCCAGAAGGGATACAGGGATGAACACAGTCGGGTCAGGCAGGGGGGTGGTCAGGTGGTCGGGTGGCAGTTGGGTCGGGTCAGCTCTGCTGGGGTAGTCTTGTGGGTAACCAGGGGGTCAGAGGGATTAGTCAGGTGTCAAGGGATGTAATTGATGAGACAGTTTTGTAGTTACCAAGATGTTAGGCTAGGCTTTAATCTGTTTAACATTTCCTGGGTAACTCTTCGACTAAGTACCGCAGATCTCTCCCAAATCTTCGACTCTAAGTCAGAATCAGAGACATTTGCAGGGGGCCCTGGGAAACTGGGGAATTTCCCATTGGAATTTGAAACATCTCAGGCAATTTCCACATGGATCCACGCATCAGGACTTCCACAGGGTCCTGATGCACATCTCAGTCATACGTCCAGTCTCCGATGATCCGGAGACCGGAAGATTTAGCCCATTATCATTCCTTCATCATTGCTAGGGTAAAGTCCTGGAATTCCCTCCCTAAGAACACGGCACTGACTGCAGTAGTTCCAGAAGGTGGCTCACCACCACCTTCTTAAGGGAAATTAGGGATGAGCAATAAATGCTGGCCTTGCCAGTGATGCCCACGTCAGATGAATGAGCAAAAAAAAAGTATTATTAGGATTAGACACTACTGGAATAATATGAATTCACCACTAGAATAATATGAATTCTTTAGAATGATGTAAATATATGTCCATCTGTCTGACTGTCTGTTTATCTATCTCTCACATATATATATGTATATATATAAAATATGTAAATTATTATTTAAGGTTTTATGGTCACATTTCCCTCTGATCATTAATGTGAATTGATGTGAGCATGAACAGGCAAATGGGATTTTGATTCAAACTGACTTTCACACTTCAATTAATAATCAGAGGAAAATATACCCCCTTAATTTTATATCATTCTGCTTCTTAACTTTACTATGTGGGAAAGTTCATAATCAACCAAGTCATTGACTATCCTTTAGCAGCAACAGAGGATATGCACTTCAGAAAAGATAAATGATAATGTAGTAAATGTTCACATTTTTCCCTCTTTGAAGAGGGCACAAATGAGTTTCCAGAAATGATTGCTGATGGGTCTAACAACCTCATTGGTGCATAAGGAGAGTAATTATTTAGAGCTACAAAATGGAAAATGAAGAAGATTACCGGGATGCATTCATTCCAACCTCCCTTTCTCCTGCTATTACAATGGACATAGGAAAAAGTATTTTTTTAGATAAGCTGGAGTTTCACTGGCCTGAATTTTACATTCCGAGGCCTGGCATATGCCTGACCCGAACTCACATCAAATTGCGTGAAATGATGTCAGGCGTGTGTCTCGATGTCATCGCACACACGTGCAATATTTGATGTTGGCGGGTGCTGACAATTAAGGGGCCAATTAAGACCATTAAAAAGCCTGTTGACCGAGATTTTACGTTTCCCGCACAATTTCACGTTCATTGCACGGGCAAAACGGGCAGGCGGATAGCATGGTTTTATCAAATTGTCATCCAAGGGTGGGATTAAATGGTTCTGGAGCATTGCCATTGTGAGTAGTGAGGAGTTTAGTGCCTGAATTTCACACCTGGTGTGCACGCAAAGTCGGCGGACCTGGAAGCAGATGTAGAATCTGCTCCTGGGCGAGATCGAGTTTTCAACATGATTTCACGCTGGGTAGCCAATTAAGGCCCACCCAGCATGAAACGTGTCTTTTCACTGATCAGAAGGGTCAGACGGAGGGGCAGCCTGTCAGGTGCCATGCCCAACTGTGAGCTGGTGGGGGATTCAAAGCAGCAGAGGCAGCTCCCTGAAGGCTGCTGGGGACACAGAGGGAGTTGTCGAGTTCAGGGAAGAAATATTTGCGTGGAATAGCAATGGCATCTGTACCTGCCAGTCGGGGGGGCAAGTTCCAGTGGGCACTCATGCTCCCCTGTTCTTGGATGAGCGCCTGGGAATCCTGGTTGAGGAGGTCAGTGCCAGGCGGGACATCTTGATACTCAGGGATGGCAAGAGGACGCCACAGTACCTCACCATGAAGGCATGGGCAGAGGTAGCAGCCCCGGTCAGCAGCCATGATGTTGTGCAGCGCACATGGGTGCAGTGCTGTAAAAGGTTCAATGATCTGCTGCGCTCGGCAAGGGTGAGTATTGAGTTGACATGTATCTGTGTGGAGAAGTGTTAATGGCTGGCTGTTGCCCGCCACCCCCCCTCCCCCCCGCCCCATGTGGTGCTTAGGAGTGTAAGAGTCTGAGTGCCAACTGTCACTGCTATCGGCGCCAGCCAAGGCGGTGAGCTCTGGCTGCTTGGCCTGATTGCTTTGCAGGTTGAGGTCCACAACTCGGATGTGCCCTTCAAGGTGTTCCTCAGGTGGGGTTAGCCAGGCTGCAATGGTGGTGCCGGTGGAGAATGGACTAATCAATGCTCCTCTGTCCTTTCAGGACAAGAGAAGCCATAACAACATCGAGAGGTCAAGGACAGGCAGAGGCGCCCAAATCTTATGATTCTGGGGAGGTCCAAGATAGATGCCCTGGAGATGTAGTGCAGATGCCCAGCTCAGTCCAAATGATCATGGAGAGGCAGGGGTCTCTGATGAAGGTAAGAATGCAGTGCACAGATTTGAGAGTGTTGGAGTGTGTAAACATTAGTGTATTGTCTCATCTGTAACGGGAACCTCACCCCTGGAGCTCCCATTGTTCAGTGAAAGATGATGCCATGATGCAGATCTCCATTGTCTCACCAGCCCATCTAGCAAGCACAGTGACAGTGTGATGACTGATACTGCTGACATGTTGTTTTACTCACCTAGAATCATCATCCACCAAACAATTGCAGGACCCCAAGGAGCCATCTTTGACACCGGAGGGCCATTGCCTGTCAGATGCACTTGCGTCACATCCACTCTCTGTATCAGGCACCAGCGCAGATACCAACACCTCAGTAGTCATTAGGTCATTGGCTACAATGTCAGTACACAGTGGTGAGGGCACGGCACACTCGCATGAGGAGCAGGTGGAGGAAGAGAGTACCCAGGGTGCCGGCAGTCGGAGCACTGCTGGAGGCCAGGGCCATGCTGAGCCTGAGACAGATGATGAGCCTCTGGAGTCGTCCATTAGACGGCAGATGCTGGATGTCCAGTGGGATGCACGGGAGGATCTGGCGGAGATCCATGAGGGTATGCGTGCCATGATCTCTGTTGTGGAGGAGTCCCTGCAGCTCCGTGCTTCAGGGAGATTGAAGCACTCTTTTGCACACATGCGCGAACTGCATGCTAGACCTGACTCTCCTCCGGCCCGCACAGGTAGTGAGCACTACCACTCGCGATCCACACAGGGCGGGCCTTAATTGACCCATCCGTGTGAAATCGCAGTGCGGAGCCAATCGCCCCCGCCTGCCGCCACTGATCCCGCCCGACGAATGTAAAATTCTGGCATCTGTTTCTTTTTCTCCCTCCTTTTTTAAATAGTGGGGTTACATTTGCCACCCTCCAATCTGTAGGAACTGCTCCAGCGTCTATAGGATTTTGGATGATGACCACCAATGCATCCAATATTTCCAGGGCCACTTCCTTTAGTGCTCTGGGATGCAGATTATCAGGCCCTGGGGATTTTTCAACCTTTAACACCTTTAATTTACCTAGCACCATTTTTTTACTAATACTGACTTTCTTCAATTCCTCCCTCTCACTAGACCCTTGGGGGAGAATTTTCCCCATGTCAGGCGGGCCGAGCGGGAGGGGACGTGGACGGGCGTGGACCTGATCGCTGCCTGCGATCGCGTCCGCGAAGCCATTTTACAGGTCCACCGGTGGCGGTGAGGCTGGGGTGCCACGGGGAGGTATGTTTGCCGAGCACTGAGGTCACCATGTGTGTCCCAGCAGCCATGGCACTGCTGACTGCTCAGTGATTGAAGTTTGCAAAACATGGGTTGGCCATTGATTATGGAAGGATGAGCGCATCATGTTCCAGGAGAGCGGCATGCACATTGACATTGTCTGCACTGTAACTAATCAAATATTAGTTCATTTAGACTTGGTGTGATGTGCAACGCTTTTTTTTTGGTTTCTGATCTTTTTTTGTAATCTCATTAAATTTTGATATGTTGCCATGCCTCAGGGTGATTCCTTATTTCTGTAGGTAGACGGAAACACATGATGTTATGACTGAGTTGTTTGAATTTGAGCTTTATTGACAAGGGCCTTAGTTCTTCATTTTAGCATCACTAGAGCAGGGCCGGGGGGAGGAGGCAGAGGGTCCACCTTTGACACCTGAGGGCACATAGCAAATCGACTCACCAGTGTCACACTATCTCTGCCAGGCAGGCACCAGTGCAGATATTAGCACCTCGGTGGGAATTAGATCTTTGGCTAGTGTCCCGGGGCACGGCAGTGAGGGCACTTCACACTTGCTTGAGGTGCGGACAGAGACAGCGAGTGCGAGAGCAGGTAGTCGTAGGACTGCAAGGTTGATGATGTGCCTCTGGAGTCGTCCCTGAGGCAGCAAACGCTGGAAGTGTAGCAAGGTGTGCGGGAGGATCTGGCGGAGATACATGAGGCTATGCGTGGCATGGTGCCCGTGCTGGAGGAGTCCACGTAGAGCATCATTGATGCAATGAGCCTCATGGCTGAGCGCTATGCTTCCTCCATGGAGAGAGTGTTGACTCTTGTGCAGAGGCTCCTCCAGGAGAACAATCAGGGCTTCCTGGGGTTGCGCTTGGACCTGCAAGCCTTCACAGCGGCATTGACTTCAGCTGGTCATTGCCCATGTGGGAGATGGTTTGGGCACCAAGTATCCCAGCTCGGTGCCCATCCATCTGCGGTGAGCAGGGAGGTCCGAAGCGACCTCACGTCGGTGCAGCAGCTGCCTGTTGTCTCTGCGGGCTCCTCTTAGGGAGCTCCGGATGAAGGCAGCAGCTCCTCTGCCCCTCTGCCAGTGACTGTTGCAGCTGATGAGGCTGTGGCGACTGGGGAGATGCCAGCTGTGGAACTGGCCGCTCCCTCCCAGGCAGGACCAGCACAGGCTCCACTGGCCAGAGGACAGCCATCAAGGTCATCCAGGCCAACAGGACAACACAGTGAGCAGGCTGTCTCAGATGCCAGTACCAGCGAGGGGACAGCACCTAGACATAGCACCCATAAGCGTAAATTTAAGGAACATTAGGCACACCACGAGTTTCTCACTGGTGCTTTTATGTTGCCCTGCTATTAGTTCACTTAGACTTGGTGTGATGTGCAACGCTTTTTTTTTGGTTTCTGATGTTTTTTTGTAACCTCATTAAATTTTGATATGTTGCCGTGCCTCAGGGTGATTCCTTACTTCTGCAGGTAGATGGGAACACATGGTGTTATGACTGAGTTGTTTGACATTGAGCTTTATTGACAAGGGCCTTAGTTAATGTTCCTATCCAGGCAGATTCAGCACTCAGCTATTGAGTATGGAGCCTGCTGCCCTGGCGTGTGTTGGTGATCCATCTGTGTTGTGCTAGCTGAAGGTTCATTGGATTAAAGCCTCCTGGGTGTCCCTGCCTCCCTGGAGTATGCCTGGGTCAGCGTCTACCCCCTCAGCTTTCTCCTGTGCGTGCTCATCCTCGGACTCACTGCTGGACTCATTGTGTGCATCTGGAGCAACTGCGTCTACATCTTCTTTGTCCACTGCGTCGCCCCTTTCCAGCGCAAGATTGTGGAGAGTGCAGCATGCAACCACTATCAGCGACAGACGATCTGGGGAGTACTGGAGTGCGCCCCCTGAGCGGTCCAGGCATCGGAAGCGCATCTTGAAAAGACTGATGGTTCTCTCCACCACAGCCCTTGTGGAGGCATGGCTCCTATTGTACCGCTGCTCAGCCTCTGTTCTTGGGTGGCGGAGAGGCGTCATGAGCCACCTTTTGCGGGGATAGCCCTTGTCACCCAGCAGCCATCCACGCAGCTGTGCTGGAGCACTGAAGAGCCTCAGCACCTGGGAGTGTCTGAGGATGAAGGCGTCATGGGAACTGCCTGGGTACCTTGCACAAACTTGCAGAATCTGCATCCTGTGATCACACACTATCTGCACATTCATTTTGACGAAGGCACCGGGCTCACCTGCTGGTGCCTTGATGGCCACATGTGTGCAGTCGATTGTACCCTGGATGCGGAAGAATCGAGCGATCGCTGCAAAGCCTCTGTCTCACTGTCTGGTTGGCTTCGTCCCAGCGGAAGTGGATGCAAGTCAATGCACGCATGAACAGAGTGTCACCTGCTTGACACAAGTGTGGACAGCTGACTGGGAAACTACACAAAGATCACCCACCGACCCCTGGAAAGAGCCTGAGGCATAGAAGTTGAGGGCAGCCATGACCTTTAGAGCCACTGGCATGGGGTGCCCACCCACACAGTTGGCGCAGGTCTCAGGGCCTATCATCTGACAGATGGAGGTGACTGTCTCCCTTGAGAGTCGGAGCCTCCTTCAGCACTGCACCTCAGACATATTGAGGTAGCTGCTTAGCGAAGCAGCCTGTATACCCTGGTAGCAGGATAGTGGCGTCTTCTGAGGCCCCTTCCGCCTTGGACTTCCTGCTGGCCTTGCGCCTGCGCCTCTCCTCCCAAAGGTGGCTCCCCTGGAGGCTGAATGTGGACTCCTGGCCTCCTCCTCATTTTGGCCCTCCCTTCCTTCTCGGAGGAGGTGCCTCCAGTGGAGAGCACAACTCCTATTCCCAGGCTAAGAGATGGCTTCCTGAAAGCTGCAGGCCCTAAAAAGGATCATTACTGTAGAGTCCTGACCTGAAGGCTGTTACTCCTGTCCAAGCAGCTGGTATGAGTTTAGAAGTATTCCTGCTCACACAGGCAAGTATCAGTAACTTTCACAATTAAATATCTAACAGATAACTTTCGCGACCCCACTCACCCCTCTTATCCCACCCGTGGGTGAGGTTTATACAAATTCTCCTACCTGCCTGCCCATAATGGGCACCCTGAAGATCGCACTGGCCCTGAAAAATTGCAGTCAATTTCTGCCTCAAGGGCCTTAATTACTTGATTAATTAATGGCGAGTGTGCATCTGAGAACATTGCGTGCCTGTCCACCTAAAATTGCGATGGCGCGCGGTGAATCGGGACGCTTGCCCGACGTCACCATGCGTCATTTTACGCGTCGGCGTGTGGGGATCGCCCCCGCAAGCCAACGGGAAAGTTCTGGCCTTGACTCCCTAACATTTCTGGGAAATTATTTGTGTCCCCTTTTGTGAAGACAGAACAAAAATATGTGTTCAATTCTTCTGCCATTTCTTTGTTCCCCATTATAATTTTCCCCGTTTCTGGCTGTAAGGGACCTACATTTGTCTGCATTAAACTTTTTATCTTCACATATTGATAGAAGCTTTTACAGTCAGTTTTTATGTTCCTGCAAGTTTACTCTCATACTCCATTTTCCCCTTCTTGATAAATCTTTTTGTCCACTTTTTCTTAATTCTAAACTGCTCCCAATCCTCAGGCTTGCTGCTTTTTCTAGCAATTTTATATGTCTCTGCTGTGGATCTAATACTATCCCTAATTTCTTTTATAAGCCATGGTTGAGCCATCTTTCCTGTTTTATTTTTGCACCAGACAAAAATGAATAATTTTTGTAATTCATGCATATGTTCCTTAAATATTAGCCATTGCCTATCCACTATCAACCCTTTTAGTAAGTTTCCCCGATCCATCATTGCCAACTCGCACCTCATACCCTCGTAGTTCCCTTTATCTAGATTAAGGGCCCTAGTTTCGGATTCAACTTCTTCACTCTTCATCTTAATGAACAATTCTATAGTTTTATGGTCACTCTTCCCCGCACAACAATATTGTTAATTAATCCTTTCTCATTGCACAATACCCAGTCTAGGATGGCCTGCTCCCTGGTTGGTTCCTCAATGTATTGGTCTAAAAAACCATCACGTACACACTCCAGGAAATCCTCCTCCATAGTATTATTGCTAGTTTGGTATGTCCAATCTATATGTAGATTAAAGTCACCCATGATTACAGTTGTACCATTGTTGCATGCATCTCTAATTTCCTGCTTAATGCCTTCCATTACATCTCCATTACTGTTTGGGGGGCCTATAGACAACCCCCACCAATGTTTTCTGCCCTTGGTGTTTCCTATCTCCACCCAAACAGATTCCACTTCATGATTTTCTGAGCCAATATCCTTCCTCGTTATTGCATTGATTTCCTCCTTTACTAACAATGCTACCCCACCTCCTTTCCCTATTTGTCTGTCCTTCCTAAATATTGAATACCCCTGGATGTTCAGCTCTTGTCCTTGGTCACCCTGTAGCCATGTCTCCGTAATTGTAACTATATCATAACCATTTATATATATTTGCACTGTTAATTCATCTACCTTATTGCGAATGCTCCACGCATTAAGATACAATGCCTTTAGACTTGTCTTTTTAACCTCGTTAGTTATCGTAGATTTATTTTGCACTATGACCCCATTTGTGTTTTGCCCTTGTTTTTTCTGCCTTCCACTTTTGCTTCTTACTTTTCTGTCTTTCGTTTCTATCCTTGTTTCCCCCTCCTCTGTCTCCCTGCTCAGGTTCCCATCCCCCTGCCATTCTAGTTCAAACCGTCCCCGACTGCACTAGCAAATGCCCCACCGAGGGCATTGGTCCCGGTCCTGCCCAGAGGCCACCTGTCCTGTTTGTACTGGTCCCATCTTCCCCAAAACCAATCCCAATGTCCCAGGAATCTGAATCCCTCTCCCCTGCACCACTTCATCAGCCACATATTCACCTGATTTATCCTGTTATTTCTACTCTCGCTAGCACATGGTACTGGTAGTAATCCTGAGATTACTACCTTTGAGGTCCTACTTTTTAATTTACGTCCTAACTCCCCATATTCAGCTTGTAGGACCTCATCTCATTTTTTTACTTATGTTGTTGGTACTAATATGTTCAGCGTCTCCCTTCAGAATGCCCTGCAGCCTCTCCTAGACATCCTTGAACTTGTCACCAGGGAGCCAACATACCATCCTGAAGTCTCTTTTGTGGCTACAGAAATGCCTGTCTGTTATACTATAGAATCCCCTATCACTATAGCCCTGCCACACTTCTTCCTCCCCTTTGTGCAGCAGAGCCACCTTTGGTGCTATGGACTTGGCTCTTGCTGCTTTCCCCTGAGAAGTCGTCTCCCCCAACAGTATCCAAAATGGTATATCTGTTAGAGAGGGGGACGGCCACAGGGCACTCTTGTACCATCTGCCTTCCTCTACTCTGCCTGGCGGTCACCTATCCCCTTTCTGCCTGTTCAGTCTTTACCTGTGATGTGACCGCCTCACTGAGCGTGCTGGCCACAATAATCTCAGCATCGTGGATGCTCCACAGTGAATCACCCGTAGCCCAGCTCCGAAATGCGGTTAGTCAGTAGCTGCAGCTGGACACACTTTCTGCACACATGGTCACCAGGGACACTGGCACATAGCGCAGGAGGAGCATATTATGGGCGTGAGCTCTGCTGCCATGACTTCCCTTTAGATTAAGCTTGTTAGTTATTCTCATTAAAAAATACTAATTATGCTAGGAGCCTTATTTCGCTCCAAACACTCCCACTACAGTCCAGAGTCCTCACTATATTAAGCTAATGGACTGCAGCAGTTTAATTAATTGAAAAAGTTGAAGTAGAAGTACTCACCTGACCCTACTTACCAATCAGCTACCTCCCCTGCATTGTCACTTTTTGAATCATGATGTCCTTGCGCCGCTTTCAGCCCCGAGTCCAGCTCCAGCTTTTATTAAATCTCCGCTCTGGCTCTCAGCTCCCGCTCTTTTTAAATCTCTGCTCTGACTCTCAGTTCCTGCTCTTTTTAGATCTCCGCTCTGACTCTCAGCTCCCACTCTTTTTAAATCTCTGCTCCCTTAACACCTGCTCTTTTAAAATCTCTGCTCTGACTGTCAGCTCCTGCTCTTTTTAAATCTCCACTCTGACTCTCAGCTCCTGCTCTTTTTAAATCCCTGCTCTGCTCTCTCAGCTCCCACTCTTATTAAATCTCCGCTCTGGCTCGCAGCTCCCGCTCTTTTAAAATCTCCGCTCTGACTCTCAGTTCCTGCTCTTTTTAAATCTCTGTTCTGACTCTCAGCTCCTGCTCTTTTTAAATCTCCGCTCTAACTCTCAGCTCCTGCTCTTTTGAAATCTCCACTCTGGCTCGCAGCTCCCGCTCTTTTAAAATCTCCGCTCTGACTCTCAGCTCCTGCTCTTTTTAAATCTCCACCCTGAGCCTCAGCTCCTGCTCTTTTTAAATCCCTGCTCTGCTCTCTTAGCTCCCGTTCTTTTTAAATCTCTGCAATCCTTCCTCTAGGTGCTGCTGACTGCCTGTCCCAGGATCCTCCCCTTGCACTCTCCTCCTTTAAGACACACACACTATGGAGGGTATTGTAGTGCTTCATCTAAACGGTCCAGGCACCTGAATCTCATCTTCAGCAGACCTATGGTACTCTCTATCACCACCCTTGTGGAGGCATTACTCTTATTATACCCCTACTTTGCCTCTGTTCTTGGGTGCTGGAAAGGCATCATAAACCACCTTTTCAAGGGATAGCACTTGTCACCCAGCAGCCAGGAGAGATAAACAGCCTTGGCACCTGTGAGTGTCGGAGGATGTATGCATCATGGGAGCTGACAGGGTACTTTGCACAGACTTGCAGAATCTTTGTCTTGTGGTCACAATCTATCTGCATGTTCATGGAGTGGAATCCCTTCCTGTTCATGAAGGCACCCAGCTGACCCACTGGCAGCTTGATGGCCACATGTGTGCAGTCGATGGCACCCTGGACGCGGGGGAACCCAGCAATCACTGCAAAGCCTCTGGCTGGCTCAGCCTGGCTGGCTTCGTCCATACGGTAAAGAATAAAGGTCAGTACCCAACTGAACAGAGCTTCTGTCACCAGCTTGATGCAACTATGGACAGCTGACTGGGAGACTCCACACAGATCCCCCACTGATCCCTGGAAAGAGCTGGAGGCATAGAAGTTGAGGGCCACTGTGACCATCAGAGCCATTGGCATGGGGTGTCCACCCACACAGTTGGAGGTGATCTCAGGCCCAATCACCTGACATATGGAGGTCACGGTGTCCCTGGAGAGATGGAGCCTACTTTGGCACTGCATCTCTGACATGTTGCGGTAGCTGCATCGCTGCCTGTAAACCCTGGTAGGAGGATAGTGGCATCTTCTTTGGCCCCTTCCGCGTTGGACTCCCTGCTGGCCCTGCTGGTGCCTGTGCCTCTCTTCCCACAGGTTGCTCCCTTGGATGCTGCCTGTGGAAACCTAGCCTCCTTTCCCATCTGCCTCTCTCTTCCACCTCAGAGGAAGTCCCTCCAGTGGAGTCGACAATCCCCATTACCAGAGGAACAGAAAGCTGTCTGGTGACTGTGTCTAAAAACAGAGATAAAGCTGTCAAGTTTCACTAAGCAACCAGCAGCAAACTATCTCCTAGGCCAGAATTTTACATTCTGAGATCGGGTACGCGCTCAGCCCGAACGTACATAAAATTGCATGGAATGATGTTGGGTATACATCCGCTGACAATTAAAGGGCCAATTAAGGCCATTAAAAAGCCTATTGACTGAGATTTTATGTTGCCTACGTGATTTTGTGCTTGTCACACAGGCAAAATGGGCAGGCAGACAGCACATTTTATCATGTTGTCATCCAAGGGGGGGATAAAATGGGTCCAGAGCATTGCCATTGTGAGTAGTGAGGAGTTTAGGAGACCATCTCCTAAACCATTTGCAGCTGGTTTCTTAGTGAAACTAGACAGGTTTATCTGTGTTTTTAGCTTCAGTCTTTGCATTGCTAGCCTTCATGTCAGGACTCATTGGTGTCTCCAAGGCTCCTGGAGGATTTATACCATGTGGACCTTTCCGGTCACTGACAGCTTTCTGTTTCTCTGGTAATGGGGATTGTCTACTCCACTGGTGGCACCTCCTCCTCTGAGGAAGAGAGGGACAGAAGGGAGAGGAGGCCAGGTGGCACTGACCTCCTCCACAAAGATTCCCAAGCACTCTCCGAGAACTTGGGGGGATGAGTGCCCACCGGACCTGTGCTCCGACCTGGCATGCCCAGCAGGTGCACATGCCATTGCTATTCCACAAAGTTTTCTTCCTTGAACTTGACAGCTTCCTCTGTGTCCCCTGGCAGCCTTCAGGGATCTGCCTTTGCTGCTTTTGAATCCCCCACCAGGTCGCCATTGGACCTGGCGCCTGGCAGGCTCCCACCCCCACCTGGCCCTTCCAACCACTGAAAAGATGCGTTTGACACTGGGCAGGCCTTAATTGGCCACCCAGTGTGAAATCACGTTGAAAATGTGATCTCACCTGGGAGTGGATTCTACGCCTGCTTCTGCGCCTGCCGACTTCATGCACATGCCAAGCATGAAATTTGGGCCACTGTTACCCATATGTCAACAACAATAATTAAACAGGAGTTTGAGAACTGCCTTTTTCCTTTCAACATATTGAGAAAAGCAATCCCTTTCTCTCCTCTATTTCCTCTTTTCTTATCTAGATGTTAGTCCAAACTTCAAGAATATGATGCCAGAGGTATGGTTTTGGACAGGGCGATGCTTGTTTATCCTAGTTCAGAAATAAATATTGGCCTTGCTCTGAGGTTGCCAATCCTCCCAAATTGAACGGGAGCGTTCTGGAATTAAAAGATTGACCTCTCAGGCACTCAGCCTTGGAGAAAAGTTTGTAAGTTCACCTGGTGACTAGCACTGATGTGTTTGAAAGAGGCAAATCTTTTCATTCCCAGTTCCTTCCCAAACCAGTGCAGCTATTCCCACAGACAACAAGCATGTCTGCTCAGCTCATACAGTGATTAAGTGGCCTAGGATGTGATGGGTATCCATGCCATCATTGCGGCCTTATTTTGGTATTTGAAAATGCTTCAGTGATAATGTGGGAGCTCATGTGTAGAAAATAACACTATTCACAATTAAAACATGACGTCAGTCTTCACAGTGGAAGACACGAGTGACATCCCCAAAGTTCAAGAGAGTCGGGGGGCAGAGGTGAGTATGGTGGCCATTACCAAGGAGAAGGTGCTAGGAAAATTGAAAGGTCTGAAGGTGGATAAATCACCTGGACCAGATGGATTACACCCCAGAGTTCTGAAGGAGATAGCTGAAGAGATAGTGGAGGCGTTCGTGGTGATCTTTCAGGAATCACTGGAGTCAGGGAGGGTCCCAGAGGACTGGAAAATCACTAATGTAACCCCCATGTTTAAGAAGGGAGTGAGGCAAAAGACGGGAAATTACAGGCCGATTAGCCTGACCTCGGTCATTGGTAAGATTTTAGAGTCCATTATTAAGGATGAGATTTGGAAGTGCATGGTAAAATAGGGCAAAGTCAGCATAGTTTCATCAAGGGGAGGTCATGCCTGACAAATCTGTTAGAATTCTTTGAGGAGGTAACGAGTAGGTTAGACAAAGGAGAGCCAATGGATGTTATCTACTTGGATTTCCAGAAGGCCTTTGACAAGGTGCCGCACAGGAGGCTGCTCAGTAAGATAAGAGCCCATGGTGTTAGAGCCAAGGTACTAGCATGGATAGAAGATTGGCTGTCTGGCAGGAGGCAGAGAGTGGGGATAAGGGGGTCCTTCTCAGGATGGTGGCCGGTGACTAGTGGAGTTCCGCAGGGGTCAGTGTTGGGACCACAACTTTTCACTTTATACATTACTGATCTAGATGAAGGAACTGAGGGCATCCTGGCTAAGTTTGCAGATGATACAAAGATAGGTGGAGGGACAGGTAGTATTGAGGAAGCGGGGAGGCTGCAGAAGGATTTGGACAGGTTAGAAGAATGGGCAAAGAAGTGGCAGATGGAATACAACGTGGGGAAGTGTGAGGTCATGCACTTTTGTAAGAAGGATAGAGGCATAGACTATTTTCTAAATGGGGAGAGAATTCAGAAATCTGGAGTGCAAAGGGACTTGGGAGTCCTAGTCCAGGATTCTCTTAAGGTTAACTTGCAGGTTGAGTCGGTAGTTAGGAAGGCAAATGCAATGTTGGCATTTATTTTGAGAGGACTAGAATATAAAAGCAGGGTTGTGCTGCTGAGGCTTTATAAGGCTCTGGTCAGACCACATTTAGAATATTGTGAGCAATTTTGGGCCCCGTATCTCAGGAAGGATGTGCTGGCCCTGGAGAGGGTCCAGAGAAGGTTCATGAGAATGATCCCAGGAATGAAAGGCTTAACATATGAGGATCGTTTGAGGACTCTGGGTCTATACTCGATGGAGTTTAGAAGGATGAGGGGGGATCTGATTGAAACTTACAGAATACTGAAAGGCCTAGATAGAGTGGACGTGGGGAAGATGTTTCCATTAGTAGGAGAGACTAGGACCTGAGGGCACAGCCTCAGAGTAAAGGGAAGACCTTTTAGAACAGAGATGAGGAGAAACTTCTTTAGCCAGAGAGTGGTGAATCTATGGAATTCATTGCCACAGAAGGCTGTGGAGGCCAGGTCATTGAGTGTATTTAAGACCGAGATAGATAGGTTCTTGATTGGTAAGGGGATCAAAGGTTACGGGGAGAAGGTGGGAGAATGGGGTTGAGAAACTTATCAGCCATGATTGAAAGGCGGGGCAGACTCGATGGGCTGAATGGTCTAATTTCTGCTCCTATGTCTTAAAACATCCCTCTGACTGAAAACCAGAGTGACATTAAAACACAGGCTGAGATTTTCCGGCCCCATCATTGCACGTCCCACTGCGGAGATTTGGTGTCCCAGCCAAAAATCCATTGATTTTTGGTGGGACTGGATGAACCGGTGACGGGCGGGGGCGGAAAATCCTGCCCACAGTTTGCTGTATCAGGGCAATAAGCGGTATCCACTATTACACTTGTCCTTACCTATTTAGTTGCAATGATATTTCAGACTGCAAGTTGCTGTAAGTGTGAAAAGCAAGGGGAAAAGGGCAAACAGCTGCATATCCCCTTAACCAATCAGATTTAAGTATAGTGAATTTAACAGTACAAGAACTGCGATGGAAGTATAAATTCAAGTGGGTGAATTCAATGTCAAATCAGATACAGAAAGAGAAATAAAGAGAGGGAAAGAAAGATTGGATTGAGAGAGAGAAAAAAGTGACAGAACAGAAAAGTAAAGAAAAAAATGTTTAAATGTAATATTTGTAAAATTGCCATCAACAATTAAAACCTGAAGAAATGAGATTCAGCATCTGTAATAGTTCATTTTCAGTGCCAGAGAGAAGTTGACAAAGGGTAAATAAAAGAACACTTAGACTGAAATGGATTTCTGCATTTAACTGTGGATCTGTCCTTGCTTGAAATAGCTGTAGCATTTGTGTATAAATAACAGAAAATGCTATTAGCCTTACCATCAATTTGACAGCAAATTATAAAGAGATCAACAGGTAGGTAATAGATACATTGAGTCCATATATTAAAGAGTGGATGGGGCTTTCAACTTTGGCAGGGGTATTAAATGGGTCACAATGGATTTGCTGCCTGTTTAATATCGCGCTCAAAATCCCATTTGATTTGGATAAGAAAATAAGGTGGGATATATGAGCGATGTTCGATCTGTTACCATTCATCTCACGCACTGCCCAAGTAGAAAGTTCTATTCAATGGCTTGGTTAAATAGTAGTGAAGTGAATGAATTAAGCAAATTGTGGTCTGGATTTTGCTGTGAAACTGAGGCAATCAGTCCTCTCTATTATTAAAGAGTAAAAATCAAACAGCAACTCTGGCACCCTCACATGTGCAGTTAAACCCAGAAATCATAAAGTTGCTGTCCAAGGTTGCTCTGCTTATTCAAAAGCTTTGCGAGACCAGTATTTCACTGAGAGACTCACCATTTAAACATATTGGAAGGCTGTGAAGTTGTCATACATGTCTGACTAAGCACACCAGGAAAAAATAGTGCTTGTCTATCCAATGCAAGTGAATTTTCAATAGCACACTAAACTTTAATTATTTTTTACCCCACAACTCTCTAGCATTGAAAATTAACTTTTTTTCATTCCTTCAGATTTTAATTGTTGTTGTACATTAAAATATATATATATATATATGTATATATACAATGAATCCATTACAGACCCTTTTGAAGTTAAGGCAGGAGTCAAATAAGTTTGTGTCATTGCTCCAACTCTTTAGATCTTACGCGCTGTCATGCTACATCTGACTATCCATCTTGCTGTTCTATACCTAAGGTTTAAAATAGGACATAAATCGGTAGTGAAGTTAATAAAATATATAAGAAAGCAACATCAATGAGTGATTAATATAATTAAGTAATTAATTAAAACATATTAAGGATGGCAGGCCAGGCGATGGGTCAAGGCTGCAGCATGTGGGAACTCCTGGATAATATTGTGATCTAGGGCAAACACGTCTGCAGTAAGTGTTTGTGACTTGAGGAACTTCGGCTCAGGGTCATTGAGCTGGAGGCTGAGCTGCAGACTCTGCGACACATTGGAGGTGGGGGGATGGGGGGGGGTGGGGGGGGGAGGGGGTGCATGGGGGGCGGAAGTTACCTGGATGCTTTATACCAGGAGACAGTCACACCACTTAGGAAAGGGTCTTCTGCTTTGGTCAGTGGTCAGGGGCAGGGGGGGGTGTGACTGTGAGTAAGACAGGTAAGGGGACCCAGAGGGCAGGAGGGCAGGAGTGTGAGCCTCTGCAACTGTTCAATAGGTCTGAGGTTCTCTCAGCTTGTTTGGATGAGATTGGGGGCTGCAGGGTGGATGAGCATGGCACCGTGGTACAGGAAGCCATTCAACTGGGGAAAGCAAAAAGGACCATAGTAAGAATAGTGGACAGTATATTGAGTTGGATTGACACTGTTCTCTGTAGCAAAGAGCAGGAATCCAGGCTGCTGTGTTGCCTGCCCGATGCCAAGGTTCAGGATATCTGAACTAGAGAGGAACTTGCAGTGGGAGGGGGAGGATCCAGAGGTCACGGTCCATGTAGGTACCAACGACATAGGCAGGATGAGGAAGGAGTCTCTGCATAGTCAGTATGACCGACTAGGCACCAAATTAAGAAGCACTACCTCATAGGTAATAATTTCTGGATTATTACCTGAGCCATGTGCAAAATGGCATAGGACAAATAAGGTTAGAGAATTGAATGTGTGGCTCAAAGTCTGGTTTGGGATAAGTGGGTTCCGGTTTGTGGGGCACTGGCACCAGTGTTGGGGAAAGTGGGATCTGTACTGTTCGGGCGGCCTACACCTGAACTGTGCTGGGGCTGGTGTCCTCATGGGCCACATAACTAGGGAAGCAGAGAGGGTTTTAAACTGAATATTTGGGGCACAGGATCAAATTTGTGAAGATATGGGAAACCAAGGAGCAGAGACAAGGCAAGAGAGAAAGGTATTAATATGGGATATGATAAACAGACTGTGACAGGGAGGAACAAAGAGAACAAATCTAAGGGTCAATTAGCAGTTAATGTTAGATACTACAAAAATAATAAAAAGAACAAAACTTAAGGTTCTGCATCTAAATGCAGATGAACTGAGAGCACAAATAAAAATAAATAAGTACGATCTGACAGCCATTATAGAAACATGGGGCAAAAGTTTCTGCCTGTCGGGCGGGTGGGCCCGACCCAATCTCCGGCGGGCGGGGAGCCGATCCCTGCCGGAGAAGCGGGCCCCGCCGCCATTTTACGTGGGTGGCCAATTAAGGCCCACCCAGCATGACATCCAGTGGGAAGCGCTATGCGCCTCCTGTGCGGGCGGGGGAGATTCCCTAAAAGCAAAAGTGAGCTCTTTCGTGCATGTGCACAAAAGAGCGCACATCTCCCTGAGGCTAAGTGCTACCTCAGGGAGATCACTTCCACTTTGAAAAATAATAAAAATAGGAAAAAAAAAAAATCCCTAACACGTCTCCCTCATGTGACAATGCCACATGAGATGGGACATGTTCATAATTTACATAATAACTTTATTAAAATTTTTAACACCCTGCATGAAACCTCATCCCGCCGCTGGATGAGGTTTCATGTTTTCTCTATTTGCTGCTGGGGCTCCTGGCCTGCCCGTCAACCTTAAGGTTGGACGGGCAGGCCCTTTAATTGTTTAAATGATCCTGTCAATGGCCTCAATTAGCCATTGACAGGTCGGCGGGCCCACAGCTGATTTGGCTGTGCCCCAGCCTTCCTGAAAATTTAAATGGGGCGGGGTGATGTCGGGGGTTCCGCCTGATATCATCCCGTGTCATTTTATGTGTCAGTGAGCGGGCCCCGCCCCCTGCTTGCCGATGGCAAAATTCTGCCCATGGATACAAAATGACAGATTGGGACCGGAATACTGAAGGGTATGTGACATTCAGGGAGGGCGGGAAGTTAGGAAAAGGTGGAGAAGTGGCTCTGTTAATTAATGATGGTATTAACACATTAGAGAGGGATGACCTAAGTTCAGGAAACCAGGATGTAGAAGTGGTTTGGGTTGAGATGAGAAATGATAAAGGCAAGAAGTCACTTGTGGGAGTGGTGTACAAACCCCCTAACTCTAACTACACAGTTCGACAGAGTATAAAAGAAGAGATAATGCTTGCTTGTCAGAAAGGTACAGCAATAATCATGGGGGAATTTAATCTACATATAGACTGGAAAAATCAGATGGGCAAAGGTAGCGTAGATGAGGAGTTCATAGAATGTTTTTCAGATAGTTTCTTAGATCAGCACATTCTGCAGCCAACCAGAGAGCAGGCTATACTAGACCTGGTATTGAGCAACAAGATAGGATTAATTGATAGCCTCCTAGTGAAGGCACCCCTAGGTAGCAGTGATAATAATATGATTGAATTTTACATTCATTTTGAGGGAGAAACGAGTGCATCCAAGACTAGTATTTTAAACTTATGTAAGGGCAATTCTGAGGACAGGAGAGCAGAGCTAAAGTGAACTGGCAAATGACATTAAGGGATATGTCAATAGAAGTTCGGTGGCAGACATTTAAAGGGATATTTCAGAATACACAGAATATATACATTCTAATGAGAAAGAAAATTTCCAAGGGGAAGGCCCACCATCTGTGGTTAACCAAAAAAGTTAAAGACAGTATCAAACTTAAAAAAGAGGCATATAATTATGTAAAGATGGGTGGCAGGTCAAAAGCTTGGAAAGAATATAAAGAACAGCAAAGAATGACAAAAAAATCATTAATGTGGGAAAAATTAGAGCATGAGAGAATGCCAGCTAGTAATATAAACACGGATAGTAAGAGTTTCTATCGATATTTAAATAAGAAGAGTTAACAAAGTGACCGTTAGTCCAGAAAGTGCATCTGGGAATTGATAATGGAAAGTAGGGAGATGGATTAAATAGGTATTTTGCTTTACAAAAACAGAATTACCTGGAAAAACTCAGCAGGTCTGGCAGCATCGGCGGAGAAGAAAAGAGTTGACGTTTCGAGTCCTCATGACCCTTCAACAGAACTGAGCAATATCAGAAGGGTGAAGTATAAGCTGGTTTAAGGTGGGGGGGGGTAGTTGGGGGAGAGAAGTTAAGTTGGCGGGGGAGGGGTGGTTGTAGGGACAAGCAAGCAGTGATAGGAGCAGATAATCAAAAGATGTTACAGACAAAGAAACAAAGAGGTGTTAAAGGTGGTGATATTATCTAAGAGAATGTGCTAATTAAGAATGGATGGCAGGACACTCAAGGTACAGCTCTAGTGGGGGTGGGGTGGAAAGATTGACAGGGCATTACAGGTATAGATTTAAAAATAATGGAAATAGGTGGGAAAAGAAAAATCTATATAAATTATTGGAAAAAACAAAAGGGAGGGGGAAGAAACGGAAAGGGGGTGGGGATGGAGGAGGGAGTTCAAGATCTAAAGTTGTTGAATTCAATATTAAGTCCGGAAGGCTGTAAAGTGCCTAGTCGGAAGATGAGGTGCTGTTCCTCCAGTTTGCGTTGGGCTTCACTGGAACAATGCAGCAAGCCAAGGACAGAAATGTGGGCAAGAGAGCAGGGTGGAGTGTTAAAATGGCAAGCGACAGGGAGGTTTGGGTCTTTCTTGCGGACAGACCGCAGGTGTTCTGCAAAGCGGTCGCCCAGTTTACGTTTGGTCTCTCCAATGTAGAGGAGACTGCATTGGGAGCAATGAATGCAGTAGACTAAGTTAGGGCAAATGCAAGTGAAATGCTGCTTCACTTGAAAGGAGTGTTTGGGCCCTTGGACGGTGAGGAGAGAGGAAGTGAAAGGGCAGGTGTTGCATCTTCTGCGTGGGCATGGGGAGGTGCCATAGGTGGAGGTTGAGGAGTAGGGGGTGATGGAGGAGTGGACCAGGGTGTCACGGAGGGAACGATCCCTACGGAATGCCGCCGGGGGGGTTGAAGGGAAGATGTGTTTGGTGGTGGCATCATGCTGGAGTTGGCGGAAATGGCGGAGGATGATCCTTTGAATGCGGAGGCTGGTGGGGTGATAAGTGAGGACAAGGGGGACCCTATCATGTTTCTGGGAGGGAGGAGAAAGCGTGAGGGTGGATGCGCGGGAGATGGGTCGGACACAGTTGAGGGCCCTGTCAACGACCGTGGGTGGAAAACCTTGGTTAAGGAAGAAGGAGGACATGTCAGAGGAACTTTTTTTGAAGGTAGCATCATCAGAACAGATGCGACGGAGGCGAAGGAACTGACAGAATGGGATGGAGTCCTTACAGGAAGCGGGGTGTGAGGAGCTGTAGTCGAGGTAGCTGTGGGAGTCGGTAGGCTTCTAACGGATATTGGTGGACATTCTATCACCAGAAATTGAGACAGACAAGTCATGGAAGGGAAGGGAAGTGTCAGAGATGGACCATGTGAAAATGATGGAGGGGTGGAGATTGGAAGCAAAGTTAATAAATTTTTCCAGGTCCCGACGAGAGCATGAAGCAACACCGAAGTAATCATCGATGTACCGGAGAAAGAGTTGTGGGAGGGGGTCGGAGTAGGACTGGAACAAGGAATGTTCCACATACCCCATAAAGAGACAGGCATAGCTGGGGCCCATGCGGGTACCCATAGCCACACCTTTTATTTGGGAGTCAAGATAACGAGAAATGAGTTCCGTGGAGCAGGAACAGGCTGACACGATCAGTCTGCCGGGACAGTCCTGTTTGTGGAAGGGTCCCAGCATTTGGAGACTCAACAATGACAGAATGAAAAAGAAAAGCGAAAGCAATGAAAAGAACATGTCATGATCTGAACTAGTAATACACGAGCAGACATCCGACATGACAATAAAGGCTTACACACCATAAAGTCAGCAGATCCCAAATAGGCCTCAATAGCCATGTTTGGACTCATGGAAGACAATCATCTTCGCTGGCGAGGGATTGCCAATACTATATAACATATATATAAAAATCTTCTTCTCTACTTTTTCTTTCTGCTGCTTTTGCCTCCCGCTCTTCATCACATCTTCCTTCCCCTCTCTTTGTTTTGTTTTCAGACATGATTTTACATTGACCAGGATTTTCCAGCTCCCGATTCGGCGGCCTAGCCAAAAATCAATATAAAAACTGGCACTTACTGGTTCAGACTGAGGATTCTTCAAACTATTTGGTTAAAGAGATGCATAGTTGCTTGATCTCATCATGCAGGTTCCAAATCTTCTGTTTATGATTCTGTGCCAAATGGTGTTCTCATCACAGCAAGTTCTAGTGCAATAACCCATAAAAAGTTTGCAGGCAAGTGTAAATGTAATAAACAGCTGCACTGTTCATTCGCCAATTACTGCAAATTCTAGGCAGTCCTCGCAAATGTAGCATAGATTTATTAAATAAACAATATCTGAACTGCAGAGTGAAAAAGGTTAGGAGTTAATTAAAAAATGCTGGAGGCTGGAATTAAATTAATACTGGGGTGAGGAATTAAATAAATAATGTCAGAACCATGGTGTAAAATAAATAACATTGGAGCCACAGATGCAAATAAATTATATGGTGGTCCCAAATTAAAAGAATAACATTAAGCCGGGAAGTGAATAATTAAGGAGTTTCCTCACTTCAGCAGCAGGCATACCTAGAATCTATGAATTAAATAAAGAATGTAAAACATTAGAATTGATTAAATAATATCGGAACCATGGAATTAAATAAATAATATTGGAACCATCAAATGAAATAAGCGATGATAGGCCAAGAATGAAAATAATATTGAAGTCAGAAATGAAATAAATAACAGAGCCACAGAATTAAAGGTAAAATCAGGTCAAGAATTAAATAAATGATTATGGCAGTGGCTAGATCTTTGAACAAGCAATATAATGTGAAATCAGTCATGCTTTCCCACTGCAGTGGAAGAACTACAAAATGTGAAAAAACAAAAAAAACAAACTGAATAAATAAAACAACAAGAAAGGAAGAAATTGCGTGTGGGCCCTAATAGCCAAATGAAACAACAGCAGGAGCAAATTTTATTCAAAATATTGAATATTAAAAAATGAATGGGCACTTAGTAAAATACAAGCTGACTAAACTTGGTTAAAAAGAAGGGTGAACAAACAAAATTATGGTTGGATTTTGGAGCCTGGCTGCACCATGTCACCTGACTGGGCAGCCAGCATCTATACAATGGCATGTAGACAGAATAAAGACATTGGAAAATGTTAATTCGAAGGGGATGGTATTGCCTCAGTACCAATGCCTGCAAACAAAGCAGTGGCAAGAGGGAAATTTGGAGAAAATAAAGAATGATTTACTGCTGTTCCTATTTTGATTTAGGCAGCCAGTACTCCCAGCAGAACTAGGTCATGATCTAATTATAGTATTTAAACAGGGTCCAACTGACATTTGCAGAACCTTTAATTACATTAAAGGCAACATATAAATATAAGTTGTTGTGGATGCTACAGTGGTTTCATTCCACATCTTCTCATTCTGCCATTATTTTTCTACAACCATCTTGGAACTGGGTTGAAGAGTACAAGTGCAGCAGAGTTTTATATGTTTTAGCTTTGGTTTATACAGAGAAAATGTGGTTTTACTAATGGGGCTAGCAATCAGATGTGAGCATTTCTTAATTGCCTTTTGTAGTAATTTAATTTGCCTTTTGTAGCCTCTCCTGCTGCCTATCGGGGTCACATGATTGTCCTTGGATGCTCTGACCAATGAGCCCTAAGCACTGGTAATCTGGGGGGGCGGTGGACGAGGCTTTCTGGTCGAGGACGTGGTTCATGCATGTAGCATCTGAAAATCTCTCTGTAATAAAGTTATTTGTTTCTTGTTGTAACCTGTCCAGTAGTTCAAGTCATTACATTTGGTAACGAGGGTAAAATAGCTCCGACACTGTACCTTGCCTTGTTAACGTGAGTAGATCAGATCTTAAGGAAGAAAAGAATACCCAGCAGTCATGTCACCCTTCGGCAGAATCGATCCCTACAACATGACTATGGACGACTGGAGCCAATATGTAGAGCGTCTTGGTTTTTATTTCATAGCGAACAAAATTACCACGGAGGAGAAATAGAAAGCCATCCTTTTGAGCGTATTTGGCGGTAAGACATACAATCTCATCTGCAGTTTGACAGTCCTGAATGTTCCCAATTCTAAGTCCTTTAATGAATTAGTGGACCTCATGAAAATGCATTTCCAGCTGAAGCCATCCGTAATAATTCAGAGGCTTAAGTTTAATTACGGGAGAGTCCATCGCAACCTATATAACGAAGTTGAAGCTGTTGACAGAGTACCTCGACTTTGGAGACACACTCAATGATATGCTGAGGGACTGATTAGTTTGTGGAGTTCAAGACGACGCCATCCAGTGCCATTTACTCACAGAAGTTGACATCGACTTGACGCACACCATGGAAATAGTACTAACCATGGAAAGTGTTGCGAGAGACTCGCAGGCTTTACAACACGTACAACATGGCGCTGTTCTTCATGTGGGTGGGAACCTACTGCTGGGCGTAACGTGAAAACCAGAGACAAAGCAGCGAAGTGAGAGGCAATGTCTGCTGTTAGAAACATGAAAAGGCCTAGTTGAAACATTTCAGCAGCGACTCCAAGGTTAAAAACAAAAAACTACTGTGGATGCTGGAAATCCAAAACAAAAACAGAATTACCTGGAAAAACTCAGCAGGTCTGGCAGCATCGGCGGAGAAGAAAAGAGTTGACGTTTCGAGTCCTCATGACCCTTCAGCAGAACTGAGTAAAGTTAGGAGAGGGGTGAAATATAAGCTGGTTTAAGGTGGGGGGAGAGAAGTTGGGGGCGGGGGGGATGGTAGCAGGGACAAGCAAGCAGTGATAGGAGCAGATAATCAAAAAATGTCACAGACAAAGGAACAAAGACGTGTTAAAGGTGGTGATATTTTCTAAGAGAATGTGCTAATTAAGAATGGATGGCAGGACACTCAAGGTACAGCTCTAGTGGGGGTGGGGTGGAAAGACTCCAAGGTTAATCTGTTATAGATGTGGCCACATATCTGACACCTACAGATTCAAGGAGGCAGAATGCCATTACTGTCATAAGAAAGGTCATGTAATAAAGCAATGCAGGGTGAAATCGAAACAGCTCATAAAGCAGCAAACCAATATGACTGAATTGAATAATACAACCGAACTTGAAGCTGCCAATACTGACATCTATTCTCCTTACATTATGGCTGTAAAAACTGAACCTATTACTGTCATAATTCAAGTTAATGGAAAGCCACCAATAATGGAAGTAGATACGGGAGCCTCAATCACAGTGGTGGGAGGGCACACATTTAAATAGTTCAATGAAGGTACCCAGCCACTGAACCTGGAGTAGACAACTGCTCAATTGAAGACATACACTGGAAAGTCAATACAGGTAAAGGGCATCACCACAGTACCTGTGTCCTATAGGTAACAGGCAGCCCAGCTTTCAGTGATCATAGTGACAGGTGAAGGACCAAGTCTTCTGGGCCGAAACTGATTACAAAAAAATCAAGCTTAACTGGTCTGAAATATTTCACCCGAGAATAGGAGTTCCTGAACTGCTAAGGAAATACAACAGTGTATTTTGTGATGAGTTAGGAGAATTGAAGGACCTTCACATGCTGCAAGGATCCCTCAGGTCAGAGTTGGCTCCTCTGGAAAATCATGAAGAGAGACAAAGTGTATTTAGTGCCACTCTGAACAAACTGAAGAAACAGCTGGCAGAGAAGACTCAACAGTGTTCAATATTCCAGGAGGAAGCCAAGAGATGCAAGAAAGAGACTGAAGAGCTGAAGAATCAGCTGAATGAAACAAAAGAGATATTAGAAGGAAAAGTCGTAGAACTTTCCAAGATGCGAGTGGATAATGAGGCCATGGGTAGCTCAACTACCGAAGTGAACCAAGTTAAGATTTTACCAGAGAGAAATTTGGCCAACTGTGAAATCAAAATGAAGGACGAGACAAAACTCTCTGGCAAACAGAGAAAGAAAAGACAGAAATCAGATCAGAAAGGCCAGTTGGCTATGTCTCCACAACCCTCTCTGCAGCCAAGAAGGGTTATTCCCAACTAGAAAGGGAAAGTTTATTGTTGATATTCGGAGTGAAGAAATTCCACCAGTATCTGCATGGACAACATTTCACCATGTGTCGGACCATAAACCATTAATGGGTTTATTCAGTAAGGATAAGGCCATTCCGTCAATAGCATCAGCAAGAATTCAACGTTGGGCTTTGATATTATCTGCGCATGAGTGTACATTTTTGCACTGTCCTGGGTTGCATATTGTAAATGCGGATACACTCAGTCATCTCCCATTATCAGATAACATTGTACATTCTCCAGTGCCACAAGAAGTTGTGCTTGTACTGAATTTCTTGGATTCTTCACCTGTGTGTGTGAAGCAAATTAGGAATTGGACAAACGGAGATCCAATTTTGTCAAGTCTGAGACCTCGCATTGCAAAGGTGATTAAACTCACCTTCGTCTGAAGAGATGAGACCATTCCATGCCCAAAAATCAGAGTTAAGTTGTCAAGATGGAATCTTGTTGTGGGGATCAAGAGTCATTGTCCCTTCGCAGGAATGAGAACCATTCTTGACAGAGCTTCACAGTGCGCATCTAGGCTTATCGAAGATGACAATGCTTGCGCGAAGCTATGTCTGGTGGCCAGGCATTGACAATGACATTGAAAGCATGGTCAAGCACTGTCTCAATTGTCAGCAACAATAGAAGTTGCCTGTTTCAGCTCCACTGCATCCGTGGGAGTGGCCTGTTCAATCCTGGGTTAGATTGCATATTGATTATATAGCACCATTCTTAGATACCATGTCTTTAATTGATTATAGATGCACATTCTAAATGGATGTGTTTGAAGTCAGGTCACCTACATCGAGCACAACTATTGAAAAGCGGCGTCAATGTATTAGCATACATGGCCTACTGGAAGTCATCGTTTCAGTCTTTCCCAGTACAGAGTTTCAGAGATTTATGAGTTTAAATGGAATCAGACATATTAAAACAGCACCATATCATCCCTCATCAAAGTGGTTAGCTGAAAGAGCTGTGCAAACTTTCAAATCAGGAATGAAGAGGTTATCAGAATGTACCCTAGAAACTCGACTTTCCCGCTTTCTTCTCAATTATCGTACAATGCCTCATTCAACTACGGGTTCAACGCTGTCTGAATTATTGATGAAACGCCGCCTATGTACAAGGTTAAGTCTGGTGTTTCCAAACTTAGAGGCGAAAGTAGAGAAGAATCAGAGTAATCAAAAATTGAATCACAATATTCATAGCAAAGCTCGAGAATTCACTGTAGGAGACACATTTTTCGTGCAGAAATTTGGAAGTGGACCTTGTTAGGTTCCTGAAACAATTGTATCAAAAACTGGTCCCTTGTCCTTCCAGGTAGAAGTGAAAGACTGAATTGTTCGAAAACATGTGGATCATCTAAGGAGTAGAGAGACATTTCAACAACCAGCTATTCCGCCTGTGATTAACATTGAACCAACAATCCCTGACGTGACAGATCGACCTAGAATAAACATGCCCAATGTCTCTCTAGACAAACCCCTGAATTGCCGCTTTCTAATGATGTACCTGGTGCTGGAATTCCTGATCACGTTGATCCTGTGGAAGAACCTCAAGTGGTAGAGCTTAGCCTCTCTAACTGAATAAGGAAATCACCTCAGAGACTTAATCTTTGATCAGCTGAGTTTTATATATGTATATGTTGTGGGATATTCAAACATTCTCTGTAAATAGAAACCATAAAAATAAGGGGAGGGAATGTAGTAATTGAAGACATAGCCTCTCCTACTGCCTATCAGGGCTTATGCAATTGTCCTTGGAGGCTCCAACCAATGATTCTTAAGCACAGGTAATCCAGGGTGGGGGTGGGGCTTTCCAGTCAAGGACCTAGTGCGAGCAGGTAGCATCCGAAAAGCTCTCTGTAATAAAGTTATCTGAAGTTCTAGTTGAAACCTATCCGGTACATCAAGTCATTAGACCTTTAAAAGCTGCATATGTGGAATGCAATGCAATAGGTAATTTCTTAAATTTGTTATGCACCACTCTGCATTGTCACATGAAAATAGTGATTATCTAAAAACTCTTTGCAGGAGATTATGGTGTAAATCAAACAGTAGTAGGAACAATTATGGAATTGTACATGGCAGGGCAATGTTGCACAAAAATACAAAATCCAATTTTGAGCCATCATTATTGAGCTCGCCCGTGGTTGTCTAGCAAAATGGTTAGATTGCATACCAAAAATAGGCTTTAGATAGTCCCCCAAAGGACCTTAAATCCTTCACTGTTTGAAGCTAGAATAAATACTCAGAAGTCAATGATCCTGCCTCTCCCACTGTGTATGTGTAGACAACTATAATGATTTTATAATGCTGTTGTCTCTAGTAGACTTGCCTATTTCCTGTCTTCATTTATCATTCCATAGGGTATTAAAAATCCATTTTCTTCATTTCTTCCAGGTTCCTTGCTGCTGTTCCAGCTCCTCGTTAATATAGAACAAGCTTCAGTCATATACTCGCTTCTGATCATCTCCCTTTCCTCTTGCAGTTTATTTTAAGGAGAAGAAAGGAAGGCAATTCCTTTAGCTTCTCGCACCAGCCACATGTTGTGCTACCATCCATTCACAAATATCTCCTGCTGTGCATAATTCCTAACATTACAAATGCTCATACCTTTATTGACAGGCTTCAATATAGCTGCTAAGTGCACTGGAACAAAGGAACATATAACTGAACATTAAATTTGCACAGATACTCAACAGGTGAATGTTCTGGCTTAAAAAACATGAGGGATTTTTTTATCTTTAGGCTGAAGCTGGTGGAGAATCCATAGTCACTGCCAGAAACTGGTGTCAAGAGGCTTCGACTATTTTCTGCTTCATGCCCCCTTCAAATGTAGCCGGCAAGCAGCAGTGCTACTGTTTGGTCTGCCCACAGCTGGAAAGCTGCAGCCAGCTGCAGGTGGACAGAAAATTGGCCAGTTCATGCATGGTGTTTATTGGTATGTCAGATCTGGACCTGAAGGTGATAAGTTTGATCAGAAGAGAACTAGCTCAGGCTCGCAGTGGGCTGCAGTAATTTTGTCCAGCCAGGAGGAGTACTCCTGCCTTCTGGGTCCTCACAAAAACAAAAGGAAATAAAATGTTGACACTTCTGTGGAGTCTCCCTTCAGTCCATTTAAGGATTGTTGGTCAGACTGCCCACTCCCTGTACAAGTAGACACATTCTGCGAATTTATCATTCAAAGTTGCACTTGGGAGCATCTGTCAATTTGCATATTTAAATATCCTTCCCCCAACAAGCATGCTGTTTGCTGATTTACATACTGCCTAAAAGTTGCATCATTGGGCACCTAAGAACCTAAGAGATGGGTGAACAGTAAACCAGATTTTCAACTGTCAGCAGCCCAGCTTTCAAATGAGAAAAAGGCAACAGCAGTTTAAAATCGCCCCTATGAAGCACAAGAGAGGAGAAACATTGCTGGCTGGTCATCTCCTTAACATAATGTGCAGGACTTAACTGAAATGTTTTCTTGCACATTTACACAAAAATATATTTAATTCAACTCCACATAGTAGACAGGGAAATTAATTTGTATCCACTTTACATAATGTACAATTTAAAGTATAAACATCTTATTCACAAAGGGATGAGGATTAGTCAATAATTTGCATTATTATAGTGGTTGTGCATCAAAAAAATCCCAAGATACTTCACAAAGAAATAAAAGAATGGAAGATGGGCAATTTTTGGGAGGTTAAGTGAGACAACTGAAGGCTTTGACAGCATTTGGGTTTTAAAGAGATTTTTAACGGTGGAGATAGAAGTATAGAGTTGGCTGGGTGAGTGACAAAGTTCCAGAGAGAAAGGACTAAGACAGTTTCATATCTTGGGTAAATGAGTTCATTGGCTAACTCTAACTGCATGCCTTCCTATGTTCTCCTCAACTGCTCCTTGCAATCAATAACAGGGAGATACTGATGTAAGAATAAACAGTGATGGTTTATTGAGACAGAGGGCAGAGCACTAGATCATACATGCTCACTCAGAAACCTCCAGAACTAGACTTACAGCTCCCAGTTGCCTGCACTGTACAGTAATTTGTCAGTACTGACACATGATCAGCACACTTGCGTTCTCCTAAAGGTACCACATCCACATCCCACATCCCTCCCTCTTTACTTAAAAGTACAGCTAACAAACTTAAAACACACTAACTATTTATACATTAACTATTTCCAGGCCAAGCCTTTCAGGAGGCCTTCTTTGACGGGTTGAGCGTCGTAGCCCAACAACCTCAGCTGGTGCCTCCGAGGGGTCATCTGCCCACTAGGTCCCTCAATTGGTACTGGCAGGTTAAACTCTCCAACTCCCTCCAGCCCAGCAGGCCCCACCGATACTTCCGAGTCATGTGACCTCCCCTATACCTGCAGAGATGACTCACAGATAGGTGATGACTACACTTCGCCTTGTGGGATTGGCGTTCTTTGGTGGAGATGATCCATGTGTCATCCAATTACTTGGCTGTTTACCAATGTACTATAGGAGAGGGGTCCAGTTACAGTGCTGACAACGCCTAACAGTCAATTTGGCCCATCGCCAAAGTTCTTTGTGAGGACTGCATCTCCTACTGCGAAAGTTCTTTCGTGCCCATGTCCATCATTCCTGGTTTTCTGCTCCTCTTGACTTTTCTCCACCCTCCCCTCTAAGTTCGGCCAGATCAAATTCAGGCGGGTGCGGAGTTGTCTGTTCATGAGGAGTTCAGCTAGGGCAATGCCAGTCATTGTGTGTGGCATGGTCCGGTATGCTGATAAGAACCGGGACAATCTCGTACTGATGGAATCCCCTTCCACCTTTCTCATCCCAGCTTTAAACATTTGGACATTCCACTCAGCCATGCCATTGGACGGGTGGTAGGGGGAGACTCTGATATGGGTAATACCGTTCAGGGTTATGAACTTGTTGAACTCCGCACTGTTAAATGCGGTCCTTTTGTTGGAAACAAGGGCCTCCAGCAACTCATGTATGGCAAAGTTCTGCTGCAATTGATCTGTAGTAGCAGCCGACATGGGCGACCAGACTTCATAAATGTCCATCCACTTGGAGTGGGAGTCAATGAGCAAAAGGAATATTGCACCCAAGAAGGGTCCCACATAATCAATGTGGAGGCACACTTATGGCCAACCCAGCCATTCCCACAGGTACAATGGAGCTGAGTGGGGGGAGCTTTTGCACTTGCTGGCATTAAGGGCAGCTCTTGACCAGAGTTTCAATGTCTGCATCCATGCCAGGCCACCACACTTAGAACAAAGAACATAGAACAAAGAAAAGTACAGCACAGGAACAGGCCCTTCGGCCCTCCAAGCCTGTGCCGATCATATTGCCCGACAACTAAAACATTTTGCACTTCCAGGGTCCGTATCCCTCTATTCCCATCCTATTCATGTATTTGTCAAGCTGCCTCTTAAACACCACTATCGTACCTGCTTCCACCACCTCCTCTGGCAGCGAATTCCAGACACTTACTACCCTCTGCGGAAAAAACTTGCTCCGCACATCTCCTCTATAGTTTTCTCCTCTCACCTTAAATCTATGTCCCCTAGTAATTGACTCTTACACCCTGGGAAAAAGCTTCTGACTATCGACTCTGTCCATGCCACTCATAATTTTGTAAGCTTCTATCAAGTCGCCCCTCAATCTCCGTCGCTCTAGTGAGAACAATGTGAGTTTCTACAACCTTTCCTCATAGCTAATAACCTCCAGACCAGGCAGCATCCTGGTAAACCTCCTCTGCACCCTCTCCAATGCCTCCATATCCTTCTGATAATGTGGCGACCAGAATTGCACGCAATATTCCAAGTGTGGCCTAACCAAGGTTCTATACAGCTGCAGCATGACTTCCCAGCTTTTATACTCAATACCCCTGCCAATGAAGGCAAGCATGCCATATGCCTTCCTGACTACCTTATCCACCTGTGTTGCCACTTTCAGTGACCTGTGGACCTGTACACACAGATCCCTCTGCCTGTCGAAGCACTTAAGGGTTCTGCCATTTACTGTATAATTCCTGCCTGTATTAGACCTTCCAAAATGCATTACCTCGCATTTGTCCGGATTAAACTCCATCTGCTATTTCTCCACCCAAGTCTCCAACCGACCTATATCCTGTTGTATCCTTTGACAATCCTCTTCACTATCTGCAACTCATCCAACCTTAGTGTCGTCTGCAAACTTACTAATTAGCCCAGTTACATTTTCCTCCAAATCATTTATGTATACTACAAACAGCAAAGGTCCCAGCACTGATCCCTGCGGAACTCCACTAGTCACAGCTCTCCATTCAGAAAAGCACCCTTCCACTGCTACCCTCTGTCTTCTATGACCAAGCCAATTCTGTATCCATCTTGCCAGCTCAACTCTGATCCCATGCGACTTTACCTTCTGTACCAGTCGGCCATGAGGGACCTTGTCAAAGGCCTTACTGAAATCTATGTATATAACATCCACTGCCCTTCCATCGTCGATCATCTTTGTCACTTCCTCGAAAAACTCGATCAAGTTAGTGAGACACAACCTCCCCTTCACAAAACCATGCTGCCTCTCACTAATACGCCCATTTGCTTCCAAATAGTAGTAAATCCTGTTACGAAGAATCTTCTCCAATAATTTCCCTACCACTGACATAAGGCTCACTGGCCTGTAATTTCCTGGATTATCTCTGCTACCCTTCTTAAACAATGGAACAACATTGGCCATTCTCCAGTCCTCTGGGACCTCACCCGTAGCCAGTGAGGATACAAAGATTTCTGTCAAGGCCCCAGCAATCTCCTCCCTTGCCTCCCTCAGTACTCTGGGGTAGATCCCATCTGGCCCTGGGGACTTATCTACCTTAATATTCTTCAAGACGCCTAACACCTCCTCTTTTTTGATCTCAACATGATCCAGGCTATCTACACACTCTTCCCTAGACAAATCGACCGCTAAGTCCTTCTCTTTGGTGAATGCTGATGAGAAGTATTCATTTAGTATCTCTCCCATTTCCTCTGGCTCCACACACAGATTCCCACCTCTGTCCCCGAGTGGGCCTACCCTTTCCCTGGCTACCCTCTTGCTTTTCACATATGTATAAAAGGCCTTGGGATTTTCCTTAATCCTGGTTGCCAGTGACTTTTCATGACCCCTTTTAGCCCTCCTGACTCCTTGCTTAAGTTTCTTCCTACTTCCTTTATATTCTCCACGGGCTTCATCTGTTCCCAGCCTTCTAGCCCTTACGAATGCTTCCCTCTTCACTCTGCTAATGCCTGGGTGGGCACTATGTAGCTCAGCTAATAATGGCCTTCGCCACCTCAGGGGCACGACAACACTTGTTCCTCATAGCAAGATGCCGTCCTGACAGGATAGTTCATACTTGCGATCATAATAGGGTTTCATCTCCTCGGAGTCAGATCCACCAGAATAACTGTACAAGACCTTCTCACAGACGTTTGACAGTAGTAGGTCCAGGCTTGTCCACTCCCAAATTTGTCTGGTTTGGGGAGGAGTCCAGAAAGTTTAACGCTAAGACGAATTCCTGGGGAATTGGGGGTTCCCTTTTGTTGGCTGGCAGGGGAAGGCGGCTTAGTGCATCTGCATGTGCGATTTGAGTATCTGATCGATGAACAAAAGTGTATTCATAGGCAGCTAATATGAGCTCCCATCTCTGTATGCGAGCCAATGCGATGGGGGGTATCAGCCTGTCTTCCCCAAATAATCACAGCAGGTGCTTATGATCAGAGACGATATGGAAATGGTAACCGTGGAGATATTAGTGAAATTTACGGATGCCGAACACAATAGATAACCCCTCTTTTTCAGTTTAGGAATACCGCCACTCTGCAACACTGAGTGTGTGAGATGTATAACCGATGGGTCTCTCTGATCCATCCGTCATCCTATGTGAAAGAACAGTCCCTATGCCATAAAGGGACGTGTCACATGTTAAAATTAATTCTTTTTTGTGGTCAAAGTGGGCCAACAATCTCAACAGTCGCTTAGCTTTCAGGTAGGCATCCATTTTTGGTTCTTCTATTAATACAACCCACAATGTGTATTAATGTTGACAAATTTTCTGGAGTCCTTTTCCAACTCTACCTGCTGGTAAGCATGGCTCAGGTCTAATTTTTAATATGTGGTGCCCCCTGCCAACTTTGAATATAACTCCTCAATCTTGGGTATTGGTTGTCTATCCAGTCTGGCCACTTTATTTACAGTTAGTTTGTAGTCACTGCACAAACATACGCGTTGGTTTGGCTTTAGCGCAGGTACAATGCTGAAGAGCGGAAGCTACACTCTCCGATCCCGCAACGGCCACACGAGACTAAGGCTCCCTTTTAACCGGTTTTATTTAAGCATATGCCAGGGAGCCACAACCATTCCTAAGAATGGAGACCCAGCTCCCAGATTGATTACATTTCATTACTTTTGTACTTCTTCTTAGCATAATACATTTGAGTACATTTGAATACATCCAATTGGTAACCGACACACCAGTTCCATACTATCTCTATCCTATTGAGTACGTAAATGTGTGATTTTGTTATCCAATTTTTCTAAAGCTTTTATACATAATTATACTATCCAATCAGGATTAAGGCATGTATACATGAACCTTGATTCTTGCAATTCAAGACTATTTGTGTTGCATCAAAGCCCCCTCTTTGTCTATTGTTCATCTTCCCATATCTAAGCTAAAACCATCTGCCCCTTCCCTATCTGAAAGAGGAGTACACTTAATCTAATTTATGTCATACTTTTGTCTCCAGTCTGACTCTCTAGGCTGTGCAATGTTCATCTGGTAATCTTCAACTCTTAATATGTTTAGCAGCCATGTCAGTCTGGAGATTTTAGGGATTTTTCAGTAAATTCTTACTGTATTCCCTTTTAGCATTTTTAATTTCCCCCTAACAAATGCCCACTCAGCAAACTGCAGGATGGCCAATTTCTTCAGTCTGTTCAACTCGGCTTCTACCTTGTCCCAAAAAGCGTAAGGGACTGGTCTGGCTCTTATAAACCTGAGGGTTGTACTTGGGCCTACATGGATTCAGGCCTGTAGCCCTCGGATCCTTCCTAATTCGTTGTTAAAAACAGGAGAGTATCTTTGCAATAAATCTTGTAAGCCTCTCGTAGCAATTTGAAAAATTTTGGCCCATTTCAATTTAATCTTTTTGAGCCAGTTGTGGCCTATTAAGCTGGGTCCCTCTATGGCTACCACTAGTACAGGCAACCTTTCAGATTGATCTCCGAGACCTGACATAACCCTTTCAGTCTTATTTCTTAGCCCATGTATGTCCTCAGCTTTGTGTCCGAAACTTCTAACTTCACAGGATGGGTTCCTTTACTCAGATATCTAAATATATGCTCTCCACTGATGGATATCGACACTCCCGTATTAACTTCCATCTTAATGGGCTGTCCGTTGATCACTATGGCTACTTGGACTGGCTCGGTTCTACCCACTTTGAGGTTATATAACGAATGGATATCTGATTCTATTTCTTCCATGAGGCATATTTCAAGATTTTTCCTTCTGCCTTTATAGTGTTGTTTTAGCCTTTCTCTGCAGTGCTGCATTATGTGGCCATAGCGGTGGCAGAAAAAGCACTTGACTTGTTTGAGTTGTCGTTCGCTCACTGGAGGCCTGGATGTATTTCTTGCATTCATTTGGTATGTTTTCACTGCAGTACTGTTGTTTTTAAATGGAATGGAGCTACAGGGCATTTCCCACCTTGTCATGGAGTCTGAAGCTTTCATGCCTTTTGTTGCCGGATTGTCCCACTTGACCAGATGGACCAGATGTATCTTTTATAACTTTGGATTTTCTAACAGCACTCTCCATCGCGGTAGCTAATTCTAATGCCTTATGGAAGTCTAGACTAGGTTCGGCTAGCAAACACCTTTGGATAGTATCATCTCTAATCCCACATATTAGCCGGTCTCTCAACATATCACTAATGGACATTCCGAATTCGCATTGCTCAGTTAATGCCTTTAAAATGGCCACATAGTCAGCTATTGTCTCCTCTGGAACCCTGTTCCTTGCATTGAACTTGAAGCGCTGCATAGTAACTGCATAGTGGCTCTGTACAATTTTATTAACTCACTGAAAGTATTTGAGTCTGGGGCGCCAGGTAGTGTGAGGCTGCGGATCAGCCCATACATTTTGCTCCCGCATGAGGACAAAAGAATCGGCTTCTTCTCCCCCCCCCCGCGATGCCATTAGCCGTAAAAAAGAATGCTAGGTGTTCGACGTACTGAGACCAGTCATCTGCAATGGGGTCGAATGGATCGACACGCCCGAACTGTGGCATTGTGAACGACTGCACTTCTGATAGGCTTTCCAGGTAATGATGAATTTAGGTATTTGGCTTACCACGGAGTCGCCCTCTGGCTATTTTTCATGTATTTACCCTTTTAAATGTATTGCCGCTTTAAGAGCAGGCTGTTTTTTTTAACTCTGTCACTTTGGCTTTCAGCTTTCCTCTGCTGGGTTTCCTGCTCTTTTCAAGTTTTGGCAGGATCCTCGTGATCACGGTTCTGCAGGGTTTTTTAAAATCTAAACTGAAGCACTGCTTTCTGCTCCAATTGCCGGCTGTCACCTATTTTACAACATAAGTACAGATGCTCTTCCCAATGCTTTGCTCACCCATCTTGTACTCTGACTCAGGGGTCTTGCAATGTTTTTATCCTTGCTGCTACTTTCATGTCTTGGGTAAATGAGTCCATTAGCCAACCAAACTCTAACTGCACACCTTCCTATATTCTCAACAATTGGTGCTTGCAATCAATAATGGGGAGAGACTGATGTAAGAATAAACATTGATGGTTAATTGAGACATAGGGTAGAGTACCAGATCATATGTGCTCACCCAGAAACCTCCAGAACCAGACTTACAGTTCCCAGTTGCCGCACTGTACAATGATTTGTCAGTGCTGTCACATGATCAGTACACTTGCATTCTCTTAAAGGTACAGGGTACCTTACTTGACCACAGACAGTTTAAGGCTTTGCCACCAATATTACTGGCTAGTTACACACAGAGAGCTAACGTTAGAGGATCAGAAAGCATGGAAAGATATGTTAAGCCAGGGGCAATGGCGGAGGTAATGTGAAGTGAAGCTATCGAGGAATCCATAGGCCTGGATGAAGATTTTCCATCTGATGTTTTGGAGCACAGGGAGCCAGCGAGGAAGGATGAAGGTGATTGGCCAACAGGATTTAATGTCGAACAGGATATATAGGCTCTAGGGTTTTGGAATTTAGGGAGGGTAGAGGATGGGAAGCTAACAGACAGGACATTGAAGAAATTGGAGTCTAAAGGTGCCAAAAGTGAATATTAATTTCAGCAGCAGTAGATATGAAAAAGGACGGAGATGAGTGCTATTTTGAAGGGGCTAACCAGTTTTGTTGAAGGATAAGATTTGGCGTATGAAGTTCAGTTCTGAGTTGAATAGGATGACAACTTTGTGTACAGTCTGGTTCACTCTGAGTAAGCTGCCAGGAGGTGGATGGCTTGAGTGGAAAGAGAGCCAATTTGAAAGGAGTGGGTGGGAACAATTGCTTTCATCTTCCAGGTAGAGGAAATTCTGGCTCATCTATGATGGCATGTGAAATAAGCAGATAAACAGCAGCATGGCTCTGGGCAAGCAGTGAAAACACCTCTGTTCAGCCTGCAAGCATGACAAAGCTTTCATGTGCTGTCATTTTAATTCTCCAGCCCACTCTAACCTCTCTGTCCTTGGTCTCCTGCACTATTCTAATGAAGCTCAATGGAAGGACAAGGAACAGCACCTCATCTTCTGATTAATTAATTTACAACGCTCTGGTCTCACTATCAACTTCAACAATTTCATACCATAAACACTGCTCCCATTTTGGAACAGCATTTGGCAATGATTCTGCTATTCATTTAATCGTTCCTAGCTTCTACCCTATCACAGACCTTCCTTTTTTCTTTCCTCCCCCAAGATTTCCAACATTTGCCGTATTTTGCCTACTGTAGTGAAAAGATAGTTAGAGTTATCAGAATGCATTTTTTTTATTTTCCACAGGACGTGGGCATCGCAGGCTAGGCCTGCATTTGTTGCCCATTTCTAATTGCCCTTGAGAAGGTGGTGGTGAGCTGCTTTCTTGAACCACTGCAATCCATGTGGTGTAGGTACACCCACAGTGCTGTTAGGGAGGGAGTTCCAAGATTTTACCCCAGCGACAGTGAATGAACAGTGATATAGTTCCAAGGTGAGATGGTGTGTGGTTTGGAGGGGAAATTTCAGGTGCTGGTATTCCCATGCATCTGCTGTCTATGTGTTAGAGGTCGCTGGTTTGGAAGGAGCTGTTCAAAGAGTCTTGGTGAGTTGCTGCAGTGCATCTTGTAGATCGTACACACTATTTTCACTGTGCATTGGTGGTGGAGGGACTGAATGTTTAAGCTGGTGGATGGGGTGCCAATCAAATGGACTGCTTTATCCTGGATGGTGCTAAACTTCCTGAGTATTGTTGGAGCTGCACTCAAACAGGAAAGTGGAATGTATTCCATCACATTCTTGACATGTGCCTTATAGATGGTGGACAGGCTTTGGAGAGTCAGGAGATGAGTTACTCTCAGCAGATTTCCCAGGTTCTGACCTGCTCTTTTATCCATAGTATTTATATGGCTGGCCCAGTTCAGTTCAGTTTATGGTCAATGGTAACTCCCAGGATGTTGATAGTGGAGGGGGGAGGGGGGAGTTCAACAATGGTAATGTCATTGAACATCAAAGCGAGATGGTTAGATTCTCTCTTGTTGGAGATGGTCATTGCCTGATACTTCTATGGCACACATATAGATTGTGACTTATCACCCCAAGTCTGAATGTTGTCCAGATCTTGCTGCATTTGGACATGGACTGTTTCAGTATGTGAGGAGTTGCGAATGGTGCTGAACATTGTGCAATCATCAGCGAACATCCCCACTTCTGACTTTATGATGGTGGGATGGTATTGGTGAAGCAGTTGAAGAATGTTGGACCTAGGACACAACCCTGTGGAACTCCTGCAGTGATGTCTTGGGGCTGAGGTGATTGACCTCCAAAAACCACAACCATCTTCCTTTGTGCTAGCTATGACTCCAACCAGTGGAGAGTTTTCACCCCCTCAAGGAAGTTGACCTTAGATATGTGGATAATGACATTGAGGGGTACAATGTAGATAAGAAAAAGTTAAAACCAACAATGGATCTTTGGAGAGCTCCAAATATATTATATATATATATTTTATATGGGCTAGGAAGAGAATGGCAGGTAAGAATAGAACAATGCAAGAGCCGTTCTAAATGGATTGATAACTAACTAAAGGCATCAGTGCTGGAAGGCAAGGTTGCCTGTGTTGAACACCTTGGAGAAATTGAGGGGAACATGGGGGGACATGTTTGCAATCACAGTGGATATTATCAGTGACTTTCAGAGAATTGGTGTTGTGTGCAGAGTGCAAACTGGACTGAAGAGGAATTTGAACAGGAATTTGCTGCACATTGAGCTGAGAGGTGATCACATTTACAAAACCTTGCTGAAAAAAGAGGTTAGAAATGAGAAAGTGGTTGAAGAGGATGTATGGAATAGACTTTTGGGAAAGGATTATGATGATGATTTTGAAAGAGAGAGGTGTGTACCAAACTAAAGGGAGATCTTGATGATGTCATGGAGTCATTTACAGTACAGAAGGAGACATTCAGCCCATCAAATCCAACAAGAATTACATAAAAACAGAAAATGCTGGAAAAACTCAGCAGGTCTGGCAGCATCTGTGGAGAGAGAAACAGAGTTAATGTTTCGAGTCCATATGACTGTTCTTCAGAGCTAAAGCAGCAGCAAGAATGAGGCCTGGAAGTGTAATTTGACTTCACAGGAGTTAAATGAAAAGGAAGCAGGAGATGGGCTGAATGAAAAAGTATGACTTGAAGGGATTAGAGAGAGGGGGCAGATACCACAGGCTGACTGAGGTCAGGTATAAGATAAGTGACTTTGACCTAAGGCCCCAGGCTTAAATTAGCTAATTGACGCCTTCACTGTGAGGGAAGTGGGTGGCTGGTGAGATGGAAAGATAAGAAAGAGAGGATATTTAAAGCTTCTGTTTTTTTCTCAACATGTTCAATGTGAAAACAGAGTTGCTCTTCTACCATATTTGCAAGCAGGATTTTCAAGAAAACAAACTTCAAATATGCCATCATTATAATCATTTGCAACCAGAACACTTTAACAGCAGTTAAGCAATGTCCTCAACAGCAGTGAAGAGTCATTAATTTCTTTAACTATTTTTGACTGAGAGACTTTTCATACTGAGATAATATGGAGGGACTTCTAATATTCATTTATAGGCTATGGGCATCGCTGGCTAGGCCAGTATTTATTGCCCATCCCTAATTGCCCTTGAGGAGGTGGTAGTGAGCTGCCTTCTTGAACCGCTGCAGTCCCTGTGATGTAGCTACACCCACAGTGCTGTTAGGTGGGGAGTTCCAGGATTTTGAGCCAGCGAAATCGAAGGCATGGTGATATATTTCCAAGTCAAGATGGTGAGTGGCTTGGAGGGGAACTTCCAGGTGGTGGTGTTCCCATTTATCTGCTGCCCTTGTCCTTCTAGATGGTAGCGGCCATGAGTTTGGAAGGTGTTGCCTAAGGAGTCTTGGTGAGTTTCTGCAGTGCGTCTTGTAGATGGTACACACTGCTGCCACTGTCCGTCAGTGGTGGAGGGAGTGAATGTTTGTGGAAGGGTTGCCAATCAAGCGGGCTACTTTGTCCTGGTTGGTGTCAAGCTTCATGAGTGTTGTTGGAGCTGCATGCATCCAGGCAAGCGGAGAGTATGCCATCACACTCCTGATTTGTGCTTTGTAGATGGTGGACAAGCTTTGGGGAGTTAGGAGGGAAGTTACTCGCCACAGGATTCCCAGCTCCTGACCTGGTCTTGTCGCCACAGTATTTATATGGCTAGTCCAGTTCAGTTTCTGGTCAACGGCAACTGACAGGATATTGATCGTGGGGGATTCAGCGATGATAATGCCAGTGAATGTCAAGGGGTGATGGCTAGATTCTCTCTTGTTGGAGATGGTCATTGCTTGGCACTTGTGTAGTGCAAAGTGAAGTTGCTCACTTTGACAGGAAAAACAAAAAAGCAGAGCATCATTTAAATGGAGAAGGGCTGCTTCATCTTGAGGTGCAGAGGGATCTAGGTGTTCTCGTACATGAGTCACAAAAAGTTAGTTTGCAGGTACAGCAGGTAATTAAGAAGGCTAATGGAATGCTAACAGAAAATGCTGGAAAAGCTCAGCAGGTCTAACTGCATCTGTGGAGAGAAAGACAGAGTTAATATTTCAAGTCTATATGACTCTGCATCAGAGCTAAAGAGAAGTAAAAATGTGATGAAATTTATACTATTTAAGGGGGGTGGAGCAGGTGAAGGCCAGCGATAGGTGGGGGCAAAGGAGGGATTGCCAAAGATGTCATGAACAAAAGGACAAAGGGTCGTTAATGATAATGAGGTGCTGATGGTGGCATTAAGATCAGAAAGCAGAATGTGATAATAGCAGGATAAGGGTAAGCACTCTGGAAAGAACAACATGAACAAGTGACAGATGGCCCCAGTTAGGGTAGGGTGGGGGGAGGGGACGATGGTGGGAAAAAAGGTTAAAAATAGGATAAAGCAATGAATAAAAATGAAAATAAAAATAAAAATAAGTGGATAAAAAATAAAAATTAAAAAAATAAAATGAATATTGAAAAAGGGGGATAAAAAAGGGGTGAAGATGGAGGAGAGAGTTCATGGCCTGAAGTTGTTAAACTCAATGTTAAGTCCGGAAGGCTGTAAAGTGCCTAGTCGGAAGATGAGGTCCTGTTCCTCCAGTTTGCGTTGGGCTTCACTGGAACACTGCAGCAGGCCAAGGACGGACATGTGGGCATGAGAGCAGGGTGGTGTGTTGAAATAGCAAATGACAGGTCTGGGTCATGCTTGCAGACAAACCGAAGGTGTTCCGCAAAGTGGTCACCCAGTCTGCATTTGGTCTCTCCAATGTAGAGGAGACTGCATTGGGAGCAGCAAATACAGTAGACCAAATTGAAGGAGGTGCAAGTGAAGTGCTGCTTCACCTGAAAGGAGTTTTTGGGCCCTTGGACAGTGAGGAGGGAAGAGGTAAAGGGGCAGGTGTTGTACCTTCTGCGATTGCATGGGAAAGTGCAATGGGAGGGGGATGAGGTGTTGGAGGTGACGGAGGAATGGACTAGGGTGTCCTGGAGGGAATGATCCCTACGGAATGCCGACAGTGGGGTGAAGGGAAGATGTGTTTAGTGGTGGCATCATGCTGGAGTTGGCGGATATGGCGGAGGATGATCCTTTGAATGTGGAGGCTGGTGGGGTGAAAAGTGAGGACAAGGGGGGCTCTATCATGGTTCTGGGAGGGAGGGGGGTGTGAGGGCAGAGGCGCGGGAGATGGGTCGGACACGGGTGAGGGCCCTGTCAACCACAGTGGATGGAAAACCTCAGTTAAGGCAGAAGGAAGACATCTCAGAAGTGCCGTTTTGGAAAGTGGCATCATCAGAACAGATGCAATGGAGGCGAAGGAACTGAGAGAATGGGATGGAGTCCTTACAGGAAACAGGGTGTGAGGAGCTGTAGTTGAGGTAGCTGTGGGAGTCGGTGGGCTTGTAATGAATATTGGTGGACAGCCTATCACCAGAAATTGGTACAGAGAGGTCAAGGAAGGAAAGGGAAGTGTTGGAGATGGACCATATGAAGGTGATGGAGGGGTGGAAACTGGAAGCAAAATTGATAAATTTTTCCAGGCCTAGACGAGATCATGAAGTGGCGCTGAAACAGTCATCGATGTACCAAGAAAAGAGTGTGGGAGGGGGCCTGAGTAGGACTGGAACAAGAAATGTCCCATGTGCTCCATAAGGAGACAGGCATAACTGGGGCCCATGCGGGTACCTTTTATTTGGGGGAAGTGAGACAGGTTTAGGGAGAAATTGTTCATTGAGAGAACAAGTTCAGCCAGACGGAGGAGAGTGGTGGTGGATGGGGATTGTTCAGGCCTCTGTTCAAGGAAGAAGCGGAGAATGGCCTCAGGCCATTCTGGTGCGGGATGGAGGTGTAGAGGGATTGGACGTCCATGGTGAAGAGGAGACGGTTAGGGCCAGGGAACTGAAAATTGTTGATATGACGTATGGCATCAGAGGAATCGCAGATGTAAGTGGAAGAGACTGGACAAAAGGAGAGAGAACGGAGTCAAGATAGGAAGAGATGAGTTCCATGGGGCAGGAACAGGCTGACACGATCGGTCTACCGGGACAGTCCTGTTTGTGGATTTTGGGGAGGAGGTAGAAGCGGGATGTCCGGGGTTTGGAGGCTATGAGGTTGGAAGCTGTGGAGGGAAAATCTCCAGAGGAGATGAGGTCAGTGACAGTCCTGGAAACAATGGCTTGATGTTTGGTGGTGGGGTCATGGTCCAGGGGAGGTGGAAGGAAGTGTCTGAGAGTTGGCGCTCAGCCTCTGCAAGGTAGAGGTCAGTGCGCCAGACAACAACAGCACCAACGTTGTCGGCAGGTTTGATAACAAAGTCAAGGTTGGACCTGAGATAACGGATTGCGGCAAGTTCAGAAGGAGACAGGTTAGAGTGGGTGAGAGGAGCAGACAAATTGAAACGGCCGATGTCACGCCGACAGTTCTCACTGAAAAGATCAAGAGTAGGTAAGAGGCCAGAGGGAGGGGTCCAGGGGGAGGGAGAATACTGGAAGTGGGTGAAAGGATCTGTTGAACGGGGCGAGGACTCCTGCCCAAAGAAGTGAGCACGGAGACGAAGGTGGCGGAAGAAGAGTTCAGCATCGTGCCGAGCTCGGAATTCATTGAGATGAGGACATAAGGGTATGAAACAGTCCTTTGCTGAGTACTAAACATTCAGCATCAGAGAGGGGAAGATCAGAGGGTATGGTGAATAGATGACAAGGGATATGAAGACGGGATGGGGTCAGAGGGACGGGAAGGGATGGAGGGTCCTGGATGGGCGTTGGATTCAATGAGTTGTTGGAGCTTGCATTCCTTAGCACCCAAAAGGAAGAGACAAAGTTTCTTGTTAAGGTGTTGAATGAGACGAAGACCACTACCATTAACACCCCTTTTATACAGTTAATGGCAGAACCCTTAATTGTTTCGATGGGCAGAGGGATCTGGGTGTACAGGTCCACAGGTCACTGAAAATGGCAATGCAGGTGGATAAGGTAGTCAGGAAGGCATATGGCATGCTTGCCTTCATCGGCAGGGGTATTGATTATAAAAGCTGGGAAGTCATGCTGCAGCTGTATAGAACCTTGGTTAGGCCACACTTGGAATATTGCGTGCAATTCTGGTCGCCACATTACCAGAAGGATATGGAGGCATTGGAGAGGGTGCAGAGGAGGTTTACCAGGATGCTGCCTGGTCTGGAAGTTCTTAGCTATGAGGAGAGGTTGGAGAAACTCGGATTGTTCTCACTAGAGCGACGGAGATTGAGGGGGGACTTGATAGAAGTTTACAAAATTATGAGTGGCATGGACAGAGTAGATAGTCAGAAGCTTTTTCCCAGGGTGTAAGAGTCAATTACTAGGGGACATAGATTTAAGATGAGAGGAGAAATCTTTAGAGGAGATGTGCGGGGCAAGTTTTTTACACAGAGGGTAGTGAGTGTCTGGAATTCGCTGCCAGAGGAGGTGGTGGAAGCAGGTACGATAGTGGTGTTTAAGAGGCAGCTTGACAAATACATGAATAGGATGGGAATAGAGGGATATGGACCCCGGAAGTGCAAAGTGTTTTAGTTTGACAGGCAATATGATCGGCGCAGGCTTGGAGGGCTGAAGGGCCTGTTCCTGTGCTGTACTCTTCTTTGTACTTTGTCCTTTTGTTCATGACATCTTTGGCAATCTCTCCTTTGCCCCCACCTATCACTGGCCTTCTATCCAGCTTCACCTGCCCCACTCCCCTTAAACACATTTCATCACATTTTTACTTCTCTTTAGCTCTGAAGAAGAGTCATATGAACTCGAAACATTAACTCTGTCTTTCTCTCCACAGATGCTGTTAGACCTGCAGAGTTTTTCCAGCATTTTCTGTTTTAGTTTCAGATTTCCAGCATCTGCAGTGTTTTGCTTTTATCGACTGGAATGCTATCCTTTATTGTGACAGGGATTGAACATAAGAGTAAGAATGTTATGCTTCAGTTACACAGGGCATTGGTGAGGCTGCACCTCAAATACTGTGTGCAGTTTTGGTCTCCTTATTTAAGGAAGGATGTAAATGCATTGGAGGCGGTACAAAGGAGGTTTACTAGATTGATACAAAAACAGAAAATGCTGGAAAAACTCAGCAGGCCTAGCAGCATCTATGGAGAGAGAAACAGAGTTAGCATTTCGAGTCCATATTCTTCATTCTTCAGAGCCCTTCAGAGATCCTTCATCTTCGTCATACGGACACAAAATGTTAACTCTGTTTCTCTCTCCCCGGATGCTGCTAGACCTGCTGAGGTTTTCCAGCATTTTCTGTTTTTGTTTCAGATTTACAGCATCTGCAGTATTTTGCTTTTACTAGATTGAAACCTGGAATGAGTGGGTTGTCTTATGAGGAAAGGTTGGACAGACTGGGCTTGTTTCCACTGGAGTTTAGAAGAGTGAGGGGTGATTTGATTGAAGTATACAAGATCCTGAACGGCCTTGACAAGGTGAACATCAAAAGGATGTTTCCTCTTGTGGGTGAGTCCAGAACTATGGGACACTGATTTAAAATTAGGGGCCACCTTTTTAGGACAGAGATGAGGAGAATTTTTTTCTCTCAGAGGGTTTGGCGACTTTGGAATTCTCTGCCTCAGAAGGTGGTGGAGTTGGGGTCATTGAATATTTTTAAGGCAGAGGTAGATAGATCCTTGTTAGGCAAGGGATCAAAGGTTATCAGGGTCAGGTGGAAATGTGGAAATGGAAACACAAGAAGATAAGCCATGATCTTATTGAATGGTACAGCAGGCTCAAGGGCTGAATGGTCTACTCCTGTTCCTATTTCTTATGTTCTTATGTAAATGTTATTTGCTACTTGCCAGCCCAAGCCTGGATATTGTCCAGGTCTTGCTGCATTTGGACATGGACTGCTTCAGTATCTGAGCAGTTGTGAATGGTGCTGAACATTGTGCAATCATCAGCAAACATCCCCACTTCTGACCTTATGATGGAAGGAATGTCATTGATGAAGCAGCTGAAGATGGTTGGGCCTAGGACACTCCGATGAACTCCTTCAGTGATGTCTTGGAACTGAGATAACTGACATCCAAAAACCACAGCCATCTTCCTTTGTGCTAGATATGACTCCAACCAGTGGAGGATTTTCCTCCTGATTCCCATTGACTCCAGTTTTGCTCAGGCTCCTTGATGCCTCACTCAGTGAAATGCTGCCCTGATGTCAAGGTCAGTCACTCTCACCTCACCTCTGGAGTTCAGCTTTTTTGTCCATGTTTGAACCAAGGCTGCAATGAGGTCAGGAGCTGAGTGACCCTGATTGAACCCAAACTGAGCATCAGTGAGCAGCTAATTGCTAACAAGTGCTGCTTGATAGCACTGTTGATGACCCCTTCCATCATTTTACTGATGATCGAGAGTAGACTGATGGGGTGGTAATTGGCCAGGTTGGATTTCACTTGCTTTTTGTGTACTGGACATACCTAGGCAATTTTCCACAATGCTGGGTTGGGTAGATGCCAGTGTTGTAGCTGTACTGGAACAGCTTGGCTTAGGGACGTGGCAAGTTCTGGAGCAGAAGACTTCAGTACAATTGCCGGAATATTGTCAGGGCTTGTAGCCTTTGCAGTATTTAGAGCCTTCAGCCGTTTCTTGATGTCATAAGGAGTGAAGTGAATCGGTTGAAGACTGGCATCTGTGATGCTCCGGAGGAGGCCGAGATGGATCATCCACTCAACATTTCTGGCTGAAGATTGGTCACATCCCACAGCACCCCATCCCCCATCATACAGACAATAACCCCATTGCTTTTGGGTTGATCCGCTAGACTTTCTGGGTTTAATTACGATTCACCATATAATACATTATACAACTCTTGAACAAATTGTATCCAAAATCAGTTTTCAGATATTTTGTATCAGCAACAGCAGGGTGCAATTAATTAATATGACCAAAAACTTATCCTTGGTTGATGTATTCATGCTTTATATTCAGCCATTCTTAGAGCTAATTCAAACAGAACTAAATGAAATACCTCATTTCCACATCTCTAGCTCAATCTAACATTAAGATTTCAAAACAGATTAAATTCAGCCACTAATATAACCGTATTTGAGTGACAGGTAGTGCTAGGGATGAAACACATTCATCAGAATAATGTATTCAACAGCTTGAATTATTAGGCCATCAACAGGTTGTAAGTACGATATTTATGAATTCAGGTAATTATGGTATAGCTTTAGTTATTAACAGATAGCTTAACAAGTATAATTAGACTCATCACACCTCAATCACACCATTTACCATCAGCATATTAAAGTACAATGCTTAAAATTTCCTCATCTGATAATGATGCTAAACCTATTTGCTGTTGGTGCCCTGCAGTGCATTGGAATTCCAATGGTCACCTCACACCGTTTTCTTATTTTCTGAGGCCAAGTACTGAAATATTTTAAAAGCAAATGTGAACACATTTGGAAAGAGAAAAATAATTTAGTGAAACACAGAGGAAAAAACGTGACATTTAGGAAGGACAGGAAATTAGGAAAAGGTGGAGGGGTGGCTTTGTTAATTAATGATGGTATTAGCACATTAGAGAGGAATGACCTAAGTTCAAGAAACCAGGATATAGAAGCAGTTTGGGAGGAGATGAAGAACGATAAAGTCAAGAAGTCACTTGTGGGAGTGGTGTACAGGCCCCCTAATTGTAACTACACAGTAGGACAGAATAGAAAAGAAGAGATAGTGGGAGCTTGTCAGAAAGGTACAGCAAAAATCATTGGGGGATTTAATCAACCTAAAGACTGGGAAAATCAGATGGGCAATGGTAGAGCAGATGAAGAGTTCATAGGATGTTTTCTGGATAGTTTCTTAGGACAGCACATTCTGCAGCCAACCAGAGCAGACTATACTAGACTTGGTATTGAGCAACAAGATAGGATTAATTGATGACCTCCAAGTGAAGGCACCCCTCGGTAGCAGTGATCATAATATGACTGAATTTTACATTCATTTTGAGAGAGAGGAATGCGCCCAAGACTACTATTTTCGTAAGGGCAATTCTGAGGGCATGAAAGCAGAGCTAGCTAAAGTGAACTGGCAAATGAGGTTAAGGGATATGTCAATAGAAGTTCAGTGGCAGACATTTAAAGGGATATTTCAGAATACATAGAATATATACATTCTAAGAGAAAGAAAAATTCAAAGGGACGGGCCCATCATCCGTGGTTAACTAAAAAAGTTAAAGACAGTATCAAACTTAAAGAAGAGGCATATAATTACGCAAAGACTGGTGGCAGGTCAGAGGATTGGAAAGAATATAAAGATCAGCAAAGAATGACAAAAAGATCAATAAGGAGGGAAACATTAGAGTATGAGAGAATGCTAGCTAATAATATAAAGACGGATAGTACGAGTTTCTATAGATATTTAAATAAGAAAAGAGTTAACAAAGTGAGCATTGGTCCTATAGAAAGTGCGTCTGGGGAATTAATAATGGAAAGTAGGGAGATGGAAGATGAATTATACAGGTATTTTGGTTCAGTTTTCACTATAGAGGACACAAGAAACATCCTGAAAATAGCCATAAATCAGGAAATAGAAGGGAGGGAGGCACTCGGGAAAATTACAATCACCAGGGAAGTATTATTGAGCAAATTGTAGGAGCTGCAGGTTGACAAATCCCCAGGTCCAGAGGGACTTCACCCTAAGGTCTTGAAAGAAGTGGCTAGTGAGATAATTGATGCACTGGTTTTAATTTTCCAAAACTCCCTAGATTCAGGGAAAGTTAATTAATTGGACGAGAGCCGACTTCGATGGGGCAAGAACGGAGCTGGACAGGATAGACTGGAATGAAAGATTGGCAGGAAAAACTGTAGCTGACCAATGGGCTACCTTCAAAAAAGAATTAGCTCGGGCACAGTCAAGGTATATTCCATCGAAAGGGAAAGGTAGGACAAAAGCTCCATGGGTGAAAAAGGAGATTGAAATTAAAATAAAGAAGAAAAAGTGTGCTTACGACAGATGTCAAGTAGAAAATACAATAGGAATACAGAAAGTTCAGAGGGGGGGTGAAAAAGCATATTAGAGAAGTGAAAAGGGATTATGAGAAAAGTCTCGCAGCCAGCATAAAGGGGAATCCCAAAGTCTTCTATAGACATATAAATAGTAAAAGGGAGGAGTAGGGCCAATAAGGGACTTAAAAGGGAATTTACAGTTGGATGAAGGAGCCATGGCTGAGGTCTTAAGTGAATACTTTGCATCTGTCTTTACCAAGGAGGCAGATGCTACCCAGGGCATGATGACAGACAAGGAAACACTGACAGTAGAAGGGTTCAAAATTAATAAGGAGGAAGTTTTGAATAGACTGACAGTGTTTAAAGTTGACAAGGCACTGGGACCGGATGGGATACATCCAAGGATATTGAAGGAAGTGAGAGTAGAAATTGTAAGGGCACTGGCCATAATCTTTCAGTCTTCTCTAGAATCAGGGGTGGCACCAGAGGACTGGAGAATTTCAAACATTACACCCTTGTTCAAAAAAGGTTGTAACGATAAGCCCAGCAATTACAGGCCAGTCAGTTTAAGTTCAGTGGTGGGCAGGATTCTAGAAACAATTATTTGGGGTAGAATTAGTGGTCACATGGAAAAATATGAGTTGATAAGGAAGAGCCAGCATGGGTTTCTAAAGGGGAAATCGTGTTTAACTAACTTGCTGGAGTTTTTTTGAAGAGGTAACGGAAAAGGTTGATGAGGGTAATGCTGTTGATGTGATGTACATGGACTTTGAAAAGGCATTTGACACAGTGCCACACAACCGACTTGTGTGAAAAGTTATTGCTCATGGAATAAAAGGGGCAGTAGCAGCATGGATACAAAATTGGCTGAAAAATAGGAAGCAGAGAGTAATGGTCAGTGGATATTTTTCAGGCTGGCGGAAGGTTTGTAGTGGAGTTCCCCAGGGGTTGGTATTGGTACCCTTGCTTTTCCTGATATATAAATGATATATTTCTTGGTATGCAGAGGAAAATTTCAAAGTTCGCCAATGATACGAAGCTTTAGAGAGTTGTGAACTGTGAGGAGGATGGCGTGGAACTTCAAGAGGGCATAGACAAGCTGGTGGAGTGGGCAGATGGGTGGCAGATGAAGTTTAATATGGAGAAGTGTGAGGTGATGCATTTTGGTAGGAAGAACATGGACAGACAATATAAAATAAAGGGTGAAATTTTGAAGTGGGTGTAGGAGCAGAAAGATCTGGGTGCAAATCATTGAAGGTGGCAGGACAGGTGGAGGGCAGTTAATAAAGCATATAGCATCCTGGGCTTTATTAATAGGGGCATAGAGTACAAGAGCAGGGAGGTGATGCTGAATTTATATAAGACGCTTGTTAGACCTCAGCTGAAATATTGTGTACAGTCCTGGGCACCATATTATAGGCAGGATATGAACACATTGGAGAGAGTGCAGAAGAGGTTTACAAGAATGGTTCCAGGATGAGAAACTTCAGCTATGAGGATAGGTTGGAAAGGTTGAGACTGTTCTCCTTGGAGAGAAGAAGGCTGAGAGGAGATTTGATAGAGATGTTCAAAATCATGAGGGGCCTGGACGGAGTAGATAGGGAGAAGCTGTTCCTGCTCTTAAATGGATCAAAGAACGAGAGGGCACAGATTTAAATCTGTGATCTGCAAAAGAAGCAAATGTGATGTGCGAAGAAACTTATTCACACAACGAGTGGTTCGGGTCTGGAATGCAGTGCCTGGAAATGTGGTGAAAGCAGGTTCAATCGAGGCATTCAAGAGGCTATTAGATGATTATTTGAATAGAAACAATGTGCAGGGGTACGGGGAAAAGGTAGGTCAATGGCCAATAGGTCATAATGCTCATTTGGAGAGCTGGTGCAGACATGATGGGCCGAATGGCCTCCTTCTGTGCCATTAAGATTCTGTGATTCAGTGTGATTCTGTTGCTACAAGAGAAGGTCAGAGGCTAGGAATCCTGTGACAAGTAGCTCACCTCTTGACTCCTCAAAGCTTGCCCACCATCTACAAGGCACAAGTTAGGAGTGTGATGGAATACTCCCCACTTCCCTGGATGAGTGCAGATCCCACAACACTCAAGAAGCTGAACATCATCCAGGACAAAGCAGCCCTCTTGATTAGCACCACATCCACAAACATTCACTGCCTCCACTACTGATACACAGTGGCAGGGGTGTGTACCATCCACAAAATGCACTGCACAAATTCACCAAGATTCCTTAGACAGCACCTCCCAAACCCACAACCACTACCATCTAGAAGGACAAAGGCAGCAGATACATGGGAACACCACCACCTGGAAGTCCCCCTCCAAGTCACTCAGCATCGTGACTTATATCGCCAATCTTTCATTGTCACTGGGTCAAAAACCTGGAACTCCCTCACTAACAGCACTGTGGATGTACCCACACCACATGGACTGCAGCAGTTCAAGAAAGCAGCTCACCACCACCTTCTCAAAGGAAACTAGGGATGGGCAATAAATGTTGGCCCAGCCAGCAAAGGCTACATTTTCTTGCCTTGTTTGTTCCAATCCAAGATGCCATATTTCTCTTGCTGCATCATTATCAGCTTGCACTTTTAGCAACTGGCCAAGCAAGAAATGATAAAACCTAAACATGCAAAGGCAAGTCTGGCTAATGACGGGCATCTATGGCAAATTAGGGCCATTACTTATGTAACAGTTAACTGTTGTCCTGAAAGAACATATCCTTCAACTTATTTCAGCAATGTCATGAGAAATTTCTGATGTAATATTAAAAGATTTATGAATAACACATACTTCCCATAAGTTCCATGCATTCTTCAGCAACACCTGGAACCTCTTCCACCCAGAAGGACAAGGTTAGCAGGCCCATGAGAACATTACAAAATCCCCTCCATGTCACACCCCATCCTGACTCAAAAATGTATCACTGTTCCTTCATTCTCATGGGGAAAAATTCTGGAAACCCCTCTCTTGCAGCATGGTGGAGTCCCTTCACCACAATAGCAATACAAATAAGGTGGTTCACAACCACTTTCTCAAGGTCAATTATCAGTGACATCTACATCTCATGAATGAACAAAAAATAAAGTTCTGCATATCCATAATGAGCATCATTATAGCAGATCAGCTCATATGTTAAAAGTTTCGCATGCAATGCCAACTTCCTTTATCACTTTTTCTGTCAATTTCCATCATGCTATTCTGTCAGATTTTTCTGTTGCTGTTTTCCTATTACACTCGAACTTACTCATTAAAAATCCTAACCATTGCCGGAATTCTTCAGCATCCATCCCCAAAGTGATTGGCACTGTGGTATTGTACGTGAGTCATCCTAAATCATACCTTTAGGTTGAGAGCTGTGGACAGTGTTCTCACAACAAGATTACTTATTAAAATGCCCAAATCACTTAAGAAAATTGATATTGGTTCTTGCTTGATGTCTAGCAAGAACATGATAGTCGAATGGCAATCCCTTTAAATAGTGTTAGCGATGGAGGGTTGGGGCAGAGCAGGGGGTGGTGGTGGTGTACGTGAGGTGTCCCATGTGCAGCTAAATACATATTTATAAGAGAGGGCTTTTATAGGATGGTCCAAAATGGCAGGTTGTGCATCAGATTGGCACTAGTCACTCACTGACGGTACAATCTGCATTTTAACAGTGCACGCATGGGCACTCTCACTATCAACCTTCCAAATATGGCAATCGGCTTGTGGCCTGCTGGAGGTGGTCGAGAGTGCACTCCTAGACATTTTTTGTCTGTTAGCTCCTGCAGCAATGAATCCAAGAGCGCCACAGAGCCAAATTTTGTGGCCTGTTTTTCTGGCTGGGGATTTCAGAACAACGGACTACAACCTTAAAATTAGATCTAGGCCATTTAGTCCATGCAATCAGGAAGCACTTTTTCACACAAAAGAAATTTGAAATCTCGAGCTGTCCCTGTGAATGCTGAGTCAATTAAAAAGTTCAAGGCTTCACTTCATAGAACTTTGTTAGGTAAGGATATCAAGAGATACGGAAAAAAGGCAAAACACCTGCTTCCAGATCAGTCTGTATTGTGTATCCAGCCATTGTAAATCGATGGCCCAGATATGTTACAGGGAATAAAACAGCATATCACTTGACTCAATGAGAAATGTCACAGGAGATCTGCTATACTGTCAACACAAATTGAAATTTAATGGTGGACTAGTCACTGATTTACTGTAAAAATGCTTATTTTGTGTGATAAACTAATTTTCAGCTGCAACAGGTTCCCACTCCAAAATATATCAAGGCTTTTTTTCTTAGAACAAAGGGAAAAAATGAACAATTGTGTTCTAATATTCTGCCTGATTGCACTGGTACATGAAAATTTTATATTTGTAATTATGTAAATGAGTTTGAGCAGAAACATGATCCATTGGAAAATAAACTCAAATTTGAATGCAATTTGCACCCTGATTACTGCTCCCATTGGTGGAACGAGAACCATAGGGCACAGGTTTAAGATAATAGGCAAAAGAAGCAACGGTGACATGAGGAAAAACTTCATCGTGCAGTAAGTGGTTAGGATGTGGAATGCACAGCCTGGGAGTGTGGTGAACTCAACATGACTCTATGGTTACTGATTGTGCCTAAAATGGAAACTTTACTCACAGAAAAGAATGTAGCACCATGGCATATTGCAGAATTTGCTCTTTTCAAGATATGCAGACTATTCTTGAATAATTTTGCCATGTTTGTGATGAAAAAGTTAATCAATCATTTAAATTAAGTAATACAAGATAGAAAATATTGCTAAAAATTGAATTAAATGACGTTGGCCAGAATTTTACCTTCGGCGTGCGGGAGTGCACCCGACACACATGAACATAATATGACACGCGATGACGTAGGGCGTACGTCCTGACGCCATCGCGTGCTTGCGCGGCATTTCGTTTGGCGGGCGCATGCCCGCCAATAATTGAAAGGCCTATTAAGGCTATTAACAAGGTAATTAAGTTGAAGTTTACACTAACGGTTGGCGGGCAGGCGAAAAGGCCAAGCGGTCTTTACATTTTATAGGAAATCTCATCCACAAGCGGGATGAGGTTTCCTAAAGCTATTACAAAAATTAAAAACATGCTCCATCTCATGTGACACAGTGAATTTCTATTGTAATCATTAATTTTTTTAAAAAGTGCTTCAATCTCCCTGAGGCAGCTCCGTGCCTCAGGGAGAATGAAGTGCTCTATTACGCACATGCGTGAACTGCGCATCAGGTCCAGACTCCCTCCTCCCCCCATCCGCACAGGTAGTACGCGTGATCCACACAGGGCAGGCCTTAATTGACCTGGCTGCGTGAAATTGCGGTGCGGAGCCAATCGTGGGCGGCAGTCAGCTCACCGTCTGCCCCTGCCCGCTCCCGCCGAGCCCGCCCGACAAGGGAAAAATTTAGACCATTTAATTGGGAGGTGCAGACTATATAATTAATACTGTGTATATAAATTAAAAGTCAAATGATGCATTCAGATAGAATTTTTTCTCTAACGCTTCAAGGATATTGAACGCAGTTAAGTGAGCTGGTACCAGCTGTCCGAACTAAACTGGACACTAGATGACCTGCGGACAATTTTAGCTACAGAGTATTCTGTGCTCTCTTGTGTTCCACTGATGTGATATTCTTCAAGGCTGAGTATCTTGAAGAGCAGCTACTAACACTTCCAGTTATTTAGTCAGTTTTTTTTTGGATGTCTAGAATTGAACAGCAGGTGTAATTGGCTTGGATAAGGGACTAATGAGCTGAAAGTTATATATGAAAGTGGTGATGAGATGAGATAGTAATAGGGAAATATTGATTTGCATATACATTAAAAGCTGCCATAAATAATACAATTCAGCAAATGGATCACTATCATTTGATATCTGAAAATGTTTTTCACTCTGCATAAGTGAAGAAAGCAGCTGAAAAGAAAGTGTTAGAACAGTGTTTGATACTTGTAACAGTGATTGAACTCCAGCTGCTTTGTGAAAGCAGATAGTGATAGGTGTATCCATTTCTGTTTTGAAATCCTCTTATTTTTCTCCCACTCATTAACCACATGTATCCATGTTATCCTGTTCAGGTATTTGCAATGCCTTTGCTTGAAGGGATCGTCAGTCAGCAAATTTCTCTTCTTCCCTCATTTGAGAACATAAGGGCCGTTCAGCCTCTTGAGCATATTCTGCATTTTTTAGCATTCGGAAATGCAAGAGTGTGAACTGTCAAAGCAGGAATTTGAACACTCATCTCCTTCTCAACTTGCACTGCTACCACTGGGACATTTTGATTGCCAGTGCTGGAAATGGATGCCACTGTTAGAGATGCTGTGCCACAACTGATCTCCATTCAGGTATTTGTTCTCAATTACAGTTGAACTAATCAAAGCCTATTTTAACCAACTGTGAGTTGTTAAATTGCTTACAGTCAATAGCAAAAGTAAGTACCTGACGCTAATGAAATCATTTTCAGTTTTTGATATGTTTTCCAGTTCCTGTGCACAGTCAGTTGCAATGGTTTTTAGCAGTCAGGAAGCAAAATATGCAGGTCTTAAAGAAGGCAGTGTTCAAAGATATGGGATGTGCACATCCTTCCTCATGCAAGTGAGCTTCAGTACAATACAGATGCAAAGTCTGATGGCAAATCTGTTATCTATGTGTTGTACCTGTAAATGGGGAGTGGGGGGTGGAGAGTGGAGCGCAGAGATAGAACCTATTGGTTAGAACCTATTTTGGGGTGCATAATGGACAATGCAAATAAAGCTTGTGCCTCAACCAAGAGGTCGGAGCATCACCCAAATTTGAGACTCGGGCCTCAGTTGAATAACTTGGGCAAGCTACCAGTGTCTGGCATACCTCTAGAGGCAGCTTGGCCATTAGTGGTGTTCTAAGTTGGGCCACCTTCCTTGTTGGGAGAGACTCTAAGTTAAGTTAATGGACAAGGGGTAACGAGAACTGGTGACCACCAATCATGCATTGGCAGCGGCCCTCAAGCTGGCTGTAAAGCTGGGTCAATTATTTCAACTCATTAGAACTTTAAACAAGAAATTATTGGAGTCTGCAACAAAGAAAATGTAATAATTGTGGGAACTTTAATCTTCGTATAGGCTGGGACAATCAAATTGCCAAGAATGGTCTAACAGATGAATTTGTAGAATGCTTTTGTGGCAGTTCTTGGAGCAGTACATAGTGGAAGTGACTAGGAATAAAACTATCTTAGATCTAGTATTGCGTAATGAAGCAGGGTTAATAAGCAACGTCATAGTAAAAGATCCACGGAAATAGTGATCATAATAACACTGAATTCCATGTTACATTTGAAAGTGACTTATTCCAATTGCAAACAAAAATCTTAAACTTAAAGTAAATTACATAAGTATGAGGGGAGAACTGGCTAAGGTTAATTGGGTAAAAAGATTCAAAGATATGAAGGTAAATGAACAGTGGGAAATATTTAAAGAAACAATTCAAAATGTTCAACAAAAATACATTGCACTGAAGAACAAAACCAAAATCTCAGCAAGAAGGACACATTCATGGCTCATGGAAGGTGAGGGTAGTATTAGATTAAAAGAGGAGGTTTACAATGTTGCAAACAACAGTAGCAAGTCTGAGTGTATTAGAAACCAGCAAAGGGACACCAAAAAGTTGATCAAAAGGGAAAAATAGCCAGAAATATAAGAACAGATTGTACGAGCTTTTATAAGTATATAAAAATGAAGAGAATAGCTAAAGTAAACATTGGTCCCTTAGAAGCAGAGACATGAGAAATTATCATGGGGAATGAGGAACTGGCAGAGGCACTAAAAAATATTTTCTGTCTTCACAGTAGAAGGCACAAGTTTCATAACAGAAATAGACAATGACACTGGGGCTAAAAAGTGAGGATATTAGGGAAATTAATATCAGCAGAAATAAAGTATTGGAGAAACTTAAGGGACTAAAACCCCCAGGACTTGAATGTCTACACCATAGGGTTCTAAAAGAGATTGCTGCAGAGATAGTGGATGTGCTAGCTATGATTTTCCAAAATTCCTTAGATTCAGGAACAGTCCCAGTAGATTGGAAGTTGGCAAATGTTACACCGCTTTTCAAGGATGGAGGACGAGAGAAAGCAGTGAACTACAGGCCAGTTAGCCTAACATCAGTTGTTGGGAAAATGCTGGACTCTATTGTTAAGGAAATATTAACAATGCACTTAGAAAAGCATAGTATGATTAAAACAAGTCAACATGGTTTTACTAAAGGGAAATCCTGTTTGTCAAATTTATTAGAGCTTTTTGTGGATGTGATTAGTAGGATAGATAAAGAGGAACCAGTAGATGTAGTATACCTGGATTTCCAAAACGCATTCGATAAGGTGCCGCGTAAAAGATTAATAGGCAAAATAAGGGCTCATGGAGTTGGGGACAATATATAAGCTTGGATAGAGGATTGTTAACAGATAGAAAACAGGTGGGCATAAATGCCACTTTTTCAAGTTGGTAGACAGTGAATAGTGGAGTTTTGCAAGCATCAGTGTTGGGATCTCAGCTTTTTACAATCTATATTAATTACTTAGATGAAGAGACAGGGAGTAATGTATCTGACTTGGCTGATGATATCAAACTAGGTTGAAAGGTAAGCTGTGGGGAGGACACAGAGAGGCTGCAAAGAGATAGACAAGTTAGGTGAGTGGACAACAAGGTAGCCGATGGAATATAATATAGGGAAATGTGAGGCTATTCACTTTGGTTGTAAGAATAAAAAAAAGAATATTTTTTAAAAGGTGAGAAACTTATAAGAATTGATGTTCAAAGAGATTTGGGTGTGCTGGTACAAGGAATGCAGAAAGTTAGCATGCAGGTATAGCAAGCAATTAGGAAGGCAAATGGCATTTTGGCCTTTATTGCAAAGGGTTTGGAGTACAAAAATAAAGAAGTCTTGCCACAGAGGGAACTGAGAATTTAACTATCAATGGTGAATGTTTGCTAACATTGGACACCTTGACCTTTAACCATCCCAATAAAATGCCACATAATCTCATCTCTATTTCCCTGGTGGCTTTCCTGACCCCAGGAAGCTGTAGCTACTCAAATTAATTTCAATTCAGGCTCCCAATTGCATTATAGGAGCTTGAATTAATTACCATAATAAGTGTCCTGCCTTTCCATAGCGGGACACTTTGACACCTGACTATCGGTTACCATAACGATAGGTAAAGGGTCAGGTTCCCTGAATTTCACATTTTAAGCGTCCCCACCCAATCATGAGGCAAAGGGAGGGAAGCTAATATCAATTCCATTAACTCTCTTCCTTTCTCAATAGATGCTGACTGACTCTACTGATACCTTCCAGTTTTCTATTTTTAATTTCAGATTTCCAGTATCTGCAGTATTTTGCTTTTGTTTCAATTATTCAATATTTCTGCAAATTTACTATCAGTAGTTGTTCATCCCTTCTTGGCTCTATTTTTTTCCTTTATTGATTTTCCTTTTTTATTTATGCATTTGTTTAACAACTCTATTTCTCTTTATGTTGCTTGATAACTTGATTTTGTAGTTTCTTTTTGCCTTCCTAATTTTGACTTCTTTCTCAAACTTTCCCTTTTGTTATCCTCCCCTTTATTGACTATATACTTATTGTATGCATTTTTGTTTCGTTTTAATTTTATCTCTTATCTTTATCTCTTTATTCATCCATGATGCTTTATATTGGCCAGTCTGTTCTTTTTTTTAACCAGAATTTATTTCTCCTGAACTCTTGGTCTTCTTGTAAAATGTTGAACTGACATTCTATCGCGTTATGTGTCATTTTTTTCTAGTTTATCTTTCTTAGTTCAATTCTCATCCCCTCAAAATTAGATTTTTCCTATCTATTACTTTTGTCTGTCTTACTTATGTCTTGCACAACCAATCTTGAACCTTATTATCTTGTGCTCATGACTACCCGGATATTCCCCAAGGCTCAATTTTTTTTTATCACCAGCGATGATCACTCTCTTGTTGGTTTGCTTGCATGCTGGGAAGCTGTTGATTGGTGACCAATGACCTTAGTTATATTTTTAGGGCCCCACTGAACACCAGCAATGGATTTCAAAGAATGTGCAGGAAGATATGTGAGGAGGCAGTGGCATAGTGGTATTGTCAATGGACTAGTATTCCAGATAGCTGGGGTAATTCTCTGGGGACCTGGGTTTGAATCTCACCATGGTAGATGGTGAAATTTGAATTTGATAAAAATTTGGAATTAAAAGTCTAATGATGACCACAAAACCATTGTTGATTGTTGTAAAAACCCATCTGCTTCACTAATGTCCTTACCTGGTCTGGTCTACATGTGACTCCAGACCCACAGCAATGTGGTTGACTCTTAACTGCCCTCTGAACAAGGGCAGTTAGGCAATAAATGCTGGCTTAGCTAGTGATGCTCACATCCCATGAACAAATAATAAAAAAAGTCTCTTCACACCATACCTACACTACATGGACTGCAGTGGTTCAAGAAGGCAGCTCACCACCACCTTCTCAAGGGCAATTAGGGCTGGGCATTAAATGCTGGCCCGCCAGTGAAGCCCACACCCCATGAATGAATAAAAAAAGCAGTGATTGAAAAGTTTTTGCAACTCTAGTGCAAAATGGAGTGGTGGGGGTTGAAATAAACCACCTGGGTGTGGCTCAAAGCAAGGAATGAAACTGATGTATTTGGGACAACATTCCCCAATGAAACCTTCCCCTCCCCAACATGAACTAGCATTAGTTTCATTCTACACTTCATATTGTCCCTTTGACAATATCCTTAACGGCAAACAACCTATCTATCATTTGACTACCCAAAATAACATCATGGCCTGAATTTTTCCCGTGTTGGGCAGGCTTGGTGGGAGAGGGCGGGCGTGGTTGGGAACCCGACCGCCGCCCGTGATCGGGTCTGCACCGCCATTTTATGCGGGCAGGCCAATTAAGGCCCGCCCAGCATAATGTGAGTCTCCGGCATCAGTGTGAAGGGGTGGGCAGGGGCAGGAGCTCAATGTCCGCCAGGTCCAATGGCGACCCGGTGGCCAATTCAAAAACGGTGCAGGCAGCCATGCGAAGGCTGCCATTGGCTTGGAGTACTGTTGCCATGCAGAACAGGGCAGGCGGGAGGGCAGTTCAGCGGGGCAGTCGGCCCCGAGGTTCTCTGATGAGTGCCTCGCTGCTCTCCTGGAAGAGGTGGCAGCACACTGGGAAATCCTTGTCCCCAGGGACAGGAGGAGGAGGCCCCCCCCCACTACCTCACCAAAAATGCCTGGGAGGAGGTGGCATCCAGGTCAGTTCCCATGATGTGGTGAGGCGCACATGGGTGCAGTGCCGCAAGCGCTTCAATTAACTCCTGCGATCGGGAAGGGTGAGTACCGTGTTGGATTGGGTCACTTGGCACAGTAGTTAGGTGCAGCCCCCACCCCCCCCAGACCTCAGAGTTCTTAGAGTGTGAGTGGCAAATGTCAGTGAGGCAGCATCTGGGCAAGGGGGTGAGCCCTGGCTGCTTGGAATGAGTGTCTTGTGACTCCAGGGTCATGAATCGGATGAGCCCTGTGAAGTGTTCCTCAGGCGGGGTTGGCCAGGCTGCAATGGCAATGCAGGTACAGGGTGGACTAATCAATGCTTCTCACTCCTTTCAGGAGAAGACATCCCACAATAATGCTGAATGGTTGCAGACTGATAGGGGACTGCCCCACCTTCTAATCCTGTCCAAATACGAGCAGGAGGCCCTGGAGCTGGAGAGGCGCCATGCGCCCAGGTCAACTGGCCGCGGTGAGGCTGGGGTGCCACAGGGAGGTAAGACTGCAGTGCACTGAGGTCAGAATGTCTGTTGTAGCAACCATTCCACTTTTGTCCCTATATGGATGTGAGCCTCCAACATGGAATCCCCATTGATAATGGAAAGATGAGGGCACCCTGATCCGGGTGTCAGGCATGCACAGTAATAACTTCAACTAATGACATATCCTTGTTCTTCCTTTCAGGCTCACCAGGAGACCCTCGGGGTCAGGAACCTGAAGGCCCGCCACTCATCCCAGAGGACACAGATGATAGAAACGCACCAGCATCACACCCTCACCGCCAGGCAGGCACCAGCGCAGATACCAGCACCTCGGTGGGCATTAGATAGTATCTCGATACACAGTGGTGAGGCCACTTTACACTCGCTTGAAATGCAGGCGGAAGCAGAGAGTGCCCAGGGCGCCGGCAGTCGGAGGAATGCTGGGGACCAGGAACATGCTCAGTCGGTGGCTGATGATGGGTCTCTGGAGTTGTCCCTGAGGCAGCAGATGCTGGAGGATCTGGCGGAGATACATGAGGGAATGCGTGCCATGATCTCCGTTGTGGAGGAGTCCATGTGGAGCATGAGCAATGCAATAACCCTCATTGCCGAGCGCACCGCCTCCTCCATGGAGAGAGTGGCGATTCCCATGGAGAGGCTGCTCCGGTAGCTGAATCAGGGGTTCCTGGGGATGTGCTTGGACCTGCAAGCCCTCACAGCGGCAATTACCTCAGGTGGTCAGGGTCAGTGTGGGAGATGGATTGGGCATCCAGTATTCCAGCTAGGTGCCCATCCATCAATGGCGAGCAGGGAGGTCCAAAGTGACCTGGCATTGGCGCACGAGCTGCTTGATGTCTCTGCGGGCTCTTCTTAGGGCGCTCCGGATGAGGGCAGCAGCTCCTCTGCCCCTCTGCCTGTGACCATGGCATCTGATGAGGTTGCGGTGATTGGGGAGATGTCAGCCGTGCCACTGGCAAGCACTCCCAGGTGGGGCCAGAACAGGCTCCATGGGCCAGAGGACACCCGCCAAGGTCATCAAGGCCAATAGGACAGCAGAGTGAGCAGGCTGTCTCCAATGCCGGTGCCAGGGAGGGGGGAGCATCTAGACGTAGCACCCACAAACGCAAACTTAAAACACCTTAGGCACACCATGGGCTTACCACTGGTGTTTTTTTTGCCCTACTTTTATGTTATTTATAAGTAGGTGTGATGGAGAAAACCTTTCCATTTAATTTGCTTTATGTATGCCAGACACCACACCAGTAAATGTGTTTGTGTTCAACAAGCCTCTGGGCGTTTCATTAGTTCTGCAGGTGCAGGGTAACCCATGATGTTATGAGTGACTTGTTTATCATTGAGCTTTATTGAAATGGAACAAAGTGCATGTTGTTCACCAAGCAAATGTTCCTGTCAGGTATTGAGTGTGGAGCCTGCAGCCCTGGCATTTGGTGGTGGTTCATCTTTGGTAAGCTAGCTGAGGAACATTGGATCAAAGCCTCCCTATGTCCCTGCCTCCCTGGAGGTTGTGCAGGTTGGCGTCTATCCCTTCAGCGTTCTCCTGTGCATGCTCGTCCTCGGACTCACTACCGGACTCACCGTCTGCTGCCACAGCAGCTGATTCAACATTTTCTTCCTCCATTGCGTCCCCATTTCCAGCGCCAGATTGTGGAGAGCGCAGCATGCAATCACCATCAGTGACACACGATCTGGGGGGATTAGAGCGCCCCCTGAACGGTCCAGGGAGAGGAAGCGCATCTTGAGAAGACCGATGGTTCTCTTTACCACCGCCCTTGTGGAGGCATGGCTCCTATTGTACTGCCGCTCAGCCTCTGTTCTTGGATGACGGAGAGATGTCATGAGCCACCTCCTGAGGGGATAGCCCTTGTCACCCAGCAGCCATCCATCAAGCTGGGCTGGAGCACTGAAGAGACCCGGCACCTGGGAATGTTTCAGGATGTAGGCGTCATGGGAGCTGCCTAGGTACCTTGCACAGACTTGTAGAATCAGCATCCTATGGTCACACACTATCTGCACCTTCATGGAGTGGAAGCCCTTCCTGTTGACGAAGGCACTGGGCTCACCTGCTGGTGCCTTGATGGCCACATGTGTGCAGTCTATTGCACCCTGGATGCGGGGGAAGCCAGCAGTCGCTGCAAAGCCTCTGGCTCGCTCTGCCTGGTTGGCCTTGTCCTTGCGGTAGTGAATGAAAGTCAATGCACGCCTGACTAGAGCATCTGTCACCTGTGGACGGCTGACTGGGAGACTCCACAAAGATCACCCACCGACCCCTGGAAAGAGCCGGAAGCATAGAAGTTGAGGGCCACTGTGACCTTCAGCACCACTGGCATGGGGTGTCCACCCACACAGTTGGAGCTGATCTCAGGGCCGATCATCTGACAGATGGAGGTCACTGTCTCCCTTGAGAGACGGAGCCTCCTTTGGCACTGCACCTCAGACATATTGAGGTAGCTGCATCGCTGCCTGTAAACCCTGGCAGCAGGATAGTGACATCTTCTGTGGCCCCTTCCACCTTGGACTTCCTGTTGGCCCTGCGCCCCTTGTGCCTGCGCCTGTCCTCCCACAGGTCCCTCCCCTGGAAGCTGCATAGGGACACCTGGCCCCCTCTCCCTTCTGCCCCTCTCTTCCTCCTCAGAGGAGGTCCCTCCAGTGGAGACCACAATCCCCATTCCCAGGGTAAGGGAAGGCTGTCTGATACCTGGAAGGCTCCAAGTGTTATGGCTCCTCCGGAGTCCTGAACTGAAGACTATTATTTCTGTCAAAGCAGCTCTGAAGTGAAATGAAATTGTCCTGTTCACACAAGCAAGCAGCAGCAACTTATAAACTAAAGTTCTAACAACTCACATTAGCAAGCCCACTCATTCTTATCCTGCCCGTGGTTGAGGTTTTTGAAAATGTGACCTACCCACCTGCCCGTTGCACTGGTGTGATGGCCTGAAAATCGCACGGGCTGCGCAAAATCAAATTCAATTGGTACCTCAAGGGCCTTAACAGGCCCGTTAATTAATGGTGGGCACGCCTCCGTCCTCATAGCGCCCACCTACTGAAATATTGCAGTGGTGTGCGGTGACTTTGGGACGCACGTTCAACGTCATCGCGCGTCATTTTATGTTCCGGCGTGTCGGGCCCGCCCCCACATGCCGAATGTAAAATTCTGCCCCATCTTACAGGCAAGCACACAATTGCTCTTTTCTCCATATCAGATTTAAAGGTTGTCAGGAATATGCAAAAGACTAAAGATAGATTAATGGATACTTCAGAATGGGATATGAAAAGCACTTTATGCCTGAGTAACCTGGCTAACTCATAAGATTTTGTCGCTAATGAATTATAAATAAAGCATTTTCTGCACCCAGTCCTCAAGTATGTACAACCTCTTATTATGCAGTGCTGTAACTGTTGAGAACATCTGTAGTCTTATGAGTGTTCAGTAAGTCAGATGGTGCCATTTATCTCTGCAGATCACTTTTTTGACCTCTGTGGATGACCAATTCATTATAGAGACATTTAATTCTTCTAACTTAGCATCTCATTCTACATTCTGCTAGGAAGCTAGATAAACACAGAAGGGAAAAAGGAAGAGAAGGATATGGAGTGAGATAAAGAAGGGTGGGCAGAAGTTGGTGTAGGCCATAAGAACTGGCATGGAGCTAACAGTTGGAATGGAAGCAGAAGAGTACACTAAATAGCAATAATAGTTAGGAATGACATTGCTTCTCATATAGGTGAGTAAATTAACTGCTTGTTGTTGGTTGAAAGCCAGAAAATGAATTGGATGACCAAATGTCATTCCTTTGAATAAGATAATATGAAATAAGATGGTTTTGTGCTAAACCTTGAGCAAACTCCAGTTTACTTCAATACAATAGCTTACCGCCACATCCATCATACACCTGGTCAATATTATCAGCTTTCAGAAATAAAACTCTCTGAATGGAGTCATGAGGCCTAAATTGCCTAAACCCTGAAAAAAGGCGTTGGGAATGTGGAACATAATTAACCCATGCCAGCTCATTACGATGCACAATTCCTTTCTCTTGCAGCATAAGGTGATGAATAAAATGAAGTAGCAGGAACTAACTGAAGGAGGACAAATGCACTTTCATGTTTTACCCTCATGAAGGAGACAGTGCTGGCCAAGATGGGAATGGACATAGTTGAGATCATGGCCACTGACAGAGCTTTAGGGATTGATACTGCGAGCATCTACAAACTTCATCCTCCTTCTCTCATTCCTCTTCTTCCTTATCCCACAATTGCTTCTGAATGACAAACTGGAGATGGCAGAAGTATACACTTCTCTCCCGCAATCACAACCCAACCATTGTCTCTTTGTCGTTTTAGATAATCAAGAATTGAACCTTCCCTGTCACTGGGGGAAAAGGATGACAGTGAAGATGAACACAGTCATTTGATCTTAACACTCAAAGCTTCAGCCTAAGAGACTGAAGCTGTTCCCAATTCAGAGGCTGTGATCAAGGATGAAACTTCAGGTGGTGAGACATTGGGTAAAGTGCAAAGGAACTAGGGTGGGGAAAAAGGAATCTGTATCTGTCAGCTCACCAGGAGGCAAGATTAGGCACTACTGCTGCTATCAAAATGAGAAGAAGGTTGATAGGTGTAATTAATCAAATGCTTGGTGCATTGAGAAGCCTGCGGGAAAACCTACATGCACTGTCAAGGTGCACGGAGGAATCTAGCATCAACTTGAGACAGGGCTTTGTGCAAACCTTGGAGCTCATATTTTCTACCTCCATTAGCACATCCTTGAAAATCACCATGGTGCAGCATCTGATGGTTGATACCACAGTTAGCATTATAATACAAACAGGAGATACCTGGCATCTGAGTGCTGCATTGGAAGCAGAGTCTGCACCCATCATGCTTCTGATATCACTCTTGAAGGAGCTTCCAGAGTGTCACAGCAGTCAACCAATCACCTCATCAAGATTGCTGAGGTGTCTGTCAGACAGCCAGCCATTCCCAGACTGCTGCAGCCCAGACTGAGATGGAACAGCCTGAAGCCAGGCCTTCTAGGTCCACAGCTGCTTGAGGCTGCCATCCAAATGAAATGAATTGAAGGTCATCAGCCTTCCACCAGCCATGCTGCAGACATAAGGGAAGCATCTTATAGAAAGGCTAGGACAGTGTTATGGACAGGAGGGGGTTAAATTTAAAATACTACCATCCGTAAACAGAAAGGTGTTTTTGATTTTTAATTTCCCCCTTTTCCCCAACCCTTCAGATTTGGAGAGGTCCAATCCTCTATTTATAACCCTACAGCAATGGGGAACCTCAACGTCCCTCCAAGTGCTCCTTCCCCTCAAGGAGTCAGGCCGGGGCCCTCGGTCATCTGAGGGAGGAGGAGAGACACAGGACACCTCTGGGTCATCCAATCAGTAATCTCAGAGGCTGTCCTCTCCCTCCAAGTCCCCATTGCCTGTGACCCCCTCAATCTCATCCTCTGTCACTGCAGAGGGAGCAGCAACCCACGGGTGATTCTGGGGGGAAAAGTGTGTGTGTGTGGCAGGGCCTTTTGGAGCCTCGTGCGATCACTCTCCCATGCATGCAAATCCTTCATGTTTCACGCTCATCTCAATGTCCTGAGCAGATTCAATGCTGCCTGCTGGGGTTCACTTTCAGTTGTGCATCTGACCCTTCTCCCTTTGCACCCCTTCCTCCCCTAGAATCCCTTCTCCCGGCAACTTCTTTCCCCCCAGAACCCCACCGCCACCCCGTCCTTCCACCCACCCCCAGACTCCCCCTTGCCCCACTTAGTCCCTCCCCCTTCCTACAGCCTTATCTCTTCTATCACCCCTCCCCCCTCCCAGCTACTTCCTCCAGCCTTACCTCTTCCTCCAGTTTCACTTCCTTCCTCCAGCTTTACTCCTCCCCCCCCTTCCTGACTCCTTTCTCCACTCTTACTTCTTCCTCCACCCTTACTCCCTCCCCTCTCTGCGTCCCTTCCTCCCCCAGACACCCTCCACTCTCTGCACTCCCTCCCTTCTCCGCACTTCTTCCCTTACACCTACCTCCCCAGTTGCCATCTTCACAGAATCACAGTGCAGATGAGGCCCTTCAGCTCATCGAGTCTGCACCGACATGTGAGAAACACCTGACCTACCTACCTAATCCCATTTACCAGCGCTTGGCCCACCACCTTCCCAGGCAGTGCATTCCAGGCCGTCACCACCCTCTGGGTAAAAAGGTTTTTCCTCACATCCCCCCTTAACCTCCTGCCCCTCACCTTGAACTTGTATCCCCTCGTGAATGACCCTTCAACTAAGGGGAACAGCTGCTCCCTATCCACCCTGTCCAAGCCCCTCATAATCTTGTACACCTCGATCGGGTCACCCCTCAGTCTTCTCTGCTCCAACGAAAACAACCCAAGAAAAATAATTTTATAAAGTAGCCAGGGTGACGTAGATTTATATGTATGTTTTCTTTCATGTCTTCTGATCATGACAATAGGCACATGGAAGACAAGAACTAAGGAAATATACATTCAAAATACTGCAGGTGATGGAAATTTGAAAGAAAAACAGAAATGCTGGAAAAACTCAGTCTGGCAGTGTGGAGCGAGAAACAGGGCTAACATTTCACTTCATTTGATGTAAGGTCATAGATCTGAAACTTATGTTTGTGTTTGTTATGTAATGAGTGAATATATAAAATTGGATTGGAATGTGGTGGTTTTTATTTTTGTACAATCAGAAAATGGACAATGTGTTCAGTGATTGAGGAAAGATAAGGAGTATGGAATTGTTGGTGAATGGGGAGATGTGGTTGAGTTTACTGTGATTACTCATGAATAATGTGATCACACAGAGTCTGGGTAGAAAGGGCTGTCCTTTCTCTTCCTCCAGTTCCTTTTGCACTTACTCCTCCTCCTCAGCTTCTTGCCTGATTGGTGGCGGCAAGGATTGTTCACTCATAATGGCCAGTTTGTGCAACATGCTGCATTCTACCACAAATCTTTATTTAATTCCTTCATGGGATATGGGCATTGCTAGCAAGGCCAGTATTTTTGGCCCACCCCTAATTGCCCTTTTACTGAGTGGCTTTCTAGACCATAAAACACAGTTAAGAGTCAACCGCATTACTGTGAATCTGGAGTCATATGTAAGCCAGACCAGGTAAAGATTCCCTAAAGGGATTAATGAACCATGTGGGGTTTTTTTTTACAGCAATTGATAGTTTCATGGTCACCATTATTGAGCCTAGTTTTCAATTCCAGATTTTATTGATTGAATTTAAATTCCACCAGATGCCATGATGGGATTTGAACCCATATGCCACCTGGGCCTCTATTTCACTAGTCCAGTGACATTGTATGTCTGCTGTATACAAGTGCATGAATTGGTCCAGAGTCATCAGGCATGTCATGAGTGAATAATCCTTGTCACCTAGTGACCAGCCTTTGACTCGCCATGGTGGGCCAAATACTGTAGCATAGATGACTGCTGCAGAATGACGAAATTGTGACTGCTGCCAGTATAACGAGAATTTGTCTGCATGACATGCCGCCTGTGCTCACACACCTGTGGCATACTGATGGAGTGAAATCCCTTTTGATTCATGAAAATATCTGAGTTCACATGAGACACAACCAAGGCAATAGCACACTGCAACATGGGGAAGTCTGCAATCGGCACAAACTCTTGGGCTTGTTTCACCTGCTTATTACTGGAAAGTGAGAATGAGATTAAACTGATTCTCTGGGCTGGATTTAAAACTCCCCCACTCACAGGTTTGAAGGCTTGAGGGACACATTAAATGCAGAGGGTGGTTTGCCTGCCCCCAATCCACCCACCCCAGCCCCCCACTGCAATTATACCAGCATCAGGGTTGGTCTCGGTGGTCTGCCAGTGGGCCAATTAAGGCAATTGATGCCCACTTAAGGACTTCATCCTGTCACTGCTGGCATTTAACCAGTTGCAGTGGTGGGAGAGGGCCACGCCAGGCAGTTAGCCTGGCATGTTTTCATGTGTGGGTTGAAGGTGGGCGGTGGATCTCTCCCTAATTGGTCCCATGGGCCCATTGGAGGCCCCCTCCAAGTGAAACCACCCTCCCCTCTGCCCAGGTTGCCCTTCCCCATGGTCTTTCAAGCTCTGGCCCCCCCTTCCTTGCTGATCCCTAGCCCACTTCCGAATATTTACAAAGTGCCGATCCATCGCAGCTCACCTCCTCATCACCCGAGTGCAGTACTGGCAGTGGCCACAACTCCCACACTTCCATTGGTGCTACTGGTACATCATGAACTGCTGGCCTTTGATTGGCTGGCAGCTCTTTGATGCTGGACTTTCTAGCCCTGAGGGGTAGAAATCCCACCTCCAGATTTTTTACAGCCAACTGGCTGCTAAATGACTGTGGGACAGCTGTTCTTCCGCTGGCAGGCTCCCCATATAATTCAGCCCTCAGTGTATGGAGAAATTCAATTGCCTCCTTTATACAGCACTGCACTCCAAACTGCCTTAAACTTCAGCAGCAGCATGAATGGAGCCATGCAAATGAAAGCCATGGTCACCTTGTCAGCCACAGGCTTTGAACTCTGAGTTGTGGCTGCAGCATCTGGTAGATTTCAGTCAAGACCTCTTTCCTGAAGATGTCTCATACATTAATCCTCACTGAAGTTGAGATAAGAGAATTAAAGGGTGAGATGTGATTGCTTAATACCATTTCTAGTGGCTCTATGTGGAATACGTTGATTCCCTAAGGACAGGCCGTGGTGACGGTCACTACCTGCAGGTCCTGTTTGGTTACATGAATGGATTTCTACCTTTTGCTCCCTAAAGACCCTCGACGGATATAACCTTCTGTTGACAGCCCTTCTGCCTCTCTGCTTCCTCCCTCTTCTAGTAGTTTGTCCTGCACTGTGTGGACTCTTTTCATTCTGCCAATCACGCTCAATTCCAATAGGAGTGTCTAATAGACCATTCCTGTCTGGAAGCAGCCTGTTTCAACACAAGCTGTTAAATGAACAACAACTTACTCCAACAGCAGGCAAACCACTCCCTGTAGGTTATTGGAACTTTAGGCAATACAGAAAAATCCATAAGCACATAAAATTGCTCCAAAAGCCAAAATAAATAATCCAGCAACTAACTTGCAAGCAGTTCATGATCCCTTTAAACAACGCTGCTGAGGGTTACATTATTTCATTGAATGTCGTGTTCTGCTATTTGAGGATAAGACAAAGCATTGGCTAGAGTATAGAGATGGAAATGGCAGAACTGGCATCAAATCAGCATTGCACACTGTTTCACGTCATGATCCACCTGCTCCCAGAGGTGTTAAGTGCGCACAGGCAAGCTCCTTTAATAAAGATAAAAACAAAAAGCTAAAAGCTACTGCGGATGCTGGAAATCCAAAACAAAAACAGAATTACCTGGAAAAACTCAGCAGGTCTGGCAGCATCGGCGGAGAAGAAATCAGTTAACGTTTCGAGCCTTCATGGCCCTTCGGCAGAACTGAAGCATAGTTAGAAGGGAGAAATATAAATTGGTTTAAGGTGGGTGGGGGGGGAGAGACACATTGAGGGTGTGGTGATTGTGGAGATGAGCAGATAATCAAAAGATGTCACAGACAAAAGGGTCAAAGAGGTGTTGAAGGTGGTGATATTTGTCTGAGAAAAGTGCTAATTAAGAATGGAAGACAGGATATTCAAAGTACAGCTCTAGTGGGGGTGGGGTGGAAAGACTAACAAGGTTTTAGTTTAGATTTAAAAATAATGGGTGGGGAAAGAAGAATCTATATAAATTATTGAAGAAAAAGCGGGGGGGGGGGGTGAAGAAACGGGGTGGGGATGGGGAGTTTAAGATCTAAAGTTGTTGAATTCAATATTCAGCCCGGAAGGCTGTAAAGTGCCTAGTTGGAAGATGAGGTGCTGTTCCTCCAGTTTGCGTTGGGCTTCACTGGAACAATGCAGCAAGCCAAGGACAGACATGTGGGCAAGAGAACAGGGTGGAGTGTTAAAATGGCAAGCGACAGGGAGGTTTGGGTCTTTCTTGCAGACAGACCGCAGGTGTTCCGCAAAATGGTCGCCCAGTTTGCGTTTGGTCTCTCCAATGTAGAGAAGACCGCATTGGGAGCAACGAATGCAGTAGACTAAGTTAGGGGAAATGCAAGTGAAATGCTGCTTCACTTGAAAGGAGTGTTTGGGCCCTTGGACGGTGAGGAGAGAGGAAGTGAAGGGGCAGGTGTTGCATCTTCTGCGTGGGCATGGGGAGGTGCCATAAGTGGGGGTTGAGGAGTAGGGGGTGATGGAGGAGTGGACCAGGGTGTCCCGGAGGGAACGATCCCTACGGAATGCCGCCAGGGGGGGTGAAGGGAAGATGTGTTTGGTGGTGGCATCATGCTGGAGTTGGCGGAAATGGCGGAGGATGATCCTTTGAATGCGGAGGCTGGTGGGGTGATAAGTGAGGACAAGGGGGACCCTATCATGTTTCTGGGAAGGAGGAGAAGGCGTGAGGGAGGATGCGCGGGATATGGGCTGGACACGGTTGAGGGCCCTGTCAACGACCGTGGATGGAAAAGCTCGGTTAAGGAAGAAGGAGGACATGTCAGAGGAACCGTTTTTGAAGGTAGCATCATCAGAACGGAGGCGAAGGAACTGAGAGAATGGGATGGAGTCTTTACAAGAAGCGGGGTGTGAGGAGCTGTAGTCGAGGTAGCTGTGGGAGTCGGTAGGCTTGTAATTATATTGGTGGACAGTCTATCATCAGAAATTGAGACAGAGAGGTCAAGGAAGGGAAGAGAAGTGTCAGAGATGGACCATGTGAAGATGATGGAGGGGTGGAGATTGGAAGCAAAATTAATAAATTTTTCGTCGGGACCTGGAAAAATTTATTAATTTTGCTTCCAATCTCCACCCCTCCATCATCTTCAATTTATATTTCTCCCTTCTTCTAACTATGCTTCAGTTCTGCCGAAGGGCCATGAAGGCTCGAAACGTTAACTGATTTCTTCTCCGCCGATGCTGCCAGACCTGCTGAGTTTTTCCAGGTAATTCTGTTTTTGTTCTCCTTTAATAAAGCAGCATCCTGTGCACTTCCTGTTGGAAGCATGCAAGCATTGTGGGCCTTATGTTTGAGGGCTAGGTGGCTGTGTAGCATCTAATTAATGGGCACATGTCCTCCAAGTTAATATATGTTTTAGTACTTTAGTAGAATTGTTATTTCGATATCATTCAACCTTTCATTTTTCATTACCATTTAAACAAAGACATAAAGTATGTCTGGGCTTATTCCTAATGGCAGAAAAGACTTTGCAACTGCCCCAGATCAAGGTCTTTGCCCCCTTTTCCAATGACTGGCATGACTCCAATATGTTGCAGTGATAGTTTATTAAATTTTACATAAAGGTCAGTACCAGTATGTGCCTCAGCAGTAGATTACTGCACGGGATGAGAATTGTATCATCTATGCTGTGCTGTGTAGTTTCCATGCCCACCTCTTGGTATGGGTCTTAAAGAAGGCTCCCACCCTGCCTGGAGAGTCTTCTGTTTGTTGACAACCCCACCTGGGACATCTTCTATCCATTGTTCCTTGACCACCCTACCCTGACTGATGTTGCCTCTACTTGGATTGGATCCTCTTCTTGTGTGATCACTGCTACCTGGTTGCTGGTGCTTTACAGCCTAACTCTGCAACTGGTCTCTCTTTTTTGCTACTTTTGAGGGCAGCTATAGAGGGTGATATTGACATAGCTGTTTCCCTTTTCAAATGATGGAATGGTCAATGAGGCATTGATTGTTTTCTAGATAAAGGAAGAAAATTTAGCCCACCTCATATCTTCAACCTTTCAGGGCAAAGTAGGTGTGGAGTAGGTGGTGTGACAGTGTTTGAGTGGTCTTTGAGATGTCATAACCCTTTGGTTAAGTAATCATCAGCCTACAGCACTGAGAAAGGATTATTCCCCATCTTGTCATTGTTTCTTCCAAGGCTGAAGGCAGCAGTTATAGGCCTGCTATCTTACATTCCTTGTCTGCTTTCAGGCCCATTATCTCCTACTTTGGTCCAATCTCAGACTAAAGGTTCTGAGGAACCTGCTGTGAGTAGAAACAGTTCCTTATATCTTGACCACAGCCTGGCTGACTTGTTAGTGTGGCTGTACTTCTGTGTCAGCAATTACACATTTTTAAAAACTATATTGCAGGCAGAATACTTCTTTTACCAAACAGTTTTAAAGTTATATCCTGCCAAACACCCTTGTGTGGTTTAATTACTGTATACTTTTTTGGTTAATACAGAAAGTTAATAGTAAAAGAAACATCTTCATAATGCATCAAGATACATATGCGGTCACAATAATACATTAATGTTCAAGAATTTTATCTTGATGTTTCCCCTTATGGGAAAGACTAGAACTAGGGACACTGTTTAAAAATAAGGGGTCTGCCATCAAAGACAGAGATGAGGAGAATTTTTTTCTCTCAGAGTGTTGGGAGTCTTTGGAACTCTCTGCCCCAGAGAATGGAGGCAGGACCATTGAATATTTTTAAAGCAGATGTAGATAAATTCTTGACTAAGAAGCGAGTCAAAGGGTATCGGAAGTAGGCGGGGGTTGAGGCCACAATCAGATCAGCCATGATCTTATTAAATGGGTTCGAAGGGGCTGAATAGCCTACTCCTGCTCCTAATTTGTATGTTCGTATGTTCCATTTGTTTATAGTCATTGAGTGTATTTTTTCTCAAAATAAAAGTGATTATACAAAATACATATTTGATATAGATTCAAAAGGTGGTGGAATAGTCTTTCATAGAGTCATGTTACAGAACAAGGATAATCTTTTGTGTCACTGGTAATTTTATTTAAGTCACACCAGAGAGGTAACAGAAAGAGAAGACAAAATGAAGAGTCATATCCTTTTAACCTAAGAGCAAGTCTGTGTTGCTTTTACCTCAGCACAGATGCTCTCAGAGATATGTCATCAGTTTTTCATAGTCCTAGTCATTTTCTGTGATTCCAGTTGCATTACCTGTGGTTGTGAAGGTCACTGCTGTCAAGAACTTTTATGGCGTGATTATGGAGATATCTCATGAGAAACTATGTTAAAGTGGCTGTGGAAAATTACTGATGCATAGCTAATAAGAGTTTCTCAATTACTACATTTTTTTAAAAGAAGGGGGCAGCAGGAAGTCAATTAACATAGTATTGTAGCATAGTCAGCTTTCTGAGGGTGCTTGGTTTTGTTGAATGTTCGCAGTATCTATCCAGAATCTCTCCCTATATATTAACGCTCATGACATTAGTAAATGTGTCCTTGCCAGTTTTCCAGGTTCAGCGTATCTTTTTCATTCTACCTCAATCTGTTCTGTCTGAAATGCTTGAATAAGGAGCTATGGGATGACTGTGGCAGTGCCATCAAGTCACAGCTGATAGCTCCACCACATAGTGCAAACTCCTGCAGAATGCAACTCCAATAACCACAGAATTCCATGTTTCTGTGATTCAGTTTTGTAATATTGGGTGTAGTCTTCTTTTGTCTAGACAGTCTGGCAGGCATTCTTCACTAAGGGCCAGGGATATTTGCAATAAGGTATTCTAATGTAAAATATGTAATTAGAATAAAGAATTGCCTTTTACCATGTAGGATTTTAAAATTCATTTAGGGATGTGGGTGTCGTTGGCTAGGCCAGCATTTATTGTCCATCCCTAATTGCCTTTGAGAAGGTGGTGGTGAGCTGCCTTCTTGAACCACTGCAGTCCCTGTGGTGTAGTTACACCCACAGTGTTGTTAGGGAGGGAGTTCCAGGATTTTGACCCAGTGATAGTGAAGGAACAGCGATATATTTCCAAGTCAGGATGGTGAGTGGCTTGGAGGGGAACTTTCAGGTGGAGATGTTCCCATCTATCTGCTGCCCTTGTCCTTCTAGATGGTAATGGTCGTGGGTTTAGAAGGTGCTGCCTAAGCAGCCTTGGTGAGTTTCTGCAGTGCATGTTATGGATGGTACACACTGCTGCCAGGTGGTGGAGTGAAGGTTTGTGGGAGAGGTGCCTATCAAGTGGGCTGCTTTGTCTTGGATGGTGTCAAACTTCTTGTGTGTTGTTGGAGCTGACTCATCCAGGCAAGTGAAGAGTATTCCACCACACTCCTGACTTGTAGATGGTGGACAGGCTCTGGGGAGTCAGGAGATGAGTTACTCACTGCAGGATTCCTAATCTCTGACCTGCTCTTGCAGCCACAGTATTTATATGGCTAGTCCAGTCAGTTTCTGGTCAGTGGTAACCCCTAGGATGTTGATAGTGAGGGATTCAGTGATGAAGGGGTAATGGTTAGATTCTCTCTTGTTGGAGATGATCGTTGCCTGGCACTTGTGTGGCACGAATGTTACTTGCCACTTGTTAGCCCAGGTCTTTCTGCATTTGGACATGGACTGCTTCAGTATCTGAGGAGTCGCAAATGGTGCTGAACATTGTGCAATCATCGGTGAACATCCCCACTTCTGACCTTATGATGGAAGGAAGGTCATTGAGCAAGCAGCTGAAGTTGTTTGTGCCTACCCTGAGGAACTCCTGCAATGATGTCCTGTGTAGTAATTATTGTTTTGTTTGGTGTGCAATATACCTTTAATGAATAATACCTGTTAAGGAAGATCACACGACCTGTAGTAACCAATAGGAGAGTTGCGCGGGCTACCTCAGCAGTTAGGGTCGAGATAGAGTTGGAGTTGAAAGCACACATGTAGTTGCTGCTGAGTACATTGTAATGTTTCCATCCAAGAAATTTCTGCAGATCAACTCTATCACTCAACTCGGCCACCATTACAAAAACTGGCGATGAGGATAAAACACAATTGAATGGAATAAATCAAGTTGGAATGAAGTTGGCACTGTACCTCATCCAGCGATTGTAAGTAGCAAGCTCTGCTAGAACTGAAGAAGTTATCCCTCTCAAAATGCCACAATTTGGGAGACTTGATCCTTTTGAACCAGCCAAAGGCGATTGGTCTCATTACATAGAATGCCTTACATTCTTTATTCAAGTGAGGGAAGAGAAGAGGCGAGCAATCCTCGAGTACTTGTGGGAGCAAAACCTAGTCTGATTCGAAGTTTGTCAGTACCCAGTGCCCCAGATTCAAAATATTTTGGTGAATTGGTGGACCTCATGAAGGGCCATTTTCAACCAAAGCCCTCAGTCACGATGCAGAGGTTCAGGTTTAATTTGCGAAATAGAGCCCCAGGTGAGACAATTACATGTTGCGTGGCAAATTTGAAGCAGCTCACAGAACATTGAGAGTTTGGTACGACTCTGAATGACATGCTCAGAGATTGTTTAGTGTGGGGTGTGAATGAGGACTCTATTCATAAAAGATTATTGTCCAAAGTGAATCTGGATTTCAAGAAGGTGCTGGAGATAGTGGTGGCCATGGAAGGTGCAGTAAGAGATTAAAAAGCAATACAGGCCATAATTTTCCCGTCGGTGATTTGGGGGCGGGGCCCGCTTGCCGATGGGAAAATAACGCGGGATGACGTTGGGAGGAACCTCCGATGTCATCCCGGTCCATTTAAATTTTTAGGAAAAACAAAAACAGAAATACCTGGAAAAACTCAGCAGGTCTGGCAGCATCGACGGAGAAGAGCAAAGTTGACGTTTCGAGTCCTCATGACCCTTCAACAGAACTAAGTAGAAAAAAATTCAGGCCATTGGCAGGATCATTAAGCTCATTGAAAGACCTGCCCATCCAACCTTAAGGCTGACAGGCAGGCCAGGAGCCCCAGCGGGCTTCTGATAAAAGATAAAACCTCATCCACTGGCAGGATGAGGTTTCATCTCAGTTTTTAAAAAGTTTATTAAAGTTCCACTCATATTTATTAACATGTCCCATCTCGTGTGACAATGTCACATGAGGAGTACATGTTAATAATGTTTTTCTTGCTCTATTTTTAAAGTTTTTTAAACATTCAGCACTATCCCTGAGACAGCACTTAGTCTCAGGGAGCAGTGCGCTCTTTCGGGCGCATGTGCGAAAGAGCGCACTTTGACAGATGGGGAATCCCTCCACCCCCTGCACAGGAAACGCATAGTGCATGTAAAATGGCGGCCGGCCCCGTTTCGGCAACGGAATTCGGCTGCCTGCCCACCGCTGAGCTGGTGGGGCCCGCCCGCCCGTCAAGGTCAAAATTCTGGCCACAGTGTGCACAAAATTGTGCCATCCTCCACATCGGATGGGAGACCCCAGCCGAAAGGGGTGCAAAAATGCAAGACTCTGCCGAATAGCGGGAAACAGCCCCCGTTAGCTGAAGAATAAAAAAAATAACTTAGCAACAAAATCGAAAAATAATTTTAATAGAGGTAGAAACAATCAGTCTTTTGGCGAGTAGCAGTTTAAAAAATTGAATGTTACCATTGTCATAGAAATGGACATATGATGAGGCAATGAAAGGAAAGATTCAAGCAGGCTTGTAAACAAAAGAAGCAAACCAATGTAACCTACAATGTAAAAGAGCCTGAAACAGCAAACTCATTGTTTAATCTGAAAGTCGGAAAGACAGAATCAATATTTGTCACAGTGAAAGTAAATGGCAAACCTGTTAGAATTTAAGTAGACACGGGAGCTTCCACTACAGAATTGGGGAACATACTTTCAGATATTTGATTAATGCTGAATATCAATTGAGCTTAGAAGAAACAGCCGCCAACTCAAAACATATGGGCGAAGACATTCAAGTAAAAGGCATAAGCAGAGTAATTGTCCATTATGGAAGCCAATCGGCAAAGCTACTCTTGATGGGGGTAGCAGGTGAAGGGCCAAGCCCCCTGGGGTGAATTTGGTTAAAGGAGATTAAGTTAGAATGGGCTGAAATTTTCCAGTTACGAGCAAGCGGGCTACCAGAGCCATTTTGAAAGCATGCCACCATCTTCAAGAACGAATTAGGGAAAATCCATGTGGATCTGGAACCATCTGCTTGCTTCATGAAGGTGAGACCGGTACCATACGCCCTGCGAGAAAAAGTTGACACTGAACTGAACAGACTAGAGAAACTGGGCATTATACAACCTGTTTAGTTCTCAGAGTGGGCAACACCCATAGCTCCCATCCTTAAACCTGACCAAAGCGTCGGAATTTGTGGAGACTACAAATTGACGGTTAATAAAGTAGCTAAGCTAGACAGGCACACCATTCCAAAAATCAAAGACCTGTATGCCAAGCTGGCAGGGGGAAAATCATACACAAAGTTTGACATGAGTCATACTTATGAACAACTAGAGTTAGATGATGCCTCCCAGGAATTTGTTACAATTAAGACCCACAAAGGGTTGTACCAACATACACGACTGCCTCTCAGCCTCCGCTTTTGCCATCTTTCAGCGAACAATGGAAGGTTTACTGCAGGGACTGCCACAGGTTGTAGTCTATTTAGATGCTGTATTGGTGACAGGATTCACTGAAAAAAGGCATTTGGTAAACTTAGAAGAAGGTTTCTTGCAAGCTGGAGTGCATTTAAAAAAAAAAGTGCACATTCCAAGCGAAAGGAGGTAATCTATTTGGGTCACCGGGTAGATTCACAGGGCCTCCACCTGGTTGAGGAGAAAGTGAGCCATAAGAGAGGCACCTGCACCAAAGAACACCTCAGAACTCAAATCATTCCTAAGAATGATCAACTATTATGGGCGGTTCTTACCCAATTTGGCCCCCCTGCATTCTCTACTCAAAAAAAACCAATGTTGGTCTTTGGAAGCGCTCCAGAAAGAAGCTTTCATAAAGGTGAAACAATTTTGCACTCGTCCAATCTATTAGTCCATTACAGCCAGACGAAAGATTTGGTGCTGACATGTGACGCATCTCCCTACGGAGTGAGAACAGTGCTCTTTCATCGGATGGATGAATAATATTTGGAATATGGGCTTTGAAAGGCCAGCATTTATTGTTCATCATTGGTTTCCTGTACAACTGAACAGCTTGCTTCAGGGGGCAGTAAATGTTGGTATGGGACTGAAGTCACATGGTGGCCATACTGGATATGGACAGCAGGTTTCCTTCCCTAAAGGACATTAGTGAATCAGTTTTTACAATATTCCAACAGCTTTATGGTTACTTGTAATTATATCAGCTGGAAGAACAGATCATCCAATGGTACAGCACTCCCTTAGTGTTGTTGGATAGTCAGGATCAGATGCTCAATTTCCAGAGTAAGATTTGAATCCTTACTCAGAAGTGAGAGTGCTAAAAACTGAAATAGTAAATTTAATGCAGATATGTCAGCATGTGAAGCAGTTCAGAGAGGGTTCATATGATTGATACCTGGGATGGTTGTGGGGGCGGTGGGGGGTTATAAAGGTTGGGCAGGCTGGGTCTGTATCCATTGGAGTTTAGAAGATTGAGAGCTGATCTTATTGAAAAATATAAGATCCTGAGAGGACTTGACAGAGTGGATGCTGAAAGGATGTTTCCCTTTGTGGGAGAGACTAGAATTTGGGGACGCAGTTTTAAAATAAGGGGTCTCCCATTTAAGATGGAGATGAGGAGAATTTTTTTCTCTCAAAGGGTCATAAGTCTTTGGAACTTTTTCTTTGAGAGTGGTGGAGGCAGGGTCATTGAATATTTTTAAGGCAGAGGTGGGTAAGATTCTTGACTAACAAGGGGGTCAATGTTTATCAGGGGTAGGCGAAATGTGGAGTTGAGGCCACAATCAGATCAGCCATGATCCTATTGAATGGCGGAGCAGACTTGAGGGGCTGAATGGCCTACTCCTGCTTCTAATTCGTACGTTCGTATGTTCAGCCAAGTGTGACAGAATAGTGTAAAGTAACCTTTCTGTAAGCTCAGGAATTGTGCTAACTGTAAACCTTTTAATATATTTACCATAGATAGATGTGTGTACCAATCAGTTCGTGGCCCCGCTCCCTCCTTACCTCCAGAAATATAACGCAACTTTCACATTCACACCTCTGTGTGTCTGTGGCTAAATGTACATTGTGGTGTGGGACTGAGGTCAGAATGGTTTTTTCTTTGCTCCTTGGTTGGTGCTGAACTCACTGAACTCAGCCTGGGCAGGAATGGAAATACTGCAATGAGCTACAGTGTCTTTGGGTTGGGTTTGGAAACTCTGGCAGGGGCTCCCACTCCAGATTGTCTATCCAGTGACCCCTGTAGCATGGTGCACTTGTGTGGATATCAGATCATGATCAAGTTTGGCTGTGATGTTCACCCATGGTATGCAAACCTGGGAACACTCAGTTTTGGTTCAGATATAATGAATTGCCTCTTGGGAGGAGACAGCCGGTACCTTACGAACTCGACCCCAACATAAGTGAGTACCTTGAAGAGATAAGTGAAGAAAATGAAGGCACAGGCAGTCATTTACCTGTGTGTCTGCAGAAGCAGAGCTAGACACATCTTCCTCTGATCTCTTCCAGGCCTTTGCCATTGAGTGGACCCAATGAGCTGTTGGTTGATGACTCAGCTTTCATCTGTATTCGTGATTGAAATAAGATGTCAGAGCCAGCGTTCTATACATAAATTAACAGTATTCTATCTGCCATGTAACTGTCACATCATTCCTTCCAAAGGCATTGTATCTGAAAGTGACACGTCTCAAGGCAACATACATCAACAGGGCAACAACTGGTGATAAGCTGCTCATGAGGTTGATGGAAGTGGAGACGATCAATGCTTTCAGAAGGAAATTGGATGGGTACCTGCAGGAAATAAACATGCAGGACTACAGGGGGAATGGGACTGACTGGATTGCTCCATGTAGAGCTGGCAGAGACTTGATGGGCCAAATGGCCTCCTTCTTTGCTGTAAATGATTCCATGAGTCTAAAGCCTGAATTGTTCCAGAATTGTACTAAGTGCAGTAACGGGCGTGACAAACATCCGCTCGCTGCAATGGCAGGTTTTCATGCCCTATTGTTCCCTTTCCGCCTCATAGGTTATGCAGTTACAAGAAACACGCCGTCTTGCTAGAATCCAATTTGCCCGCCCCACTTCCTCATTCCAGGTGCCATATTTAAACTGTAGCCGTGTGCACAGTTCTCAATGCTTGCAGCCCAGGACTGCTCCAGTGAAGACATAGCCCTGAATGTCAAGAGGAGTGCAGCACCCCGCTTTAGTGACACATCCCTGAGATGTCTTTTGGACACCGTGGAGGCTCACTGTGATGTCCTCTACCCCCACTCTGGCTGCAGGAGGCCCATCAGTCTCACCACTGGCTTTGGAGGAGGTGGCAGAGGTGGTCAGTGCCAACTCTGCACACAAGAGATCCGCCATCCAATGCAGAAAACAGATGAATGGTCTCAACTGTGCTGCTAGGGCAAGTCAACCATCTCATCAATCTCAACTCACCCACTCACAAGCCCATCACACTGGCATCTCACTCATGGCCATCTCAAGGGATATCACCACTCACTCTCTCACGCACACCCTCACATCTCCATCTAGCCTCATCTCCTCTGGAAATCGCCTCTTCATCCTGTTCATGGCTCCACCCAGCACGCACATACGTCTGGCATCCTTCTCATTTGGCCTGGCATGTGCCTTGCTCACACTTTCTCCATCTGTCTTTATGCAGGACAAGATCACACACAATCAATAGGAGAGGTCCCAGACCGGGGATGGAGTGCCGGACATCAAGGTCCTCACTCCGTTCGAGAGTCACGTATTGGAGCTGGCCGGAGAGGACATGGAGATTTCCTGTGGCGATGGTGAAGTCAGTGGCAAGAATCCACGTGAGGATCCTGCAGTAGATTATCCCTCTGTCAACGCTACTCTGAGTCCATATTTCTGTGTGTAATGCGGTTGCAAAGCACTAATAATCTCCACTTTCTCTCCTAGACACATCTTCCACGTCACCCTCAGGCAACCTTGACCCAGACTCCAGCGCTGGGAACACCTCAGATGAGGACCCTGAGGGCAGCACCATTGAAGACCCATCACGGCGCTCACCCACACCCTCCACCAGTGCAGCGACACACACCTTGGTGGGTCCTAGATGTAGAGCAGTCTTGGGATCACAATCTGGTGAGCACAGCACATAGTCTGTTCCACAGCCGGTGGAGGCATGGACATCCTTGTTTGCCAACAACTGGAGGATTGCTGGAGCTAAGGAATCTGCTGAGTCCAAGTCAGATGAGAAGCCTCTGGACTCAGACCTCAATCAGCTGTTGGAGCTACAAAGACATTCATGGGAGCATCAGGAAGGGATGTCTGGTGCACTCCTCAGATAGCCAGGGACAATAGAGGAGTCCGTCCACTTTAAGTCCGAGGCATCCGCGCCGTCATGCCATCATACCGAGGTGAACATTTGGCAGGATGGCAGCCACCATAGACACCATGGTCCAGGACATTGGTCCTGCACTGTTTCACGGGCTCAACTCCATCACTGATGCCATAGTTGGCCTCCAACAGTGTCAACACGAGAATGGTGCGAGGCAGCTCTATCTCACTCCAGCTCCCCCTTCTGCTCAAGGTGTCAGCCAGGGGCACCCATAGGGAGGAGGATTAGCAGCTCGGCCGGGGACAACCACTCAGGTGACTTTGGGAATGTCTGGCCGATCCAAATCCCTTCTTCCTGTCATCCCCCCAGCTCCAGCTCCACAGGTCGAGGAGGGTGCACCTGGCCCACAGCAGGAGACCCAAAGCAGGCCAGTGCCCTCCAGGTCTTGGCCTTCCAGAGGATGCCCACCCAGGTCATCACAGACAGGGTGTAACAGTCAGCAGGCTGCCTTGGCCTCTGCTGTGGATGTCGGTAGAGCACCAAGACGTAGCGGCAGGGTTAGGAAGGTTAAGAAAGTGTAGTTGCAACGTGTGGGCACAGATGTTAATCACTTGTACATAATGTTCACTATTGTCAATAAACTCCCAAGAATGTCTCCTTGTCTATGGCTCTGTGTTATGATGAGCAGTGTTCGTGTTATTCAGATGTGAAACCTTGGTTCCTGCACAAAATAAAGGCAGGTGTCTCAGTCCAGGGCTTCTTCCCTGTGCAGTGTGTAACTGTCATGAAGAGATATTAATGTCTATAATGTTATTGGAAATTATTTTTAAATTGGAATTGTAATAGGGTCTGTATCCGTGTGTGTGTCTGTGTGTGGATTAATTGGATGAAAGCCAGCTAGTCTGGGTGCTTTGATGTATAGTAGTTTGAGTTGTTAATTAGATAAACGTAAGGAGTAGAAGGTAAAGTGCAATTTGCATTTGTTGAATAAACCATTCAAAAGAATGGGTAAAATCTTGCACTAGCTGGGAGACGCTAAGCAATGTGTTTTTATTACTAATAAAATTGGTGGAATGAAAGGATTATTGTTAGGAGGGATAAAACTAGAAGCCTAGAATGGAAAATTTACATTCAAAGGGGAAGCTAGGTATAAACAGAAAGGAGTTGTGTGTGTGCAGGTCAGAGGCATTTAAGATCTAACCAGCCTGTAAGCCTACAGCCGCGCTTGCAAATTGAAAGGAACCTCATTTGGAACTCGTAAGGTCAAATGTGATTTGCCTGGTGTCTGTTTAAAGTCTATGGGTTATTGTTGCCTTGGTGAAGATTTGCCTGGGCATGATTAATTTGGGGATTTGTTTAAAAGTTATTATGGTAGTAATTTGTAGACATGTGTGTGTGTTTAATTTGTTGTTAAATTAATAAATGTTTAACTTAGCTTTATATAAAAAACCTCTTGAGGCTTGGTTTATTCCTGAATTCAGAGCTGCATCTCAAACATGCCAATTGAAAATATAGGTTTTGACAGTTGTTCAAGTTTCCCTCTAGGATTTAAACAACTCAGCCTTTACCAACTGCTGTGTCATAACAGTAACCTTCAGACCAAAGTGATGGTCCGACTTCATGCTCAAAGGATGCATCAGTGATGCCTGCACCTCGATGGTGCTTGTCACTGGGGCCAGAATGTCATGGGCAGGCATCACAGAGTTCCATCATTCTCTCTGTGTGCTCTCAGCACCTTTGAGGTGGGGCTGGCAGACAGGAAACTGAGAGTAGGAATAAATGAGTCTTTTTCAGAGTGGCAGGAGGTGACTAGTGGGGTACCTCAGGGACCAGTGCTTGGGCAGCAGCCATTCACGATATATATCAATGATTTGGATGAGGGAACCAAATGTAATAGTTCCAAGTTTGCTGACGACATGAAACTTGGTGGGAATGTGAGTGGTGAGGAGGGTGTTAAGAGGCTTCAGGACGATTTGGACAGGTTGAGTGAGTGGGCAAATACATGGCAGATGCAGTATAACGTGGATAAGTGTGAAGTTATCCACTTTAGTAGGAAAAACAGAATGGCAGAGTGTTATTTAAATGGTGATAGATTGGGAAATGTTAATGTACAAAGGGATCTTGGTCTCTGCACTGAAAGCAGGTACAGCAAGTAATTAAGAAGGCAAATGGTATGTTGGCCTTCACTGTGAGAGGACTTGAGTACAGGAGCAAGGATGTCTTACTGCAGCAGTACAGGGCCTTGGTGAGACCACACCTGGAGTATTGTGTGTAGTTTTGGTCTCCTTACCTAAGAAAGGATATACATGCCATAGAGGGAGTGAAGCGAAGGTTCACCAGACTGATTCTGGGAATGGCAGGATTGTCGTCTGAGGAGAGATTGGGCCGACTAGGCCTGTATTCACTGGAGTTTGGAAGAATGAGAGGAGATCTCATTGAAACATATAAAATTCTGACAGGGCTGGACAGACTGGACGCAGGGATGTTGTTCCCTCTGGCTGGGGGGATCTAGAACAAAGGGTCACAGTCTCAGGATACGGGGTAGACCATTTAGGACTGAGATAAGGAAAAATTCTTCACTCAGAAGGTGGTGAACCTGTGGAATTCTCTACCGTAGAAGGCTGTGGAGGCCAAGTCACTGAATATATTTAAGAAGGAAATGGATTTCCAGACTCTAAAGGCGTCATGGGATATGGGGAGAGAGCGGAAGTATGGCGTTGAAATAGAGGATCAGCCGTGATCCTATTGAATGGTGGAGCAGGCTGGAAGGGCCAAATTACCTCGTCCTGCTCCTATTTTCAATGTTTTGATCTCTTCAGCATCTGTGGCCGGTGACGCTGTGCTCCTGAAGGGGACAGGTGATGAAGGCTGCCAAAGGGTCAGGTGTATTTAAAATTTCACAGCTGTGCTTCCATGATATGACCCTGATCACAGAGTGCAAGCGAGCTGCCCTCAGCCACACAGAAGTCAGACATTCACAGAGGAAATGTAAAGATCTATGGAGTGTCCTCACTGCATGTCGTCTTTATCCTCCTGGAATCTTGTACCTTTTGGGGCCTCTGCTGCGTCTCCATGACATGAGTCTGAGCACTGAGCGTGTGTGCGCTGCCATCAGCCATATAGGTGTCAAATGTTCGCAGATGCAAGGCGATGATGTCAGGACTGTCCTCACTGCATCTTGTCATCATCCTCCATGAATCTAGCAGCAGGTGAGTGCACCTGCCTCATCCGGCCAGTGTGGTGGCCTCATTGCTGGCATCCTCACCTTCGAGGACATCATCCTTATCCCCTTCGACGTCCTCCTCATTGGAAGAGATGGGCAGCTCTTCCATCTCCTCCTCAGCCAGGTCCTCCCCCGTTGCAGCACCAGGTTGTGTTGTGCGCAGCAAGTTATGATGATGCGCGGCACCCTCAGTGGACTGTTTTGCAGTGCCCAACCAGACCTGTTGAGGCACCAGAACCTCATTTTCAATATGCCAATTGCTTGCTTCACTGGGTCATGGCATGAGCCTCGTTACACTGTTGCTTTGCTGCAGTCTGAGGTGGCCATCAGCCTCATCCTCTGTGGGTAGCCTTTGTCCCCGAGGAGCCAACCCTGCCACCACTGCGGACCTGTTAGGGATCTGAGACCTGAGACCTGCTGAGGATGTAGGAGTCACGGGCGGTCCGTGGGAATTGCATGCAGACCTGATGAACTTTCAGCGAGTAAAAGCTCTTGTGGTTCACATACTGGACTGCTTGTTGCCATGGAGATTCAAGTAGCACCTGAGTGCAGTCGATGGCACCCTGCACCTGTGCAAAACGAGAGATCTGCGCAAATCCCAACGCTCTTGCTTCCTGGTCCCAAGTGAAATGCACAAGGTTGTGTGCCTTCGTGAAGATGACATCCGTGACCTCCTGGATGCACCTGTGTGTGGAGGCTTGCGATATCTTGCACAGGTTATTGGTGGAGCTCTGGATGGAGCCACTGGCATAAAAATTGAGCACCACGGTCACTTCCATGGCCACTGGCAGTGGATGCCCTCCATGTCCCCGTGGCACCAAATCCTGCATCAGGTGGCATATATGACCGACCAGTTCCTAGACATGCAGTCTTCGGCGACACTGGTTCTCAGTCATCTGCAGGAATGACAGGCACCGTCTATGGAGCCTAGGTCTAGCAAGGTGCCTACAAGCAACAGCTCACTCTGAATCTTCAGCTGTGTATGCAGGAGGCCCTACTGCACCTTCATCTTGAGAGTGGTGCTCCTCTCTTTAGTGAGCCAGGTGCCTCTGTTGTACTCTTCTCCTTCTTCTTTGCTCTCTGTTAGCATGAGGCATACAGCTCGATCACCAGGCTCCATGATCCTGATGTTCTCCTCCTGCAGGATCAAAGAGAGACACGTGGGTTAGCATGTGTGCCCTAAGGACCTCTTTTGGTTAAGACTCTAGCTCTGGCTGCGTCTTAAAGCCCCTTCACACATGACAGAGTGTGCTGGACTTCAGGGCTGTCCGAAACCCCACCCACCTCCACCCATTCCGCTTGATCGATTGGCGGCAGCTTTGGCAACTATGTCTCAGCTCAGACGTAGGCACTATCCAAACCTGCGCCAATTGTTCTGCTGTCCCCTAAAATGCACATTAATTTGTAATCTGCACCAGAGGGATGAAAGGTTCTGGAGCATTTGGTGGCACTTACATGCTTTTGTGTTGCTTGAGCGGGAAGAAAATTTTCAGAGGCCCGACTCCAAACATGTCAATGGAGCTGCTGCTGAACGGCCTCAGCTGCGGAAGAATGCTCACTTTCGACAAGCTTTTCCAAGTGTGTGGACGCTTCCCTCACCCTACCCCCAGCCCCTCCCACCCCCAACCCCCAGCACGTGCTTGTGGACTTCCATCAGTCTGTGCTGCCTTGCACATACCCCCGCAACTCCTCTCCTCCACCACCCCTCGGCCCCACCCACTCTGGAGCCCTTGCCCCAGCACCTCACTGAAAGCCAGCCAGGAAATAGTGACTGTACCTCCCCGCCCCCCCCACCGAATGCGCGGTGCCTTTTCCTTGATGTCTTATGGGTGATCCTCGCGAACAGTGTGCAAAATTGTGTGCATGTGTGCACTCAGCTCCGAATTCGCCCCGAAGTTCAGCTCACTGGGTAGATGCCTTTTGAAGGCAGTCATGAAGCACGCCGTTCTGAAGTCACGCCGGCTTGGGTGGTTAATTTGATGTGGGGGGATGATTCTGGCAGGCAGGCACAATGATGAAATGCAAATACATTCAACTTAAGTTCCTGGTGTTGGATGGTGGGAAACACGGTCCGGCATTGACGGGCAGAGTAGATGATCACAAACTGGTTTCAGAACAGTGTAAAACTGATTTTTGGCCTTCTCGCCATATTGTCCGCTTGCACTGCCAAGCATGCTCGCCACCAACAGGAGCAGAAAATTACGGCCTATAACTCTACCTGAAGGAGAAGAAAGGTTAAAATTTTGGGTTGAAGCTCTTCACCATAATATAATAATTTAAAATTATTTGCCATTTGTGTTATGTGAACATAGCTTGGTCAAAGAATCAGATAGAATGCATTTTACATGAAACCATTGTGTTTTTTAAGAACATTTTAATTTGGAATCCCGCATGAAGGAGGTTGGAATATAAATCCAATTTATGAAAGCAGTTGAGAGATTAAGTACAAGACCAGAGAAAACTGCAGTCCATCTGGCCACTTCCCAGTCCATTAATTCTTGAGTGCATGCTGAATTCTGAAGGCTGCTCTGACAGAAAAGCTGTAAGAGAGAGTGCCTCACATACATTATATAAAATTCCTTACCTGAGGGGTGTGATTTGAGACAGCATTCTGCTTGAAACTTGAGTTATTAACATTTTCTGTGCAGTGCTAAGGATTTTGTTTTGTGCCTAGAGGCTGCTCTCACTGTTAAAAAAAAATGACTATTTGTCTTGTAGCTTTAGTGTAATCCATTGCATTTTATACTCAATGGAGGTATTTTTGACTTTTAGTGAGAGTGTAAAATGGGAACAATCAGAGTGATTGCCCAATTCTCACTTTTATTGAATCAAAAGAACCAAAAATCAGGAGTGGTGTTTAACGAGCAGCAGATCTTATTTGACATTTTCATTGTGGGCAAATGTTAAAATGATCCTGTTGGTTTTGTAAATAAAATCATTGTTTCACCCTTTCAAAGCTGCTTCATGTTTCATATTCTCCATCAATCCAAAGTGAGTGTGGAAGTGTTACATCAGCGCAAAATGAATCCATTGGCAGTGATGCAATTGGATTAATTAGTGATGTCTGTGCATTTTAAATGAGAAAATGGTGCAAAAGAACCTAAAATTGTAACACATGCTGGGAGGTAAGAGATAATTTTACAAACTCATGCTTACACTGGTATATCTATTCTCAATATGTACTCCTGATGGGCAAGGTTTCCCATTGGGAGTGTGATTTCATTTAAAAAAACTAACTCATTACTGGGAAAAGGAGCACACAACTCAGAGGACCTTTCTAAATGAGGAACACAGCATGAAGAGATGATGCTGAAGACAGGAGATCATGGCTGGTCAACACAAGTAAAGTGGGTCAAAATCCTGGAACTACCTCCCTAACAGCACTGTGGGTGTACCCACACCACATGGACTGTAGCAGTTCAAGATGGCTACTCACCACCACCTTCTCAAGGGCAACTAGGGATGGGGAATAAATGCTGGCCTAGCCAGCAAAGCCTGCATCCCATGAATGAATAAAAGAAAAAGCAACAGAAACATAAATATTATAGCCACAGCTTTCTTGTTTAGCTGTGAGAACTAGAGTTTAGAAAAAAAGATTGAATTTATATAGCAACTTTCACAGGCTGTCTCACAGCACTTTTAACAAATGAAGCATTTTTGAAATATAGTTACTGTTGCAATGTAGGAATTATGGCAACCAATTTGTACACAGCAAGCTCCCACAAACAGCAATGTAAGAAGAACCAGATAAACTGTTTTCGTGATCTTGATTGAGGGGTAAGTATTGACTAGGACACTGGGGCTGACTTCCCTGCTCTTCATCAAAATAGTGCTATGGGTCAGACTGAGAGGGCAGAGAGGACCTCAGTTTAACATCTCATCCAAAGCACAGCACCTCCAACTTTGCAACACTCCTTCAGTACTGTAATGCAAGGCTTGATTTTTGTGCTCAAGTCCTAGAAGTGAGACTGCTACCAACTAAGCAACAGCTGAGACACCTAGGCAGAGCTTTCTTGAAAAGCACTCCTACTAATGCGATCTCTGCCAATATAAGCCTAAATCAACTCAAACCACTGTTGTCCAACTGTCGTAACCAGGGAATCATTTGCAATGCCTTCCCTTCCTGCCCTTCTCAAAAGGACAAATTAATATTAAGTGGGTGAACACTTACAATTCGAGTTACAAGGCCTAAAACCTGTGCATGACTGGCTCCATCCATCTCTCTGACAACTGTCTGAGGCTGAACCCAAATCTTATGGATCTGGCAGATGAAGACACGGTCACCAGTGGTAGAGCAATGAAAATCAGGAATATTCAAAAGACCAGAACTGGAGAAGCACGGATATCTTAGAGGGTTGTGATGCTGGAGAAGATTAGAGTGATTTGAAAACAAGGATGAAAACTTTAAAATCGAGGTGTTGCTTAATGTAACAAGCGCATCGGTGAAGAATGAACTGAACTTGGTGCTAGTTTGGGCATGGGAGGCAGAGTTTTTAATACCTCAAGTTTATGGGCGATAAAATGTGGAGGCCAATCAGGATGCACTGGGATATTCCTGGTGTCCTAGGCCCATCTTCAGCTGCTTCATCAATTACCTTCCCTTCATTATCAGGTCAGAAGTGGCTATGTTTGCTGACGATTACACAGTGTTCTGTACTATTTGAAACTCCTCAGATGATGAAGCAGTCCATGTCCCCATGCAGCAAGAGCTGAGCAACATTAGGCTGATAAGTGGCATGTAAGATTTGCACCACACAAGTGTCAAGCAATAATTCTCCAACAAGAGAGAATCACCTTGAGGTTCAAATGGCGTTACTATTGCTGAATCCTCCACTATCAATATCCTGGAATTTACCATTGAAACTGAACTGTTGCAATCATATAAATAGTGTGATACAAGAGCAGGTCAGGGGCAGCAAATTCTATAACATTTAACTCACCTCCTGACTCCCCAGAGCCTGTCCACCAGCTAGGAGGCACAAGTCAGGAGTGTGATGGAACACTCTCCGCTTGCCTGAGTGAGTGCAGCTCCAACAACACTCCAGAAGCTCAACAACATTCAGTACAAGGCAACCTGCTTGATTGACACCCCATTTACTGCCTTACACATTCACTCCCTCCACCACCAGTGCACAGTGGCAGCAGTTTGTCTCATCTACAAGATGTTCTGCAGCAAATCACAAGGCTCCTTCGACAGCACCTTTCAAATCTGCGATCTCTGCCACCTAGAAAGACAAGGACAGTAGATGCACAGGAACACCACAACCTGCAAATTTCCCTCCAAGTCACTCACCATCCTGACTTGGAAATATATCACTGTTCCTTCACTGTCACTGTGTTAAAATCCTGGAACTCCCTTCCTAACAGCACTGAGAGTGTATCTACACCACATGGACTGCAGTGGTTCAAGAAGGCATCTCAACACCACCTTCTCAAGGGCAATTAGGAATGGGCAATAAATGCTGGCCCAGCTGGTGACGCTAACATTCCAAGGACCAATTAAAAAAAATCTAATTTTTAGTTTGTTGTAATTTTTTATCCCTTTTTCTAAAATTAACTTGTTCGAAGCAGTGGACAAAAATTTTAAATACTTATTGCTTCACTTCGACTATAAGCATTGGAGGGAAAAAAGCAGCTCCTTCCTCCTCTGCACCAAATTTCCGACTTCAGCACTCTGTTAACGTTTACTTTTTTCACAATCCCTCTGGTACCCACACATTTAATTGGAGGAAGTCTCTGCTCACTATATCATGGCAACTAAGGCACTTACAATAGCAATGGTTAATCGTATAATGGCTTTTTTTCATGTTTCTCGATAAGAACAATTCTTTTGTTTTTTTTGCTATCCTGAGTTTTCAATATAATACAGTTTATGTTTTGCCAGAATGTGACCCTTTGGGTGTGGCTGTACTCAAAGAATCAGAATTATCTTGAAATAGTTGAACGCACAACATTAATATCTTGTATCTGTGTAATGCATTTATATATTTGAGATGAGGAGAAAAATATCATTGTACTCTTTTTAACATATTGCAAACTTGATGTGAAAATGTATACTGACACATCAAAACATTTTTGCTTTGCACACTCACTCCTACAGTTCCCAGTTCAAATAATCATTGAAGCAGCAAATTGTCAACTGGCTCCACTTAATTCCAACTGGTTCCAGTTTGCTGTCAACTTGTTATGGCAGGACTCAACTGGATCAAGTATGATTCAAATGGTTACAGTTGAAGTCAACTGGGTCAAGCGGAATCACAAGTTGTATACAAGTTGAACCAGTAAACAAGTCAACTGATTCCAGTGAGATTCAAATGGTCCCAGTTAAAGTCAACTGGACAAATGGGGATGCCAATGAGTTTCCAGTTATAATAATTAGTTCCTCCAGTTGCATTCAGTTAAAACTGGTTGTGACCTGTTATTTCCAATAGAAATCAGTTATGACCAGTTGATATTCCCAATGGTTTGATTTTTCCTCAAATGCAGTGCATTTGTCAGGCAGGCAATCTGAAAACTTATAGATGGTGGAGGATTCAAGAAAGCTGGTGGTGTAGCTGGTAGAGCTGGGTTCATCAGTGTACATGTGGAAACTAACACTGTGTTTACCAAGAGGCAGCATATAGATAAGAAACAGGTGGGGGCCAAGGATAGATCCTTGGGGGATGCCAGAGGTGCAGCAGCAGGAAGAGAAACCATTGCAGGTGATTCTCTAGCTACAATTATATAGTTAAGAATGGAATCAAGTGCGTACAGCCCCACCCAGCTGGACAACAGTGTAAAGACATTGGAGGAAAATGGTGTGACCAACCATGTCAAAGGTTGCAGACAGGTCGAGAAGGATGAGAAGGGATTGTTTACCTTTGTCACAGTCACATGGGAATGGAGGAATTAGAAGCGGCCTCCAATGTCTGTAAATCAGCACAGAAAGCTTCAGCTTTCTCATGGGATAATTTTACAAATTTGCATTCTCACTGTAGAGCTTTAACTTTTGTTGGTGAAAATTCCTTTGAGACACGTTAGCAGAAATTTGTAAACATGTCTTCAATAGGTTTTTGGAGGGATAAAGAATGAATGCAATTAAACAGCTGCCATACCTGCTGAGTCTTTCCAGCATTTTCTGCAATTGTCATTGGCTATTGAGAAGAGTTAGGAAGAGGTTCAGACATTTCATGATTGAAAATGAAGCCCTGGGATAAGACAATATACAATGGTACAAAGGAGATTAGGTTAAACGTTAAACAGTAAGGCTGTGCCCTCATAAATGACTGAATTTCAATCTATCATGTCACACCGTCTTAATGTGGAGATAAAGGACATATTTGTAGATAAAGCTAAACCATTGATGTTATATTATAATTCAATGGAGACTAGACTATAGTCATGAATTATTTTCAATGGGACAAATTACCCTATCTTAATTTAGACCTCTCATGCTTGCAATATAATAGAACAAGCAGTGGAACAGATGGTGAACCCTCTCAGGCAAACATGTTAACATCAGGGGAAATGAGGATTCTGCAATTAATAGGGAGGGAGGCTCTCAAAAGTGCTGGCCTTGATGAAGTTGGGTGGTTGCAAAATCCAACTGGAACGTTCTATATTAATCATATATTCCATATTTTGCACCATATGCTCCATTTCCATACATATCATTATGAAAGTACTTCAGTTGATGACAATGCATTAAAAAAATGAATACGTGCAATGACCTACTCCTAATCTTCCATCTGCTCCCCTCGCAAAACAAAGAAAATCCAACCCACCTAGCAGCACCACTGAAAACAAGGACCAGCAAAGTTACAGATAGCTTGGATGCTTGGATAGCTAATGTGGCGTTGCTGAGGAAGCACTGAGTGATGATGAAGACTAAGCAATAATGGAAGTCGATGAGGGGTGAGTTGGAGCAGAGGAAAGATTTTATGGGGTAGGTTTTTAACTTGTCACTTGGGGGTAAAACAGTGATACAGATTAACCATTGCAACAATGAACATTAAATTCAGGCAGTTTATGTAATGGGTAGCTGATATGTTTTGTCTGTTTTATGTTGGGCAAGTTGAAAATCTGCCCCTTGTTCTTTTCTGAATTCCACAAATTTCTCACCAATTTCTGGTATAACATACAACTGAAGTCTGTACTGCAAAGGTCAGGAAATCAACTAAGAAGGGATACAAAAAACATAAGACTCTATGTGCCAAATTTTCATCTGGCTGCAGAGGTGCATTTAGGCACGCGAATGGACACACTTTGTTTTTTTTGGGGAGGAAATCCGATTTTCCTCTGCATTCCCAACCCCGCAGCATTTTTCTCTGGCATGTTGGGGATGCCTAGTGTGCAAAATACACACTCGCCCCCTCACGTCAGGTTCTCCAGTTTAAATGGCGGATGAAAATCAGATTTCTTCCCCCACACCATTTTTGACTAATGGTGCAGGGTTTTGGAAGCCCATTAAAAGCAGATTTGAGAATTCATGAAGAAAGTGGAAAGCCTGCTGTGGAGTTTGGAGCATTCTGAAAGGTAAGTGTAAAGTGTTTTCACACCTTCAGATGTCACTATTGGGTGATGTATCTTAATGTAGATTTGTTTTGATGCAGTGATTCATGATAGAGATCTGCTGCAGGGAGGTGGTGTCATAGTGGTATTGTCACTGGACTAGTATTCCAGAGACCCAGGGTAACTCTCTGGGGACCTGGGTTTGATCCCACCATGGCAGATAGTGAAGTTTGAAATCAATAAAAAAAATTGGAATTAAAAGTCTGATGATGACCATGAAACCATTGTCGATTGTCATAAAAACCCATCTGGTTCACTAATGTCCTTTAGGGAACGAAATCTGCTGTCCTTACCTGGTATGGCCTACATGTGGCTCCAGACCAACAGTCATGTGGTTGACTCTTAAAATGCCCTCTGAGCAAGGGCAATTGGAAATGGGTAATAAATACTGGCCTAGCCAGTGATGCCCACATCCCATGAATGAAACAAAAAAAAATCTGTCCTTTAAAGGTAAGTTGTCCCTTACATTGACTAGTCTTTTGTATTTGTTCATTTGCATTACTGTGCTTTTCAATGGAGAGAGCATCATAATACTGTGAAAAATACAAAATGTCCTTTCAGCCAGTGTTGTCATCTTTTCTGCTGTGATTTAAATGGCTCTGGCTAATTAAAAACACCTGGTTTGACACTTGATAAAATCTATCACCTGTTCCCTTACATTGATTGACAGGCATTTTGAAATTGAAATCAGCATTTGCTGTTCTTTCTTTCCCAGAGAGTAGACTATTGTTTGGATAGCAGTGGCTGATTACGCTTGGCCGACTTTCAAGAGCTAATGGATTCAGCACAGTAGGTGTTCCATTCAGCTGAGAACAAATGACAGTTTCAGGATATTGTAATAACAAATTGTCCCTTTGATGTGGTCTGGGTGATCTGAGGGGACATGGGGAAAAAGAGGTTGCATGGGATGGCATTGGTGACCCAAGCAGTCATGCTGGGTACATGGGGACATAGAGGTGGCATGGAGTGGCATGGGTGATCTGAGGGAGCATAGGTTATGGATGAAGGGGAGAGTGAGGGGTGAGGTTTAGGGGACCATTAAACACTGTTGGGAGCTGCATTACTGTGTTCAAGAACTGAGGAGGGCCTTCTAACTGATCTACCTCACCACGTGCTCTCGTCACACACTCCAGCACAGCTGGCAAACTGCACTGCAAACCTGACACTAGTGTGAAAAGAAAAAAATGGTGTGTGAAGCTACACATGGGTCGGGTGTGCAGTTTGAGAACCATGAACGTGCACAGGTCGGGTTTCCCCAATTCCAGAGGAAGATACGGCTCATATTTCCTTGTTCTGGAGAACAACAACCCCAGTTTCTCAGCTCTGCAGTTAACTGTAGCTTTTTAGAGAAGAAAACATGAGTAGCAGATCATTCATTGTGCTGTTTCACTTGCTTTTAGACTCCTGACTGCTGTTGGAACAGAATGACAAACTGGAAGCTTAATGGCAGTTCTAGGAACATAGGAACATAGGACTTAAGAACAGGACTAGGCCATTCAGCCCTTCAAGCCTGCTCCACATTTCAACGTGATCATGGCTGATCCAGTTGTGGTATCAGCTCCACTTTCCTGTCTGCCCCCCCAAAACCTTCGACTCCCTTGCCTATCAAAAATCTATTGAACTCAGCCTTAAATAAATATAAAGACCCATGTTCAGCACCATTTGCGACTCCTCAGATACTGAAGTAGTCAATGTCCAAATGCAGCAAGATCTGGACAATATCCAGGCTTGGGCTGACAAGTGGCAAGTAACATTTGTGCCACAGAAGTGTCAGGCAATGACTATCTCCGACAAGTGAGAATCCAACCATTGACGTTCAATGACATTACCGTCACTGTATCCCCCACTATCAACATCCTGGGGGTTACCATTGACCAGAAACTAAACTGGACTAGCCATATGAATATTGTGGCTACAAGAGCAGGTCAGAGGCTAGGAATTGTGCAGCGAGTAACTCACCTCCTGACTCCCCAAAGCCTGTCCACCATCTACAAGGCACAAGTCAGGCGTGTGATGGAATACTCCCCATTTGCAGCTCCCACAACACTGAAGAAGCTGGACACCGCCCAGGACAAAGCAGCCCGCTTAATTGGCACCGCATCCACACACATTCACTCCCTCCACCACCGACACACAGCAGTAGTAGATGCACTGCAGGAGTTCACCAAGGCTCCTTTCTCCGCACCTTCCAAACCCACGGCCACTACCACCTAGAAGGACAAGGGCAGCAGACTCCACCACCTGGAAGTTCCCCTCCAAGTGACTCACCATCCTGACTTCGAAATATATCACCGTTCCTTTACTGTCACTGGGCCAAAATCCTGGAACTCCCTTCCTAACAGCACTGTGGGTGTACCTACACCACGTGGATTGCAGCGGTTCAAGAAGGCAGCTCACCACCACCTTCTCAAGGGCAACTAGGGATGGGCAATAAATGCTGGCTTAACCAGTGAAGCTCACATCGTGTGAATGAATAAAAAAAGACCTTCACTGCTCTCTGGGGAAGAGAATTCCACACTCTAGTTTCCCTCTGAGAGAAAAAAAATTCTCCTTGGGCAGAATTTTCCGTCTGGTGGGGGGGGTGGGGAGGTGGCAGAGCAGGAGTGGGCACGGGCAGGCGCCACTGGTGATTGGGTCCGTGCCGCCATTTTACGCGGGTGGGCCAATTAAGGCCCGCCCAGCGTGTTTCGTGGCTCCCAGGGACAGCGGGTGTGGGCGGGCGGCAGAGTATCGGCAATCGCTGCCGGGTCGAATGGAGACCTGGCGACCTGTTTAAAGGGCAAGCTGCAGCCACTCCAAGGCTGCTGTACATTGCCAGAGGTTGGGGCCATCGCAGATCCAGGCTGGCCATGCAGGAGGGTAGGGCGAGCGGTCAAAGTGCCCCCCCGGATTTCGGACGAGTGCCTTGCTGCCCTCCTCGAGGAGATGGCAGCACGGTGGGAGGTGCTCGTCTCCCAGGACAGGAGGAGGAGGCCACCCCACTTGACCAAACATGCCTGGGAGGAGGTAGTGGAGGGTGTGAGCTCCCACAACATGGTGCGGCGCATATGGATCCAGTGCCACAAGCGCTTCAACGACCTGCTGACAGGAAGGGTGAGTAGCATCTTGGCATCATTCACTTCACCATTTTGTAAGCTTCTCTCCCCTCCCCGCCCCCCTCCCCCCCCAACCCCCCCCGCCCACCCACGCCGGCCCCCCCACCCATGCCTGAGTGGCCTGAGCGCATTGACGACATGTGTCCTTAGCTGGGCGACTCAGCAGATATTCCCTATGCGTTGGTCAGCCTGAGAGGGTGGTGATGAGATGGGCTCTGCACCCGCAGCATGTGGTGGACTGACACCCACATGACTGTGGTGGGGGCAACCTGGAGAATCTGCACCCAGGCGCAGTGCTCGAACTCCAGGATATGTCGAAGTCAGGGTGATGACATGGTGGGACGGGGTCTTCAAGGTGGCATGGCACAGATAGATCTGCTGCCCTCTGCGATCCATGTCATTGTGCCTCCTTGCTATGGCAGGTTAAACTGCGTGCTCCCAAGTGTGATGAAGTCAGCATGTGGCCAAACGGGTTGCGGCGGTAGGAAGGACACACCTGGCATGTTTGTGTGAGTGTTCGGCAGCAGCGGGGTAAGGATGCATTAGATCCCTGCAATGGCCAACTGGGCTTAGGGTAGGCCGGCCGCGAGGAGATTCACGGTACAAGTATCACTTATGAATGCTGTTTTCTCATTTCCAGAAGAATTCTCACAAACTGCCGAGCGGGTGAGGACTGACGGTGGGCCAGCCCAGGTAGTGCTGCATAGTCGCGTCAAGCAGGAGGCCTTCGACCTGGAGAGGCGCCACGCGCCCAGGTCCACTGGAGTTGGAGAAGCTGGGGTTCCACAGGTCTCCCACCTCGGTGCCCATCATTCTACGGTGAGCAGGGAATGCCGAATGGACCTTACGTTGGCGGAGCAGCTGCCTGTCATCTCTGCTGGCGCCTCTCAGGGCGCTCTGGATGAGGCCAGCAGCTCCTCTGCCTCTCTGCCAGTGACGACGGCATCCAATGAGGCTGCGCTGACTGGGGAGATGCCAGCTGCGGAGCTGGCAGCTCCATCCCAGGCGGGGCCAGCACAGGCTCGATAGGCCAGAGGATGTCCGCCAAGGTTATCGAAGGCAACAGGACAGCAGAGACAGCAGGCTGTCTCAGATGCCAGTGCCAGCAAGGGGGCACCACAAAGACGTAGCACCCATAAATAAAAAATTAAGGCACCTTAGGCACACCCTAGGTTCATTACTGGTGGTTTTTTGTTGGCACCCCTATGAGTTCTTTCTGATCGTGCTTGCAGTGCAATGCCATTTTATTTGTGATATGTTAAGAGACTTTTGTGAAAACATTAAATTAAGATCGTCTAACATGTCTGGGGGTGCCTCTTTTCTTGGGCAGGTGGATGGATTCCTGCGATGTTATGAGTGATTTGTGTGTCATTGACATTAATTGACTGGGCCCATCGTCAATGCTCCTATTCTGACAGATTTGGCCCTAATGTCTCCAGTATGGAGGCTGCAGCCCAGGCTTGTTTTGGAGGTCTATATGTGCTGTGCTAGCTGAAGGTTCCTTGGATTAGAGCCTCCAGGGTGTCCCTGCCTCCCTGGAGTATGCCCGGGTCAGCGTCTGCCCCCTCAGGATTTCCCTGTGCGTGCTCATCCTCAGACTCATTGTTGGACTCATCATGTTCAACCGCAGCCACTCCATCTACATCTTCTTCGTCCGCAGGTCCGCCCTTTGCAGTGCAAGATTGTGGAGGGTGCAGCATGCAACCACTATCAGGGACATTCGGTCTGGGTGTACTACAGTCCGCCCCCGGAACAGTCCAGGATTCGGAAGTACATTTTGAGAAGACCGATGGTTCTCTCCACCACAGCCCTTGTGGAGGCGTGACTTCTATTGTACCGCTGCTCAGCTTCTGTTGTTGGATGGCGGAGAAGCGTCATGAGCCACCTTCTGAGGGGATAGCCCTTGTCACCCAGCAGCCATCCATCAAGCTGGGCTGGAGCACTGAAGAGACCCAACACCTGGGAGTGTCTGAGGATGTAGGCGCCGTGGGAGCTGCCTGGGTACCTGGCACAGACTTGTAGAATCAGCATCCTGTGATCACACACTATCTGCATGTTCATGGAGTGGAAGCCCTTCCTGTTGACGAAGGCACCGGGCTCACTTGCTGGTTCCTTGATGTCCACATGTGTGCAGTCTATTGCACCCTGGACGAGGGGGAAGCCAGCCATTGCCGCGAAGCCTCTGACTCACTCTGTCTGGCTAGCCTTGTCCCAGCAGTAGTGGATGAAGGTCAATGCACGCCTGAACAGAGCGTCTGTAATCTGCTTGACACAAGTGTGGACAGCTGATTGGGAGACACCGCAAAGATCACCCACTGACCCCTGGAAAGAGCCGGAGGCATAGAAGTTGAAGGCAGCTGTGACCTTTAGAGCCATTGGCATGGGGTGTCCACCCACACAGTTTGCAGAGATCTCAGGGCCAATCATCTGACAGATAGTTTTGACTGTCTCCCTTGACAGACAGAGCCTCCTTCAGCATTGCACCTCAGACATATTGAGGTAGCTGCTTCACTGCCTGTAAACCCTGGCAGCAGGATAGTGGCATCTTCTGCAGCCCCCTCCGCCTTGGTCCACCTCTTGGTCCTGCACCCCTTGAGCCTGCGCCTGTCCTCCCAAAGGTGGCTCCGCTGGGGGCTGAATGTGCACTCCTGGCCTCCTCCTAGTCCTCCCTTCCTTCTCAGAGGAGGTGCCTCCAGTGGAGAGATCACCTCCCATTCCCAGGCTCAGGGAGGCTTCCTGAAACCTACAGGCCCCAAAACAAATCCTCACTGCGAAGTGCTGAACTGAAGGTTATGAGTCCAGTCCAAGCAGCTGGTATGTATTTTGAACTTTTCCAGCTCACACAGGCAAGTTTCAGTAACTTTTGTACAATAAGTTTTAAATCTGTAGAATCACGACCCCACTGAGCCCTCTTCTCCTGCTCGTGGATGAGGTTCATACACATTTCTGCTACCTGCCTGCCCATTGAGCCTGTGCGACGAGCCGGAGATCACACAGATCACAAAACCCCTGTCAAGGGCCTTAAGTGGCCCATTAAGTAATGGCGGGCGTGCAATGGAGATTGTCGCGCGCCCGCCCACCGAAATATTGCAATGGCGCGTGGTGACGTCGGGATGCTCGCCCGACGTCACTGCGCATCATTTTACATATTGGCGTACGGGGCCCGCTCCCCGCACGTCAATAAGAAAATTCTGCCCCTTATCTCGGTCTTAAAAGATGGACCTCTTACTCTTAAACTAAGGAAAAGTAAACTAAGAAAATAGATAGATTTCTAAAAAGGAAATAGATTTCTGGACTCTAGAGGCATCAAGGGGTATGGGGAGAGAGTGGGAGTACGGTGTTGAGATAGAGGATTAGCCATGATCGTATTGAATGGCGGAGCAGGCTCGAAGGGCTGAATGATCTATTCCTGCCTCTATTTTCTATGTTTCTATGTCCCTTCATTTTAATCTGCCTCACAAGAGGAAACATCCTCTGGGTATCCACCCTATCAAGTCCCCTCAGGATTTTATATATTTGAATAAGATCACCTCTCATAATACTTACTGATTACGGCAGATTAAAACACCTTGATACAGTCTATGATAACAAATCTAATTGGTAACAGACAATGAGTTAACCCCATTTATATTCTGTAATTTCTCAATATTCACAGTGAAGAGTTATTGCTGAGTGAGAGTCAATAGCACAAACAAAAGGATTGATGTTCTCTCAATCGCTTACCTTTACTTTGTTGGAAGATTCATGGAAGCTCTGAAGCAATGGTATAAACTCTGTTCCCTCTGCTGAGGGATCACTTTTGTGGCTCTTCTCTGCACCTCTATTGGGGCTTGAATGTTTTCTTTGTACCTTCGTGACCAGATCTGTATGTTTTAACTCAAAGTGCAAATCTGATCAGTGTGTTCTTTACAGCAACAGGATGAGATCAGATTTATATCCTACTAATTTGTCAAAAAGGATTAATCATTTCTGGGCTTGAACTTCTATTAGTTCTGAATTTCTGTAGCTCTTATGATGATGTTATGATCAAAACAAGCTTGGAAATAGTGTGGGCAAAGCCACAAAAGGCTGATCCCTCTGGTCAGAGGGCAAAGTTAGGAGGAAAGCTTGAAAAATGTATGCTCTTCAGCCTTGAGAGGAGATAGATGTGAAGGAGCATCATAGAGACATACAAAGTACTCCATGGAACAGTAAATCTTAATCAAGGTCAATCACAACTGCAAGTGTCAAGAAAACAAGACATTGTAATATTTTTCTTCTGTTAATAACCTTGTCATATTTCTTATGTAGTGAAAGACAGGCTGCTGGGGGGAGGGGGGTTGTAAATATAATAATTAGATTACAGAGTGATTGCAAGAGTCAAAAGCCAACAGTAAGAAGTGGTTTTGATGTGTTAATGAACCAAAAGGGACTTCAATCAGAGTTTTACATAAAACAATAACAGGAGTAGTTTTGAATTGCATTGTTTTAGTTCAAAGGGGGATATATGCAGGTGTAAAAAGATGCAAGTAAATAAGGTAAAGTTTGGGTAAGTTTACTTTTTTTTTATAAACCTAAGAGCTAAAGTAAAGAAGAGTCTAATCAAGCCTGGGAAGAAAGCTTTCCTAAAGAGACTGGTTGAGACAATGATCAAAGGGAAGGAACCCATTTAAGGAAATACTGAAGCCTATGTGAAAGGGTAGTTGTTTAGATCTCCCAGAAGACAGCAGGATAGCTGGTCCGAACTCCCAGAAGACAGCAGGATAGCTGGTCCGAACTCCCAGAAGACAGCAGGATAGCTGGTCCGAACTCCCAGAAGACAGCAGGATAGCTGGTCCGAACTCCCAGAAGACAGCAGGATAGCTGGTCCGAACTCCCAGAAGACAGCAGGATAGCTGGTCCGAACTCCCAGAAGACAGAGCGAACAAGACTAGACCTGAAGACCCAGTTTCTGTCAGCCTCAGAGGACGCCCCAGGGAAAAAAGGCACAGTGTGGTAAACATTACAGGAATTCTATAGATTTTGAAAATCTATAAGGATAGTTGCTGAGCAGAAAAGGGGAAGATTAGCTCTGAGGGTAAAGTTAAGATGTTGTGGAACTGTTTTAAAGTACTGTTTACTGCGTGAAGCCATTCTTGTGTTTGTGTGATTGTTTTTTTTTGCTTTATTCTTTTGATAAACGTTTACTCTACTATAAAATCATCACAAGTAGTCGGGAACATAATTGCCTGATTTCAGAACCTCTCCTCATACTATACAAATTGCAAAAACCATTTTGGCAGCTGTTTCAAGCAAGAGTTTCCCTCTCGGATTTGGGCAGCTTGGCATTTACCAGCAGCTGTGCCATAACACATGACAAGAGATTAAAGTCAAAAATTGTGACCAGAAAGTTCAAGACCGATGCCAAAAAGCATTTCTTCATGGAAAACATGAATGCCCAATGATCTTCTGATTAAAGTCATGGAGGCAACATATCTGCGACAGGTGGATACTATTGAAAAGCATAGGTTTTTATGGAAACGAGCTAGATAGATAAAATAGCCTCCTTCGTTTGCACTTTTGTGATCTGGTAAAAAACAAATAATTCTCATTTTTATTAGAGGAGCCCTTGAAGAGTTAAATATTTGTGATTGTATGCACTTCTTCCAATTACTGCAGATCAAACACAGAAAAGAACTTACAAAGAGTCACCATCTGTGATACTATTAGGTGACAAAAGAGAGAAAAGTGAGCGGATCTCACATATAAGCTGAAGCTGTTAAGAATCAGACAGGAGCTAATTGGGAGAATAAAAGAAAAGCTATTAAGCATGAAAAATCACAGGCACAGCCACAGGAGCAGATACCATCAGATACCTCACTTCTGTCATCACTGTTTACAGCAGCTGCTGCTTTACCATACCCATCCTATCCCAGGAGATTAATTGTGACCTTTTGCGGAATGAGTGAACTAATTAGAAAAACATAATCGAATGCTTGTTATGTTAGTTAATTTTAGATGATGTTACAAGTGACATTTACACAGTCAATTTTCTGTGCCTGTTTCCCAGACAGCATTTTGTATAAGATTCTGGAGTAAATGGAACACTAGCCTAAGCTTTATCTACCTCAGAAATAATATAACTAACAAATGTTACAGCAGCTTGGAGATGTATCGCATAACACAAAAATAAAACAATAACCTCATGCATAATTTTTAATATGTGCTTTAAGATAATTATTGTTTTTAATTTTTGTTTTATGCTTCCAGAATGAACCATGATGCCATGCTAAAACTAGCCTTAAGACTCTGGAAGTAACGATGTACTGCAGTTGATGCTGAGATCTTTTTCCTCTGAACTTAGGACCATTTATATAACTAAAGATTAAGTAAATTCAGTAAGCCTGAGTTTCCAGAGACAAACCACAGTTGAAGGAAGCATGGATCAGAAAAATGGAGATACAGCATATTTTTCAACACGTGTTATATTTTAATATTGGTACGGTCGATAACTTTTTAAAGACTAATCTGTACTCACAGAGGCGTAGAGGTGATTGAACATTGCAGCTCTCATTTATTCTGCTGCAGCAACAAAACATGGATTCTGTGATCCCATAATGCAATGGCTTGCAAAGTACGGCAAGCTAAACAAGACAGTCAATACATAACATATTCCTCCCCCTTATTGGAAATGCCAGCTTAATAAAACATTTTCTGAATTTGGGAGGGTAGACAGCCTCTATTTTCACTGAACCCATCTCAAGTTTCTGACTTTATAAATTCAGACGCTCAGAAGGTTGTCTCTCCTTGTGTGGGTTACAGCGGACTTCTGGTGCTTTTACAGGGTAATGTTCATTGGAGACTGATGGCAATTTATGACTTGTAGCAGAATCTGAAGTTCTGTCTAATGTAGGTGAATGTGAGGTGATTTCACTGCAGTCGAGCTATACTGAGGAGGTGATACTGGAGTCTGCATTCCTTGACTTGGAGATGGCTCTTTCATAAGGGTGTATCCTTAGATGGTGCTTGACTTGGCAACTGTTGGTCAACATATCTCCGCCAGGTGAGATCATTCGCCGTTTGGACTGTGTGAAACAGGTCCTGTCTGAGCAATCACTGTAGCAGGAAACCATTTCGCTCCGGTAGCATAATTACGAGCTAGAACTTCCTGTCCAGAACAAGAAATTCTTGGCTTTAGTCTTTATGCTCTTCTTTCCACTTGATCGTGCTGTTGATCTTGCACAGCTTGTGTTTTTGTTGGGCTCAGTAGATCAAAGCAAGTGTGCAGTTGCCATCCCATTAGTAGGAATGCTGGAGATGTTTTAGTCATGGCATGTGGCATGTTCCGGTATGTCATCAGAAATGTGTCCAGATGCTTTTGAATGGAAGGATATCCTTGTGCCGAGCTTAAAGCGTGTTTCATGGTTTGAGCAAATCTCTCAGCTAACCCATTGGTGAAGGGTGGTATGGTGCTGAGGTGATGTGATGAATTCCATTACTTCTCAAAAAATTCTCAAACTCCTGTGAGGCAAACAGGTCCATTGTTGGTCACAATTTGTTCTGGTAACCCGTAATGACTGAACATTTCTCTTAGCCATTGATTTGTACTCTCAGCTGTTGTAGAGGATATCACTGAAACTTCTGGCCATTTGGAATGAGCATCCACAACCAGCGAAATCGACATGGATGTGCTGCCACATGTTTTACGGCCAATCCCATGGAGGGGTGCATGGTTCTCACAGTCTGACATGAAGAACGTGATCTTGCCTTGGCTTCAATGTCTTGGTCCAGGCCAGGCCACCAGAAGTAGCTTCTTGCAATCTCTTTCATTTGAACTATTCCACAGTGTCCTGAATGTAGTTGGTCCAACACTGGTTTCCTTAATGTTGGTGGAATAATAACTCACATGCCCCAAAACAAACATCCTGAAGTGACTCACAACTCCATCCTCCTGGAAACGTAAGGATGAAGGTCAGGTGAGTCTCGGAAGTCAGGGAAGAGTTGCCATGCATCACAAGGTCCGTGACTTTGGACAACGTTGGGTTCACTAGAGTGGCCGTCTTGATTTGGACTGAAGTGATGGGTGTGTTCTCCACGTTTGCAAAGTAGAAGATGTCTTTATGTGCAGATCCACAAGGCTGACTGATAGTGACAGCCTTGAAAGGCCATCCACATTGCCATGCAAGGTAGGTTATTGATATTTAATGTAATATGTGTGAGCACCCAACATCAATGTCCAGTGCTTCAGGTAAAGAGGGGATGCCTGTGTGTGGACGGAATGTTGAGGTTCTGTCCAAACAGGCACTGGTGAAAGTTCCGGATTCCGATAATGATTCCCAGTGCTTCGCGTTTGATTTGAGCATATTCGCTCTCTGCTTTGCTTAAAGTCCATGAAGCAAATGCTATGGGCCTCTCCACACCTGAGGGCATTGTGTGTGAAACAATGGCCTCAACTCCATAAGGCGATGCATCACATGCAAGTTGTGAAGGTAAGGAGGGGTCAAAATTCGTCAGTACCTTGGAATCTGTCAGCGCGGCTTTAGCCTTCTTGAATGCAGTGTCACAGGCTTCTGTCCATTTCCAGGCTTTGTTCTGACCCAGAAGCCCATGCAGGGGTTTCAGCAGGGTTGCCAGCTGTGGAATAAATCTCCCATAATAATTCAGCAACCCTATGAGTGAGTGAAGCTGGCTGGTATTCCGAGGAGCTGGAGCATCCACAATAGCCTTGACCTTGGAGGTGCTTTGTGAAGCCGAGCAGCATCAATGGCATGCACCAAATATCCCACAGAGGGCTGAATAAACTCGCATTTGTCTTTGTGAACCCATAGGCCATATTCCTCTAGCCTTGTAGGGTGGCAACGAAGTTCTTAAGATGATCCTCATCAGTCTTGCCCGTTACCAAGATGTCGTCAAGGTAGCACTAAACTCCAGACAAGCCACTCAGGATCTGGTCCATGGCCCTCTGAAACAAGGCTGGAGCTGTTATTCCAAAAGGCAACCAGCAATATCGGTCCAGACCCTTGTGTGTTGTGATGGTAAGATATTCTTGAGTCTTCTCGTCAATGTGCATTTGTAAGTAGGCCTGGAATAGATCTATTTTGCTGAATTTCTGTCCACCAGCCAGGCCAGCAAAAAGATCCTCAATATGGGAAAATGGATCTTGCTCAGCACATAACATGTGGTTAACAGTAACCTTGAAATCTCCACAGATGCGTATGGCGCTGTCTTTCTTGAGCACTGGAATGATGGGTGTTGCCCATTCGCTATGGGAAACAGGTACCGAGACTCCTATCTTGACCAGATGCTCCAGGTCAGCTTCGACTTTTGGTCGTATGGCATAAGGCACGGTTCTGGCCTTCCGAAATTTTGGTTGAGAGTCAGCTTTGATATTCAATTTGGCGGTAATTCCCTTCATGCTTCCCAAATCTCCTTTGAAAACAACAGCATGTTTTCTTATAACAGCTGTAAGACCAGTTTCTTCTTTTGCAGTGCTGTGTACTTCTGTCCAGTTTAACCGGAGCTTCTCAAGCCATGACCGTCCAACGAAAGCTGGGTAGTTGCCTTTCACCACAAACAGTGGTAGCTTAGCAGTCTGTCCATTTAGTTCCACTTTAACTCCCGTTCTGCCCATCATAGGTACAGCTTCCCCTGTATATGTTTTCAGAATGATTTTTGCAGGCATCAAGTGAAAATGTTTAAGCTTTTCCTTATACAAAGCATCTGGGACCAAAGAAATTGCTGCCACTGTATCCAGTTCCATACATATTGGTTGGCCCTCCAGCAGCAGTGTTACCCAGTAGTCCTGTGAACCATCTGACACTGACTAGATGTGGAAGGGCCCTTCTTCTTCGGACTCGGTGTCACTCTGGTCCACCCGTTCCTGCTGTATGATATGCAGATTTTTCTTCTTGTTACGCCAGATGGCAGGTTCCTTTTCCCCTGGTTTGCCTTTCTGATTCACTGCTACTTTTTTGTTTTCACCGGCATACTCAATTTGTCCCTTCTTGCTACACGGCATTCAAGGTCTCTGCACCAACATTCAGATGGATGGTGTCCGGGCTTTCCAGAACACTAACAATCTCGGCTGCTTGCTACCTTGTGTACACACTCAGCTGTCACATTATGCACTCGAGTTGATGCACTGAGCTGCTGTGCTTCTTTTGCATCCAGCTCCGTGGAGACTGCAATCTGTATGGCTTTCTGCAAAGTGGGTTAGCCTCTGTCAGCGGGTGTTTCTGGATTGCTTCAGTACGAAGGCCATAGACCAGCCTGTCATTGTTCAGTATTTCCTTGAATTCACATTGTTCAGTGAGCTTTTTAAGTACCGCAGCATACTGCGCAATTGTTTCCCCTGCTACTTGGTTTCATTTGTGAAACCTAAATCTCTCTGGTTTAGGGGGAAAATGCGACTCCAGGACTTTTACAATATCCTCATATGATTTTGAGCCAGGTTTGTCAGGCTGCACCAAGCTTCTTAATATGCCAAAGGTTTTTAGCTCCCATCACGCTTAAGAAAGTTGCCACCTTTCTATCATTTTCAATTCCATTTGCAAGGACAAAAAACTCAAAGCATTCAGTGTAGGAGCTGCACTGTTCCACAGTCTCATCAAAATGTCCCATAGGTCCAGTAAGTATAGTCATTCACTGCCTTTTTGTTTTCTCTTTTTCTTCAGTTACTTTCTTATTTACTGTTATTTCCTTTTTTTGTAGTTACTACTTTAAATGCTGTTACTACTTTAAGACAGTAACTTTTTTTTTAACTCAGGCTGCCAGCAACTGCTGGTTATGTCTCTGTGGTTTTTCCCATGCTTTTCGGGTTTTTGGTAAGCTCTGCAGCGATCGTGGACTTACCCTTTCTGTAAGCTTTTAAAAACTGCAGCATGTTCTTCTCTCTGTGTCTTCTTTTTGAACCCTGCATGTCCTGTATATTTGGAACTTTGGAGGCTGTCTGCAGCTGGCAGCCCTGTCACTGTATTTTCCCACACTTTTCGGGATCCCCACGATCGTGGGTCTCTATTTTTACTGCAACTATGGCTGCTTTGCTTTTTTTTTTCCTGTAAGCTTTCTTTTTATAAACTTCTTTCCTGTTCAGAAAAGCGCAACATTTCTTCCCTTTTTATCTTCACCTTGCAGATCCCTTTTGTCTGAACTTCAGGAGCACTCCGAGAGAGTATGCATGCTTTTTTTTTACTAGTAATTTCCTTTTACTAGATGTTTAACTTTTCGAGTGGCCTTACTGCGGAGGTCCGTCGTTCTCATCGCTAATTTGTTATGTTTTAATATTGGTACGGCCCATAACCTTTTAAAGACTAATCAATACTCATGGAGGCATGGAGGTGATTGAACATTGCAACAAGGCATTCAATTCATTACAAATGAGTGTGATTTCTCCATTGGGAACATGGGGTTTAGTTCTCTACTCAATAGCTGCTGCCTGAAAATTGTAGACAGTATTTACTTTATACATTTTAGCGAAAGACATCTAACAGTTCCTTGGATATCCATTGAGCTGGAATTTCCTTTGAAACACTGTTCATTTTGGAGTGGCTTTAAGGCACAGAAAGGAGTCAAATCAGGTGTTGTGGAACAACATTGCAATCATTCCCTAAAAATTTTCAGCCAAAATTCTCTGCCCTGTCAACCACCCAGCAGAAAGTACATCATCCCACCACCCTGCCACCCCCATGCACCCCTGCCCCAGATTTGGCCAAGCATCCTTACAATTTCCCTCAGTCAGTACTTCAATCTGACATGAACAAATATTGTCCCTAGATAAGTGGCAGAATGAGAAACACAATGACATTTCTGAGGCATAGGGGATTTGCTGAAATTACTGTAGCTTTCCAAAACTTATACCTGCTCTGCAATTTTTTTGACCGAATTCTGGAACTGCACAAAACATGGACTAACCTGGAGGAACTCTGCAGTACAACCCAGCAATAGAGGCCAGAATTGCAGTAATATGTATTTGTAGTGCTGTATATGTTGCAACATAGAGAGGATTACTTCTTTCTGAAGATGATGTGTGAAGGAGAATAACATAGTCCTTCATCTCCAAAGCAACTTGCATTTACAAGTGCTTTTATTGTAGTAGAAGGTACTTCACAGACAGGTAATCAGACAAAAATTGACATCAACTGAAGTAGGAGACATTAAGGCTGGCGATCAAAAGCTTGGCCAACAGGCAGGTTTTAAGGAGAAGAGACAAAGAAATGGAGAGGTTTAGTGCAGGAATGCAGAAGCTGTATGCAGGGCTGATTATGGTAAGGTAGTGAAACTAGGAGATGCAAAAGAGGCTATAGTTGGAAGAATGCAGAGTTTGATGGTTTTAGGGCTGGAGGGGTTTACAAAGATAGGGAGGGCCAAGGGCATGGAGGGATTTGGACAGGAAAATGAGAATGTTAAAAGAGGTGGTTGTGTAGTTAATGTGGATCAGTTAGCACAAGGGTGATGGGAGAATCGGACTTGGCATGAGTTAAGATATGGGCAGTAGACTTTTAAATGATAAAATCAAAAAACTGCAGATGCTGGAAATCCAAAACAAAAACAGAATTACCTGGAAAAACTCAGCAGGTCTGGCAGCATCGGCAGAGAAGAAAAGAGTTGACGTTTCGAGTCATCATGACCCTTCAACAGAAGGACTATGTTATTCTCCTTCACACATCATCTTCAGAAAGAAGTAATCCTCTCTATGTTGCAACATATACAGCACTACAAATACATATTACTGCAATTCTGGCCTCTATTGCTGGGTTGTACTGCAGAGTTCCTCCAGGTTAGTCCATGTTTTGTTGAGTGGTCATGAGGACTCGAAACGCCAACTCTTTTCTTCTCTGCCGATGCTGCCAGACCTGCTGAGTTTTTCCAGGTAATTCTGTTAGAGTTTTAAATGAGCTTAATATGAAGGCTGGAAGTTGGGAGGCTGGTCAAGAGGGGATTTGAATAGTCAAGGTTGGAGGTAACAAAAGCATGAATGAGAATTTAGCAGCAGTGGCTGAGGCAGGGGATGACATAGCCAATATTATGGAGAAGGAACTAGACTGTCTTAGTGCTCGAGAGGATACGTAATCTCCTTTACTGGTTCAATCACCTGAGAGGATTGGAGTGGTCTTGTACACTGTACATACCCTGGCTAAGTTAAACAGGAGGAGCAATTTACTTTTTAAAAAATTCATTCACAAGATGTGGGCTTCGCTGGCTGGGCCAGCATTTATTGCCCATCCCTAGTTGCACTTGAGAAGGTGGTGGTGAGCTGCCTTCTTGAACCACTGCAGTTCATGTGGTGTAGGTACACCCACAGTGCTGTTAGGAAGGGAATTCCAGGGTTTTGACCCAGTGACAGTGAAGGAACGGCGATATATTTCCAAGTCAGGATGGTGAGTGGCTTGGAGGGGGGGGGGGGGGATCTTTCAGGTGGTGGTGCTCACATCTATCTGCTGCCCTTGTCCTTCCAGGTGGTAGTGGTTGAGGGTTTGATAGGTGCTGTCGAAGGAGTCTTGGTGAATAGGAATAGTGCACTGCTGCTACTGTGCAGTGGTGGTGGAGAGGGTGAATGTTTGTGGATGTGGTGCCAATCAAGCGGAGTGCTTTGTCCTAGACGGTGCACTCATCCACGTAAGTGGGGAGTATTCCATCACATTTCTGACATGTGCCTTGTAAATGGTGGACAGGCTTTGGGGAGTCAGGCGGTGAGTTACTTGTCGCACGATTCCTAGCCTTTGACCTGCTCTTGTAGCTACAGTATTTATATGGCTAGTCTAGTTCAGTTTCTGGTCAATGGTAATCCCCCGGATGTTGATAGCGGGGGATTCAGTGATGGTAATGCCATTGAACGTCAAGGGGCGATGGCTGGATTCTCTCTTGTTGGGGACGATCATTGCCTGGCACTTGTGTGGCGTGAATGTTATTTGCCACTTGTCAGCCCAAGCCTGGATGTTGTCCAGATCTTGCTGCATTTGGACATTGACTGCTTCAGTATCTGAGGAGTTGCGAATGGTGCTGAACATTGTGCAATCATCAGCAAACATCCCCACTTCTGGCCTTATGATGGAAGGAAGGTCATTGATGAAGCAGCTGAAGATGGTTGGGTCTAGGGCATACCCTGAGGAACTCCTGCAGTGATGTCCTGGAGCTGAGATGACTGACCTCCAACAACCGCAACCATCTTCCTTTGTGCTAGGTATGACTCCAAAAGGCGGAGAGTTTTCCCCCTTATTCCCATTGACTCCAGTTTTGCTTGGGCTCCTTGATGCCACACTCGGCCAAATGCTGCCTTGATGTCAAGGGCAGTCACTCTCAGCTGACCTCGGGAGTTCAGCTCTTTTGTCCATGTTTGAACCAAGGCTGTAATGAGATCAGGAGCTGAGTGGCCCTGGTGGAACCCAAACTGGGCATCAGTGAGCAGGTTATTGCTAAGCAAGTGCCATTTGATAGCACTGTTGATGACCCCTTCCATTACTTTACTGATGATTGAGAGTAGACTGATAGGGCGGTAATTGGCCGGGTTGGATTGGCCTGCTTTTTGTGCACATGACTACTTGGGCAATTTTCCACAGATGCCAGTGTTGTAGCTGGACTGGAACAGCTTGGCTCGCCCCGCAGCAAATTCTATAGCACAAGTCTCCAGTACTATTGCTAGGATATTGTCAAGGCCCATAGCTGTTGCAGTATCCAGTGCCTTCAGCCATTTCTTGATATCACATGGAGCGAATCGAATTGGCTGAAGACTGGCATCTGTGACACTGGAGACCTCCAGAGGAGGCCGAGATGGATCATCCACTCGGCACTTCTGGCTGAAGATTGTTGCGAATGCTTCAGCCCTACTTTTTGCATTGCTGTGCTGGGCTCCTCCATTATTGAGGATGGGGATATTTGTGGAGCCTCCTCCTCCAGTGAGTTGTTTAATTGTCCACCACCATTCACAACTGGATGTGGCAGGACAGCAGAGCTTAGATCTGATTCGTTGGTTGTGGGATTGCTTAGCTCTGTCTATCACTCGTTGCTTATGCTGTTTGGCATACAAGTAGCCCTGTGTTATAGCTTCACCAGGTTGACACCTCATTTTTAGGTATGCCTGGTGCTGCTCCTGGCATGCCCTCCTGCGCTCTTCATTGAACCAGGGTTGATCCCCTGGCTTGATGGTAATGGTGGAGTGGGTGATATGCTGGGCCATGAAGTTACAGATTGTGTTCGAGTACAATTCTGCTGCTGCTGATGGCCCACAGCACCTCATGGATGCCCAGTCTTGAGTTGCTAGATCTGTTCGAAATCTATCCTATTTAGCACGATGGTAGTACCACACAACACGATGGAGGATATCCTCAATGTGAAGGCAGGACTTTGTCTCTGCAATGACTATGCGGTGGTCACTCCTACCAATACCGTCATGGACAGATGCATCTGCAACAGGCAGGTTGGTGAGGATGAGGTCAAATATGTTTTTCCCTCACCACCTGCTGCAGAGCCAGTCTAGCAGCTATGTCATTTAGGACTTGGCCAGCTCAGTCAGTAGTGGTGCTACTGAGGCACTCTTGGTTGTGGAGTTTGAAGTCCCCCACCCAGAGTACATTCTGCACCCTTTCCATCCTCAGTGCTTCCTCCAAGTGATGTCCAACAAGGAGGAGCACTGATTTATCAGCTGAGGGAGGGTGGTACGTGGTAATCAGCAGGAGGTTTTGCCCATGTTTGACCTGATGCCATGAGATTTCATGGGGTCCGGTGAGGATGTTGAGAACTCCCAGGGCAATTCCCTCCCAACTGTATCCCACTGTGCCACCACCTCTGCTGGGTCTGTCCTGCTGGTGGGACAGGACATAGCCAGGGATGGTGATGGTGGAGTCTGGGACATTATCTGTAAGGTATTATTCCTTGAGGATGACTATGTCAGGCTGTTGCTTGACTAGTCTGTGAGACAGCTCTCCCAATTTTGGCACTAGTCCCCAGATGTTAATAAGGAGGACTTTGCAGGGTCAACAGGGCTGTGATTGTGCTTAGGTCAATGCCGGTGGTCTGTTTTAGTTTCATTCCTTTTTCTAGGCTTTGTGGTGGTGTTTACAATTTCAGAGGGCATTGCTGGGGTTTGGAGTCACATGTTGTCCAGGCTAGGTAAGGATGACAGATTTCCTAAAAGGGCATTAGTGAACCAGGGATTTTACAACAATGGTTTTTACTGAATTTAAATTCCGCCATCTGCCATGATGGGATTCGAACCCAGGTCCCTGGAGAATTGCCTGGGGCTTTTGGATTATCAGTTCAGCTGCAATACCACTACACCATCGCCTCCCCTACCACACCAGTTAACTCATTCTGGACAAATGCATGTGGTAGCATTTCAATGGGCGGAGGAGGGGGGTCATCTGATTTCCTGACATGAGTTCGGTGCAAGATCATCAGATACACCAGATTACCAGCATGAATGGCCATTCATGCTATTTCTTTGTGTATTTGGCACAAGATTGGAGGATTACTGTAGGAATTACTGGAGAATCACTTTCAGTCTCAGCTTACAGTTCAGTTTCTGGTCAAATACTGATACTATGGTAATAATCTTGGCAATTTTTGCTTGAATATCCTTCATGCTTTCTCATTGGAGTTTTGCATCTGTTCAGTTCTCCTTGATAATGCATGAGGGATAATTTTGTCAGATGGGAGGTCATGCCTGACAAATCTGTTCGAATTCTTTGAGGAGGTAACGAGTAGGTTAGACAAAGGAGAGCCAATGGATGTTATCTACTTGGACTTCCAGAAGGCCTTTGACAAGGTGCCGCACAGGAGGCTGCTCAGTAAGATAAGAGCCCATGGTGTTAGAGGCAAGGTACTAGCATGGATAGAAGATTGGCTGTCTGGCAGGAGGCAGAGAGTGGGGATAAGGGGGTCCTTCTCAGAATGGTGGCCGGTGACTAGTGGAGTTCCGCAGGGGTCAGTGTTGGGACCACAACTTCTCACTTTATACATTAATGATCTAGATGAAGGAACTGAGGGCATCCTGGCTAAGTTTGCAGATGATACAAAGATAGGTGGAGGGACAGGTAGTATTGAGGAGGCGGGGAGGCTGCAGAAGGATTTGGACAGGTTAGGAGAATGGGCAAAGAAGTGGCAGATGGAATACAACGTGGGGAAGTGTGAGGTCATGCACTTTGGTAGGAAGAAGAGGCATAGACTATTTTCTAAATGGGGAGAGAATTCAAAAATCTGGAGTGCAAAGGGACTTGGGAGTCCTAGTCCAGGATTCTCTTAAGGTTAACTTGCAGGTTGAGTCGGTAGTTAGGAAGGCAAATGCAGTGTTGGCATTTATTTTGAGAGGACTAGAATATAAAAGCAGGGATGTGCTGCTGAGGCTTTATAAGGCTCTGATCAGATCACATTTAGAATATTGTGAGCAATTTTGGGCCCCGTATCTCAGGAAGGGTGTGCTGGCCCGGGAGAGGGTCCAGAGGAGGTTCACGAGAATTATCCCAGGAATGAAAGGCTTAACATATGAGGAACGTTTGAGGACTCTGGGTCTATACTCGATGGAGTTTAGAAGGATGAGGGGGGGATCTGATTGAAACTTACAGAATACTGAAAGGCCTGGATAGAGTGGACGTGGGGAAGATGTTTCCATTAATAGGAGAGACTAGGATCCGAGGGCACAGCCTCAGAGTAAAGGGAAGACCTTTTAGAACAGATAAGAGGAGAAACTTCTTTAGCCAGAGAGTGGTGAATCTATGGAATTCATTGCCACAGAAGGCTGTGGAGGCCAGGTCATTGAGGGTATTTAAGACTGAGATAGATAGGTTCTTGATTGGTAAGGGGATCAAAGTTTACGGGGAGAAGGCGGGAGAATGGGGTTGAGAAACTTATCAGCCATGACTGAATGGCGGAGCAGACTCGATGGGCCGAATGGCCTAATTTCTGCTCCTATGTCTTATGGTCTCATGGTCTTATGGTATATGATACCCGCATGTCATAGTTTTGTAGCTTCATCATCATTCATAGGGTATTCACAAAGACAATCATTTAAACATTTCACAAATGGCAGCTAGCAGCTTGATGTCTACTTCACTACAGCCACATACAAACTGGCCGGCTTTTCAGGCATTTAACAGTCCCTTCTTGATCTGTGCATTTCATGTGAGGTCCAGGAGGATCAATAGAGGCAGGAATTGTGGCCTGGACTGGGAATGCTGGCTTCCCATTCAGAATCCCACCCACAGCTGCTTTACTCTGCACTCCTCTAATTCTGGCCTCTTGCTCTCCCCTGATTTTCATTACCCTAGCATTGGTGACTGTACCTTCAGGCCGTAAGCTCTGAAATTCCACCCCAAAGCCTCTCTGCATTTTTTTCAAGTTGATGCATAAAAACTATCTCTTTAACCAAGATTTTGGTCCTCTGCCCTTACTTGACTCAGTGTCAAAGTTTGTTTGATAATATTCCTGTGAAGTGCCTTGCAACACTTTACTATGTTAAAGGTGCTATATATAAATGTGAGCTGTTATTTTTGTTGCCCAGGGGCTTGGGGTGGTTAGAACCCAGGTTCACACCTAACATGGCCATTGATGAGGGGGCAGAACCAAGAGGAGCACATTCCCATGCTGGGAATTGGAAAAATCGGAGCCCCATAGAAATCTTTGCACTTGTGACTGGTAATTCCATTTCCTCCTTCTTTGAAGCTGCTCTTACACCCTGAATACATAGAGATGCTTCTAATGTTCCAGGCCGATCCCTGATCAGCAAGATGTTTGTCAGTGTGGTTCTACATATCGACTCAGCTTGGTTTTTAAATGGGGCCCGAGCATGAAAATAGCTCAGCCTTTGCATTGATTCTGTTGGACAGGTAATGGGTGCTTCTTTCATGCCTGATGAAATTAGAAACTGTGCCCCCATAATATTTGTCAAACAAAATTAGATGAAAATGTACACAATATCAATTTCTCTTAGAGATGGAATTGAGGAAATGTTCCAAAAGCACCCCGTAGAATATAATTATATCAAGCAATAACAACATATTTTTCATCCATTTTCCAGTGAATATAATATTTTGAAGACCAGTGCAAATATTTTGAAAATCGAAGGATAGAACTTCTTTTATTTGCTATGAGCCTTCAAAAATTAGATTCTCTGGAAGAATACATAAAAATACGTTGGTATCATTTGACATAGTTATATTTTGAGAAGAACATTGAATTTCTTTTTTAATTCATCCTCAGAAAGGAATCGATATTGTGTAAATTCTCATTTAATTGTGTGTCAGCAACCTAACATTCTGTGTGGTTCTGCATCATCAATAGCAGCAACAAAAAAATGGTGGAATCAGCAGAGATTATGAAAATTCCTTGTGATATAAAACAAATTGGATGAACAGCAGAAGACCAGAGGTTAAATATAATCTTGGGATTCAGATTAATTAACAATCTTGTAATTTGCTCTGCACTTTATACAATAAATCCTGAATGTGGAGCTCCACCTGACTCCACATTAAAAGAACCCAGGTCTCCACTTGCAATCACCTTGACCCCAGCCCCATCTTCTATTCCCAACTATCAACTTCCTCCCTTGAGCTCTGGCCTCTTAATCTTCCGTTACCTGTATCCTCCCTGACCCCCAAACCTTACCCTCTGGAGTACTGAGGAGTTGCAAACACTGTTGAATGCTGTACAATTATCATTGAACATCCCAATATTTGACCTTATGATGGAGGGAAGGTCATTGATGAAACAACTGAAAATAGTCAGGTCCAGGACACTGTCCTGAGGAACTCCTGCAGCAATGTCCTGGGGCTGAGATGATTTGCTTCTGACAGCCACAACCCTCTTCCTTTGTACTAGGTGTGACTCCAACCAGTGGTAAGTTTTCTCTGATTCCCATTGTATAGTCGGGTGCACTTAGTAACCATAGCCTTCTCCTAAATGTACCCCTTTACTCACATCCTGACATCAATTCAGGCCAGAAGAATCCCCGTCCTATGAAATTGCAAGTAACATGTCATAACACCCACTGGAAGTTATGTGCTAACATTTGAGTATTGCTACATGTCATCTTGGCAACTGAAAATTCTCCATTACAATTTCAAGTGAAGACAGCCTACAACAACACAGAAAGTATACTTTCAGGTGGAGGGCCCTCTAACATTTATATAGATCCATTTGCGATCCATATATGTTCCTGGAAAGGGTGGCCATAAATGGCAATGAAAATAGGGGAGTAGGAGGACTACCTCCATTTCAGGTTTCATGATAACCTTCTGCTAGAGTGGGAAGGCAGTGGTGTAGTGGTTTGTTGCTGGACTAATAATCCAGAAATCCAGGGTAATTCTCTGGAGACCCAGGTTCAAATCCCACCATGGCAGATGGTGAAATTTGAATTCAATAGAAAGTAAGATCTCTGGAGGCAGAGGGGCATGTTAGTGGGGTGGTGAAAAAGGCATATGGGACATTTGTCTTTATCAATCAAGATATAGATTACAAAAGTAGGGAGGTCATGTTGGAGTTGTATAGAACCTTGGTGAGCCACAGCTGGAGTACTGTGTGCAGTTCTAATCACCACATTAAAGAAAGGATGTGACCTCAGTGGAGGGGGTGCAGAGGAGATTCACTGGGATGAAACATTTAAGTTATGAAGAGAGGTTGGATAGACTTGGGTTGTTTTCATTGGAGCAGAGAAGATTGAGGGGCGACCTGATCGAGGTGTACAAGATTATGAGGGGCATGGACAGGGTGGATAGGGAGCAGCTGTTTCCCTTAGTTGAAGGGTCAGTCACAAGAGGGCATAAGTTCAAGGTGAGGGGCAGGAGGTTTAGGGGGCATGTGAGGGAAAAACTTTTTTACCTAGAGGGTGGTGACGGTCTGAAATGCGCTGCCTGGGAGGGTGGTGGAGGCGGGTCGCCTCACATCCTTTAAAAAGTACCTGGATGAACACTTGGCACGTCATAACATTCAAGGCTATGGGCCAAGTGCTGGTAAATAGGATTAAGTAGGTAGATCAGGTGTTTCTCACGTGTTGGTGCAGACTTGATGGGCCGAAGGGCCTCTTCTGCACTGTGATTCTTTTTTTTCACCTCATATTAGACTCATAGACATCTACGGCACAGAAGGAGGCCATTCAGCCCATCATGTCCGTGCTGGTCAACAAAGATCTGACTACACTAATTCCACTTTCCAGCGCTTGGCCCATAGTCCTGGAGGCTATGGCAATGCAAGTGAATATCTAAATACTTCTTAAATGTTACGAAAGTTTCTCACTCAACCCTTTCAAGCAGTGGGTTCCAGACTCCCACCATCCTCTGGGTGAAAAAATTTCTCCTCAACTCCCCTCTTAGCTTTCTACCTCTTACCTTAAATCTATGCCCCCTCTACTAATGGAAATGTGCCTTCTTATCCACCCTATCTATGCCCCTCATAATTTTATACACCTCTATCAGGTCCCCTCTCAACCTTCGTTGCTCCAAAGAAAACAACCCCAGCCTATCCAATCTTTCCTCATAGCTCAGCTCCTCCAGCCCAGGCAGCATCCTGGTAAATCTCCTCTGCACACAATGGTCCAGCTGTGGCCTAATCAGCGTTTTATACAGTTCCAACTTAACCTCCCTGCTCTTGTATTCTATGCCTCAGCTAATATTCTTTCTTTGACTTACTGGATGCAGAACAGGTATTGAAGCATTTCTTATGACACCTACTGAAAAATATATGTGAAAGCTGTTCATAAGGACACCTTACAACATGTCTTCTTGTTTTTCTCTTTCTCCAAATGTTCTGCAGTAACATATATTTTGCTCTCATTCTTCAGATGTTCCACAATAAGCAGCTGAGTCAAACCACATAGTCTGAACATTTGCAGGGAACCTAAGGTAAGCACAGGGTGGGTGGGATGGAGGAGCAGGGTGAGGGAAACCAATTGACAAGAGCTGTGGAATCAAAGGGGGCACTTCTGCTCTTTCTGGTCTCACAGGAATGTTTTTTTAATTAAAACTTTTGATGGTGGTCACTGCTTAGGCTGCAGTGATCACCAAAAGTTCCCAAGCAGAGTAGGCCCAGCTCCTGCTCCTCTCTATGATGTCCAATGTGACAGAGGAGGCCAAAACCAGATGTTAGGCCCTTCATTTACAGACAGCCAACCAGTCTGACATACAAAGACATGGAGGGGTCAACACAGGTGTTAGAGAAGGTGAACTATTGGAGGAGTATAGTGTGATCAACTGCATCAAAGACTTTAAAGAGGTGGAACAGGAAAAAGAGGGATGTTGCACTACAATTAATATCACAGAGGATGACATATGCAATTTTGAGTATGGCTGTTTCTTTTCTGGGGCAGGGACAGAAATCTAATTGGAGAAATTCAAAATTGACTTGCTGGAGAAATGGGCATGGATTTGGAAGGATTAAAGTTATCTCTGCATGCACGAATGTAGATTACTGTCAGGCTAAGTGCACTTTATTTAGATTTGAGTAAAATTTAGTACTAGAGAATGGATTAGCTTGTGTTACGATGGATATTTTCAGGCAGAATATTTGACATTTTCATTGCAGGCTGGTGAAGTGGAGATATATCTGTGCAAACATAGGCAGTCTAGGGAGGCAGCAGAAAGAAGCAGTTTACTGGAATGTGCTTGGGAAAGCAATTACAGTCAAAGATAACAGAATGCAGTGATTTTGATATCCTGTGTAGATGCTGAAGGCTCTTGCCCACAGTCTGTAAAGGATTATCATACAGACAGAGCAAGTTAAAGTCAATTATTGTTTCTTGGAAGAACAAAGATGCCAAGGAAAGGTTAAGATTGGCAGTAAAGCTTTAAGCATACTCTCTAGGAGTTAAAGTTATTTTGTTGGAGGACATGAAATAAAGCAGCAAGAATTAGAAGTTGCCCCACACACAATAAAGAAAAAGTTGCAGATGTGTGAGGAAAGAATGCGACTATTTGAATAGCTCTTTCACAGGCACAATGGGCAAAATGGCATCCTTCTGTGTTGTATGATTCACTGAACTGAAGAGATATTTAATTGTACATCAATTTCCTTGAGCGTATAATACTAAGCTTATAAAATAATAAGACATTTCACAAAGGATGAATGTATATTAATGATTCTGTGGTTTGTATTTGACTTGATTTAATTCATTAAAGTTTACTTTAGTGTGAGTTTAATTGCCTGAGTGATACATTTTATGAGAGTTATAAAGATGAATTATTGCTTGTACTCTTCACATAAAGGTCAAACAGGATTAGAGCCAATGTCATACACAGGAGTACAATGTGCAGTTACTCTGTGTCCTTTCCCGCTGAGGCAAGCAGCAGGCACACATTCTACTGCATTTGTATCTCCATGATTGCAGCTTGCAGTCCACCAGGAAATGTGCTGCTGACTTGCTTTACAATCATCAAGGGTCCCAGGTATGGCTAGCACGATACACAACTAGCCTGCACTTTTTAAAGGGGTCTACATTCATGTGACAGAAGCTGCTTTAACAGTTGCAGGAAGGCGTTGGTGGAAGGTTCAGGACTCTGCATCATGGGTGATGGTTGTCTCAGAGGCTCCAGGATCACCAAAACCCTTGAAGATGACAGCATGTTCCTATCTCTTCTCCTTAACTCCCACCTCACTTTCATCCTGTTATCTGGCATGAAGTGCAAGCTGCAGATTGTGTGACCATGGATCTCTTGCTTTCCACCCCATCCCCTTTCCCTCACCCAACCATCCCTTTCTGCTTTCAGATGCCCAAGATTTGCCACCCAGTCAACCTCAGAAGCAATATCAGGCCTCTGATGAAGAAGCACCATCACTTGGTCTGACTTTTAGCTTTCAGCTCAGATACTGATATTGCACTTACCTTAAAGCAGGCTTGTCCAACACACAGATTGTGGCCCCTGGAGCCACTGTTCAAAATTCCAGTAAGATAGGAAAGTGAAGTTGAAGATTCTGCAAGGGGCTGTTTCTCCAATCACGGGCCATTACTCTCTCACATTTGCTGCTGATAGGAGAGACTGAGTGAGTGTGTGCACCTGACTGTGAGAGAGTGAGTATGTGTGAGAGAGATGGAGAGAGTAAGTGAGTGTGTGTGAGAGTGTGTGTGCAAGAGAGAGTGTGTGTGTGTGTGTGTGTGTGTGTGTGTGTGTGGCGGGCAATATGATGGCGGGTGGGCTCTCGTTCACACCATCGTGTCACAGCTACATCACGCCGTGCACCATATTTAAAGTGGAGCCACGCGCACACCTCTCAGTGTTTACAACCCAGGACTGCTGCATGGAAGAAATGGCCCCGAAAGGCAAGACGACTGCAGCCCCCTGGTTCAATAACACGTCCCTCGAGCACCTTTTGGGCACAGTGGAGGCTCAGGCTCGCTGTGATGTCCTCTACCCCTACCCTGGCCCCAGGATGGGCAGCAACATCACCAATTCGGTTTGGGAGGCATTGGCAGCTGTGGTCAGCACCAATACCCTGCAAAAGAGGACAGCCACCCAGTGCCACAAGAGGATGAATGATTTCCTCCTTTCTGCCAGGGTTAGTCACTCTTCTCATTACTCTCAACTTACACACTCACAAACCCATCACACATCCATAGGGATCTCACTCACTGCTAGTTCAAGGGACATCACCATTCACTCTCTCACACACAGCTTCACTGTCCTCATCCCATCCATGGCACCATTCACCACCCACACATGCCAGGCATACTTATTATCTGGCCTGGCAGGAATCCTGCTTACACCCTTTCCATGTCAATTCATGCAGGACAAGCTGGCACATAAGAGGGAGAGGTCGCAGACTGGTGGAGGAATGCCTGAAATCAAGGTCCTCACGGACTTTGAAAGCAGAGCCATCCTGCTGGCCAGTGAAGATCTGGACCATTCCTGTGAGGTCGGCGGTGCTTTACCAAGTGAGGATCCAGCAGTGCAACATCCATCAGTAAACCATGCTGTGAGTGATGTGCCCTCTTTCACAGGCCACTGCCATGCAGTAATTATCTCTCCTTGTTTTCGTAGGCACATCTGGGAAACAACTAAGAGAGTCCATGACCCAGGACCTCCAATCAAGCCCCGAGGGAAGCTCAGAAGAGGAATCTGCTGAAACCCTCCCTGAAGACCCATCACAGCACTCACCCACACCCAGCACGAGCACAGAGACACACCTCGGTGGGACATAGCTTTAGAGTAGCCTTGGGATCACAATCTGGTGAGCACATTGCACTTTCTGATTGACAGCAGGTAGCGACAGGGACTTCCCAGGTGTCTGGCACTCGGAGGGCTCCTGGAGGCCAGAATGTTGCTGAGTACAAATCAGATGACGAGCCTCTGGACTCGGTCATATCACAGTTGCTGGAGCTGCAAAGGCAAGCTCGGGAACATCAGGAAGGGATGTCCGCTGCACTCCTCAGATTGCAAGGCACGATGGAGGAGTCTGTCCGTCTTCTGGCTGAGGTGATAGCGCCGGCATGCCAACGCAGTGAGGTCAACACCAGTAGGATGGTGGCCGCCATGGAGACCTTGGTCCAGGATGTTGCTCCTACACTGCTGCGCGGGTTGAATTCCATTGCCGATGCCTTAGTTGGCCTCCAACAGTGTGTATGCAAGAGGGGTGCGGGGCAGCCCGATCTCACTCCAGCTACCCCTTCCATTCACGGAGTCAGCCAGGGGCCTTCGGGCACCCATATGGAGGAGGATCAGCAAGTCACCATCCAGGCGACTCTGGGAGTGTCTGGCTCATCAAAATCCCCTCTTCCGGTGGCTCCAGCTCCACAGGCCGAGGACGGTGCTACCGTAACACAGCAGAACCCCAAAAGCAGGCTGGGAGCCTCCAGGTCTCGGCCTTCATGAAGACACCGGCCAAGGTCATCACAGACAACAGGGCGTCGCAGTCAGCAGACTGCCTCCGCCTCCTCTGTGGATGTCGGGGGGGAGCACCAAGATGCAGTGGCAGGATTAGCAAAGTTAAGAAGATTTAGTTTCACAGTCTGGGCATGGGTGTTAATCACTAGTACATAATGTTCACTATTGTAAATAAACTCCCAAGAATGTCTCCCTGCCTATGGCTCCTTGTTCTGATGAGCAGTGTTCGTGTCACTCTGATGTGAAACCTTTCTACACAAGATAAATGCAGGTGTCTCAGTCCAGGGTCCCTTCCCTGTGCTTTGTGCAGCCTTCAGACCAAAGTGATGGTCCGTCCTCACACTCCCTGGACACATTACTGATGCCTGCACCTCGACGGTGCTTGTCATTGCAGCCAGAATGTTGTGGGCAGGTGTCACAGAGTTCCATCATTCTCTCTGTGTGCTCTCAGCACCTGTAAAATGGGGTTGGCCCCCATCTCTTCAGCATCTGTGACCAGTGATGCTGTGCTCCTGAAGTTCTCAGGTGCTGAAGGCGGACAAAGGATCAGGTGCTTTTAAAGTTTCATGGCTGCATCTTCATGATATTACCCTGTTCACAGAGCGCAAGCAAGCTGCCCTCAACCAGACAGAAGTCAGACATTCACAGAGGCTATGTGAAGATCTATGGAGTGGCCTCACTGCATGTTGTCATCATCCTCCTGAAATCAAGCGACTATTGGGGCCTCCACTGCAATCTCCATGACAGGAACATCATCACAAAGGGTATGTGTGCTGCCGTAAGCCAGACTGGAGTCAAATGTTCATAGATATAATGTGAGGATCCATGGGGTCATCATCCTCCACAAATCTAGCAGCTATGTGGGCCTCCCGAGTGCATCTGCCTCATCTGACCAGTGCAAAGGCCTCATCGCCATCATCGTCGCCTTCGAGGACCTCCTCAACCTCATCACCATTGCCGTCTTCTAATTGGAGGAGACCTCCGGCTCCTCCGTCTCCTCCCCAGCCAGCTTCTCTCCCTGTTGCATTGCCAGGTTGTAAAGGGCGCAGCAGGCGACGACGATGCATGACACCCTCTGTGGACGATATTGCTCCACCAGACCAGTCCAGGTACCGGAACCTCATTTTCAGCATCCTGATGGTCTGCTCCACCAAGTTGGATGGAGTTGCAGTATGCGCCTCGTTATACCTTCCACAACAAAAACAGAAAATGCTGGAAAAACTCAGCAAGTCTGACAGCATCTGTGGCGAGAGAAACAGAGCTAATGTTTCAAGTCCATATGACCCTTCTTCAGAGCTTTTTGCTTTTATCTCATTATACCTTTGCTCTGCTGCAGTCTGAGGCTGCTGCACAGGTGTCATCAGCCACGACTTCTGCGGGTAGCCCTTGTGCCCTAGAAGCCAACCCTGCAGCCTCTGTGGATCCTGGAAGATGTCAGGGATCTGTGATTTACTGAGAATGTAGGAATCGTGGATGCTCCCTTGAAACTGTGCGCAGACTTACAGGATGCATTTGTGGTGGTTGCATACCAGCTGTACATTCAGCGAATGGAACCCCTTGCAGTTGACGTAGTTGACCATGTGTTGTGATGGAGATCTGAGTGCCACGTGAGTGCAGTCGATCACACCCTGCACCTGTGGAAAACCCGAGATCTGGGAAAATCCCAGTGCTCTTTGCATCTTGGCTCTCCTGTCCTGGGTGCCAGAATCTGACATGGTGATATGTAAGGTGGCAGCTAAATGCATGAACCCAGAACAGCATTCCAAAGTATGAAAAACTAAAAGCAACTGAAGCCCAACTAGAGAGACACACACCGAAGAAGAAAACTTGAAGAAAAAGTTGAAGAAGCTTCACTACAGACTTGGAAGTGAGTCCATTACAGAAAATTGCAAGAACCTGAGTGTCACAGTTCATGAGATAGTAAGCAAAAATACAAATAATTTTGCTGTACTTACATTTTAAAATAGGTGGTCCCAAGGGCTCAGCATACAGAGAGCAGCTGAAAGAGAGCTGTAAGTAAAAGACAAGGGTTTAAAAAAAAACAAACCTGTAAAAATTGTCTGGTAGAATCAAAAGCTTAAGCAGAGCCCGCAGAGTTAAAAAAAAAAGACCTGCAGATTTTAAGAACAAAGTGCTGTCACTTTAAGTTTAAAAAGAAACAGACCCTGATTGGACCACGAGCCCGCTAAAGCTCCCACAGCGCAAGATGTTCAAAAAGCTATTTAGGAGTTAAAAAAATAAAGAACTATCCAGGAAAGAAATGCTCCTACCTTAAAACAGTTTAAAAAAATAAGGCTCACGATTGCCGGGGAGCCCACCAAAATTAGGAAATGCGCAGGAAACATGCACAGAGATAGCTGCAGAAACAGCTTGAGAGGAAAAAAAACGTTTACTGCACTGACAGCCCTTAAAGCAGTAATGATATTTAAAACAGTAACTACTAAAGGAAACACAAGCCATGTACAGAAAATTAGAAGAGCCAGATGCATTTGTGCTATGGAAAGGGCTAAACCAGACCCAAGAGTGGGCGTCTTGGAGAAGATAGTTTTTAGTGTACAGGAGAAGTACAAGATTAAATAAGGAATCAGAAGAAGTACAAGTTGATACATTTTTAATCGTCTTTGGTTCCTTTGCTGGTGAAGTACTCCACAGCCAACGTGTAACTCAACTCTCAACAACATTTGATGAGATATTAAAAGGTTTTGGCAGATATTTTAAACTCCAAGTTTTAGAGGGTGTAAACCCCAGAAGAAGGTCTAGCACACCCCAATAAAGCACTGAGGGCAACAAGAGAGCCCAGAGAGAGGGCAACTCCCAATAAAGCACTGAGGGCAACAAAAGACCCCAGAGAGAAGTCAACTCCCAATAAAACACTGAAGACAATAAAAGACCCCAGAGAGAAGGCAAAAAAACCCCAGGGGGAGGGCAACAAAAGACCCCAGAGCGTTAGGTAACTCAAAAGAAGCAAAACATGTAAAAAGTAAATTAAGCTGTCCTTCAGGAAAATGTTCATATCGGAGCTGAACTGGAAGAGTTAAAGCACAAGATTCAAGCTGAGGATATACCTTTGAAAATGCATGATAAAATGAGCCATGCTGTTCAAGATCTGAGCAAACAAGTTTCAGAGATGATACAAAGATACCAGGAGGAAATAATGATCCTCAATTTTATAGTTGGCAAATCAAAGTAGGAGTTGGGGAAACTCAACCAGATGTACATCCAGGCAAAGCAGCAGGCAGAAAAGGCACGCAAAGATGTTGTGACCCTGAAGAACTCCTTGAAGGATCAATATGTAGCTATGCAAAAACATGAGGAGCTAAAAAGGACATTGAATATTACTTCAGAAAATGCTGCTTTAGAAATATCGGTACCAACAAAACAATGCACTGAAGCCCAGAATGAGTTGGCAAGAGGTCAACAAGAAAATAAACAGTTGAAAGAACAGTTGGTTGTCCTTCAAGATCACATGCAAAAGGAATACGTCACCATTCAGAAAATGAAGACTGTCTTAAACAGTAGCATGGAAGAACAGCTGAAGAAACTCAAAGAGACTGTACTGAATTATAGGAAAGTGCAAGGTAAACATGCGGGCTTTACAAAGAGAAGGAAAACCTGGTAAGAGACCTTCACATGTTACAAGAATCCTTCAGGAAAATGTTTATTCTTCTGGAAAATTCTGAAGAGAAGCAAAATTAAAGTAATTTTACTCTGAACAAACTGAAGAACCAGTTGGCAGAGAAGACTCAGCAATATTCTATATTCCAGGAGGAAGCTGAAAGCTACAGGAAACAGATTGAAGAGCTGAAGAAGCAGTTGAATGGAAAAGAGAAGGCATTGAGAGGAAAAGCCGTAGAACTTTCCAAACTGCAAGCAGATAATGAAGCCACGAGTAGCACAATTACGGAACTAAAATAAGTTAAGACTGCACCGGAGACAGACCTGGCCAACAGTGAATCCAAAATGCAGGACAAGGACAAAGTTCTCTTGCAGACAGAAAAAGAATAGACGGAAGTGAGATCGGAAAATGTAAATCCGACACTGAAGTGCAAGGCTCAAGAAGAAAAAAAAGCTGAGCTGAATGAAAAGATTCATAAGTTTGCAAAATGATTTGACAATAAAACAGCAAACAAATGTTTGGCTGAGATGATGAAACAAGTGGAAATGAAGGTTCATTTGCAAATTGCCAATGTTCAGCAAGAACATGGCAGACACCATGGAAAAAGTAACTTCAGATCCACTCTATGAGTGAACGGAGTGCAAAGCCGAATGACAATTAAGAGGCCTATTTAGACCCTTAACCAATTAATTAAATTGAATTTTTCACTGCCCATCCAACCGTTTGGTTGGCGGGTGGGCAAATAGGCCAGACGGCCTTTGCATTTTTAATGAAATCTCATCCATGGGCGGGATGAGGTTTTGGAATGTAAATAAAAAGACAATAAATGTTTTTAAAATTCATTTTTAACATGTCCCTGCTCATGTGACAGAGTCACATGAGGGGACATGTTTTCCTTATTTTTGAAAACTTTCCTTTTAATCTTAAAATCTTCAGCTCTTTAAGGCAGCTCTGTGCCTTAGGGAGCTTTCACTGCGTGCACCCCCACACATGCACACACTTCAGCGCTTGCGCTCATCTCTCCCCCACCCTGGCAGCAATTAGGCTCTGAGTGTGCCTTTCACGCTGGCGTGAAATCGCGGTCAGGTCTTGATCGCGGGCAGCGGTCAGTTTCGTGGCTGCTCCCAGACTCACCTGCTGTGCCCACCTGACAAGGTAAAAATCCTGCCCAGAGACTTGAGAGGGATAGCAAATAAAGATTGTATTACAAATAGTTATACATTGTTGGGAAAGAAAGTTTTCTTTGGAGAAGAAAGGGTGATGCTTATGATGTGCCTACATGACATTGTAATGTAAAGGTGCTCAGCAGAGCAAGGGTTAACAGGGACTGGACAATAGGACCACCCATAGTGTGATTTTTTGAGTCATATGGTAATAGACTCTCGGAGAACAGCCTAGAGAGAACGCTCTGGAACCCGCCTGCATGGAGGTAACAGCACCATGCATGACAGTAACCTGGAATCAGTAAATAGTTAAAGATTAACAATAAGGGGTTCATTGGGGAGGTGATGACGTAGTGGTATTGTTGCTGGACTAAATGACCCAGAGTAATGCTCTGGGGACCTGGGTTGAAATCTCATCAAGTCCTCCTTACAAACATCTGAGGGCTAGTATCAAAATTGGTGGAGCTGTCTCTCAGACTAGTCAAGCAACAGCTTGACATAGTCATTCTAAGGAAATTATACCTTATAGATAATGTCCCAGACATCATCACCATCCATGGGTATGTCCTGTCCCACTGGCAAGACAGGCCTAGCAGAGGTGGCATACAGTTGGGAGGGAGTTGCATTGGGAGTCCTCAGTGTCCACTCCAAACCACATGAAGTCTCATGGGCAAGGAAACCTCCTGCTGATTACCATGTACTGCCTTCCCTCAGCTAATGAATCAGTGCTCCTCCATACTAAACATCATTTGGAGGAAGCACTGAGGGTGGCAAGGGTGCAGAATGTACTCTGAGAGGGGGACTTCAATGTCCATCACCAAGAGTGGCTTGGTAGCACTATTGCTGGCTGAGTCCGAAATGACATAGCTGCTAGACTGGGTCTGTGGCAGTTGCCCACTTAGGGCTCTGCGTCTTTGAACCTGGCGATATCCAGACAGCAACATCCAAAAGACTTGAACCTCAGAAGCACTGCAAACAACAATCCCATGTACAAATATTGAACTAATACTAACATATTTTATTGGCGCATGACTCCTGATTTCACTTCCAATTTTAAAAATGGCAAAACCTTCCAATAAATTAACACCAACCAATTCACATGCAATAATGTACTCTTTCTATTCACACATGTGGGCTTTGTTAACAGAAGAATTACACTTACAAATGCCCAGCATGGAGAGCAAAGTACTGCAGACGCTGGAAATCGGAAATCTAAACAGAAATTGCTGAAAATACTCAGCAGGCCTGGCAACACCTGTGGAGAGAGAAACAGAGTCAATGCTTCAGGTTCACGATCCACACTGATGAAGAGTCACTGATCTCTGTTTCTCTCTGCACAGATGACGCCAAACATGCTGAGCATTTCAAACACTTCCTGTTTTTATTGGAGCGAAAAAAACCTTTTTCCAGCCTCCAGAAAGCACTCAGGTTTCTTGTGAGCCTCTCATTCCCCTTCAGCAAGAAACCCACAGCATCTATCTGAGGTCTGGTTTGGCACAACATTGAATGTGAATTTCAAAACAAAATTAAGGTATGAAGAAAATATAAATAACTTGTTCAGTAAAAAAATTCAATGTCAAAGCATTAAATTGATAGTTTAAAAATGAGTAATTAATAAAAATGACATAAAAAGTGTCAAGCAGCAGAGCTAACTAATAAAACCTTTTTTGCCTTTTTGCTTAAGAAACAGAGCTAGAGAGAGTCAGACTGGGCTCTAAGTCCAAGTCACCAGGGAAGGGCTGTGCTAAGGAGTTAGGTTTAACTAACACCGACCCTGCGTTCACCTCCGGTGGTGTACACTCTGAGCATGCCTTGGCGGAATTCATACGAACGTTGGGATCGGAAGTGGGTTGCCTTTCAGCCTAGGTTTTTCTCCTCTCCTGGCCTGGTGTGCATAGGTTTTTGTGGAGGGAGGAGGGGAAGGGGTGTGTGTGTGTGTGTGAGAGTCCAGCTCACTCCCAGTCTCAGGGTTCTCTCTCTCATTCACTCTCACATACAATCACTCACTCTCACGCTCACTCACTCCCACAAGGCCCGGGAGGTTTAGAGATTAATATCGCTGAGGTGAAGTTTGGGATGGCTGTGAAGCTGGCAGGAAAAGGACACATTTCGTCCCCTGTCTAATACTCCAGCTACCATGGGCCTTGCTGTTGCTGCAGCAGCCGCTCCTGCCGGCCTTCCCGGCCCACTCGGCCAACTTGATGTGAGGGCAACTCCTGTAGTCCTTTAGGGGCTGGTGCCTGCAAGGAAGAGCAAGAATGTGGCCAAATGTGGGCTAAATCACCCAGAATGCTCCCTGACTCTCAAAACAAATGGCCGCTTGGACTCAGGATCTTGCTCCAGGACAATCAGAACTCAAGAGCTGGAACTTTGTCCCAGAATGGAGGGCTGAACATGTGCTTGTGTGCAAGTACGTTGAGGTGTGAGGTGGCCACTTGAGAGGAGGACATTGCATCTGATAAAGGCAAAGGCAGAAGCTGTGAGTTGAGCCTGGACCCCTCAAAGGCATGGGCCCTGTTGTTATGCACCTTGTGCACTTCCCTCTCCTGGGCCTTGCTGGGCAGGCAGCAGTTATTGAGTGTCTAAAAGCAGAAAATCAGAAGGGGAGGTTTGGGATGAGGGAAAAAGGTTGAGGTGCAAATAAAGAGGTCTGTGGTCATACAAACTGCAGCTTGCTCATCATACTAGATGGCAGGATGAGGATGTGCTGGGAGTTGAGAAGACAGTTCCATACTGTCATCTCCAATGTGCTCAGTGATGCCAGATGGCATGGGCTCTATTGCAGCCGGCCCCATGATACTGATAACCATCTTCTTCATAGGAGATTAGGGAAGCCTTAGGGAGGGTGTACCTGTCCCTTGCTGTTTCAGCTTTGCTCTCTTCTATTGTGGGCAGCCTTGTCCTGCAAGATAGAAGACAGAATGGCAGTGATTGTGTTTTGCTGTATTTGATTGACGTGTCTGCCATAGCTGAATAGCTGGAGAATTTGTGGATGCAGTAAATAATGGGTGTAAGGCTGGCGCATTGGTATGTGGGTGAGGGTGAGGAGGAATATCTGAATATTGGTCATGAGTGCTAGGGAATGAAGTGTAGGGAGAGGTGTGGTAAATTAAGTGGGAGACAGTGGTAATCTCACTGCACTATTAATTTAGAAGCCCTGGTTAAAGCTCTGGGGAGATGGGTTCAAATCCCACCATGATAGCTGGTGGAATTTAAATTCAGTTAATGAACCTAGGCCAGGATTTTGCCCTCAGTCGGGGCAGGCGGGAAGCCTACGATTGGGCCGCAACCGCGATTTCATGCTGGTAGGCAATTGAGGTCTGCCCAGTGTGAAACATGCATTGTAGCACTCAGCTGTTTGGGGGGGAAGAGGAGGGCGAGTGGGGAACATTGATTGTTAATGCACGTGCGTGCATGTGGGCCGGAAAAGCTCCTGGAGGCACAGAGCTGCCTCAGGGAGATAAAGATATGAAAAATTAAAAATAAAGCATTTTAAGATGTTAAAAAGACATGTCCCCTCATGTGAGCAGGGACATATTAGAAATTATTATGAATTTTTTTTTAATGAAGGATCTAAACCTCATCCCGCCCGTGGATGAGGTTTTGCAAAAAATGCAAAGGCCATTTGGCCTTTTTGCCTGCCCGCCAACCATAAGGTTGTACGGACAGCGAAAAATTTAATTCAATTGGATTTTTAATGGCCTTAATAGACCTTTTAATTGTCGGCGGGTGCACTGCCAACTTCCGCGTGCCTGCCAACCGAAATATCACGCGACTGTGCGATGATGTCGTTGTGTGTAATTTTACACTTGTTGAGGTCGGGCGCATGCCTGCCCGACAAGCAAAAAATTCTGCCACTGGAATATAAAGCTATTCTCAGTAATGGTGCCAGCAAACTATCATCGATTGTTGTAAAAACCCACCTGCTTCACTAATGTCCTTTCAGAAAGGAAATCTGTTGTCCTTACCTGGTTCGGCCTACATGTGACTCCAGACCCACAGCAATGTGGTTGACTCTTAAATGAACTAGGGGTGGGCTATAAATGCTGGCCTAGCCAGTGATGCATGAATGAATAAGAAAACATCACTATACAGCGTGGGCTACTTGGGTAACAGGAAGTCTGGAGGCAATTGAAGGAGCACACGTGGCGTTAGTGTTCTATTCTTAATTCCAATAAACCAACAGTGTTTGTTCAGTTAATCAGTCTCTCTGCCTATATTGTTTGAAGCACCGTTATCAGCGAACCTGATAACCTAAAACATAAAACTGGTGACGAGGATAAACCGGATCAATTGATGGCAATCAGGAAAGCCACAGTAAGCCAGCTACGTTACTTCACCACTATCTTGAAAGCTGTTTGGAAGCGCAGTCTCCTTAGTCATCGAGTATGGCCCGGTTTGGGCATCTTGAACCATTTGACCCTGATTCCGATGACTGGTTGAGACATCGAATGCCTAGTGTTCTGCTTTATCACTAATGACATCACGGGGGAGAACAAGAAAAGGGTGATTCTTTTGTCCACTTGCAGGAGCAAAATGTATGGGCTGATCCGCAGTCTCATGTCACCAAACACCCCTGAAAAGAAGACTTATGACGAGTTAATAAGTATTGTCAAAAATTGCCGAAAGCCAAAGCCCTCAGTCACTATGCAGCGTTTTAAATTCAATTCAAGGAATAGGCTTCCAAGAGAGACAATCACTGGCTATGTTACTGCTTTAAAGGAATTAATGGAATATTGTGAGTTTGGAACTTCAATTAATGACATGTTGAGACCGACTGATATGTGGGATCGGGGATGATGCTATTCAAAAGCGATTGCTATCTGAACTAATCTAAACTTCAGTAAGGCATTAGAATTGGCAACAGCCATGGATAGTGCTGTTGGAGACTCCAAGGCAATAAAAGATACACAAAATGGCGCTGTCCATCTTGTAGGGTGGGCAAAAGGCGCGAAAACGTCGGACTCCACAGAAAGGCAAGGAACGCCCACTATGCACAGACCATTGAAGAACAACAGTACTACAGTGAAAACCCAGGACATTAATGAATGAAATGCATCCAGGCAGCCTGCAGGCGATCAACAGTTCAGAAATATCGAATGCTTTTTCTGCCACCGCAATGGTCACATAATGCGGCGCTGTAAAGGTAGGCTGAGACAGCATTTAAAAACAAAGGTAGGAATTGTGAAATCTGTCTTGTTAAAGAACCAGAGGAAGCAGAGGAAACATCTATTCATTATACAACCTGAAAGCGGGTAGAACTGAGCCAATCTAGGTAGTTATTAGAGTTAATGAACAACCCATCAAGATGGAGGTCAATACTGGGGCATCAATGTCTGTCATAGAAGAACATACGTTCAGACACTTGAATAAAAGAGTCCATCCTTTAAGTTTGGAACAATCGGACACTAAGTTAAAAACATACGGGCGAAGAAATAAGAGTGAAAGGGGTATGTCAAGTCCTGGTGCAGTATGGGGAACTTTCTGCAAATTTACCCCTTAGTGTAGTAGCTGGGGCAGGCCCCAATTTAATTGGTCACAACTGGCTCAAAAAGGTTAAATTGCAATGGGCCAATATTTTTCAAATCAGAACGAGAAACTTATAGGAATTGTTACAAAAGTACACTTTCATTTTCAGTGATGAGCTGGGAAGGATTCGTGGGCTACAAGCCAAAATCCACGTAGACCTTAATGCAACCCCCAGATTTAACAAAGCCAGACCAGTCCCTTATGTTCTACAGGACAAGGCTGAGACCAAGATAAACAGGCTGGAAAAGTTGAGTATCTTACAGCCGGTGCAATTTTCCGAGTGGCCGGCACCCATAGTACCCGTACTGAAGCCAGACCAAAGTGTTCGCTTATGTGGTGACTATAAGTTAACTGTAAACAGAGCAGCTAAACTGGATAGACACCCGATGCTGAAGATTGACGAATTATATTCAAAATTGGCAGGGGGCATCACATATTCAAAACTCGACATGAGCCACACCTGCCAGCAGGTAGAGTTGGAAGAAGGCTCTAGGGAATTTGTGATCATCAATACACAGAGGCTTGTATCAATACACTCAACCTTGGGGTCTCATCAGCGTGTGCTATTTTCCAGCATACCATGGAAAATCTGCTTCAGGGACTGCCCCATGTCGTTGTTTATCTGGATGTCTAAATCACTGGATTAACTGATGAAGAACATTTAGCTAATTTGGAGGAGATGCTAAAACGCTTCTCATAAGTGGGGGTGCGCTTAAAACTAGAGAAATGTACTTTCCAAGCCAAAGAGGTAGTTTACTTGGGCCATAAGGTCGACATGTAGGGCCTGCATCCTGTGGAAGGAAAGATCCAGGCTATTCATGAGGCACCTACACGAAAAGCCTTACAGAACTGAAGGCCTTCTTAGGCATGATAAACTACTAAGGGCGATTTCTCCCAAATCTATCAACCGCACTAGCTCGGTTATACGTATTGCTTAAGAAAAACCATAAATGGATTTGGCAAGCTCCGCACCAGGATACGTTTCTGAAGGTAAAGCAGTTGTTAAGATCATCGGCCCTACTGGTTCACTTTGACCCAAAGAAAGAATTGATTTTAACTTGTGACACATCCCCTTATGGAGTAGGGGCTGAACTTTCACATCGGATGGCGGATGGCTCCGAACGACCCATTGGTTATACATCTCGCATGCTCAGTGTTACAGAGCGACGATATTCTCAAACTGAGGAGGGCTTGTCTGTTGTTTGGTGTTCGGAAATTCCATTAATACCTTCATGGTCACCATTTTCACATTATATCCATTATTTGGAGAAGATAAGGTGATATGCCCCATTGCATCTGCTCGCATCCAGAGGAGGGCACTGATATTGGCTGCTCATGAGTACACTTTTATTCACTGATCTGGTGAATAAATGCTGATGCGCTGAACTGCCTCCCCCTGCCAGTTAATAAAGTGAAGTATTAAATTTTTTTGATTCCTCCCTGTCTAGGCCAACTGTGAGTGGACAAGCTGAGATCTGCTTTTATCTCACATCCGGGAGCAGGCCTTGAATGGATGGTCAGAAGAGCCAAAGTCTGATGACATGAAGCCTTATTTCAATTGCAGGTAATGAGCTCACCTGCCAGGATGGCATATTGCTCTGGGGAGCAAGGGTTATCATGCCCCCACGAGGGCGAGGGGCATTACTGGCTGAATTAAATAGCGCTCACCCTGGCATTAGTAGGAAAAAGATGCTCGTGCGCAGCCACTTGTGGTGGCTGGGGATGGACATGGACATTGAAACCCTAGTCAAAAGTTGTCTTCAATGCCAGCAGGAACAAAAGCTACCCCCCTTAGCTCCACTGCACCCCTGGGAATGGCCCAGCCATTCCCACATCGACTACGTGGGGCTCTTCTTGGGCACGATGTTCCTTTTACTAATAGACGCCCACACCAAGTGGATGGATGTCCACAAGCTCCGGTCCCTCACACCTGCTGTCACCATAGCCCATTTGTGACAGAGTTTTGCAGTGCGCGGGTTGCCAGAGGTGCTTGTGTCAGACAACAGGACTGCAATTACCAGCAGGGAGTTCCACAGGTTTACAACTCTCAAAGGAATAACTCATATCAAAATCTCAACTTACCACCCCACCCCTAATGGTTTGGCTGGCTGGGCGGTCCAAACCTTTATGGCCGGGATGATAAAGCTGGACGGGGATTCCAACAGCCCCAGATTGTCACAGTTCCTGTTTGCATACCGGATGACACCACACCTGACCACCAGAATTGCCCCCGCTGAATTACTAATGACGAGACGTCTCCGCACCTGTCTAACTCTTATCAGACTGAATTTAGGCGGGAGAGTGGAGAGAAATCAAGAGGCCCAGAAGGCTGGAAATGGTGGCCATAATCATGAAAGAAATTTCACAGTGGGAGACACAGTTCTCGCAAAGAACTTCGGAGATGGGCCCAATTGGCTATTAGGCGAAGTGAGTGCTGTGACAGGACCTCTCTCCTATAATGTATCGATAAATGGCCGAATAATTAGACGACATGTGGATCTTCTCCGGAGAAGAGAGACAGTTCCATGTGAAGGAATGCCATCATCATTTGCGATTGAGTCTGCACCGCACATGGAGGAAATGTCACACGATTTGCAAGTACCGTTGGGGTCTGTTCGGCTCGAGAGGGTTGAAGACACAAACTTGCCCACTTCCACCAAAGAGCCTGGTGGACAGTTGACCCCTGAGGAGGGGGTCTTGGAAAAACCAGCCGAAGTCGTTGAGCTACGACGCTCGAGATGTCCAAGGAGGCCTCCTGAGAGACTTGACTTGTAAATAGTTATTCATATAAATAATTGGGATATTGTGAACCTTGTCAATTGTTCTTCCAAGTAAAAGTGGAGGGATGTGATAAAGTGGAGTGCTATGTACCTTTAAGAGAATGTAATTAACTGACCAGGTGACTGTATTGACCAATTGCTACACAGCACGGGCTACTTGAGTAACAGGAAGTCTAGAGCTGGAGGTGATTGAAGAAGCACACATGGTGTTGTTGCTCTGTTCTTAGTTCCAATAAACCACCAGTGTTTGTTCAGTTAATCGGTCTTTCTGCCTGTATTGTTTCAAGCACCAACTAATGTGTTACTATCAAGGGGGCAGCTTGCGTTCGCTGGACAAAGCAAATCTGATAACCAAAAACATAAAAGCTGCCAAGACCATAACTGTAGTGTTCCCTCCCTAAACATTGCAGCCTCTCTACCTCTCTTTCTGCCTTGAAGACACTACTTAAAACCTACCTCTTTGGTCTATCTTATACGTGGTTTGGTGTCATATTTTGCTTCATAATGCTCTTGTGAAGCACTTTGGGATATTTTATTACATTAAAGGTGCTATGTAAATACAAGCTAGGCTGTACACAGATATCATTCAAAGGAGGAGACAGCACAAAGTTTGCTTACTGCTTACCTGATAGGGACTGGGTGTGGCAGATTGAAAATTGCAATGCCCCGCACCTGAAAATGATGCTGACAAGTTTTTAGCCCCTTGTGTTTTCAATGCCAGCTATCAAAACCAGTGTTTCAAACAAGCTCTAAAATAAGGAGTACTGTAGGTTGTGACGTATAAGTTGTCCCAGCATTTAAGAAGACCCCATTTTTTGGTGCCAAAGAGAATGTTTAGGCCAAACTTGGCATATAAGTTGACGCATGATTTTTCAACAGTAAGTTCATGTTTAAGGTGAATCTCGCATTTGGAGTTGGCCTCAATTTTTCAGCTCAGAAATACATGTTTAGAATTATACTTGCCTTAAAAGTTGGCACATAGGATCAAACAGGCCATACAGGCCATGTTGCCAAGAAGATGCCCGGGAGTTTAAGACACGCCATGCAGAGCAGATCACACATGACATCTGATGAATAGGAATGGATCCTCCTGCACCAACACTGGCGGTTCATATCTCATATTCGACGTATTGGCTGATCCCTTTATGGAAGAATTTATCAAAGCTTCAAAGGTCAATTTGTACACCACTATCTGCGGTACATCAAACTAATGTGGGGGGGTTGGTGTATAAACTAATGAAATGTAAATAATATGAAAATAGCTTTCCCTAAATTAGAGGTGCAAATACACTAGAGTGTTAATTTATGAAAATTTTCTATGTTTCTATCAAGGGGTTAGATATAGCCTTGGGACAAAAGGGATCAAAGGATATGGGGAGAAAGCGGGAGCAGGCTATTTAGTTGGATGATCAGCCATGATCATAATGAATGGCGGTGCAGGCTCGAAAGGCCGAATGGCCTACTCCTGCTCCTATTTTCTATGTTTCTATTACATGTGTCATACACAACCTTACATAAATGGGAAAGCAAGAATTATGGGATGTGGAGGGTTACCATTAAAAGAATAATAATTTTTATACCTGAGTGGAATTAATCTACCTAACAAAATAGTAATCCACATGTGTTCTACCTGTTGCCTACAGAAAGAAACGAGAAATCTACTGGAATACACAGATGTTTGAGGGGAGTTTTGCTGAAATGTATTTTTTAATTATAGTTAAAACTAGGCAAAGTTGGTTATTGAGGGTGCCTGGACTATTCCTGTAGAAGTTTAGATAGAAAGTTGAGGTGTAGAACGATCATTGGGAGAAGATATCAGCTGTGTACTATATACAACAAAATTGCAGATGCTATTGTCTCTGCTGCAGTCCCCTAACCTTCTAAATGTTTGCAGAATTTTTTGTTTTTTTAACAAAACTAATGGATTATGATTTTGTTGGTGAGGGTACCTTGCTCCCTTGTTTTCATGACACAGATAAAACAGGTATGTCGGCTGTAGGGGCAGACAGCTTATTCATTGTTGAGAACAAAATCAAGAGAAATGTCACCTTTCGTTAAAGCAGAGCCTGGGTTTAGCAGGTCACCTTCATTGATGGGTCAGAGGATTGTGGGTTGAACACTTGCTCCAGGATTTGATGTTCCAGTGCTGTATTCTTTGATACATCATCATTTGGAGAGGAAGTTACACTGAAATTCTGCTTACAGTATGGTGAGGGGGATTGACACTGTTCTCTGCAGAAAAGAGTAAGAGTCCTGAAGGCTCTACCCGGTGCCAGGATTTGGGACATCTGCTCAGGGCTGGAGAGAAACTTGCAGTGGGAGAGGGAGGATCCAGTTGTCGTGGCCTGTGTAGGTATCAATGACATAGGTCGAATTAGGGAGGAGGTTCTGCATAGGAATTATGAGGAGTTAGGCACTAAATTAAAAAACAGAACCTCAAAGGTAATAATCTCTTGATTATTACCTGAACAACGTGCAAATTGGCATAGGATACATAAAATCAGAGGTGAATACATGGCTCAAAGACTGGTGTAGGAGAAGTGGGTTCTGGTTTGTGGGGCACTGGCACCAGTCCTGAGGAAAGTGGGAGCTGAACCGTTCCGATGGTCTACATCTGAACCATGATGGGACCAGTACTCTAGCGAGGTGCATAACTAAAGAAGTAGAAAGGGTTTTAAACTAAATTGTGGAGGCAATGGATCAAATTTGGGAAGATGTGGTAAATCAAAGAGTAGAGAAAAGACAAAAGAGAAAGATATTAATGTGGGAAATGATAAACAGACCATGACAGGAAGGGACACAGAGTACAGGGAATACAAATCCAAGAGTAAATCAGCGGATAAGGCTAGAGGTTACATAAATAATAAAAGGACAAAACTAAAGGCTCTGTATCTGGATGCACGTAGCATTCAAAACAAAACCAATGAATTCAGAGTGCAAATAGGAATAAATAAGTACGATCCAATAGCCATTACAGAGACATGACTGCTGGATGACATAAATTGGGACCTCAATATCGAAGGGTATGTGACATTTAAGAAGGACATAAAGCTATGAAAAGGTGGAGGGGTGGTGAAAAGGTGGAGGGGTGGCTCTATTAATTAATGATGGTGTTAGCACATTAGAGAGGTGTTGTGGTCACTTTGACAAATGGACCACAGGAGTCTCAGGTACAGGTTATGATCATTTATTCAAGCAATTGCAAGGAGGGCACCATCTCAATACAGCTTGAGACAGTACTCTGCTAAACTACAAGTATTCAACATATTTATACGTTATTGGTCACGTACAAGAACAGTTTCCAGATTCCGATCTCGACAACATATAGGTTTACATTACAAGACATCTCTGGTAACAAGTACATCCCTATTTGTTTTCACCCAGGCAGAAACCTTACCATCTGTTCTTCCCCTATCTGTTGAAGAGCACACTTAATCTTAGTTGTTATTGCCATCCTCTGACTACAGTCTGGCTCCAAGGCCTTTCTGCTGTTTGCAGGCCCTTAAGGCTGTGCAAGGTTTATCTGGTAACTTTAAATGCCAATGTGCTTGGAGATTTTAAGTAATTCATTCCCTTTCAATAAGTTCTTACTGTACCCCTATATTCCCCCCTAACAAGAGGGATGACCTAAATTCAGGAAAACAGGATATAAAAACAGTTTGGGTAGAAATTAGAAATGGTACAGGTCCCCCAACAGTACTCACAAAGTAGAATGGAGTATAAAGGAAGAAATAATGGGAGCTTGTCAGGAAGGTATGGTGATAATCATGCATATAGGCTGGGAAACTCAGATGGGCAAAGGTAGCCTAAATAAGGAATTCATAGAATGTTTCTGGGATAGTTTCTTAGGACAACATATTCAGGCACCAACCAGAGAGTAGGCTATACTAGACCTGGTATTGTGCAACGAGATATGATTAATTAATGACCTCATAATGAAGGCACCCCGAGGCAGCAGATTGAATATTACATTCAGTTTAAGGGAGAGAAAAGTGGGTCCAAGACCAGTATTTTAACCTTCAATGAGGGAAATTATGAGGGCATGAAAGCAGAGCTAGCTAAAATTAACTGGCAAATGAGGTTAAGGGATGGGTCAATGGCAGTGGCAGACAATTAAGGGGATATTTCAGAATACACAGAATAGGTACATTCCAACAAGAAAGAGCAATTCCAAGGGGAGGACCCACCATTCGTGGTTAACTAAAGAAAAATGAAAGACAGTATCAAACTTAAAGAAAAAGCATTTAATATTTAATTGCACAAAGATGGGTGGCAGGTCAGAAGATTGGACAGGATATAAAAAATAGCAAAGAATGATCAAAAGATTGATAAGGCAGGAAAAATTATAGTACGAGAGAAAGCTAGCTAGAAATATACAGACAGATAGCAAGAGTTTCTGTAGATATTTAGAAAGAAAAGAGTTAAAAAGAGAAAAGAGTTGATCCTATAGAAAGTGAGTCTGTAGCATTAATAACAAAAAAAAGATGGCAAATGAATTGAACAGGTAGTTTGCATCAGTCTTCACTATAGAGGATACAAGTAACATCCCAGAAATAGTTGTAAATTGGGAGATAGAAGGGAGGGAGGAACTTGGGAAAATTATAATCATCAGAGGAGTGGTACTGAGTAAATTATTGCAGCTGCAGGTTGACAAGTGCCCAGATCCTGATGGACATCATCCTAGGATCTTAAAGGAGTGAGATAATTGATGCATTGGTTATAATTTTCCAAAATTCCCTAGATTCGGGGAAGGTTCCACTAGATTGGAAAATAGCGAATATAAGTCCTTTATTCAAAAAGGGAGGGAGATAGAAACAGGAAACTACGGGCCAGTTGGCTTAAGATCTGTCATAGGCAAAATGTTAGAAGCTATTATTAAAGGCGTTATAACCTTTAATAATAGCTTGGAAGAACTCAGGATAATCAGGCAGAGTCAACATGATTTTGTGAAAGGGAAATTATGTTCAACCAATTTATTGGAGTTCTTTGAAGAAGTAACGCATGCTGTGGATAAAGGGGAACTGGTGGATGTACTGTATTTAGATTTCCAGATGACATTTGATAAGGTGTCACATCAAAGGCTATAGTAAAAAATAAAAGTTCATGGTGTAGGTCGTAATATATTTGCATGGAAAGAAGATTGGATAACTAACAGGAAACAAAGGGTAGGCATAAATGGGTCTGTTTCTGGTTATCAAGATGTAATGAGTGATGTGCCACAGGGATCAGTGTTGGGGCCTCAACTTTTTACAATTTATATAAATGACTTGGAAGGAGGGACCGAAGGTATGATTGCTAAATTTGCTGATGACACAAAAATAGGTAGGATAGTAAGATTTGAAGAGGACACAAGGAGGCTACAAAGGATATTGATAGGTTGAATGAGTGGGCAAAGACCAGGCGAATGGAGTATAATGTGGTAAAGTGTGAAATTGTCCATTTTGGCAGAAAAAAAAGCAGCACATCATCTAATTGATGAGAGATTGCAGAGCTCTGAGATGCAAAGGGATCTGGGTGTCCTAGTGCATGAATCGCAAAAGGCTAGAATGCAGGTACAGCAAGAAATTAGGAAAGCTAATAGAATGTTATCATTTATTGCAAGGGGAATTGAATACAAAAGTAGGGAGGTTATGCTTCAGTAGACAGGGCATTGGTGAGACTACATTTGGAATACTATGTACAGTATTGGTCTCCTTATTTAAGGAACGATATAAATGCATTGGAAGCAGTTCAGAGAGGGTTTACTAAACTAATACCTGGAATGGGCAAACGGTTGGTCAGGCTAGGCTTGTATCTGTTGGAGTATAGAAGTGTAAGAGGTGATATGTTTGAAACATGTAAGATCCTGAGGGACCTCAACAGGATGGATGTGGCGAGGATGTTTCCTCTTGTGGGAGAATCTAATACTAGGGACAACTGTTTAAAAATAAGGGGTCAGAGATTAGGATATTTTTTTCTCTCAGAAGATTGTGAGTCTTTGGAACTCTCTTCCTCAAAAGATGGTGGATGCAGAGTCTTTAAATATTTTTAAGGCAGAGGGAGATAGATTCTTGATAAGCAAGGGGGTAAAAGGTTAGCGGGGCTTGCAGGAATGTAGAGTTGAGGTTATAATCAGATCTGGCATGATCTCATTGAATGGCGGAGCAGGCTCGAATGGCTTAGTGGCCTACTCCTGCTCCTAATTCCTATGTTCGTATATTTACAAGACTTCGCTATCTGTAAAATACATGCCACACTGGCTGCTATAATAACACATAACTTTGTTCCAAATAACTCAGGCCCAACAATGACTTGGAGATGCATCATGAAGGTGACTGAACTTTTACACTTAGAACATGCTTTTAGTCATGATGAGCAGCAAGGAACCTGCATCAGCTTGCCACAGTTATGTGGTCTGCAAGCAATAGAATTCATCAAACAAGCGTGTTAGCAGCTTTCTATTTGATTTAGCTAGCAAGGTCAAATCCAGAAAATGGAAGATAAGTTCCTGTTTGTCCTTTGAGGTGAAGATGTCCATGTTCATCATCTGGAGTGTTTGGTAGGGTTCTGGTGACTGCTAAGCTCAATCTGCACCAGGAAGGTTCTGTTGCAAATAGGAAGCATATCGCAGGCGATTAGGTTTTAGGTGAGTTGCTGGCTCATGATTTTCTCTCCTTGTGTTTTCTCTCTTTCTGATATGTGCTTGCTTTTGTAGGATGCTGCACTGTTTCTTAATTGGTTGTGCCAATTGCAGTAATCCTCGGCAAGCCTCTCACAGGACTCAAAGTCGATATCAAAACTCCTAAATGAAGGCTTCAGAGTGTCCATGAAGCACTTCCTTTGGCCACCATGGGAGCATATCCCAGACTCAAGCTCTCCATAGAAGGTTCACTTTGGTAAGTGAGCGTCAGGCATTCTGGCTACATGACCAGCCCAACTCAGTTGTGATTGAGTCACTATAGTGCGGATACTTGGCGTGCCAGCTCGGGTGAGCACCTCATTGTCTGGTATTTTGTCCAGTCATCTGGTCTTTAGAAGCTTCAAAAGGCAGATCAAGTGAAAGTGGTTGAGCTCCTTGGCATGAAACTGGTACACAGTCCAAGTCTCGCATGCATAGAGCAAAGTGGGCAGGACTATTGCTCTGTAGAATTTCATTTGGTAGACAGACTTACTTCTCTTCATTTCAAGACCGATGTTCTAAGTCTGCCAAACACTACACTTGCTTTGGCAATTCTTGCATGTGTCTCTTCGACAATATAGGCAGCTCGAGAGTGTGTAGTGCTGATGTAAGTGAACTTACCCACTGCTGTTAGGTTCTGGTCAGGGACTGAAAACTTGGGCTCAAGATAGGGCTTTCCTGGAGTAAGCTGGGCATTACTTCGGTTTTCTTCTTCCTGATTGTAAGGCCGAATTTGTCACGTGGATTGGAGAACAAGTCCATGCAACATTGCATGTCCAGCTCTGAATCGGCAGCTAGTGCACAGTCATCAGCAAATAGGAAATCATAAAGTATGTCCTTGGAGAGCTTGGTCTCTCCCTATAGTTTTCTCAGATTGAGCAGCTTTCTGTTCCTGCAATATCTGATTTTGATGCCCCTGGACCACCATCATGGAAGGCATCGGACAGCATGGCGGAGAAAAACATGTTGAAGATGGTTGGCGCGAGCACGTAGGCCTGCTTAACTCCATTAATGACTGGGAATAGGTAAGAAGATTCACCATCATCCAGGACATGCACGAGCATGTCGTTATGGAATTGTCGAACATTGCAATGAATTTCTCAGGGCAGTCGCATTTCTCTATTAATCTTCTGAAGGTCTTCAGGACTGACTATGTCAAAGGCCTTAGTCAAGTCAACAAACATGGTGTGGAGGTCCACGTTCTTTTCTTAGCCTTTCTCCTGGAGTTGTCTAACTACAAACACCTCTTTTTGGTAGCAGATCCTGGTCAAGATGTTGCATTAAGCGGTTCAGAAAGATTCTGACAAAGATTTTGCCAGGGATGTAAAGGAGTGAGGTTCTTCTATGATTGTTGCAAGATTGGCATGTTCCTTTCTGCTTTTACAGCTGGACAATGGAGGCATCTTTGTATTCTTTCAAAATGGTTCCTTGCTCCCAGACAAACTGAGAGTTCAGTGAGCTTCTTGACCAGGCATTGACCTCCAGCCTTGTAGAAGTGATGTTTCTCCTCCAGTAGTTCCTTGATGACCTCATTGTTTTCATCTGATCAATCTTGATGCTTACTAGAGGTAGGGCCAATAGCCTCCAGACTAGTGGAGTATACTATATCCCTGAAGGTCACCCAGTTATCCTCAATGCAGTGAATGTCCATTTTTGCAGCACACAGACGATTCTTACGAACATACCAACAAGGAGGAGTCGGCCATTCAGCCCCCCAAGCCTGCTCCGCCATTTAATAAGATTATGGCTGATCTGAATGTAACCTCAACCCCACATTCCTGCCTACCCCCGATAACCTATCACCTATTGCTTACCAAGAATCTATCCACCTGCCTTAAAAATATTCAAAGACTCTGCTTCTACCATCTTTTCAGGAAGAGAGTTCCAAAGACTCACCACCCTATGAGTGAAAAAATTTCTCATCTCCTTTTTAAATGGGCGACCCCTTATTTTTAAAGTGACTCCTAATTCTAGACTCTTTCAAAAGAGGAAACATTCTCTCCACATCCACCCTGTCAAGACCCCTCAGGATTTTATATGTTTCAATCAAACCACCTCTTACTCTTCTAAACTCCAACGGATACAAGCCTAGACTGCCCAACCTTTCCTCCTAAGTATGAGTCTGGTAAACCTTCTCTGAACTGCTTCCAATGCATTTATATCCTTCCTCAAATAAGGTAACCAGTACTGTACACAGTACTCCAGATGTGGTCTTGAGTTTCTTTGAGGAGATTTTTTCATGACAGCCTTTTTGAGCCTCAAGACATTGGGTTGGATTTCATGGTCCCCCCACTGGTGTATTTGAAGGCTGGGGGGTGCTGGTAAAATAAAATGGGTGGCCTTCCCACCACCTTTCTGCCCACCCCTGACCAGTCTACCATATTATGGTGCGTGGGGAAGAGATCAGGTAGCTTGCTGCCCTTGGACCTATTGGGCCAAGTGACCAATTAAAGGCCACTTAAGGGTCTCATTCCACCTCCACTGCTATTTTACATGCAGCAAGAGATGGCGGAGGTAATGCACGCAGCACGGCAGTTTTCACTGCATGGGCTGCTGTTGGGCAGGAAGGTTGGTACCACTTTTAGGAAGACCATCCAAGGCACCCACCTGTCCCTACCCCACCAAGGTCAGACCCCCCTTTGATGCTCCCCCTGGCCTCTAAATTCCACACCACCCCCCAACCTGCTACTCAGCTCTCGCCAGACAGACCCACCCAAAATCCGAGACTTGCCTGAAGTCTGGGTTCCATGACACTTCTTTCTCGGTGACTGCCTGTAGTCCCAGCAGTGGCCGCTGCTCAATCCTGGCGTTGCTGGTGCTGCAGCCAATCAGATTGCCCAGCAGCTCTCTAGGGCGGGACTTAGTCCCAGATGGTGGCAGATGTCCCACTCTGAATCAAACAAGGCTGTTCCCAGTGTACAATTTCTGCGGGGCAGCCAGATTCTGAGTCGGTAGGCTTAAGACTGACTTTGCCATCAGGGTGGCGGGAATACATCTCCATGTAAAATCCAGCCCATTGAGGCACTTCTAGACATTCATACTCTGGGGGGTGTCCAGAGAGATAGATCTTGATGTTTAGCTTTGAAATGATAAGATGGTGGTTAGTCTAGCAGTCAGCACTGCACATGGCTTTTGCTACACACACATGCCCTGCCTGGTGATGACAGGGTTGATTAGATGCCAATCTATAGAATGGGGGTGCATCCAAGATGTCTTGTTGTGATTAGGAAAGTGGAAAACTGTGTTGGTGATTAAGAGCTCATGCTCAGCACATACCTTCAGCAAGAGACCACTGCTATTACAATTGCCAACTCTGTTCTTTTCAATGGGGTGTTAGGAGTGTAAGGGAGGGGTTGTACCTCTCACTGGCTGGCTCGTCACACTTTTTGGAGTGGCTCATCTGGTATTGGTTCTTGCCTTCACCCAGCTCTCACCTGTTGCTCCTAGTATTTGTTATCATGTGACAGTGGTCATACATCAGTAAACAGCTTTGATGGGCAGGCTGGACCAGGTGAGGTTGGCTGTTGGGTCTCCTACCCTTTTTTTAAATTCATTCATGAGATGTGGGCACCACTGGATAGGCTAACATTTATTGCCCATCCCTAATTGCCCTTGAGAAGCAAGATGAGAGATGGTGAGCTGCCATCTTGAACTGCTGTAGTCCATGTGCTGTAAATATGTCCACAGTGCTGTTAGGGAGTTCCAGGATTTTGACCCAGCGACAGTGAAGGAACGGCGTTATATTTCCAAATCAGGATGGTCAGTGGCTTGGACTGGAACTTCCAGGTGGTGGTGTTCCCATCTATCTGCTGCCCTTGTCCTTGTAGATGGTAGTGGCCTGGGTTTGGAAGGTGCTGTCCAAGGAACCTTGGTGAATTCCTGCAGTACATCTTGTGAATGGTCCACACTGCTGCTACTGTGCACCGGTGGTGGAGGGAATGAATGTTTGCGGATGTGGTGCCAATCAAGTGGGTTGCTTTGTCCTGGATGGTGTCGAGCTTCTTGAGTGTTGTGGGAACTGCACTCATCCAGGCAAGTGGAGAGTATTTCATCACACTACTGACTTGTGCCTTGTAGATGGTGGACAGACTTAGGGGAGTTAGGAAGTGAGTTACTTGCTGCAGGATTCCTAGCCTCTGACCTGCTCTTGTAGCCACAGCACTTATATGGCTAATCCAGTTCAATTTCCACTCAATGGTAACCCCCCGGATGTTGATAGTTGGGTTTCAGCGATAATAATGCCATTGAATGTCAAGGGGCGATGATTAGCTTGTCTCTTGTTGGCGATGGTCATTGACTGGCACTTGTGTGGTGTGAATTTTACTTGCCACTTGCCAGCCCAAGCCTGGGTATTGTCCAGGTCTTGCTGCATTTGGATGTGGGCTGCTTTAGTATCTGAGGAGTCGTGAATAATGCTGAACATATGTGCAATCATCAGCGAAAATCTCACTTCTGACCTTATGGCCAGAATTTTTTGCTTGTTGGTCAGATATCCGACCCGACCAAACTTAAAATGACGCGCGATGACATCGGGCGAGTGTCCCGACCTCTTTGCACATTTGCGTGATATTTCGGTCAGCGGGCGTGCACGTGCCAGAGTCGGCAGCACACCCGCTGACAATTAAAAGGCTTATTAAGGCCATTAATAAGGTAATTGAAACAAATTTTTCACTGCCCGTCCAACCTTACAGTTGTTGGGCAGGCGAAAAGGCCAAGCAGCCTTTGTATTTTTTAGGAAACCTCATCCGCGAGCGGGATGAGGTTTCCAACAGCAAATAAAAATGTTTAAATTTCACTTATAATATGTCCATGCTCATGAGGGGACATGTTTTGTAATAGTTGAAAAATCTTTATTTTTGATGTCTTAAACTGTTCATCTCCCTGAGGTAGCTCTATGCCTCAGGGAGCTTTTCCAGTGCGCACTTGTGCGCATGCGCGAAGTTCCCCACTCGCCCTCCTCCCCACCCCCACCCACAAACACTGGCAGTGCTGAGCGCTGCCGCTCGTGTTTCATGCTGGACAGGTCTTAATTGGCTCGCCAGCGTGAAATCGTGGTCCGGCCCCGATCGCGGGTGGCTTTCCGAGCTCCCCTCCCAAGCCTGCCCAACGAGGGAAAATTCCTCCCCTATGATGGAAGGAAGGCCATTGAGATGAAGCAACTGAAGATGGTTGGACCAATGATTAGCTACCTGGGGATTTTTCTACCCTGGCATGAACGGGTGGGTCTGAAACCCGACCAGGTAGGCCAATCGTGGAGAGGATGTGTCAGGGTTGGTTGATTGGTATAGGGGAGGGCATGATAAGTTAGTTAGCTAGAGAGAACATATCTGAAAAGTCATATATTTCTAATTTGATAGATTATTTTAAGGAAAGATAAAGTGGGGAATTTTAATTCCAAAAAAAGGTGGGTTTGGATTGGATGAGGGAATCCCAATCCTGACTATCCTCCAGCCTTTGGTTTTAATGGAGGTGGGACGAGGGCCGGGTGACCGACCTGTTCCAAGGCTGTGTTGGCACTTCAAATATTACAACGAGTCAGTGTCCCTCCTTTGCATTCAGCATATGAAATTTTAACCTTGGCCGGGAGGGTATCCTGGATCTCAGGAAATCCATCAGCTAAACCTAGGTGAGGTACAGCTAGATCAAGAGGTAAGTCTCTTTCCATTTATCTGCTGGGTTCAGCATTCCTGCCTGGTCAAATCCCATTATTGGAAAACTCTCCAACCCTTTTGGTAACCCCCGCTTGATCTTTCTAGCGTAGCTTCCAACCTTCCCCAGAGGCCTCAGGGGACCTTCCACCCAACCCCCCGAGAGGCTTTTTGCCTCCCCTACCCCAGCACTGAGCTCCAAGCCTGAGGCCTCTGATCTCCCCCCAAAAGCATCCTCCAAATGCCCATCTTCCAAACCCCCATCCCTCAAACCCCCATCCTACAAATCTCCAACCCCCAAACTCCCATCTTCCAAACCCTCATCCTTCAAATCCCCCAGTCGTCAAACAACCCTGGTCCTCCTGCACCCCACTACCCAATGCTCAATTCCCCATGTGCCCAAAATGCCTCCCACTGGATCCCAGGGTGGAACTCAGGACCTGGAGTGTCCCCTGTCACAGATCAGCTGACCCTTTCAACCCCTCATCGGGGGTTGGCCCGCTTGACCAGGTTGTACCAGCCAGACCTGTTTCTGCTGCCTTCTCGTGACTGCTCCCTTGTCCAATCAGGCTGGCACTCTGGTGGGCAACCTATTGGTGAGATCACACGCACAGTATAGAGCTAAACCTCCAGAGCAGGTAGGGAAAACCTGTATTCAATTTTCCCACACTCCCTGCTCCCACAGAGTAAAGAAAGATAAAATTTCCCCCAAAGTTACTGATACTCAGGGCCACTGAAGGAAATTTTGGTTATGATGATGAGAGATAGTGAAGGAAACTAATGCTGCATTTCTTCTGAAATATTGCCTTTTTGATGAAAACAGATTGATAGTCACATTTGCTCTGATAATTGTAATTGCCTAAAATTGCAACATGTTTGTGCAAACCACAAGGCAGATTTTATTACACACACTCACAACATAAAAGGGCCAAAATCAGCAGACATTGGCATTCTCATTCAATAAGGCTACAAGAATGACTGGTGTTGGAAGGAGAAATAATTACAATGGTGCAATGAGACTTCTGTTCCATCTGTCAGGGCTCAATTCAAATGCAGGTCCCCAAGGTAAAAGGGCAGTGTGCTAAAGCGCTGTGTCATCCTTTCCATTTGGCTAACAAACATACAGAGATGATAATACTTTTAAAAATAATTAAAACACTTGAAGTTGCATTATTATAATAATTTAATTTATATTTTAATTTGCATTTATTTAATTTGAAGGCACTAAAGTTCAAAACATAGTGAAGCATTAGTATGAAATTACTAATATTTTGCAGGGTAATTTTGTATGATTAACTACATATGGATAATATATTATTGAAAGCTTTTCAAATAGTGCAAACATTTTCACCACTTAAATATCTGTATAAACTAATAAATATCATAATTTTTGTACAGCTTGCCATAGAATATGCCTTTCAATATTTAATGATGGGTCTTTAGAGGATTAAAATCCATTGCAGTTGCAGGATTTTAGTTACTTTAAGCAATTTGAATGGTTAAGTGTTTATTAGTGCTTGTGAACCTACAGATTGCTTTGCTGATGGATTAATATTACTCATTTTGCTTTGGAGGTGGTTCACAGGAGGTTTACTAGATTGATTCCAGAGATGCGGGGCTTGCCTTATGAGGAGAGATTGAACAGTTTAGGCCCAAACTCACCAGAGTTTAGAAGGATGAGAAGAGATCTAATTGAGGTATATAAGATGCTAAAGGAGATAGACAAAGTAGGAGCGGATGTTTCCCCTTGTGGGGCATTCTAGAATGAGAGGCCATAGTTTTAGGCTAAGGGGTGGTAGATTTATATCAGAGATGAGGAGGAATTACTTTTCTCAAAGGGTCGTGAATCTATGGAATTCACTACCTCAGAGTGCAGTGGATGCCGGGACGCTGAATACATTTAAGGAGGAGATAGACAGATTTTTAATTAGGAACGGGTTGAAAGGTTATGGGGAGAGGGTGGGAAATTGGAGTTGAGGCCGAAATGAGATCAACCATGATCGTATTGAATGGCGGGGCAGGCTCGAGGGGCTGGATTGCCTACTCCTGCTCCTAGTTCTTATGTTCCTATTTTTTGAGATGAACTTGACTTATATTTTAGTCATGAGAGTACTAAACACAGTTTTTATAATCGACATATTAGACAAAGCAACAGCTACAAAATTGATTTTCTGATGAAGGTTATAGTTAGAACTGGAAAAATAAAACAAAGGCTGGCAGAGTATTACTTAAATGGAGTACGGCTGCATAATTCTGAGGTGTAGAGGGATCTAGGTGTTCTAGTACATGAGTCACAAGAAGTTAATACGCAGGTACAGCAAGTAATTAAGAAGGTTAATGGAATGCTATCCTTTATTACGAGAGGAATTGAACATAAAAGTAAGGATGTTATGCTTCAGTTATACAGGGCATTGGTGAGACCGCACCTCGAATACTGTGTGCAGTTTTGGTCTCCTTATTTAAGGAAGGGAGTAAATGCGTTGGAGGTGGTTCAAAGGAGGTTTATTAGATTGATAAAAGCAAAGAACTGTGGATGCTGGAAATCCAAAACAAAAACAAAAACAGAAATACCTGGAAAAACTCAGCAGGTCTGGCAGCATCGGTGGAGAAGAGCACAGTTGACGTTTTGAGTCCTCATGACCCTTCAACAGAACTAAGTAAAAATAGGAAAGGGGTGGTTTAAGGGGGGGGGGTGTTGGGACAAGAAGAGCTAATGTCCCAACACCACCCCCCCCTCCTTAAACCAGCTTATATTTCACCCCTTTCCTATTTTTACTTAGTTCTGTTGAAGGGTCATGAGGACTCGAAACGTCAACTGTGCTCTTCTCCACTGATGCTGCCAGACTTGCTGAGTTTTTCCAGGTATTTCTGTTTTTGTTTTTGTTTATTAGATTGATACCTGGAATGAGTGGGTTGTCTTTTGAGGAAAGGTTGGGCAGCCTGGGCTTGTTTCCACTGGAGTTTAGAAAAGTGAGGGGTGATTTGATTGAAGTATACAAGATCTTGAACGGCCTTGACAAGGTGAACATCGAAAGATGTTTCCTCTTGTGGGTGAGGCCAGAATAAGGGGGCACTGTTTTAAAATTAGGGGCCACCCTTTTAGTACAGAGATGAGGAGAATTTTTTTCTTTCAGAGGGTTGTGCAACTTTGGAATTCTCTGCCTCAGAAGGTGGTGGAGGCGGGGTCATTGAATATTTTAAGGCAGAGGTAGATAGATTCTTGTTAGGAAAGGGAATCAAAGGTTATTGGGGTTGATTGGAATGTGGGAATCAAAACACAAGAAGGTCAGCCATGATCTTATTGAATGGCAAAGCAGGCTCAAGGGGCCGAATGGTCTACTCCTGCTCACATTTCTTATGTTCTTATTTTCCAGCCCCACCATGGTGGGACCTGCCCAGGAGATTCGGCGGCACGGCCAAAGGTCCATTGACTTTTGATGGGACCGGGCGATCCAGGCAGCAAGCGGGGGTGGAAAATCCCACTCAAATTGTTTGGAATACATCTTCATTTGTACTAAACTCTGAATGCCTGTCAACAAACACACAAATTGTAACCTTTTTTAAGACCTCCATAGTGGAACCATGAACTGAATGACCACCAAATGAAAAAATTACCAACAAGATTCCATTTTTTTTAGCTTTTACTTTAACATGAACTGGAAGCAAGGCAAAATTAAGTATGAATTATCAGGCAAGTGATACTTCAAAGAGAAAGATAAATTTCACTTTAAATAGTTGATACAACAAAAATACGGATTAAACAACTACGGGTGCCCACATCACTCACTGCACAAATGTGGCACCACATGGAATTTCACATTCTTTCGAACTTGGCCTCTTGACGTAGAATCTCTCACTTTCTCAGTCAATCGATTCAACCCTTGAGTTGCATTCACTAGCAGCTATATTGCATTTGAGGTCCCCAGGTATGGTAAACACCGACAAGGCATACGTCTACACACCTACTCTCACTTGGGTCATGTCAGTCTTGATGGCATAGCTTTCCGACATCCTTTTCAGTTGACTAACCAACAATGCCTGGTTCACAATCTGCTCCTCTGATACAAACTCTCAGCTCTTATGCATGCCTGAGCTATTCACATTGATTTTTAAGATTCAGTCACAGAATCAGAGTGCAGAAGAGGCCCTTCGGCCCATCTAGTCTGCACCGACATGTGAGAAACACCTGACTTACCTACCTAATTCCATTTACCAGCACTTGGCCCATAGTCTTGAATGTTATGACGTGCCAAGTGCTCATCCAGGTACTTTTTAAAGGATGTGAGGCAACCCGCCTCCACCACCCTCCCAGGCAGCGCATTCCAGACCGTCACCACCCTCTGGGTAAAAAAGCTTTTCCTCACATCCCCCCTAAACCTCCTGCCCCTCACCAGTCCCTCATAAATTGCTTCCCCAAGAGTTTCTCGAATTCTAATTTTCTTCTTCCTGCCAAACAAGAAACCAACCTATTTGTAGAGAGTTTTGCTGGCTTTACCTTACAAATTCAATGTTCTTTTTTCCATCCTTGCTTTCTCTTTGTGTCTGCATCCGTGTGCTGATCACCTTCTGCCTAAAATTTTCCTTTGTCTTGCAATTCTCCTTTGTGGCTGGCCACACAGCTCCTGTCTTCACTTCCTTCCTGTTGGTACTGTTTCCACAACAAGGGCCACAGGGTCACATGGACCAGTATTTCTTATTATCAAATAAAATTAAAATGGATCCCTTTATGATTGATAAAAATGCTTAAAAACCTTGTTCATTCTTAAAAACAATTACAGATTCCACACACAATTTAAAGAAATTACAAATTTTTCCTTACTGTACCCCTTCCGTTTCTGGGACAAAGGTCATCACATCTTTTACAACGTTAAAGAAAAATAACACTATGGACAGAATTTTCCATGCCTGCTGGCAGCATAAGCAGACAATATGGTGAGAAGGCCAGGAATCGGTTTCATGACGTCGTGAAACCAGTTTGTGATCGTCTGCTCAGCCCATCGATGGCGAGCTGCATTTCCCACCATTGAACGTCAGGAACCTCATTGTAATACATTTGCATACATTATAAGACCAGCTCGCTGGAATCATCACCTGGATCGTCCGCCCATGTCAGCGTTTCACAACAGGAAGGCATGCACTTGGCAGGCTGCACTTTGAGGGGACCCCAGAGGTGAGATCACGGTAACGTTATGCAGCACTTGCCCAGGTTGCCTGTTAGACTTCAAGGTTGAGGTGTTTTTGTACGGGGGAGTGGGGGGTGCAAGGGCTGCCCTGCGGTTGAAGGTAGTGCACAAGCATGTGGGGGTAGGGAAACAGCAACGCATTAGGGGAGCCTTGTATAAAGTGACCATTCGTCTGCAGCTGAGACAGCCACATTGACATGCGTGGAGTCAGGCCTCTAGCTTTTCTGCTGACACAAGCAACGTAGAGACATGAAAGTGCCACCAAGTGCTCCAGAGCTTTTAACCCCTCAGGCACAGACTGCAAACTAATGAGCATTTTATTGGACTGCAGAGCAGTTGGGCAACTGGGCACAGTGTACAATCTCCTTGCTAAAGCTGGCCGTGGAGCAGTCACTGGTGGAGGTGCTCACAGCCCCTTGTAATGTCATCATTCAGGTTTGGGCCAGTGTCCCCTATGGTTCAAGCTAACAGTGCAGCCTTGCAGTGTGGGTTAGGAGAATGCCTGCGCCTGAGCTGAGAGCACAGCATGCAGTCCAGTGGGCAAAGCTGCTGCCAATCGGTCAGGTGGAGTGAGGCGGAGGTGGTTCAGATTTTGGGCATCTGTGCAGCATATTAATTCTGGACTTCCAAGTGATGGCCAGTGTTCTCCAGGATGTGTTATGGGGCCTTCATACTTAACCAAGAGAGGTTCTGAGTATACCCAGGCTAACCCACAAATCTCTCTCTTTCATCCTGCAGGAGGAGTACATCAGGAGCATGGAGCCTGGTGAACTAGCTGTATGCCTCATGATGTACAGAGAGCGGAGACGACAGAGAAGAGATTGACTGAGGCACCTGGCTGCGCAGAGGAAGGAGCAGGACCCTCAGGAAGAAGGGGCGGCTGGGGATCCCACACACAGTGCTGAAGAGCCACATCAAGCCATCGTTGGTCGGCACCTAGTTAGAACCAAGGTCCATAAATGCAGCCTTTCATACCTGCAGATGACTGAGAACCAGTGTTGCTGAAGACTGCGCATGTTTAGGGAACTGGTCGGCCACATGTGCCAGCTACTGCAGGATTTGGCGCCATGGGGACATGGAGGGCATCCACTGCCAGTGGCCGTGACAGTGACTGTGGCACTCAATTTTTACGCCAGTGGCTCCTTTCAGGGCTCCAGGGTGACTGCTGTGGGATATCACAAGCTTCCAGCCACACATGCATCCATGAGGTTACAGATGCCATTCTCGTGAAGGCACACAACTTTGTACATTTCACCTGGGACCAAGAGAGTCAGGGTGCAAGAGAGATTGGATTTGCCCAGATCTCGGGTTTTCCACAGGTGCAGGGAGTGATCGACTGCACTCATGTGGTGCTCAGATCTCCATCACAAGCGGTCAACTATGTCAACCACAAGGGCTTCCACTCGCTGAATGTGTGCGACCACCATAAACACATACTGCAGGTCTGCGCACGGTTTCCAGGGAGTGTCCATAATTCCTACATTCTCATCAGTCACAGATCCCTGACATCTTCCAGGGTCCACAGAGGCTGTAGGGTTGGCTCCTCGGGGACAAGGGCTACCCGCAGATGACGTGGCTGATGACACCTGTGTGGTGGCCTCAGACTGCAGCAGAGAGAAGGTATAACGAGACTCATGCTGCAACTCGCAACTTGGAGGAGCAAGCCATCAGGATGCTGAAAAGTGCCTGGACTGGTCTGGTGGAGCCCTGCATCATTGTTGCTTGCTGTGCCCTTTATAACTTGGCGCTGCAACGGGGAGAGCAGCTAGCTGAGGAGGAGATGCAGGAGCTGGAGGTCTCCTCTGATGAGGGGGACATTGATGGTGATAAGCATGAGGAGGTCCTCGAAGGCGACGATGATGGTAATGAGGCCCTCGCACTGGCCAAAGGAGGCAGGCATGTTCAGGAGGCCCTCAAAGCTGCTAGATTTGTAGAGGATGCTGACGACATGCAGTGAGGATACTCCATAGATCTTCACATAGCCTCTGAGAATGTCTGACTCTTGTCTGGCCAAGGGCAGCTCACTTGCGCTCCATGATCAGGATCATGTCATGGAGACACAGCCATGAAACTTTAAATGCACTGATCCTTTGCCCATCTTCAGCCACTGGGCCCTTCAGGAGTAAAGTGTCACTGGTCACAGATGCTGAAGAGCTGGGGAGCAGCCCCTCCTTAAAGGTGCTGAAAGTACACAGAGAGAATGACGGAATTCTGTAACACCTGCCCACAACATTCTGGCAGCAACGACAAGTACCGTCAAGGTGCAGGCATCAGTAATGTGTCCAGGGAGTGTGAGGCCAGACCATCACTTTGGTCTGAAGGCTGCACAAAGCACAGGGAAGAGGCCCTGGACTGAGACATCTGCCTTTATCTTGTGCAGAAAGGTTTCATATCTGAGTGACACAAACACTGCTCATCAGAACAAGGGGCCATTGGCAGGGAGACATTCTTTATTTGCAATAATGAACATTATGTACAAGTGATTAACACCAGGCTCTGCAACTACATCTTCTTAACCATTCCAACCCTGTCTTTGTGCTCCCCAGACGTCCACAGCAGAGGTGGAGGCAGCCTGCTGACTGCTACTGCAGGCTGTAATGATCTGTGATGATTTTGGTGGGTATCCTCCAGAGGGCTGAGACCTGGAGGGCCCCGGTCTGCTTTCAGATCCTGCTGTGTGGCAGTGGCGCCCTCCTCGGCTTGTGGAGCTGGAGCTGCTGAGGAATAGGAGATTCAGATGGGCTGGACACTCCTTGAGTCACCTGGGTGGATGGTTCCAGGGGGTACACCTGCTGATCCTGTTCCCTATGGGTGCTCAAGGGTCCCTGGCTCCCTCCTTGAGGAGAAGGGGTAGCTGGAGTGAGATCGAGCTGCTCCACACCCCTCTCCGTACACATTGTTGGAGGCCAATTATGGCATCAGCGATGGAGTTCAGCCCGCGCAGAAGTGCAGGACCGATGTCCTGGACCTAGGTCTCCATGGCGGCCGCCATCCTACCAGTGTTGACCTCGGTGCTTTGGCATGCTGGTGCTCTCACCTCAGACTGGAGGCGGATGGACTCCTCCATCGTGCCTTGGAGCACAGCGGACATCCCTTCCTGACTTCCTCGGGCTTGTCTTTGCAGCTCCAGCAACTGTGACATGGCCGAGTCCAGGGGCTCATTAACTGACTCAGACTCAGCAAAGTTCTGGCCTCCAGCAGTCCTCCAAGTGTCGTACACATGGAAAGTCCCTGTCGCCACCTCCTGTGGATCAGACAGTGCGATGTACTCACCAGATTGTGAGGTTACTCTAAAGCTAGTTCCCACCGAGGTGTGTGTCTCTGCACTGGTGGAGGGTGTGGGTGAGCACCGTGACGGGACTTCAGGGAGGGTTTCAGCGGATTCCTCTTAAGAGGTTTCTTCGGGGCTTATTGGAGGCCCTGGGTCATGGATTCTGTCGGCTGTTTGCCAAATGTGCCTGCAAAAGCAAGGAGAGATAATTAGTGCATGGCAGTGGCCTGTGAAAGGGGACACATCACTCTCAGCATGGTTGTCTGATGGATGTTGCACTGTTGAATCCTCACCTGGTAAAGCAGCGTGACTTCACCGTCAGCACAGGACTAGTCCAGATCATAGCTGGCCAGCTGGATGGCTCTGTTTTCAAAGTCCATGAGGACCTTGATTTCAGGCATTCCTTCTCTGGTCTCTGACCTCTCCCTGTTGTTGTGTGCCAGCTTGTCTTGCACGAAAAGGAATAGAAAGAGTATAAGTAGGATGCCTGCTGGGCCAGATGATAAATATGCTTGGCATGTGTGGTTGGAGAGTGGTCCCATGGACGGGATGAGGACAATGACGGTGAGTGTGAGAAAGTGAATGATGATATCCCTTGAACTGGCAGTGAGTGAAGGCCCAGTGGATGTGTGATGGGTTGGTGAGCGTGTGAGTTTAGAATGATGAGAAGAGTGACCTGGAGGTCATTCATCCTCTTATAGCACTGGGTGGCTGTCCACTTCTGAAGGACATTGGCGCTGACTGCCTCCCAAGCCAGATTGTTGATGCTACTACCCATCTTGCGAACAGAATGGGGGTAGAGGACATCACGGTAGCCTCCACTGCTTCCAAAAGGTGCTCAAGGAACTTGTCATTAAACCTGGGAGCGGCAGTCTTTTTGCCTTTTGGCCATGTCTTCCATGCAGTAGTCCTGGGCTGGAAGCACTGAGAGGTGTGTGTGTGGCTACACTTTAAATATGGCACCCAGCGTGAAGAAGCAGCGAGGTGATAGCGTGGCAGGCGAATGACAGCCCCCCCCACCATGGAAACGGTGTATTTCCTGGGAATGCATAATTAATGCAGCGGGTTTGGGATGATACAGTGTGAAAAGCTGCCATTGCGACCAGCAGGTACAATGTCATTTTTCCTGCCCGTTCCCGCACTTAGTGTAAATCTGGGATGATTCCGCCTTATGGCTAGAATTTTCAGGCCCTGTTGGCATTGGGTGTCATGGCGGGCATGAGCAGAAAATATGGCTGGAAGATCAAAAATCAGCTTCGCGCCATCATGAAACCAGTTTGCAATTTTCCGCTCCACCTGTCAACGGTGGGCCGCATTTCCTGCCTCTACACATCGGGAATCCAATCTCTATACTTTACAATCTCATTATAAGCCCTGCTCACCAGGACCCCTACGCTGGATCATCTGGGCACATCGGCAGGATTGCACGCCAATGTATTTCACAACTGCACATAAGTAACGTGCACCTGGCGAGCTGCACTTCATTCGGGGCTTCGAGGTTTGTTTGCCTACCTTGCTTCGGGCAGCACTCGTAGTCATCACTGCCAGGCTTCACAGGCAGCACCACACCACTTTTAGGGGGCTCACGGGCAGGTCTCTACCTATCAGACCAACTGTAGGGCGGGGGTGGCTTTTCAATGACTGCGGGGCTAGGGCTTGCTTGGGGAAGGGGAAGAAGTGGCCTCAGGCAAGGGAAGAGGCTGCAGGGTGAGGGCTGTACTGGGGAAGGAGGGTATCCCAGGGTGTGTGTGAGGGCACAAGTTGATCTGTGCAAATGGCCTCAAGATGGTGAGGGCTGAGGAGGCAGTCTCCAGAGGAGATGAGGCCAGATGGTGATGTGAGGGTATGTGTGTGAGTGAGTGAGTGATGATGCCTCTTGAGCTGGCAGTGAGTGAGATGCCAGTGGATGTGTGATGGACTTGTGAACGTGTGAGTTTATGGTTGCCTACCCAGGTAGCATGGATGTTGATCATTCACCAGTTTTCTGCACTGGATGGCCGACCTCTTTTATGCAGCATTGGTGCTGACCACCTCTGACCACCCAAGCTAGACTGGTGAGACTGATGGCCTCCTGTGCCATGAGAGGGAGTAGAGGACAACGTAGCAGGCCTCCACTGCATCCAGGAGGTGTCCCAGGGATATGTTACTGAACCGGGGAGCTGCACTCTTCTTGATTTTTGGGGATATGTCTTCACAGGAGCAGTCCTGGGCTGCAAGCATTGAGAACGGTGTGCATGGCTGCTGTTTAAATATGACACCCTGCATGAGGAAGCGCTGAGGTAACAGTGTGGCGGGCAAATCGGAGGCCACCCGCCAGTGAGATGGCATGTTTCCTGTGGCTGCATAATTAATGAGGCAGGAATGGGATGATACGGCGCGAAAAGCCACCATTGCGGCTGGCGGGTAAAATGACTTTTTTCCCGTCTGCTACTGCATTTTTGTGCAAATCTGGGACGATTCAGCCCTATATCTTCAAAAAGGACAAATATGTGGTGTTAGGAAATTCAGATAGTTTAAGTAGGTTATGTTTGTATTTGTGGGTGTTAGGAATGAGTTTTAGCTTTAAAGTTTAAGTTTGATTTGTATTTCTATATTTGTGTGTTAAGAAAGGTCAAATTGAGTTTAGCTTCACTTCAGAAAGGTGTCTGCATTTCTAATGAGGTTTTTATGACTGTTACCAGTTCAGAGAGGCAGGTCCCTCCCACAGAGACACACACAGCAAAGCTAGAAACACCAGTTTGTTTTGGAAGCTGTTGGAGTTCATCTGGTTTGGAAGACAGCTGCCAAACAGAAGCCACCTAGAAGGGACAGATAGCCAGTCCCAAGCTAAAATTGGTTGAAAGTAGCTGCCAGAGAGAGACTGGAACAAAGGGGACAGATAGCTCGTCTCAAGCTAAAGAAAATACCCCAAAAATCCAAAGGAGTGGAACAGGGGAAAGTCCCAAGTAGACCTTCCAGTCAAAGGAAGGACAAGAACCTGGAAAAGTTAATAAAGATGAGTGGGGGGCAGAGAGAAAGGCTCCAAGCTTCAGATTTAAAGAGATATAAGTTACAGAAAGCAGATTTGAAGCAAGAACAGCTTGCAAGAGGCAAGACAGTCCAATGAGACAACTGAAAGTCTGAAACTCTTTGCTATGGGTATTTGAAGCAATGGTACTTATGATGGCTGAGTCAGTGAGAGAGAGTGCATGGAAGACAGCTTGAATGCACGTAGTGACCCAGGGAAGAGGGACATCAGAAGGAGAATTCAAAATCCTGGAGGTGAACCCTTGCGGAAGGAGTCTGAGAGAAAGCATCGGTTTGAGAGAAGATTCCAAAGCAAGTTCTTGGAGAGTGGAAATTGGAAACCCTCGTGTGAAAAACGGAGTTCAGTGAGACCGGTTGGCTCATGGTATGACAAGTGTCTGGGGGGAGTTGAGAGATCCATAGCATCTGTTTGGGATGGCATCTGTCACTTGGTTTCAAAGTGTGGTGCAATCACATGTTGCCTATTGGTTTACATGGACCGTATACTTACTCTGTATATTAGAGTATAAGATAGCTTTTGTAATTTGTGTTATCCTCACAAATCTGTATATATATGTAAATGTATAGTTGTGGGTGAAGAAGTATTGTTCATCCTTTCTTGTTTAATAAATGTTTTATTCTTTTGTTAAAAGTTCATCAGCTGACTCCTGTGACTCTGTTCAGTAGCTACTCTCCACATATCTAAACAAATAAATCAAAGTTAGGATCTATCAAGCTGGGTTCCACTCTGGGATCAGGCTTGTCCAAGGGTAGCCTTAGTTGGGATCATAAAAGTGGTGACATGCTCAATTATGCTGTCACATAGATTTTCTGCTCTACACCAGAATTATCAGTAAGTGTTGAATTGTTTGGCAGGGAAGTACAATTTAATACTAAATCCATTCAATTTTTTTAGCACATAAGGATAGGCCCCTTTAAGTCACCGTTTCAAACTGTTTAAAATACATCATTAGCAAAGAACAAATTTCTGAACAAAATAGAGCCAGTTCTCATACAGAGTGCACATCAGGTGGACAGTGGGTGGAGCAATCATAACGAATTGCCCAATAGTGTTATATACCACAATGGGATTGACAAGCTGCCAATGCTCAATAAGTGCAGTCAGGCAGCTCACCAATCATGGTGAGGGGAAAATGGAAATGGGTGGTTTCTTGGCAGAGTGCTTAAGGAGGAGAGACACTTATTTGCATCCCAGTGAAGTTAAGATTTGCCTACATAAAATCCTTTGTCCAATCCCACAATTCCCAGTGTTTGTTTAAAATTTTCCGTTATACATATTTTGGGGATAATTTTGACATTGTGCTGTAATATAAAATGTGTGATAGCGACTCAGAGAAAGATGACGACACCTCTTGTGGGCTGGTGTGCGCCACCATGATGACCAATGGCTACAGCGGCTTGGTAACAGGTACAAACTCTGAAAACAACAACCCATTACGACACTTGGAGGCTTCATGTGTGGCACTTATGGCAGAAACAGCCTCTCAAGGATTGGCTTCTTCAGCCATCAGCAAATGTGATGACACCCATCTGAAATGGATTGTTTGCTGCATGTCCATTATCTTTCATAGATAGAAGGATGCTGATGATGATATTGACCCTGACACCTGATGAACACCTCTCCTGATTTTCCTTTCGATTAACATTTAGGGAAACTAAAATGAGGAGCAGTGGTTGAGCTGACATTGTGTGATTTACACTTTTGTCCAAAGACAAAGTTTGACCAATTTTCTGTTGCTTATTTCCTAACTGCAGGAATGCAGGGTAATTTGCCTTTATCCACAGTAAAATCCATCTGGCGTTTCTCCATCAATGTGCATAATTGATCTAAGTCTATTTAAGTATCACATATTCATTCATTACTTGTACAGATCTGCTTTGTTCCAGGCATTGCATGATTGATCCTTGTGGAAAATCATTGGTTAATTTTCCTAGCCAGTGCACTTTTGACAAGAAAACTTGCATTTATATATTGCACTTCATGTGTGAGATGACACTGTGTAGCATTTTTCCAAAGGGAAATGGTAGAAATCAAGTAAAAGCAAATAGGAAGGAAATGATGAAGCCAAGAAGGGCAGTAACTGGCACAGATGGATTGATCTAGGTAGAGAAATTCTCAGTGCAGGACCACAGTGTGTAAATGAATTTTTCCACTTCATTGTCACTTGTCTTCTGTCGCTAAACCCATTCTTATTCTATCTGAACAATTTCTCATCTACTCTTTGAGACTCAACTTTTCCTTCTTGTTTCACCAGGAACATTGTTGAATATCTTTTGAAAATCCAATCAACTTCTGCTTATCAAACAGCAGGTTAGGCTGGAATGTAAGACCATTCTACCCATGATTTTCGAATCAACCTCGTGATCCTAAGTAGATGCCATCCTCAAATCGAGGGACAGCTGGCAATGTCTCACCTAGATGGAAAATGATGGGGAGTTCAATGCCAAATTACTTTTCGTTTTTTCAGAGGATGAAACCCTCCACCTAGAATGTTAAAGTTTTTTAAAAATCAGCAGGAAAATTTACCAGAATACTTGTGTCAATGAAGAATTCCAGTGAAAAAATATGCTGACTGCTTCCTGTGACACTGATGCTCTTTAATGGGCAAATGATTTTGTGGCAAGATCCCAAAGTGCTGCATTTCATCCAGGGGCCAGACCATGTACCATAAGGTATAAAGGGCTAAGGTTCACTCCCCAGCGAAGAGGACCACACTGCAGGTTGACAATGCCAAACATGTGGATTCCCTGAACTGAGAGAAAAATAGGCTCAGCAACACCGAGACTTGGTTTAAATGGGTGTGGAGGGAGGGGTTCTACCACAATGGTAATGATCTACCACATGGTAGACTCATGACTAAGGTCAGAGCATTTGGAATCAGGGTACAAATAGCAGAACGAACAGCAATCTGGTTACAAAGCAGAAAACAAAGTTTAGGTTAAGGGCAAATGCTCAGACTGGCAAATGGATGGGAAGTGGTATTCCACAGGAATTGATGCTGAGAGCTCTGATGTTCACAATTTCCATTCATGATTTGGACTCGAGAAATTAGAAATACAATTTATAAATTGTGGATAATACCAAATTGAGAGTTGTAGTCAATACAAAGGAAAATGCAATAAATGTGAGGAGTTCAAGAAGGCAGCTTACCACCACCGTCTCAAGGGCAATTAGGGATGGGCAATAAATGCAGCGATGCCCACATTCCATGAATAAATCAAAAAAATGAATAAATTGACAGAACTGATGTTTGATTGGCAGATGAATTTCAATATAGACAAGTGTGAGATTGTGTATTTTAATTGAAGGAATAAGGAAGTTACTTACTCCTTGGGAAATAAGAGTTAAATTGGGATGGAGCAGCAAAGAGATCTAGAGTTCCAGAATCACAAATCATTAAAAGCAGCAGTACGGGTTAACATGACCATTAAAAAAGCAAAGCAACCACCACAACCACCCCACCACTTCTCCCTTAGCCTTATGCTCCGTACCCACCACAATCCATGAACACACAGAAGTCTGAGCGATACCATCAGACAATATTTTTATGACTACATAAATCAATGAAATTACAAACAGAGCAAACACTCAGATGACCCATAAAGTGAAATTACTGGCATGGCGCCTAACACTCACAGCTATTTCCACACGCTGCTCTCCGTGTGACTGAGGACTGAGCTCCATTGTACCTGCATCTGGCTGAGATGTTCCTCCACAGGCTGCTGTGTCTACATCATTGCAGGGGCAACCTCCATCACAGAGCCTTGTGGCGTGAATGGGTCCTGGTCGGAGGTGTTACAATCTCTGTAAAGAGAAGTAACTTTTAAAAAGAGATTCAAACCTCCAGTTGATAGCTGAAAGAATGACACAAGAAGATTTCACATTCTAAAATTTTTACTGTAAGAAATTACTATAAGCACCATGACTAATCACTATTTTCTTTTTCTATGCAACTTATGCTTTAAACTAGAGAAAGGAACATTCCCTTTCATAATTATCACACATCACACTCTCCACAAAATTACAATCCTTATAGCACACAATCCACAGAAGCTCCCAGCTTCCAATGGGTTCCCACATCCCCACTTCCCTGACTACTAACTTGGAGTGACCATTTCCAGGTGCTTTCCTCAGTTTTCAGAGAGTTTCTTAAATTCACCACCAGCAGTAAAGTTTGTTCAATGATTCTTCTTCCTCCTGACCATGCCAGAACAAACCTCCCAGCATGTGTAGATGGCTGCAGGATGTATCTCTTCAACTAGAGAACACCCCCGTATCCAGCAGTGGTAGCTTGCAAAGCCAAGCAGCCTCTTCTCTCTGCTGACCACACAGAACTTCTGCTGTCTGTCTGTGATATTCATTCATTTCTATCGAAGTCTGTAACCTGTTCTCAAAAGTGGCTTCCTCTGCCCTCTTTCCCATGGCAATATGAAATACATTGAGCCGAATATAAGAAGAGCATGGCTCCCGAGTTGATACAGGAAGTTGATGAATGCCACTTCTGCTTTACATCAGAAGCTACAATGCATACAATAACAATGCAAATTTTAAGTGTGTGTGGTGAGTACATATCCCACGCACAGTCATATGGTGGGGAATTGCTCGCAGTAGTCGATCTCCTCATCAGCTGCTTATGTTTGGGTCACAACAAGGCATAGTGATCATAAAAGAAGAATTAAGAAGTATTGAGGGAACAATGGTGGTATGGGTGCTAAGGCATTATTATAGTAGGCACATGTATATAGATATCACAATATATTATGTTCACTTGACTATTGTGTGCATTATGTGCATTTGTTGGGGTGTTCTCCTTCGGAGGGCCTATTGCATTATCATGCTTCATGTTCGGCAATCATTGCTGAATAAAGGGGACTGATGGACATTTCAGTTGTGTAGATAACAATGTGTTGATGTGTTAGAGGTCAGTTTTTATTGGAAGGTAATATGTGTGGTGTGATTTGTATTCTCAAGGCAATGCGACTTGGCTGAACATGCAGCATCTGCTGGCCTCCCCATAAATGACTTGCCAAGGAGATTGGCTGAGGTTACTAATGAGCACAGAAGTGATGTGCTAATCGTACAATCATGGCCTTGACAATGTGGGCAAGGAACAGAGAGATGGCTCATGATAGCTTCATTGACTTGATTGTCAGTGCAAAGCTGCTATCCTCGGGAGGAGTCATCTCCTTTCATCCTGTGTGAGAACAGTACACTTCCTTGGGGCAGAATTTTCTGCTCATCGGGCGGGCGTGAGCCTGACCCAAACAAGTGTAAAATGATGCGCGATGACATCGGGCGAGCGGCCCGACATCATCGCGCACTCACACGATATTTCGGTCTGCGGGCACGCGCAGGAGTTGGCAGTGCGTCCGCCAGTAATTAAAAGGCCTATTAAGGCCCTTAACAATCTAATTGAAATAAAATTTTCGCTGCCCGTCCAACCTTATGGTTGGTGGGCAGGCGAAAAGTCAAGCGTTTGCATTTTTGCTAAACCTCATCCACAGGTGGGATGAGGTTTCGATCTGTCATTAAAAAAAAATTTTCATCCTAATTTCTAACATGTCTTGTTCGTGTAACAGAGTCACATGAGGGGACATGTTTGTTAAGATTTTAAAATGCCCCCCACCCCCACACAGGCAGCACTGCAGCACGCGTTTCATGCTGGGCGGGCAAAATCCTGCCCTTGTTCTTCTAAGGGTAGAGGACATGTGTAGTGAGGTTTCTTTGGATGGAGGCTTGCGGAGGTAGGCACACAATTGGAACTGGCAAAGGTTTGAGGCTCAGGAAATGATGGTTAGGTAGGTGCATCACTCTTGGTCAAAACGATTGAAGATGAGGTTGTTCCTGACAGCCCTGGCATGTATCTGCAAGGGAAAGCTGCCTCGTCATCACATTCCTCCCCATCATCCTCATCCGAAGAGGTTAGCAGCTCCGCCATGTCCTCGATTGGAAATTCTTCACCCCTTGGCAATGCCGCTTTCTGGACATCCTCAGTGTCATGCATTGTAAAGCCCTGCTGGACCAGTCAAGGTATCAGAAAATGCAAAGGCCACTTGGCCTTTTCGCCTGCCCGCTAACCATAAGGTTCACAGAATCACAGTGCAGAAGAGGCCCTTCGGCCCATCGAGTCTGCACCGACACGTGAGAAACACCTGACCTACCTACCTAATCCCATTTACCAGCACTTGGCCCATAGCCCTGAATGTTTTGACGTGCCAAGTGCTCATCCAGGTACTTTTTAAAGGATGTGAGGCAACCCGCCTCCACCACCCTCCCAGGCAGTGCATTCCAGACCATCACCACCCTCTGGGTAAAACAGTTTTTCCTCATATCCCCCCTAAACCTCCTGCCCCTCACCTTGAACTCATGCCCCCTTGTGACTGACCCTTTAACTAAGGGGAACAGCTGCTCCCTATCCACCCTGTCCATGCCCCTCATAATCTTGGTTGGAGTGGAAGCAAAAATTTTATTTCAATTTGATTGTTAAGGGCCTTAATAGGCCTTTTTAATTGTTGGCGGGCGTGCTACCAACTCCCAAGCGCACCCACCGACCGAAATATCGCACGAGTGCGCGATGACATCATCACATGTCATTTTGAGCAATCCTTTAATGTGCTTTTTGACTGCCCTCGTTGAGCAGTGTGCAGCATAACACTCCTCTGCAGGGCTTTGGTGAAGGTGCACTGGTGTCATGAGGCACACTCTGAGGGAACTGCCCTTGTCACTCAGGATCCAACCTTATCCTTGGGCAGGGGTATTGAATAGCTGTGGCAGCTGCAAGTTCCTCAAGGTGTGTGCATCACAGTGAGAACACACATGCATAATATTTTTCCAGTGGTCACAGCCAACTAAACGTTAAGGAAGTGAAGCCTCTTCCGATTTACAAATGCAGTTGACTGTTTCCAGGGAGCCCGAATGGTCACGCATGTGCAGTTGATTATATCCTGTACCTGTACAAATTGCATACCGGCCCCAAAGCCAACTGCTCTAGCAGCCTGGCTATCAGCATCTGTTAAGAATCTGATTAATTTGTTGGCCTTTCTGAACAATGCATTTGTCACCTCTTGTTTTCATCTATGTGTTGCAGCCTGGGAAGTGCCACACATGTTCCCCCATGGAGTCCTGGAATGAGCTGCTGGCAGGAAGTTTAGGGCAGTTGGTACAGGGTTCCCTCCAAAGTGATGGGGCTGCAGGTCTTGTTGTAGAAGCGCCAACAGATCAGTGACCACATCCTGGGAAAGGCAGTTGACCAATGGGAATGCACGACCCTCCCGGGGGCCATACCTGGAACTCTGTTCATCTGACAATGGCATTCTCCCACAATAGCCTGGTCTCCTGCGAGGTAAAACTTTCCTAGTAGCACCTGATTTCCAACAAGACAGTAACTTCTTAGCAGCCATGCTGATGGACACTAACACTATAACCCTGCAGCTGGACCTGGCCTGCTTCAAACTCAAGGTCCCTTTCCTGAATGTTGACCTGTCATGTGTGGTGCAGCTGCCTCCCCTGGGCACACGGGATGGGATCACTGTAACAATGGACCATGCCCTATTGCCGGAGCTTGGCTCCCTTGCGATACCTCTGTGTCCCCATCCCCAAACACGCCAGTGCCTTGCTGAGCTGCCACTACAGGACCCGAACACAAGCCCCATCCTCTTATCAGCACAATCGCTGTGCCATTTGAGGGACTGAGCGCCACACTCTTCACCCCCACCTCAGCCTTTCAGCTATCTTCCCCTGATAATGTCCCCTGTGCTGCTGAGTTAAACAAAGACTGAAAGACAGAGGCACAAGTTTCCAATGTGCCACTGACTTAATCTTGAAGGTAGGGCTGACTTTGGTGTGCTTTGCAAGGAGTATTCATGGCATTACAAGTGGGAACCTGCCACAGAATGACGTGAGGCCCAACATGCCACAATGCTGCTGACTTAATCTCAGCATCTCAAACCACAGTAGGGAAATCAAAATTTCAGCTCCTGCCTAATTCAGTCACCCTGCATGACACATTTCCTGCTCTTGCAGGATCTATAAAATCACCCCCATTAACCTTCCATTAAGGTGTAAATGCTAGTTAGCTATTCTTGACCCCAACTCCCTTTCATCTTGAAAGTAAATGGATATTGTCTTGTGTCTTGTTTCTTTTTTTAATGATGCACACAGGCTGTCAACATTGTAGCCGAGCAAACTTTATTGATAACACATTTTTCTAACATTAACACGCAGTGTCTGAACTCTATCAAGACAGGCTCCAACATGTGCTATCTGACCTTCAACCCCCAAGTCAGATGACCCAATATATAGTACAGAGTACCGTATAGTATCTAATACTCGCGTCCACAACCACAATCAACTATTATCATGACAGGCATCTTTCTGGGATTTTGGGAGACTCAGTTTACTCATTACAAGCTCAGGCACTGCTGTCATCATCTACAAGAATAAATACCTTGCACCTTCTTCTCAGTAAAACAATCTAAGCCTTTCTTTGATCTTTAACAATTAAACCATTTAGGCTTACTGTGAGGCAGACTTCAGAACGGGTCACATGACCCTTTTCCTTTATCCTAAAGCTACAATCAAAAAATATAATAATCTTATAAACCTCATAATTGTAATAGAGCAGCCAAGGTGGTGAGGGAAGATTGCAGTACCACTGACAGGTGGCCCCCTCATCAGCTTCTTTGACTGCCCTCATTTCTTTCATGGTGCTGTTGATAGCTGGACGAGGGCACTGGCATCCACTCCTCGCATTTCTGCGCCATTAGCGACACCGAATGTTCTATATGACAGTCTCGCCCTTTCTGTTCATGGCAGCACTCTGCTCCTGCACTCACTCAGAGTGGTGCTGCATATGGCTCTTCCTGAGGGTGGCGACTCTCTCAATGGAGAAGCTCATGCGCTCAAATCCCTGAGCACTGATAAAGCATATGTGCTGCATGGACTCCTCCGTTAACTTCCCGTGGTTCCTCAATGCCTCAGAGATCTCCAACATTTGGGGACTCATCTGTCTCAGGTGCACCAAAAAAGCCATCCTGTCTTGTGGCTCAGAGGCCTAGCATCTTGATCCAGCGAAGCATGGCTGTGTCTGTCCTCCATCTTCTGAAGGGGACTGCTTATAGCTGACTCTGCCTCCTCCTGCTTACTGGTGATGTTTTACTTACCCAGTGCTCCCCACTCTGATCTAATTGTGGCCCCAGTGAGCTGAGTGTGTATTCACTGTTGGTTGGCGTGGGGGGTATGATGTGACAGTGCAGGCTTTCTGGAGTCTCCCTGTTCATGCCAGAGAAGGCCAGAGATATTCATGTTGGCTCCCTTTGCATGACTTAGGCTGCAGGCCATATAGGAGAGGCAAGAAGAAAGTGTTGATGAGAATCCGGGCAATTCAGCAGGTACAGCAGCGCAATCCGCCCCATCGATTGTCGTGGATGAGGAACCACGGCAATCATTGGGCTGGAGTCTCCTCCATGCCTTTCACCTGAGGATAGAGCTATCAAATGACCCGGTCTTCTCGGCTTCCAGTCTCACCATCGCCGAAGGCCTGCAGCAATGGAACCATGCCAAGTCCAGTGCTGCCTCCTTCATGGCTGTGAATTGGTGCAGGTCCAGCACTCCACCTCCTGTCTGTGCCATCTCCTGGCTATCGTATGTATGCTTCTCCTGCAGGATGAAGGGAGAATATGCAAGAATAGACTGTCCTCCTCAACTCTCACAGCATGACACTGATATGAGCAGTTGCACTCCTCACTGATGCTTCCTTCTCACTGTCATCCCACATGTGGGATAGCTGATAACTCAGTGATCTGATTGGGCACTCGCTCTGCCGATATGAGTGAACAATATGGGCACTCAATCTGCTGAGCTCATGCACATGCTGCTATCTACAGTGAGAGACCTGTCACCCAGATGCTGCTCATCACTCACCTTCCCAGATTTTGTGAGGTTATTGAAGAACTTGCTACATTGGATCCATATCCTCCTGGTGACACCATGACTCCTCACCCACTCCGCCACCTCCAGCCATGCCCATTTGGTCTGGAGAGTTTTCCAGCCAGATCCCTGCTGCCTCTTGACCACAGGGTCGGTGAACACCTCCAGGGAGGCATCAGAAAATCTGTGGGCTACCCCTGGCAATGCTGGCCTGATCCCTCAGTGACTGTGTCCCACCGATAGGCTACTTTCAGAGCCCAATCGGGTGCTGGACCCAATGCTGGGCTAATCAGACCATTTACACTTGAAAACTGTGTCAGTGATGCTGATGTGACGTGGGGTCAGGAGCCAGAGCTGAACTGATGGCCAGGTTTCTGACCCAGAACTGAAAATCCCAGCTGCAGCATAACACTGTGCTTAAAAATATCTGTCCAATTATTTGATGGGGACTATGTGTTGCACCACATTAAAAATAAAGCAGGAATGAACAGACAGGCAGTAGCACTTGTATTGCTGCTAATGCCTGTGTTCTGGCCCTGGTGCTCCATGTTTATCATGCATTACGAGTTGTGAGAGCAAGTAAAACCTGAACGTGCAATTAATCACTAAGCTCCATTTATGATGGCTGATTATTTTTACAGTTTGTTTTTAAAGCTATTGTGAAGAAACCTTTCATTAAATCTGTCATACCCTGATAATCTAGAATAGTTAATCCAAATTATCCTTTTTGTGTATCCTCCTGTACTTTCAAATACATTACACTATGGCATAACAAGAAATTTGGCCATGAAATTATGCTTCAGGATTATATACTGATACCTTAATGTGTTCATCTGAGGTTCCTCTCCACTAGTTTGGTAGTGATGTTAACCTGTTTTAAATAAATGGGGTGACACTTTATGAAGTAGCATTGAAAAGAAATTTAAACAAGTGAATTAATCATTGATACCTATTTTTTGTTTATTCATTCCTAGGATGTGGGTATCACTGGTTGGGCCAGCATTTATTGCCCATCCCTACTTGACCTTCAAAAGACAGTGGTAAGCTGCCTTCTTGAACCGTTGCAGTCTCTGTGGTGTAGGTACACCCACATGCTGTTAGGGAGGGAGATCCAGGATTTAGACCCAGCGACAGTGAAGGAACAGCAATATATTTCCAAGTCAGGATGGTGAGTGACTTGGAAGGGAACTTCCAGTTGGTGGTGTTCCCATGCATCTGCTGCCCTTGTCCTTGTAGATGGTAGTGGTCGTGGGTTTGGAAGGTGCTGTCTAAGGAACCTTGGTGAGTTACTGCAGTGCATCTTGTAGATGGTACACACTATTACCACTGTGGGTCGGTGGTGGAAGGAGTGAATGTTTGTGGATGGGGTGCCATTCAAGCAGGTTGCTTTGTCCTGGATGGTGTTGAGCTTCATGAGTATTGTTGGAAAATCATGTTTAACCAATTTATTGGAGTTTTTTGAAGGAGTAATATGCTCAGTGGATAAAGGGGAGCCTGTAGATGTACTGTACTTGGATTTCCAGAAGGCATTTGATAAAGTGCCACATCAAAGATTATTATGGAAAATAAAAGCGCATGGTGTAGTGGGTAACATATTAGCATGGATAGAAGGTCGGCTGGTTGGCAGAAAGCAGGGAGTATGCATAAATGGGTCTTTTTCCGAATGGCTGGATCTGATTAGTGGACTCCCGCCGGGGTCCGTACTGGGGCCTCAACTTTTTATGATTTACATCAATGACTTAGATGAGGAGAGTGAAAACATGGTAGCTAAATTTGCATATGACGCAAAGATAGGTAGGAAAGTATGTTGTGAAGAGGACATGAGGAGGTTGCAGATGGATATAGATAGGTTGAGTGAGTGGGCAAAGATCTAGCAAATGAAGTTTAATGTGGGAAAATTTGAAGTTGTTCACTTTGGCAGGAAGAACAAAAAAGCAGAATATTACTTAAATGGAGAACGGCTGTATAATTCTGAGGTGCAGAGGGATCTAGGTGTTCTAGTACATGAGTCACAAAAAGTTAGTATGCAGGTACAGCAAGTAATTAAGAAGGCTAATGGAATGCTATCCTTTATTACGAGAGGAATTAAACATAAAAGTAAGGATGTTATGCTTCAGTTATACAGAGCATTGGTGAGACCTCACCTCAAATACTATGTGCAGTTTTGGTCTCCTTATTTAAGGAAGGATGTAAATGCATTGGAGGCGGTACAAAGGAGGTTTACTAGATTGACACCTGGAATGAGCGGGTTGTCTTATGAAGAAAGATTGGCCATTGGAGTTTAGAAGAGTGAGGGGTGACTTGATTGAAGTATACAAGATCCTGAATTGGCTCAACAAGTTGGATGTTGAAAGGGTGTTTCCTCTTGTGGGTGAGTCCAGAACTAGGGGGCACTATTTTAAAATTAGGGGTCGCCCTTTTAAGACAGAGATGAGGAGAATTTTTTTCTCTCAGAGGGTTGTGCGACATTGGAACTCTCTGCCTCGAAAGGCGGTGGAGGCGGGGTCATGAAGAGGTAGATAGATTCTTGTTAGGCAAGGGAATCAAAGGTTATCAGGGTTGGATGGGAATGTGGAAATCGAAACACAAGAAGATCAGCCATGATCTTATTGAATGGCGGAGCAGGCTTGAGAGCTGAATGGTCTACTCCAGTTCCTATTTCTTATGTTCTTATGGAGCTGCACTCATCCAGGCAAATGGAGAATATTTCAGCACACTCCTGACTTATGCCTTGTTGATGGTGGACAGATTTTGGGGAGTAAGGAGGTGAGTTATTTGCTGCAGGATTCCTAGCCTCTGACCTGCTCTTGTAGCCACAGTATTTATATGGCTAGTCCAGTTCAGTTTCTGTTCAATGGTAACCCCCAGGATGTTGATAGTGGGGGATTTAATTAATTAATGGCATTGAAGGTCAATGGTTGATGGTTGGATTCTCTCTTGTTGGAGATGGTCATTGCCTGGGACTTGTGTGGCATGAATGTTACTTGCCACTTGTCAGCCAAGCCTGATATTGTCCAGGTATTGCTACATTTGGGCATGGACTGCTTCAGTATATGGGGACTTGCGAATGGTGCTGAACATTGTGCATTCATCAGCGAACATCCCCACTTCTGACCTTATGTTGGGAGGAAGGTCTTGGTGAAACAGCTGAAGATGGTTGGACTGAGGACACTATCCTGAGGAACTCCTGCAGTGATGTCCTGGAGCTGAGATGATTGACCTCTAACAACCACAACCATCTTCCTTTGTGCTAGGTATGACTCCAACCAGCGGAAAGTTTTCCCCCGATTCCCATTGACTCCAGTTTTGCTCGGGCTCCTTGATACCGCACTCGGTCAAATGCTGCCCTGATGTCAAGGGAAGTCACTCTCACCTCACCTCTGGAGTTCAGCTCTTTTGTTTGTGTTTGAACCAAGGCTGTAATGAGGTCAAGAGCTGAGTGACCCTGGTGGAACCCAAACTGAGCATCAGTGAGCAGGTTATTTCTAAGCAAGTGCTGCTTGATAGCTGGGCTTGGGCTGGCAAGTGGCAAATAACATTCACACCACACAAGAGCCAGGAAATGACCATCTCCAACAAGAGAGAATATAACCATCGCCCCTTGACATTCAATGGCATTACCATCGCTGAATCACCAACTATCAACATCCTATGGGTGACCAGTGACCAGAACCTGAACTGGACTAGCCGTTTAGTACTGTAGTTACAAGAGCAGGTCAGAGGCTAGGAATCCTGCAGCGAGTAACTCACATCCTGAATCCGCACTGTTCAGGAGTGTGATGGAATACTCTCCACTTGCCTGGATGAGTGCATCTCCAACAACATTGAAGAAGCTTTCAGGGCAAAGCAGCCCATTTGATTGGCACCACATCCAATGGAGAATATTTCAGCACACTCCTGACTTGTGCCTTGTTGATGGTGGACAGATTTTGGGGACTCCCTCCACCACCGACGCACAGCAGCAGCAGTGTGTACCATTTATGAGATGCACTGCAGGAACTCACCAATGTTCCTTAGACAGCAACTTCCAAACCCACAACTACTACCATCTTGGAGGGCAAGGGCAGCAGATACATGGGAACACCACCACCTGGAAGTTCCCCTCCAAGCCACTCATCATCCTGACTTGGAAATATATCACCGTTCCTTCACTGTCGCTGGGTCAAAATCCTGGAACTCCCTTCCTAACAGCACTGTGGGTGTAACTACACCACATGGACTGCAGCGGTTCAAGAAGACAGCTCACGGCCACCTTCTCAAGGGCAACTAGGGATGGGCAATTAATGCTGGCCCAGCCAGCGAAGCCCACATCCCATGGGTGAATTTTTAAACGTGAACACATTTGTGTGCTAGGCAAGATGGCGCCCTTCACTCTCACGCACTTCTACAAGTGCCCCTGCATGTTGCTTCGGAGCGGATGGAGGCAGGCTGCTCACATCTCTAAGTAAACAACAATGAGGTGCATGGTGGCCTGGCTCATCGTTCAGGCACCCATTGGGGACCTGCTTCAGACTGAGGCCTCTGTATCTCTGCAGGGGCAGTCATGGTCACTGGCACATGTGCAGCAGACAAGGTTTCTGGCAGAGGGGCTGGGGTGGTGCTGAGGAGCTCTCAGTACCTTCACCCTTCTCAGTGACCTTCACAGCCCTAGGCTGGCCTTCAGATTGGGTTGATCAGGCTGGCTGCTGGTGCACAGCAGCAGTTGTCCATTCTGGCAACTGCTGTGCCAACATCCTGTTAGGGATACGTAGCTTCTCATGTATTCCATGGAAGCCAGCGCTCATATTCTGAGCTGTCTGATCCAAGCTACTGAGGGAGGCTTGGACCTTTTCCTGGCCAAGACACGGCTCTTGCATCCATTCCAAGTGTTGCTGCATATGTCTCTCCAGGAGTTTGGCAAATTGCTCAAGGTCAGAGTTCATGTGGTTGAGTTCCTGGGACAATGTGGAGCTCATGACAGCAATGGACTCCTCAATTCACAGCCCAAGAGCTCCCACTGCCTCAGGGTGATCCACCAGATGTCCACACATCTGCCACTGGTTATCTAAGTACTGTGCAACAAAAGGTGATTACTGAGGATTCACCTTCCTGCCCACTGGAACATATGTATCTTTATTTTTTAGTTTTTTGCCAATTTGTTATTGTAAAAGTTGAAAAGCAGTGGTTTTTAAATGATGCAATGTTTGTTGTCTTTGCCAGCAGCATAAAATGGAATGCAATATGTCTATTAAGAGAAACTTCTCATTTAGAAACATCTCACATGGCTCACGTTAAAAAATTGCTTCTGGACAAGTGATTTCTTGTCTCTTTCGCATTATGCAACCCAAGATAATGACAATTAAACAATAATGAATGTCCGGGTGTACTTTACCATGAAATTGAAAAGAGGCTGATGAAATGAAAGCCAATTCATTTATTATCAGGCCATTTTTCTCCAAGGGACTGTATACCAGAATGTGAGTCTACCTCAACCAAATTAAAAATTCGGAACATATTTAATGAAAACACATTACTTAATTATTTATCGTGGCGGGGGGAGGGAGGGCGGTGTGATGGTATAGTGGTATTGTCGTTGGACTACTAATCCCGAGGCCCAGAGTATTGCTCTGGGTACCAGGGTTCGAACCCCACGATGGCATGAAATTTGAATTCAATAAAAATCTGGGATTAAAGGTCTAATGATGACCATGAAACTATTGTCGATTGCTGTAAAAACCCATCTGCTTCACTAGTGCCCTTTCGGGAAGGAAATCTGTTGTCCTTACCTGGTCTGGCCTACATGTGCCTCCAGACCCACAGCAATGTGGTTGATTCTGAAATGGCCTAGCAAGCCACTCAGTTGTATCAAACGACTGTAAAGCCTTAAAAAAGGAATGAAACCAGATGGACCACCCAGCATCGACCTAGGTAATGGAAATGACGATGGCAAACTCAGCCCTGTCGACCCTGCAAAGTCCTCCTTACAAACATGCGGGGGCTTGTGCCAAAATTGGGAGAGCTGTCTCACAGACTAGTCAAGCAACAGCCTGACATAGTCTTCCTCATGGCATCATAATCTTCACCATCCCTGGGTATGTGCTGTCCCACCGGCAGGACAGACCCAGCAGAGATGGTGGCACAGTGGTATGCAGTTGGGAGGGAGGAGATGCCCTGGGAGTTGTCAACATTAACTCTAGCATCAGGTCAAACATGGGCAAGGAAACCTCCTGCTGATTACCATGTACCGCCCTCCCTCAGCTGATGAATTGGTGCTCCTCCATGTTGAACATCACTTGGAGGAAGCACTGAGGGGGACAAGGGCACAGAATGTACTCTGGGTGGGGGATTGAATGTTCATCACCAAGAGTGGCTTGGTAGCACCACTACAGACTGAGGTGGTCGAGTCCTAAAGGACATAGCTGCGAGACTGGGTCTGCAGCAGCTGGTGAGGGAAAAACATATTTGACCTCATCCTCACCAACCTGCCTGCTGCAGATGCATCTGTCCATGACCGTATCACTAGGAGTGAGCACCGCACAGTCATTGTGGAGATTAAGTCCTGCCTTCACATTGAGGATACCCTCCATCATGTTGTGTGGCACTACCATCGTGCTCTTTGGGATAGATTTCGAACAGATCTAGCGACTCAAGACTGCGCATCCATGAGGTGCTGTGGGCCATCAGCAGCGGCAGAAAATGTACTTGAACACAATCTGTAATCTCATGGCCCGGCATATCCCCCACTCTACCATTACCATCAAGCCAGGGGATCAAACCTGGTTCAATGAAGAGTGCAGGAAGACATGCCAGAATCAACACCAGGCATACCTAAAAATGATGTGTCAACCTGGTGAAGCTATAAAACAGGACTACTTGCATGCCAGACAGCAGAAGCAGCAAGTGACAGACAGGGTTAAGTGATCCCACAACCAACAGATCAGATCTAAGCTCTGCAGTCCTGCCACGTCCAGTCGTGAATGGTGGTGGACAATTAAACAACTCACTGGAGGGGGAGGCTCCACAAATATCCCCATCCCCAATGATGGAGGAGCCCAGCACATCAGTGCAAAAGATAAGGCTGAAGCATTTGCAACAATCTTCCAGCCAGAAGTGCCAAGATGATCCATATCAGCCTGCTCCAGAGGTCCCCAGCATCACAGATACCAGTCTTCAGCCAATTCGATTCACTCCAGGTGATATCAAGAAATGGCTGAAAGCACTGGATACTTCAAAGGCTATGGGCCCTGACAATATTCCAGCAAAAGTACTGAAGACTTGGGCTCCAGAATTTGCCGCGCCGTTAGCCAAGCTGTTCCAGTACAGCTACAACGCTGGTATCAACTTGGTTATGTAGAAAATTGCCCAGGTATGTCCTGAACACAAAAAGCAGGACAAATCCAACCCATCCAATTAACGCCCCATTAATCTACTCTCCATCATCAGTAAAGTGATGGAAGAGCTCATCAAGAGTGGTATCAAGCGGCACTTGCTTAGCAATAACCTGCTCACTGATGCCTAGTTTGGGTTCCACCAGGGCCACTCAGCTCCTGACCTTATTACAGCCTTGGTACAAACATGGACTAAAGAGCTGTACGCCCGAAGTAAGGTGAGAATGACTGCCCTTGACATCAAGGCTGCATTTGACTGAGTGTGCCAACAAGGAGCCCTAGCAAAACTGGAATCAATGGGAATCAGGTGGAAAACTCTCCACTGGTTGGAGTCATACCTAGCACAAAGGAAGATGGTTGTGGTTGTTGGAGGTCAGTCATCTCAGTTCCAGGACATCTCTGCAGGAGTGTCCTCGGCCCAACCATCTTCAGTTGCTTCATCAATGACCTTCCTTCCATCATAAGGTCAGGAGTGGGGATATTCGCAGATGATTGCACAATGTTCAGCACCATTTGCAACTCCTCAGATACTGAAGCAGTCGATGTCCAAATGCAGCAAGACCTGGACAATATCTAGGCTTGGGCTGACAAGTGGCAAGTAATATTAACGCCACACAAGTGCCAGGCTATGACCATCTCCAACAAAAGAGAATCTAACCATCAGCCCTTGAGGTTAAATGGCATTATCATCACTGAATCCCCCACTATCATCATCCTGGGAGTTACCATTGACCAGAAACTGAATTGGAGTAGCCTTGTAAATACTATGTCTACAAGAGCAGGTCAGAGGCAAGGAATAGTGCGACGAGTAACCCACCTCTTGACTCCCCAAAGCCTGTCCACCATCTACAAGGTACAAGTCAGGAGTGCGGTGGAATACTCCCACTTGCCTGGATGAGTGCAGCTCCCAAAACACTCAAGAAGCTTGACACTGTCCAGGACAAAGCAGCCCGCTTGATTAGTACCACATCCACAAACATTCATTCCCTCCACCACCGATGCACAGTAGCAGCAGTGTGTACCATCCACAAGATGCACTGCAGGGGTTCACCAAGGCTCCTTCGACAGCACCTTCCAAACCCACGAGCACTACCATCTACCAGATGAACAAGGGCAGCAGATAGATAGGAAACCACCACCTAGAAATTCCCCTCCAAGTTACTCTGACTTTTACATCCTGACTTGGAAATATTTCACTGTTCCTTCACTGTCACTGGGTCAAAATCCTGGAACTCCCTCCCTAACAGCACTGTGGGTGTACCTACACCACATGGACTGCAGCAGTTCATGAAAGCAGCTGACCACCACCTTCTCAAGGGCAACTAGGGATGGGGAATAAATGCTGGCCTAGCCAGCGAAGCCCACACCCCATGAATGAATATTAAAAGTTGAGTGCTCATCCCCTGTTTCTCATAGATGTTGAAGTAATTTTAGCCTACAATCATCTGACTGGAGAGAGGCATACGAGTTCTATGGAATAACATTATAGGACCAGAAACCTCAGTCAGAATATTCCAGTTGGCAAATCGGGATAATTCAATAGGGCATAACCCAGAGAAGCCAACAACACAAACAAAAGAGGGAGAAGAGTCTTCATTAGATGGTTTGCTGTTTGATGGAGACTGAACTCTTTAAACAACCTGCTGCTAACAACTGACTTGCCAGTTTCTCCTTTTTTGCCGCCTCCATCTGTTACTTCCTTGCACTGTGTAATCTGATGTGTGGCATCAGTTGCACTAGTTGAAGTTTAATCAATCAGTCGCAGTGTATTATTACAGGTGTGGCAGAGCATGTAAATATTTATGGTTTACCCGTTGACTCAATGTGAGGTAATTGCTACATGACAATGATCCAGATGTTACAATTACATTTGATAGCTGATGTAAAGCATAATCATATTCCCTCCCTCATGTATAATTAAAATGTATGTGATAAAATTAGGATGAGGATTGAAAATATCTACAAGTTTAACATTTAAAAACCATGGAAATGTTAAGGTTGGTTAAGACCAACAGGACGCCCAAGAGCACAGCGAGGTAAAAGGAGAGGTGGAGGGGGAGGTTACAGTGAGGTAAAAGGAGAGGTGGAGGGGGAGGGTACAGTGAGGTAAAAGGAGGTGGAGGGTGTGAGCACAGTGAGGTAAAAGGAGGTGGAGGGTGTGAGCACAGTGAGGTAAAAGGAGGGGCGGAGGGGGTGAGCACAGTGAGGTAAAAGGAGAGGTGGAGGGGGAGGGTACAGTGAGGTAAAAGGAGAGGTGGAGGTCACAGTGAGGTAAAAGGAGAGGTGGAGGGGGAGGGTACAGCGAGGTAAGAGGTGGAGGGGGAGGGCACAGTGAGGTAAAAGGAGGTGGAAGGGGAGGGCACAGTGAGGTAAAAGGAGAGGTGGAGGGGGAGGGCACAGTGAGGTAAAAGGAGAGGTGGAGGGGGATGGCACAGTGAGGTAAAAGGAGAGGTGGAGGGAGTGAGCACAGTGAGGTAAAAGGAGAGATGGAGGGTGTGAGCACAGTGAGGTAAAAGGAGAGGTGGAGGGGCAGGGCACAGTGAGGTAAAAGGAGAGGTGGAGGGGGATGGCACAGCGAGGTAAAAGGAGAGGTGGAGGGGAGGGCACAATGGGGTAAAAGGAGAGGTGGAGGGGCAGGGCACAGTGAGGTAAAAGGAGAGGTGGAGGGCACAGTGAGGTAAAAGGAGGTGGATGGGGAGGGCACAGTGAGGTAAAAGGAGGTGGAGGGGAGGGTACAGTGAGGTAAAAGGAGGTGGAGGGGGAGGGCACAGTGAGGTAAAAGGAGGTGGAGGGGGAGGGCACAGTGAGGTAAAAGGAGGGGCGGAGGGGGTGAGCACAGTGAGGTAAAAGGAGAGATGGAGGGTGTGAGCACAGTGAGGTAAAAGGAGAGGTGGAGGGGCAGGGCACAGTGAGGTAAAAGGAGAGGTGGAGGGCACAGTGAGGTAAAAGGAGGTGGATGGGGAGGGCACAGTGAGGTAAAAGGAGGTGGAGAGGAGGGCACAGTGAGGTAAAAGGAGGTGGAGGGTACAGTGAGGTAAAAGGAGGTGGAGGGGGAGGGTACAGCGAGGTAAAAGGAGAGGTGGAGGGGGAGGGCACAGTGAGGTAAAAGGAGGTGGAGGGGGAGAGCACAGTGAGGTAAAAGGAGAGGTGGGGGGAGAGGGCACAGTGAGGTAAAAGGAGAGGTGGGGGAGAGGGCACAGTGAGGTACAAGGAGGTGGAGGGCACAGTGAGGTAAAAGGAGGTGGATGGGGAGGGCACAGTGAGGTAAAAGGAAGTGGATGGGGAGGGCACAGTGAGGTAAAAGGAGAGGTGGATGGGGAGGGCACAGTGAGGTAAAAGGAGAGGTGGAGGGGGAGAGCACAGTGAGGTAAAGGGAGAGGTGGGGGGAGAGCACAGTTTTAACCTCAAAAGAATATAATCATTGCCAGTAATTCATTATAAGATGAAGCTGCACCTCTGCAGTTTGGTGTTCTGCCTCTTCAACTTATCAAAGAGCTCTTGTTTGCTCTGTAGCTTTATGTTGTAATGTTCTGGATGACTTTTGCACAAACTAATCTTTGTTATACCAGGATGTTTATGCCATATATCCTCCTCTGGTAACATAAATTCAGAGCAAGAATCCCTGAAAGACAGCTTTATCACATCACTGTTCACCAATGCCAGTTCTGCTAATTGGTTTGTTCCCATTGGAGCAGCATTGTGTTGACCCCAGTGTAGCCGCTGTATATAATGCAATGGCCCAGAAGACAATGCAAGTCACAGGAGTTGGTTGCTGGTTCCCCTGTGTTATTCAGCATCGAGACTTATGATACATTATATGGACTTAAATGGGTTCTCAAATTCATCCCAAAGAATCTGCACCCGAATTATCTTAAGAACCAATGGTGCCTGATCCATATCACATTAGTAGAGTTAATGTTTCAAGTCCTTATGACTCTTCTTCAGAGCTAAAGAGAAGTATGATGTAATGAAATTTATACTGTTTAAGGGGGGTGGAGCAGGTGAAGCTGGATGGGCCAGTGATAGGTGGAGGCGAGGGGGAGATTGCCAGAGATGTCATGGAGAAAAGGACAAAGGGGTGTTAATGGTAGTGATACTGGCTAAAGGGGGTGCTGATGGTGGCATTAAGATCAGAAAGCAGAAAGTGATAATGGCAGGACAAGGGTAAGCACTCTGGAAAGAACAACATGAACAAGTGACACATGGCCTTAGTGGGGGTGGGGTGGGGGGAGGGGACGGTGGTGGGAAAAAAGATTGAAAATAGGATAAAACAATGAATAAAAATGAATTTAAATAAAAATAAGTGGATAAAAAATAAAAATGAGAATGAATATTGAAAAAAAGGGATATAAAGGGGGTGGGGAGGAGTGTGTTCATGGTCTGAAGTTGCTGAACTCAACGTTAAGTCTGGAAGGCTGTAAAGTGCCTTATCGGAAGATGAGGTGCTGTTCCTCCGGTTTGCGTTGAGCTTCACTGGAACATTGCAGCAGGCCAAGGATGGACATGTGGACATCAGAGCAGGGTGGTGTGTTGAAATGGCAAGCGACAGGGAAGTCTGGGTCATGCTTGCAGACAGACTGGAGGTGTTCCGCAAAGTGGTCACCCAGTCTGCATTTGGTCTCTCCAATGTAAAGGAGACCGCATTGGGAGCAGCAAATGCAGTAGACCAAATTGAAGGAGATGCAAGTGAAGCCCTGCTTCACTTGAAAGGAGTGTTTGGGTCCTGGGACGGTGAGGAGGGAGGAGATAAAGGGATAGGTGTTGCACCTTCTGCGGATGCATGGGAAAGTGCCATGGGAGGGAGATGAGATGTTGGGGGTGATGGAGGAATGGACCAGGGTGTCCCGGAGGGAACGGTCCCTACGGAATGCTGACGGGGGGGGGGGTGAAGGGAAGATGTGTTTGGTGGTGGCATCATGTTGAAGTTGGTGGAAATAGCGGAGGATGATCCTTTGAATGCAGAGGCTGGTGGTGTGAAAAGTGCTATATCCTAAGGAATCATTTGAGTCAAGTTTTGCCCTAAACCTGTCCCAACTAATTACCACCAATATGATGTGTCAGTGGGAGTTGGAGAAAAGTATCCCTGGGGTATAAACCATTTTGAAGTTGTCATTTTGTGTGCTGTTACTGAAGACTAACGTTACTTTGCCTAAATATCAATATGCTTTGTACTTTGTATTCATTTTCTTTCTAATTTCAGTAAGCCCTGCTCAAAGTACAACGTTGAATTGGGAACATGGATTTCCAAGTAGGAATAATTCTTATGCCATGAACAGGAGGAGAATTAGGACATGGAATAGGGTAAATGGGATGTTCTTAGTGTCGCACTTTAACTTGTAGTAGGTTTCCTGTGAAACAAAGGCACCAATATTGGAATGGGCATGGGAGAAGGCATGGTAAGTGGTTAGCATGCAGTAAGCATGCAACATTACAGATCCTGGGATTTTAATAACAAGGCCCCATATTTCACAGCTCAGTGCAAGTGAGTGAGTGTGATGCAGACATGCAAGAAATGACACTGAAAATGGAGGAAGCTGTCTGCAGGCTATTTGAATTTGTAGAAGCAGGAAAAGAAGTGATGTATGGCTGTAAGGAGAGGGAAGGCTGCCAGCCTAGATTCACAGATGGTTCCCTGGATGTTTTACTAGGTGCAGTAAGGGCCAGGAAAGAGCCCAGCAGCGGGAAGAAAAGCTGGCTGCCAGCACTCAGAAGTATGGGTGGAGGAAGCAGAATAGGTGAGTTGCAGGAATATGACTGTGTATATTAAATCCAGTGCCACAATTAGTCCTGAATAGATCAGGAAAGGGTCAGCAGATATCTATCTGCACCTACATCTGGCAGTGCACCATCTCGTCAAGCATAACCCATTCACACCACTCGCAAACCCACTTCACTTTCATCAAGATCTATTGTATGGTTACATGCCACCCTCTTATCCTCACTCCACTCACATACTCACATCACACTTTCTCCCTTCACCACCGCCGGTCAACCCAATCCTCATGTAATCCATCACCTCATTCTACTCCATCCACTCTCAGCATATGCCCTGAAATAGACCATACCTATGGCCAGAATTTTTAGCTCGGTGGGTGGGTGCTCACCCAACCAGCTCGAGCGTTAAATAAAGTGCATTGACGTCGGCCGAGCGTGCCAAAATCAACGCGCAGTCTTGCGATAGTTTGGTGGCAGCCATGTACCTGAGCTGGCAGCGCGCCTGCCAGCAATTAAAAGGCATATTAAGGCCATTAAGTTATCAATTGATGTTAATTTTTCACCGCCCGTTCAACAAAGTGGCCTTTGCATTTTTTTGGAAAGCTCATCCACAGGGCGGGATGAGGTTTCCAAAAGCAAATTAAAATAAAATAAAAACTTTATTTTTTAATTGAAAACATATCCCTGCTCATGAGACAGAATCACGAGGGGTCATGTTTTATTACATTTTTCTGCTCTTTATTATTTAAAAAAATATCTCTTCATCTCCCTGAGACAGCTTCGAGCCTCAGGGAGATTATTCAGCATTCTCTTGCACACATGCACAAAGTTCGCACTAGGCCTGCGCGCCCTCCTCCCCCCGCCTACACAGGTAGCGCTCAGTGCTGATGCTCGCGCATCACGCTGGGTGGGCCTTAATTGACCCGCCAGCGTGAAATCGCGGTGCGCTGTTGATCACGGGCAGCGGTCAGCTTCCCAGCCGCCACTGCCAATCCCGCACACCAAGGGCAAAATTCTGCCCTATGTTCCTCAAAGGCCTGCCAGTCCCACATGTCATGTATCCAACTGATCGTTATCCTCGCTGTATCCACCTAATGCAAATATGCCTTAGAGCCATGCACAGGTCTGTCATGCCACCGCTACATGAGGAGAGAGTGCAAAATGGAATAGGCAGGATGAGGTCCGAAAGCAGATTCTAACAGTTCATGGAGCTTTTCCCAGCGGAGCTGGGCAGCAGTGGGACTTCCCTGGGATTAAGGACCCCCAGGTGGGAGTCCATCTACTGAGAGCTGCTTGGCCAATCAGAGGTTTGAACAAAGTACTGGATACCCCATTGGACAATTATTGGATAAGTTTGACATTGATAGGACAGTGCGATCTTAATGAAACATCTTGTCTGCTTTGGAAAGAAAAGTATTAAAATAGTTACAAAAGGGTGAGTCATTGTTTCGCCGAGCAGCCTGTTCAGCCACAAGAGGTACTTCTCATTGGGTGACGGTACACATATATTTTTGTAATGTATTTATGACCAACTGTAACAGGTGTATTGTAATGTGTAGTAACTGAAGATACAGCCTCTCCTACTGTCTATCAGAAGTTACGTGATTGTTATTGGAGGCTCCAACCAATGGGCCCTAAGCGCGGGTAATCCGGTGGGGTGGTGGGTGGTGAGGCTTCTTGTCAAGGATCTGGTTCAAGCATGCAGCATCTGAAAAGCTCTCTGTAATAAAGCTAACTGTTTCTTGCTGAAACCTGACCGTTACGTCAAGCCATTACATTTGGTGAGGAGGGTAAAAAGCTCTGACGCTGCACCTCGCCTTGTTAACGTGAGCACATCGAATCTTAAGAAAAAAGAAGAGAATACTCACCAGTCATGCCACTCTTTAGCAGAATCGATCCTTACGTCATGACGATGGAGCCAGAGTGTACAGCACTTTGGTTTTTATTTCATAGCGAACAAAATTATCGCAGAGGAGAAGCAGAAAGCAATCCTTTTGAGTGTATATAGTAGCAAGACATACAATCTCATCCGCAGTCTGACAGCCCCAAACGTGCCCAATTTTAAGTCCTTTAATGAATTAGTGGGCCTCATGAAAACACATTTCCAGCTGAGGCTACCTGTAATAATGTAGAGGTTTAAGCTAAATTCCAGAGTTATGGCCCCAGGAGATTCCATTGCAACCTATATAGTGAGGCTGAAGCTGTTGACAGAGCACCTCAACTTTGGAGACACACTCAATGATATGCTGTGGGACTGATTAGTTTGTGGAGTTCAAGACGACGCCATTCAGTGCTGTTTACTCGCAGAAGTCGACATCGATTTGAAGCGCACCATGGAATTAGTACTAACCATAGAAAGTGCTGCAAGAGACTCGCAGGATTTACAACACATACAACATGGCGCTGTTCTTCATGTGGGGTGGGAACCTACTGCTGGGCGTAACGTGAAAACCAGAGACAAAGCAGCGAAGTGAGAGGCAATGTCTGCTGTTAGAAAAACAAAAAGGCCTAGTTGAAACATTTCAGCAGCGACTTCAAGGTTAATCTGTTATAGATGTGGGGGTGGCCACATACCTGACACCTGCAGATTCAAGGAGGCAGAATGCCAATTCTGCCATAAGAAAGGCCACGTAATAAAGCAACGCAGGGTGAAATCGAAACAGCTCATAAAGCAGCAAACCAATATGATTGAATTGAATAATACAACAGAACCTGAAGTTGCCGATATCAACATCTATTCTCTGTACAACATCACAGCTGTAAAAACTGAACCTATTACTGTCACAATCCAAGTTAATGGGAAGCCACTAATAATGTAGGTAGATACGTGAGCCTCAACCACAATGGTGAGAGAGCACACATTTAAATACCACAATGAAGGTACCCAGCCACTGAATCTGGAGCGGACAACTGCTCAACTGAAGACATATACTGGAGAGTCCATACAGGTAAAGGGCATCACCACAGTACCTGTGTCCTATAGGTAACAGGCAGCCCAGCTTTCAGTGATCATAGTGACAGGTGAAGGACCCAGTCTTCTGGGCCAAAACTGGTTATCGAGTCATAGAGGTCTACAGCACAGAAGAAGGCCCTTCAGCCCATCAAGTCTGCGCCGGTCAAACAAGTACCTAACTATTCTAATCCCATTTTCCAGCACTAGGCCCATAGCCTTGTATGCCATGGCTTTGCAAGTGCACATCCAAATACTTCTTAAATATTATGAGGATTTCTGCCTCTACCACCCTTTCAGGCAGTGAGTTCCAGATTCCCACAACCCTCTGGGTGAAAAAATTCTTCCTCGCATCCCCTCTAAACCTCCTGCCCCTTACCTTAAATCTATGCCCCCTGGTTATTGATCCCTCCACCAAGGAGAAAAGTTCCTTCCTGTCTACCCTATAATTTTATACACCTCAATCATGTCCCCCCTCAATCTCCTCTGCTCCAGGGAAAATAACCCCAGTCTATCCAATCTCTCCTCATAACTAAAACTCTCCAGCCCAGGCAACATCCTGGTAAATCTCCTCTGCACTCTCTCTAGTGCAATCACATCCTTCCTATAATGCGGATTCCAGAACTGCATGCAATACTCTAGCTGTGGCCTAACCAGCGTTTTTATACAGTTCCAGCATAACCTCCCTGCTCTTATATTCTTTGCCTTGGCTAATAAAGGCAAATATCCCATATGCCTTCTTAACCACCTTATCTACCTCATGTCCCGCTACCTTAAGGGATCAGTGGACATGCACACCAAGGTCCCTCTGATCCTTGGTACTTGCCAGGGTCCTACCATTCATCGTGTGTTTAGTGCCTTGTTTGTCCTGCCCCAGTGCCCTCACACTTATCTGGATTAAATTCCATTTGCCACTGATCAGCCCATTTGACCAGCCCGTCTATATCCTCCTGTAATCTAAAGCTATCCTCCTCACTATTTACCACCCCATCAATTTTCGTGTCATCTGTGAACTTACTGATCAACCCTCCTACATTCAAGTCTAAATCATTTATATATATCACAAACAGCAAGGGACCCAACACCGATCCCTGTGGAACCCCACTGGACACAGGCATCCAGTCACAAAAACACCCCTCGACCATCACCCTCTGTTTCCTGCCACTCAGCCAATTCTGGATCCAATTTGCCAAATTGCCTTGGATCCCATGGGCTCTTACCTTCGTTATCAGTCTCCCAAGCAGGACCTTATCAAAAGCCTTGCTGAATCCAAGTAGACTATATCAAATGCATTGCCCTCATCTACACACCTGGTCACCTTTTCGAAAAATTCAATCAAATTGGTCAGACATGACCTCCTCTTAACAAAACCATGCTGACTATCCTTGATTAATCCCTGCCTCTCAAAGTGTAGATTAATTCTGTCCTTCAGAATTGCTTCCAATAGTTTCCCCATCACTGAGGTTAGACTGACTGGCCTGTAGTTCCCTGGTTTATCCCTTCCTCCCTTCTTGAATAACGGTACCACATTGGCTGTGGCCAGAGAGGTATTGAAAATGTTTGCCAGCGCCCCTGCTATCTCCTCCCTTGCCTCACTCAACAGCCTGAGATACATTTCATCTGGGCCTGGAGATTTATCTATTTTTAAGCCCGCCATACCACTTAGAACTTCCTCCCTTTCTATGCTAATTTCTTTAATTGTATCACAGTCCTTCTGCCTGATTTCCATACCCACGTCATCCCTCTCACTTGTGAACAGCAACACAAAGTATTCATTTAGAACCCTACCTACGTCTTCCGGCTCCACACACAAATTATCACTATGGTCCTTAATGGGCCCTACTCTTTCCCTAGTTATCCTCTTACTCTTAATGTACTTAAGTTACAAAAAAATCAAGTTCAACTGGTCTGAAATATTTCACCTGAGAACAGGAGTTCCTCAACTGCTAAGGAAATACGACAGTGTATTTTGTGATGAGTTAGAAGAATTAAAGGACCTTCACATGCTGCAAGGATCCCTCAGGTCAGAGTTGGTTCCTCTGGAAAATCATGAAGAGAGACAAAGTGTATTTAGTGCCACTCTGAACAAACTGAAGAAACAGCTGGCAGAGAAGACTCAACAGTGTTCAATGTCCCAGGAGGAAGCCAAGAGATACAAGAAAGAAAGTGAAGAGCTGAAGAATCAGCTGAACAAAACAAAAGAGGTATTTAGAAGGAAAAGTCGTAGAACTTTCCAAGATGCGAGTGGATAATGAGGCCATAGCTAGCTCAACTATCGAACTGAACCAAGTTAAGATTTTACCAGAGAGAAATTTGGCCGACTGTGAAATCAAAATGAAGGACGAGACAAAACTCTGCAGCAAACAGAAAAAGAAAAGACAGAAATCAAATCAGAAAGGCCAGTTGGCTATGTCTCCAGAACCCTCTCTGCAGTCGAAGAAGGTTATTCCCAACTAGAAAGGAAAAGTTTATCGTTGATATTCGGAGTGAAGATATTCCACCAGTATCTGCATGGACAACATTTCACCATGTGTCAGACCATAAACCATTGATGGGTTTGTTCAGTGAGGATAAGGCCATTCCGCTAATAGCATCAGCAAGAATTCAACATTGGGCTTTGATATTGTCTGCGTATGAGTATACCTTTATGTACCGTCCTGGCTTGCAGACGCACTCAGTCATCTCCCGTTACCAAGTAGCATTGCACATGCTCCAGCGCCACAAGACGTTGTGCTTGTACTGAATTTCTTGGATTCTTTGCCTGTGCGTGTGAAGCGAATTGGAAATTGGACAAACGGAGATCTAATGTTGTCAAAAGTCAGAGACCTTGTATCGCAAGGGTGGTCAAATTCACCAGTGCCCGAAAATCAGAGTTAAGCTGTCAAGATGGAATTTTGTTGTGGGGATCAAGAGTTGTCATCCTTTTGCAAGGGAGAGAACCACTCTTGATAGAGCTTCACAGTGCGTATCCAGGCATGCTGAAGATGAAAATGCTTACGCGAAGCTATGTCTGGTGGCCAGGCATTGACAGTGACATTGAAAGCATGGTCAAGCACTGTCTCCATTGTCAGCAACAACAGAAGTTACCTATCTCAGCTCCACTGCATCCGTGGGAGTGGCCTTTTCAACCCTGGGTTAGACTACATATTGATGATGTAGGACCATTGTTAGGTACCATGTTTTTATTGATCGTAGATACGCATTCTAAATGGATGGATGTGTATGAAGTCAGATCACTGACATCAAGCTCAAGCATCGAAAAGCTGTGTCAAAGTTTTAGTATACATGACCTGCTGGAAGTCATCATTTCTGATACTGGTGCAGTCTTTACCAGTGCAGAGTTTCAGAGATTCATGTGTTTAAATGGAATCAGGCATATTAAAACAGCACTATATCATCCCTCATCAAATGGTTTAGTTGAAAGAGTTGTGCAAACTTTCAAATCTGGAGTGAAGAGGTTATCAGGAGGTACTCTAGAAACTCAACTTCATCGTTTTTTTCTCAATTATCGTACAACGCCTCATTCAACTACGGGTTCAACGGCATCTGAATTATTGATGAAACAAGGTTAAGACTGGTGTTTCCAAACTTAGAGGGTAAGGCAAAGAAGAATCAGGGTAGTCAAAAATTGAATCAGTATATTCATAGCAAAGCTCGTAAACTCACTGTAGGAGGCAAAGTTTTTGTGTGGAATTTTGGAAGTGGACCTTGTTTGGGTTCCTGGTACAATTGTCTCCAAAACTGGTCCCTTGTCCTTCCAGGTTGAAGCGGAGGACCTAAAACATGTGGACCATCTTCGGAATACAGGGACATTCCAACAACCAGCTTTTATGCCTGTGATTAACGTTGAACCATTAATTCCTGAGGTGACAGATCAACCTAGAGTAGAAGTGCCCAATGTCTCTGTAGAGCTGCCAAACACTGAACTGTCACTTTCTAATGATGTACCTGATACTGCAGTACCTGATCATGTCGATCCTGTGGAAGAACCTCAAATGGTAGAGCTACACCGCTTTAACCAAACAAGGAAAGCACCTCAGAGAATTAATGTTTAATCACCTGAATCGTATGTATGTATATGTTGTTGGATGTTCAAATGTTCTCTGTAAATAGAAACTGTAAAAAAAAACTAAAGGGGGAAGAAATGTAGTAAATGAAGGTATAGCCTCTCCTACTGTTTATCAGGGGTCATGTGATTGTTCTTGGAGGCTCTGACTAATGAGTCCTAAGTGCAGATAATCGGCGGTGGGGGCGCTTCTTGTTGAGGATCTGGTTCAAGCACGTAGCATCTGAAAAGCTCTCTGTAATAAAGGTAACTGTTTCTTGTTGAAACCTGTCCGGTATGTCAAAGAACAAAACAAAGAACAAAGAAAAGTACAGCACAGGAACAGGCCCTTCGGCCCTCCAAGTCTGCGCCGATCATTATTGCCTGTCAAACTAAAACATTTTGCACTTCCGGGGTCCATATCCCTCTATTCCCATCCTATTAATGTATTTGTCAAGCTGCCACTTATACACCACTATCGTTCCTGCTTCCACCACCTCCTCTGGCAGCGAATTCCAGACACTCACTACCTTCACGTAAAAAACTCGCCCCGCACATCTCCTCTAAAGTTTTCTCCTCTCACCTTAAATCCCCTAGTAATTGACTCTTACACCTTGGGAAAAAGCTTCTATCTACTCTGTCCATGCCACTCATAATTTTATAAACTTCTATCAAGTCACCTCTCAATCTCCGTCGCTCTAGTGAGAACAATCCAAGTTTCTCCAAACTCTCCTCATAGCTAATAACCTCCAGACCAGGCAGCATCCTGGTGAACCTCCTCTGCACCCTCTCCAACGTCTCCATATACTTCTGGTAATGTGGCGACCAGAATTGCACGCAATATTCCAAGTGTGGCCTAACCAAGGTTCTATACAGCTGCAGCATGACTTCCCAGCTTTTATACTCAATACCCTTACCAATGAAGGCAAGCATGCCATATGCCTTCCTGACTACCTTATCCACCTGCGTTGCCGCTTTCAGTGACCTGTGGACCTGTACACCCAGATCCCTCTGCCCGTCGATGCACTTAAGGATTCTGCCATTTACTGTATAATTCCTACCTGTATTAGACCTTCCAAAATGCATTACCTCGCATTTGTCCGGATTAAACTCCATCTGCCATTTCTCCGCCCAAGTCTCCAACTGATCTATATCCCGTTGTATCCTTTGACAATCCTCTTCACTATCTGCAACTCCTCCAACCTTAGTGTCGTCAAGTTATTACATAATCGACATATTGTAATGGGTGTCTTGTACTCTGGTAAAGACATTAGTGTTTAATTTGCATTTTGAATGCTGTCTCATTATTTCTTGCAATTCTCATGTATAAACCATGGAGTAAACTGTCAGGGGAAGAAGGTTATGTCCTGTACACTCAAGTTTCTACAAGTGTTGGTTTGTACCTTCGCTGGGCCAAATAATCTATTCATATAAGGCAGGTGACAGCTGCGCTGCTTTTAGTGGCAAGTTCCCTTAACTGTTTTCCTGACACAAGGGAATAGCGATAGAAGCTTCTTTTTGATCATTTCTCCCTAGTCCCTGAGTGCAATTTCACAGGTGTTGTGATGTTAACACTAAAGGGCTTGGTTTTCCTTTGTTTTAACATGTTTCTGGAGCATCCGACAGTGGAAAATTGTGTGGTGTGGTGGTTATAATCATCAACAGGTTTCTACCCAAAATTGCCAGCAGATTTTCCTCAGGCCATGCTTGAGCAGACATCTAAATCACTGCGTCCTTGCATCCCTACCCAGTTATACATAAATGATTACAGGTGCTTGCAGCTTACTGCTGCAGGGTCATATTTCCCTCATTTTCTGCTTTGTAATCTCAGAAGGAAGAAGGTGTTGAGACATGTTTGTGATGGGCTAGAGACACTGCATAGATCAAAGCCATTGGGCAAACACATTAGTATTATTAAAGTTAATTTTAGCTATGAAGTTTCTTAATGTTTTGTTAAACTTTCCTTAAAATTTCTTTGGCGCATTTTCAAATGACTAAAAGTGCTATAAGTAACTATATATTTTTAAACGTCACTTTTGTAGACTTGGCCTCAGAAACAGGTGGCATCTCTGGTGGGCCATCCCAACCTTCTGCTTTGAGGAGGAACATCCGGAGACCCAATGCTGAGCTGCCTGGCTGAGCAGACACTAAAGACGGCCTCCAGTTCCTACCCACAGACACCCACACCTCCCCATCTGCAGATTACCTGGCCGGGATCCTTGGCTACACTTCCAAAGGCTTTACTTCCTTTCTGAAGTGACACCTGAGATGTGCCAGCAGCTAAATAGGTGTGGACAAAGCACATAAGGGAGACAGTTGGCAAGATCTGAGGCCACTGAAAATTAGTCTTGCTGTTATGATGCCCTTCTGGTAATAAAATCAACTCTGTCACTGGTTGACATGTAGCTCTCCTGCAAAACTAAGTGCCACACTTCAAAATCATCCTGATGCTTCCCTGCTCAGGCTTGCTTCAAATCAGTTTGCTCACAGACTGATAAAAAAAAAACTCACTGATAACAAATTGGTCAACCTTCTTAGTGTTTCAAACCACTGCAGCTCCCTATGGTTTCTGCTCTTGTGTATCCTTCCAATCACAGCTTCCTAATTTGACAACTGTGACAGAAGGCTCAGAGGTGATTGATTTATAGCCAATGTTTCCAGGGGAATTAGATGGTGCTATGTCTGTGGTTGCAGGCAACTCACTTTAAGGTGATAGAGGAAGAGTAAAGTCACGCTGCGTAGCCAAGGGTCCCGGTGAGGTAATCCATCCACATCTGCAGATGGGGAGGTGTGGGTGTCTGTGGGTAGGAACTGGAGGCCATCTTTTGTGTCCGTGTGGATCATGTAGCATGCAAAACGGCTCTCATAAAGCATTCCTGAATGATTACCACCTTCCCTAGATCCTGTCCTTTCAGGGCCTGCTTCAAGGTGTCAGCTTTAGCTCAGTTATAACACTTTTGCCTTTGAATCATAAAGTCTCAATCCACAGGCCTGAATATGTATTTCAGGCTGACATTTCAGTACAATGCCTGGGGAGTGGTGGATCTAAAAGATCCCATGGCACTATTTTTTTTAAAAAAGCAGTTGAATTCCCTGTTTCCCTTTCCAACATTTATCCCTCAATTAACATCACTAAAACAGGATATCTGATCATTTATTTTCTGCTTGTGTGATCTTACAATGCAAAAATTGACTGTGCATTTCCTACAGTGGCTACACTTCAGAAATAATTCATATGCTGTATGAAGGGCTTTGAGACACCTTGAAGTTGTGAAATGTGTTGTATAAATGCAAGTCCTTTCCACTTTCCTGTCCTTCCCTGGGGGCCTACATGTTGCTTCCTTTGCTGAATTGCAGAAAGTAACATCTTCACTGAAGTGTTTAAAATTGTGGGGCAGAATTTAATGACCCCATCGCAGGGGCAGGGATCTAAAATGCAGTGAGACGTTCAAAACTGCATTGACTTCAATGGGAATGGATGATCCCGCTGGCAGGAGGGGCCATAAAATTCCACCCTGAATTGACTGGCCCCTTGAAGAAACACCACCATCAGACCTTTTTTATTTCTTTTGGCTGATCCTTTGCAGTCCAGGTCCTGGCTGCAATTTCTCTTTGACTCACATCTGTTGTATCTTTGCCCCTCACCCTGCAGCTTTGACCTCTTTGTCCTCTGCCCATGTTATAACTTCTGGCTCGGTGACATAGCCTAGCTGGCCCTTAAAAATAGTACAGAACAGACTGAATAAAAATCAGTCAAGAAACTGGTGTGAGAGACACAACAGAGAGAGCATGTAAGATACAGAAGACAGAAGAGAAAGATTTTAAAAAGAGGGCAAAAGAAATATAATTGGAGAGACATAGAGAAATAATAAGGGAAAGAAACATTTGAGAGTTATTTAAACAGAGAGAAAAAGAGAGACAAAAAGAGAAGATAAACAAAAATGTAGAAGGCAAGATTTTCAGAGGCCTTACTCTCAAGCAGCTCTGTTAGAAAACGTCAGGCATTCGATATTAATGGGGTCATGGAGAGAGAGGAAGGCAAAAGAATTGTAATCAGAAACAACCAGGGAGAAGGGGGTATAATTTTTTTTTTAATTGTCCTTATGCAATTTTCACGGAAGAGATCAATTATTATAAAACGATTTGTACGTTAGCCAGGTATTCATGTTTTTTTTTAAAAATCACTGATTTATTTTTAAGGGAAGTGTGCCATCTACAGGCAATCAGGTGACAAATCCTGTTATAAAAATCCATGTTACTATATTGAGATAGAACACACATTTATACTTAATCTCAGGCAGCTTTTGATTACAAAATCATCAATCTACTTTGACTCAAAATGTAGCTGGGCCCCCTCCCCCGTCAAAAGCCTGTTTCCAGCATTTACCTATTTCCAGTGTAAACCAAAGCTGCGAGTCTGGTACATAAGTCTGTGTGGAATTGCAGCATAAAGAGCTAAAGCAGCCACCCTGCAGGTGGTTGACCACTTCTCCCAGTCAGCACCGGCTCTCCCTGCCTGTAGAGACGATGCTTGTAGAGGTGGGCCTTTTACAGCCCACCTCAACCTGAAATTGAGTCAGCTCATGATGAAGTAGGCATTTCCTGTCCATCCCTGCTGTGTGATTGAAACCTTTGAGATCCTGAGGGGTCTTGACAGGGTGGATGTGGAGAGGATGCTTCCTCTTGTGGGAGAATCTAAACCTAGGGGTCACTGTTTAAAAATAAAGGGTCACTCATTTAAGACAGAGATGTGGAGAAATTTTTTCTGTCAGAGGGGACAGAGTCTTTGGAACTCTCTTCCTCGAAAAGCAGCAGAAGTAGAGTCTTTGAGCATTTTTAACACAGAGCTAGACAGATTCTTGATTAACAAGGGGTGAAAGGTTATCGGGGGTAGACAGGAATGTGGAGTTGAGGTTACATTCAGATCAGCCATAATCTGATTGAAGGCTCGAGGGGCCAAGTAACCGAGTCCTGCTCCTAATTCGTCTGTTCATATGCAACTACACGTGGGGCACGTGCCAACTGCACTTACAACTTACACTGTAATTGGGTTCATGACAGCTCCCGACAAGTGAGCGGAAGTGGTGCTCACATCCAGAGCCACATCTGAAAGCCTCGCACTTTTCATTAAGTTCCACCCAATGTTTCTGTACTTCTCAGCAGTATGCCTACACATTTGCTTTTCTATCATCCTCTGACTGTTTGGGGGTGTATATTATGCTGTGATTGCCCCTTATTTGTCACTCAGTTTAACCTATGCAGCCTCATTTGATGTTCCTTCCAGCATATTATCCCTCCTCACAACTGCATTTGTTTCTTTAACCGATATTATGCACCCCCTACTTTTTCATTCCCCTCTCTATACCATCTGAAAACACTGCAACCAGAAATGTTCAGTTGCCATTCCTGCCTTTATAAGCCATGTTTCAGTAATAGCTATGGCATCATATTTCCAAATGTCTGTATGTGCTCTCAGTTCACCTGCTGATTCCCTGCTTTGAAGTATATACGAATAATCACTGAACAACTCCTTTGTCGTCTATTTTTTTTTATTCATTCACAGGATGTGGGCTTCACTGGCTGGGCCAGCATTTATTGCCCATTCCTAATTGCCCTTGAGAAGGTGGTGGTGAGCTGCCTTCTTGAACTGCTGCAGTCCATTCAGGTACACCCACAGTGCTGTTAGGAAGGGAGTTCCAGGATTTTGACCCAGCGACAGTGAAGGTACAGCGATATATTTCCAAGTGAGGATGGTGGGTGACTTGGAGGGGAACTTCCAGGTGGTGGTGCTCCCATCTATCTGCTGCCCTTGTCCTTCTAGATGTTAGTGGTCGTGTGTTTGGGAGATGCTGTTGAAGAAATCTTGGTGAATTCCTGCAGTGCATCTTGTAGATGTACGCACTGTTGCTACTGTGCGTCGGTGGTGGAGGGAGTAAATGTTTGTGGATGTGGTGCCAATCAAGCGGGCTGCTTTGTCCTGGACAGTGGCCAGCTTCTTGAATGTTGTGGGAGCTGGACTCATCCAGGCAAGTGGGGAGTATTCCATCCCACTCCTGACTTGTACTTGTAGATGGTTGACAGGCTTTGGGGAGTCAGGAGGTGAGTTATTCGTCGCACGATTCCTAGCCTCTGACCTGCTCTTGTAGCCACAGTATTTATATGGCCAGCTCAGTTCAGTTTCTGGTTAGTGGTAACCCCCAAGACGTTGATAGTGGGGGATTCAGTGATGGTAATGCCTTTGAACATCAAGGGGCGATGGTTGGATTCTCTCTTGCTGGAGATGGTCATTGCCTGATGCTTGTGTGGTGCGAATGTTACTTGCAACTTGTCAGTCCAAGCCTGGATATTCTTCGGGTCTTGCTGCATTTGGTTATGGACTGCTTCAGTATCTGAAGAGTCGCGAATGGTAATGAACATTGTGCAATCATCAGCGATCATCCCCACTTCTGACCTTATGATGGAAGGAAGGTCATTGCTGAAGCAGTTGAAGGTGGTTGGGCCGAGGACACCACCCTGAGGAACTCCTACAATGATGTCCTGGAGCTGAGATGACTGACCTCCAACAACCACAACCATCTTCCTTTGTGCTAGGTATGACTCCAATCCTGATTCCCATTGACTCTAGTTTTGCTAGGGCTCCTTGATGCCACACTCTGTCAAATCACTGCAGGAGTTCCTCAGGGTAGTGTCCTCAGTCCAACCACCTTCAGCTACTTCATCAATGATCTTCCTTCCATCATAAGATCAGAAGTGGGGATGTTCGCTGATGATTGCACAATGTTCACAATACCGGCTTGATGTCAAGGGCAGTCATTCTCACCTCAAGGCTGTAATGAGGTCAGGAGCTGAGTGGCCCTGGCGGAGCCCAAACTGGGCATCAGTGAGCAGGTTATTGCTAAGCAAGTGCCGCTTGATAGCACTGTTGATGACCCCTTCCATTACTTTACTGATGACCGTGAGTAGACTGATGGGGTGATAATTGGCCGGGTTGGGTTTGTCCTGCTTTTTGTGGACAATTTTCCACATTGCCGGGTTGATGCCAGTGTTGTAGCTGTACTGAAACAGCTTGGCTAGGGGCACAGCAAGTTCTGGAGCACAAGTCCTCAGTACTATTGCCGGGATGTTGTCAGGGCCTTTACAGTATCCAGTGCCTTCAGCTGTTTCTTGATATCATGTGGAGTGAATCAAATTGGCTGAAGACCTCTGAAGCAGGCTGAGATGGATCATCCACTCGGCACTTCTGGCTGAAGTTTGTTGCGAAAGCTTCAGCCTTATCTTTTGCACTGATGTGCTGGGCTCCTCCATCATTGGAGACGGGGATATTTGTGGAGCCTCCTCCTCCAGTGAGTTGTTTAATTGTCCACCACCATTCACGACTGGATATAGCAAGACTGCAGAGCTTAGATCTGATCTATTAGTTGTGGGATCGCTTAGCCCTGTCTATCACTTGCTGCTTATGCTGTTTGGCATGCAAGTAGTCCTTGTGTTATAGCTTCACCAGGTTGACACCTCATTTTTAGGTATGCCAGGTGCTGCTCCTGGCATGCCCTCCTGTACTCGTCTTTGAAGCAGTGTTGAACTCCTGGCTTGATTGTAATGGTAGAGTGGGGGATATGCCGGGCCCTGAGGTTACAGATTGTGTTCGAGTGCAATTCTGCTGCTGATTGCCCACAATGCCTCAGGGATGCCCAGTCTTGAGTTGCTAGATTTGTTCAAAATCTATCCCATTTAGAACGGTGGTCGTGCCACACAACACGATGGACTTGGTCTCCACAACGACTGTGCGATGGTCACTCCTACCAATACTGTCATGCACAGATGCATCTGCAGCTGAAAGATGGTGAGGATGAGGTCAAGTATGTTTTTCTCTCTTGTTGGTTCCCTCACCACCTGCCGCAGACCCAGTCTAGCAGCTATGTCCTTTAGGACTGGGCCAGCTCGGTCAGTAGTGGTGCTACCGAGCCACTCTTGGTGGTGATACATTCTGCACCCTTGCCACCCTCAGTGCTTCCTCCAAGTGGTGTTCAACATGGAGGATTCATCAGTTGAGTGAGGGCGGTACGTGGTAATCAGCAGGGGGTTTCCTTGCCCATGCTTGACCTGATGCCATGAGACTTCATGGGGTCCGGAGTCGATGTTGAGGACTCCAAGGACAACTCCCTCCGACTGTAACCACTGTGCCGCCACTTCTGCTGGGTCTGTCCTGCCGGTGGGACAGGACATACCCAGGGATGGTGATGGTGGTGTCTGGGACATTATCTGTAAGATATGATTCTGTGAGGATGACTATGTCAGGCTATTGCTCTTCCAATTTTGTCACTGGCCCCCAAATGTTAGTTAGACAGACTTTGCAGGGTCAACACGGCTTAAATTACCATTGTTGTTTCCGGTGACTAGGTTGATGCCGGGTGATCTTTCCAGTTTCATTCCTCTTTTGTGACTTTGCAGCTGTTTGTTACAACTGACAGGCTTGCACGGCCATTTCAGAGGGCATTTAAGAGTCAACCACATTGCTGTGGGTCTGGAGTCCCATGTAGGCCAGGCCAGGTAAGGGCAGCAGATTTCCTTCCCTAAAGGAACCAGATGGGTTTTTACAACAATTGACAATGGTAACATGGTCATCATTAGACTTTTAATTCCAGATTTTTATTGAATTCAAATTCCAAATTTCCTCACTTCTAATTCTTTCCTGTGATCTGCTGTTGACATTTCAAAGATTACTCAATCTGCTGCTCATTAGTGCAAATCCCAGGTGACCAATGTTTTGTTTGCCAAGGCTGCCACTTATGTCACATTTGCCATGCATGAAGCAATGACAGAGAGCTGCCAGCTTTACTGCAGTGCCTGGATTCCCACAGGTACAGCAAGCCACACATTTAACAATCAAGATGCCCCCAGATCAAAACAAAAAACTGCAGATGCTGGAAATCCAAAACAAAAACAGAATTACCTGGAAAAACTCAGCAGGTCTGGCAGCATCAGCGGAGAAGAAAAGAATTGACGTTTCGAGTCCTCATGACCCTTCAACTCTTTTCTTCTCCGCTGATGCTGCCAGACCTGCTGAGTTTTTCCAGGTAATTCTGTTTTTGCCCCCAGATCAGTCTGGGGTCTTCATCAATCGCAAGAGACTTAACTCCCTTAAAGTTTCAGATATTTTGTGACCACTGGAAGGTTATCACACATGTCTATGTTAGATAGGGAGCTGCCATGATTCATTCATTCTGTGGCAGTCACACCTCCTGCAGGTTATCAGATTTTCGCTCCTCCAAACAGAGGCAGCTGGCTTCTGGGAGACAAGGCTATCCTCTGAGGACCTGGCCGCTGATTCCTGTGAAGAATTCTACCAGTGAACCAGAGGAGAGGTACAAGGAGCCACAAGGTGATCACTGAGCAAGCCATCAGGTTTTTGAAGGTGCAACTGAAGTGGCTCGATAGATTTGCAGGTACCTTTCACTATGCGCCAGCAAGGATCTCCAGGATAACAATAAATAATGCTGGCCTAGCCAGTGACACTTACATCCCATGAAACTATTGTTTTTCTTGACCGGTTTCTGTTACTCTATATGGTGAAATCACTGTAGCTTCAGCAGAGCTGGAGGCAGTCTGCTCATTGCCGTCCTATGACAGATAAGATGCCCGTGGCAGACATCCTCTGGGTTTTGCAGCCTGTGACAGGCAGGTACAAACTTGGTTATTGGGGCCAGAGACATGTGGAGCTTTTTCTGAGGGGTTGGGGGGAGCAAGTGGGAGCACCTTGAGAAGAGTGCTCATTGCTACATGCCCTTTTTCCATCTTCCCTCTCATGGCTGCTGCTGGACTTCCCTGCTAGCTAGATAACACTTGGCTACATATAAGTGAGGCATTGATCCACCAAGGAAAGATTTTGCATCATCCTGTGTAAAGTGGTAGCCAGTGTGTGCCAGCCATTATTCTAGGTATTCTTCCAGTGATGGGGAGTCATCCAGTCACATGGGGAGGTTGCCCAGTAAAAGCTGGTGGCCTCCTTGCAGTCTTCTTGATCAGGCACCTCTGGCCCAGGGAGGGCCCCTGTGGCAGCAAGGGCTGCCTCTACTGAAACATGGCCCCCTGCCCTCAGCAACAATCCCCACCCCCCCCACCTCCACCCCACCAACCCTTGCCAAGGCCTGCCTGACTGGCCCTATTTATCTGGCTTGGACTGGCTGCAGTAACAGCAGTGGCCAACACTCCCAGTGGCAATGCTGGGACTGAAGAGCTGCTAGCTGCTCGATTGGTCAGCAGCTCTTGGTGGCAGGGTCTTCACCATTAACGGGAAGGGAGCCACTGATGGGCACAAAGTTGTGTCAGGGTACCCGGCTTTCAGGCCTGCAGTCAGGGCCACCACAGACATCATTAAATTCAGCCCACAAAATGCAGACCTGAGGGGAAGGAAGGAGAGTGATAGCAGCAGCATGAAATGGACTGGGAGACAAGACCCTCAGGGCGTAGAGCTGAACGGCAGCAGGAAGTGGGATGACAGCAGCAGCAGGATATGGACTGGGAGACTAGACCACCAGACAGAGCATGGAACTGAGCGGTGGCAGGAGATAGAATGACAGCAGCATATATTCATTGAAAACATTCAAGGAGTGATGTCACAGGACAACAGGTAGATATCTGGCTGATGAGTATTACACTTGTCTTTTCTCTAAGTTAGGGCAGTGGGTTAATCTAAGAAGTTTTGTTAGTGGTGAAATCAGTTTTTTTATTTTTGATAAGTTTTAAATTTGGTACTTTTTAAGTAGGTTTAAGTTTAAGTAACTTTTAAGTTTCATTTTTGTTAAGTTTAAATAGTAGTCCAATAGAGGTATGGCAGGGCACCTCAGTCCCAATGAATGCACATCCTGTGCCCTGTGGGAATTCCAGGGCACTTCTCATGTCCTGGACAACTACATGTGTAGTAAATGACATCAGCTGGAAGAGCTGGAGTTCTGGGTTTGGAGCTTGAGCAGCAACTGGAGTCACTGCAGTGCATGCACAAAGCTGGGAGTTACATGGGTAATACATTTCTGGAAGGGTCACCCTGCAGCTCAACAGTGTGCAGGGAGAAAGGGAATGAGTGACTACCAGAGAGTCAAGAGGATCCAGGCAGGTACAGCAGTAGTGCCTTGATTGCATCTCACTCTATGACCAGCATTTTGATCTGGAGAATACAGGTAGAAATAAAGCTACAAATCCAGGATGGCTTAGCTGTGCAGGAGCTAGAGGAGGAAGTCAAGAAAGTTATATTAATACAAGATTCAATAGTTAGGGGGATAACTAGGCATTTCTGTAGCCAAAGAGATTACTCTCTGGTGCCAATATCAGGGACCTCAAAGTGTCTCAAGGCTATGCCCCTTATTTTTGAAAACATGATTTTTTAACATTCGACTGACTGGAAATTTTGCTATTTGAAATGAGACAAAGCAAACTACTTAAAAATGCAAGGCTACCTTCCAAGGTGAAGGTGAAAAAGCAAGCAGACACCCTCAGGGGAGTGTGAAGACAGACACATATCCTATAATTAAAAGATCCATTGAAACTCATCACTGTCTAAGGAAGAGGCTTTAAACTGTAAAGTGCTGGATATTAAAACAATGGCTGCCACAGACAGACTCACCCAAAACCCCTTGGAAATACACAATGGGTGAAGTACAACAGGCTGGGCTGCAGCCACTGCAGAGAGATTACAAGTGGCACAGGGAGTGTCAAGAAAGTTTTCAGCTGAGGAAGCAGGCTGAAAAGCTGTGCTCTCTCCCCCTCTCTCTTCTGGAAAACGTGTGTGTCACCCAGTTTGAGAAGTCAACTGTCAGAACTCTTCCAGCGAACTGGGATCTCGTAATAATTGCAACATCTCCCACATCTGACCACATCCAAGAAACCAGCTAACCTAAATCAGCCATAACATTTAAAATCTATGCCTCTAGGACAATCAAAGGACACTTAACCTTATATTCTTTTTACCTCTTTATTTATTGCACTCTAACTTCCCTTATTTCTGATGCCTGTGTGTGCGATGTCACATTTTTATTATTTTTTCCCTCAGGTTTAGTGGTTAATAACTTTGCTCTTTCTTTAACTCAAGAAAACCTTGTTGGATTGGCTCCTTTTGCTCACAGCATAAATAGTTAGATACATTCCGATTCGGAGCAGGCATATCCTTGTGAAAAAGGAACTTAAACCTTTGTTGTGACCATCCGAGGAGGCTGAATAGAGGGACCCAGTTCACTCTTCCTCACCTGGTCATAACAGAAGGTGGTGATATGCGGAGTGATGAGTACAGAAATAGGAGAGGGTGTAGCTGAATGCATGGTTAGAGATGTTCCAGTGGGGGTGAGGCTTTTCTTTCTGGGATAGGTTTGAGAGGAGGTGGGATCGGTACAAGCCAGATAGGTTGCACCTCAATAGGGTTTGTTCGTGCATTTGAGGAGCATTTAAACTAGCTTGGCAGGATGAGATTCAGAAGGGAGAGAGAGCAGAGCTGAAAATGGAAGGCAGAAAATTAGTAATAAAGTAAAAAAGACAGTTGGTATGGCAGGTCAAAGGAACAAAGGCTAAAAAAGCCTTCAATGAAGAGTGTATGCCAGGAGCAGCATCAGACATACCTAAAAATGAGGGGTCGACCTGGTGAAGCTATAACACAGGACTACTTGTGTGCCAAACAGCATAAGCAGCAAGCGGTAGAGCTAAGCGATTCCACAACCAACGGATCAGATCTAAGCTCTACAGTCCTGTCACATCCAGTCGTGAATGGTGGTGGACAATTAAACAACTCATTGGAGGAGGAGGCTCCACAAATATCCCTATCGCCAATGATAGAGGAGCCCAGCATATCAGTGCAAAAGATAAGGGTTAAGCATTTGCAATAAGGGAGAATCTAACCATTGCCCCTTGATGTTCAATGGCATTACCATCACTGAATCCCCCACTATCAACATCCTGGCGGTTACAATCAACCAGAAACTGAACTGGACCAGCCATTTAAATACTCTGGCTACAACAGCAGGTCAGAGGCTAGGAATAGTGCGATGAGTAACCCACCTCCTGACTCCACAAAGCCTGTCCGCCATCTACAAGGCGCAAGTCAGGAGTGTGATGGAATACTCCCCACTTGCCTGGATGAGTGCAGCTCCCACAACACTCAAGAAGCTTGACACCATCCAAGACAAAGCAGCCCGCTTGATTAGCACCACATCCACAAACATTCACTTCCTCCACCAATGCTGCACAGTGGCAGCAGTGTGTACCATCCACAAGATGCACTGCAAGAATTCACCAAGGCTTCTTCGGCAGCACCTTGCAAACCCACGGCCACTACCATCTAAAAGGACAAAGGCAGCAGATAGATGGGAACACCACCACCTAGATGTTCCCCTCCAAGTCACTCAACATCTTGACTTAGAAATATATCGCCATACCTTCACTGTCGCTGGGTCAAAATCCTGGAGCTCCCTCCCTAACAGCACAGTATCTACACCACATGGACTGCAGCGGTTCAAGAAGGCAGCTCACCACCACCTTCTCAGGGGCAATTAGGGATGGGCAATAAATGCTGGCTCAGCCAGCGAAGTCCACATCCTGTGAATGAATAAAAAAAAGTCTTTCACTGAGATTGGCCACAAGCTTTCTGATTTCATAAGCCGGAATTTGCGGTCAGCTGCAAAGCATCTATGTTAACCGCTGACCACACTCTAAAATGCACATTTACTGAGATCGTTGTCTGGTGCAAGATTTTCAACTTCTCACTGCAGATGGGCCTGCCAACATGAGGAAGAGTGAGGCCCTCCAACAAAGCATAATAGTGCAAAGCCCCAATGCACACTGATGGCATCAAGGGCTGAAGTCACTCCCATTAATATCAGTCTTCAGCTGAAAGGTAGATCAGTATGTTCCATTAAACATAAGAACATAAGAAATACAAGCAAGATTAGGCCATTTGGCACCTCGAATCTCCTCTGCCATTCAATAAGATCATGGCTTATTTCATTGTGGCCTTTGCTCCACTTTCCTTCCTGCCCCCATGTGCCATAATCATTCACTCCTTTGTATATCAAAAATCTAACACAGCCTTGAATATATTCAATGACCCAGCGTCCAATGCTCATTGGAGGAAAGATTTCTAAAGATTAATGGCTTCTAGTGATGAAATTCCTCCTTACCTCCATCTTAAATGGAGATCCCTTATTTTTAAACTGTGCACCTTTGTTCTAGATTTCCCCATGAGGGGAAACATCCTCTCAGTATCTACCCTGTCAAGCCTCCTCAAAATCTTATATGTTTCAAAAAGATCACCTCTCATTCTTCTAAACTCCAATGGGTATAGACCTAACACACTTAGCCTTTCCTAATAAGACAAACATTTCATCCCAGGAATGAACTTAGCAACCTTCTCTGAGCCATCTCTAAAGTAAATATATCCCTCCTTAAATAAGAAGACTAAAACAGTATGCAGTATTCTAGGTGCAATGTCACAAAGAACTGTACAGTGGTGGCAAGACTTCCCTACTTTTTTTACACTATCCATCTTGCAATAAAGGTTAACATTCCATTTGTCTTCTTAATTAGTTGCTATATTTGCAAGCTAATTTTTTGTGATTCATGTATGAGGACAGCCAGGTCTCTGCACCACAGCAGTGAAGGTTATAGCTTCGCCCATAATTACAGAAAGTCTGAGAGAGGCTAACGAAATAGAGCAGTTACAAGAACAAGTTTTAAGGATGAGGATAATTAAAATGAAGTGTTTGGCAGGTCTTCATTAACTGAGGCTCAGAAAGCAGATCTAGAGTTAAACAAGTTAGCACAGTCCGGAGTGCTATTACGTTACAAACAGAGTTCTGATGAGGAAGTGGAGACGCCCTCACAGACCTGCGGATGAGGAATGGATGGTTGTTCATCAGATAGTGGTACCGCCCAAATATCGTAAGGAGATATTGCGAGTGGCACATGAAATCCCTATGGCAGGACATGTAGGAATATGGAAAACCCCAGCATCGATAAACAGGCTTTTTACTTGGCCAAGACTTAATAAGGACATTGTGTAATTTTGTAAGATGTGTCATACATGTCAGGTAGTAGGTAAACCTTGACATGTAATCAAACCAGCACCTTTAATACCTACACCAGTTTTTGAAGAACCATTCAGTTGGGTATTAGTAGATTATGTAGGACCATTACCCAAAACGAAAGCAGGACATTAATATATTCTTACAATCATGGATATGACCACCCGATTTCCAGGAGCCATTCCTTTAAGGACAATTACAGTTAAGGTGGTAGTGGAAAAGTTAACTTAGCTTATCACTCATTATGGCCTGCCAACTGAAATATAATCTGACCAAGGTTCTAATTTCATGTCTAAGATTTTTCAGGACATAATCAGCAGTTTGGGTATCAAACAACTGAAGTCTACTGCCTATCACCCACAGACACTGGGAGTTTTAGAGAGATATCATCAGACTCTCAAAACCATGATTAAGACCCATTGCCGTGAATAACCAAAGGATTGGGACAAGGATTAGATTTCTTACTATTTGCTACCAGAGGTTCTTCCAGTGAATCTACTGGATTTAGTCCATGCGAATTGATCTATAGTCATGAAATAAGAGGTCCATTAAAAGAGATTAAGGAAAAGTTCCTGAAGCCAAAAGACGAATCCTCCGTGTTGTATTACGTGTCCATGTTTCTAGAAAGACTCACAGGAGCATGTAAAGTAACACAAGAGCATTTAAAAATCTCACAAGCCAGAATGAAAAAATGGACAGACAAACATGCTACAACTAGAACGTTCCAAGTAGGAGACAAAGTATTGGTATTGTTACCTTTGCAGGGTAAACCCCTGAAAGCGAAATTCAGTGGCCCCTCCAAAATAGGAGAGTTATTGCAGTGACTTATCTGATAGATATTCCTGAGCGTAGGAAGAAGAAACTGTTATGTCACATTAATATGTTGAAGCAGTATCACCGCAGAGATGATCAGAAACAGCGAGTATGCCTGGTGGTAGTAGTGGAGGATGACAAAGGCAGTAAAAGTCAGGTAGAAGGAGAAATGGACAGTGCAAAAAGCGAACCACCTTCAATTCGACTAGCCAATACAAAAATAATGGGGCAGTTAGACACTGTGTTCTCGTATTTAGAGGAAGGACCAAGGGAAGAATTTATAAGGTTACTTAAGAAATTTGTGGGGTTACACCTGGATATACTACATTAACTAAACGTGATGTGGATGCAGGACACTCAGCGCCGATAAAACATTCGTATCGGTTGAGCTCAGAGAAACGTTAGAAACAGAGATCAAATATATGCTGGAAAATAAATTGATTGAGCCAAGCCAAAGCAGCTGGAGTTCACCAGTAGTATTGGTTCCTAAGCCAGATGGATCTACTAGATTTTGTATAGACTACAGAAAAGTGAATGTAGTAACAACATTTTAATACCCGATTCCTCAGTTAGAGGATTGTATCGATAGGGTAGGCAGCGCCTCATTTCTTTTTAAAATTGACGTATTGAAAGGGGTATTGGCAAGTGCCATTAACATCAAAGGCTAAAGAAATATCTGCCTTTGTTACACCAAGTTGGTTGTATCAATGTCTATTCATGTCATTTGGGTTTAAAAACGCCCCAGCTATATTCCAGAGACTTGTGAATCAAGTCGTAGCTGAAGTACCTAACTGTGTGGTTTATTTAGACAATGTTGTAATATATAGTAGCACATAGGGAGAACATGTAAAGCAGTTAGAGGACTTGTTTAAGCAGTTGCAGTTAGCTGGCTTAGTCATAAATCTGGCCAAAAGCGAATTTGCAAAAGCAAGGGTAACTTACCTAGGTTACATTATAGGACAAGGGCAGGTGTTGCTGAGTATAACAAAAGTGAACACTATAATAGAATTTCCCATTCCTAAAACCAAGTGAGAAATTACAAGATTTTTGGGAATGTGTGGGTTTTATAGGAAGTTTGTGTGTAATTTCAGCACAATAGCTGTACCTGTAACCAATCTGTTAAGAAAACAGGCAAAAGTGGTTTGGTTAACAGAATGCCAAGCAGCCTTTGAAAAGCTGAAGGCATTCTTAATAAATGAACGCATGTTGGCCGCCCCTGACTTTACTAAACATTTTAAAATAGCAGTTGACGCTAGTGACTTGGGGTAGGTGGCTGGTGTTCATTGAGAAACTTAAAACTTAAAATGCGGTACTGTTTAGATGGAGTCTATTGTTTCAACCATTCAATGTAAAGATTACTCACATCGCGGATGCATTGTCCCGGGTATAAATTACTGAAATAAGTATAACGAGTAAGGATGGATGAATGAATGTAGGTCTCGTGTTTTGTAGTTCATGTCTCACATTTCTTGCGATGAAATGCACTTTTTAAATGGCGTTTCATCCTTTTTAAGGGTGGAGGCATGTAAGAACCTATCTTTATTTTTCTTGGACTGTGGCTTTAAAATTGGACTGTGGCTTTAAAAACTATCATGGCTGCAGTTGAAAGATATGTTCACTGGAATAGGATGAGGAATATCTACAATGTTGCTATCTGGGAACAGAGTGTGCCATAAAAGAACAGAATGGTGCCCTGGACTAAGGGGAACTGCCTGACAACAGCATTTTAATTGACTCCTGATCAGGTGATCAGGGTTTTGTGTGGTAACAGTGCAGGAAGTACAGCTCCCAGCCTGCAAAGACAGAAGACCTAAAACCTCTCTCTCCTGCTTTTGTAAGATTCCAGTAATTCTGCCATAGTAGCTAGCTGGCTATTCCTCACATCTCTGTAACCTATTTTTTCTGAAAACACCTGTCAAGAGGAAAAGGGGAAAAATCACCAGTAGAGACATTGAAAAGCAAGTTTTTCAACCAGTGAACCACAGACTGAAAGTGCTGGGAGACCACCTCGTGTCATCAACAACAAACTACAAGGAATTTGGAAGACATCAATCAAAATCAACCCATCTAATCCTGTACTCCGGATTGGTGCTATTGAAGTTTTATCTCACCTTTGAAATCCATTTTTGTGTGTGTGTGTGTATTGGCGTTTAAGAAGGGGCAGAGTTTATAGGACTTTAAGAAGGGGGTAGAGTTTAAGTTATAGAGTTGGAAGTTAGCAGTTCATATTTCTTTCTTTTGCCAATAGTTAAAGTTAATTTGTTCAATAAACAGTTATTTACTTATTAAGTTTACAAACCAGGTGCTCATATTCTGTTAACCTAAATTAAACAGTTAGGTAGCATTGGGGCAATGTGGTGGTTTGGTCAAACTTTTCACATTTGTTGCAGCAGTGGGGCTTGATATTACAGTGCACTATCCCCACCAGCACTTTCAGTCTGTGGTTCACTGGTGGAAAAACTTGTTTTTCAACGTCTCAACTGGTGATTTTTCCCCTTTTCCTCAGGCGTTTTCAGAAAAAGCAGGTTACAGAGATGTGAGGAATAGCCAACTAGCTACCATAGCAGAATTACTGGAATCTTACAAAGGCAGGAGAGAGAGGTTTTAGGTCTTCCGTCTTTGCAGGCTGGGAGCTGTACTTCCTGCACTGTTATCACACAAAACCCTGGTCAACCAGTATGTAATGGTTGCTTGCCAAAATGGACACGTGCCTCACTGAGGCCCTGTGAGTGGCCATGTGATGGGTATTCTTGATTTGAACTTCTCATTGGAGATGTCATGACCCTGCCCTTATTGCACACTCCCCCAGTCTCTCATCTGCTCACTGCACTCTTACTGTCCTCTGAGGACCCTGCCTCTCCGAGACCTGTGGGCCTTGTTCCTCGCTCACATTCCATGTCCAGGGCGTTCATCTCAAACATGGACAGCATCAGGATTTTGAGCACCCCACCACCTGTTCATGTGCACTCCAGCGCATTATGGCTTCTCTTCTCCTGAACATAAAAAGTGCATTCATTAGTCTATCCTCTACCTGCAACACCATTCTAGCCTTGCAACCCACCCCTCCAGAAAGCCAGTTTGAGGTGCCCGTCAGATTGGCATTCCTCATTCTTCTGTACACACAAGGTAAGTGGCAACATCTCCCATGCTTGGCAGGCACAGGGATATGTGCCATTTGGCACTATGCATCTCACACCCCTGAGTGTCGCGACTTACAGCCACCCTCCAAAACATCTATACTCCATTCCATGCCAAGTTGGTACTCACCCTTGCGGAGCACAGAAGATCACTGAACCAGTTCCAGCACTCTATCCATGTGCGGCGCATCGCATCATGCCCGTTCACCTAGGCAGCCACTTCTGTTCAGGCCTTCTCATGTGGCATGGCCTCTCTTGCCATCCTGCAGCATGAATATATCACACCGGGCACTTACGCCTTCACTACAGCATGTAGCGAGTCATCTAAGAATCATGGGGCAGAGTGCCCGCCAGCACCCTTCTGTGCCCACCGGGTGCTGAGGCTATCTTTTATGCCAAATTTTCCAGTCTCTTGTTGACAGCTCCATTAGGCTCTTCCCCAACTCCTGGCAGCCTTAAGGGAGCTGCCTGGGCTCGTCTTATACCCCACTCCGAGTCACCATTTGACCTACCGCCCACCACGCTCCCATCTCCACTGGCAGCGCTGCACCAATGTCCGGTGCTTTCCATGCTGGCTGGCCCTCAATTGACCAGCCAGCGTGAAATTGTGTCATTCCAAAGTTCACAGCCCTTCTGGGCCCAGCGATAATGCATGCCCAACAAGCACGAAATTCAGGCCTAACAAATTTGTCAAACACAATTTCCCTTTCATAATGCTGTGTTGATTCTGCCTGATTGCTTTATGATATTATAAATGTCCTGTTACTACTCCCTCAGTAACAGATTCTAGCATTTTCCCAATGCCAGGTGTTAGATTATATGGCCTATAGTTTCCCAATTTCTGTCTCCCTCATTTGAAGTTTTCCTTTTGCAGAATCTAGTGAATTTTGGAAAATTATAACTTACTACTATCACTGCAGCCAATTCTTTTAAAACATTATCATGGGGGTCATCAGGCAATTAGGAAGGCAAATGGTATGTTGGCCTTCATTGCCAGAGGATTTGAGTTCAGAAGTAGGGATGTCTTACTGTAGTTATACAGGACCTTAGTGAGACCACACTATTGAGTGCAGTTTTGGTCTCCCTATCTAAGAAAGGATATACTTGGCATAGGGGGAGTGCAGTGAAGGTTCACTAAGCGGGAATGGCAGGACTGTCGTATGATGAGAGATTGGTTCGACTGGGCCTGTATTCACTAGTGTTTAGAAGAATGAGAGCGTATCTAATTGAAACGTATAAAATTCTAACAGGGCTAGACAGGCTGGATGCAGGGAGGATGTTTCCCCTGGTTGGGGAGCCTAGAACCGGGGGCCACAGTCTCAGGATATGAGGTAGGCCACTGATGAGGAAAAATTTCTTCATTCAGTGGGTGGTCAACCTGTGGAATTCTCTCCCACAGAAGGCTGTGGAGGCTGGGTCACTGAGTATATTCAAGAAAGAAATTGATAAATTTTTGGATATTAGGGGCATCAAGGGAGATGGAGAGAAAGCGAGAATATGACATTGAGATAGAGGATCAGCCATGATCATATTGAATGGCAGGGCAGGCTTGAAGGGCTGAATGGCCTACTCCTGCTCCTAGTTTCTATGTTTCTATCAGATCCAGGTCATTTGGCAGCCTTTAGCCGCATTAGCTTTCCTGGTACTTTTTCTCTAGTGACAGGAATTGTTTTAAGTTCCTCTCTCCCTTTTTCCGCTTGATTTTCTACCATTATTATTGGGAGGCTTTTTGTGGATTCTACCATGACAAACTACAAATAGTGCCGGGCATCTAGAAAAGTTAACACCTTGGTGTGGAAGGAAGTCACAGATAATGGGATTGCTAACAGCACTGTTCCACATACTGTAAAAAATGTCAGAAGAAATTGAATGATTTAACCTGATCTGCCAGGGTTTGTAGAATTCTTAGGAAAATTTTCATTTAAATTTTATGGTTTAAATGATTAAGAAACGGTGATCTTGGGCCAGAGTTTATAATCCCAACAGCAGCGAACGCTGAGACACTCACCAGCATTGAGAGCTGGAAGGGCTGTGCAATTTCCAGTGTGCATACATGCTCACACTTATGCCAAAAACTGAAAGTTACATTGCATGACAATGTGTTCCAGAGTGGCCTCTGATGATGCTGCTGCCAAACCGCTATGTAAAGTGGCAGGGACCTGTACTTTGAGAATTTGTGCAGATTGCTCACAAGGAATAACAAATTTCACATGGATTTTTTTAGAGCTGATATCTGGAGGCACTGAGGCTGCTCTGGAACTGATCCAGCATTTCTCTGGAACGTGCCAGCAGCAGCAAAATGTTCAGAGATGAGTGCAAATAATTTTATTTGTTAATTTTATGTGACTATTTAGCATGGCTTATCAGACATCTTAAATTTATTTCATTTATCTGATTTTTAAAATCGTCCATGCAATTGACATTGTAAGATGACTTCAAAATACTTAAGACTGCCTTTCAAACACATACTGCAACACTTTAAAGGTTAAGCCTGTAAGGGAGAAATATTTCTTTTCAACTCTATGCTTTGTTTGGTTTGTTATATGACAGCCCAATGCAGGGAGCAACAACAGGCACCATTCCTGTCAGCTGATCAGCAGCACATTTACCTATGCCAAAGAGTGTATGGGAAAGGATATAATTTCAGATGTTGTGAGAGAAGCTGTGTGAGAGGCAACTACACTGCAGTAAGAAGGCAATCGGCTGCTTTCAAGCGATCCTCAATCTCCCCTTCAAATGCTGCACTGCCTTGTCAGTGGCAATGAAAGTAATCAGCCACTGAATTTTTATGTGTGTGAATCATTTCAGTCAGGTACAGGGCCCAAGTGTAACATCACACAGGCCACTGCAAGGGCCTGTATTCACCAAGTAAGCAATGCTATTTTTTGGAGTGTTCTGAAATCACTGACCTTGACATGTCCCCACCATAGGTAAGGGACATGTCAAGGTCAATGATTCACAAGATCACAACTGGTGTGGAAGTGAAACTGTAAAGAACTCATTGCGTACAAGTAATTCTGTAGCATTGTACAAATACTACACACTGGACATTCAATTTGGGGTAAAAGCAAAAAATCTGCGGATGCTGGAAATCCAAAACAAAACCAAAAATACCTGGAAAAACTCAGCAGGTCTGACAGCACCTGTGGAGAGGGACACAGTTAACGTTTCGAGTCCGAATGCATCTGGGATCCCAACTCGCTCCAGCCAGCAGGCATTGGGTCACGGTAAGATTCTTCAAATTTTAGAAACCTTAATCAGTATAAGTCTACCAGCTACCAAGTTTAAGTAGAAACAGAAATGAAATGGCTGACCCTGAAAAGTCAAATTTAAGCAGAACTCACAGACAGGGAAGACTCCATTACTGCTACCTGCTGTTCCTATATGGGGTCTGGGAGAAGCTAAATACTGTACACTGGGCTGGGGTAGGAAATCCAATCAATAACAACCTCTAACAGCCAGAAGCAGCCTGTAAATAAAAACCTTTTTCACTGTTTAAATTTACCTCTGAAGCCTGCAGTTTATTTTCCCGCCTAAATGACTTTTGTGGGCGGAGCTTAGAGTTTATCCTGAAGGACAGAAAGAGCTCAACAGCGCCACCATTGCAGTCAAGCAGTAACCTATGACCCAGCTAAGGCAGTGGCCACTAAAGGTACTGCAGCTCTGAGCAAAAGTAACTTTCGAAAAACTGTCATCTCAGCCTGAATAGCTGTCAACAGGTTCAGATAGCATTAAAAACCCTGCAAAAAAGTTTAAAAATGACCACAAAATTTCCACACCATTAAAAGGCCGCGGACCTCCTCTCTGAGTTTACTTTGTTCTGACAATGTATAGAGCTGTGCTTCTGGACCTCAATATTTACGAACCAGATAAACAAACAAAAATAAAAATGGCTACAGGGAATGAAGGCCTCCACAGACTAAACATGTCAGATCTGTCCGAGACCATTTCAAAAATCCAGATGAAATAAGGTCAACATTCGAAAATCAATTACAAGTCAAGTTCCAACTTCTGAATACACCATCTGGAACTGATGTCTAAAAGGCCATGACTGACAGAGACCATTGACCAATTCCAATTGTGCCATCACGTTTACCTTTAGGTCAAAGAGAAGAACATAACACTCCTGATATGTGCCTTGTAGATGGTGGGAAGGCTTTGCAGAGTTAGAAGGTGAGTTATACTGCAGAATTCAGTCTCTGATCTGATGTTGTGGCCACTAATAATCTGGTTGGTCCAGTTATATTCCTGGTCAATGGTGACTACCACTCCCCCTGCCAGGATGTTGACGGTGGGGCATTCAGTGATAGAAATGATGCTGAACGCCAAGAGATGATTAGATTCTTTCATGCCAGGAATGGCCATTGCCTGTCACTTGCATGGCATGAATTTCACTTGTCACTTGCAGCCAAGCCTGCATGTTGTCCCAGGTCTTAATGCATATGGATACAGACTGCTTCAGTATCTGAGAAGTTGCAAATGGCACTGAACACTGTGTAATCACAAGCAAACATAGCCACTTCTGACCTTAAACATTGGAGGAAGCATATGAAGCAACTCAATATGGTTAGGCCTAGGACACCACCCTGAGGAATTCTTGCAGTGTTATGCTGGGGGTGAGATAATTGGCCTCCAACAATCACAATTGTCTTCCTTTGTGCTAAGTATAACTCCAACCAGTACAGATTACCTCCCGGTGCTCCCAGATTTTAACTTCAATATCCATAGGTTTCTGTGATGTCACGCTTGCTTAAATGCTGCCTTAATGTCGAGGGCAGTCACCCATCTCACCTCACCTCTTGATTTCAGCTCTTTTTTTCATGTTTGGACCAAGGCTGTAATGAGGTCAGGAGCTAAGTGGCCCGGGTGGAACACAAATTGGGCATCAGTGAACAGGTTATTGGTGAGTAAGTGCTATTTGATAGCACTGTCAATGACACCTTCCATCACTATGTCTTTGATCAAGAGTAGACTGATGGTAAGTTAACCAGCTGGATTGGATTTGTCTTGCTTTTTGTGGACAGGACATACCTGGGTAATTTTCTGCTTTACCAGTTTTTTTGCTGTACTGAAACAGCTTGTCTAGGGGCATGGCTAGTTCTGAAGCAGAAGTCTTCAGCACTACAGCTATGATGCTATCAGGATCAATAGCCTTTACTGTATCCAGTGTGGTCAGCCATTACAACCTAGGTCCAAACATGGAAAAAAGATCTGGAGAAAATAACACAAGTCTGAAGTTAAAAGAAATAAGAAGTGAGAATAAAGGTCAGAGCCAGGTAAGGAACAAGGATAATATAATAATCCAGGAACAAATACAGTTATAAACCAACAGCATGTGATTCAGGTGGAGCCCATCCTATCTGTACAATTCCTTCTTGTCCCAGTACTGGAGCCAGTGTCCTACGAAATGGACTCCTCCTTTCCACACTGGTCCTTCAGCCACTCATTCATCTTCCCGATCTGCATATCCCTGTGCTAATTGGCATGTGGTTTGAGCCATAATCTTGAAATTACCACTTGTAAGATCCTGTTTTTTAATTTAGTTCTTGATTTCTGGTAATCCTTTAGCAGGCCTTTTCCCCTATGTTACTGGACCAAATATGGACCAAGACAACTAGACCTTCCACCTCCCTTTCCATGTTCCTCTCCAATTTCTCAGAGTTATTTGATCCCTTTGCACCAGGTGGGCAACACAACTCCTCCAATTGCTCCTGGACTCTCAGCCATACTTGCTGGGGAAAGTAGCTATCCCTCTATTTATCAAATCCTCTTGTACGACAACTTTTTAATCCTGCTCTCCCCCGCCAGCCCTTTTGGACTACCTCCTGCTCCATAGTGCCATGATTAATATTCACAGGTAGAAAGTATTTTGTATCTGTTGGACAGGACTAGTGTCTGTGGGAATTCTTCTATCAGTTCCCCTTACCCAGCTGACCAACAGTCACATTCTCCTCTTCCAGCACCTGTGCTGTTCTCAGATATGTGATTGCACCTGGAAAAACTATCCAAAGCTTCCTTCCTCTCCCTTATGAATCCGAGTAGCTGTAATTCCGACTCAAGCTCAAAAGGAGGAATTTTATCACAATAAAAACCAACAGGCAGCGTGGAGCTCAGTAATGGGATAGGAACCGCCAGTTTGTTCCGTCAGTGAGTTTTGCTGTAGCTCTTTAGCTCAGCCATGGCATTGGCATCCTGATTCCAGGTTTCCTGACCAATCATGGAGATGTGATGATAATCTACACTCTGTGAATGAAGGCTCTCTGTGTGGAGGGACCTCGGCAGGGGTCCGAATCGCTGCAGCAGGCCTTGCTTATGAAGACTACTGGAAGCAAGACCATGGAAGAAAGATGGCCCTGCCATCTCTGCTTCCTGGACTCTTCCCTGGAGCTCATGCTGGAGGTGGTGTGAGCCAGAAAGGATGTGCCCTTTATCCAGATAGGGGGAAGAAACCAACCATCCAAATTAAACAGGCATGGTGCAGGAAGGTGGGATTAGAAAGAGCACCTGGGTGTCCTCGGGGTGGCATGGATAAGATGGGCCGAATGGCCTCCTTCTGTGCTGTAACTTTTCTATGGTACTATGGCTGCACGTAGCTGAGCCTGTCAGCAGCTCTGGACCTGGAAATAGTGTCGGAAAAGGTTTAATGACCTCATTAGGTCAGAAAAAGTGAGTGGGATACCAAGTTCAGATAGTATCTATCACTTCATGACTTTCCTAGCATTCTCCCACACAGTACACCTCTGACTGACATAGCTTGCAGTTCCAGCCATTCCTTTCCTCCAGTCACCTCCTCAAATCTCCATATGAACAGCCAACACTCACACTCGCCCGCATACTATTGTCCTCACACACCCGTCCCTCACACTCACCCTCATATTATTGCCCTCTCACACCCATCCCTTACACTCACCCTCATACTATTGCCTTCTCACACCCATTCCTCACAATCATCCTCATACTATTGCCTTCTCACACCCATCCCTCACACTCACCCTCATACTATTGCCCTCTCACAACCATCCCTCACAATCACCCTCATACTATTGCCCTCTCATACCTATCCCTCACACTCAGCCTCCACAAATGTTCCCATTCCACCCTCTCCACAATTTCCACTTCTCACAATCATAACTCTCGGCTTTCTCTCATTGTAGGAGAAGAGTACAAAAATCCAGGCTGAGGCAAAGAACCAGGGTGGACCTGAAGCTATAGCAACCCTGATCACTTGGAGATAGATGCCTTGGAGACTGGCAGGGTGGCAAACAAATTTGATGTCGGTGATGGAGGGTGCCTATATACCTGATGACAGCTTTAGGTATCACATGGCTCAATTGTACCCTTTCCCCATATCAGCACTAACTGATGTCTTTGATCTCCCACATGTCCTTCAGGGGTGATGGAGGAGCTGCAGAGAGAGGAGGCTGAGGGGTCCCGAGAGAGGGGCAAAGACTCTGCTGATGTGTTGTCACATAACTCATGCACTCTCTCCACCAGCACAGACACCCACACCTCTGTAGGTACAGCAATAGAGATATCTAATCTTTTTCAAATGTGATGAGAGTTTCTGCCTCTATCAAACTTTCAGGCAGTGAGTTCCAGACACACATCAGCATCCGAATAAAAAAAAATGATTCCTCAATCCTCCACTAATCCTTCTACCAAGTTCTTGGTCCCCTGGTTATCGACATTTCTGCTAACAGAACTAGGTCCTTCCTATCCACTCTAGCTACACCCTTCATAATTTTATACACCTCAATTAAAACTCCCCTCAGCCTCCTTTGACCCAAGGAAAACAACCCCAGCCTATCAAATCTTTCCTCACATTTAACATTTTACATAGCTGGCAATGTCCTCATCAATCTCATAAACCTTTCTAGTGCAATCGCACCCTTCCTACAATGCGGTGACCAGAACTGCATGCAGTACTCTAGTTACAGCCTAACTAGTGCTCTATGCAGCCTAACCTTTCTACTTTTATTCCTTGGTCAATAAAGGAAAGTATGCTGTTGGATCCTAGTCACTAGTTTGTTGGATCCTGTTCGCACGCTTGTTGTAAGAGGTGACCAATTTGGTACTAATGATAGAGTTGTGTAACAGACTCTGCATAGGTAGAAACTCTGTTTTTTTACAAATGTACTCAGCAGCAACTAGACATGTGCTAACACTTCAAACTCTATCTCTACACTACTCCAACTACTAAATACTACTGACTACAGACCACTAACTACAGAGGTAGCCCATGCTACGCTGCCATTGGAAACTAAGATCATGTGACCCTCCTGAATAATATTCTTCTTAAAGGTATATTACACATCACATCAGATTACCACATCCCTCCCCCCTTTACTCAGAAATACATTTTATATTTATATTTACAATCTTCTCAAAATAGAAAAATATTTACACTGATGAGTAATTTACAATCTCAGTCTTTCTGGGGGTTTCCTTACGCATATAGAACATCTCAGCTCTGCAACTTCAGATGCTTTGTCAGAAACCTCCTTTTCTGGAGTTGCCTGAACATCAGGTGCTTCAGTGGGCAGTTAGATAGATAGAAAGTCAGGTAGATCTATATCCTCCACTCTTGAATGAACAATAGGTGTGCCTGAACTGGGTTGAGTTCTCTCAGCAGGAAACACTGAATCATTTCTTGGTGCAAAGTTTCTCTTTTCCTTAGATGATCCACATGTCTCCATATGACTCGGCTTTCCACTTCCATGTGGTAAGATAGAGGTCCAGTCACTGCACTTATTTCACCTGGTAACTAATTTGGTCCTCCTCCAAAGTTCTTCACGTATACTGTTTCTCCCACGGTAAATTTCCACTTGCAACTATGCCTGTCATGTCTAGTTTTCTGACTTCCCTGACTCCTTTCCACCTTCCCCCCTAAATTTGGCATTATGAAGCTCAATCTTGTACTGAGACAGCATTTCATCAATAACTCCGCAGGTATAACACCTGTTGTTAGCTTGGTTGTTAAGGAATCTCCAGTTAATTTCTTCATGCCAGCCTTGAACCACCCTTTGAGGAAGGGTGGTATGGTGAAGTTTTCACGAGTGGTGCCGTTGAGGTTGATAAACCGCTGAAACTCAGCACTCGTAAATGCCTTGTCGTTATTAGAAATGACCACTTCTCGTAGTCTGTTAATGGCAAAACTTTGACGTAGCTTCTCAATTGTTGCGGAAGACGTTGGTGATTTCACCTCATATATGTCCATCCATTTTGAGTGGGCATCAACAATAAGCAGAAACATTGTTTCCATGAAGGGTCCAATATAGTTAATGTGTAATCGCACCCAAGATCTTCCTGGCCACTCCCAAGGGTGTAATGGAGCTGTTGAAGGTAACTTTTGCAGTTGCTGACATTGAACACAATTCTTCACTAAACTCTCTATTTCATCATCCATCCCAGGCCACCATCGGTAGCTGCAAGCTATCGTCTTCATTTGGGATATTACGGGATGTGCGCTGTGTAGTTCAATTAGCAATGGCTCTCTATCATTTGGAGGTACTATCACCCGTGCTCCCCACAGTAAGATACAATACTGGCTGGTTATTTCATGCCTTCTGTTGAAGTACAGTTTCATTTCATCAGATACAGGCTCTTGTGACCAACCATGAAATACTTGTTGCTGTACTTGTGATAGGACTGGGTCCCTACTTGTCCGACCTCTGATCTGTTGAGCGCATACCGGTGATGAATCTAAGAAATGTAACAACAAAATAAGTTCTTGTGGAACTGGGAATTCCACATCCTTTTCTTGTAAAAACAAATGACTAAGTGCATTGGCATTTGCAATTTAACTACCAGGCCTGTGTATGAAAGTATACTCGTTTGCTGCCAGGATTAAAGCCCATCGTTGTATTCTTGCTGAGGAATGGTACAGGGTGGTATAGCCCTGTCTTTGCTGAACAATCCTAGCAATAGCTTGTGGCCTGAAACGATAGTAAACTGATGGCTCTGTACGTATTGGTGAAATTTCTTAACACCAGGCCTTTTTCTATCTGCAAGTAACCCTTTTCTGCTTTGGTGTGCGTTCTTGATACGTAATCAATAGGCCATTCCATGTCATCGTCAATCCAATGGGAGAGCACTGCTCCCACTCTGTAGGGGGATGCATCACAAGTCAATACTAATTCTTTCCTCTGGTCATAACGTACTAGTAGGTTGGACAAGTGCAAGAATTGTTTGTCCTTCTTGAAAGCTTCTTGCTGGGGTGCCTCCCAAGACCAACGTTGGTTCTTTTTAAGTAGGTAATGCAGGGGTACCAGTTCTGTAGACAAATTTGGTAAGAGCCGTATATAGTAATTGATCATTCCTAGGAATGATTTGAGCTCTGAGGTGTTCTTTGGTGCAGGTGCCTCACTTATGGCTCTGACTTTCTTCTCAACCGGGTGGAGGCCCTGTGAATCTACCCGGTGACCCAAATAGATTACCCCCCTTGTTTGGAATGTGCACTTTTCTTTTTTTAAATGCACTTCAGCCTGCAAGAAATGTTTTAAGACTTCTTCGAAGTTTCCCATGTGCTCTTTTTCAGTGAACCCTGTCACCAAAACATCATCTAAATAGACTATAACCTGGGGCAGTCCCTGCAATAAACTTTCCATTGTTCTCTGGAAGATGGCGCAAGCTGAGGAGACACTGAAAGGCAATCGCGTGTACTGACAAACCCTTTGTGGGTATTAATTCTGACAAATTCCTGGGAGGCATTATCTAACTCTAATTGTTGATAAGCATGACTCATATCAAGCTTTGTGCAGGTGGTTCCACCTGCCAGCTTGGCATACAGATCTTTGATTTTTGGCACGGGGTGTCTGTCTAGCTTAGTTACTTTATTAACCGACAATTTGTAGTCTCCACAAATACGGAAGCTTTGGTCAGATTTAAGGACAGGGACTATGGGCGCTGTCCATTCTGAGAACTGCACAGGTTGTATATTGCCCAGTTTCTCCAGTTTGTCCAATTTGGTGTCCATCTTTTCTCTCAATGCATAAGGTGCTGGTCTGGCCTTCATGAATCGGGGGGTGGCCTCTGGATCCACCTGAATTTTTGCCTGCAGCCCCTAGATCTTCTGACGTTCGTCCCTGCAGACTGTGGAGTACTTTTGTAGTAGTTCTGGCAACCCACTTGCTCTCAATTGAAAAATTTCAGCCCATTCCAACTTGATCTCCTTTAGCCAGCTTCACCCTAGGAGGCTTGGCCCCTCGCCTGCGGCTACCATCAAGGGTAGCTTTACCGATTGGCTCCCATAATTAACAGTTACACTACTTATGCCTTTGACTTGCAAGTCTTCGCCCGTATATGTGTTTAATTGGTCAGTTGTTTCTTCCAAATTTAATTGATGTTCCCTATCACTCAGATATTTGAAGGTATGTTCCCCAATTACTGTAGTGGAAGCTCCTGTGTCCACTTCCATTCGAACAGGTCTACCATTCACTTTCACTGTTACATAGATTGGTTCTGTTCTTCCAACCTTCAAGTTGTACAACAAATAAATATCTGAATCTGTTGCTTCAGGCTCTTCTACACTGTAGATCCCACTGTTTTTTTCTTTTATTTAAAAGTCTGTTTGACTCTTTCCTCACACTGTCTCATTATGTGACCATTTTTACGAGAATAAAAACATTCTATTTTTTTGAAGTGCCAATCGTTAAAAGGCGATGATACTTTTGATACTATTCCTTGTTTTTGCTGCTGAGTCGTTTTTTCTCATTTTCCAGCTGAGGGGCTGTTTCCTGCCTCTCAGTAGAGTCTTGCATTTTTGCGCCCTTTTTGGCTGGGGCTTCATGCCCGGTGTGGAGGACGGTGCGATTTTGTGTGCTCTGTCTGGCTTTCGAATCTCTAACAGCACTTTCCATTGCCAGTACAACCTTTTGCACCTTCTTAAAATCCAAACTTGTTTCGGATAACAATCGCTTCTGAATCGTGTCCTCATTCACACCGCACACTAAATGATCTCTAGCATATTGTTTAAGGACGTACCAAACTCACAATGCTCTGTTAATTGCTTCAAGCTTGCCACATAGCTCGCAACTGTCTCCTCCAGGGTGCTAATTCTTGAATTAAACTTGAACCTTTGCATCATTACTGAGGGCTTTGGTTGGTGATGGCCCTTCACCAGGTCCACTAATTCATCAAAACTTATGGAGCCTGGGGCACTGGGTGCCATCAAACTTCAAAACAATTATTCCAACATGTACTTAAAAGGATCGCCTGCTTCTTCTCTTCCCCCGAAATCTCATTTGCTTGGAAAAAGAATGAGAGATGCTCAATATGGTGGGACCAATCATCCATTGCTGGATCGAAAGGATCAATTCTTCCGAATTGTGGCAAGCTGTGAGGGAGTTACTTCAACCATTTGAACGGAACTTCTGCTTATAATAGCTGTGCAAGGTACAGTGCTGATTTAATTTCTCTTGCTTGCTTCTGTTTAACTTGTTTAATCCTCATCACCAGTTTGTTGAATCCTTACTGCCAGTTTGTTGGATTCTAGTCACCAGTTTGTTGGATACTGTTCACACACTTGTTGTAAGGGGTGGCCAATTTGGTTCAAATGATAGAGTTGAGTAGCAGACACTTCATAGGTAGAAACTCTCCGTTTATTTACAAAGGTACTCAGCAGTAATTAAACATGTGCTATCACTTCAAACTCTGGGTGGAATTTTCCATGCCCGCTGGCAGCGGGTGTGATAGGTGGCATGCGCAAACAATGTGGTGCGATTGATTTCACGACAGTGGGAAGGCGGGTCGCGATCATCCACTCAGCCCGCCAATGACCGACCACGTTTCCTGCCAACTGTCACCAGGGAACTCATTGTAATACATTAGCATATCATTATCAGGCCATCCCGCCAGGCTCTTGGACCCCCGCCGGATTGTCTGTCCCCGTCAGCGGGAAAGCATGCCAATGTGTTTCACAACAGCACACAGGTGACGTGCACTTGGCGGCTTTCATTTTGGGGGAACTGTAGGTGAGTGAACAGCAACGTTCTGCAGAGTTCTTCGCTTTGCAGGTTTCATGGGCGCCAGGGTGTAGTGCCACCCTGCCACAGACTGTTGTTGCGGGGGTGTCTGGGGCAACTGCAGCCCAGCCGTGGAGGCGACTGTTGTCAGAAGGGGTTTCCGGGGGCAACTGTAGCCCAGCCGCAGAGGCGACTGTTGTTGGTAGGGGGAGGAGCGGGGGGGCGGAGGCACAACTGTTGCCTCGGTGTTGGATCCTGCACACAAGGAATCGAGTTGGGGGCAGGGTAGGCGAGGGAAGTGGCCATGCAGTAGGGACACCTGTATAAACTGACCATTCCTCTGCCCCTGAGACAGTTCAAGCGCAGCTACAGTGATATGATTGGGGTCAGGCTCCTAAACTGCCTGCCCATGCAAGCAATGCAGAGGCACCAAAATGCCACCAAGCCCTCCAGACCTTAATCCCTGCCCCCACCCCTCACCCCTGGCACAGACTGCGAGTCCACGACCACTTTACTGGACTGCGGAGCAGTTGGACTGCACACGTTGTACAACATCCTTGACAATGCTGGCCATGTAGCAGTCATAGCCCCTTGCAATCTCAGCACCCTGGTTAGGAGCAGCCTCCCCCATGTTGTAGGTTGACAGGGCAGCCATGCAGCGCACACATCTGTGGCCATCCAAGGGGTGACCAGCACTCTGGGAAACATTAATGGGCGGTCACACAGGGCCAGGAAAGGTGCTAAGTACAGCCATTCTAAGCACGTCTCCCCCTCTCTTTCAAGCCGCAGGAGGACACATCAGGATCATAGATCCTGGTGACCTAGCTATATGCCTGGTAGCCTACAGAGACCGTAGAAGATGGAGGAGAGAGCGATTGAGGCTCCTGGCCGTGCAAAGGCTGGAGCAGCAACCTCAGGAAGAAGGGGTAGCTGGGGCTCTTGCACACACTGCCCAGGAGCAACAGTGAGCCATGCCTGGTCGGTGCCTAGCGATACCCAGGGTCTATAGACGCTGCCTGTCATTCCTGCAGATGACTGAGAACCAGTGTCGCCGATGACTACGCATTTCCAGGGACCTGGTCGCACACATCTGCCACTCACTGCACGACTTGACATCAAGGGGACACAGAGGACATCCACTGCCAGTAGCTGTGAAAGTGACCGTGGTGCTCAATTTTTATGGCAGTGGCTCCTTTCAGGGCTCCACAGGTGCCCTCTGTGGGATTTCACAATCTGCCACCCACAAATGCATCCATGAGGTCATGGATGCCACCTTCTCTATGGCACACAACTTTGTTCATTTCGCCCGGGACAGCTAGGATGCAATGGCCATTGGATTCTCCCGGATCTCGGGATTCCCACTTGTGCAGGGTGCGATTGACTGCACCCAGATGGCGCTCAGGGCTCTGTCGTGTGTGGACAACATCAACTGCAAGGGATTCCACTCACTGAACATGCAGCTGGTAAGCGACAACCAGAAACGCATCCTGCAGGTGTGCGCACGGTTTCCAGGGAGTGTGCACGATGCCTACATTCTCAGTCGGTCCCAGATCCCTGCAGTCTTCCAGAGTTCACAGAGGCTCCAGGGTTGGCTCCTCAGGGATAAGGGCTACCCACAGAGGCCATGGCTGATGACACCCATACGGCGGCCTCAGACTGCAACACAGCGGCGCTATAACGAAGCTCATGCAGCAGCTCGCAACTTGGTGGAGCAGACCATCGGGATGCTTAAGATGCGGTTTTGGTGCCTGGACCGGTCTGGACGAGCCCTGCAATACAGTCCGCAGAGGGTGTCACACATCATCGTCGTCTGCTGTGCCCTTTACAACCTGGTGCTACAACGAGGTGAGGAGCTGGCTGAGGAGGAGATGGAGGAGCTGCACGTCTCCTGCCAACGGGGATGAGGGCGAGGAGGTCCTCGGTGGTGATGACGATAGGGATGAGGCTCTCGCACTGGCCAGTAAAGGCAGTAGTGCTCAGGAGGTCCTTATGGCTGCTAGATTTGTGGAGGATGATGACGACATGCAGTGAGGTAACCCCATAGATCCTCACATCGCATCTGTGAATGTTTGACTCCAGTCTGGCATATGGCAGCGTGAATGCCCCCTGTGAGAATGCTCCTGTCATGGAGACGCAGTGGAGGCCCCAATAGTTGCTCGATTGCAGGAGGATATTGAGGACACTCCATAAATCTTCACATGGCCTCTGAGAATGTCTGATTCCTATCCGGCCGAGGGCAGATCGCTTGCACTCTGTGATCAGGGTTATATCATAGAGACACAGCCATGAAATTTTAGAAGTTCTGATGATCTGTCCACCTTCAGCACCTGAGCCCTTCAGGAGCTGGAGCACAGCATCCGTGATCACAGATGCTGAAGATATGGGGGCCAGCCCCACCTTAAAGGTGCTGAAAGAGAATAAGAGAACTCTGTGGTGCCTGCCCACTACATTCTGGCAGCAATGACCAGCACTGTCGAGGTGCAGGCATCAGTAATATTTCCAGGGAGTGTGAGGCCGGACCATCACTTTGGTCTGAAGGCTGCACAAAGCACAGGGAAGAGGCCCTGGACTGAGACACCTGCCTTTATCTTGTGCAGAAAGGTTTCACATCTGAGTGACACAAACACGGCTCATCAGAACAAGGAGCCATAGGCAGGGAGACATTCTTAGGAGTTTATTGACAATAGTGAACATTATGTACAAGTGATTAACACCTGTGCGCAGGCTGTGCAACTAATTCTCTTAACTTTCCTAACCCTGTGGCTACGCCTTGTTGCTCTCCGGACATCCACAGCAGAGGTGGAGGCTGTGATGAATTTGGTGGGTGTCCTCTGGAGGGCCGAGACTTGGATGGCCCAAGCCTGCTTTCAGGGTCCTGCAGTGGCACCCTCCTCGGCCTGTGGAGCTGGAGCTGCTGAGGTCACAGGAAGAGGGGAGTCGGATTGGCCAGACACTCTTGGAGTCATCTGAATGGATGAACCCAGAGTGTGCGCCTGCGGATCCTCCTCCCTATGGGTTCCCGGGGGCCCTAGGCTTGAGGAGCAGGGGTAGCTGAAGTGAGATCGGGCTGCCCTCCGCACCACTCTCGCATGCACACTGTTGGAGGTCAACTATGGCATCAGCGATGGAGTTAAGCCGTGCATGGGGGAAGTCCTGGACCAAGGTCTCCTTGGCAGCTGCCACCCTAACAGTGTTGACCTCGGTGCGTTGGCATGCCAGCTTCTGTGGATTTCTCCATCATGCCTTGCAATCTGAGGAGTGCAGCGGACATGCCTTCCTGATGTTCCCAAGCTTGTCTTTGCAGCTCCAGCAACATGACCGAGTCCAGAGGCTCATCATCTGACTCGGACTCAGCAATGTTCTGGGCTCCAGTAGTCCTCCAAGTGCCAGACACCTGGGAAGTCCCTGTCGCCGCCTGCTGCGGATCAGACAGTGCCATGTGCTCACCAGATTGTGATCCTGAGGCTACTCTAAAGCTAGGTCTCACTGAGGTGTGTGTCTGTGCGCGGATGGAGGGTGTGGGTGAGCACTGTGATGGGACTTCAGGAAGGGTGCCTCCAGGCTCCTCTCCAGAGGTTTCTTCGGGGCTTGATTGGAGGCTTTGGGTCATGGACTCTACCAGCTGTTTGGCAGATGTACCTGCAAAAGCAAGGTGAAATAATTAGTGCATGGCAGTGGCCTGTGAAAGAGGACACGTCACTCACAGCATGGTTGTCTGATCGATGTTGGACCCTCACTTGGTAGAGCAGCACCGAACTCACCGTCAGCACAGGAGTGATCCAGATCCTCGCCGGCCAGCTGGATGGTTTGCAATGTCTGTGAGGACCTTGATTTCAGGCATTCCTCAACCAGTCTATGACCTCTCTCTCTTGTTGCGTGCCAGCTTGTCCTGCATGAATAGAGATGGAGAAAGTGTAAGCAAGATGCCTGCCAGGCCAGATGATAAGTATGCCTGATCTGTGTTGGTGGTGAGTGGTCCCATGGACGAGATGAGGACAATGAAAGTGTGTATGCAAGAGTGAATGGTGATGTCCTTTGAACTGGCAGTGAGTAAGGGCCCTGTGGATGTGTGATGGGTTTGTGAGTGTGTGAGTTGAGAATGATGAAAAGATTGACTTACCCTGGCGGAACAGAGGAGATAATTCATCCTCTTACGGCACTGGGTGGCTGTCCTCTTCTGAAGGGCATTGGCACTGACCACCGTTGCCACCGCCTCCCAAGCTGGATTGGTCACGTTGCTGCCCATCCTGTGGCCAGAGCAGGGGTACAGGACATCCCAGTGGGCCTCCACGGTGTCCAGCAGTCGCTTGAGGGACCTGGCATTGAAGCAGGGAGCTGCAGCCTTTTTTCCTTTGCTGGCCATGTCTTCCATGCAGCAGTGGTGAGAGGGAATCAATGAGTGCTATGCTTGCGGCTGGACTTTAAATATGGCACATGGCATGATGCGGCGGCTGGGTGATGGCCGGAGGGTGAATGAGAGCCCGCCCGCCATGGAAGTGGCGTGTTTCCCAGGAGTGCATAAATAATGAGGCGGGTTTGGGGTGATACAGTGTGAAAACTCGCCATTGCAGCTGACGGGTAAAATGTCGTTTTACCCGCCCGCTACCACACCTTGTGCAAACCTGGGAAAATTCTGCCTTTTATCTCCACACTACTCCAACAACTAACTACTGACTACAGACTACTAACTGCAGAGAAAGCCTGCACTACTCTGCTATTAGATACTAAGCTCATGTGATCTTCCTTAATAATATTCTTCTTAAAGGTATTTTACACATCAGATTGCCACATTTGCCTTCTAAACCACCTTCCCCATCTGTCCTGCTGCCTTCAGGAATCTGGATATGCACTCCAAGTTCAATTTGTTCCTCTATACTCCTCTGTACCTCCCCATATTGGGTATTCCTTTGCCTTGTTTTCCTTCCCCAATTGTGTTACCGCACACTTCTCCAGATGGAATTCCATTTGCCGCTTTTATGTTCACTTGACCAGGCCGTTGACATCTTCCTGAAGTCTACAGATTTCTTCTTCACTGTCAACACGTGGCCAATTTTCATGTCATCTGCAAACTTCTTAATCATGTCCTGCTAAGTTTAAGTCAATATCATTGATATATACCACAAACAGACCTGATACTGAGCCCTGTATGACCCCAATGGGACAACCTTTCAATCAGAAAAACGCCTGTCAACCATTACCAATTTTGGATCCAACTTGTCACTTTCTCTTGGAACCCATGGGCTTTTAATTTTATGACCACTGTGCCGAACAGGGCCTTGTCAGAAGCCTTGCTAAAATCCATGTAGACTACGCCAAACACACTACCCTCAGCAGCCTACCCTGTTACTTCCTCAAAATGTTCAATCAAGTTAATAATTCACAACCACCCTCCCCCCTTTAACAAATCTATGTTGGCTGTCCTTGATTAATCTGAGCCTTTCTAAATAACAATTTATTTTTAACGTGTCTAAGAATTTTTTCCGATAATTTACCCACAGCTGAGGTTGGGCTGACTGAGTTGTCACTACTCGAGCTATCCTTTCCTCAATTTTTAAGTGACATTACAACATTAGCAGTCCTTTAGTCCTCCAGCACCAAGCCTGTAGCCAGAAAGGATTAGAAAATGTTCACCAGAACTTGCCCACCCATGTCTGTGCCATTGCCCAAACCACAGCAGAAGTGCACATAAATGAAAATAAGGTGGACACCAGGTAGAAGGAGTCTCCATTTCTTATCTTTGTATTGCACCCCAAAAATAGATGCACGGTGCAAAAGGCAGTGTGTTTGTTGGATTGCCTCAACAATGCAGTGCTTGACCAGAAGGTGGTACTCTTCACCAGGATAAACTGTTTCTGGTCATTGTATTCAATCCAGTGAAATAAACTATCAATATATGAGCTCAGTACTGGTCAGGTGAAAACCATTGGTGGCACCCAAACTTAAGTTTAATAAATCATTGTTTTATATCTGAGGAAATATGGGAAACTAGAGAGATGTAATGCAGACTCTGAGAACAATTATGACAGAGGCGTAGAGGATGGTAAAAGTGCTTCTCCATTTCAATAAGGAGACAGGTGTTGTAAGAACTTTTGGTTTTCAACCTGGGTGTAAAACAGGTGATATCAGATTCACTGCCAATCATACACCTGCCTGATTTAATTTCCATTGAAGTCAACAGAAAAGAAAATAAGCCAGGATGTATATTGGGCTAATGATCTGAGATCCATCCTTTTGAACCCTGTGCCAGAATTAAAAATTACACTAATTAAAGTCCAGGAAATTATAGATCAATTAGTCATACTTTAATTGTTGGGAAATAAATTGAACCTGATTTTCATTTGCAGTTCTAAATGGTTAAGAATTGGGCCAAATGTCACTAGATGCACACAGGGTGTGATGTCGAGAAATTGGGATGGATGCAGGAAAATAGCCCAGTGTTAGAACTAGAAAACTGCTTACAATGAATCCTAATTTGTAAAGGGATGCAGGCAGTTAAAAGAGAAAATAGCAAAATACTAAAAAACTTGCATTATCAGGATTGATATCCGCAAATTTGAAATTATTTGTTATGCCCTATCTCTAGGGCATAGCAGATAATAAATTCAACCGACTAGAGTTTATGATACGGGATCAAATTTAAAAAAAATCTGGAGAAACTTGAGTTAATCAGGAATGATCAGCATGGATTTCTAATGGCTAGGCCAGGTTTGTCCAAACTTATAAAAATCTTTAAAGAAGGAACAGAGACTATAGATAAAGGAAATGCAATGGATGTTGCTTGTATAGAATTTCAAAAGGTATTTGGTAAGATAGTACATAAGAAATATACACCCATGCTGTTGGTATATGGAAAAGGGGAAAAATGACCACATGAATAATGAGATGACTAGAGTTTTGATAATAAAGGAGAACTTGAGGACAAACTAAAGTCCGTGAAACCTTAGTTCATTCCTCAGTCGCCCTAACAGTCCCTTCCCTTCCCTATGGCACCTTTCCATGCAAGTACAGGAGATGCAGCATCTGTTCTTTCACCTCCTCCCTTCTCACCATTCAAGACCCCAAAACAGTCTTACCAAGTGAAACAGCAATTTACTTGCACTTTTTTCAATTTAGCATTCACTGCTCACAATGAGGTCTCCGTTACATTGAGGAGACCAAATGTAGACTGGGTGATTGCTTTGCGGAGCACCTCCATTCAGTCTGCAAGCATGACCCTGAGCTTCTTATCACATGTCATTTTAAAACTCCACCTTGCTCCCATTCTGATCTTTCTGTTCATTGCCTTCTACAGTGTTCCAATGAAGCTATATGCAAACTCAAGGAAAAACATCTCATCTTTTGTCTCGGCAAAGTACAATCTTTTGGACTCAATATTGAGTTCAACAACTTTAGATCACAGCCTCTGCCTTCATTTTGCTCTTGGTGTTTTTTGGCATTTTTTTTCCTGCCTTATTTCTTTCTTGATCTCTTCATGTTGCATTCAGATGGCTGTTATTTAGCCATTCACTCATCTGGACACAACCTTTGTTTTTTATTATACTCATTACCACTCGCTTTGGCATTTGCATCATGAAACCTTTTGTTAGTTAATCATGCCTGCCTTCCACCCTATTCCACCTTTTGTTCTTCCTGACCCCTCCCCAAGTCCACTAGCTTAAGAACTCTTACAATTCTATCTTTCTTCAATTCTGATGAAAGGTCATCAACCTGAAATGTTAACTCTGTTTCTCTCTCCGCATATGCTGTCAGACCTGCTGAGTTTTTCCAGCATTTTCTGTTTTTATACATTTCAAGTCTGTATGACCCTTCTTCAGAGTACTTCCAGTTTTTATTTCAGATTTCCAGCATCTGCAGTATTTTGCTTTTCAAAGGGTATTGGTCGACAGGTGTGTTTGTGACTGGAAGGCTGTCTCCAGTGGGGTTCCACAGGGCTCACTAGGTCCCTTGCTTTTTGTGGTATACATCAATGATTTGGATTTGAATTTAGGGGGTAGGAGTTAGAAGTTTGCAGACAATACAAAAATTGGAAGTGTGGCTAATAATGAAGAAGAAAGCTATAGACTGCAAGATGATATCAATGGATTAGTCAAGTGGATGGAACAGTGGCAAGTGGAGTTCAGCCTGGAGAAGTGTGAGGTAATGTACTTTGGGAAGGTTAACAAAGCAAGGGAATACGCAATAAATGGTAGGATAATGAGGGGTGTAGAGGAACAGAGGAACTTTGGAGTTCATGTCCACAGACTCCTGTAGATGTTAATGGCATATAGGATACCTGACTTTATTAGCTGAGGCGTAGAATATAAGAGCTGGGAGGTTATGTTGGAGCTGTATATGTCATTGGTTGGGCCGCAGCTGGAGTACTGCCTGCAGTTCTAGTCAACACACTATAGGAAATATGTGATTGCACTAGAGACGGTACAGAGGAGATTTATGACCATGTTTTGCGGCGTGCAGAATTTTAGTTATGAGGAAAGATTGGATATGTTCGGGTCGTTTTCTTTGAAAGAGAGGAGGGTGAGGGGAGAACTAATTGAAGTGTATAAAATTATAAGGGGTCTGGATAGAGTGGATAGGAAGGTCTTATTCTTCTTCACTGAGGGGTCCATAACCAGGGGCATAGATTTAGGGTAAGAGCTAGGAGGTTTAGAGGGGGATTTGAGGAGAAATGTTTTCACCTGGGATGATGGGGATCTGGAACTCATGGCTCAATAGGGTGGTAGAGGCAGAACATCTCATAGCATTTTAAAAGTACTTGGATATGCACATGACGTGCCGTAACCTACAAGGCTATGGACAAAGGGCTGCAAAGTGTGATTAGGCAGATGGCTCCTTTTATGTTGGGACAGAGACAATAGGCAGAATAGCCTCTTCCATGCTGTAAATTTTATGATTCTAAAGGGATGAGTTAAGAAAATATTTCTCAAACTGGGTAGATGTGGTGACCTCCAAAGAGGTTTGTGTCAGGCTGCTTTTAATTACCACAGGTGTAATTGATTTGTACTTAGAAATTGATGGAACAATATAAAAAATTGCTGATGACTCCAAGCTTTGGGGTATGGTCAACTGTGACAATAATTACTGAAAAATGAGACAGGATTGGAGATATCTGGCAGATATGATTTAGTGTAGAAAAATGCGAAATGAGAACATAAGAAATAGGAGCAAGAGTAGATCACATGGCCCCTTGAGCTTGCTGCACCATTCGATGATCTTGGGCTTCAATGCTACTTTCCTGCATGTTCCCCATATTCCCTGAGAGATCAAAAACCCTGTCTATTTCACCCTAAAATATACTCAACAATGAGTATCCATGACCATCTAGGCTATAGGGAATTGCAAGATTCACAGCCCTGAGTGAGTGAAGAAATTTCTCATCATCTCAGCCCTAAATGATCACCCCTTATACTGAAGCTGTGCCCTCATGTTCTCAGTTCCCCAGCCAGGAGAAACAACCTCTCAGTGTCTACCCTGTCAAGCCGCTTCAGAACCTTATATGTTTTAAAAGTAATATATTTGAGAAGTGGGAATAAGGAATCACATGCTAAATGGGAAAATTTTAAAAGGAGTAAGTGAACTTTGTTACATGGGTACACAAGTTCCCAAAGATGGTAGCCCAAGAATATGAGACCATAAAAAGACAAAACAAATTTTTGGTTTAGAGTCTTGAGGCACAGATGACAAAGGAAGGAGGCAACATTGAATGTATACAAGATTTTAATTAGACCAGGCAAATTCTGTATGCAAGCATCCCCTGTGCTGAGTGACACTCCCAGGAAATAGTGGTGGTTGAAAAGCATGGTGCATCAGGTCTGCAGTTTCCATCTTCAGCTGCTTCATCAATGACTTTCCCTCCATCATAAGGTCAGAAGTGAGGATATTCGCTGATGATTGCACAATGTTCAGCACCGTTCATGACTCCTCAGATACTGAAGCAGCCCATGTCCAAATGTAGCAAGACCTGGACAATATCCAGGCTGTGGCTCACAAGTGGCAAGTAACATTCACGCCACACAAGTATCAGGCAATGACAATCCCCAACAAGAGAGAATCTAACCATCGCCCCTTGATGTTCAATGGCATTATCTTTGCTGAATCCTCCACTATCAGCATTGTGGGGGTTGCCATTGACCAGAAACTGAACTGGACTAACCATATAAATAATGTGGCTACATGAGTGGATCAGAGGCTAAGAATCCTGCAGCAAGTAACTCATCTCCTGGCTCCCCAAAGCCTGTCCACCATCTACAAGGCACAAGTCAGGAATGTGATGGAATACGTTCCACTTGCCTGAATGAGTGCAGCTCCAACAACACCCAAGAAGCTTGATACTATCCAGGACAAAGCAGCCCACTTGATTGGCACCCCATTCACAAACATTCACTCCCTCCACCACTGACAAACAGTGGTAGCAGTGTGTACCATCTACAAGATGCACTGCAGAAATTCACCAAGGCTCCTTAGACAGCACCTTCCAAATCCACAACTGCTACAACCTAGAAGGACAAGGGCAGCAGACACATGGGAACACCACCACCTGGAATTTCCCCTCCAAGCCACTCACCATCCTGACTTGGAAATATATCGCCGTTCCTTCACTGTCGCTGGATCAAAATCCTGGAACTCTCTCCCTAACAGCACTGTGGGTGTACCTACACCACATGGACTGCAGCAGTTCAAGAAGGCAGCCCACCACCATCTTCTATAGGGCAATTAGGGATGGGCAATAAATGCTGGCCTAACCAGTGATACCCATATCCCGTGAATGAATAAAAACAACCTCTTCCTACAAGCCCTGCTCTGTACTGAAAGAGCATTATACTACACACTCAGCGCTATTATGTGCCTATTGAGGCATCCTATTAAGAGAAGGATATAAAAACAAAGGGAAAAATGTCACTAAGATGCACTATGATTTTACCAAAGATCAGGGGTTATAATTATGAAAAGCATGTTGAGAAGTTAGGGCTATTATGACTGGAGCTGTAAAGGTTAAAAGGTCATCTGGTACAAGTCTTTAAAGATTATGAATGGTCATTGTTTGGTCAACAATGATAGATTATGTTTGCTAGGCAGCAACATAGTAATGAAGGGATACAAACTAAAAGTCAATTGCAAAATGAATGAAAAGTGTTGCTAGTGAAACATTTATCCCGGTCAAAAAGAAGGACTCGATGAGAAGGACCCGTGGTTAACAAAGGTGGTCAAGGAGAGTATCCAATCAAAAACTAAGGCATACAAAGCGACGAAAACTAGTGGTAGGCCAGGTGATTGGGAATTTTTTAGGAACCAGCAGCGGATGACTGAAAAGCTAATAAAGAGGTAGATTTGGTTTTAAAGGAAGTGGCTGCAGACATAGTGAAGGCTTTGGTTGAAATATTCTAGAGCTCACTGGATTCCGGGAGGGTCCCAGCGGATTGGAAAACTGCTAATGTGGTGCCGCTGTTCAGGAAGGGAGAGAGACAAAATGCAGGAAACGATAGGTCAGTCAGCCTAACATCTGTCATTGAGAAAATGCTAGAGTCCATTATTAAGGAAGAAATAGCAGGACATTTAGAAAAGCTTAAGGCAATCAAACAGAGTCAGCATGGCTTTGTGAAAGGGAAATCATCTCTGACAAATTTGCTAGAGTTCTTTGAGGATATAACAAGCAGAGTTGATAAAGGGGAACCAGTAGATGTAGCGTATTTGGATTTCCAGAAGGCATTTGCTAAGGTGCCACATAAAAGTTTATTGCACAGGATAGGAGCTCACGGTATTGAGGGTAATATATTAGCATGGATTGAGGAATGGTTAACACACAGAAGACAGGGGGATGGGATTAATGGGTCTTTTTCAGGTTGGAAAGATGTAACTCATGGAGTGCCACAAGGATCAGTCCTAGGGTCTCAATTATTTACTATCTATTTTAAAGACTTGGAGGGAGGAGCATAATGTAATGTATCCAAATGCTGACAATATAAAAATAGGTGGGAGGGAGTTGTGATGAGGACATAAGGAATGTACAAGGGGATATAGATAGGTTGAGTGAGTGGGCAAAAATTTGACAGATGGAGTTTAATGTAGAAAAATGAAGGGCATGTACTTTGTTAGGAAGAATCAAAAGGCAGACTATTATTTAAATGGAGAGAGACTCCAAAAAGGTGCAGCACAGAGGGACTTGGGTGTTCTGGTGCATGAAACACAAAAATTTAGCATGCAGGTGTAGCAAGTAATTAAGAAGGCAAATGGAATTTTGGCCTGTGATGCTAGGGGGTTGGAGGTTAAAAATAGGGATGTCTTGTTACAACTGTTGGTGAGGGTGTGGGTGAGGCTGCATCTGGAATACTGTGTGTAGTTTTGATCCTCATATTTAATAAAGGATATACTGGCATTGGAGGCAGTTCAAAAGAGATTCACTAGGCTGATTCCTGGGATGAAGTGGTTGACTTATCAAGAACAGCTAAACAGGTTAGGCCTTTATTCATTAGAGTTTAGACGAATGAGGGGTGATCTTACTGAAATGAACAGATTCTGAGGCGGCTTGACAGGGTAGAAGTTGAGAAGATGTTTCCACTAGTGGGGGAATCTCGAACTAGGGGACATAGTTACAGAATAATAGGACACTCATTTAAAACTGAGATGCAAATAAATTTCTTCTCTCAGAGGGTAGTGAATGTCTGGAATTCTCTACTCCACAGATTTGTGGAGGCTAGATCACTGAAAGTATTTAAAGATTATAGATTTTTAAAATATTGGGGAGTTGAGGGCTATGAGGAACTGGCACGGAAGAGGAGTTGAGGCCGGGGCAGATCAGCCATGATCTTATTGAATGGCCGGTGGGGCAGGCTTGAGGGACTGAATGGCCTACTCCTGCTCCTGTTTCTTATGCTCTTATTACATTGGTTTAGAATTTTTGGCTGGTGCAGTTGGCAAAGTGACAAAATCAGCAATCCTGTTAAGGCAGACATACAAGTAACATGAAAACTGACACTTGCACCCACACAGTACACTAACGTGACTTAGAAATTGGGATGATGCCAAATTGCTGCCCATCCTCGGTTCACCGCCAAATGGCTTCTCTAGGAATTAATGAGCTAAAATCCTTACAGAGAAGTTATTTAAAACATGAAAATTCTGTAGCTCAAAACCATTTTTGAAGCAAGAACATTACTTTGGGAATTGGGTAGTTGCTTTAAAAGAAGAATATTGTTACGCACAGGAAGAGGATTAATTTCGAACAGCCCTGATTTCTCCTCTCACTACCCATCTGTAAACAGAAAGGTGTTTTTGATTTTTGATTTCCCCCTTTATAAGTGGTGGTGTGTTTTCCCCAACCCTTCAGTTTGGAGTGATCCAAACCTCTATTAATAACCCCACAGTAAACTCGAGATAAAGTAACATAAGAGGGATGGTTTGTTTTACACACACACAAAACGCTGGAAAGGGGTTTTGTAATGTCCACCTCTTTTTGCACTCATACAATAAAACAGGGATAAGGGAAGGAAAGGGGTACAGGACGAGATCTCAATATAAGTAAGAGTTATGGTCTCACATGAGTCCAGAGCCCAGAATCAAAAGGTCCAGTGGCGTATTCCTTCAGAGGTTAGCAGGCTGAAACTGTTGCAGGGTGATCTGTCTTTCTAGAAGCAAGGACTTCCACGATGGGAGAAGGCACGTAGAGATGAATTAGTCTTGAAGGCACAGCTATAGAAGTTCCAATGTTCCAGTAGTTCACAGTGTAGATGAGGGCCAGGCACTTCACCTGGAAAGAGCTCCTTCTGCTGCTACCTGTTGGGTGGTAAAATGCTAGACTGCCTGAGTTCAGTTCCACAGAGGAATATTACAGGTTCTAGCAGCTTGAGAGAGGTCATGTGACATACCTCCCACTTCTTCTCTTGGGTATTGGACAATGGATGTATTTTCCCAGGTCTGGAACCTTGAGGTGTTTAATAGGGGAGTCAGGGTTCCTTTTGTCCTTTGCAGACATCCCATTTCCATTGGTTGGAGCTTTGCCTTAGAAATGTAAAAAGGGTGGGTACATTTTTTTGGAATTTGATTGTCGGCCATCACAGAGGGCATGAGCACATCTTTAAAGAAAAGTGGTCCCTGTTGGTTTCTGAGGGTTACAAATTCCTTTGGTATAAGTCACAGCTAGTCAGGGTAAAGCTTTGTCCATTTTTAAAATAAAAATAATAATTTTATGAAGTAGCCAGGTTGACATGGATATATATATTTCTTCCTGTCTTCTGGCTGGGACAATATTAAAGAGTACCAAGAAGAAAAGAGAACTTACATTTATATAGCAGCATTCACATCTTCAGGATGTCCCAAAGTCACTAAATATATTTACAAAGAAATACTTTTGAACTGTAGTCACTGCCGTAATGGCAGCCAGTTTGCACACAGCAAGATTCTGCAAACAAAGAGATAATGATCAGTTAATTTTTTTTGTAATGCTGGTTGAATGATAACTATTGACCATTAGAGGAGAACCCTCCTGCTCTTCCTTTTTTTCACAACAAGTGGTAATGACTTTGAACTGGCTGCCTGCAAGGATTGTACAAGCAAAACAATCAATAATGTTGAAAGAAAATTAAATGGACACATGGAGGAAATAAACTTGCAGGGTTGCAGGGATAGAGTGGGGTAATGGCACTGACTGGATTGCTCTACAGAGAGCTGACATGGACATGATGAGCTGACTAGCCAACCCCCTCTGTGCCATAATGTCTCTATAACTCTGTGACTCATTCAGAGGATGACATCTTTGACAGTTCAGTACTCCCTTGGTATTGCACTGAAGTGCCATCCTGGAATATATGTCCTCTTCTTCGGTATGGGGTCTATGAAAGAGAGTAGGATTGTCCTACTCAAGTTGCTCATGTAAAGAAAACCACTGCTGTAGACTTGATCAGCCAAATAACCTGTTTCTGTGCTGTAACATTCTAAAGCTACTGAATTAGATAATAAGTCTAAAACGCACCTCAAAATTGAAACACTCAGGCCTGGATTTTCACTCCTAAGATGAGTGCATAGAGTCCGGAAATTTTCTGGCTTGCCGAGCCTGCCTTGGGAAAAGCTGCTCCAAATGGTTGGATTGTTACTCCAAGGGGGCAAGGTCATGATGGATTCAGGCCCACTGACCCCAGAATCAGTAGTGATGTGGAGGCGGAGCCCTGCACGGGGGTCATATCTTGGGCTGACTATGAAAGAACTACCTGTTAGCAGTTCCTGCTGTGATCCAGGAAGTGGATGAAAGAGCTGCTGGTCCTGGGAGGAGATGTTGATCATGAATCAGGTGAGCACTAACTGTAATAGTTGTCCAGCTAGTTTCTGACACTGGAAGAGATGGCCCACTCTGGACCTTCCATAGGAAAATGTAAAGATTACTGCTGCCTATTCATCTTGTGATGAAGGAGCACACTTTACAAAGTTAAGGCTGGAAAAGTATCACAAGACACAGCCAGGGAGATGGCAGCGTCTTGGCAGCATCAGCTGCTCACGACATCTGATTCAGATTAGTATAATGCCTCAGGGGATGACTAATCGACATTACATTTGTCAGGATCCTTTGTCCTTCCACCTACTCTCTTTCCACCCATCTCTCAGGCTGTGACCATGCAATTGAGCCTTGCACAGAACCCTCACAGCTGCACACTGTCATGGTTTCTGAGGGAGCAGGCCAGCAGGGTAATTTGTGTTCGGGAGCACAACATGCCATCTGGGAGTTACAGGAACAGATGCCAGGCCATCCTGCATTCATGCAGCCCCATTCACCCCTTCCCCAACATCAAGCATTGTTGAGTTATGGAACATGGTTCATGTACGTAAGGAGACATATGTTCCCTGAGGCCAATCGAATCTGGAAGCCTTACGTGCCCATGTTTACTTTTATCTGTCATGCCAGAATATCATAAAGAAGCAAGAGTCGAGAATGAGCAGGAGGGGTGGCACCCCTCTTCATTGTCCAGGACCTTCAGCTCCTGATTGAGGAGGCACAAGACACTATACCCAAGTGGCCAGTGCAACCTGCCCACAGTCACAAAGAGGGCATGGCAAGAGAGAGCATCCACTGTGAGGATAGCATGAGACCATGCCAGATCCTGGATGCAGTGTAGGAAGAGATTTCATGACCTGCTTCACTCAGTAAGGTGAGTTGTTCGACAGAAAAACACAAGTGGTTGTTCACATCTGAATGATGGACTTATGGCTGGAGACTTGGCACATACCTCTATTGCATGGAGGCTTGTATGTTCAAACCGCTCCTGAGGGTACTCACAGTAATGGTTAGAAATGTGAATGTGCATTGTGATGCACTGCCAGATTCAAAAGATTTGTCCCTGGTGGCACTATACAATAGTGTAACATCACTTCGTATGTTGACTTTGCAGGAGAAGATAGACCACAATACCTGGGAGATGACCTAGGCTGGGGGTGGGTGTGTGAGGCTAAGAGTGATTAGTAACGTTAAGGAGGCAGTCATGGAGTTACCGAGGGTGCCTCCCAGCTTGTTGCCAATGATGGAGAATCACCTGTATGAGTTGCTAAAGGTGGTGCTAGAGGCATTTTTGGAACATGGCATTAATGGCGGAAGTGATCCTATTAGTGTATTAAGCACAAGCGGACGTTGATATGAGGGGGAATGTGAAGGTTGGGTTACATGATAAGGGCACAGCAATTATGATTAAAAGCAATGGTTTGTATCCAAGTGTGCTCTCTCAATGTCAAAGGCTAAATCTCATTACCTTCTTTTGTGTTTCACACAGATTCAAGCAGTGGCATTCAGTCACCGCTCCCCCACCCCAGGGCCACCTCAGCCCTCAGCCATCAGGGGGAGGAAGAGATGTCTGAGGAAGCAGCATCACATCTGACCAGCCCACACACCGCCAACACAGATACTAGCATAGCAGAGTTGGTTGGTTGCTTAAAGTTGGTGGCATAGGGTGAAGGGCACCGCGCCAGAGTGCAGGAGGAGGTATCTGAGTCAGAGACATATGTGCACACACCCTGTCAAAGGAAGGAGGGCAGTCACGATGATGTTCCAGTAGGAATGGGGGTAGGGCCTCAGGAGTTTCCTTGTGCAGCACAGTATTTGGAGCATCAGCAGCAGATGTGTGGACACCTGGCTGAGTTCCCCTTTTTTAAATTCATTTACGGGATGTGGGCTTCACTGGCTGGGCCAGCATTTATTTCCCATCCCTAGTTGCCCTTGAGAAGGTGGTGGTGAGCTGCCTCCTAGCACCGCTGCAGTCCATGTGGTGTAGGTACACCCACAGTGCTGTTAGGAAGGGAATTCCAGGATTTTGACCGAACAACAGTGAAGGAATGGTGATATATTTCCAAGTCAGGATGGTGAGGAACTTAGAGGGATACTTGCAGGTGGTGGTGTTCCCATCTATCTGCTGCCCTTGTCCTTCTAGGAGGTAGTGGTCGTGGGTTTTGAAGGTGCTGTCTAAGGAGCTTTGGTGAATTCCTGCAGTGCATCTTGTAGATGATACACACTGCTGCTACGTGCGTCAGTGGTGGAGGGAGGGAGTGTTTGTGGATGTGGTGCCAATCAAGCGGGTTGCTTTGTCCTGGAAGGTGTCCAGCTTCTTCAGTGTTGTAGGAGTTGCACTCACCAGGCAAGTGGAGATTGTTCCATCACATTCCTGACTTGTGCCTTGTAGATGGTTGACAGGCTCTGGGGAGTCAGGAGGTGAGTTACTCATTGCACAATTCCTAGCCTCTGACCTGCTCTTGTAGCCACAGTATTTATATGGCTAATCCAGTTCAGTTTCTGGTCAATGGTAACCCCCAGGATGTTGATAATGGGGGATTCAGTGATGGTAATATCATTGAACATCAAGGGGCAATGGTTGGATTCTCTCTTGTTAGAGATGGTCATTGCCTGACACTTGTGTGGCGCGAATGTTACTTATCACTTGTCAGCCCAAGCCTGGATATTGTCCAGGTCTTGCTGCATTTGGACATGGACTGCTTCAGTGTCTGAGGAGTCATGAATGGTGCTGAACATTGCACAATCATCAGCAAACATCCCCACTTCTGTCCTTATGATGGAAGGAATGTCATTGATGAAGCAGCTGAAGATGGTTGGGCCTAGGACACTAACCTGAGGAGCTCCTGCAGTGATGTCCTGGAGCTGAGATGACTGATCTCCATCAACCACAACCATCTTCCTTTGTGCTAGATATGACTCCAACCAATGGAGAGTTTTTCACCTGATTCCCATTGATTCCAGTTTTGCGAGGGCTCCTTGATGCCACACTCTGTCAAATGCTGCCTTGATGTCAAGGGCAGTCATTCTCACCTCACCTTGGGAGTTCAGCTCTTTTGTCCATGTTTGAACCAAGGCTGCAACGTGGTCAGGAGCTGAGTGGCCCTGAATAGCAGAATCCAAACTGGGCACCAGTGAGCAGGCTATTGCTAAGCATGTACCGCTTGATAGCACTGTTGATGACCCCTTCCATTACTTTACTGATGATCGAGAGTAGATTGATGGGGCGGTAATTGGCCAGGTTGGAGTTGCCCTGCTTTTTGTGTACAGGACATATCTAGTCAATTTTCCACATAGCTGGGTAGATGCCAGTGATGTAGCTGCACTAGAACAGCTTGGCTAGGGGCGTGGCAAGTTCTGGAGTCTTCAGTACTATTGTAAGAATGTTGTCAGGGCCCATAGCTGTTGCAGTATCCAGTGCCTTCAGCCATTTCTTGATATCACGTGGAGTAAATCAAATTGGCTGAAGACTGGCATCTGTGATGCTGGGGACCTCCAGAGGAGGCTGAGATGGATCAACCACTCAGCACTTCTGACTGAAGATTATTGCGAATGATTCAGCCTTATCTTTTACACTGAGGGTGGAGATATTTGAGAAGGCTCCTCCTCCAGTGAGTTGTTTAATTGTCCACCACCATTCACGACTGGATGTGGCAGGACTGCAGAGCTTAGATCTAATCTGTTGGTTGTGGGATCGCTTATCTCTGTCTATCACTTGCTGCTTATGCTGTTTGGCACGCAAGTAGCCCTGTGCTATAGCTTCACCAGGTTGACACCTCATTTTTTGGTATGCCTGGTGCTACTCCTAGCATGCCCTCTTGCACTTTTCATTGAACCAGGGTTGATGGTAATGGTAGATATGCCGGGCCATGAGGTTACAGATTGTGTTCGAGTACAGTTCTGCTGCTGATGGCCCACAGCACCTCATGGATGCCCAGTCTTGAGTTGCTAGATCGGTTTGAAATCTATCCCATTTAGCATGGCGGTAGTACCACACAACACGATGGAGGATATCCATCAATGTGAAGGCAGGACTTCGTCTCCACGATGACTGTACAGTGGTCACTCCTACCGATACTGTCATGGACAGATGATCTACGGCAGGCAGGTTAGTGAGGATGAGGATGTTTTTCCGTCTTGTTGCTTCCCTTACCACCTGCCGCAGACCCAATCTAGCAGCTATGTAATTTAGGACTCGGTCAGTAGTGGTGCTACTGAACCACATTGAAGTCCCCCACCCAGACAACATTCTGTGCCCTTGCCACCGTCAGTGATGTTCAACATGGAGGAGCACTGATTCATCAGGTATGGGAAGGCAGAATGTAGTAATCAGCAGGAGGTTTCCTTGCCCATGTTTGACCTGATGCCATGAGACTTTATGGGATCCAGAGTCAATGTTGACGACTCCCAGGGCAAATCCCTCCCAACTGTATACCACTGTGCCACCACCTCTGTTACATGGGTACGGCATGATTCCGTGAGGATGACTATGTCAGGCTGTTGCTTGACTAGTCTGTGAGAAACACTAGCTCCCAGATGTTAGCTAGGAGTACTTTGCAGGGTCAACAGGGCCTAGGTCGATGCCAGGTGGTCTGTCCAGTTTCATTCCTTTTTTGTGTCTTTGTAGCCGTTTGTTACGGCTGAGTGGCTTGCTAGGCCATTTAAGAGTGTGGGTTTGGAATCACATGTAGGCCAGACAGATTTCCTTCCCTAAAGGGCATTAATGAACCAGATGGGTTTTTACTTTTAATTCTAGATTTTTATTGAATTCAAATTCCACCATCTGCCATGGTGAGATTTGAACCCAGGTCGCCAGAGCATTACCCTGGGTCTCTGGATTACAAGTCCAACGACAATACCACTACACCATTGCCTCCCCTGAGGCTATGTGAGCTCATGCATGGCAGTGCATGTCTTGGGGCTCAACTGCATGAACTCCAACCATGAGAGAATGGCCAATCTCATGGAAAGACACATGCAGCAACACTCAGAGTGGATGCAAAAGCAGTGTAACTCCCTGCAAGGGGTGCAGGTTCACTCAGTTAGTCTGCAGCCCACTCAGAGTACGAGTGCTGATACACATGGAATGCATGAGGAGCTGTGTTTCTTTAACAGGCTGTTCGCACTGGTGGCACAGCAGTTTCTGGAATGGACGACTGCTACACCCCAACAGCCATCCAATCTAACCCAACTGAAGACCAAACTGGGACTGTGGGGTTAATGAGGAGGGTGAAGACTCTGAGGGTATCTTGGTGTCCTCATCCTCTTCTAACTGCTCCTATGCCAGAGCCCTCGTCAGTGGTACTTGTCCCAGTGACAACGGCTGCCCCTGCAGAAGTACAGATGCTGCAATCTGAAGTAGGTCCTCAATGATGCCAACCACCACACTCCTCAATGCCATATCTTACGAAAGGTGAGCAGCCTGCCTCCACCTCCTCTGAGGAAACATGGGAATACGACGTAGGAGCATTCATAAGCGCAGGGTTCCATCTTGCCTCAATCACTGACCGGTTCACTGTGGTTTCATTTCATATCACTTTGTTAACATCACAATCAAACAAGTTGTAAATACAAATTGCTATTGCCAAAAATGTTTTGGACTGTTTGAGTACACGAACACCCTCAATGAGAATGTTTACAGAATGAATGAGGTTCTTACCATTGGTAGTGAAGACTGCACACTGAAATCCACCTCTCACTGACATTATCAGAACCAAGGGTGTGTCCATGCATGTCCCACAGTGGAAGCTGTTTCCTTATCCAGACCTTCAGATGAGGGGTTGTACACCAAGGGTTGCGGATTGAGATGCTCCTTGCAGCATTTCCTGTCCATCAATGATTGTGTTTAAGGGAAGATCAATATCAGAGTCAATGATCAAATGCAGTTTACCAGGCGCACTTCAAGTATGAGTGCTGTGTCGAAGGCAGTCATCTGCATGTGATTGTTGCACAGCGACTAAAGTGGATTCCTGCATGTCAAGGTGGCATGCTCCAGGGAATCATGCTTGTTTGGCTTCTCCACCACATTTGAAGCCTTTGTCTTCTAATTGGTAGAGGCTGTGGGTTCACAGGGAACCCACATGTTTGACAGCATTGCAGAAAGCAAATGTCACACACTCCTGATACTGGGCAGTGGTGGATGGATAATGTGGGAGGTAGTAGGAGTGGCAAACATACATGTGACATCACCCTGCACAATGTGTAATCACTGCAGTACTGTTGGCAACAAACAATAATATTTGAAGGTTGTGGGTTTTCATTCTTCCTACTGGCACTCTTGGCATAGTAGGAATGGTTTGACTAGGTACAAAGTGGCATTGTTCATTGACAGCCTCTAACATATATGTGCATGGCTCAGGTTGTGAAGGACTTCTCAAGGTGTATTTGTGCACAGGGTTGAGGCCAAGGATTATGATGGTCATGGTTTCAGCCATATTGATAACTAACTTTTAGTATGTGCTGTCGGTTTGCTCTCTTGTTGGGGATAGGCATTTTCCTGAGGGATTGTGACTTCCATGTTAAAGATTAATTATGTGGAAGCTGCTTACTGGGGACTGGTTGATGTATTTGGTGAAGAATCAAGTGCCTCGAAGAATCTGCTCAGTATTAAGAGGCTTCAGGCAATTGCCCCTCCTGCAAGAAGTCTGCCATGGGTACATGGGCCTGCCCCTTATGTGGTCTCCCATTGCCGACCTCTTCTTCCTCCTCCATGTCTTGTACTTGTGATAGGAATGGGTCCCTACTTGTCCAGTCTCTGATCTGTTGAGTGCATACTGGTGATAAATCTAAGAAATATATCAACAAAATAAGTTCCTGTGGACCTGGGAATTCCACATCCCTTTCTTGTAAATGACTAAGTTCATTGGCATTTACAATTTGACTAGCAGGCCTATGTACGAAAGTATACTTGTGTGCTGCCAGGATTAAAGCCTTATTTGTGCTTCTGTGTCTTCTTTCTACATGCCTTCTTCTTTCTAGCACTGACTTTAATATTGGCTTTCTTTTCGGCCTCAATATTGGACAGACTACTCGCAGATGTGAGCTCGACTTGAGTGAATTCAGTGGTTGAGTTTTCCGGACATTCATCATCTGTCTGCTTCTTAGAAAATTCTGTGGCTTTTGCCTCCAAAGCCCCTTTGGCTTCACGTAACTGATACTTCACTTCTTCAATCTCTTTTTTGTATTTGTTTGTTGCTTCCTGGAAAATTGAACATTGTTGTGTCTTCTCTGCCAACTCATCCTTCATTTTGGTCAGAGAGGTGCTGAATTCTTTCTGTTTCTCTTCATACTTTTCCAGTGGTATAAACTTAGATCTTTTGGGTGTGAAGGTCTTTCAGCAGGTTTTCTTCTTCCTTTCGCAAGTTGCTCATCTTGTCTCAAACTCTGTCCTTAAACATGGTCTCTTTGAGTTCCTTCCACAGTTCTTCCATGTTTTGGCTCAAGACAGCCTGCATTTCTTCAGGTTAATGAGTCTTTACACACTCCTTTTCCAAAGCAGAAACACTTCCTGCTTCCTTGTGGAATCTCAGTGGTCCCTGAAGGTTGATTTCTCTTAACCAGTTTCGCCCTAGGAGGCTTGGTCCTCTGCCTCTCAACACCAACACTGGTAGCTTTACCAATCGACTCCCATAATGAATAATTACTTTACTTATGCCTTTGACTTGGATGTCTTCAGCCGTACATGTTTTTAATTGGGCAGTTGTTTCTTCCAAATTTAATTGATGTTCGCCATTACTCAGATATATTTGAAGGTATGTTCCCCAACTACTGTAGTGGAAGCTCCTGTGTCCACTTCCATTCGAACAGGTCTACCATTCACTTTCACTGTTACATAGATTGGTTCTGTTCTTCCAACCTTCAAGTTATACAAGGAATAAATATCTGAATCTGTTGCTTCAGGCTCTTCTACACTGTATATCTCATTGGTTTTTCCTTTTGTTTATAAGTTTGTTTGACTCTTTTCCTACACTGTCTTATTTTGTGACCGTTTTTATCACAATAAAAACATGTTTTTTTAAAGTGCCAATTGTTAAAAGATTGTTTATTTCCACCTCTTTTGATACTATTCCTTGTTTTTGCTGCTGAGTCGTTTTTTCTCATTTTCCAGCTAGGAGGGCTGTTTCCCGCCTCTCATGCCCGGTGTGGAGGACGGTGCGATTTTGTGCTTTTTTATGGCTTTCGAATCTCTAACTGCACTTTCCATTGCCAATACAACCTTTAGCACCTCCTTAAAATCCAAACTTGTTTTGGATAACAATCGCTTCTGAATCGTGTCCTCATTCACACCGCACACTAAATGATCTCTAAGCATATTGTTTAAGGACGTACCAAACTCACAATGCTCCATTAATTGCTTCAAGCTTGCCACATAACTTACAACTGTCCCCCCTGGGGCTCTAATTCTTGAATTAAACTTGAATAAATGTTGAACCTTTGCATCATTACTGAGGGTTTTGGTTGTTAATGGCTCTTCATCAGGTCCACTAACTCATCAACATTTCTCCAGTCTGGGACACTGGGTACCATCAAACTTTGAATCAATTATCCCCACAGGTAGTTAAGAGGATCGCCCGCCCCTTCTCTTCCTCTGAAATGTCATTTGCTTGGAAAAAGAATGAGAGATGCTCAATATAGTGGGACCAATCATCCATCGCTGGATCAAAAGGATCAATTCTTCTGATTTGCAGCATGCTGTGAGGGAGTTACTTTGATGATTTGTACAGAAATTTTACTTAGAATTGCTGTGCGAGGTACAGTGCCGATTTTGATTCTGTTATTTGCATCTGTTTAACTTGTTTAATCCTCATTGCCAATTGGTTGAATCCTCAAGGTTAGGAATGGATACAAACATTAAATGACTTCTATAAATTCAATTCAACTTAGCAGGAAATGTTCCAGCCAGCTAATATGTTTAAAAAAGAATCATATTCACATGATATAACTAATTCAGCAATGTTCAGTAAAAGACACTTATGATTAAGGGAAAGTGATCTTGGACAGTAAATCATTCCGTTGCCAGCTCACCGGCACTGTTCTCCTTCCATGGCAGTGGCGATCAAAGTTAACCCAGAAAAATAGAAATTGTCATTGATTTTATAGAGGGTGCGGGGCTACGAGAATTGAATTGTCACTGCCTTGGTGAGGTTCACAGGGAGCAGTGCAGGGGGAATCTGGAAATTTTAGTGTGACTTAGGCAATGGCCTAAGTCACTGGTGCCAGACTACCATGTACTGTCCTCCCTCAGCTGATGAATCAGTGCTCCTTCATGTTGAACACCACTTGGAGGAAGCGCTGAGGGTGGCAAGGGCGCAGAATGTCCATCACCATGAGTGGCTCGGTAGCACCACTACTGACTATGCTGGCCGAGTTCTAAAGGACATAGCTGCTAGACTGGGTCTGCGGCAGGTGCTGAGGGAACCAACAAGAGGGAAAAACATACTTGACCTCATCATCGCCAATCTGCCTGCCGCAGATGCATCTGTCCATGACAGTATCGGTAGGAGTGACCACCACGCAGTCATTGTGGAGACAAACCTAAACACTGAGGATACCATCCATCGTGTTGTGTGGCAATACCTCCTTGCTAAATGGAATAGATTTTGAACAGACCTTGCAACTCAAGACTGGGCATCCATGAGGTCATGTGGGCTGTCAGCAGCAGCAGAATTGTACTCGAAAACAATCTGTAACCTCATAGCCCGGCATATCCCCCACTCTACCATTACCATCAAGCCAGGGGATCAAACATGGTTCAATGAAGAGTGCAGGAGGGCATGCCTGGAGCAGCACCAGGCATACCTAAAAATCAGGTGTCAACCTGGTGAAGCTATAACACAGGACTACATGTGTGCCAAACAGCATAAGCAGCAAGTGATAGACAGAGCTAAGCGATCCCACAACCAACGGATCAGATCTAAGCTCTGCAATCCTGCCACATCCAGTTGTGAAAGGTGGTGGACAATTAAACAAGTCACTGGAGGAGGAGGCTCCACAAACATCCCCATCCTCAATGATGGAGGAGCCCAGTGCATCAGTGCAAAAGATAAGGCTGAAGCTTTCGCAACAATCTTCAGCCAGAATTGCCGAGTGGATGATCCATCTCGGCCTCCTTCGGAGGTCCCCAGCGTCACAGTTGCCAGTCTTCAACCAATTTTATTCACTCCACGTGATATCAAGAAATGGCTGAAGGCACTGGATACTGCAACAGCTATGGGCCCTGACAATATTCCGGCAATAGTACTGAGGATACTGAAGACTTGTGCTCCAGAACTTGCAGCGTCCCTAGCCAAGCTATTCCAGTAAAACTACAACACTGCCATCTACCCGGCTATGTGGAAAATTGCCCAGGTAAGCCCTGTACACAAAAAGCAGGACAAATTCCTGCCAATTACCGCCCCATCAGTCTATTCTCAATCATCAGTAAAGTGATGGAAGGGCTCATCAACAGCGCAATCAGGTGGCACTTGCTTTGTAATATCCCGCTCACTGATGCCCAGTTTGGGTTCCGCCAGGGCCAATCAGCTCCTGACCACATTACAGCCTTGGTTCAAACATGGATGAAACAGCTGAACCCGAGGCGAGGTGGGAGTGACTGCCCTTGACATCAAGGCAGCTTTTGACCAAGTGTGGCATCAAGGAGCCCTCAAAAAACTGGAGTCAATGGGAATCAGGGGAAAAACTCTCTGCTGGTTTGGGTCATACCTAGCACAAAGGGAGATGGTTGTGGTTGTTGGAGGTCAATCATCTCAGCTCCAGGACATCATTGCAGGAGCTCCTCAGGGTGGTGTCCTTGGCCCAATCATCTTCAGCTGCTTCATCAATGACCTTCCTTCCATCATAAGGTCAGAAGTGGAGACTCCTCAGATATTGAAGCAGTCCATGTCCAAATGCAGCAAGACCTGGACAATATCCAGGCTTGGGCTGACAAGTGGCATTTGCGCCAAAGGAATGTCAGGCATTGACCATCTCCAACAGCAGAGAATCCAACCATCGTCCCTTGATGTTCAATGGCATTACCATCACTGAATCCCCCACTATCAACATCCTGGGGGTTACCATTGACCAGAAACTGAACTGAACTAGCCATATAAATACTGTGGCTACAAGAGCAGGTCAGAGACTAGGGATCATGCAACAAGTAACTCACCTCCTGACTCCCCAATGCCTGCTCATCATCTACAAGGCACTTCCCTGGATGAGTCCAGCTCCCACAACAATGAAGAAGCTGGACACCATCCAGGACAAAGCAGTTCGCTTGATTGGCACTACATCCACAAACATTTACTCCCTCCACCACCGACGCACAGTAGCAACAGTGTGTACATCTACAAGATGCACTGCAGGAATTCACCAAGGATCCTTAGACAGCAACTTCCAAACCCATGATCACTACTATCTAGAAGGACAAGGGCAGCAGATAGAAGGGAATACCACCACCTGGAAGTTCCCCTCCAAGTCGCTCACCATCCTGACTTGGAAATATATCCTCTTTCCTTCACTGTCGCTGGGTCAAAATCCTGGAGGTCCCTTCATAACAGTGCTCTGGGTGTAGCTACACCACATGGACTGCAGTGGTTGAAGAAGGCAGCTTGCCAGCACCTTCTCAAGGAAGTTTAGGGATGGACAATAAATGCCAGCGATGCCCACATCCCATGAATGAATAAAAAAAAGTAGCTAAATCAGTGGAATTAACTACCGGGGTTCCTGTATTAAACACTGTAGCGACATCATTTACCAGGCTGCGCTTCAGCCGGTTCTTCCCCTGGGCCATTGGCCGTGTTCGACCATTGAACTGAGCTGCTGCTATCATTAACTGACCCATTAAGGCTGTATACAGTGCTTGAGTATGTGTCGAAAACCACTGCGGTTGGGTTATGTCAGAAATGTTTAGGACCACGGGTACCAGCTCATGGTGTACATTATCTTACAAGATCTTATTATCATTAATCAGCATAAGTCCATTTTCCAGTCCTGGGCTTAATGTCAGACAAGGTGTGTCAGTTGGTGTGGTTTGTGGGGGTTTAAATGCATCTGCTGGGACCAATTGTCCTATTGTTATGAAAGGTACAGAAGTAGTTGTAACAATCCTTTCTTTGGGATATACTCCCCACATCCACCTATTTTCATCCTGTGCCACGTTCGTCTATTATTGTCATTCGGACCACAAGTGTCCCATGACTGATTTTGCGGTAAATTAGTATTAGACTGGGCATACTCTGTCAGGCATGCCACATGTACGTGACTTCCTTTCTCACAAACAAAATCTTCCCATTCCTTATGTTTAAAACGTACATTAGTTAGATTTGGGCACTTAACAAATGAACCGGTCTCCCCAAAGAGGCCCCACCAACTGTCCATGTGAGTCAAGTCATTACTGCTTCCGTGTCTGAATTTAAGTAGACCCACACTGCAATGCAAAGTTACTTGCTCTCCTATTGTTACATTCAGTGTCCCATATTGGGTTTTACCTCCCACTGCTTGTGGTATACCATAGTCCCGTCTGTGGTGTTTGTTGAGCGGCATTCCCTGTTCTCTCTGCTAGCATTACCAATCCCACGAGTATTGGTATGGCGGTTAACACTCTGTAAACTAGACAAATAACCGTCCAGGTCATCACCGGTCAGTCAAGGTTAGTTCTGTAGAATAAGATCAGATAGTAACATGCTTCAGTTGTGACCAGTGCTTCCAGCGCCCCTTCTCTTTCATGTCCACACAGGCACAAGTGTTGCTAATCATTATTATCTCGTAAAGTTCTAAAATCAGATTTCTCGGGCGTTACCTTCGCCATTGCCTTATCTCTCACTCCTGACATATCTTGGGGGAGCCACCCCCCTCACTTCTTTCCTGGTCCGCTATCTCTTGCTGCTGTCTCACCTCGGACCTCAATTCCTTAAGCTGTCTACAAAACTCAACAATACACCTTCTTATCCTATCTTTCAATGGCTCAGTGTTTTCCCTTCCAGTGGTGGTTCTCTCTGTGAGTCACTTAACTCTGCATATGATCATGGTGTTAATCCCCCTGTGGTCTTACTTTTTGTAGCTTGCAAGCATATTAATTTAGTCAGTAATACATCTATTTAGCTTTTTCCTAGCATTCCCTTTACCTGTATCCATCTTGTGGTAAATTAAGTATTATTTCTCCTTACCCTTCAATTGCTTGAACTACAGGTTCCTTATTCTTTTACCTTTAAGTTTTTTTTTATTCCCTCTGACCATGATCACCTTAAGATTTTCTTGAGGTCAGTTTCTCTATTGTCTTGATTGTTTAAAATGTTTCCTTACTCTTTAAGCCATATCAACCATAGCTTACTGCTAGCAACCTCCCTTCTTTCAGCGTTTCCTGTACTAAGTTCTCCTTTAGATTCTTTGATACTCAACCGGATATCCCTGGGTTGGCTTATTGCACTAACTATGGGTGGTAAATAAACTATACTCACCAGTTTTACAGCGCCATTCTGATGGTTCGAAATTAGTATCCCGCTGACTGTGCCAGATGTTGTGGTGCCTTCTAAGAATCAACCACAGGAGACTCAGATACAGGTTAACGATTGTTTTATTCAAGTGAACACAGGGAAAGTCTGCCTTAGACTGGCTAAAACAGAACTCTACTGATTACAGGAAAGCCATCTTTTTAATACACAACTAATCACATAAACATTGCGTTATTTAAATTCCAATCTTGTCAGTACATAATCATATAGTAAGCAGATGTCTCCAGTCCCAGGGATGTATCTTTTACTTACCCAAGCAGGGCATCTTTATCTCATTCTAGCCTCACTTCATTCCTGGCATTGTTTGTCTTTACCTTATCTGTTTATCCTGATCCCACCAACCCCCCCCCCCCTAACCCCCTGTCTCTTATCCAGTTAATACCCAAGGTCTTTCTGGAGAGTTCTACTAATGTCATGTACCCTATGGTGTACAAGGTTCACCTGGAGAATTCTGCTGACATTTGGTTTTACTAATAGAAGTCCCTGTTTAACTCTTACAGACAGTAAGCGTGAAACTACAGGTCAGTTAGCTTAACACCATCACAGGGAAAATGTTAGAAGCTGTTATTAAAGAAATGATAGCAGGGGACTTGGATAAGCTCAAGGTCATCAGGCAGAGTCAACATGGTTTTGTGAAAAGGAAACCGTGTTTAACCAACTTATTGGAGTTCTTTGAAGAAGTAACATGTGCTGTGGTTAAAGGGGAACCAATGGATGTCCTGTACTTAGATTTCCAGAAGGCATTTGATAAAGTACCACACCAAAGGCTATTGTGGAAAATAAAAGCACATGGTATAGGGGGTAACATATTGACATGGATAGCAGATTGGCTGGCTAACAGAAAGCAGAGAATAGGCATAAATGGGTCTTTTCAGGTTGGCAAGATGCCACAGGGATCAGTGCTGGGACCTCAACTGTTTAGAATTTATATAAATGATTTAGATGAAGGAATTGAAGGAACGGTTGCCAAATTTGCTGATGATACAAGGATAGGTAGGAAAGTAAGTTGTGAAGGGGACATAAGGAGATATAGATATAGACAGGTATAGATAGGTATAGATAGGTTAAGTGAGTGGGCAAAGATCTAGCAGATGGAGTTTAATGTGGGAAAATGTGAAATTGTCCATTTTAGCAGGAAGAATAAAATAGAAGCATATTATCTAAATGGTGAGAGATTGCAGAGCTCTGAGATGCAGAGGGATCTGGGTGTCCGAATGCATGAATCACAAAAGACTAGTATGCAAGTCCAGCAAGTGATTAGGAAAACTAATAGAATGTTATCGTTTATTGCAAAGGGAGTTGAATACAAAAGTAGGGAGGTTATGCTTCAGTTGTACAGGGCACTAGTGAGACATCTAGAGTACTGTGTGCAGTATTGGTCACCTTACTTAAGGAAGGACGTAAATGCGTTAGAAGCAGTTCAGAGAAGATTTACCAGACTAATAGCTGGAATGAGTTGTCTTATGAGGAAAGGTTGGACAGACTAGGCTTGTGTCCGCTGGAACTTAGAAGAATAAGAGGCAGCTTGATAGAAACATATAAGATCCTGAGGGGTCTTGACAGGGTGGATGTGGAGAGGATGTTTCCTCTTATGGGAGAATCTAGAACTAGGGGTCACTGTTTAAAAATAAGGGCTCGCCCATTTGAAACAGGGATGAAGTGAAATTTTCTCACTCAAAGTGTGGTGAGTCTTTAGAACTCTTTCCCTGAAAAGGTGGTGGAAGCAGAGTCTTTGAATATTTTTAAGGCAGAGGTGGATAGATTCTTGGTAAGCAAGTGGGTGATAGGCTATCAGGGGTAGGTACAATGCAGATTTCAGGTTACTGTGGGTGGGTCTTCCAAACCTATGACCACTACCATCTAGCAGGACAAGGGCAGCAGATAGATGGGATCACCACCACCCCGAAGTTTCCCTCCAAGCCACTCATCATTCTGACTTAGAAATATATCGTCTTTTCTTCTCTGTCACTGGGCCAAAATCCTGGACCTCCCTTCTTAACAGCACTGTGGGTGTACCTACACCACAAGGACTGCAGCGGTTCAAGAAGGCAGCTCACCGCCACCTTCTTCAAGGGCAACTAGGGATGGACAGTAAATGGTAGCCCAGCCAGCGAAGCTCATACCCCATGGATGAATTTTTAAAAAACTATCAGATCAGCCATAATCTCATTAAATGGCAGAGCAGGCTCGAGTAGTTGAATGGCCCACTCCTGTTCCTTGTGCATATGTATGTTCCTCCTCAACGGAGGAGACGTGCAGATCCTCCATCTCCTCCTCAGCCAGTTCTTCTCCCCATTGCAGTGCCAGGTTGTAAAAGGTGCAGCAGGCAACGACGATGCGTGACACCCTCTGTGGACTATATTGCAGGGCTCCACTAGATTGGTCCAGGCACCGGAACCCCATTTTCAGCATCCAGATGGTTTGCTCCTCTAAGTTGCAAGTTGCAGCATGAGCCTCGTTATATCTTTGCTCTGCTGCATTCTGAGGCCGCCGGGTGTCATCAGCCATGGCCTCTGTGAACCCTGGAAGACATCAGGGATCTGTGACTGATTGTGAACGGAGGAGTTGTGCACACTCCCTAGAAAAAGTGTGGAGACCTGCAGGATGCATTTGTGGTGATCGCACGCCAGCTGCACATTCAGCAAATGGATCCCTAGTGGTTCACATAGTTGACTGTTGCGGCGGATATCTCAGCAGTCAATCGCACCCTGCACCTGTAGGAAACCTGAGATCTGGGCAAATCCAATCGCTCTTGCATCCTGGCTCTCTTGGTCCTGGTTGAAATGCACAAAGTTGTGTGCCCTCGCGAAGGTGGCATCTGTGACCTCATGGATGCATTTGTGCGTAGAGGCTTGTGATATCCCACAGCCGTCACCTGTGGAGCCCTGAAAGGAGCCACTGGCGTAAATATTGGCCACGGTCACTTTCATGGCCACTGGCAGTGGATGCCCTCCATATCCCTGTGGCGCCAAATCCTGCAGTCGCTGGCAGATGTGACTGACCAGTTCCTTAGACATGTGCAGCCTTCGGTGACACCGGTTCTTGGTTATCTGCAGGAATGAAAGGCGCCATCTATAGGCCCTGGGTTAATCCAGGCACCAACCAACGACAGCTCACTGTGGCTCTTCAGGGGCATGTGTGGGAGCCCCAGCCGCCCCTTCGTCCTGAGGGTGCTTCTCCTCCCTCTGCACAGCTAGGTGCCTTTGTCATTCTCCTCTCTGTTGTCTTCGCTCTCTGTACGCCGCGAGGCATACAGTTGGTTCACCAGGCCCCAAGTTCCTGTTCCTGTACTCCTCCTGCAGGATGGAAGAGGGAGACTTAACCTCTCTTGGTTAAGTTGTGCACTTTGGTAGGAAGAATCAAAAGGCAGACTATTATTTAAATAGAGAGAGACTCCAAAAAAGTGCAGCACAAAGGGATCTGGGAGTTCTTGTGCATGAAATACAAAAAGGTTAGCATGCAGGTGCAGCAAGTAATAAGAAGGAAAATGGAATTTTGGCCTGTATTGTTAGGGGGTTGGAGTTTAAAAATAGGGAAGTCTTGTTACAATTGTACAGGGTGTTGGTGAGGCTGCATCTGGAATACTGTGTACAGTTTTGGTCCCCGTATTTAAGAAAGGATATAATGGCATTGGAGGCAGTTCAAAAGAGATTCACTAGACTGATTCCTGGGATGAAGAGGTTGACTTATCAAGAACGGCTAAACAGGTTAGGCCTTTATTAATTAGAAGAATGAGGAGTGATCTTATTGAAACATACAAGATTCTGAGCAGGCTTGACAGAGTAGATTTTGAGAAGATGTTTCCACTAGTGGTGGAATCTCAAACTGGGGACATATTTACAGAATAAGGGGATACTGATTTAAAACTGAGATGCGAAGGAATTTATTTTCTCAGAGGGTAGTGAATGTCTGGAATTCCTACCCCAGAGAGTTGTGGAGGCTAGACCACTAGAAGCATTTAAAGAGGAGGTAGATAGATTTTTGAAATATCGGGGAGTTGAGGGCTATGAGGATCTGGCACGAAAGAAGAGTTGAGGCTTGGTATTGAATAGCGGGGCAAGCTTGAGGAGTTGAATGGACTATTCCTGCCCCTATTTCTTATGTTCTCAGTCTGAAGGCCTCTTAACGCATCCCGGAGAGGGCTGGCCACCACTTGGATGTCCAGAGTATAGTGCGCTGTATGGCTACCCAAAACCCCAACCACCTCCGCCCCACTCCACCTGACCAAATGGCAGCAGCTTTGCCCATTGGACTGCATGCTGCGCTCTCAGCTCAGGCACAGGCATTCTCCTAACCCGGACTGCAAGGCTGCACTGTTAGCTTGAACCATGGGGGAGACTGGTCCAAACTGGGATGCTGACATTACAAGGGGCCGTGAGCACCTCCAGCAGTGACTGCTCCATGGCCAGCTTTAGCAAGGAGATTGTACAACATGCCCAGCTATTCTGCCGTCCACTAAAACACTCATTAGTTTTCAGTCTGTGCCCAAGGGGTGAAAAGCTTTGGAGCACTTGATGACACTTTCATGCCTCTGCATTGCTAGAGGCCTGACTCCACGCATGTCAATGTGGCTGCATCTGAACTGTCTCAGCTGCAGAGAAATGGTCACTTTATACAAGGTTTCCCTAATGCGGGGCTGTTTCCCTACTCCCACCCCGCACGTGCTTGTGTACTATCTTCAAAAGCAGGGCAACCACCACCACCCCCTCCCAAAACATTTCCATATTATAACTGACCACAAGCACCTACTGGGATTATTTGGAGAAGATAAATCGATACCGCCTATCACCTCGGCTCACATCCAGAGATAGGTATTAATATTAGCCACCTACGTGTACACTTTTGTTCACTGTACGGGAACTCAAATTGCACATGCTGACGCACTAAGCTGCCTTCCCCTGGCAGCTAATGACAGAGAGACTCCAATTCCCCAGGAACTGGTCTTAGTGCTAAATTTTCTGGAATGCTCCCCTGTTCAGACCAGACAAATCCATGAGTGGACAAATCGGGACCCACTATTGCCTAACGTCTAGGAGCAGGTTTTGAAAGTTTGGTCAGGTGGATCAAAATCCAAGGAGATGAAGCCCTATTCTGATCGTAAATATGAACTCTTCAGCCAGGACAGCATATTACTCTGGGGAGCAAGGGTTATCGTGCCCCCGAGGGGGTGAAGGCCATTCTTAGCCGAGCTACATAGTGCTCACCCGGCATTAGCAGAATGAAGATGCTCGCACACAGCTATTTGTGGTGGCCAGACATAGACTTGGATATAGAAACCCTGCTCAAAAGCTGTCCTCAATACCAGCAGGTACAAAAGCTCCTCCACTTGGCTGTATTGCACTCATGGGAATGGCCGGGGCGGCCATGGGTGTGCCTCCATGTCGATTATGTGGGGCCCTTCTTGGGCAAGATGTTCCTCTTACTGATTGACTCCCACTCCAAATGGATGGACGTCTATGAAGTCTGGTTGCCTACATCGGCTGCCACCACAGACTGCGGCAGAGTTTTGCAGTGCATGAGTTGCCGGTGGTCCTCGTGTCCGACAACGGGACTGCTATTACCAGCGGGGAGTATCACAGGTTCACGACCTTTAACGGCATTACCCATATCAAAATCTCACCCTACCACCCAGCATCGAACAGCATGGCTGAGCGGGCAGACCAAACCTTTAACTCCGGGATGAAAAAAATGGAAGAGGATTCCATCAGAGTGAGATTGTCCTGGTTCTTGTTCACATACCAGACAGCGCCACACACGATGACTGGCATTACCCCTGCAGAACTACTAATGATAGGACGTCTCCCCACCCGCGTGACCCTTATCCGGCCAAAATTGGAGGGGAGGATGGAGAAATGCCAGAGGCACAGATGACCAGGCACGATGGTCATAGACGCGAAAGAACTTTCACGGTGGGAGATGCGGTCCTCGCAAAAAACTTTGGAGATGGGCTCAGTTGGCTGTTAGACGAGGTGAGTGCAGTAACTGGACCCCTCTCCTACAATGAGTCGGTAAATGGCCGAATAATTAGACGACACATGATCATCTCTGCAAAAGAACACCAGTCCCACAAGAAGAAATGCAATCTTCATCTACGCTTGAGTTTGTGCCGCATGTAGAGGGCAGGTCACACATTGTGCCACATGCAGAGGGCAGGTCACACAATTGGGAAGCACCAGTGGGGCTTGTGGGCCCGAGGGGGTCGGGGAGACAAACCTGTCGATTTCCACTGAGGAACCTAGTGGACAATTGTCCCCTGAAAAGAAGGTCTTGGAAAAACCAGCCGATTTATTGAACTGAGATGCTCAACATGTCCGAGAAAGCCTCCTGCGAGACTTGACCTGTAAATAGCTATTGTGTAAACAGTTAATGTGTTTTAAGCTTGTTAGCTGTACTTTTAAGTAAAGGGGAAGTGAGGTACCCTGTCCCTTTAAGGGAATGCAAGTGTATTGATCATGTGACTGCACTGACGAATCACTGTACAGCATGGGCAGCTGGGAACTGTAAGTCTAGTTCTGGAGGTTTCTGAGTGAGCACGCATGATCTGGTGCTCTGCCCGATGTGTCAATAAACTATCACTGTCTATTCTTACATCAGCCTCTCCTCATTATTGATTGCAAGCAGCAACTGAAGAGAACATAGGAAGGCATGCAGTTAGAGTTCAGTTGACCAGCGAACTCATTTACCCAAGACATAAAAAGCAGCATAACATGGTTGCCAAATGTCACCACATTTACTAAAGCACAGGGTCATTGACACAACCAAATAGCAATCCTACCAGGTTATGTTACATTAATTTTCTGCACAGGACTCATCAAAATTTAAGTGTACCAACAGGAATCTGAAGGGAACCTCCTTGAAGTCCCAATTACAGTGCTCACCCACACCCTCCACCAGTGCAGAGACACACGCCTTGGTGGAACCTAGCTTTAGAGTAGCCCTGGGATCACAATCTGGTGTGAACATCGCACTTTCTGATCAACAGCAGTCGGTGGTAGGGACTTCCCAGGTTTCCAGCACTTAAGGGTACTGCTGGAGGCCAGAAATTTGCTGAGTCAGATGACGAGCCTCTGGATTTGCTCATACCTCAGTTGCCAGAGCTGCAAACGCAAGCTCGGGAACAACAGGAAGGGATGTCCGCTGCACTCCTCAGATTGCAAGGCACGATGGAGGACTCTGTCCGCCCTCAGGCTGAGGTGATAGCGCAAGCATGCCAACGCACTGAGGTCAACCCCGGTAGGATGGCGGGAGCTATGGAGACCTTGGTCCAGGATATAGCTCCTGCACTGCTGCGCGGGCTGAATTCCATCGCTGATGCCATAGTTGGCCTCCAACAGTGTGTACGGGTGAGGGGTGTAGGCAGCCCGATCTCACTCCAGCTACCCCTTTTCCTCAAGCAGTTAACTAGAGGCCCTTGGGCACCCGTAGGGAGGAGAATCAGCAGGTGTACACCCCAGGGCCATCCACCCAGGTGACTCCGGGAATGTCCAGCCCATCCAAATCCCCTCTCCCTATGTCCCCAGCAGCTCCAGCTCCATAGCTCGAGGGGGGTGCCACTGCCACACAGTAGGTCCCCCAAAGCAGGCTGGGACACTCCAGTCTCGGCTCTCCAGCACATGCCCGCCAAGGTCATCACAGACAGGGTGTAGCAGTCAGCAGGCTGCATCCACTTCCGCTGTGGATGTCCGGAGAACACCAAAATGTAGCAGCAATGTTAGGAAGGTTAAGAAGATGTAACTCTTTTTGTTACAAAACAAATAAACTAAATTAACAAATCAAGGGCCAAAGCAAAAGGCAGCCCCTTAAAGGGAAACTGCAAAAAAAAAGACAAAATGCAAAGGAAACTTACCAACATTAATCTTTTGATTAAAGGGTTTGATAAAGCACCTCAATCCATGTGGTGCCCACTGAGCACAGAGGCTTCAAAGGTGCCAGCGGACACCGCGTGCTCCCTCTACAGGGACACCCAGCCACGAACATAGCCACGGAAAAGGGGCAGGCAGTCAGGTTGGACGACCCCCTCGATCACCTGCTGCCTGGACCTGTTAATGGCCAACTTGGCCAGGCCCAGTAGTAGGTTCACAAGGAGGGCCTCCTCCCTTCCGCTCCCCCTCTGCACCGGGTGCCCATAGTTGAGACCATGAGACTATAAGACATATGAGCAGAAATTAGGCCATTTGGCCCATCGAGTCTGCTCCGCCATTCAATCATGGCTGATAAGTTTCTCAACCCCACTCTCCCTCCTTCTCCCCGTAACCTTTGATCCTCTTACCAATCAAGAACCTATCTATCTTGGTCTTAAATATACTCAATGACCTGGCCTCCACAGCCTTCTGTGGCAATGAATTCCATAGATTCACCACTCTCTGGCTAAAGAAGTTTCTCCTCATCTCTGTTCTAAAAGGTCTTCCCTTTACTCTGAGGCTGTGTCCTCGGGTCCTAGTCTCTCCTACTAATAGAAACATCTTCCCCACGTCCACTCTATCCAGGCCTTTCAGGATTCTGTAAGTTTCAATCAGATCCCCCCTCATCCTTCTAAACTCCATCGAGTATAGACCCAGAGTCCTCAAACGTTCCTCATATGTTAAGCCTTTTATTCCTGGGATCGTTCTCGTGAACCTCCTCTGGACCCTCTCCAGGGCCAGCACATCCTTCCTAAGATACGGGGCCCAGAATTGCTCACAATATTCTAAATGTGGTCTGACCAGAGCCTTATAAAGCCTCAGCAGCACATCCCTGCTTTTATATTCTAGTCCTCTCAAAATAAATGCCAACATTGCATTTGCCTTCCTAACTACCGACTCAACCTGCAAGTTAACCTTAAGAGAATCCTGGACTTGGACTCCCAAGTCCCTTTGCACTCCAGATTTCTGAATTCTCTCCCCATTTAGAAAATAGTCTATGCCTCTATTCTTCCTACCAAAGTGCATGGCCTCACACTTCCCCACGTTGTATTCCATCTGCCACTTCTTTGCCCATTCTCCTAACCTGTCCAAATCCTTCTGCAGCCTCCCTGCCTCCTCAATACTACCTGTCCCTCCACCTATCTTTGTATCACCTGCAAACTTAGCCAGGATGCCCTCAGTTCCTTCATCTAGATCATTAATGTATAAAGTGAAAAGTTGTGGTCCCAACACTGACCCATGCGGAACTCCACTAGTTACCGGCCGTCATCTTGAGAAGGACCCCCTTATCCCCACTCTCTGCCTCCTGCCAGACAGCCAATCTTCTATCCATGCTAGTACCTTGCCTCTAACACCATGGGCTCTTATCTTACTGAGCAGCCTCCTGTGCGGCACCTTGTCAAAGGCCTTCTGGAAGTCCAAGTAGATAACATCCATTGGCTCTCCTTTGTCTAACCTACTCGTTACCTCCTCAAAGAATTCGAACAGATTTGTCAGGCATGACCTCCCCTTGATGAAACCATGCTGACTTTGCCCTATTTTATCATGCACTTCCAAATATTCTGAAATCTCATCCTTAATAATGGACTCTAAAATCTTACCAACAACCGAGGTCAGGCTAATCGGCCTGTAATTTCCGGTCTTTTGCTCCCTTCTTAAACAGGGGGCTTACATTAGCAATTTTCCAGTCCTCTAGGACCCTCCCTGACTCCAGTGATTCCTGAAAGATCGCCACTAACACCTCCACTATCTCTTCAGCTATCTCCTTCAGAACTCTGGGGTGTAATCCATCTGGTCCAGGTGATTTATCCACCTTCAGACCTTTCAGTTTTCCTAGTACCTTCTCCTTGGTAATGGCCACCATACTCACCTCTGCCCCCCGACTCTCTTGAACTTTGGGGATGTCACTCGTGTCTTCCACCGTGAAGACTGACGCAAAGTACCTATTCAGTTCCTCCGCCATGTCTTTGTTCCCCACTACTACTTCTCCAGCATCATTTTCCAGCAGCTCAATGTCCACTTTTGCCTCTCTCTTACCCTTTATATATCTAAAAAAGCTCTTGCAATCTTCCTTTATATTACTGGCTAGTTTACCCTCATATTTAATCTTCTCCCTCCTTATTTCTTTTTTAGTTGTCCTCTGTTGGTCTTTGTAGGCTTCCCAATCCCCTGGTTTCCCACTGCTCTTCGCCGCATTGTATGCTTTCTCTTTAGCTTTTATGCTGTCCCAGACTTCCCTTGTCAGCCATGGTTGCCTCGACCTCCCTTTAGTATGCTTCTTCTTCCTAGGGATAAATTTTTGCTGTGTCTCCCAAATTACTCCCAGAAACTTCTGCCATTGCTGTTCCACTGTCTTTCCTGCTAGGCTCATCTCCCAGTCTATTCTGGCCAGCTCCTCCCTCATGCCTCTGTAGTTGCCTTTATTCACCTGTAGTACTGTTACATTTGATCAGGAGCATGAGGCTGAAGTGCAAGCAAAACAACAGTAAAAGGTTTTACAAGAAACTGAAAAGAGTGTGCAGCCTTCAACAGCCAACATACCCGTGGCCCACTGACTCCACAAGGCCGCCAAAGACACAAGCATCTTGGGAGCCCGTGAACCGACACATCCTACGATTGTACGGAATTGTTGCGTGAAACACTCTCCACCCAGGTCCCCGATGAAAAGGGAGAGGACACCCCCCGTGGAGGGTCCTCCACTGGGGACCTCCGCCGCCGGACAGCGTGTCCGAGCGAAAGGCGAGGGCAAGGAAGTGAAGGGTGTGCAGCAGCAGCCCACACCAGATGATGGTCCGAGCACGGCACCTGCCGCATAGAAGCCAAAGGAACGCAGGACATGAACACCTTGGAAACGTAAAGGCAGTCAAGTCTGGATGCTCCAGCTCCAGGTAACTTGAAAGTGAAAATGCTGGAGTCGGGATGGAGATGTCAGCAGACGTCCACCAAGTCGAAGGACCTGACCAGGTCCCTCAACTTACTCACATCCTAGCATGCAGTGCTGGGCACTGTGACGGACACGGGCCTCAATGGTACAGTTGAAATCCCCCCACGAGGACAATGCACGAGCCCGTGTTGTTGGAGCCAAGATGAGTGGATACTTCGTCAAAGAAGCTCACATGCTGCTGTGCGCCCAGGGGAGCGTACACATTCACAAAGTGAAGCGCCACGCCCCCTAGGCGCACAGTAAGGTGCAGCAACCAGCCTGACACCGGCTCTTTGACCCCCAAGGTCTCCGGCTGAAAATGTGGGGCCAACAAGATAGCCACCCTGCCAGAATTGTAGGCTAGGTGATTCATGTAGACTCCCCCTCACCACTCCAGGAGCCATGTAGCTTTGTCTGGACCCTGTCTCAGCGACCACGATTACTCGCTAAAATATCCTGGAGATTCCGTAAAGGGATGAGGGGAGAATCGGTGGGGACACCAGGGGATCCACCACCTCACCCGACAACGACTCTAAGTCGTCCCCAGTGCTCACCACCGAGACCCAGCCCTCCTCCAGGTCGTCGCCTCCAGCTTCCAACCCCTCCCCTGTATTAAGGGGGCTGTTCGGAGCTGCCAGTCGGCTCCACATCCACCTCGATCCCAACCCCAGGGTCAAGGGCAGAGGGATCCTCTCTGGTCTCCTCTTGGGGATCTGGGCCAAAGGGCTGTGGCAGCTCAGAGTCCCGCTCCCCTGTATTAAGGGGGCTGTTCGGAGCTGCCAGTCGGCTCCACATCCACCTCGATCCCAACCCCAGGGTCAAGGGCAGAGGGATCCTCTCTGGTCTCCTCTTGGGGATCTGGGCCACAGGGCTGTGGCAGCTCAGAGTCCCGCTCCCCCTCAGGCACCTGGTCGCCGAGCGAGTCCGGAAAAAGCTCTGGAACCAGGACGGAGTCGCCCGGTGCTGAAGGTTGGGAGGGGGTGGGGAGGCCCTTCCTCACCACCGCCTCCCGATAACCCAGCAGTTGGGGCCATGAAGGGACTGCTGCAGTCCCCTGGCGGGCCAGGTGGCATCTCGGGGGTACAAGGCGGGTTGGAATGGGGCATCACCACAAGGGCGATACCCTCACCGACCCCCCAGGGGCCCTGCTCAGGGGACTGCAGCAAGGGGTTGGGGATTTGGGCTTCCCTCAGAGGGCAGAGTGAGGAATTACGGGGCAGAGATGCCACCACCTTTTCATTGTGGGAGGGGACACTTCCCACCTCACAAGTGGCGAGGTCCTGCACCTCTGAGGGGTGGCGTCTCTTCCGGGGTTGGCTGGGGCTGGGAGACCTCCATCTGCGAGATCCCTGCCACCTTGTCCAGTCCCTCCAGATGCTCCGCCCTCTGGGCTTTGTGCAGGTTCACCCTTTTTAATTGGATCACCGGCTCAGGGTCGCGTGCCCCATCGCCGCGGGACACGGGATCGCACGCATGAACGACGCTGGGGCCAGCACATGGCGCTGAGGTGCACATGGGTCCGGGAGCACACGCAGAGACGTCGCTGGGGCCGGATGATGATTTTCTCCCTGATCCGGTGTCCCTGGGTGTCTGGGGATCAGGGTTCATTTGAAGAGTTCGGAGGGTTTGGAGAGCCGCCTCCACATTGTGGGTCTTCCATTGCACGTTCTTCCAGCACGGGGCCTCTCCCCTTGCCTCACCGGCAGCCGGCGGCACCTCCCCTTGCTGGGAGGAAGATGGAGTGGTGGCTGGGGGAGGAGCGGCGGTGCCAGCCATGGCCGTCTGAGTGACATTGGCGGCCTTGGAGGGGGGGCGGTTCTTTCAGACGTGCCCCAACACCTTGCAGGCACCGCACGCTGTCCGCCGACCAGAAGACGCGGGTGAATGTAGCTCTTTACCCGCCTGGCCCTGGTCAGGAGGTGGAACGGTGACGGAGCCGCGGGAGCAGCGGAGGCTACGGAAGCAGCCACTCCCGCATAGGTCTTCTTGGCCGTTCCCACCACTGGTGATAGTGCCGCCTCCACAGCTGCCCCGGAGGGCCCGGCCACTGGACACTCCGCGGCAGCCATTGGGGGGATGAGCCACACCCACTTCGAACCCTGTCTGTAGCAACAGTGTTTAGAAAGGGGGTGAGGGGGTAAAGGAGGATTACCCTCTCCCTCCTGATGGTGTGTAAAGACAAAAGGGGAGGAGAGAGACAGGGAAAAAGGACAGGGAGGCACAGAAGGGGAAAGGGTAATGGGTGCAGGGTGGGTGGGTGTCGCTGGGTGGATGGAGCTGGGAGGTGGGGGCCTAGCTGTTCTTCCCATAGGGGGAGGGCGATGTCCTCACTAGGCAGCTGGTACTGCCTGGCACACAGAAGTCAGGTCTGTCCCTGTTCACCAGGCAGCACCTGCTACCTGGACTTGGACACGGGCAGAGCGAGGGGGTGGGGGGGCAAGATGTTAAATGGACACACACACACACCCCTTCTCCCCGAGTCCCTTCAGTCATCTTCTTCCTCCCCCTACAAAGCAACATGACCTTCACAGCCCCCACCAAACAAAAGTCCAGACACCCACTGCAGATGTAATGAAAAAAGTCACTGCCTCCTGGCCTCCCTGTCTTGCAGCACCCCTCCCCCCTCTCTCTCTGCCCTCCAATTCTTCAGGCCTTGCAGGCCCCAGGCCCCTGCAGCCCCGGCAACAACACCAGCAGTCGGTTTCTAATGTCCATTGGGCAGCAGCAAAACCAGAGCAGCTTGTATGTTGGGAAAAGGAATAGTAGCAGCAGGGTGCAGCCCTCCCAGTAGCAGCAGCCACAGCCAGCACCAGAACACTGCACACAGCAACAGCTCACACTCAGGCAGGGACCAGCTGCACCTGAGCCTAACAGGAAGCACAGCCTGGGTATGGGTGTTAATCACTTGTACATAATGTTCACTATTGTCAATAAATTCCCAAGAATGTCTCCCTGCCTGTTACTCCTTGTTCTGATGAGCAGTGTTCATGTCACTCAGATGTGAAACCTTTCTGCACAAGATAAAGGCAGGTGTCTCAGTCCAGGGCCACTTCCTTGCACTTTGTGCATTCTTCAGACCAAAGTGATGGTCCAGCCTCACACTCCCTGGACACTGATGCCTGCATCTCGACAGCGCTTGGCATTGCTGCCAGAATATTGTGGGCAGGTATCACAGAGTTCCGTTATTCATTCTGTCCTCTCACCATCCATAAGTTGGGGTCGGCCCCCATCTCTTCAGCATCTGTGACCAGTGACACTGTGCTCTTGAAGGGCTCAGGTGCTGAAGGTGAACGAAGGATCAGATGCTCTTAAAGTTTCATGGCTGTGTCTCTATGATGTGACCCTGATCACAGAGCACAAGCAAGCTGCCCTCAACCAGAAGGAGTCAGACATTCACCGAGGCTATGTGAAGATCTATGGAGTGTCCTCATTGCATGTCATCATTATCCTCCTTGAATCGAGCAACTATTAAGGCCTCCACTGCATCTCCATGACAGGAGCCTTGTCACAGAGGGTATGTGCACTACCATAAGCCAGACTGGAGTCGAATGTTCATAGATGCAATGTGAGGATCTATGGTGTCTCCTCACTGCATGTCGTCATCATCCTCCACACATCTAGCCACTATGAGGGCCTCCCGAGCGCCCCTGCCTCGTCTGGCCAGTGCGAGGGCCTCAACAACATCATCGTCGCTTTTGAGGACCTCCTCACCTTCATCCCCATCAGAGTCCTCCTAATTTTTTTTGATTCATCCATGGGATGTGGGCTTCACTGGCTGGGCCAGCATTTATTGCCCATCCCTAGTTGCACTTGAGAAGGTGGTGGTGAGCTGCCTTTTTGAACTGCTGCAGTCCATGCAGTGTAGGTACACCCACAGTGCTGTTAGGAAGGGAGCTCCAGGATTTTGACCCAGAGACAGTGAAGGAACGGCGATATATTTGCAAGTCAGGATGGTGAGTGACTTGGAGGGGAACTTCCAAGCGGTGGTATTCCCATCTATCTGCTGCCCTTGTCCTTCTAGATGGTAGTGGTCGTAGATTTGGAAGGTGCTGTCTAAGGAGCCTTGGTGAATTCCTGCAATGCATCTTGTAGTTGGTACACACTGTTGCCACTGTGCGTCGGTGGTGAAGGGAGTGAATGTTTGTGGATTTGGTGCCAATCAAGCGGACTGCTTTGTCCTCGATGGTGTCAAGCTTCTTGAGTGTTGTGGGAGCTGCAGTCATCCAGGCAAGTGGACAGTATTCCATCACACTCCTGACTTGTGCCTTGTAGATGGTGGACATGCTTTGGGGAGTCAGTAGGTGAGTTACTCATTGCATGATTCCTAGCCTCTGACATGCTCTTGTAGTCACAGTATTTATATGACTAGTCCAGTTCAGTTTCTGGTCAATGGTAACCCCCAGGATGTTGATAATGGGGGATTCAGTGTTGGTAATGCCATTGAATATCAAGGGGCGATGGTTGGATTCTCTCTTATTGGAGATGGTCATTGCCTGGCAGTTGTGTGGCGTTAATATTACTTGCCACTTGTCAGCCCAAGCCTGAATATTGTCCATGTCTTGCTGCATTTGGACATGCACTGCTTCAGTATCTGAGGAGTTGCGAATGGTGCTGAACATTGTGCAATCATCAGTGGACATCCCCACTTCTGACCTTATGATGAAAGGGAGGTCATTGGTGAAGCAGCTGAAGATGGTTGGGCCGAGGACACTACCCTGAGGAACTCCTGCAGTGATGTCCTGGAGCTGAGATGACTGACCTCCAACAACCACACCACCTAGGTATGACTCCAACCAGTGAAGAGTTTTCCACCTGATTCCCATTGACTCCAGTTTTGCAAGGGCTCCTTGATGCCACATTCGGTCAAAAGCTGCCTTGATGTCAAGGGCAGTCACTCTCACCTCACCTTGGAAGTTCAGTTCTTTTGTCCATGTTTGAACCAAGGCTGTAATGAGCTCAGGAGCTGAGTGGTCCTTGCGGAACCCAAATTGGGCATCAATGAGCAGGTTATTGCTAAGCAAGTGCCGCTTGATAGCACTGTTGATGATCCCTTCCATTATTTTACTGATGATCGAGAGTATACTGATGGGGTCGTAATTGGCCGGGTTGGATTTGTCTTGCTTTTTGTGTGTACACGACATACCTGGGCAATTTTCCACATAGCTGGGTAGATGCCAATGGTGTAGCTGTACTGGAACAACCTCCAGCTCCTGCATCTCCTCCTCAGCCAGCTCCTCTCCCCATTACAGCGCCAGGTTATGAATGGTGCAGCAGACAACGACGATGCGTGACACCCTCTGTGGACTATATTGCAGGGCTCCACAGACCGGTCCAGGCACCAGACCCTTATTTTCAGCATCCCGGTGGTCTGCTCCACCAAGGTGCAAGTTGCAGCATTAGCCTCGTTATACCTGCTCTCTGCTGCAGTCTGAGGCCGCCGCAGGGGTGTCATCAGCCACATCCTCTGCGGGTAGCCCTTGTCCCCAAGGATCCAACCCTGCAGCCTCTGTGGACCCTGGAAGATGTCAGGAATCTGTGATGGACTGAGAATGTAGGAGTCATTCCCACTACCTGGAAACCACGCAGAGACCTGCAGGATGTGTTTCTGATGGTCGCACACCAGCTGCACATTTAGCAAATGGAGTCCCTTGTGGTTGACATAGTTGACCATGTGTTGCGACGGAGATCTGAGCACCATGTGAGTACAGTCGATTGCACCCTGCACCTGTGGGAAACCCAAGATTTGGGCAAATCCAATCGCTCTTGCATCCTGGCTGACCTGGTCCCGTGCGAAATGCACAAAGTTGTGTGACCTCATGTAGATGGTGTCTGTGAGCTCATGGATGTCGTTGTGGCTTGTGATATCCCACAGAGGTCACCTGTGGAGCCCTGAAAGAAGCCACTTGCATGGAAATTGAGCACCTCTGTCACTTTCATGGCCAGAGGCAGTGGATGCTCTCCATGTCCCCGTGGCCTAAAATCCTGCAGTAGCTGGAGGATGTAATCGACCAGTTCCCTAGACACGCGCAGCCTTTGGCAACATTGGTTCTTGGTCATCTGCAGGAATGAAAAGCGACATCTATGCACCCTGAGTCTAGCTAGGCGTTGACTAGCAATGGCTCGCTGTAGAACTGCGGTAGCATGTTGGGGATCCCCAGCCGCCCCTTCTTCCTGAGGGTACTGCTCCTTCCTCTGCGCAGTCAGGTGCCTCTGTCATTCTCTTCTCCTTCGCTCTATGTAAACCATGAGACATACAGCTAGTTTACCAGACTCCATGATCCTGATGTACTCCTCCTGTAGGAGGAAAGAGAGAGATGCATGGGTTAGCTTGTTCGTACTAAGAACCTCTCTTGATTAAGTGTGAAGGCCCCAAAATGCATCCCAGAGAGTGCTGACCCCACTTGAATGGTCAGAGTTTAGTGCGCTGCATGGATGCCCGAAATTCTACCTTCCTCCGCCCCACTCCACCTGATCGATTGGCTGCAAAAGCCCATTGGACTGCATGCTGTGCTCTAAGCTCAGACACAGGCATTCTCCTAATCCACACTGCAAGGCTGCACTGTTAGCTTGAAATGTGAAGGAGACTAGTCCAAACCGGGATGATGACATTGGAAGGGGTTGTGAGCGCTTCTACCAGTGACTGCTCCACGGCCGGCTTTAGCAAGGAGATTGTACAACGTGCCCAGTCGTCCACCTGTTCTGCAGTCCACTGAAACACTCATTAGTTTGCAGTCTGTGCCCAAGGGGTAAAAAGCTCTGGAGCATATGGTGACACTTTCATGCCTCTGCGTGCTTTACTGCGCAGATAAGCTAGAGACCCGACGCCAATCATATCAATACGGCTGCACCTGAACTGTCTCAGCTACAGAGGAATGGTCAATTTTTCAAGGTGCCCCTAATGCGTGGCCACTTCCCTCACCCACCACCACCACCACCCCCCCGCCTCGCACATACTTGTGCGCTATCTTCAACTGCGAGGCAGCCTTTGCCACCGTCCCCCCTCCAAACGTCCCTCAACCTTGAAGTCCGACAGGTGTCCCTCGGGAGCGCTCCACAATGTTACTGTGCACTCACCTCTGAGCTCTCCTCAAAGTGCCGCCCGCCAAGTGCATGCCTTTTATATGCTGTTGTGAAACAGGTCTGCGTGCAATCACGCTGATGTGGGCGGACGATACAGCGGGGGGCGGGGGATGCGATTCTGGCGGATTGGCCTTATAATGATATGCAGATGTATTCAAATGAGGTTCTCTATGTCCAACGGTGGAAAATGTGGCCTGCCATTGACGGGCTGTGTGGATGACTGCAAATAGGTTTCATGACTTTTTGAAATCGATTTTTGGCTTTCTCGCCATATTGTCCACTCAGGGCACTGAACATGCTCAATGCCAGCAGGCACATATGATTCCACCCATAGTTTCTCAACTCTGATATACTGGTGGCACAATTGACCTTAGGTGGACCAATTTTGCAGGATTTCCAAGGCTGCTTCAAGTTCCAAAATAGTGTCCATAGTGTGCGTGCACATTTCTGACGGGAAGCACACTGGACACCACATTAGTAACAGGTTAACGCGTGTGTGCACTTTGCACTGATTCGACACCAGCTGTGCAATTTTGGAGCTCCACGCTCCAGCCAATGACCTCCTTTAACCTCATACAGCTGAACACAATATTAAACTGCATGAAGGAACACCACCAGCACTATTTAAACTACTTACAGGTTAAATGCTGTTTTTTTTTCTGACTGTTGCTCTAACTTGACACATTTTTGCTGTTTTTCAAAGCTGTTTCAAGTTTCCGAAGTCTATAGAGAGTAATGTGGCAAGTGCAGAATGTCTTGATGTCTTCAAGGCCTCTCTGCACAAACTAGTTTCTTTTAGGCATGGATCCACCAGTAGGCCTTCCTCTTGGAATAGAGCTCGACCTGGAGCAGAGCAGGACAAGCTGCTAGGAGAAGGAAAGGAGAAAGGGAGAATGGCTCTCAGCAAGTGGTTATATCCCCTGAGGGAGTTCAGAGAACAATTCTCCTACCTGAACCTCAATGATGACCAATGTTTCAGATGTGTTGCAGACGGGAAGGGGATTAATTTAAACAGTCCTGATTTCTCCACTCATTGCCCTTCTGGAAACAGAAAACTGCTTTTGATTTTTGATTCCCCCCCTTTATAAGTGGTGTTGTGTTTTCCCCAACCCTTCAGTTTGGAGTGATCCAATCCTCTATTAATAACCCCACAGCAAACTCGAGATAAATTTAAAATAAGAGGGATGGTGTATTTTACACACACACAAGAAGGGGATCTGCCCCTTTTTGCACTCATGATAAAAGAGGGATAACGGAAAGAAAAGGGGCACAGGACGAGACCTCAATATAAGTAAGAGTTATGGTCTCACATGAGTCCAGAGCCCAGAATCAAAAGGTCCAGTGGCGTATTCCTTCAGAGGTTAGCAGGCTGAAACTGTTGCAGGGTGATTTGTCTTTCCAGAAGCAAGGACTTCCAAGACGGGAGAAGGCACGTAGGGATGAATTAGTCTTGAAGGCACAGCTATAGAAGTTCTAATGTTCCAGTAGTTCACAGTGTAGGTGAGGGCCAGGCACTTCACCTGGACAGAGCTCCTTCTGCTGCTACCTGTTGGATGGTAAAATGTAGACTGCCTGGGTTCAGTTCCACACAAGAATATTACAGGTTCTAGCACCTTGGGGAGGTCATGTGACATACCTCCCACCACTTCTCCTGGGTACTGAACAAAGGATGTGTTTTCCCAGGTCTGGAATCTTGATGTGTTTAATAGAGGAGTCAAGGTCCCTTTTGTCCTTTGCAGACATCCCATTTCCATTTCACAGAATCACAAGAGTGCAGAAGAGGCTTTTCAGCCCATTGCTGGAGCTCTGCCTTAGAAATGTAAAGGGATGGGTGCATTTCTTTGGAATGTGATTGTCGGCTGTCACAGAGGGCATTAGCACCTCTTTAAAGATAATGAGGTCCCTGCTAGTTTCTGAAGGTTATAAATCCCTCTGGTATGAGTCATGGCTAGTTAGGGTAAAGCCTTGTCCACTTTTAAAATAAAAAAAATAATTTTATAAAGTAGCCAGGTTGACGTAGATACTTTAATATTTTCCTTCCCGTCTTCTGTATGGGACAGATGTCTCTGATTTACCGCTGCAGCAACAGCTTCAGGTTTAGAGTAGGGCACGGACAGTTTTATCTGTGGCTATGAAGGTGACGATGGAAATGAATGTTTATTCATCAGCTCCTTCCAGGCTGCTGATGGTAATATTCGAAACATCTTGTACTAGGGAGGCCAGGGATTCCTATGAATCAGTGGGGATGTTCAAGGATGTTTGGAGAACATCCCTGAAGCATTTCCTCTGTCCTTCTGGGAGTCTCTTGCCACAACGAAGTTGGGAATAGAACGGGAGCCTGGTGTTAGACATGTAAACAACCTGACCTGCCCAGCGAAGCTTGTTTTGAATAATTAGCACTTCACTGTTGGGAATGTTAGCCTGGAAGAGGAGGCTGACGTTAGACCACCAGTCCTGTCAATGCGAAGGATTTTTGCAGAGGCAGCAATGAGGTACCTGCCGTATTTGTTCAAGTCCAAATTATATGGGAGTACGGCATCACTGCTGCCCAGTAAACCATAACCTTTAGTCCCAGGTTTGACATCCAGTCTTTGACTACTCTTCTATTCAGTTGCCCGAAGAATGAGTAGAGGAGGTGGTGGATTTCATCATCTATGTCTACCTTTGTTGAGAGGAGACTCCCGAGATATGGAAAGCAGTCAATGCTTTCTAGCATCCCGTGGCGAATTTTGATCATCTGGCTGTTAATGTCTATGAGAGTGGGCTGGAGAGAACCTTAACTTTCTGGTTATTTAAATTAAGTGCCATCCTCGTGTATTCTTTGGTGAAAGAGTCAACATTAACTGGAGCTCAGCCTCCGAGTGAGCACAAACACAAGCATCTTCTATGCACTGAAGCTCAACAACTGAGGTTGGAGTGACCTTGGTTTTGGAGTGGAGGCAACGAAGGTTGAAGTTTCCTGTCGGTCCTGTAGGTTATTCCCACTCCTGTGGGGAGCTTGCTGGAAGTGAAGTGCATGATTGCGGCAAGAAAAATGGAGAACAGGGTTGGTAGGCACAGCCTTGTTTGACCCCAGTCCATACTGAGATCAGGTCAGTGATGGTTTCATTAATAAAGATAGCAGCTTGCATATCATGTAGTAGGAAAAGGATGGTGACAAATTTTTGAAGGCAGCCAAATATGAAGCAGGGTTTCCATAAACACTCACATTTGATGGAAGCAAAGGCTTTCATGAGGTCAAAAAAGGCCATGGTTGTATCCTTTGACAATCCTGTTCACTATCTGCAACTCCTCCAACCTTAGTGTCGTCTGCAAACTTACTAATTAGCCCAGTTACATTTTCCTCTAAATCATTTATGTATACTACAAACAGCAAAGGTCCGAGCACTGATCCCTGCGGAACTCCACTAGTCACAGCTCTCCATTCAGAAAAGCACCCTTCCACTGCTACCCTCTGTCTTCTATGACCAAGCCAATTCTGTATCCATCTTGCCAGCTCACCTCTGATCCCGTGGGACTTTATCTTCTGTACCAGTCTGCCAAGAGGGACCTTGTCAAAGGCCTTACTGAAATCCATGTATATAACATCCACTGCCGTTCCATCGTCGATCATCTTTGTCACTTCCTCGAAAAACTTGATCAAGTTAGTGAGTCACGACCTCCTCTTCAAAAAACCATGCTGCCTCTCACTAATACACCCATTTGCTTCCAAATGGTAGTAAATCCTGTCAAGAAGAGTCTTCTCCAATAATTTCCCTACCACTGACATAAGGCTCACTGGCCTGTAATTTCCTGGATTATCCCTGCTACCCTTCTTAAACAATGGAACAACATTGGCCATTCTCCAGTCCTCTGGGACCTCACCCGTGGCCAGTGAGGATACAAAGATTTCTGTCAAGGCCCCAACAATCTCCTCCCTTGCCTCCCTCAGTACTCTGGGGTAGATCCCATCTGCCCCTGGGGACTTATCCACCTTAATATTCTTCAAGACGCCTAACACCTCCTCTTTTTTGATCTCAACATGATCCAGGCTATCTACACACTCTTCCCTAGACAAATCGACCGCTAAGTCCTTCTCTTTGGTGAATACTAATGAGAAGTATTAATTTAGTATCTCATTCACATCAAATTTCATGCCTCTCCCCCTGGCCCATTAGGCACTGAACCTTCCAGAAGCAATGGCCCAGCAATGTTGCAACAATAACTAATTTAACAATCTTCAGTGCTATGGCTGTTGGGAGGACAATGCAGACCTCACTGTTGGCCTTAAATACCTGGCCGTGCCACCCCAGCCTTACCGACACCCGTAGACCTGGGTGCGTGGCGCCTCTAAAACTCAAGGGCCTCCTGCTCAAAATGACTTAATGTGGAGAGCTGTGCCTGGCCGCCTCCAGTCCTCACATGCTCGGACACGTTATGAGCATTCTTCTCCTGAAAAAGAGAGAAGACCATTCATTAGGGCAAATTGCACATGGACAGGGGAGAGAGCTCATCCTGAGTGAGACACAGCCAAAGTGAGATAAAAACAAAAAGCTGGAAACTGCGGATGCTGGAAATCCAAAACAAAAACAGAATTACCTGGAAAAACTCAGCAGGTCTGGCAGCATCGGTGGAGAAAAAATCAGTTAATGTTTCGAGTCTTCATGACCCTTCGGCAGAACTGAGTATAGTTAGGAGAAAGGTGAAATAAAGTGAGTGTGGGTATTGGCAATTTGGTGCACAGTGGGAATTTGATGCAGAAGGGAAGGGGTGCTCTTTGCATTTTTTTCTTTGCTATCCAACTCCTTAAATTTCAGAGAGTGGTCTTGCCCTGCTGCAGCAATAGAGGCTACAAGGGAAAGGAATGACTGGTAAGTAGTGGGTAAGGTCGGGTAAGTATTTACTACTTTCATCACTTATAGTTTAAGGTCTTTTTGTGGTTTATAGTTTGTATATTCTGTAGGAATGAGAATCAGGAAAGAAGGGCCCCAGAGTAATTGATTTAAAAGGTTTAATTTAAAGGGATAAGTCATGGCAGGTAAGCTCAAAGCTGTGGTGTGCTCCTCGTGCTCCATGTGGGAAGCCGGGGACATTTCCAATGCCCGGGACCAGCATTTGTGTAGGAAGTGTGTCCAGATGCAGTTCCTGGAAGCTCGGGTTTCAGAGCTGGAACAGCGGCTGGGGACACTGTGGAGTATCCGCGAGTCTGAGACCATCGTGGATGGCACGTTTAGAGAGGTGGTCACATCGCAGATGAAAGGACTTGAGGAAAGAAGGGAATGGGTGACCACCAGGCAGTGCAAGGGAAATAGGCATGTAGTTCAGGAGTCCCCTGGGGTCCCGCTCACAAATTAGTATTCCAATTTGGAAGTGCAGACAGAGCCATATATAGACGGGATGGTCAAATGGTTCCTACAGGGAGTGCAGACAGAGCCAAGCTTCTGGCACCACAAGCAGTCTGTCTGTATTGGAGAGAGGAAGAGAGGAAGAGCAATAGTAATAGGGGATTCTATAGTCAGGGGAACAGATAGGCACTAATGTGGCCATCAACGTGACTCCAGGATGGTGTGTTACCTCCCTGGTGCCAGGGTCCGGGATGTTACTGAACGGCTGCAGGGCATACTGAAAGGGGAGGGTGATAAGGCAGAGGTCATGGTACATGTTGGTACCAATGACATAGGTAGAAAGAGGGATGAGGTCTTGCATCAAGAATTCAGGGAGTTAGGCAGTAGGCTAAAAAGTGAGACCTCTCGGGTTGTAATCTCTGGATTACTCCCAGTGCCACGTGCTAGCGAGCACAGAAATAGGAGAATAGCACAGATGAATGCGTGGCTTAAGTGTTGGTGCAGGAGGGAGGGTTTTAGATTCCTGGATCACTGGGGCCGTTTCTGGGGAAGGTGGGACCTATACAAGCGGGACGGTCTACATCTGAACAAGAGCGGGACTAACATCCTTGCAGGCGGATTTGCTAGTGGTGTTGGGAGGAGTTTAAACTAATTTGGCAGGGGGAGGGGACACAGAATGTTAGCAGAATAGGGACACATCATAAAACAGTAAAACAATCAAGTCAGAGGGAGTACAGCTGCATTAAGCTTCAAGGGACTAAGGCAAGGCTGGATGGCCTCTACTTTAATGCCAGGTATTACAGGTTATACAGATGAGTTAAGGGTGAGGATTGACACGTGGAATGTGATATCGTAGCCATCACAGAGACATGGTTGAAGGAGGAGCATGATTGGCAGCTCAACATTCCGGGATATAGAATCTTCAGGCGAGGCAGGGGAGAGGGTAAAAGAGGAGGAGGCATTGCATTATTAATTAAGGAGTCAGTTACTGCAGTAAGGAGAGATGATATCTTGGAGGGGGCATCGAATGAATCTTTGTGGGTAAGCTTAGGAATAAAAAAAGGGGCAGCCACATTGTTCGGTGTTTATTATAGACCCCCAGATAGTCAGTGGGAAATTGAGGAGCAAATATGTGCACAATTTGTGGAGGTGTGTAAAAACAATAACAATAGGGAAATTATATTAGGTGATTTCAACTTTCCCAACATTAGTTGGGTTAGCCATAATGCTAAGGGCTTGGATGGAGTGGATTTCTTGAAATGTGTACAGGAGAACTTTTTAGGTCAATATGTAGAGGGTTCAAGAAGGGATGGTGCAGTGCTGGACCTAATTCTGGGAAATGAAGCCAGACAGGTGGCTGAGGTGGTGGTGGGGGAGCATTTTAGTGATAGCGACCACAACATGGTACAATTTAAGTTTGTTATGGACAAAGAAATAGACAAGTTACAAAAAAATGTTTTGGATTGGGGGAGAGCGGATTTTAGTAAAATAAGGCAGGATCTGGCCAAGGTAGACTGAGAACAGCTACTTGTGGGGAAATCTACAGAGGAGCAGTGGAGGGCATTCAAAAAGGAAATGGGGAAGGTACAGGCTCAACATGTTCCCTCTAGGGTGATAGGAAACAGTAACAAGCCCAGAGAACCATGGATGACTAGAGATATTCAGGATACGATGAGAAGGAAAAGAGAGGCTTTGAGCAGGTACAAGGGGAGCAAATCAGCGGAGGCATCAGTGGAGTACAGAAAGTGCAGGGTGGAGCTTAATAAAGCAATTAGGAGAGCAAAGAGGAGATACGAGAAAGCTCTGGCTGGTAAAAGTAGAGAAAATCCCAAGACATTCTATAAGTATATCAATGGGAAGGGAATAACCAGGGCAAGAGTAGGGCCCATTAGGGACCAAGGGGGTAAAATCTATGGGTGGAGCCAGAGGACGTCAGTAGAGTGTTGAACGAATCCTTCAAATCCGTCTTCACCCAAGAGAATGAGGATGAAGTTATGGAACTTGGGGATGGAGACTGCGAGGTTCTTGAGCAAATTGAAATAGGGAGTGACAAGGTATTGGAGGTGTTGGCAGGCTTAAAAGTGGACAAATCTCCAGGTCTGGATGATTTGTGTCCCAGGCTGCTGAGGGAGGCAAGGGAGGAGATCGCAGATGCTCAGACCCAAATTTTTAACCCCTCTCTGGCCACGGAGGAGGTGCCAGAGGACTGGAGAACAGCTGCTGTGGTTCCGCTATTTAAGAAGGGTTGTAGAGAGAAACCAGGGAACTACAGACCAGTGAGTCTCACATCGGTGGTAGGGAAACTATTGGAGAAAATTCTGAAGCAGAGAATCTATCTCCACTTGGAGAGGCAAGGTTTGATCAGGGATAGCATGGCTTTGCCAGAGGGAGGTCATGCCTAACAAATTTGATTGAATTTTTTGAGGAGGTGACCAGGTGTGTAGATGAGGGTTGTGCAGTTGATGTAGTTTATATGGATTTCAGCAAAGCCTTTGACAAGGTCCCACATGGGAGACTTATAAAGAAGGCAAATGCACATGGGATACATGGTAATTTGATGAGGTGGATTCAAAATTGGCTTAGCTGTAGGAGACAGAGGGTGATGAGAGAAGGCTACTTTAGTGACTGGAAGCCATGTTCCAGTGGCGTACCACAGGGATCTGTGCTGGGTCCCCTATTATTCGTCATTTATATAAACGACGTAGATGACTATGTGGGGGGTAGGATTAGTAAGTTTGTGGATGACGCAAAGATTGGCCGGGTGGTTAACTGTGAAGCTGAGTGTCTTGGACTACAGGAAGATATAGACGAGATGGTCAAATGGGCAGATAAGTGGTAGATGGAATTTAACCCTGAAAAGTGTGAGGTGATACACTTTGGAAGGAGTAATTTGACAAGGAAGTATTCAATGAACGGCATGACACTAGGATGTTCTGAGGAACAAAGGGACCTTGGCATGTGTGTCCAAAGATCTCTGAAGGCGGAAGGGCATGTTAGTGGGGGTGGTGAAAAAGGCATATGGGACACTTGCCTTTATCAATCGAGGCATAGATTACAAAAGTAGGGAGGTCATGTTGGAGTTGTATAGAACCTTGGTGAGGCCACAGCTGGAGTACTGTGTACAGTTCTGGTCGCCACATTATAGGAAGGATGTGATTGCACTGGAGGGGGTGCAGAGGAGATTCACCAGGATGTTGCCTGGGATGAAACATTTAAGTTATGAAGAGAGGTTGGATAGACTTGGGTTGTTTTCATTGGAGCAGAGAAGACTGAGGGGCGGCCTGATCAAGGTGTACAAGATTATGAGGGGCATGGACAGGGTGGATAGGGAGCAGCTGTTCCCCTTAGTTGAAGGGTCAGTCATGAGGGGACATAAGTTCAAGGTGAGGGGCAGGAGGTTTAGGGGGAATGTGAGGGAAAACTTTTTTACCCAGAGGGTGGTGACGGTCTGGAATCTGCTGCCTAGGAGGGTGGTGGAGGCAGGTTGCCTCACATCCTTTAAAAAGTACCTTGATGAGCACTTGGCACGTCATAACATACAAGGCTATGGGCCAAGTGCTGGTAAATGGGATTAGGTAGGTAGGTCAGGTGTTTCTCACGTGTCGGTGCAGACCCGATGGGCTGATTCTGTGATTCTGTAACTCGACTCGTGCATGCCACACCCCAAACAGAGTGGGGCATATCAGGTCTCCAGTGCCTCCTCTCCCCACTGCTGCTGATCACTCAGACCAAGACGCTAGGCCTGCTCCACACCCCCTCACCTTGGACACATGCTGCCTACATCACATTCGGAATCACATGGTATTTCCTCCCATATCAAGGAGACATAATTACATGCAGCATTGAGGGCAGCAGATGGTTCTTTGCCATGACACCTTGAGGCTCCCCTTCCACCATCTCATCACCCTGATTAGGACATGTCCTGGAGTTCTGAGTATGTGCCTAGCTGCATCTCCTGCAGGTTGCCCCCAGACTAGTCATGTGTGACTAAGAACAACACATGTTGCGGGGGAGAACTCATCTCCTCATGAACCACTCAGGCTGACCTCAGTATGGGCACTATCTGCTTGGCTGCCCAGCAAAGGAAAAATGATTTAATGTGATTGCATGGGAAGGTGCTGTGGGAGGGGGTTGAGGTATATGGGGTGATGGATGAGTGGACCAGGGTGTCACGCAAGCATGACCCAGACCTCCCTGTCACTCGCCATTTCAACACACCACCCTGCTCTCATGCCCACATGTCCGTCCTTGGCTTTCTGCAATTTTCCAGTGAAGCTCAACGCAAACTGCAGGAACAGCACCTCATCTTCTGGCTAGGCACTTTGCAGCCTTCTGGAATTAATATTGAGTTCAACAATTTCAGATCATGAACTCTCTCCTCCATCCACACCCCCTTTCCAATCCCCCTTTTTCCAATAATTTATAATATTTTTTTACACTATATATTATTCTTTTCCCTCCTGTTTTTAAATTTATTTTGAACTATTGTTTCATCTCCACCTTTTAGCCCATTTAGATCCCTTCCCCCCACCCCACCCGCATTAGGGCCATCTGCCACTAGCTTGCTTCCCTTAATGTCCCCATTAGCATATCTTTTGGATAATATCACCACCATCAACACCCCTTTGTCCTTTTGTCTATGACATCTTTGGCAGTCTCTTCTTGGCCTCCACCTATCACTGGCCCTCTATCGAGCTCTCCTGTCCCACCCCCTTTAGCCAGCATATATTTCATCTAATTTCTATATGTCTTAGTTCTGATGAAGGGTCATATGGACTTGAAATGTCAACTGTATCCCTCTCCGCAGATGCTGTCAGACCTGCTGTGTTTTTCCAGGTATTTTTGTTTTTGTGGTTGGAAATAATACATTTGGTTCCCTCATCCAAATCAGTGATATATATTGTGAATAGCTAGGGCCCAAGCACTGATCCGTGCGGTACCCCATTAGTCACCACCTGCCACTCCAAAAAAGGCCGATTTATTCCTACTTTCTGTTTCCTGTCTGCTAACCAATTCTCAATCCATACCAATATATAACCCCAATCCCATGTGTATTAATTTTACACACTAACCTCTTATGTGGGACTTTATCAAAAGCTTTCTGAAAATTAAAATACACCACATCCACTGGATCTCCCTCATCTATTCTGCTAGTTACATCCTCAAAAAACTCCAGCAGGTTTGTCAAACACGATTTCCCTTTCATAAATCCATGTTTACTTTGTCTAACCCTGTTGCTATTTTCTAAGTGTCCTGTTATCACATCCTTTATAATAGGCTCTAGCATTTTCCCGACCACTGATGTTAGGTTACCCGGTCTGTAATTCTGTGTTTTCTCCGTCCCTCCTTTTTTAAATAGTGGGGTTACATTTGCCACCCTTCAATCTGCCAGGACTGTTCCAGCATCTACAGAATTTTGGCAGATGACAACCAACACATTCACTATGTCCATGGCCACCACCTTTAGATGTAGATTATCAGACCCTGGGGATTTATCAGCTTTCAATCCCATTAATTTCTCTAGCACTGTTTCTTTAGGAATACTAATTTCCTTCAATTCCTCCTTCTCACTAGACCTTTGGTTCCCTAGTATTTCTGGGAAGTTATTTATGTCTTCCTCTGTGAAGACGGATTAAATTAGTTGTTTAATTGCCCTGCCATATCCTTGTTCTCTATTCTAAATTCTCCTGTTTCAGGCTAAAAGGGACCTACATTTGTCTTCACCAATCCTTTTACAGTCCTCTTTTAAGTTCCTTGCAAGTTTACTCTCATTATCTATTATCCCCCTCTTAATCAATCTCTTGGTCCTCCTTTGCTGAATCCTAAACTGTTCCCAATCCTCAGGCTTGCTACTTCTTCTAGCAACTTTATATGACTCCTCTTTGGATCTAATACTATCCTTAATTTCTTTTGTTAGCCATATTTATTGAATCAAGTAGTTACACCACACATGTGTTCTTTGTAAAATTTAATTTTTCCAGTTATTTATATAAATAATTTTTAACCAAGAACATTTAACCATGCTAAGCACTTTAAGTTTTCGAAACAAACATTCATTTAAATATTTATCTGCTTTTCTGAAGCATACTACAATCCATGTCAGATATAAATTCAACCTATTAACAAGAAAATTGATCTTGTAATCGACATACCTTCTCACCAAGTTCAGAAATTGGAGATTTTTGATTCTGAACTCAGTGAGAAGGCAATGTCAAGCAACAGTCCTTCCCTCTTCCTGAACTGCCCAAGTGATGCGTTATGCCCATGTGCTAAGAACAAAAGTTTACTCTCATAAGCTGCAACAAATCTGCTCCACTATGAATTTTTAAGAAATAAACAGTAACAACTTTGTACAATATTCAGGGCATCAGAGATAAATTGTACATTTTTATATTCACCTACGTATAGAATTGTTATCAATATTGAACAGAGAGGGAGAATATTACAAACAAGATTAGAATTATCTACGCCTTCCTGGTTAAGTAATTACAATGATAGTAATAGGAAATTAATTTATTATCTATTTAAAATAAACAAAGCTGTTATTATTAAATCTGTTGTAACAAAGTATTAACTAATGCAACTGGCTCACTTCCAGTGCAATCCACACTGAACGCTATTTTGGTGAGGATATTAGCAAGGGAGCATGCAAAGTAGGTAGATTGTTCTGACGGTCAACATGTAATTCTAATTTGATGCCAGTGCTGCTATTTTGGACCATACTGCTCTAGTTATTACTCTCTCTTAAACACGCATAGCTGAAAATGAGTTCAACATCAAGAAGGACCCTCTTTTATCACCAAAGTCATTTAAAAAGATCATCAACATCTTGCAGGTTAGTTGCTGCTTTTTTTCTACTTTTTTTTTTTGAGTTGGTGAAGTTGCATGGGGTGGTGCTGCATGGGGAGAAGGCATTAGTTGTGACTGCAAGGATTTTCTCCCAGTCATGGATGTACTTTACCGAAAGAGATGCTCACAGGACTCTGCCAACTCTTGGAACCAGATCTGCAGCCTCACTGTAGGGTGAGGATGGTGCTGCCATCTGAAGGTTACCATGGCTCTGAATTACTTCCCTTTGGGATTCTTCTATTCCATAGAAGGTGACATATCTAACATCCACAGTCTGATATCCACTACATAATCAGAGAGATAACAGCAGCTCCCTATTCCAGGAGAGGAGAGTTTTGAACAGTGTCAGGGGGTTATGACCTCACACCCTATATTTTTTAAATATATATACCCTCATAGCTAATTTCTAAAATATTAAAAAAACTGGACAATTACCTTTTAAAATGAAGCTATGTCTGTCTGTGACCCTTGAACAATAATAACTATTTGACAGTATCAAAGAACTTTACAATTCGTTATATCTGAAGAGACCCCCTGTGGGCTGCAGAGATCAAATTCAAAGGGAACTATCCAAAGGCCACCTACATTTCATAAACCAGGTCTGGCCAACTACAGCCAATTTGTCTGCTTGGACAAAGGAACGTGCACCCTCACTTTAAGGCTTAACGGTTGGAACATTAACAATCTCAGGCACCCAGGCAAAAGGATACATGCTCTTTGTCAAAACCAAAGTGGAGAGATGGGACTCATGTGACATGACATTCCACAACCCCCGAGCTGGTGGAATCAGTAATATTGCCTTGTGGAGCTGCAAAGCTCAGTCTGCCATCTTTCCTTCTACCTAGCAGCAGCACAAAAAAGGGGCTCTGTCCAGGTTTGAATGCCTGTCCCCCATCTACATTGTTTCTACTGGAACTTCTGAGCTTCTGTTCCATCACCTACAAAACTGATACATCTCTGTGTGCCTATCTCATCGTGGAAGTCAACTCTACTGGAAAAGTGAATTATCCAGCATCAGTTTTCAACCTCTGTGAAGGAATGCACCATTGGAATTTGATTCTGGACTCTGGACACATCTGAAACAATAATTCTTTTCTCTGTGGTCTTTGCCCTGTAAATTTTGCTTTCTCTATTCCTCTTTTACTGTATGAGTGAAGAGGGGGCAATGTTGCTACCCTTCTCCCATGTTTGAGCATGTGCAAATAAACTAACCTTCTGAGTTCATCCTATCTCAAGTTTGCTGTGGGATTATTAATAGAAATTGGATCACACCAAAACCGAAGGGTTAGGAAATACACCACCACTTATAAAGAAGGAAACAAATCAAAAACACTTTTCTGTTTACTGACTGGTGGTGAGAGGAGAAATGAGAGCTGTTTAAATGAATCCCCTGCCCCCCCACCTCCTGGCTGCAACAACAGGGAAAAGCAGGCACATTAAATAAGTGGCTTTAGAAGGATAGCTGGCTTCCCCATAGCACAGAGTATCATCAATTGTGCACACACGGCTTTGCAGGTACAGCATCTCGAGGTTCTGCAACTGCAACAGATATCACACTGCAAGTCCACTGCAGAAACAACACCAGTGGTGTTTGCTACTAACAGGATGCTGCCGTCAAGCCAAAAAGACATTCTGCCTATTACACAATGAATAGTGTGATTCATGAATTTCAGTGCCAGTGTGATGCTAGTTATGTAGGCCATATGTCCCAAAGACGGGCAGACTGTATCAAACAACATGTCCCAGCTGCTGTTCGCAATGGGCAAGGTACAGACCGTACCCAACCAGCCCGTGCTTGCAAAATGCAAAACAGAGTGTTCTACATTAGATGTGATTCTGCGATTGGACAACATTTGCTAAATAATCCTCAGTGTGCTAATAATTACGCTGACAACCAATTTAAAATTGTCAGTTGGGCTCGCAGTGTGCTGCGTTTGCGGGTACATATATTAATACACAGGGCCCTGTTCTTTGCAGACAGAAAGAACATATACATACACTGTGCCCATTTCAGCTGAACAAAATAAGTGACAGCCATTCACTGACTCATTCCTCAGGATGATGCCTTGATCAATCAGGATCAAGCTGCTTGGTTTAAATTTCAAACAATGCTTGATAGTTAACTCTCAGTCACCATCATTGGTGCATTCTCCATGGCAATGCCTCTACCAATCAGAGTCCACTCGCCAACCAATCAGCACTGTCTTCACAGACAGTATTAATTGTTGTTTCCCCTTATATTGGTAATTTTGCGAAGTGTCCTGATGAAAAGCTTCAACAGGTCTCTTTTTTCATCAAAACTCAGGTTCTGTACCACCAAATGATTATTTGAAGAGTTAACAGCCAAGTTCTTGTTTAAATTCAAACCAGGCAAGTTGATTCTGATTGGCTAAGGCAATGCAAGGAGTCTGAACCAGGGAATTGGCTCTCCCCTCAGTTTTTGTTTCATTGAAAACCCCTTAAACATGGCCGAGCTGGCACAGATGTCATTGCCTGAGAAATGAGTGCATGCTGATGGAGCTAGCACATTCCAGGACCTCTGAGTTGGTAACCTTATCCTCCCAAGAGATGTCGAGAGATACATCTGAGACAGTGAATCTTGAAACTATTCAGCCTTTACTCCTGCCTAGCATATGTTGTCCAGGTCTCACACTGTAGAAGAATGCAGTGAGGACTCAGGCTTGGTAGACTCACAGTCAGATTGATCATAAGGTCATAAAAAATAGAAGCAAATTGTAGTAATTATGGTTTTATTTGGTGTGAAATGTACTTTTAAGAATAATATTTGTTAGGCAAGATCACATGATCTGTAGTAACCAATAGGAGAGTAGCGTGGACTACCTTAGCAGTCAGTGTAGAGATAGAGTTGGAGTTGAAAGCACACATGTAGTTGCTGCTGATTATTTTGTAAATAAACTTAATGTTTCCACCCACGGAGTGTCTGCAGATCAACTCTATCATTAATAGTACAACTCGGACATGCTTACAGCAAACTGGTGATGAGGATAAAAAGGATTGAATAGAGGAAATCAAGTTAAAAATAAATTGGCTTGTACTTCACTCAGTGATTGTGAGCAGCAAGCTCCGTTAGAATTGAAGAAGTTATCCCCTCTCAAAGTGCCACAATTTGGGAGAATTCATCCTTTTGAACCAGCCACAGATATTGGGCTCAATACATAGAATGTCTCAAGAGAACAACATTACGGGGGAAGAGGAGAGGCAAGCGATCCTCTTTAGTATTTGTGGAAGCAAAACCCATAGTTCGATTCAAAGTTTGATGGCACCCAATGCACCAGATTCAAAAAATTTCAATGAATTGGTGAACCTTGTGAAGGGTCATTTTCAGCCAAAGCCCTCAGTCACGATGCAGAGATTTAGCTTTAGTTTGCGAAATAGAGCCCCGGGTGAGACAATTGCATGCAACGTCCCAAATTTGAAGCAGCTATCGGAACATTGTGAATTCGGTATGATTCTGAACAGCATGTTCAGAGATCTTTTAGTGTGTGGTGTGAAAGAGGACTCTATTCAGAAAAGATTATTGGTCCAAAGTATGTCTGGATTTCAAGAAGGCGTTGGCCATGGAAAGCGCAATGAGATTCAATAGCAATACAGGGTGAGCAAAATGGTGCCGTCCTCCACATCAGGCAGGAAACCTCAGCCGAAAGAGGCATGAAAAAGTGAGACTCTGCCGAGAAGTGGGAAACAGCTCCCGCCAGCCGAAGAATAAAGAAAAATAACTTAGCAGCAAAATCGAAGGATAATTTTAATAGAGGTGGACACGATCAGTCTTTTAGCAATTGGCAGTTTAAAAAAATCGAATGCTACCATTCTCATAGAAATGGACACATGATGATGCAGTGCAAGGAAAGATTCAAGCAGGCTTGTAAACAAAAGAAGAAGCCCAATGAAATCTTCAATGTAGAAGTGCCTGAAACAACAAATTCAGATATTTACTCATTGTTTAATCTGAAATTTGGAAAGACAGAACCAAAATTTACTACAGTGAAAGTAAATGGCAAACCTGTTAGAATGGAAGTGGACATGGGAGCTTCCACTACAGTAATTGAGGAACATACCTTCAGATATTTGAATAATGGTGAACATCAATTAAGGGCCGGATTTTGAGGTCGTCGGGAGGGCACGGTGGGCGGGCCCAGGAGTGGCCGGGAAATGTCTGCCCCACCGCGATCGTGCCCCAACTGTGATTTATCGCTGGCGGGCCCTGAAACGTGTCTTCGCACTGGCCGGGAAGGGCCGAGTGGGGGTGGGGTCCTGTCAGCCACTGGGTCCAATGGCGACTCAGTGGCCGGTTTAAAAAGGGCCCAGGCAGCCCCAGAAGGCTGCCACGGAAAGACACCTCCTGTACATTCCCAATGGAGACCAGTGCGGCTGGACATGGCAGGCAGGAGCATAGGTCAGGTGGGCTCTTGGCCTCCTGCTTTACCGGCAAGTGCTTCCTGATGGAGATGGCTGCCAGGAGGGACACCCTTGTCCCCAGGGATAGGAGGAGGAGGCCACTACACCTCGCCAAGAGGGCATGGGAAGAGGTGGCCGCAATGGTGATCAGCCATGATGTGGTGCAGCACACATGGGTGCAGTGCCACAAGCACTTCAATGACCTACTGTGCTCAGGAGGGGTGAATATCGTGTTGGCATGGGTCAGTGTGCAGAAGTGTTAAGGTCTGGTCGCCTTCCGCCATGAACCTCAGGAGTGCTAGAGTCTGAGTGCCAACTGTCAATGACACTGGAGCTGGCCAAGACCGTGAGCCCTGGCTGCTTGGACTGAGTGCCTTGCGGCTCAAGGGCTACAACTCAGATATGCCCTGCAAGGTGCTCCTCAGCTGGGGTTGGCCAAGCTGCAATGGTGCTGCAGGTAGAGAGTGGACTAATCAATGCTCCTCTGTCCTTTCTGGAGAAGACAAACCATAAACAAGGCAAAGGGCCACCCAACCACCTGCTGATCAGCAGGTTCGAGCGAGACGCCCTGGAGATCGAGAGCCAGCACACTCCCCGTGCAAACAGGAGTGGAGAGGCAGGGGTGCCAGACAAAGATAAGAGCGCAGTGCACAGAGGTGAGACTTTTGGATTGTGCAACCATCCTAGTGTAGTGTCTTCATTGGCGTGAGCCTCAAACCTGGAGTCCCCATTGATCATTGAAAGATGACGTCATCATGATGCAGATCTCCATTGTCTCATCAGGGTGCCTGGCATGCACAGTGACAGTGTGATGACTTTAACTAATGACATGTCCTTGTTCCCCCTTTTAGGTTCACCAGTAGGTGTTCGCTCTGCGGACCCCAAAGGGCCACACCTGACGCCGGAGGATCACCAGGTGTCATTTGCATGTGCGTCACACCTGCTCTCTGAAGTAGGCACCAGCGCAGATACCAGCACCTCGGCGGGCATCAAATGGGTGGGTAGTATCTCGGTGCACATTGGTGAGGGCATTTCGTGGTCGCTTGAGGTGCAGACGGAGGCAGAATGTGCCCAGAGCGCCAGCAGTTGGAGGACTGCTGGAGACCAGGACGATGCTCAGTAAAAGGCTGAAGATGAGCCTCTGGAGTCGTCCATTAGGCGGCAGATGCTGGATGTCCAGCAGGATGTGCGGCAGGATCTGGCAGAGATCCTTGAGGGTATGGGTGCATCACGGTGCCACCATCTTTCAATGATCAATGAGGACTCCAGATTCAAGGCTCCCATCAATGAAGACCTACACTAGAATGGTTTCACAATCCGAAAGTCTCACCTCTGTGCACTGCACTCTTACCTTCGTCTGGTACCCCCACCTCTCCACGCCCTGGGTGCCATGGTCTTCGTTATGGAGGGGTCCATGAGGAGCTTGAGCACTGCGTTGATCCTCATGGCCGAGTGCACTGCCTCCTCCATTGAGAGAGTGGTGACTCTCATGGAGAGGCAGCTCCAGGAATAGAATCAGGGGTTCCTGGGGTTGCGCTTAGACCTGCAAGCCCTCACACAGGCAATGACCTCAGGTAGTCAGTGCCAGAGTGGGAGATGGATAAGGCACTGTTGGATCCAGTGCCCTTGCTTTTGTTGGGGCTAAAGGATCTGGGTTCCATGCTTGTTTCAGGGTGACTGAGTTGGTATCCAGAGACAGAGAGGATCTGTAGACCGTTCTTAGAAGAAACACATTCTGTTTATTTACAAAAGGAAATCAGCAGCTACACTTGTGTGCTTACAACTCAAAACTCTGTCTTTACTCTTCAGACTCTAGCCCAAGACTTCTCTACAGAGGTAGCCCTTGCTACTCTGTTATTGGGTATCAAGATCATGTGATCTTAAATTACGACATTTGTCTTAAAGTTATATTACACATCAGATTACTACAGGCACCCAGTATCCCAGCTAGGTGCCTGTCCATCAATGACAAGCAGGGAGTTCCAGAGCGACCTCACGTTATCGCATGGGCTGCTTGTCATCTCTGCAGGCTCCTCTCAGGGCGCTCCGGATGAGGGCAGCAGCTCCTCCACCCCTCTGCCAGTGACTGTGGAACTTGATGAGGCTGCGATGGCTGGGGAGATGCCAGCCATGGCACTGGCTGCTCCCTCCCAGGTGGGGCCAGCACAGGCTGCACTGGCCAGAGGATGCCCACCAAGGTCATCAAGGCCAACAGGACAGCAGAGTCAGCAGGCTGTCTCCAATGCCGCTGTCAGAGAGGTGGGCAGAGGGTGCACCATGGGTGGAGGGTGCATCAAGACGAAGCACTCGCAAGCGTAATTTAAAGGCACAAGGGGGACAGTTCATGGGTGATTTTATGTTCATTTATGTTTACTCTATCTATACTGGTCTGGGAATGAAGACGAGAGAAGGTTATGTAAATTGCTTGGAATTGTCAAAATGAGATAAATTTTGTTTTTGTCGTCATGGTATGCTTCACCTTTTTATTTTATTGATGCAAGGTATGCCAGTATGTAAGGCTGGACGTAAGTGGCTCTGAACTTTATTGCACAGGCACTGAGTGTTCTTTGTGTCCAAATGAAAGGGTCCTTTCAGACATCCAGGATGGATGAGGTTGAAGCTGATCTTTGGTAGCCTAGCTGAAGGAGTGTTGGATCAAGGCACTGGTGTCCCTGCCTCCCCGGAGCATACCGAGGTCTGCCTCTACACCCTCAGCATTCTCCTCACCGTACTCACCTTCGGACTCACTACTGGACTCATCATCTATGGCCTGTGGAGCTGTGTCAAGATCCTCTTCATCCAGTGGGTCCCCCCTTGCCAGTGCCAGATTGTGGAGAGTGCAACATGCAAACAGGATCAGTGACACTCGCTCTGGGGAGTATTGTAATGCTCCCCTGAATGATCCAGCACCAGAAGTGCATCTTGAAAAGGCCTATGCTCCTCTCTATCACCGCCCTTGTAGATGACTCATATTGTAATGCTTCTCTACCTTGGTGCTTGGGTGGTCATGAGCCACCTCTTCAATGGATAGCCCTTGTCACCCAGCAGCCATCCATCCAGCCTGGATTGAAGAGCCTCGGCACCTGGGAGTGTCAGAGGATGTAAACGTCATGGGAGCTGCCTGGGTACCTTGCACAGGCTTGCAGAATCTGCATCCTGTGATCACACACTATCTGCATGTTCATGGAGTGGAATCCATTCCTGTTGACGAAGGCACCGGGCTCACCCACTGGTGCCTTGATGGCCACATGTGTGCAAGTCGATTGCACCCTGGATGCGGGGGAAGCCAGCAATCGCTACAAAGCCTCTGGTTCGCTCTGCCTGGCTGGACTCATCCATATGGTAATGAATGAAAGTCAATGCACGCCTGAACAGAACGTCTGTCACCAGCTTGATGCAGCTGTGGACAGCTGATTGGGAGACTCCACACAGATCTCCCACTGAGCCCTGGAAAGAGCAGGAGGCAAAGAAGTTGAGACCACTGTGACCTTCAGCGCCATTGGCATGGGGTGTCTACCCACACAGTTCGAGCTGATCTTAGGGCCGATCCTCTGACAAATGGAGGTCACTGTCTCCCTTGAGAGGCGGGGCCTTCTTTACTGCCTGCTGCACCTGCATGCTCACCTTCAGCGACTGGTGTACAAGGACACCCAGGTCTCATTGCACATTCCCCTCTCTCAATTTATAGCCATTCAGATAATAACCTGCCTTCCTGTTTTTGCTACCAAAATGGATAAACTCACATTTATCCACATTATACTGCATCTGCCATGCATTTGCCCACTCTCTCAGCTTGTCCAAATCACACTGAAGCATCTCTGCATCCTCCTCACAGCTCACCCTCTCACCCAGCTTTGTGTCATCTGAAAATTTGGAGATATTACATTTAATTCCCTCATCTAAATCATTAATATATATTGTGAATAACTGGGGTCCCAGCACCGATCCCTGCGGTACCCCACTAGTCACTGCCTGCCATTCGGAAAAAGACCTGTTTATTCCTACTCTTTGTTTCCTGTCTACCAACCAGTTTTCCATCCATCTCAATACACTACCCCCAATCACATGCGCTTTAATTTTATACGCCAATATCTTATGTGGGACTTTGTCAAAAGCCTTCTGAAAGTCCAAATAAACCACATCCATTGGCTCCCCCTCATCAACTCTACTAGTTACATACTCGAAAAATTCCAGTAGATTTGTCAAGCATGATTTCTCTTTCATAAATCCATGCTGACTCTGTCCAATTCTGCCACTGGTGTTTTCCATGTGCTCAGCTATTAAATCTTTTATAATGGACTCTAGAATTTTCCCCACTACCGACATCAGGCTGACTGGTCTATAATTCCCTGTTTTCTCTCTCCATCTCCCTTTTTAAATAGTGGGGTTACATTAGCTACCCTCCAATCTTTAGGAACTGATCCAGAGTCTATAGAATCTTGGAAGATGACCACCAATGCATCCACTATTTCTAGGGCCACTTCCTTGAGTACTCTGGGATGTAGATTATCAGGCCCCGGGGATTTATCGGCCTTCAATCCCATCAATTTCCCCAACACCATTTCCCTACTAATACTGATTTCTTTCAGTTCCTCCCTCTCACTAAACCCTGTGTTCCCCAACATTTATGGTATGTTATTAGTGTCCTCCTTTGTGAAGACAGAACCAAAGCATTTATTTAGTTGGTCAGCCATTTCTTTGTTCCCCATTATAAATTCCCCTGTTTCTGATTGTAAGGGGCCTACATTTGTCTTCACCAATCTTTTTCTCTTCACATACCCATAGAAACTTTTACAGTCAGTTTTTATGTTCCCTGCAAGCTTACTCTCGTACTCTATTTTCCCCTTCTTAATCAATCCCTTGGTTCTCCTTTGTTGAATTCTAAACTGTTCCCAATCCTCAGGTCTGTTGCTTTTTCTGGCCAATTGGTATGCCTCTTCCTTGCATCTAGTACTATCTCTAATTTCCCTTGTAAGCAATAGTTTGGGTTTGATGTTCCTGTAAGAGTTCCTGTCTGATGTTCCTGTAAGAGTTGAGGATACAGAACTCCAGGTGCCCACCGAAGCACCTGATGTTCAGGCAACTCCAGAAGGGAGGTTCTAGCCAAAGAATCTGAAGTTGTGGAGCTGTGACGTTCCACACGTACCAGCAAACCATCTGAAAGACTAAACTTGTAAATTCCTTACCCAGTGTAAATATTATATTGTCTTGAAAAATATGCACTTGTAAATATATGTATAGCTGAGTTAAAGGGGGAGGAATGTAATAATTATGGTTTTATTTAGTGTGAAACGTACCTTTAAGAATAATATTTGTTAGGCAAGATCACATGATCTATAGTAACCAATAGGAGAGTAACGCAAATAACCTCAGCAGTCAGTGTAGAGTTAGAGGAGTTGAAAGCACAGGTATGGTTATTGCTGAGTATTTTGTAACTAAACTTAAAGATTCCACCCAAGAAGTGTATGCAGATCAACCCTTTCATTAATAGCACAACTCGGCCACCCTACAACACAAATGGAGGCCATTCGGCCCATCGTGCCTGCTCCATCATTCAATAAGATCACGGCTGATCTGATTATGGCCTGAACTCCACTTTCCTACCAGTCCCCCATAAATAAGGTCATAAGAAATAGGTTGCTGTCATTACTCCTCTCACTCTAACACTCTCTTATTCAACTTGGACATAAGAGCTACAGCTTTTGCTATGAATGTGTTGATTTCTGCATCAACTTACAGATTGCTGATGATTGTAGAGACTAGATACATGGAACTGTCAACAACATCCAGTGTCAATGCTGATAGATGGCAGTAAGGTAACATCCTGTACCAGGACATTTGTCTTCCTGATGCTGATGGTCAAACCAAATGCTTCACAATAAAAACGTAAAAAGCTGGAAAATCTCAGCAGGTCTGGCAGCATCTGTGGAGAGAGAAAATAGAGTCAATGCTTCGAGTCTGTTTGACTCTTCTTTTTATAGGTGTGAGAGAGTCTGTCCATTTGCCGCTGAAGATGCTCCTCAGTATGGAATGTTAGTGCGGTACCGACAGGGTAGAGCAACTCTCTGATGAGGACTTGGTGTACCAGGCGAGAAAGGCTGAAGGCTTTCCATCAGTTTTGGAATGTAAGAAGACACCCTTTGTAGATGACCTAAAGGCACATGACAGCAGCAAAGAAAAGAATATGCTAAAGAGTGTCAGCGCCAGAGGACAACTGCATTTGACCCCACTGTGGGTGTCAAAAAGTTCCGGTGCAGCCCCATCATAGCTGATGGTGCCCATCGTGTTGTCATGGAAAGAGGAGATCACACTGAGCAGCTTCAGTGAGCAGCCAGAGGCAGCTTAAACAGAGGGTCTCTGCTCACACAGTCAAATGCCTTGGTGAGGTCGATGAAGGCAATATATAGTGGTCTCTTGTTCAGGGCATTTCACATGCAGCTGCCAGTCTGAGAAGATCATGTCACTTGTGAATCTTCCAGTTCTGAAACCACACTGGGATTTGGGGTAGGTGTGTTCAGCCAGGATCTGCAGTCTGACAGGGGTTACACAGGCAAATAATTTTCTCAATGCTTAGCAGGGAGATGCCTCGATAGTTGTTGCAATCGTTGTGGTCGACCTTGTTCTTGTACAGGGTCACAATTTTTGCATCACACACATCCTGGGTACTGCCCCCTCCCTCCAGCAGAAACAGAGAAGGTCATACAGATTAAAGCAAAATACTGCGGATGCTGGAAATCTGAAATAAAAACAAAAAATACTGGAAAAACTCGGCAGGTCTGGCAGCATCTATGGAGAGAGAAACGGAATTAATGTTTCAAGTTTGCATGACTTCTTCAGAGCTAAAGAGAAGCAGAAATGCGATGGATTTTAGACTGTTGAAGAGGGGATGAAGCAGGTGGAGCAAGATAGAAGGACAGGGAAAGGTGGGAGCTCACGAGAGATTGACAAAGATGTCATGGACACAGGACAAAGGGAGTGTTAATGGTAATGGTAACAGTAAAGAAGGTACTGATAGTGGCATAAAGGTAAGAGCAGAATTTGTTAATAGTAGAACAAGGGTCAGTGCTCTATGAAAGCATAATATAGAAACAAATGATAGATGGCCCTGTGAAGGTGGGGGAGAGGGTTTGGGGGGTGGTTTGGGGAAAAAGAATACAAATAAATAAATGATGAAAATCAAACATGATATTAAACATGAAACAATTGCATTAAAGAAATGTGTAAAGATAGAGGAGAGAGTTCACGTTCTGAAGTTGTTGAACTCAGTGTTAAGTCTGGAAGGCTGTAAAGTGCCCAGTCAGAAGATGAGGTGCTGTTTCTCCAGTTTGCGTTGGGCTTCACTGGAACAATGCAGCAGGCCAAGGATGGACATGAGGGCATGAGAGCAGGGTGGGGTGTTGAAATGGCAAGCTACTGGAAGGTCTGGGTCATGCTTGGGGTCTGAGCGAAGGTGTTCCACAAAGCGGTCACCCCATCTGCGTTTGATCTCTCCAATATAGAGGAGAACACATTAGGAGCAGCAAATGCAGTAGACCAAATTAAAGGATGTGCAAATGAAATGCTGCTTCACCTGAAAGGAGCGTTTTGGCCCTTGGACGGTAAGGAGGGAGGAGGTAAGGCGGCAGGTTTTCCACCTTCTTTGATTGCATGGGAAGGTGCCATGGGAAAGGGATGAGGTATTGGGGGTGATGGAGGAGTGGACCAAGATGTCACAGAGGGAATGGTCCCTATGGAATGCTGTTGAAGGTGGGGAGGTGGTAAAGGGAAGATATGTTTGGTGCTGGCATTGGCAGAAATGGTGGAGGATGGCTTACAGATGATGAGTTCAGGCAGTTAAGCATCAGCACTTGGAGCTTTACCCATGGGAGGGTTGGGGTGGTGTAAAGTAGGTGAACTCAAGAGGTGCTTACACTATCCGTAGTTTGTAATTCAGAAGAGATTGTTGAATGATAGGGAGGTGGATTACGAGAAGGTGGATTAGGAATGAGCATACCATCATCTTCAAGGTTTCAGCTTGGCCACTGCCAAGGGCCTCAGTGACAATCGCTTCAATGATTTTCAACATTGTCACCTCCATGGGTGTGAGGGCATTTGGTCATACCTGTTGCACAGTGGGGATTTGGGGTTGTGTTCAGAGAAACTGTAACAGAATGAGGTGATCATGGGCAGACCAGCCAGGAAGGGAATGTAATGATTGCCCTTTCCCTTCTCCTCTTCCTCCTTCTCCCCCTGCTCCTGAGCTGCTCACCAAATCCCTGGTTGCAAGAGCAGTGCCCTCATGATGGCCAATGGGATATAGAACGGTTGGAGACTTGGGCGGAGAAATGGCAGATGGAGTTTAATCTGGACAAATGCGAGGTAATGCATTTTGGAAGGTCTAATACAGGCAGGAATTATACAGTAAATGGCAGAACCCTTAAGTGCATCGACAGGCAGAGGGATCTGGGTGTACAGGTCCACAGGTCACTGAAAGTGGCAATTCAGATGGATAAGGTAGTCAGGAAGGCATATGGCATGCTTGCCTTCATCGGCAGGGGTATTGAGTATAAAAGCTGGGAAGTCACGCTGCAGCTGTATTGAACCTTGGTTAGGCCACACTTGGAATATTGCGTGCAATTCTGGTCGCCGCGTTACCAGAAGGATATAGAGACGTTGGAGAGGGTGCAGAGGAGGTTTACCAGGATGCTGCCTGGTCTGGAGGTTATTCGCTATGAGGAGAGGTTGGAGAAACTCGGATTGTTCTCACTAGAGCGACGGAGATTGAGGGGCGACTTGATAGAAGTTTACAAAATTATGAGTGGCATGGACAGAGTAGATAGTCAGAAGCTTTTTCCCAGGGTGGAAGAGTCAAGTACTAGGGGACATAGATTTAAGGTGAGAGGAGGAAACTTTAGAGATGTGCGGAGCAAGTTTTTTACGTGAGGGTAGTGAGTGTCTGGAATTCGCTGCCAGAGGAGGTGGTGGAAGCAGGTACGATAGTGGTGTTTAAGAGGCAGCTTGACAAATACATGAATAGGATGGGAATAGAGGGCTATGGACCCCGGAAGTGCAAAATGTTTTAGTTTGACAGGCAATATGACCGGCGCACTCGCCAAGCCATGTGTGTGTAGTCGCTGGCACCCTGCACCATAGGAAAGCTTTTTATCCTGGCAAAACCACATGCATGCCCCACCTGCTTTTCTCTGTTCAGAGAGAATACAATGCGGTCCCAATTCCTGATATAAGGAGCCTCTGACATCTCTCACATTCTGTAGTGGACATCAAATTGGGTTGTTAGCTATGCCACCTGCTCTGGACTAGACAGATCCATGGCAAAGAAATTTAGGGCCATGGTAACATCACAGCCACTGGCAGCTCTGTCCTTTCCCTGCTCTGAGGCTGCAGATCTGGTTGCAAGAGGTGGCAGATTTCTTAGTAAAGCGCAGATAACACACACACTGCCTCTGGTTTAGGTGTAGATAAGAGAAGTGTTCCTGGAAGACCCTAGGTCGATAAGGTCTCCTGCTGAGATTCGTTTTTGTTTTCCTTCTCCTCTCCTTCTGTAAATAGCTTGTTCATCATCATTGGCTGCTTCTGCTTCTTCTCCCCATCCTGCTGCAGCTCAAAGAGAATTACAATATCATACTCTAAACTGTGATCAAATGGCCTGATCAGAATCCTTGCAGGCATAACAAGGTCTTCTGTACATGCAGCCCCATTCTTTGTTGACTTCACCAACTTTAACCAACTCTTCAAACTACCAAGCTCTTCCACAAAGTCAAACAGAGCCAGTAGAGATTAATCAGCAACCAACCTACAAGTTGTTAATAGCAAAAAACTGCGGATGCTGGAAATCCAAAACAAAACCAAAAATACCTGGAAAAACTCAGCAGGTCTGGCAGCATCTGCGGAGATGAACACAGTTAACGTTTCAAGTCCAAATGACCCTTCAACAGAACCCTTCTGTTGAAGGGTCATTCGGACTCGAAACATTAACTGTGTTCCTCTCTGCAAATGCTGCCAGACCTGCTGAGTTTTTCCAGGTATTTTTGTTTTTGTTTTACAAGTTGTTAATGATCCCTTTAAATAGCACTGGATAGGAGGTTGGGGGCGAGGGCATTCGTCCTGCTACTGAACACATATTCAGATCTATAGGCTAGCTGAATTGTTTAACATGGCAGTGCTTGCATCAAATCAGCCTTACACACTGACGGACCTCAGAATCTGCATACTTTTGGCACAAACTCCTAACTCCTCACCACAGTGGCGTTCGGCACAACTTTCACTAGGAATGTGTACACACAGTGCAGACACCATTCTGGTACCAAAACACCACCTCAGTTTTGTGGCCCATGCGTCTATGCAGCACGTCAATATGAAGAAACATTAAAAGGTATTTCACAAATAAGCACAAAGAAAAGGAAGCCAAACCAGGAAAGGAGAGATTAACGGGGATGTCTGAAAGTTGGTAGAAGTGTTTTGTTTATTCATTCACGGGATGTGGGCTTCACTGACTGGGCCAGGATTTATTTCCCATCCCTAATTGCCCTTGAGAAAGTGGTGGCGAGCTGCCTTCTTGAAGTGCTGCAGTCTCTGTGGTGTAGGTACATCCACAGAGGTGTTAGGGAGGGAGTTCCAGGATATTGACCCAGCGACAGTGAAGGAACGGCGATATATTTCCCAGTCAGGATGGTGAGTGATTTGGAGGAGAACTTCCAAGTGGTGGTGTTCCCATCTATCTGCTGCCCTTGTCCTTCTAGATGGTAATGATCATAGGTTTGGAAGGTGCTGTCTAAGGAGCCTTGGTGAGTTCTTGTTGTGCATCTTGTCGGTGGTACACACTGCTGCTACTGTGCGTCGGTGGTGAAGGGAGTGAATGTTTGTGGATGGGAGGCCAATCAAGTGGTTCTGCCACAAGTGGTGGGGAGCAGGAAGGGATAATACATATAAAGCCAGAATCATCACATCCATAAATTACTGTCTGCCTGCTTTGTGCAGGTGCTTAGAGCACTTGAAGTACTTAGAGACTGGCATGAACTGTGTAGGAATGTCTCGATTTGTGGTATATTTGTGGAAGGGAATTTGCACAAGAAATACCTTCCTTGATTATTGCCACCCCAACTCCATGAAACCTAATTCTACTATAATCAGGTGGTAACTTACTGCAAAAAAATCCCCATGACCATTTTAATCTCTGCCTGCCTCAATAATGCCCTGAAAATAAAATTTGCAAGCTAAATGATTCCAGCTAAGCTTTATATTCCCAATATTTCTTTGTCTTTTTTCACTTGTTTCGCTTGAAATTTAACTACTCCAGATCTTTATTAGATTTCTTTCTTCTGTTTAAGTAATGAGTCATTCCCTCTTTCACTGGCAAAGATTTATTTTCCACAAGAAGGACATTAACTGACATTTCTTACGAGTTGCCCAACATTACTTGATTCTGAAAGCTCTCGTAGTCCCAATTAAACCAAAATAGAAAAATTGATTCCAGTTGTACCAAAGTGCCATATTTTTGGTGCCCACAGTGCTATCTGAAATTTGTACAGTAGAGGGCAAGAATGTTCCATTTCCAGATTTCAGTACCATAATGCAGAAAAAAATACACAAAGTGCATCAAGCCTGAAATCTGAAAACCTGGGAAGTTAAATGTTATCCCCACAGTTCACAGCTATGAAATGTAAGCATGAGAGAAAATTAAAATGAAAACACTGCAGATGCTGAATATCTGAATTAAAGACAATGCTGTAAACACTCAGCAAGTCAGGCAACATTTGTGGTAGGAAGGAATAGTATTAAAGCTGAGATCGACGACCTTCTGTCAGAATCCATGTCCAGTCCAACCCAAATATATCTGCAGCTCTGCTGATACCTTCTGCTACTTTAACCAATTCCTTTTCATTTTGTAGTTCAGTCCCTCTACACCTTTAACCTCACCAGGGTGGCCTGCAGATCCTTTATTTGTTCCTTGATCAACAATCGAACTAATCTCCATCCATTCCATTCCCCTCCACCTGGCTGAACTGTTCTCACATTGAACAACTTTCCCTTCAACTTCGTCCACTTCCTCCAAATAACAGGTGGGGCTCTGATGAAAGGTCATTGAGCTGAAACATTGAGTCAGATCTTGCTGGAATGGACAATCTTGCAGCGTGGACAAAGGGACTGAAGGATTTTAAAAATTCATTTATGGGATCTGGGCATCGCTGACTAGGCCAGCACTTATTGCCCATCCCTAACTCAGAAAGAAACAGAGGAAGGATGCAGAAGGAGGATGAATCAGACTCAAATCAGGCATAGAAAGAGAAATAAAAAGTGGAAAAAAAGTTTGAAACAAGTGAAAGAGAGAAAAAATACAGGAAGAAAAGTAAGAAAAAAAATAAATGTTGACATTTTTAAAGTCTCTAAAACAATTGAGTATATGCAAAACAAAATCAGTTTAAACTGTTCTCATTCTGCTCCAGAGAGGCTGATTGGCCTCAGATTAACAATTATCATGACAGTAACAGGATACTAATGTGATTAATTAGCAGGCTTCACTTTCTGTGGCATGTCAGCTGTGGCTCAGTTCATAGCACCCTTGCCTTTGAATCAGAGGGTTGTGGGTTCATGTCCCACTCCCAGAAAACCAAGAACTGTGATTGTACTCGAGAGAGTTGCAATCTGTTACTGTTGATAACTCAAAAGAGTTTCCATCATGAGGTGTCAGCTGTGGCTCAGTCCATAGCACCCTCGCCTTTGAATCAGAAGGTTGTGGGTTCATGTCCCACTCCTGGAAACCAAGAACTGTGATTGTACTCAAAAGAGTTGCAATCTGTGACTGTTGATAACTCAAAAGAATTTTTTAATGGGCAATCAAGAGGTGTCAGCTGTGGCTCAGTCCATAGCACCCTCGCCTTTGAATCAGAGGGTTGTGGGTTCATGTCCCATTCCCGGAAACCAAGAACTGTGATTGTACTCAAAAAAGTTGCAATCTGTGACTGTTGATAACTCGAAAGAATTTTTTAATGGGCAATCAAGTGGTGTCAGCTGTGGCTCAGTCCATAGCACCCTCGCCTTTGAATCAGAGGGTTGTGGGTTCATGTCCCACTCCCGGAAAACAAGAACTGTGATTGTACTCGAAAGAGTTGCAATCTGTGACTGTTGATAACTCGAAAGAATTTTTAATGGGCAAACATTGTGCAAATCCAGCATGTTCTTCAAGCTAACCAACCGGGAGAGTAAAGGTGAGAGACATTTGTGAGATGCATAAATTGACCAGCAAGCTCTGGAGGTTTGAAACTCATGCCATATCTCTTATATCCCTGAAATTGCTAGCTACATATTAAATTAATAATGGTGTGCGTCAGTAACAGCCTGTTATTCTTCCAACATGATCCAGCCAATTAATTCTCTCTCCACAGAAGCTGCCTGGCCTGCTGAATATTTCCAGCATTTTCTGTTTTTAATCCAGAAAATTAACCTTTCTCTTTTATGAACTCAAAAATTTACCATGTATTTATGAAACCAGAAGTTCTGTGCTATGTGTCAAAAGTTAATGCACTGTTTGGAAATAACTGAAAGTTTTAAATGAAAATAAAAATTAAATAATTGCTTTTTAATCCGCTACATACTTTAAGCATATGGGTAAAAGCCATGCTGGACCACAATTTTTAGAGAACTATTTGGAGAAGTATTTTACATAGCTATTTTAACTTTAGTTACTTCTGATTAGGTGACAAATATGAGTCCATAGATTGTCATCAGTGGTTTAAATGTTGGAAAAAAATACTAGTTCAATTTATCATTAGGTTATTTCACAAACATTTTCAAATATATTTTGCTATCCAGGATTAGAGTGTCAGCAGGGCAGACGAATTAATAAAGTTAGTTTGCAAGCTGAATAATTCCATCGTTACTATTTCTATATTGTATCTCCTCAAAATTTCTATGCTTGTTTTGTTTCCCTCAAATTTTAACTATTTCAGGTATTTATTACATTTTGTTTTAGTAATACGTCGTGCCCTTTATTGTTTCAAGCTTTCACTAGTCCAACTGCAAATATTTATTTTCACCAGAGTCACTGGTGCTTTTCACTCACCCAGAGCCTATTTTGATTCCTTTTCAAATTCTCCTGGATTACAATGAATACTGTTTGGTTCCCCCTCCACAAGTAGCTTCAAATTAATTCCTGAGTAATCCCCAACTCTAAATCATCTTCCCTCCTCCAGTCACCTACATTTCCTTTAGGTACACTGGTTTTATTAATGTCATTTTACTGCCTGCACATTCTGTACACATTTTGTCCTGGGTCTAAATCCTTCAGCAACACATTTCATGAATGATAATTGTATGAATTACATGAGGAAAACAACAATAAAATGGATTAAAATAAATCTCTTTGGAACAATCCTAATGTGTTGATTATTTGAAAAATAACTAATTTTATTTCAGTGTTTTCTGTTATTAACCTCACTGTGCTGCTGTGGACAGGATCTTCATGGCACATGGCATTATTGACATAGAACACATTACAGAATAGACAAAAACAGAAGAGTAAAGTTATTTTCCTAGAAATAATAAATGTAAAAAACTAACAAGTGTCAAGGGACACAAACAATTAGAATAATATTTTTTTCAGAGGTATTGCAGATAAGAATCCTAATAAGTGTATCTAATGCAATATCAATTAAGTCTAATAACAAGAGTGGGATAATTACATAGTCAGGAATAGATTTGAAGGCTATTAGGATAAATATATAGTGAGATGATCATACTGTTCCTGGGACAGAATTGTCTCATTCACTGCTGAGACCAGCATGCTTTGATTTGAATAATGGAGGAGTGAGCAGAGGGAGGAAAGAATATGAATTTTATTTAAATGCCTTGATGGAGAAGCATTACAGAACTTTGCCTTGGGAGTTTAACTAAATGTCATGATGCCCATGAGAGAGCAGATTGCACATACTCCAGAAGTATTATCCTATTCTCATTCCCACTTTCTTGTGTTTTGTTATTATTAGATACATTCATCAAGCGCATATTCTCAGTAGGGCCTCCCCTCAAACCAGGCAAGAGTTTGAATTGGGCTTTTACACTGTTACACCAATTAACTGAACTGAGCTTCCTTTGAGTAAAGGTTCCTGCTGAGAGATTTGGGATCAGGGAATTTATGTATGGCTCAAAATTCCATAATGCATTTGAAGAGGCAGAAGTACAGCAGGATAGGGTGAGACAGCCACTTGTTGCTTCACCATACAACTGATCAGGATAGAAGAGTGTGAGGAGAGCAGCAGAAACACAAGATAAAAGAGCGGAAGGAGAGCGGAGACACAGGATAAAAGAGTGTGAGAGAGTGGCAGAGACACAGGATAAAAGCGTAAGGAAAGCGGCAGAGACACAGGATAAAAGAGCACGAGGAGAGCGGCAGAGACACAGGGTAAAAGAGCATGAGGAGAGTGGCAAAAACACTGGATAAAAAAGTGTGACGACATATTTGTAGTTAAGAAGCATATAACCTTAGTTGTCAGTGGTACTAGCATTCAATAAACACAGTAAATTGTAGTATACAAAGGAAGAAAGTAATTAAAGTAAATTACATAACATAAGTTAGAATGACGGGACAGGTGTTATATTGCAGCTGTGAGATGTGGGAGTTTTGGATGCCAAGGCGCCCCATGACAAACACGTCTGCAGGAAATGTAAGCAGCATGAGGAAGTCCGGATCAGGATTATTGATCTAGAAGCCGAAATGCAGACACTGCGCAACGGAAGGGGGGGAAGAAATACCTGGATACTTTGTTCCAGAAGACAGTCACACCTCTTAGAAGAGGGTCACCCGTTTTGGTTGGCAGCAAGGGACAGGGGGATGTGACTGTCAATGAGGCAGGTAATGGGACCGAACAGACAATAGGGGAGGAGCCTCAGGCTGTGCAATTGTCAAACAGGTTTGAGGTGCTCACAACCTGTGTGGATGAAAGCGAAGTCTACAAGGTGGATGAGTTGGCTGGCCATGATATGGTGGTACAGGAAGTTGTTCAAGTGGGGGAAGCAAAAAGGAATGTAGTGGTAGTAGGGGATAGTATAGTGAGGGGGATTGACACTGTTCTCTGTAGCAAAGAGCGAGAGTCCAGATGGATGTGTTTCCTGCCCGGTGCCAGGGTTTGGGACATCTGCTCAGGGCTGGAGAGGAACTTGCAGTGGGAGGGGGAGGATTCAGTTGTCGTGGTCCATATAGGTACCAATGACATAGGTAGAACCAGGAAAGAGGTTCTGCAAAGTCAGTATGAGGAGTTAGGTACCAAATTAAGAAGCCTAATCTCAAACGTAATAATCTCTGGATTATTACTTGAGCCACGTGCAAATTGACGTAGGGCCAATAAGATTAGAGAGACGAATGCATGGCTCAAAGACTGGTGTTGGAGAAGCGGGTTCTGGTTTGTGCGACACTGGCATCAGTACTGGAGAAAGTGGGGGCTGTACCGTTGTGACAGTTTCCAACTGAACTGTGCTGGGCCGTGTGTCCTCACAAATTGCACAACTAGGGAAGTAGAGAGGGCTTCAAACTAAATAAGAAGGGCGAGGGATCAAGTTTGGGTAGAGGTAGCAATTCAAGGTGTAGAGTCAAGACAGGAGAGCAAAATAGTAACATGAGAAATTAGGGTCAGAGAATGGCAGGAAGGGACAGAGAGAAAAAACCTAAGGATACATTAACAGTCAAGACTAGATGTTGCAAAGGTAACAAAAGACAAAACTGAAGGCTCTCGATCTGAATGCACATAGCATTCATTGCAAAGTAAATGAATTAATGGTCCACATTGAAGTAAATAAATATGATCTGATAGCAATTACGGAGATGTGGCTGCAGGACAACAAAGATTGGGTTCTTAATATTGAAGGGTACATGACATTCAAGAAGAATAGGAAGCTAGGTAAAGGTGGAGGGGTAACACTGTTAATCAAGGAGGGCATTGGTGCAATAGTTAGAGATGACCTTGGTTCAGGAGATCAGGATGTAGAATCAGTTTGGGTGGAGATGAGGGACAGTCAAGAGAAAAAGTCATTAGTGGGAGAGGTCTACATGCCCCCTAACAGTAGCCACAATGTAGGATAAAGTATTCAAGAGAAAATATTGTGTGCTTGTGATAAATGGATGGCAATAATCATGGGTGATTTTAATCTATACATAAACTGGAAAAATCAGATTGACAGTAGTAGCCTGGATAAAGAGTTCTTAGAATGCTTTAGAGATAGTTTCTTAGACCATGTTCTGGAACCAACCAGAGAGTAGGTTATATTAGACTCGGTATTGTGTAACGTGACAGGATTAATGAATGAGCTCAGAGTAAAGGCGCCCCTCAGTAGCTGCGACCACAGTATGATTGAATTTTACATCCAGTTTTAAAGGGAGAAGAGCGGGTCTAAGACTAGTATCTTAAACTTAAATAAGGGCAACTATGAGGAGATGAAAGCTGAGCTAGCTGAAGTGAACTGGGAAACTAGGCTGGAGGATAGATCAATAGAGAAGCAGTGGCAGACTTTGTTAGGAACAAAGGTAACATACATGCCAGAAGGGACCAGTGTGTGAAGGGATGCCACCATCATAAGGAGAGCAGGAAAGGCCACTGGTGAAAACAAACATTGGCTAACTGTGCAGGATGGAGGACAGGAGACAAGACCTATCAATTGGCAAACCGAGGTAAAGATGTGGAAACCCAGAAAGCGCACTATGAGTTCTGACAGTGGACTCAAAAAGTGGTTGTGATCGTAGAAAAAAATCACGGGCTTGCGAACGAAGTTCTGCTCGAATGGGAGAAAGATCATATAGTAGCAGTCCAGAAAGAGAGAGGAATGTGAGTAGAGCTGTAGCTTAACAAGAATGAGGACTAGAGAGCAAGCTAGGAATCTCAATAGAAGTAGAAGTCCTTATGACTGAGAGATTCAAGTTGTTGCTAGTAAATTGGAAAATAAGCTGATAAAGGAAGCCAAATGGAAAGGGTTAGAAAATTGGAAGGAGTTTGGGGTATATTCTGAAATACCTGACAGAGGACAACCAGCTTTATCTCATAGATGGATCTGTACAGAAAAGGTACTCCCAGGCTATAAGGCCAAAGCGAGATTAGTAGCCTGAGGCTTTGAAGCGAGACTAGGAGATCAGGATGTCACAGTGGCATCCTATTCCTGGCAGTGCAAATCAATTGATATAAAGGCTGCGATTTTACAGGGGGAGAAGTTTCAAAGGGAAGTTTTTTTGAAACCGCCCAAAGAAGCCGGGCTTGTAGAAGGAAAGCTATGGAAATTGAATAAGTGTGTTTATGGGTTGAATGATGCATCAAGAGTATGGTATTTTTCTGTGAGCTCTGTCTTGTTGAAAACAGGTTGCATTCAGTTAAAGGCAGACCCCGCGATGTTCTACTGGTACCATAAGGAGAAACTAGCTGGGATCTTTATCATGCATGTTGATGATTTCCTGTGGGGAGGCTCTGTAGAATTTGAACAATGGGTAATCGAGAAGATAAAGAAGGAATTCAAGGTTGGAAGTCAGGCTTTGGGGGCCTTTAAATACATAGGTTTAGACATCAAGCAGAGCAAGTTAGGAATGGGATTGAATCAACAATCTTATCTAGAAAATGTTAACTGTATCCCAATAACTCGGGTTAGATCCTCACAAAAAGAGGATCCTGCTACCAAGTAAGGAACAGTTGAGAAGTTTGATTGGGCAGTTGAACTGGTTGTGCACTCAGACTAGGCCTGACACTAGTTATGATGTGTTGGAGCTGAGCACTATGATGAAACATGCTACAGCTGAGGAAGTTCTGAGAGCAAATAAAACACTAAAAAAATAAAATTCTGAGAGATGCTTGCTCAAGTTTCCAGCCTTAGGTGATCCAGAAGATATGAGGTTGGTCATCTTTTGCGATGCTTCACATGCCAATGTTCCAGACTCTACCACAGCATATTCTTGGTGGGAAAAAATGATAAATATTGTCCACTGGCTTGGGAGGCCAAGAAAATAAAAAGCACCTTAGTTGCTGAAACACTGACCTTAGTAGAAGCATTAGATATGGGGGTTTACTTATCCAATATACTGACAGAAAAATTATAAGGGACAATGTAAGAAAAGTTTGCCCATAGAATGTTATGTTGATAACTGGCCTCTTTGGGATAATGTTCATTCGACGAAAGGTATCACTGAAAAAAGGCTAAGAATAAACCTAGCCAGCATAAAAGAAATGCTAGAGAGAAGAGAGACCTCTAAGATAAAATATGTTGACACAATTCACCAACTATCAGACTGTTTTATGAAAAGAAATGCCTGCTCTAAGGAATTATTAAATGTATTGGAAGAGGGGTGTCTTTTGTTATGGTGAAATGAAAAAAAACCTATATTTTTTGTTTTATTGTTTGTATATATATTTGGTAAAGAAATTATGGGATCTATAGATGTGGAAATGCGTGACATTATTTCCTGCTGTTTGTTTCGAAAATAATGCTCTTTAATTTTTTTCAAAGCTTTAATTAAAAAAGAAAAGAGGGGAATCTGTCAATGTATAAATAATCACACTGCATGGCAATCACCTTGTTAAAACCAATTGCTAGTTAAGAAGGTGATGGGCATTGATTATCCCATCTAAACAGAATAAAATGATACAGCTGGAACACTTTGTGGGGAAGCTATTTGGAAGCCTGTAGCATTGAGGAGTTGTCTTGAAAATAAACCAGCTTGAACCAAAAGACCAGCCTGGATTAATTCTTCCACTTAAACCTCTTATTGTGAGTAACAGGTTCCATCAGATTGTAAAGTAGCAACTTTAACCCCTCTATTCAAGAAGGGAGGGAGGCAGGAAACTATAGGCCAATTAGCTTGATTTCTGTTGTGGAGAAGTTATTAGAATTGATCATTAAGGAGGTTATAGCTGGGCACTTAGAAGAGCTCAAGGCAATAGGGAAGAGCCAGTATGGTCTTGTGAAAGGTAAATCATGTTTAACCAACTTATTGGAGTTTTTTTGAAGGAGTAAGTGGATAAAGGGGAGCCTGTAGATTTACTGTACTTTGATTTTCAGAAGGCATTTGATAAGGTGCCATATTAAAGATTATTATGGAAAATAAAAGTGCATGGTGTAGTGGGTAACATTAGTATGGATAGAAGATTGGCTGGCAGAGAGTATGCATAAATAGATCTTTCTGATTGGCAGGATGTGATGAGTGGAGTCCCACAATCTGTACTGGGGCCTCAATTTTTTATGATTTATATCAATGACTTAGATGAGGGGAGTGAAGACATTGTAGCTAAATTTGCAGATGACACAAAGATGGGTAGGAAAGTATGTTGTAAAGAGGACATGAGGAGGTTGCAGATGGATATAGCTAGGTTGAGTGGGTGAAGATTTGGCAAATGGAGTTTAATGTGAGGAAAATGTATAGTTCATTTTGGCAGGAAGAACAAAAATCCAGAGTATTACTTAATGGAGAATGGCTGCATAATTGAGGTGCAGAGGGATCTTGGTGTTCTAGTACATGAGTCACGAAAAGTTAGTATGAAGGTAGAACAAAGGATTGAACATAAGTACAAATGTTATGGTTTAGTTATACAGGGCATTGGTGAGACCGCATCTGGAATACTGTGTGCAGCTTTGGTCTCCTTATTTAAGGAAGGATGTAAATGCATTGGAGGTGGTTCAAAGGAGGTTTATTAGATTGATACCTGGAATGAGCGGGTTGTCTTATGAGGAAAGGTTGGACAGACTGGGCTTGTTTCCACTGGAGTTTAGAAGAGTGAGGGGTGATTTGGTTGAAGTATATAAGGTCCTGAATGGCCTTGACAAGGTGGATGCCAAAAGGATGTTTCCTCTTGTGGGTGAGTCCAGAACCAGGGGGCACTATTTTAAAATTAGGGGTCACCCTTTTAGGACAGAGATGAGGAGAGTTTTTTGAGGATTGTCTGACTTTGGAATTCTCTGCCTCAGAAGGTGGTGGAGGTGGGGTCATTGAACATTTTTAAGGCAGAGGTAGATTGATTCGCTTGCCTAACAAGAATCTAAGGTTATCGGGGTTAGTTGAGAATGTGGAAATCAAAACACAAAATCAGCCATGATCTTATGAATGGCAGAGCAGGCTCGAGGGGCTGAATAGTCTACTCTTGTTCCTATTTCTTATGACCTTGCCCCAAATCCCTCCAAAGGAATGAATAATTTGAGCTTCTGAATGAGCATCCATGCAATTGCAGTACCTGGTTTGCTGAGGTGAAGGAACTTGGAACAGCATTCTGCAAACGGGACACCTGAAACTTTGCCAGGCTGAAGAAACTCCTGCTACAAAAAAAAATTAAACCTCTAATCAGGCAGGAAAGGGGCACTTTAGAAATGCCAGATGTGATTGCACTGGAGGGGATAATCACAAGGTTCGTGGCACTGTCCAACACACCAAGGTCCAGGACATCGGTCCTGCACTGATGCGTGGGCTGAACTCCATCACTGACACCACAGTTGGCCTCCAACAAGGTCAACATAAGTGGGGGTGCCGGCCAGCTCAATCCCAATGCAGCTTCCCCTTCTCCTCAGTCAGCTCTCTGGCACCCATTGTGAGGAGGGGCAGCAGGTGCACACCCTGGGGCCTTCCATCCAGGTGACTCTGGGAGTGTCTGGCCCATTCGAATCTCCTCTTCCTATGATTCCCAGCAGCTCCAGCTCCACAGGCCACACAGCAGGATCCCGAAAGCAGGCCAGGACCTTTAGGTCTTCTGCCTCCAGGGGATGCCCGTCAAGGTTATCACAGACAGGATGTAGCAGGCTGTCCCCACCTCTGCTGTGGATGTCTGAGAGCACCCAAGACAGCACTTGGAAGGTTAAGAAGATGTAACTCTTTAGAGTCAAAACAAATAAACTAAATTAACGAATCAAGGGACAAATTAAAATGCAGCCCCTTAAAGGGAAACTGCAAAAACAAAGACAAAATTTAAATGAAACTTACAAACGTTAAGCCAAAATGTGATTAAGAGGGTTAAATACACCTCAGTCCCATGCTGCCCACTGAGCACGGAAGGCCTTGATGGTATCAGCAGACACCACGTGCTCCTGCTCCAGGGACACCCGGCCATGAGCATAGCTGCGGAAGAGAGACAGACAGTCGAGTTGGACGACCCCCTCAATCGCCCGCTGCCTGGACCCGTTAATGGCCAACTTGGCCAGGCCCAGGAGCAGGTTCATGAAGAGGTCCTCTTCCCTCCTGTCCTCCTTGCCCCCCTCTGCCCATCGGCACCAGGTACCTGTAGATCAGGAGCATAGGACTGAAGTACAACAAAACAGAAGCAAAAGGTTTTTCAACTAACTAAAAAGGGAGTGCAGCCTACAACAGCTTACATACACGTGGTCCACGGACTCCGCAGGTCGCAAAAGACACAGGCACCTTGGGAGTCCGTGAACTGACACATCCTACAGTTGTATGGGATGCTGCGTGCAACACCCTCCACCCCAGGTCCCCGATGGAAAGTGGGAGGACATCCTCGTGAGAGACCTCCGCTGCTGGACAGCAACAACAGGGAGTGTCCAGGCAGCAGGCAAGGAAGTGAAGGGTGTGCAGCAGCAGCCCATACAGGAAACCCCTCTGCACTGTGCTAAAGGGCACAGAGGGCATTTCCACAAGGCGACTCAAGTTGTGGGGCACCGACTCCTGAGGGAGGGTTCAGGGCTTGGGGAAAATGTGGAATTCTGGCTGATCAAGGGTTCACTCATACAAAAGACCACCGTGCACCTGCATCACCTCGAGACCCAGAATGACGTCGGGGCTGAGCACGACCGTCCTAAGGTCCTGGATGGCACTGGCCGCAAGCCGGATGTGTGATGTGCCAATTCCTGGGGAGTCATCCAGCCCACTCCGCCACCCAGCACGTCCACGATCCTGATCACCCCGGCAGCCACAGCCCTCCCCTCCGCCAGCCACTGAAAAAGGCAGGGGGCGGATTCCTGAGCAGTGGCTCTCCGACGATAGCCGCTACTCCTGACGGGGGAGAGCTGTGTTGTGAGGTGACCATGTTCCAGACTCTGATCAGGTCCTGGTAAACGACGGGAATGCCTGTAAGGAGCCACAAAGGCCCCTCTGGTCTACAAACAGGAGCTGCAGGTCATAATTCAGGCCGTGCACCTGGTGGAAGAAATATGTCACCAGGGCACACCATCTTGGAGGGGGCTCGATGTAAAGATATCACTGCAGGGCCTGAAGGCAGAAAGTCACCACCTGGGTGAGTAGGCACACCAGCGCCTGACTGCCCTCCCTAAGCTAGAGACTCAGAACCTCCGCAGTGACCCAGCACAGCCTTTTGTCCCAGAAGAAATCGACGAGCATTCCCTGGATTTTGTGACAAAATCCAGGGGAGGGGTCAAAGTGACCAGCTGGTACCACAACATGGTGGCAATCAGCTGGCTTATGACCAGCACTCGACCCCTGTAGGACAGCACTCGGAGCAGTCCTGTCCAGCGCCGCAGGTGAGTGGTGACTTTGGGCCTCCAGCTCCTGCCAGTTCACTGGCCAGGATTCCTCAGCAGGGCAGGGGTGGACCCCCAGGTAGAGGAGGCTGGTCCTGCTCCAGGTGAAAGGCCTGAGCTCCTCGGGTAGGGGATCCAACTGTCACTGACCGTTGACCGGAGTCCAGAACACTTGCCCGAGTGAATCCTGGCAGAGGACGCGACAGAGTAGGCCTCCTGGCACTCACGCATCCTCCGTAGGTCAGCCCGGTCGGTGAACATGAGGAACACGTCATCAGTGTAAGCTGAGAGGACCACCCCGATGCCCAGCCCACGCAGAACCAATCCCGACAACCTCCTCCGCAAGAGACACAGGAAAGGCTCCACGCAGATAGAATACAATTGGCCCGACAGGGGACAGCCCTGACACACTCCCCTCCCAAAGTGAAAGGGCGCCATTACGGACACTCTGGGGCAGCGTACAGAAGTCAGATCCGGGCGACAAAATGCGTCCTGAACCCGAATGGTCACAGAGCCCTGAATAAATATTTGTGATCCACACTGTCGAACGTCTTCTCCAGGTCAAGAGACAGGAAGGTGCTCAATGACCAGTCCTCTGGGAAAAGTGGATAAAGTCCCGGACCAGATGGATGTTATCAAACATAGTCCGGCCCGGGACGGTGTAGGGCTGGTCAGGGTGGATCACGTGGACCAGCACGGTGCCAAGGCGAGAAGACATGGCCCTGGCAAAGATCTTGTGATCCGTGGATAGGAGGGAGGCAGGGTGCCAGTTCTTAAGTTGGCTTCTTTGGCAGCACGACAATCACAGTCCTGTGCAACGAAAGGGGCATCACCCTGGTAGCGATACTGTCCCCTAGGACCACCGCATAGTCGTTCCCCAGGACATCCCAGAATGCCCTGAAGAACTCCATGGTTAGCCCGTCCAGCCCCGGGGATATGCCCCTGGAGAGGCTGTCGAGGGTGCCGATCAGCTCCCCCAGACTTATAGGGGAGTCAAGCTTTCCGGCGCCCTCCAGGCCGACCTGCAGCAGGTCCTCCCACAAAACTCTGCGAGCATCCTCTCTGGATGGATTCGGAGAGAGCAGGGCAGTGTAGTAGGATTTGGCAATGGCCCTGATGCCCTCTGGATCTGAGACTAGGGATCCGTCGTCGGCCAGCAGCGTAAGGAGCTGCTGACGGACCCTGTGCCTTTTTTCCAGTGAGTAGAAGAAGGGGGAGCCACGGTCCAGGTCCCGGAGGAACTGGATTCGTGACCTCATGTACGCGCCCCGGGACCAGATGAGTTGCAGGTCCCGCAGTGCGCCCTTCTTCTCATCGTACACCAGCCGCAGGGCCGGGTCCACATCGGGCTGACGGAGACCTGCCTCCAGGTCGAGCACTTCCTTCTCCAACTCCTCGACCCTGGATTTCTGCCTCTTTGTCGACCCCCTCGCGTAATCCTGACAGAAGACGCGGATGTGATCCTTGCTCACATCCCACCATAGCCTCAAGAAGGGGAAGCCTCCCCGCTTCCTTCTCCAGCCAGCCCAGAAACGATGGAACGAGTCCAGGAACCGCTCATCCTCCAGCAGCAGGTTGTTAAAGTGCCAGTACGCAGACCCTGTCCGAACGCAGAACGGAGCGAGCTCCGCCCACACCAGACGGTGGTCCGTGCACAGCACCCGCTGCACAGAAGCCGATGGAACGCAGGACACGAATGCCTTCGAAATGTAAATGCTATCGAGTCTGGACACTCCGACTACAGGTGACACGAAAGTGAAAATGCTGGAGTCAGGATGGAGTTGTCGCCAGACGTCCACCAAGTCGAAGGACCCGACCAGGCCCTGTAACTTACACACACCTAGCGAGTGGTGCTGGGCACCGTGATGGTCCTGGGCCTCGAGGGTACAGTTGAAATCCACCCCAAGGACAATGCTGTCGCCCGCATTGATGGAGCCGAGATGAGTGGACACTTCTTCAAAGAGTCTCGCTTGCTGCTGCGCGCCCAGGGGAGCGTACACATTCACACAGTGAAGCGCCGCGCCTCCCAGGCGCACAGTAAGGTGCAGCAACCGGCCTGGCACCGGCTCCTTGACCCCCAAGGTCTCCGGCTGAAAGTGTGGAGCCAACAAGATAGCCACCCCGCCAGAATTGTAGGCTAGGTGATTCATGTAGACCCCCACCTCGCCACTCCAGGAGCCATGTAGCTTTGTCTCCCGGAGCTGTATGGGTTTCCTGCAGGAAACACACCCCATGCTTCCCGTCCCTGAGGACCGAGAAGTTGTGGAACCTGCGCTGTGCGTCCCTGCTGCCGTTGATGTTGAGGCCGGCTATGGTAGTCTTCATTGTCAGAAGTATGTGTTACCATCACCATGCCTAGTGTAAGGAGAGGACTATTTTAATCCTTCCTCTCCTTCAGGAGACAGCGAGAAATGTGTGGACCCTCCTCTTAGCATTCCGGTCCAGCCCAGGGGCCTTGAGGGCCTCGCGGGCAGACCAGAACACAAGAGGAAAAGAATGCCACCAGTCCAGGGTTGACTGGACCCTGTTCAGCGACCACGATTACTCGCTAAAATATCCTGGAGATTCCCTAAAGGGATGAGGGGAGAATCGGTGGGGGCACCAGGGGATCCACTACCTCACCCGACAATGACTCTAAGTCGTCCCCAGTGCTCACCACCGAGACCCAGCCCTCCTCCAGGTCGTTGCCTCCGGCTTCCAACCCCTCCCCTGTATTAAGGGGGCTGTTCGGAGCTGCCAGTCGGCTCCACATCCACCTCGATCCCACCTCCAGGATCAAGGGCAGAGGGATCCTCTCTGGTCTCCTCTTGGGGATCTGGGCCAAAGGGTGGTGGCAACTGAGTCCCGCTCCCCCTCAGGCACCTGGTCGCCGAGTGAGTCCAGAAAAAGCTCTGGACCCAGGATGGAGTTGCCCGGTGCTGAAGGTTGGGAGGGGGCGGGGAGGCCCTTCTTCACCACGGCCTCCCGATAACCCAGCGGTTGGGGCCATGAAGGGACTGCTGCAGTCCCCTGGCAGGCCAGGTGGCAACTCGGGGGTTACAAGGTGGGTTGGGATGGGGCATCACCGCAAGGGCGATACCCTCACCAACCCCCCAGGGGCCCTGCTCAGGGGACTGCAGCAATGGGTTGGGGATTTGGGCTTCCCCCAGAGGGCAGAGCGAGGACTTACAGGGCAGAGATGCCACCACCTTTTCATTGTGGGAGGGGATACTTCCGACCTCACGAGTGGCGAGGTCCTGCACCTCCGAGGGGTGATGTCTCTTCCGGGGTCAGCTGGGGCTGGGAAACCTCCATCTGTGAGGCCCCCGTCGCTTAGTCCAGCCCCTCCAGATGCTCCACCCTCTGGGGTTTTGGCTGGTTTATTCTTTTTAGGGCACTCACCAGCTCAGGGTCGTGCGCCCCATCGCCGCGGGACATGGGACCCCATGTATGAACGACGCTGGGGCCAGCACATGGCGCTGAGCTGCACACGGGCCCGGGAGCACCCGCGGAGACGTCGCCGGGGCCAGATGATGTTTTTACCCCCGAGCCGATGTCCCAGGGTGTCTGGGGATCAGGGTTCATTTGAGGAGTTCGGAGGGTTTGGAGAGCCGCCTCCACATTGCGGGTCTTCCATTGCGCCTTCTTCCAGCGCGGGGCCTCTCCCCCTGCCTCACCAGCAGCTGAGATTACGGTGGCAGCCGGTGGCACCTCCCCTTTCGGAGAGGAAGATGGAGTGGTGGTGGGGGAGGAGCGGCGGTGCCAGCTGTGGCCGTCTGAGTGACATTGGCGGCCTTGGAAGGGTGGGGGGGTGGGTGGTTCTTTCAGACGTGCCCCACCCCCTTGCAGGCACCGCACGCTGTCCGCCAACCAGAAGATGCGGCAGGCAACCCCCCTCAAAGGTGACATCAAACCGCCCCTCCGAGCACTCCTCCCGGGCCAGGCAAACAAAGACCTGGTGCCGGAAGGAGTACACAGAGACTGGAGTGCCAGAGACTGGGCTCCCTGAGGCCGAGCGGGATCAGCATCACCCCGGACCTGACCCCCCCCCCGAGTTGGTAAAGGTTGGGGAGGAGGAGCTCACCGGGAACAAACGGCCTAAACAAGCCTCTCCACGGTGGCCTCAAGAGGATCCACCACCAGATAGGCCCCGCCCATGGTGAGCCTCTTGGCCAGGGCCAGGTGCACCGCCCGCTTGGACCTCAGGAAGAACACCACCTTCCCGTAGACGCGCGAGGCTGCAACAATGGCCGAGGGGCCGACAACCCCGCCCAAAGCCTTCACGCATATTTCTATAGTCACCTTGGGGTGAAGGTAGCTCTTTACCCCCCTGGCCCTGGTCAGGAGGTGGAACGGTGACGGGGACGCGGGAGCAGCGGAGGCTACGGAAGCAGCCACTCCCACATAGGCCTTCTTGGCCGTTCCCGCCACTGGTGATAGCGCCGCCTCCACAGCTGCCCCGGAGGGCCCGGCCACTGGAGACTCCGCGGCAGCCATTGGGGGATGAGTCACACCCACCCTGAGCCCTGTCTGTAGCAACAGTGTTTAGAAAGGGGGTGAGGGGGTAAAGAAGGATTGCCCTCTCCCTCCTGATGGTGTGTAAAGACAAAAGGGGAGGAGAGAGACAGGGAAAAAGGACAGGGAAGCACAGGAGGAGAAAGGGTAATGGGTGCAGGGTGGGTGGGTGTCGCTGGGTGGATGGAGCTGGGAGGTGGGGGCCTAGCTGTTCTTCCCATAGGGGGAGGGCGATGTCCTCACTAGGCATCTGGTACTGCCTGGCACATGGAAGTCAGGTCTGTCCTTGTTCATCAGGCAGCACCTGCTACCTGGACTTGGGCACAGGCGGAGCGAGGGGGTGAGGCGGCAAGATGTTAAATGGACACACACACATACCCCTTCTCCCCGAGTCCCTTCAGTCATCTTCTTCCTCCCCCTACAAAGCAACATGGTCTTCACAGCCCCCACCAAACAAAAGTCCAGACACCCACCGCAGATGTAATGAAAAAAGTCCCTGCCTCTTGGCCTCCCTGTCTTGCAGCACTCCCTCTCTCTCTCTCCCTCTCCCCTCCAGTTCTTCAGGCCTCAGGCCTTGCAGGCCGCAGGCCCCTGCAGCCCCGGCAACAATACCAGCAGTCGGCTTCTAATGTCCCTTGGGCAGCAGCAAAACCAGAGCAGCTTGTAAAATTCCAGAGGACTATGTTGGGAAAAGGAATAGTTGACGGTGATGTGTGACACCCTCTGTGGACTGTATTGCAGGGCTCCACCAGACTGGTCCAGGCACCGGAACGTACTGTTAACATTCAGATTGTCTGCTTCACCAAAGTGCGAGTTGCAGGATGAGCCTCGTTGTACCTTTGCTCTGCTGCAGTCTGAGGCTGCCGCACGGGTATCATCAGCCACGTCCTCTGTGGGTAGCCCTTGTCCATGAGGAGGCATCCCTGCAGCCTCTGTGGATCCCGGAAGATGTCAGGGATCTGTGACCAAATGAGAATGTAGAAGTTGTGGACACTCCCTGGAAAATGTTTGCAGACCTGTAGAATGTGCTTGTGGTGGTCGCACATCAGCTGCACATTCAGTGATTGTAAGTCCTTGTGGTTGGCATAGTTGACCAGTTGTTGCCATGGAGATCTGAGCACCACATGACTGTAGTCGATGACACCCTGCACCCATGGGAAACTTGAGATCTGGGCAAATCCCATCACTCTTGCTTCCTGGCTTTCTTGATCCCAGACAAAATGCACAAAGCTGTGTGCCTTTGCAAAGGTGGCATCCGTGACAGCATGGATACATTTGTGGGTGGAGGCTTGTGATATCCCACAGAGGTCACCTGTGGACCCCTGGAAGGAGACACTGGTGCAGACATTGAGCATCACGGTCAATTTCACAGCCACCAGCAGTAGATGCCCTCCATATCTCCATGGCACCAAATCCTGCAGCAGGTGGCAGATGTGACTGACCAGTTCCCTGGACATGTACAGTTTTTGGCAACACTGGTTCTTGGTCATCTGCAGGAATGACAAGCACCATCTATAGACCCTGGGCCTAGCTAGGCGCTGACCAGCGATGGCTTGCTGTTGCTCTTCAGCATGTGTGGGAGACCCAGCTGCACCTCCTTCCTGAGGTTGCTGCTCCTCCCTCTACGCAGCCAGGCTGCTCTCTTCTTCCTCATACAGCTAGTTCACTAGGTTCCATGCTCCTGATGTACTCCTCCTCCTACAGGATGAAAGAGAGAGATGCATGAGAATAGATTGGTGAAGACAAATGTAGGTCCCTTACAGTCAGAAACAGCTGAATTTATAATGGGGAACAAAGAAATGGCTGACCAACTAAATAAATACTTTGGTTCTGTCTTCACAAAGGAGGACACTAATAACATATCAGAAATGTTGGGGAACACAGGGTTTAGTGAGAGGGAGGAACTGAAAGAAATCAGTATTAGTAGGGAAATGGTGTTGGGGAAATTGATGGGATTGAAGGCCGATAAATCTCCGGGACCTGATAATTTACATCCCAGAGTACTTAAGGAAGTGGCCCTAGAAATAGTGGATGCATTGGTGGTCATCTTCCGAGATTCTATAGACTCTGGATCAGGTCCTATAGATTGGAGGGTAGCTAATGTAACCCCACTATTTAAAAAGGGAGGTAGAGAAAAAACAGGGAATTATAGACCAGTCAGCCTGACGTCGGTAGTGGGGAAAATTCTAGAGTCCATTATATAAGATTTAATAGCTGAGCACATGGAAAACAGTGGTAGAATCGGACAGAGTAAGCATGGATTTATGAAAGGGAAATCATGCTTGACAAATCTACTGGGATTTTTCGAGGATGTAACTAGTAGAGTTGATGAGGGGGAGCCAGTGGATGTGGTTTATTTGGACTTTCAGAAGGCTTTTGACAAAGTCCCACATAAGAGATTGGCGTGTAAAATTAAAGCGCATGTGATTGGGGGTAGTGTATTGAGATGGGTAGAAAACTGGTTGGTAGACAGGAAACAAAGAGTAGGAATAAATGAATGGCAGGCAGTGACTAGTGGGGTACCGCAGGGATCGGTGCTGGGACCCCAGTTATTCACAAATTATATTAATGATTTAGATGAGGGAATTAAATGTAATATCTCCTAATTTGCAGATGGCACAAAGCTGGGTGGGAGGATGAGCTGTGAGGAGGATGTAGAGATGCTTAAGTGTGATTTGGACAAGCTGAGTGAGTGGGCAAATGCATGGCAGATGCAGTATAATGTGGATAAATGTGAAGTTATCCATTTTGGTAGCAAAAACAGGAAGGCAGATTATTATCTGAATGCCTATAAATTGAGAGAGGGGAATGTGCAACGAGACCTGGGTGTCCTTGTACACCAGTCACTGAAGGTAAGCATGCAGGTGCAGCAGGCGGTAAAGAAGGCAAATGGTATGTTGGCCTTCATAGCCAGAGGTTTCGAGTACAGGAACAGGGATGTCTTGCTGCAATTGTACAGGGCCTTGGTGAGGTCACGCCTGGAGTATTGTGTGCAGTTTTGGTCTCCTTATCTGACGTAGGATGTACTTGCTATAGAGAGAGTGCAGCGAAGGTTTACCCGACTGATTCCTGGGATGGCGGGACTGACATATGAGGAGAGATTGAGTCGATAAGGATTATTTTCGCTGGAGCTCAGAAGAATGAAGGGGGAACTCATAGAAACCTATAAAATTCTAACAGGACTAGACAGGCTAGATGCAGGAAGAATGTTCCCGATGGTGGGGGTATCCAGAACCAGGGGTCACAGTCTGAGGATATGGGATAGACCATTTAGGACTGAGATGAAGAGAAATTTCTTCACCCAGAGAGTGGTGAGCCTGTGGAATTCGTTACCTCAGAAAGTAGTTGAGACCAAAACATTGTATGCTTTCAAGAAGGAGTTAGATATAGCTCTTGGGGCGAAAGGGATCAAAGGGTATGGGGAGAAAGCGGGAGCAGGCCATTGAGTTGGATGATCAGCCATGATCATAATGAATGGCGGAGCAGGCTTGAAGGGCCAAATGGCCTACTCCTGCCCTAGTTTCTATGTTTCTATGCATTAGAATGGGTGTACTCAGAACCTCTCTTAGTTAAGTCTTAATGCACCCTAGAGAGTGCTGGCCACCACTTGGATGTCCAGAGATTAGTGCGCTGCATGGCTGCCCGAAACCCCACCCACATCCACTCCACTCCACCTGACCGATTGGCGACAGCTTTGCCCACTGGACTGCATGCTGTGCTCTCAGCTCAGGCACAGGCATTCTCCTAACCCGCGCTGCAAGGCTGCTCTGTTAGCTTGAACCATGGGGTAGACTGGTCCAAACCTGAATGATGACATTGCAGGGGGTTGTGAGCACCTCCACTAGTGACTGCTCCATGGCCGCCAGCTTTAGCAAGGAGATTGTACAACTTCTCCAGTTGTCCAATTGTCCTGCAGTCCATTAAAATGCTGATTAGTGTGCAGTCTGTGCTCGAGGGGGTGAAAAGCTCTGGAGTATTTGGTCGCACATTCATGCCTCTGTGTTGCTTGAGTGGACAGATAAGCTAGAGGCCCAACTCCAATCATATCAATGTGGCTGTGCTGAACTGTCTCAGCTGCGGAGAAATTGTCACCTTATACAAGGTTTCCCTAATGTGTGGCTGCTTCCCTCCCACCACCCGAGCAGGTGCATGTGCAGCACCATCAGACTGGGCTGCCTTTTCCCCTCCAACTTGCCTTAGATGCAGTTCAGCCCTTACCCCCCACCAAACTGCCTCACAGCATGCTTTCCTCCACTCCCCCCAATCTTGCCCTAACCGCAGGGCAGCCCTTGCCCCAGCACCATACTGCCAGCCAGCCGGGAAAAAGTGACTTGCCTGTGGCCTCTCCCGAATGTACAGCAGCTGAACCTTGAGCGCGAGTGCTGCACAACATTGGTGAGCACTCACCTCTGAGTTCCCTTCCAAGTGCAGCTTGCCAGGTGCCTGCCTTGTAAATGATATGAAACACATTGGCGTGAGCCCGGGTGATCCAATGTGGGGGGATGATTCCGGCGTGCAGGGCTTATAATGAGATGCAGATGAATTAAAATGTTCCCAACATATGGCAGTGGGAAACGTGGCTCGCCATTGACAGGCAGAGCAGATGATCGGGAACTGGTTTCGTGACAGCATGAAACTGATTTTTGGCCTTCCTGCCATATTTCCCACTCACGCCCACCATGATGCCAGATGCCAACAGGGATGGAATATTCTGCTCTATATCTTATACCTTCTAATTCAGATGCGGGGGATATTTAACTGCCATTTTCTTGATGTTCCGGCTTCTTTAAAACTATCTTTATCACAGGTTTTACTTTCATAGGCTTAGTATTTCCACAGACTTGCTTCTTTTTTGTCATTTTAGACTGCCTTTTTCACAGGCTCGTTTCTTTTATTATGCACAATTTATTTTCAGGCTCCATTTTTTCTGCAGAATGCTGCAGCTACAAATGCTCCGATGGCACTGCAGGGCTGTTCCCACATTTTTTTGGAGTAAGACCTGCCTACAAAGCGATTCAGCTTGGGAATCCATACATGGCAATGGTGGCCAGCTTTTGCTTCCGATTTCTGGCCTGCTGTCAGAACAGGCGAGGACGCCAATCCTGTGGCTATTAACTTGGCTTCTGATAACTAATCTGGTTGCTATGTGGCCACTGTACTCACAATTTTTTAACTTCTCAGGGTCCTGTCTATGATGGGATCCTCTGCACTGCTGATATTTTGAGGCATCTTCAGTCAGTCTTGGTAAGCAACCTGTCACTTTATTGTACTTGGTAATCAGAATTTCTCCAGTGCTGTCATTAGATTGTACATGGTGTTCTTCAAAATGTCTCAACTGCTGCCACCATGTTATATTATTTGCTCCTTTAGTACGTTACTGATATAGGAGTCATGAGAATACAAAAAATATGTGGGTTCTTTATTGTAACTTGAACTGAAACATATATACATAACAAAAGTACAGAATCTTGTTTACACACCTCTTATTCTGTTAGTCTATACCCACAGCTCTTGAGTCATGTGGGACATTATAACACTTCCTTCCGTAACTCTTCACTTACAACCTCTTAAAGTGATCCCACAACACGGAGTGCATGGTTTCTTGTTTACACAACTTAATGGCCACTTAATAACTTGTTCCAGTGGAGAACTATTTTGCAATATCAATGACAGACCTTTGAACGATATTTTTATTATAGGTCACAGGTTTAATTTTTTTACACCTGCATTTAAAATAATTTTCATTGCTATTGCATGGCTCCTGAGTATTGTACATAGTGGATACTGGAGGATGAATGGGAGGCATGGAGGTGGCTTAAGAGATCTGAGGGGACATGCAGGTGTCATGGAGGATGTGAGATGGCATGGGGGTTCCGAGGAGTTATGGGGTGGGAGGGTGAAGGTGTAGTTTAGGGGCCTTTAAACGATGTTGAGAGGTAGGCTGCTGTGTCAGGAACTGAAGCAGGCTTCTTCTTAGCCCACATCTGCACCCACATTTCTCCCACACTCCATCACAGTGAAGGATTTAGGGACTGTGTAGAAAAGATTCACAAGAATGGTTCCAGGAATGAGGAACTTCAGTTATGAGGATAGATTGGAGAAGCTGAGGTTGTTTTTCTTAGAGAAGGTTCAGAGGACATTTGATATAGGTGGTCAAAGAAATTGTTCTCTTTCGCGGAAGGGGTGAGACCCAGAGGTCACAAAGTTAAAGTGATTAGCAAAAGAACCAAAAATGTGTAGATGAGGGCAATGCAATTGACATATTCTACTTGGACTTCAGCAAGGCTTTTGATAAGATCCCGCATGGGAGGCTGATAACGAAGGGAAGAGCCCATGGGATCCGAGGCACTTTGGCAAATTGGATCCAGAATTGACTGAGTGGCAGGAAGCAGAGGGTGATGGTCGAGGGGTGTTTTTGTGACTGGATGCCTGTGTCCAGTGGGGTTCACAGGGATCGGTGTTGGGTCCCTTGCTGTTTGTGGTATATATAAACGATTTAGACTTGAATGTAGGAGGGTTGATCAGTAAGTTCGCGGATGACATGAAAATTGGTGGGGTAGTAAATAGTGAGGAGGATAGCCTTAGGTTACAGGAGGATATAGACGGGCTGGTCAGATGGGCTGATCAGTGGCAAATGGAATTTAATCCAGATAAGTGTGAGGTGATGCACTTGGGCAGGACAAACAAGGCACGGGAATACACAATGAATGGTAGGACCCTGGGAAGTACCGAGGATCAGAGGGACCTTGGTATCCACCGATCCCTTAAGGTAGCAGGACAGGTAGATAAGGTGGTTAAGAAGGTATATGGGATACTTGCCTTTATTAGCCGAGGCATAGAATATAAAAGCAGGGAGGTTATGCCGGAACTGTATAAAACGCTGGTTAAGCCCCAGCTAGAGTATTGTGTGCAGTTCTGGAATCCGCATTATAGGAAGGATGTGATTGCACTAGAGAGAGTGCAGAGGAGATTTACCAGGATGTTGCCTGGGCTGGAGAGTTTTAGTTATGAGGCAAGATTGGATAGACTGGGGTTATTTTCCCTGGAGCAGAGGAGATTGAGGGGGGACATGATTGAGGTGTATAAAATTATGAGGGGCATAGATAGGGTAGACAGGAAGGAACTTTTCCCCTTGGTGGAGGGATCAATAACCCGGGGCATAGATTTAAGGGAAGGGGCAGGAGGTTTAGAGGGGATGTGAGGAAGAATTTTTTCACCCAGAGGGTGGTGGGAATCTGGAACTCACTGCCTGAAAGGGTGGTAGAGGCAGAAACCCTCATAACATTTAAGAAGTATTTGGAGGTGCACTTGCGATGCCATGGCATACAAGGCTATGGGCCTAGTGCTGGAAAATGGGATTATAATAGTTAGGTACTTGTTTGACTGGTGCAGACTCGATGGGCCGAAGGGCCCTTTTCTGTGCTGACGACCTCTATGACACTATGACTCTATGGCGTAAGGAAAAACATTGTAACTTTGCAAATGGTTATGATCTCAAATGCACTTCCTGACAGGATGGTGGAGGTTGATTCAATCGTGGCACTCAAAAGGGGATTGTAAAAACACCTGAAGAGGGAAAATGGAAGGATATGGGGAAAGAGTGGGGCAGTGGGATTAGCTGCTTTGCTCTTGCAGGGAGCCAGCATGGGCTCAACAGGCAGAATGGCCACTTTCTCTTAACTCTGATTCTAAAAATGGGCCAATGGCTATTCTAACCAAGGCAAGTAATCTTCAGTTGATCCTTGTCCTGAACCAGTGTCTTCTAGAGACAGCACAACTTTGTCCCTTGAAAAATTAATTGAGCTAATGAGGAAAACTGTTAAATATACTAAAACAATGGGCAGAATTTAATGCCCCCCACCAAAGTGAATTTGAAGGAGGGGTGTCATTTAATCAGGCAAGTGGGTGCTGTGTGGAGACCCTACTGCCTTCCTCTGCCCCAATTAAGGGCAGAGACCCACCCTACTTTCCCTATCCTCCTGCTCCCCCCCTTCCCGCATCACCACCGGCCAGAGACCACTCCCTGTGACCCCCATCCTGCCCTGAATCACCTGGGTCCCTCAGTGATTCAGTTTCTCTGGTGGCTGCACCACCAGCAGTTACTACTGCTCCCCAGTGACACTGACAGCAACAAGGAGCTGTTGGCCTCTGGCTGGCAGCTCTAGGGTGGTGAGATTCTTCCTCTGGGGCCTTGGATCCCATGGAAGGCCTGCTGCTGGCCACTTAATATGGCTGCCTTCCCAAAGGAGGCGATGTGGGGCTCTCACCAGTACTCCAACTGGTGGGTTGGACACCCATTTCCTTAGTGGTAGTCAGTCATGGGTTTGATCAGACTGGAATTGCAGTCAGAGAGATTTAGGGAGATTGTGGAGTCTGCAACAAAATGTTTGTTGCAGCATTCATAATTTTAACAACATGACAGCAATAAATTATTTTCTAAAACTACCTTAAAATTACAATGGAATTCCATTCCTGCTTTTCTCAGTTCATTATTACTGACAACATTTTTGCTCATAAATATTAAAGTTGCTTTCATCTTTGAAATTCCTGGGTGAGGTAGAACACTAATAGAGGATTCTGTGAAGGCAGTTTCCAGGAGTCTTTCATTTCATTAATATTACCAGTACAAGAAGTAGTCTCTAAGGAGCTGAAAATAATTGGAGGATGTACATGCAATGTGAAAATTTAATGAGGTGGAAGATGTTTCCGTGGGCTAAGAGATTGTCAGGCTAGTTATGCTCATATTTGTCCTAATTCTGTCAAACGTTGCTTAGATAGTCATGTAGTCAGCTGGGGGTAAAGTCCTGAAAAGTGGCTTTGGGTCAGGAACACAACAATCCTTTCCACTTCTGGGCTCAGCCCGGGCAGGTTTGCAGGCGAGGGAGGAGCCCCTGTGGAGCTGTGAAGCTGTGGGGTAAGTAACTAAAATACTGAAAGTGGCAATTAACTGAGTATTTAACCCACCATTCTAGCTGTAACAGCCTGCACACAGGTTTCCTGAACTGTGTGGAACTCACCAGGGTCAACAAATTGAGAGCACAGCATGGAGCCACTGAACAATGAAACCAACATAAATAAAAGCAGAAGATGCCAGAAACACTCAGCAGGTTATGGCAGCATCTGTAGAGTGGAACAGAGTTAACGTTTCAGGTCTGTGACCTTTCATCAGAACTGGGAAAAGTTAGAGATGTAATAATTTTAAGCAAGGAGCAAGTAGGACAAGGACAAAAGGAAGGTTTGTAATAGGGTAGAATACAGATTGAATGACAGAAAAATAAATCTTGCAGGGCCAAAGAGAATGGTGATGGCGCAACAAAAGCAACAAAGAAAAGATGCGCCTAGAGCAAGTGTGCTGCTGACAGCGAGAAAAAAATACAGAAACAGGAATAAAAAGGAAACAAAATGGAGCAGAGATTACGGTCTGAAATTATTGAGCTCAATGTTGAATCCATGTAAAGGATGGAATTTTCCATGCCCGCTGGCATCAGGCATCATGGCGGGCGTGAGCAGACTATATGGCATTAAGCCAAAAATTCGTTTCACGCTGCTGTGAAACACGTTTGCAACCGTCTGTTCTGCCCATCAATGGAGCATTTCCCGCTGCCGTATGTTGGGAACTTCATTCTAATACATCTGAATATCATAAGCCCAACTCACCGGAATCACCCCTCAACAATGGATCATCTGAGCAATCACGCCGATGAGCTTCACAACAGCATTTATAAAGCATGCACCTGGTGAGCTGCACTTCGAGGGGAACTCGGAGGGGAATGCACTCTAACACTGCACAGCATCATGAAGGTCACCTGTTGGACCTTCAACTTGAGATGCTGTACATTCAGTCAAGGGCACAGGCAAATTGCTTTTTCCCAGCAGGCTAACGCACTGTTGGTGTGAGGTGCCAGGGCAAGGGCTACATTAAGGATGAGTTAATGGTGGGCAAGGGCTGCCCTGTGGTTGAGTTGGGGGGAGGGGGGTGCCAAGGGCTGCCATGCAGTTGAGGTAATTTGGGTGGGGGTGGGGCAAAGGCTGCTTTGTGGTTGATGGTAGTGCCCAAGCACGTGTGGCGGGGTGGGGGAGGAGGGAAGTGGACACGCATTAGGGAAACCTTGTATAAAGTGACCATTCTTCCGCAGCTGAGACAGTTCAGACACAACCACATCAACATGCTTGGAGTTGGGCCTCTAGTTTATCTGCCCACTCAATCAACGCAGAGGCATGAAAGTGCCAAAAAACGTTCCACAGCTCTTCACACCTCGAGCACTGCAAACTAATGAGCACTTTAGTAGATTGCAGAACATTTGAATGACTGGGCACATTGTACAATCACCTTGCTGAAGCTGGCCATGGAGCAGTCAATGGTGGAGGTGCTCACAGCCCCTTATAATGTCGTCATTCAGGTTTGGACCAGTCTCCCCCATGGTTCAAGCCAACAGCGCAGCCTTGCAGTATGGGTTAGGAGAATGCCTGTGCCTGAGCTGAGAGCACAGCATGCAGTCCAATGGGCAAAGCTGCTGCCTATTATCAGATTGAGTGGGACAGTGGTGGGTGCAGTTTTGGGCAGCCATGCAATGCACTAAACTCTGGCCATCCAAGTGGTGGCCAGCACTCTCCGGGGAGTGTTAAGGGGCCTTCAGACTTAACCAAGAGAGGTTCTTAGTGCACCCAAGCTAACCCATACGTCTCTCTTTCATCCTGCAGAAGGAGTACATCAGGAGCATGGAGTTTGGTGACCTAGCTGTATGCCTCATGGCATACAGAGAGCGGAGACAAAGGAGAAGAGAACAACGGAGACACATGGATAGGCAGAGGGAGGAGCAGCAGCCTCAGGAAGAGGGTTCCCGCACAGGCTGCCGAAGCCCCACAGCGAGCCATCGCTGGTCAGCGCCTAGCTAGACCCAGGGTCTATAGACAGTGCTTGTCATTCCTGAAGATGACCGAGAACCAGTGTCGCCGAAGACTGCACGTGTCAAAGGAACTGCTCAGTCACATCTGCCACCTGCTGCAGGATTTGGCACCGCAGGGACATGGACATCCACTGCCAGTGGCCATGAAACTGCAGCACTCAATTTATACGCCTGTGTCTCTTTTCAGGTCTCCACAGGTGACTTCTGAAAGATATCACAAGCCTCCACCCACAAATCTCATACATCCATGAGGTCACTGATACCATCTCTGCAAAGGCACACAACGTTGTGTATTTCACCCAAGACCATGAAAGGATACAAGAGCACTGGTTTTTGCCCAGATCTCAGGTTTCCCACAGGTGCAGGGTGCCATCGACTGTACATGGCACACAGATCTCCGTGGCAACAAAGCAGTCAACTATGTTAACCGCAAGGGCTTCCATTCACTGAATGTGTAGCTGGTGTGCGACCACCACAAATGCATCCTGCAGGTCTGCACATGGCTCCCGGTGAGTATCCATGACTCCTACGACCTTAGCAGGCCTTGGCTTCCTGACGTCTTCCAGGGACCGCAGTGACTACAGGGATGGCTCCTCGGGGACAAGGGCTAGCCACAGAGGATGTGGCTAATGATGCTCATGTGGCGGCCTCAGAGTGCAAAGGAGAGAAGGTACAACGAAGCTCATGCTGCAACTCGCACCTTGGTGGAGCAAACCATCGGGATGTTGAAAATGAGGTTCCAGTGCCTGGTCCGATCTGGTGGAGCCCTGCAATACAGCCACAGACAGTGCCATGCATTGTCGTCGCCTGCTGTATCCTTTACAAACTGGCGCTGGGATGGGGAGAGGAGCTGGCTGAGATGGAGATGGAGGAGTTGCAAGCCTCCTCCAATAAGGACATTGACGGTGATGAGGGTGAGGAGGTCCTTGAAGGCAAGAATGACTGTGATGAGGCCATCACAGTGGCCAGAAGAGGCAGGAGCATTCGGAAGGCCCTCAAAGCTGTTAGATTCTTGAAGATGATGACGACATGCAGTCACCTGGGCGGATGGCCCCGGGGTGTGCACCTGCTGCTGCTCTTCTCTATGGGTGCCGAGGGGCCCAGGGTGACTTCTTGAGGTGAAGGAGAGATCGAGCTGGAGTGAGATAGAGTTGGCCCACACCCCTCTCGCTTTGACACTGTTGGAGGCCAACTTTTAAAAAAATTCATTCAGGGGATGTGGGCATCATTGGCTAGGCTGGCTTTTATTGCCCAACCCTATCTGCCCTTGAGAGGGTGGTGGTCTGCCTCCTAGAACCACTGCAGTCCATTTGATGAAAGTATACCACAGTGCTGTTAGGGAGGGAATTCCAGGATTTTGACCCAGCGACAGTGAAGGAAAGGTGATATATTTCCAAGTCAGGACAGTGAGTGGCTTGGAAGGGAACTTCCAAATGATGGTGTCCCCATGTGTCTGCTGCCCTTGTCCTCCTAGATGGTAGCGGTCGTGGGTTTGGAAGGTGCTGCCTAAGGAGCCTTGGTGAATTCTTGCAGTGCATCTTGTAGATGGTACACACTGCTGCTACTGTGCGACAGTGGTGGAGGGAGTGAATGTTTGTGGAAGGGGTGCTAATGAAATGGGCTGCTTTGTCCTGGGTGGTGTCAAGCTTCTTGGGTGTTGTGGGAGCTGCACTCATCCAGACAAGTGGAATGTATTCCATCACACTCCTGACTTGTGCCTTGTAGATGGTGCACAGGCTTTGGGGAGTCAGGAAGTGAGTTACTCATTGTACGATTCCTAGTTCCTGACCTGCTGTTGTAGTCACAGTATTTATATGGCTAGTCCAGTTCAGTTTCTGGTCAATGGTAACCCCCAGGATGTTGATAGTGGGGGATTCAGTGATGGTAATGCCATTGAACATCAAGGGGCAATGGTTGGATTCTCTCTTGTTGGAGATGGTCATTGCCTGACACTTGTGTGGTGCGAATGTTACTTGCCACTTGTCAGCCCAAGCCTTGATATTGTCCAGGTCTTGCTGCATTTGGACATAGGCTGCTTCAGTATCTGAGGCGTCATGAATGGTGCTGAACATTGTGCAATCATCAGCGAACATCCCCACTTCGAACCTTATGATGGAAGGAAGGTTATTGATGAAGCAGCTGAAGATGGTTGGGCCGAGGACATGGCGTCAATGATGGAGTTCAGCCCACGCAGCTGTGTAGGATCAATATCCTGTACCAAGATCTCTATGGTGGCGGCCATCCAGCCAGTGTTGACCTCAGTGCGTTGCCATGCCAGTGCTATCACCTCAGCCTGAAGGTGTTCAGACTCCTCCATCATGCCTTGCAATCTGGGGAGTGCTTACCTTTGCAGGTCCAGCCACTGTGACATGACCGAGCCCAGAGGCCTGTCATCTGACTCGGACTCAGCAGGTTTCTGGCCTCCAGCAGTCCTCAGAGTGCAAGAAACCTGGGAAGTCCCTGCCACCACCTGCTGTGGATCAAATAGTGTGATGCACTCACCAGATTGTTATCCTGAGGCTGCCCTAGAGCTAAGTCCCACTGAGGTGTGTGTCTCTGCACTGGTGGAGAGTGTGGGTGAGCACTGTGATGGGTTTTCAGCAGATTCCTCTTCCGAGGTGTCTTTGGGGCTTGAATCAAGGATCTGGGTCATGGAATCCCTTAGCTGTTTCCTAGATGTGCCTGTGAAAGCAAGGAGAGATAATTGGTACATGGCAGTGGCCTGTGAAACAGGACACTTCACTTACAGCATGGTTGTCGCACTGCTGGATCCTCACTGGGTAGAGCAGCGCCGACATCATCATCAGTACAGGAACGGTCCAGATCCTCACCAGCCAGCTGGATGACTCTATTTTCAAAATCTGTGAGGACCTAGATGTCGGGGATTCCTCCGCCAGTCAGTGACCTCTTGTTGTGTGCCAACTTGTCCTGCATGAATAGAGATAGAGTGAGTGTAAACAGGACACCTGCCAGACCAGATGATAAGTACGCCTGGCACGCGTGGGTGGTGAGCCATGCACGGGATGAGGACAATGAAGGTGTGAGTGTGAATGGTGATGTCCCTTGAACTGGCAATGAGTGAGGGCCCTGTGGATGTGTGATTTATATTCGTTCATGGGATGTGGCCGTCACTGGCTAGTCCAGTATTCATTTCCCATCCCTAATTGCCCTTGTTCAGCACACATTTAAGTGTTAACCACATTGCTGTGGATCTGGGGTCACATGTAGGCCAGACCAGGTAAGGACGACAGATTTCCTTCCCTAAAGAATGTTAGTGAACCAGATGGGTATTTACGACAATCGACAATGGTTTCATGGTCATCAGCAGACTTTGAATTCAAATTTCACCAACTGCCATGGTGGGATTCGAACCTGAGTCCCCAGAGCATTACCCTGGGTCTTTGAAATATTAACCAGCAACAATGCCACTATGACACTGCCTCCCCATGAATGGAAATGTGATGTGTTTGTGAGTGTGTGAGTTGAGAGTGATGAGAAGAGTGACTTACCCTGGTGGAATGGAGGAGATCTTTCTTCTTCTTTCTGCACTGGGTGGCTGTCCTCTTTTGCAGGGTGTTGGCACTGACCACCACTGCCACCAATTGGTGATTTTGCTGCCCCTCCTGTGGCCAGAGAGAGGGTAGAGGACATCACAACAGGCTCCAGAGTGTCCAAAAGGCGTTCCAGGGATGCGTCACTGATTCGGGGGCTGCAGCCTTCCTGCCTTTTGGGGCCATGTCTTCTGTGCAGCACTCCTGGGCCGAGTGCACTGAGAGGTGTGCATGCGACTGCACTTTAAACATTGTGCCCGGTGTAAGGAAGAAGCAAGGTGACAGCGTGGCAGGCGAATGAGAGCCCGCCGGCCATCGAAAAGCGTGTTTCCCTGGAATTCATGAGTAATGAGGCGGGATTGGGACGATATGGCGTGAAAGGCCGCCATTGCGGCCAGCGAGTAAGATGTTATTTTTCCCGCTCGATACAGCTCTTAGTACAAATCTGGGACAATTCCACCCAAAGTGCCTAATTGAAAGATAAGATGCTGTTCCTCAAGTTTACATTGATCTCCATTTTTTTAATATCTCATTCACTCTCTCACATACCCACTCACTCCCTCCCTCCCTCTCTCTCACACACCCACCCACTCCCTCCCTCCCTCCCTCTCTCTCACACACCCACTCACTCCCTCCCTCCCTCCCTCTCTCTCACACACCCACTCACTCCCTCCCTCCCTCTCTCTCGCACACACCCACTCACTCCCTCCCTCCCTCCCTCTCTCTCTCACACACCCACCCACCCACTCTCTCCCTCTCCCCCTCTCTCTCTCACACACACCCACTCACTCTCCCTCCCTCTCTCTCTCTCTCTCACACACACCTACTCACTCTCTCCCTCACAAACACACCCGCTCACTCTCTCCCTCTCTTTCTCACACACACACCCACTCACTCCCTCCCTCCCTCTCTCTCGCACACACCCACTCACTCCCTCCCTCCCTCTCTCTCGCACACACCCACTCACTCCCTCCCTCCCTCTCTCACACACACCTACTCACTCTCTCCCTCTCTCACACACCCACCCACTCACTCTCTCCTTCTCCCCTCTCTCTCTCACACTCACTCACCCTCTCTCTCTCACACACACACATTTACTCTCTCCCTCTCACAAACACACCCGCTCACTCTCTCCCTCTCTCTCTCACACACCCAATCACTCTCTCTCTCTCCTTCCCTCTCTCTCACATACACCCACTCACTCTCTCCCTCTCTCTCTCACACCAACTCACTCTCCCTCTCCCTCTCTTTCACACACACCCACTCACTCCCTCTCCATCTCACACACACACACCCACTCACTCTCTCCCTCTCCCACTCTCTCACACACACACCCACTCACCCCCTCTCACACACACCCACTCACTCACTCCCTCTCTCTCTCACACACACACACCCACTCACTATCCCTCTCGCTCTCTCTCTCACACACACCTACTCACTCCCTCTCTCTCTCGTGCACACACCCACTCACTCTCTCCCTCCCTCTCTCTCTCAAACAGACACACACCCATTCATTTCCTCCCTATCTTTCTCACATGAACACACTCACTGTCTCCCTCTCCCATACACACTTGCTCTCTCATACACCCACTCGCTCTCTCCCTCACACACGCACACACATTCACTCTCTCCCTCTCTCTCTCTTTCACCCACTGTCTGCCTGGTAGCCAGTCTCTTAAAAGCCCCCTCTAACCCCACCTGGACCCCACGGCCTCTCTTCACCACCTCCCTGGCCTGGCAGCCTTTCTCTCTCCCCGGGCCCTGGGGCACCTTCTCTCCCCCCGGGCCTCGCGGCACCTTCTCTCCCCCCGGGCCTCGCGGCACCTTCTCTCCCCCCGGGCCCCGCGGCCCTTCTCTCCCCCCCGGGCCCCGCGGCGCCTTCTCTCCCCCCTGGGCCCCGCGGCGCCTTCTCTCCCCCCTGGGCCCCGCGGCGCCTTCTCTCCCCCCGGGCCCCGCGGCGCCTTCTCTCCCCCCGGGCCCCGCGGCGCCTTCTCTCCCCCCGGGCCCCGCGGCGCCTTCTCTCCCCCCGGGCCCCGCGGCGCCTTCTCTCCCCCCGGGCCCCGCGGCGCCTTCTCTCCCCCCGGGCCCCGCGGCGCCTTCTCTCCCCCCGGGCCCCGCGGCGCCTTCTCTCCCCCCGGGCCCCGCGGCACCTTCTCTCTCTTCTTCTCCCCGCCCCGGAATCCTCTCTCTCTCCCCAGCACACTTATCGCCTCTGGTGATGGAAGTTCATCCAATCAGAGACTGCTTCCCTCCCATGTTCGCTGTTCATTGGCTCATTAGTAAATGCGGGAGAGTAACAGCCTCTGATTGGAGGAGCAGCCCCTTGCGGAATCTTCAACTTCACTTACCCATTGTTGGGCATTTTGACCAGTGGCTTCAGGGCCACATAGAATGGCTTCTGGGGGCACAATCCAGCTCACGGCCATGGGCTGAGCAAGCCTGGTAGAGAGGGTAACCAGCAACATGGAGTGGTGGAGGATGTATGGCCTGTTTCGGTGTTGTACCTGCTTTGTATTTCCATGTCAGTTTCATGCCCATGAGTTTTTCCACCACGGAGGTAAGGTTACATATGAAAAATGTCACCAACTCATGGATTAGAAGGCAAGTCTTAAAACTGGTTTCATACAACTGTGACTATTTTAGAAGGATTCATCATTAAGATGGAATGAGCACAGTATTTGTCTCCTACCTGTAAAAATTGTCATGCCAATAGAGCTAAAGGAAATTGAAGAGCTGTTGGTGCTGAGTGACAGAGAACAAAGCTGAATTTTAATTAAAGTTTTCACATTGAATAGATCCAGCCAAACAGCTTTGTTCAGTAGATTCTAGTTGAATGATCATTTCCTCTATCTTGAGTAACCAAACATTGATCTGTTGTGCTCTTGACTGTCAAATCTATTGACTAGTTAAAAATCATATCAAAAAGGAAATTACAATTTCTAACAGCATCGCATTCTACCACACTGATTTATGTGCTGAATCTGTCCGATTTAAGAAAATATTCTGAACATTTTAGATGCTAAAACTATTATTGTTGTAATTACATTATGTCAGTTTTTTAACTTTTGTATACATTTTCATTACATTGTTTTTATTGATAGACCCACTTTGAAATTAGTTGAAATATCCTAAACTAATCCAGCTGTGACTCAGTGGAAAACAAAAACAGAATTATCTGGAAAAACTCAGCAGGTCTGGCAGCATCGGCGGAGAAGAAAAGAGTTGACGTTTCGAGTCCTCATGACCCTTCAGGCGAGTGAGTCCATGACCCAGGGCCTTGACTCAAACCCCGAAGACACCTCAGAAGAGGAATCTGCTCAAACCTTCCTCGAAGACCCATCACAGGGCTCACCCACACCCTCCACCAGTGCAGAGACACACATCTTGGTGGGACCAAGCTTTCGAGTAGCCTCGGGATCACAATCTGGTGAGCACATTGCACTGTCTGATCCACAGCAGGCAGCAGATGGAACTTCCCAGGTTTCTGGCACTCTGAGGACTGCTGGAGGCCAGAAATTTTCTGAGTCTGAGTCAGATGAGGAGCCTTTGGACTCGGTCATGTCACAGTTGCTGGAGCTGCAAAGGCAAGCCTGGGAACATCAAGAAGGGATGTTCAATGCACTCCTCAGATTGCAAGGCACGATGGGGGAGTCCGTCCATCCATCTTCAGGCTGACGTGATAGCATTTGCATGTCAATGCACCGAGGTCAACACTGGTAGGCTGGTGGCTGCCATGAAGACCTTGGTCCTGGACATCACTCCTGCACTGCTGCCTGGGCTGAATGCCACCGCTGACACCATAGTTGGCCCCAACAGTGTGCACGCGAGATGGGTGCGGGACAGCTCGATCTCACTTCAGTTTGCCTGTCTCCTCAAGGAGTCAGCATGGGGGCCCTCGGGCACCTATCGCGAGGAGGATCAGCAGGTGCATGTCCTGGGGCCATCCATCCAGATGACTCTGGGAGTGGCCAGCCCATCTGAATCCCCTCTTCCTGTGACGTCAGCAGCTCTAGCTTCACAGCTCAAGGGGGGTGCCACTACCACACAGCAGGACCCCAAAAGCAGGCCGGGGCCCTCCAGGTCTCAGCCATCCAGAGGACGCCCATCAGTTAAACACCGACAGGGTGTAGCAGTCAGCAGGCTGCCTCCACCTCTGCTGTGGATGTTGGGTGAGCACCAAGACGTATTGGCAGAGTTAGGAAGGTTAAGAAGTTGTAACTCTTTTGAGTCAATCAAATAAACTAAATTAACAAAATCAGGGGCAAAGTAAAAGGCAGCCACTTAAAGGGAAACTGCAAAAACAAAAGACAAAATTTAAAGGAAACTCACCAACATTAAGTCAAAATGTGATTAAGAGGGCCGATAAAGCACCCCAGTCCCCGTGGTGCCCATCAGGCATGGAAGGCCTCGATGGTGCTGGCAGACACCGCGTGCTCCCTCTACAGGGACACCCGGCCACGAATGTAGCCACGGAAGAGGGGCAGACAGTCGGGTCAGACGACCCCCTCGATCACCTGCTGCCTCGACCTGTTAATGGCCAACTTGGCCAGGCCCTGGAGCAGGTTCACAAGGAGGCCTCTTCCCTCCCGGCCCCTCTCCGCACCGATGCCCATAGATCAGGAAAGTGGGGCTGAAGTGCAAAAAAAACAACAATAAAGGCTTTTCAAATAACTGTAAAGAGAGGGCAGCCTAAGACACCCTAAATAAACATGGTCCATGGACCCCACGAGGCCGCAAAAGACACAGGCATCTTGGGAGTCCGTGAACCGACATATCCTGCAGTTGTATGGGATGCTGCGTGTAACACCCTCCACTCCAGGTCCCTGATGGAAAGTGGGAGAACACCCTCGTAGAGGACCCCTCACTGCTGACCTCCGCCACCAGACGGTAACAAGGCACGCCAGGGCGTGTCCGGGTGGCAGTCTAGGGCAAGGAAGTGAAGAGTGTGCAGCAGCAGCCCATACAGGAAACTGCTCCGTGCCATGCTAAAGGGCACGGAGGGCATTTCTGCGAGGTGGCTCAGGTTGCGGGGCACCAGCTCCCTAGGGAAGGTTCGGTATTTGGGGCCAATGTGGAATTCTGTCCGAACAGGGGTAAGCTCAGATGGAAGACCACCTCACAACTGTGCCACCTCGAGTCCCAGTATGATGGTCAGGCCAAGCACAACCGTCCTAAGGTCTTGAATGGCATTGGCTGCAAGCCAGAAGTCCACGGATGTGTGATGTGCCAACTCCTGTGGAATCATCCAGCCCACTCCTCTGACACCCAACACGTCCCCAGTCCTGGTCACCCCGGCAGCCACAGCCCTCCCCACCACCAGCCACTGAAAAGGGCAGAGGGGTGGATTCCTGAGCAGTGGCTCACCGACGATAGCCGCTACTCCTGACGGCGGGGAGCTGTGTCACAAGGCTTTGATCAGGTCCTGGTAAAAGGCGAGAATTCCTGCAAGGAGCCACGAAGGCCCCTCCGGTCTACAAACAGGAGCTACACATCATAATTCAGGCTGCGCACCTGGTGGAAGAAATACGTCACCAGGGCACACCATCTTGGAGGGGGCTCGATGTAAACATATCACTGCAGGGCCTGAAGGCAGAAAGTCACCACTTGGGTGAGTAGGCACCCCAGCGCCTGACTGCCCTCCCCAAGCGGGAGATTTAGAACCTCCACAGTGACCCAGTGCAGCCTTTTGTCCCAGAAGAAATCAACGAGCATTCCCTGGATTTTTGTGACAAAATCTGGGGGAGGGGTCAAAGTGACCAGCCGGTACCACAACATGGCGGCAATCAGCTGGTTTATGACCAGCACTCGACCCCTGTAGGACAGCACTCGGAGCAGTCCTGTCCAGCGCCGCAGGTGAGTGGTGACTTTGGGCCTCCAGCTCCTGCCAGTTCACTGGCCAGGATTCCTCAGCAGGGCAGAGATGGACCCCCAGGTAGATGAGGCTGGTCCTGTTCCAGGTGAAAGGCCTGAACTCCTCAGGTAGGGGATCCATCTGCCACTGAGCGATCAGGAGTACAGAACACTTGCCCCAGTGAATCCTGGTAGAGGATGCAGTAGAGTAGACCTCCTGGCACTCACATTCTCCACAGGTAAGCCGGGTTGGTGAACATGAGGAACACGTCATCAGTGTAAACTGAGAGGACCACCCCGATGCCCGGCCCACGCAGAACCAATCCCGACAACCTCCTCCGCAAGAGGCACAGGAAAGGCTCCACGCAGATAGAATACAATTGGCCAGACAGGGGGCAGCCTTGACGCACTCCCCTCCCAAAGTGAAGGGGCACTGTCAGGGACCCGTTAACCTTCACTAGACACTCTGGGGCAGCGTACAGAAGTCAGATCCGGGCGACAAAATGCATCCCGAACCCAAATGGTCACAGAGTCCTGAATAAATATTCGTGATCCACCCTGTCGAACACCTTCTCCAGGTCAAGAGACAGGAAGGCGCTTGACAGGCAAGTCCTCTGGGAATAGTGGATAATATCCTGGACCAGATGGACGATGTCATAAATAGTTCAGCCTGGGACAATGTGGGACTGATCAGGGTGAATCGTGTGGGACTGATCAGGGTGGATCATATGGTCCAGCATGGTGCCAAGGTGAAAAGATATTGCCCTGGCAAAGATCTTGTAATCCGAGGAGAGGAGGGAGACCAAGGGCCTGTTCTTAAGTTGGCCCTATGCTATGAGAGGGGCAACTCCCCAGTTGCGATACTCTCCCCCAGGACCCCCACGTAGTCATTCCTCAGGACATCCCAGAATGCCCTGAAGAACTCCACAGTCAGCCCGTCCAGCCCTGGGGATTTGCCCCTGGAGAGGCTGTCGAGGGTGCCGGTCAGCTCCCCCAGACTTATAGGGGAGTCAAGCTTTCCGACGCCCTCCAGGCCGACCTGCAGCAGGTCCTCCCACAAAACTCTGCGAGCATCCTCTCTTGATGGATCCGGAGAGAACAGGGCAGTGTAGTAGGGTTTGACAATGGCCCTGATGCCTTCTGGATCCGAGACAAGGGATCCGTCCTCGGCCAGCAACATAAGGAGCTGCTGACGAACCCTGTGCCTTTTTTCCAGTGAGTAGAAGAAGGGGGAGCCACGGTCCAGGTCCTTGAGGAACCGGATCCGTGACTTTATGAACGTGCCCCGGGACCCGACGAGTTGCAGGTCCCGCACCGTGCCTTTCTTCTCATCGTACACCAGCCACAAGGCCGGGTCCACATCGGGCTGACGGAGACCTGACTCCAGGTCGAGCACCTCCTTCTCCAACTCCTCGACCCTGAATTTCTGTCTCTTTGTCGACCCCCTCGCGTACTCCTGACAGAAGACGCGGATGTGATCCTTGCCCACATCTCACCATAGCCTCAAGGAGGGGAAGCCTCCCCGCTTCCTTCTCCAGCCGGCCCAGAAATGACGGAACAAGTCCAGGAACCGCTCATCCTCCAGCAACAGGTTGTTAAAGTGCCAGTACGCAGACCCCATCCGAGCACAGAACAGAGCGAGCTCTGTCCACACCAGACGGTGGTCTGTGCACAGCACCCGCTGCACAGAAGCTGATGGAACGCAGGACACGAACGCCTTCAAAATGTAAAGGCAGTCGAGTCTGGACACTCCGACTACAGGTGACACGAAGTGAAAATGCTGGGGTCAGGATGGAGATGTTGCCAGATGTCCACCAAGTCGAAGGACCCGACCAGGTCCTGCAACTTACACACACCTAGCGAGTGGTGCTGGGCACCGTGACGGTCCTGGGCCTCGAGGGTACAGTTCAAATCCCCTCCGAGGACAATGCAGTCACCCGCAATGGAGCCGAGATGAGTGGACACTTCCTCAAAGAGTCTCGCTTGCTGCTGCACGCCAAGGGGAGCGTACACATTCACAAAGTGAAGCGCCGCGCCCCCCAGGCGCACAGTGAGGTGCAGCAACCGGCCTGGCACTGGCTCCTTGACCCCCAAGGTCTCCGGCTGAAAATGTGGGGCCTACAAGATAGCCACCCTGCCAGAATTGGAGGCTAGGTGACTCATGTAGACTCCCCCTTGCCACGTCAGGAGCCGTTTAGCTTTGTCTCCCGGAACGGTATGGGTTTCCTGCAGGAAACACACCACATACTTCCCGTCCCTGAGGACCGAGAAGTTCTGGGACCTGCGCTGTGTGTCCCTGCTGCCGTTGATGGTGATGCCGGCTATGGTAGTCTTCATTGTCAGAAGTATGTGTTACCATCACCATGCCTAGTGTAAGAAGGAGAGGACTATTTTAATCCTTCAACTCCTTCAGGAGCCCAGTGAGAAACGTGTTAGCGTTCCGGTCCAACTCGGGGGCCTTTATGACCTCGCACCAGAACAGCAGCGGATACGAATGCCACTGGTCCACGGCCAACTGGACCCTGTCTCAGCAACCGTGATTGCTCGTGAGAAAGTCCCAGAGCTCCCCAATGGGGATGAGGGGGGAGTCGACAGCGGGCACCAAAGCCCCCATCACCTCACCTGGCTCCAATGACTCAAGGTTGTTGATGGTGCTCGCTACCGAAACCCCATCCTTTTCTGGGTCGTTGCCTTGGGCTTCCAACCCATCCCCCTCATTGAGTGCGGGGGCTGCTCCGGAGCCGTCAGCTGGCTCTGCCTCTGCCTCGATCCCATCCCCAGGATCAAGGCCAGAGGGGTCCTCTCTGATCTCCTCTCGGGACTGTGGGTCAGAGGGTGGCAGTGGCTCAGAGACCCGCTCTGAAGGGTTCTCAAAATTTCCACAATTTTCATATCATTAACAAGTATATGACTTTTGGACTTTTACCTGAAACCAGACAACGAGAGGAGACAATACGCATTCTTCTCTTTAAAACAATCAACCCAAAATCTTGCATAAATAATCGCTACTAACTAGTAAGGCAAGAAGACAACAATCAATGCAATTATGCAAACCCATCAATACTCCACACATACAATGGCTTTCAGTTCAAGACTAGTTACGGGGGCAGGAAGACAATGATAAACATCATGCGAGCCCATTAAAAATGAGACAACAATCACCTGGGGAAGCCCACCAAAATCAAACAAAGAACTAACCTTGATTTGGATTGAGATAAGAAATTTGAATAAAACAGTATAACTGGGCCAGGAGATCTGAAGTGGGCAGTTTTTGGGCAGTGAGCAGTTGGGAGCAGTTGGAGCAGAGTTCAAGCAGAGAGCTGAGCCAAGCGAAGGGAGGAGATCTGGAGCTTTGCAGGCCCGCAGGCAACATCACGGCGAGGGGCACGGGGTGGCAGGCTCAACCGAAGACAACAAGGCCGCAACCGCAGCCCTCCACGAAGATCGACCACCCACAACCGTACCCTCCACCCAACTGAAGAACCTTTGCAGATTCCACATACCAGGACCATGTGGGGACGGCAGGTCCCAGAGGACACAATGAGCGTACCCCAAAACTGCAACCGGTTTACCTGGCTGGATTTCGAACTGTCAAGGAACCCTGGTTGGTGAGCATGATCCCTGACCTCTCCTAGTTCAATTTAGTTAGGTTTTGGGGGTGGGACAAGGGTAAGGGAATTAGTAGCGTGATTTTCCCTCATTATGTTGTGTGTTCCCCATTCTTAACTAAGTGTACTTTGTAAATCTGTATAATCTCAGTGTAATCCTAATGTTATAAGTTAATTTGTGACTTCAATAAATAGTCTTTCTCTTGCACTAAAACCAGTCGTCTGCTGCACTTTTTCACAACCCCCAAATAAGTCCAAGGTCTAGAACCCAGGAAGTGGGAACGATTCGGACCGCTCAGAAGTCAGAGATGATACTAACACACACATCACCACCCTCTACAGCTCCACCTTAGGCATTGGATCGCTCAGCATATCGAAACGATTCTGGAGCCAGAACAGAAGCACCTGGCCCCAAAGGCTGAGACAAACTGGGGAGGCTCCCCTCAGCATCACCACCCAATGACCCAGCAGTTGGTCAATCACCGTGGTCCCCCTTGCTTAGGGGACCATGATGAGACACAATCATCCCTGCTCTCCCCCAAAGAAGGAATGAGGATTTTAAAGGCGGAGACGTCACCTCCTCTTCATTTGGGGAGGAAACAATCTTGACCTCAGGAGTCACGAATTCCTCCCCACCCAAGGATTGGCGCCTCTTCTGGGGGAGGTAAGGGGTCGGTGAGACCTGTGTGTGTGAGGTTCCTGCCATCTCAGCCCCCTCTCCTGGATGGTCTGCCCTCTGGGGTCCTGGCATGGGCATATTTTGAGGATTGGCCACCGGCTCGAGGTCTCATGCTCCAACGCCGCCTGACCCGGGAGCCCACGCAGAGACTATGCCGGGCCCAGCACTAGATGCTGAGGGGCCAAGGGGCCCGGGATCACATGCCATTGCGATGTCAGGTCCGGATGTTTCTGCATCCCCTGAGCAGGTGCCTTGAGGAGTCTGGTGTTCGGACTGAGGTTGGGGATGAGTCAGAGGGCTGCCTTCGGGTACCTGGTCTTCCTCCGCGCCTTCTTCCAGCGTGGGGTCTCTCTCTCCATCTTGCCAGGAGCCAAGGTGTGGTGGCCACTGTCATCACCTCCCCTTGCGGGGAAGTAGTTGGAGTGTTGGCGGGGGGAGGAGTGGCAGTGCCAGCCACGGCCACCTGAGTGACGTTGGTGGCCTTGGAGGCAGGGTAGTTCTTTCGGACGTGCCCCAGCTCCTTGCAGGCATGGCACCGTTTGCCATCCGTGGTCCAGAAGACCCTGTAGGCGGCCCCCTCACGCTCCACACGAAAGCCTCCCTCCGCGCACTCCTCCCGGGTCAAGCATACAAATACCCGGCGCCGGAAGGCGTATACGTGGCAGACACTTGTCTCCCTGAGGCCAAGCAGGATCAGTGCAATCCTGGACCTGACCTCCCTCAGTAGGTGGAAGTGGGGGAGGAGAAGCCCACTGGGGACAAAGATCTCCTCCTGGGGACGTTGGACAATGCGAGTCTCTGGGCAGTGGCCTCAAGTGGGGGGGGTCCACTGCCAGAAAAGTCCCGCCCACAGTGAGCCCCTTTCCCAGGGCCAGATGCACCGCCCACTCGGTCCTCAGGAAATACACGGCTTTGGCGTACATCTTGGACAGCGCGACAACAGCCGAGGGGCTGACCACCCCGGCCTTCACCTTAACGCAGGCTTCGATGGACATATCCGGGTGGGCGTAACTCTTAATGCAGTGCTCCTGGGTTACCAGATGAAAAGGTGACGGCGCTACAGGAATGGCAGGAGATGGAGAAGCTACTGCCCCCGTGTAGGCAGTTTTCGACGGCCCTGCCATCATAGGAGATGGTGTCGCCATGAGCTATCAGAGCCATACCCACCCAAAAAGGTATCGTTATCTGTATAGTATGAGGAGACAAGGGTGGGAAACATATTCCCCAAATGAGAAAGGTCAGAGAGGAGTATAGCGAGAGAGAGAGAGGAAGGCACAGGAGGGAAGATGGAAAGGCACAGAGTTGTCAAGTGCCACTGGTGGGTAGGTGGTGGACAGGGGGGTGGGGATGGGTGGTAGGGAGGTAGTTTCTTCATAAAGGGTGTCTTCAGACAGGGGGAAGCAAAGGCCTTCGTCCAGGTAGCTAGAACTGCCCGGCACACAGTCTTCCAGACAGATGGTATTCTTCACCGAGCAGCCCCGGCTAGCCCGGACTCGAAACAAAGGTGGAAGGGTGGGGCGGGCGCAGATGGTCACAAGACATTGAAAAGAAAGTCCACAAGCACAGCCACACCCCACAGGTCTTACTTGCTCTTCGACTACCCCTATCAGCAAAATAATCCCCTGGAGAGAAACCTTCTCCCCTCTCGCCCTCAGGTCCACGACACCCACCTCTTGATGTTACAACAGTTCTTTGTTCCAGAGGTAATTTCCTCCCTCTTGGTCTTCTCGTCCCTCCAAATGGGGTTAGGCCCAAAGCCTGAGGCCTCTGCCTGTAGGCCTCCTCCAAATGCAGCAGCTGTCCTCCCCTTCTCAGCAATGTTCTTCCCCTCTATCGGCAGATTGGAAAACTCTCTGGTAGAAATGTTTCCCTGTTCTTGCCTTGCAATTCACAGTAGCAATCCACAGCAGCAGCAACAGATCCTGGCTCCTTCCAGCTCCAATTGGCAAAGAGTGCAAGAGGGAGAGAGCAGCATGACTTCATAATGAGGCGCGAGAGGGAGGGAGCAGTGAGACTTCATAAAGAGGCGTGTGACAGAGAGAGCAGCAAGATTTCACAAAAGGCACGAGAGGGGGGGAGCAGCGAGACTTCATAAAGAGGCAAGCGAGGGAGAGCAGTGAGACTTCATAAGGAGGCGAGAGAGGAAGGGAGCAGCGAGACTGCATAAAGAGCACGAGTGGGAGAGAGCAGTGAGACTTCATAAAGAGCACGAGGGGGAGAGAGCAGTGAGACTTCATAAAGAGAGAGAGGGAGGGAGCAGCAAGACTTCATAAAGAGCACGAGAGGGAGAGAGCAGCGGACTTCATAAAGAGGAGAGAGAGAGAGCAACGAGACTTTATAAAGAGGCACGAGTGGGAGAGAGCAGCAAGACTTTATAAGAGGAGAGAGAGAGAGTGAGCACTGAGACTTCATAAAGAGGAGAGTGAGTGAGCAGTGAGACTTCATAAAGAGCACGAGTGGGAGAGAGCAGCGAGACTTCATAAAGAGGAGAGAGATGGAGGGAGCAGCGAGACTTCATAAAGAGCACGAGAGAGAGAGCAGCGAGACTTCATAAAGAGCACGAGTGGGAGAGAGCAGCGAGACTTCATAAAGAGCACGAGAGGGAGAGAGCAGCGAGACTTCATAAAGAGCATGAGTGGGAGAGAGCAGTGAGACTTCATAAAGAGGAGAGAGATGGAGGGAGCAGCGAGACTTCATAAAGAGCACGAGAGGGAGAGAGCAGCGAGACTTCATAAAGAGGAGAGAGAGAGCAGCAAGACTTAATAAAGAGCACGAGTATGAGAGAGCAGTGAGGCTTCACAAAGAGCACGAGAGAGAGAGAAGCAAGACTTCATAAAGAGGCACGAGAGAGAGAGCAGTGAGACTTCATAAAGAGCACGAGTGGGAGAGAGCAGTGAGACTTCATAAAGTCCACGAGAGAGAGAGAAGCAAGACTTCATAAAGAGGCACGAGAGAGAGCAGCGAGACTTCATAAAGAGGAGAGAGAGAGAGTGAGCAGCAAGACTTCATAAAGAGTGTGAGCGGGAGTGAGCAGTGAGACTTCATAAAGAGCTCGAGTGTGAGAGAGCAGCGAGACTTCATAAAGAGCACGAGAGAGAGAGAAGCAAGACTTCATAAAGAGGCACGAGAAAGAGAGCAGTGAGACTTCATAAAGAGCACGAGAGAGAGAGAAGCAAGACTTCATAAAGAGGCACGAGAGAGTGAGCAGTGAGACTTCATAAAGAGCACGAGTGGGAGAGAGCAGTGAGACTTCATAAAGAGCACGAGTGGGAGAGAGCAGTGAGACTTCATAAAGAGCACGAGTGGGAGAGAGCAGTGAGACTTCATAAAGAGGAGAGAGAGAGAGAGAGAGAGAGTGAGCAGCAAGACTTCATAAAGAGGCACGAAAGGGAGAGAGCAGTGAGACTTCATAAAGAGAGAGAGAGAGAGGGAGAGAGCAGTGAGACTTCATAAAGAGGCACGAGAGGGAGAGAGAAGCGAGACAACATTAAGAGGTGCGAGAGGGAGTGAGCAGCGAGACAGGGAGATGAGGAGTCAATTGGCAAGTGACAGGTGAGTAGACGCTTTATATAACATTTAAGGTATTTCAGTGCAGCTCGGCCATGTTGAACATGCATCTTGCGGGATGTGAGAAGTCATGCAGGCAGGAAGTGCCCTTGATGACTACATCTGCAGGAAGTGTCATCAGCTGCCGAAACTTGAGCTCTGGTTTGCGGAACTTGAACAGCAGCTGGAATCACTGTGGTGCATCCAGAAGCCTGCGGATTACATGGATAGCACATTTCGAGAGTGGTCACAACACAGCTAAGAAGTACACAGGCAGAGAGGCAATGGGTGACCGCCAGAGTATCTAAGAGAAACAGGCAGGTAGTGCAGGAATCTCCTGAGGCTATCTCATTCCCTAACCACTTTTCTGCTTTGGATACTGGTGACTGAGATGGTTCCTGAGAGAACTGTAGCAAGAGCCAAGTTTGTGGCACCACAGGTGTCTCAGCTGCACAGGAGGGGAGGAGGAAGAGTGGACGTGCTACAGTGGTAGGGGATTCCATAGTTAGGGGAGCAGACAGGCATTTCTGCAGCTGTAGCCGTGACTATAGGATGGCATGTTGCCCTCCTGGTGCCAGGGTTAAGGATGTCACAGGGCGGTTGCAGGACATTCTTGGGGGGAGGGCGGGGATGGTGTTGTGGGGTGGCAGGAGGGGGAAGGGGAGGGGGGGGGCGAGCAGCGAGATGTCATGGTCCACATTGGGACCAATGACATAGGTAGGAAAAGGGAAGAGGTCCTGAAAGCAGATTTTAGGGTGTTAGGAAGGAAATTGAAAAGCAGGACCTCAAGAGCAATGATTTCAGGATTACGCCCAGTGTTACGTGGTAGTGAGCATAGGAATAGGAAAATTGAGCAGTTCAACACATAGCTGGAGAAATGGAGTAGGAAGGAGGGCTTTAGATTTCTGGGGCATTGGGACTGGTTCTTCAGCAGGTGGGCCCTGTACAAGAAGGACCCATTATACCTTAACAGGACTGGGACTAGTGTCCTCGCGGGGATGTTTGCTAGCACTATTGGGGAGGGTTTAAACTAGATTGGCAGGGGGATGGGAACCTGAGGGGAAATTCAGAGTGCAGAGGAGAAAAAATGGCAGTGGGAAGTAGAGAAGTATTAACTGATAAGGAGGATATATCAGAGAGTAGTTTCAAGGTAGATAGAATACTTGGAGAGTTTGATAGAATTAGAATAGGCAATAGTGAATCATTAGATGGGGCCAGAATAAGGGGGAAAAGTAATAAAAAATCAGGGCTAATGTGCATGTATGTGAATGCATGGAATGTGGTTAATAAGATTGGTGAACTACAGGCACAGGCTGTCCTATGGAACTATGATATTATATAACAGAGACCTGGCTCAAAGAAGGGCAGGACTGGGCATTAAATATTCCTAGGTACAAGGTGTTTAGGAGAGACAGGAAAGGAAGAAAAGTGAGGGGTGTGGCAGCATTGATTAAAGATGGTATTACAGCACTGGAGAGATAGGGTGTTCCAGAGGGTCAAGGACGGAATCTCTCTGGCTAGAGGTAAGGAATGAAGAATGTGCAATAACATTGATCAGTGTTGTATATAGGCCAATACCTAGTGGAAGGGGTATAGAGAAACAAATTTGCAAAGAAATTACAGAGAGGTGCAAGAATTATAGAACAATTATAATGGGGGACGTCAATTATCCGGATATAGACCGGGATGGGAATAATGCAAAGCGACAAAGCTCCTGGAGTGTGTTCAAGATAATTTTCTCCAGCAGTATGTTTCCAATCCAACAGGAGGGCAGGCACTGTTGGGCCTGGGGAATGAGTTGGCCCAAGTGGATCAAATAACAGTGGGAGAGCCTCTAGGGGACAGTGACCATTGTATCATAAAGCTTAGGTTGGCCATGGAGAAGGATAAGGAGATTCCAGAGCAGGGATAATTAATTGAAGGAAAGCCAGCTTCGATGGGATGAGAATGCATCTGAGTCGAGTGAGTTGGAATCAAATGTTGGCTGAAAAGACAGTGGCTGAACAATGGGTTACCTTCAAAGAAAAAGTACTGCAGGCAATGTCAAGGTATATTCCCTTGAAGGGGAAAGATAGGACAAATAAATCCAGAGCACCCTGGATGACAAGAGAGATAGAGGTGAAGATGAAAAGGAAGAAGTGTGCATACGACAGATGTCAGGTAGAAAATACAATGGACAATCTGGCTGAATTTAGAAGGATAAGAGGGGAAGGGAAAAAAAACTAAGAAGAAAAGCAAGGAGGGAACATGAAAATAGTCTGGCAGCTAACATAAAAGGGAGCCCCAAGGTCTTCTATAAGCATGTAAATAACAAAAAGGGTGATAAAAGAAAGGATAGGACCACTTAGGGATAAAAGAGGAGACTTGCATCTGGAAGCAGAAGTAGTGGGGGTATTAAGTGAGTACTTTGCATCTGTCTTTGGAAGAGGATGCTACCCAGGCCAAGGTGAAAGAGAAGGTAACTGGTACACTTGAGGGATTTACAATTAAGAAGGAGGAGGTATTAGAAAGGCTTTCTTTACTTAAAATTGATAAGGTACCAGAACCAGATGAGATGCATCTGACGATACTGATGCAGGTGAGAGTGGAAATTTCAGAGGCACTAGTGATAATTTTCTAGTCTCCTTTAGACACAGGGGCAGTGCCAGAGGACTGGAGAATTGTGAATGTTACACCCTTGTTCAAAAAGGGATGCAAGGATAAAGCTGGCAACCAAAGAACAGTCAATTTGACCTCAGTGGTAGGGAAACTTTTGGAAACTATAGACAGGTGTGGGATAATTAAGGAAAGCCAGCACGGACTCATTAAGGGAAAGTCATGTTTAAGCAACTTGCTGGAGTTTTTTGAGGAGGTAACAGAGTTGACTGGGTAACAGGCTGATAAAGGAAACACTGTTGATGTGGTGTATATGGATTTTTAAAAGCCATTTGATACAGTGCCACACAGCAGACTTGAGCAAAATTCTAGCTCATGGAATAAAAGGGAAAGTAGGCACTTGGATAAGAAATTGACTGAGCGACAGGAAACAGAGAGTAGCAATAAATGGTTGTTTTTCAGTAGCGTTCCCCAGGGGTCAGTGTTGGGACCCTTGCTCTTCTTGATATATACTAATGACTTAGACTGTGGTGTGCAGGGCATGATTTCAAAATTTGCGGATGATACGAAGATTGGGAGCATTTTCAACTGTGATGCAGATAGTCTTGAACTTCAAAAGGACATAGACACATTAGTAGATTGGGCAGACAGGCGGCAGATGAAATTCAGTACAGAGAAGTGTGAGGTGATTCATTTTGGCAGGAAGAATATGGAGAGACAGTATAAAATAAAGGGAGACATTCTAAAGGAACAAAGTCATTGAAGGTGGCAGGGCTTATTGAGAGAGCAGTTAGCAAAGAATGTGGTATCCTAGGTTTTATTAATAGGGTATTTGAGTACAAGAGTAAGGAGGTCATGTTAAATTTGTACAAGAAACTAGTTAGGCTTCACCTGGAGTACTGCATCCAGTCCTGGGTGCCATACTTGAAGAAGGATGAAGAGAGTATAGAGAAGATTCTCAAGAATGATTCCAGGGATAAAGAACTGTAGCTATGAGGATAGATTGGAGAGGTTGATCTGTTTTCCTTGGAGTAAAGAAGGCTGAGAGGAGACTTGATAGAGATATTCAAGATCCTGAGGGGTATGGACAGGGTAAATAGTGAGAAACTGTTCCCACTCAAAAGTACATCAAGAAATAGAGGGCACAGATTCAAAATAATGGGCAAAAGGAGTAGAAGTGATGTGAGGAAAATTTCTCTTACCTGGAGGATTAACACCATGTGTGCTTCTTCAATCACCTCCAGCTCTCGACTTACAGTTACCCAAGAAGCCTATGCTGTGTAGCGATTGGTCAATACAGTCATGTGGTCAACCATCTACATTCTCTTAAAGGTACAGAGCACTCCACTTTAGCAGAAGGATAGAGGTAAACAGGCAGAAATAGAGACTACAGAGAATATTTGAGGGAAAGTCTTAGTCCGCACTGAGTTCTTCAAGTGGTAAGGGTTTGGGCCCATTATGGGCACAATATACCTTCTCAGTCCACTCAATGAAATATTGGGCCCTCCAACATTATCCCAGCATTTGCCAACATCAGTCTTCTGCCGGCCTCTGTGCTTGGCAGCTTTACTTGCAGAATTAATGTGGAAAGTCAAGCAGGCTTCTTGGCCCTCTTCCCCACCAACATTCACATGTGATACAGGGCACAGCCAGCCATTTCTCCACTGGCAGGAGGAAAACCCATGGTGGTACTGAAAGGGACAAGGATGTAGCCTCTCTGCGCAAGTTAACCTTGATTTTCTGCTGCTCTACTACCCAGCTATGGGCAATATACAACCCTTGGTATGTAACGCTGTTACTGAATAATTAAGGAAGAGGAAGAAAGAGAATGTGGGGAAAGCTCTGAAAGAAAGGAGAACAATTATTGGGTACCATGCCTGAAAACTTGCCATCTCCAATGTCTCCCATAGTTTTTCTAGATAATGTCGCAAGAGCCATCTCCTTGTACAAAGTGAGAGATTGTAACACCCTATAATCCAAACGAGGCAGAGGGAGTCCTATATTCTACATGGCACACCAACCAAAGAGACAAAAGGCAACAGGCAAAGTTTTTAGTTTGGCGGCTGGGTGTGCACCCGGGTTGCTCGAGCGTAAAATGACGTGCATTGACGTCGGGTGAACGTCCTGACATCAATGCGTAGTCGCGCGATTTTTTGTTTGGCAGGCATGCGTTGGAGTTGGCAGTGCACCCGCCGACAATTAAAGCCATTAAATTATCAATTAAGTTGAATTTTTCACTGTCCATTTAACCTTACAGTTGACATGGCCTTTGCACTTTTCAGGAAGCCTCATCCCTGGGCCAGATGTGGTTTCCTAAAGCAAACAAAAATAAAATATAAATTTTAAAACTTAATAACATGTCCCTGCTCAAGTGACAGAGTCACCTGAGCGAGCATGCTTCATTACATTTTTATTTTCTTCATTTTTTTATATATACCTCTTCATCTCCCTGAGGCAGCTCTTTGCCTCAATTAGCCAGCCAGCATGAAATCGCCTTCTGGCCCCAATTGTGGGCGGCAGTTGGCTTCCTGACTGCCCCTGCCCGCACCCGCTGTGCCCGCACCCGCTGAGCCCGCCCAATATGGGCAAAATTCTGTGATTAAGAAATCTGCTGAGCATTAAGGTTGACTAGATGTATAAGGAGGAATTCCACATACCCTGAAGCTTCAGAAGTTGATTGGAAAAAGACTGCTCTGAGATCTGCTGAAGACAAGAGACAGTGTTAAACCTACTCTGTTAGCTCCATTTAGTTAGCTTGTGCTGCTACCTTCACAGGAGATGGCCCTCTGCCTCGGAGAAAATCACCTTCATTTAGAACTTCCAGGGCTTCATCACTGGCTTTTTGCTCATGTTTCTCCCTCCTGTAGATTAAATGAAGCTGAAAAGTGACTCCCATTTAAAAGAAAGCATCCCCTCTCTTCACATTCCCCTTTCCTTCCAGTTTAACAAGTGTTGGCTGGTTAAATTTTCTAATTCTTCTAACAGCCAGCAGGTGACACCCTGTGAACGTGATACATGCACAGGAAGCTTACGGATCAGAACTAATGTTGCAAAATTCATTGTGACCCACCTCTGCACAATTTGTGGCCAAACTCACTGGATAACTCAAATATGTCAATCGGGGCTATGATTCTCACAGTATTAGTCTAACATATTTTAGGGTGCTTTTCCAATATTTAAGCCATTACACTGAAGTTATATCATTCAGACTGGTTAAAAAAGTTCTCATTCAGAGAAGGAATCCTGCTTCTTCATCACGTGGGTTAGTTCAAATAATCACATGGGATTAAATAGCTTGTACAACTTCATCTCTTAAACATACAACCTCATCTTGTGTACTGCACTCTCTCTTACTAACATTGTGCCCATGGGGGAAAAAAAATTGACGACCAAGTATTTTTTGCCATCTTGGATTAACTCTTTTTAAGAAACAACGTAAATCTCATAACCTCCAGGCAATTGTGGATAACTTGTAAAGGAAATATACAGCCTACTCCTGCTCCTATTTTCAATGTTTCTATGTAAAGTGATCTAAACCAATGAGAGTCTGCAAAAAATGTGCTTGAATCCCGTGACACATGCCATGATCTTATAGAATCACATAATTAACATGTCTTTATATCAAAGTAGACTAATATCGTAACATCCCTTCAAATGCATCCAAATGACAATTGTGATGTCTCTAGCTCATGCCATTTTAGACTAAATTACTCCATAGTTTGGCTGCAATAATGTCTATCATCAGTTTATTTATGGATTGACACTTAGCACTAATATAGTGTGGAATTTTACGGTCCCCGTCAGCAGGTTTGCAGGCAGAAGGGCCCATAAAAGATGGGCCCAACTGCCTCACCCAATTGAGGCCCTTAAGTGACCAATTAATGGCTTCTTAAGAGCCACATCCTGCCTGGTTGCAATTTTTAGACTAGCGGGAGGCGATGAGGGGTAAGGGGAAGCCTGGGAAGTTAACCTGCTCAGGCCTTGGACGGGTTGGGTGGACACCCCCCTCACTGGCTCCCTTTCCTAATTGGGGGTCCCTTTCCAAGGCCTGCCCCCCACCCCACCCTCATTTTCCCCAATCCCCCCTCTGGCATTTACAATTGCAACCCCACTCCCCTCACCCGTGCCCAACCCAGGCCTCCTTTCCTGGCCCTGCCAAGAGATGTCCGGACTTACCTGCATCTTGGGCTTTTGGGACTTTGGCCAGCAGTTTTTTGAGTTGGGACTTCCGCCCCTCCCAGACAGGGGTGGAGAATGCTCCACGGAGCATTAACTGACTGCAGGGCAGCCGTCAGGAACAGAGGGCGTGTTCCCCAACAATGGGCAGGCATCTGAAAAATTTTGCCCATAAAGTGGTCAAATTTTATAGCAAAAAAGGTCTATCATCCCTGTGTTAGTTCTCTGAAAGAGTGTTGAGTTAGTTCCACAGTCCAACACCCTTTGAATTCCACATATCCTTTTAAAATATGTTATTTTGTATATACTGTATATATTTATCAAGTTTCTCTTTGAAAGCTATTATGTTTTGAATACAACTATCAGATCTCCTCCTATAGCTTTTTTTTTCTAATGAAAACAGTTCCAATTCATCTAATCTTTTTGAAGCCTTTTATCCCAGGTATCATCTGACTGAATCTCTTCTGCACACTTTTCATGCCTACAACAGATAAGTTCAGATGCTTGTCAGAGGATGTGTGGAAGACAAAGAACAGAATTCAATCACATGAAAGTATGCTTCCAGCCCCAGGCACTTTTGTCAGGGGTCTATGGACCCTTTTTAAAAGGGGAGCAATTTTATAATGCTTAAAGCTTGAGGAATCAGAGGTCTGAGCCAGGGCTGAGGGCTGAACTCCCAGATGGGCCCACTTGCACCAACCAAATTTCGAGCTCTTATGACTCACAGCCATGTATCAGGGTGTCTCATTAAAGATCACGGTTACCTCCTGCAGTCATGATTAATGGCCTCAATAAAGCTTTCACAGAATGTTTTCCCTGTACATTACATTCGTTTTCCTTTAGAATACTAATCCTGGAAAAATCTACCCTGATAACCACCTGGACCTGCTGATTGCTGAAACAGGGTACCTGGGGATATATATGCATAAATCACTAAAGGCAGGGTAGGTTGAGAAAGCACTTAATAAAGCATATGGAATCCTGGGCTTTATAAACAGGGGTATAGAGTACTAAAGCTATGAAGTTCTGATGAACCTTTTTAAAACAGTGGTTCAGCCTATTAGCTAGCCTATTGAGTCCAGTTCTTGACACCACACTTTAAGAAAGATGTCAAGGCATTGGACAAGGTGCAGAAAGACTAATAGTGATTCAAGGGATGAGGAACTTCAATTATGTGGATAGCTTGGGAGAAGCTGAAGCTGCTCTCCTAAGAAAAAAGAAGATTAAGAAGAGCATGTGTGATCTGGACAGAGTAGAAACTGGTTCCCATTGGCAGAAGGGTCGAGAACCAGAGGGAAGAAACAAATTCTAGTTCTGCTTTAAAAGTAGTTTGCACATTTTTTGTAAAACTAGGTGGTAGTCAAATGGATGGTGTGAAATTATCTTTCCACATCCCCATTCACCGAATGCACTAGTGTGTGTCCACAATGATGGTGATTTTTATGGATGGATGGTGGCTGGTGCTAGCACAACACCACTTGAGGAGATTTGATAAAGGTATTTAGAAACCATGGGTGGAATCGTCCCAGATTTGCACTAAGTGTGGTAGCGGGTGAGAAAAATGACATTTTACCTGCCAGCTGCACTGGCAGCTTTCCACGCCGTATCATCCCAGTCCCACTGCATTAATTATGCATTCCCAGGATACACGCTGTTTTGATGGCGGCAAGCTCCGATTCACCTGTCACACCGTTACCTCACCACTTCATCACGCCAGGCACCACATTTAAAGTACAGCCACGCTCAGTGCTTCCAGCCTAGGACTGAAGCAAAGAAGACATGGCCCTTAAAGGCAAGAAGCCTGCAGCACTCAAGAGCCTTTTGGACCCCGTGATGACCTCTACCCCCACTCTGGCCGCAGGAGGGGCAGCTACATTACCACCCAGCTCGGTAGGCAGTGGCAGTGGTGATCGGTACCAATGCTGCACAGAAGAGGTTGGCCATCCAGTGCAGAAAGAGGATGAATGATCTCATCCATGCCGCCAGGGTGAGGCAACCATCTCATCACTCTAAACTCACACACTCAAGTCCATCACACATTCACTGGCATCTTACTCACTGCCAGCTCAAGGGAAATCACCACCCATTCTCACACTAATATACCCTCACATGTCCATCTGGCCTCATCTCCTCTGGAGACTGCCTCCTCAGCCCTCACCATCTTGAGGCCACTTGTACAGATTAACATGTGCCCCCACACACACCCTAGGATACCCTTCTTTCCCAGTACAGCTCTCGTCCTGCAGCCTCTTCCCTTGCCTGAGGCTACTTCTCCCCCTTCGCCAAGCAAATCCTAGCCCTGCAGCCATTGAAAAGCCACCCACATGTGGCTGAACTGGTAGGTAGAGACCTGCCCGTGAGCCCCCCAAAAAGTGATGTGGTGCTGTCTGTGAAGCCTGGTGCTGATGACTGCGAGTGCTGACTGAAGCAAGGTGGGCAGACAAACCTTGAAGTCCCGAGTGAAGTGCAGCCCACCAAGTGCATGCCTTATATACACTGATGTCGTTGTGTTTTCCTGTTGATTTGGTTAGATGATCCAGCGGGGGGGAGGATTGGGGGTTGGGTGGGTGATGGATGACTCCTGTGGGCTGGCCTTACAATGATATGCTGATGTATTACAGTGAGGTTCCAATGGCGGGGAAAGCGGGCCGCTTCATGAAACCGATTTTTGGCCTTCTTGCTATATTGTCTGATCATGCTACCGAACATGCCCGACGCCAGTGGGCATGGAAAATCCCGGCCCATGTGGGATCTGGACAGAGTAGAAACTAGTTCCCATTGGCAGAAGGGTCGAGAACCAGAGGACAGTTTTATCGTGCTTGGCAAAAGAAGCAAGGGCAACACAGGGAAAAATGTTTTCACTCACAAGTGGTTCAGATTTGGAATGCAGTGCCTGAGAGTGGAGGCAGATTCAATTTTAGCTTTCAAAAAAGAAGCGGATAATTAACCGGAGAGAAAAAGTGAAAACAGGAGTGGGACTGGGTGAGTTGCTATTGCAGAGAACTGGCACTGACACGACAGGCCAAATGGCCTTTTGCTGTGCTGTATTCTAAGATTCAGTGATTCTCTGAAACAACCATGCACATACATTGCTAGAAGAAGACATAGGTGGATATTTATCAACCATAGATTTATTGGGTTAAATAGTTAATTCGCTGAATCTATTTGAAAAGCACCTTTCTCAGAATGCATTGCCCACTATATCCTCCAACAGCTAAAAATATTTATGTGACAAGTAATAGGAACCATTGAGTTTATTAAGTGCTTTGAAATCATGTGTAAATGCTTGAACAAAAATACACATTGAAATCTATGTTCAACCCTTCAACCCCTGTTTATTACTGAGATTCTGTTGAGAGGTCATCGACCTGAAATGTTAACTGTGTTTCTCTCTCCACAGCCAGATGCACCCAGACCTACTGAGTATTTCCAGCATTTTCAGTTTTATTTCTGGAGGAGATTGGTCAAATACTAGGTTGTATAAAGTGTAAGTATATATGCAGAGATGAAATCAGTCTTGCGGAGTCGCAAGTAATTATAAAATTATGGGTGGGGGGAGGAAGGGAAGGAAAATATTCTAGTTTTGCTTTAAAAATGCTTTGCACATTTTTTGTATAATTAGATGGTAATCAAATGGACGGTGTGAAATTATCCTTCCATATCCCCATTCATTGAATGCACTGGTGTGTCCACAATGATGGTGATTTTTATGGATGAATGGGGGCTGGTGCTAGTACAACACCACCTGACAAACTTCCTCGAATGCCAATCCATTTTCATGATGGAGCCCAAAATAAATACTTCCAACCTGTATACTTGAGGTACTGACAGATAGCTCGCCAATTTGTGTGGGGTTGGAGGGGGGATGGTAGCTGTGGTGAGCCAATGTGGCATTATTTAATTACATGTTGGTGGAAGGAGCAGCACAGAGGGTCTAGCTGCAGGCGGTATAGCATCTGCTTCTGCCTCCACACAAAAAATCTACAGTGTTAATAGGATCCAAGCTGGTTGCTGAAGCCAAAACTAAGACACAGAGCTTTTCTTTATTGAGAGAGTTTATTGACTTGTTCAGTCTTGTAGCTCTCCTCCCACACAACCAGTGTCCTAGCTATCCCCTATTTATATTTAAATTCCACAAGCTGTCCTGGTTGGACTTGAACCTGTATCCCCAGAGCATTAGCCTGGGTTTCTGGATTATTAGCCCAGTAGATTTTCCATTAAGCCACTGCATCCCTGAATGTTAGCATCTGAACCTATGTCCCCAGCACATTAGCTTGGACCTCTGGATTACTAGGTCAGTGACATTACCATTATACCACTGTCTCCCCTAGATGGCAGCTGAGAATTTCTGTCACTGTAGTGGGCTTGAACCTGTGACCTTAAGACCCAGAGCCAAGAGTGCTACCCACTGAGCCAAAGTACAATCGTATCCCCTATTTTTAACTCTCTTTTAAAGAAACAAATGATCAAATAATACTAATCAAAGGGGGTTACAGCCCTTGGTGGGGCACTATGACTGAAAGAAAGATGTAAAAGGAAACTTAACTGACTAAACCCAAATATCATTCCCCATCCCCTATTTATATGTACTCAAAGACTATTAATACCCGTTGCCTGTTTCTCCTAACTTAACAATGTAATTGACAAGAGATCAACATAGAGAACATACCTGATGGAGTTTTGGACAGATTTCCAACAGTTCACTTATGAATTGCTTATAGATCACTTAACGTTGAGTTCCACTGGATGTCTGTGGTATTCTGAGGTGCAATACACCTTTAAGAAAATGTGAGCAGATTGACCATGTGACTGTATTACCCAATTGCTGTGTAGCGTGGGCTACAATGTTAATGAGTAGTTTAGAGAAGAGTCTGGTTGGAGAAGCACACATTGTGTTAGCGATCTGTTACTTGTGTTAATAAACAGCATGTGCTTCATCTTATATTGGTCTCTGTATCTGCAGCATATTGTTGCCAACTCACCCACTGATAGATAAGCATGCAACTGTGTTTGCGAGCAAAGCGACCCAATGGAAGGAACGTAACAACTGGCGACAAAGCAAAACACGACCAGTCGACGACACCAAGGAAAGCCGCAAAAATTCCCCTGAAGTGGATCAGCCATGCGTTGCAGGCCGATTGTAAATACAGCCTTCATCATAGTCGTCGATAACATCTCCCTCTAGAATGCCACAGTTTGGCTGTATCAAGCCATTTGATCGGACCACCGATGACTGGTCACTTTTTGACCAGTGACATATCGGCGGAGGAGAAGAGGCAGGCAATCCTCTTATTGACATGTGGCAGTAAAACATATGGCTTAATTCGTGATCTAACGGCACCCAACACACCAGATTCTAAGAGCTTTGGCGAGTTGGTAAATCTAGTGAAAACCATTTTCAGCCAAAACCCTTGGTAACAATGCAGCGTTTTAAATTCAATTCGAGGTGTTGCGCCCCTGGCGAGACAGTCACTTGCTATGTAGCAGCCTTAAAACAATTGACAGAGCACTATGAATTCGGGGCATCGATTAACGACATGTTAAGAGACTGATTAGTATGTGGAATTAATGAAGACACCATTCAAAAAAGGTTGTTGTCAGGAACTAATTTAGACTTCAGCAAGGTGCTGGAGTTGCCGCTCGTAATGGAGAGCGCAGTCAGGGATTCAGGAGCAATCAAGGAGCACAAAATGGCGCCGGCCTTCGCTTTGGGAGGGAAACACCGGTTAGAAAAAGCAATGGCCTAATGGATAAAAACCACATTCATAATAGCAGAATTGGAACCAGATAGCCTACAAATGAACGGCAATTTAGAAGAACTGAGTGTTGCTACTGCCATCGTAATGGGCACATTATGTGATATTGTAAAGACAGATTGAGACAAAATTTTAAACAAAAAGGCAGAAATTGTGAAATCCACATAATAGAGGAACCGGAAGAAACAGAGTCAGATATTTACTCACCACATAACTTAAAAATGGGTAAAATAGAGTCAATATGACAGTGGAAGTCAATGGGAAACCCACCTGAATGGAAGTGGATACGGGGACACCCATGACAGTTATAGGGGAACACACATTCCAATATCTGAATAGAGGAGACCACTCACTAAATCTGGAAAATTCAGATGCTAAATTAAAGATGTATACTGGCACAGACATACCAGCAAGAGGCAATATGCATGGAAGTCTGTCTGTTAATTTACCCCTGATAGTGGTACTATCTGCTTGGTCAGAACTGGCTTAAGGAAATAAAGTTGGAGTGGACTGAAATTTTTCAACTCAGAATGAAAGACCTGCAAGAATTATTACAGGAATGTCCCTCTGTGTTCAGGGAAGAGCTTGGGAAGATTCAAAAGCTGCAAACTAAAATACACGTGGATCCTGGGGCAACCCCCAGATTCTTAAAGGTAAGGCCAGTCCCCTATGCATTACAAGAAAAAGTTGATGTTGAATTAGACAGGCTGGAAAGGTTGGGAGTCTTACAACCTGTACAATTTTCTGAATGGGCAGCACCCATAGTTCCAGTTCTAAAGCCTGATCAGAGTTGCGAATATGCAGGGACTACACTTTGACCATCAGCAAAGTGGCCAGACTTGATAGACACCCTATACCATAAATTGATGAATTGTACTCCAAGCTGGCAGGGGGAACCGCATTTATGAAACTCGACATGAGCCACGCTTACCAGCAAGTCGAGCTAGAAAATGCCTCTTGGGATTTTGTGACTAACAACACACGTAGAGGGTTATACCAATATACCAGGTTACCCTTCGGAGTCTCAAACAGAAACAGAAACCCTGGAAAGCTCAGCAGGTCTGACAGCATCTGTGGAGAGAGAAAAACAAAGTTAACTTTTAGAGTCCGTATGACCCTTCTTCAGAGCCCTTTGGCATCTCATTGGCTTGTGCCATTTTCCAGCAGACCATGGAAAATTTACTCCAATGTCTACCCCATGTGGTGGTTTTTCTCGGTGATGTCCTAGTAACAGGACTAACTGATGAAGAACACCTGGCTAACTTGGAAGAGGTATTGAAGCATTTCTCACAAGCCGGAGTATGCTTGAAAAGGGAAAAGTGTATCTTTCAAGCAAAAGAAGTGATTTACCTGGGCCATTGGGTCGATTTGCTGGGCCTTGAACCAATAGGAGACAATGTGAGAGCTATTCGTGAGGTGCCAGCACTGAAGAATGCCACAGAACTCAAGTCCTTCATGGGAATGGTTAACTATTACGGTCGTTTTCTCCCAAATTTGTTGACAGTATTGGCTCCATTATACGGGTTACTCAAGAAAAACCACAGGTGGACTTGGCAAACTCCTCATCAATGGGCTTTTACGGCAGTAAAGCAGTTGCTGCATTAATTGGCCCTGTTGTCACATTTCGACTCGAAGGAAGAATTAATTTTAACCTGCGGTGCATCCCCTTTCACAGTAGGAGCAGTACATTCCCATGGGATGGCGGATGGCTCTAAATGGCCCATTGGCTAGGTCTCAAGGACACAGCGTGGCAGAGCGCAGTTACTCACAAATAGAGAAAGAAAGCTTATCCATTGTATTTGGCGTTAATAAATTCCACTAATATATCCATGGTTGCCACTTCGCCATTGTATCCTATCACAAGCCACTACTAGGCTTATTTGGGGAAGATAAGGCAATACCCCCAATTGCCTCAGCATGCATCCAAAGGTGGGCACTGATTCTCGCTGCTTACGAATATACTTTTATCCACCGGCCCGGAAGCCAGATTGCAAATGCCGAAGTACTGAGCCGATTACCTCTAAAAGACAGCAATGTGAATGTTCCAATTCCTCAAGAACTTGTCTTGTTATTAAACTTTCTGGATTCATCACCAGTATATGCCAAACAAATAAGAGAGCGGTTAGACCGCGATCCAGTTTTGTCTCACGTTAAGATGGTCTAACGAGCCAAAGTCGGATGAAATGAAGCCCTATTTTAATAGGAGATACGAACTCACCTGCCAGGATGGCATCTTGCTGTGGGGAGCAAGAGTTATTGTGTCTCCCAGAGGAAGACAACCATTATTGACTGAATTGCATAGTGCTCACCCCGGTATTTCCAGGATGAAAATGTTGGTGCTAATTATGGTGGCCAGGGATGGACACTGAAATCAAAAATATGGTCAAGAGCTGCATATAGTGTCAATAGGTGCAGAAATTTCCCCCTTCGGCTTCATTGCATCCCTGGGAATGGCCAGGAAGGTCATGGGTCCACATCCATGTTCACTACGTGGAGCCTTTTTTGGGCAAAATGTTCCTCTTGATTCTATAATCAATGCTCACTCGAAGTGAATGGATATATACAAGGTGAGATCACCCACATCTACCGCCACCATAGACAGATTGCGTTGGGGTTTTGTGATACATGGGCTACCAGAGACAATAGTGTCTGATAATGGAATGGCATTCAATAGAGGGGAACTCCAAGTCTCAATGGCATAACACATGTTAAGACCTCGCCATACCACCCTGCATCTAATGGTTTGGCCGAGAGGGCAGTCCAGACCTTCAAATCTGGAATGAAAAACTGGATGGAGACTCTATTGCAACTAGATTATCACATTTCCTACTCAGCTATAGGACTACGCCACACATGACCACTGGTATTGCCCCCGCAGAGTTATTGATGAAGAGATGTCTCAGGACACGTTTGAGTCTCATAAGGCCGAATTTACGGTGGAGGGTAGAGAGAAGTCAGGAGGCCCAGAAAAATGGACACAATTATCACAGTCGTGAAAAAAGCTTCACTGTAGGAGATGCAGTTTTCGCAGAGAACTTTGGAGATGGGTCCAAATGGCTATCAGGTGAATTTAGCAGTGACAGGACCCCTTTCCTATCACATATCAGTCCAGGGTCGGATAATTAGGAGACACGTAGATCACCTCAGGAAAAGGGAAACAGATCTACAAGGAAGGCCAAACACTTCCATTGGAGTCTACACCACATGTAGAAGAGCTCCTCTTGCTTCGGAAGTACCTGTAGGATCCGTTGAGCCTGAGAGAGTCGAAAAGACAAACCTCCAGGTTCCTGCTGGAGAGCCTTGTGGATTGACAACTCCTGAGAGGGAGGCCTTGGAAAAACCATCCGAAGTCGTAGAACTGTGACGTTTGATACATTTGAAGAAGCCTCTAGAGAGACTGAATTTGTAAATAGTTTATTCATGTATATAGTTGATATGTTGTAAATATTGCAAATTGTACTTTTGAGTAAAAGGGGGAGGGATGTGGTAATCTGAGGTTCAATACACCTTTAAGAGAATGTGAGCAGATTGACCACATGACCCAATAGCTGTGTAGCTCAGGCTGCAATGTTAATGAGTAATTTAGAGTGGGGTCTGATTGGCGAAGCACACATTGTGTTAGTGCTCTGTTACTTGCGTAAATCAGCAGATGTGCTTCACCTTGTATTGGTCTTTGCATCTGCAGTATATTGTTGCCAACTCACCCACTGGTAGATAGGCATGCAACCGTGTTCGCGAGCAAAGCGACCCAACAAAAGAATCATAACAGTGTGATTTGCAATAGCACACCGCACTGCTCACTGGAACACTATACATGGCATTGGGCCTCAATTTCCATTGATAAATGGGGACCCTGCCTGTTTTGGGCAGAAGTGCTGAACAACTATTTCATGGCCTACGCTAAAATAGCAGCGTGCTAGATGTGGTGAAATGCGGCAGTAAAAAACAGGGAGGTAACAAGATCGAAATGCAATAGGTTCAAGCAATCAAAGGCATCTTTCCAATCTGCAGAGCAAATGAATCTTGCAGAATATTTTAAGCAGGCTTGCCAATGAAAATGGTTCAGCCTTGGAATGTGGAACTTGCTGACACGGGACGATTGAGTCAAATAGTACAGATACATTTAATAGGAGGCTAGATAAGAGTATGAAGATGAAGGGAGTAGAGAGTTATGTGGATAGAGTTATGTGAGGAAGAATGGTGGCAGTGGGGGGCTCAAGTGGACTGGACTGGTCGGGTGGTATGGCCAGTTTCTGTGTTGTATATTCTATGTAAATCTCTGTAGTTTATTATTTAGACTAATCCTCTCTATCCCTCTACTAAGGACACTCCAGTCTAATTAAGTCCATTTTATTCATTTGTAAACTTATATTCAACTGTCCTGAGGAAAATCTGCCTAGGATTTGTGATTTCTCAGGGATAACATCTATCATATTGCAGATTTTAATTCTAGCTGTTATGCAGCATTATTAGACCAAACTGAATGACAATATCTTTTATCGTGCAGGCTAATATAATATGCAGCATTAGATTTATTTGCAATGGCACATGCATCCAAGACTCCACTAATTATGACAATTCTATTTAGCTCATACAGCCATCTGTGTACAATATGCATCTGGAGCACACTTATTGCTTGCTGCACTTCCTTTGTTATGATTTTGTCACAAATGGATACCCTAATTTTGTCAGGGCTGTCAAGCCTGGAGCTCATAGACCCTAGTGCATGTTTACTGATATACATACTTTTCAATCCTCCCAACACTGGATGGTGCTGTTCCCCTTCCAATTACTGTTTCCCAGGTCTGTTCCTGCAGCAGCGAAATTGAACTAAAGTATTAATTCAATTGTATTCCCTGGGCTCAACAAATGCATGTAAGAAGTTTAAACCTAACCAGTCCACCCAATTCTTCCTATCGTAGGGTTGCCAACCATCCAGGATTGGAGTCTCCAGGAATTGAAGATCAATCTCCAGGGCACAGCTGAGTGCAACCCTGGAGAAAACTCATTGGGTTATTAATAAAGGTTACTTTTTTTTCCTTTTCTTTGAACATTTCTCTTTACCAGTTATAAAACATTGAAAATGGCAAGGAAAAAGGCTGTTTGGCTGATGGTCAAGCATCATCCAATTGGGCAAAGAGAGTTTTTGCTTTTCAATTGGCGTAGGAAGGCAGTGGGTCACAAGGATGGACAGGTTGGCTGACTAATGGCAAGAGTGTAGCAGCAAGGCATGTGATGAAACCTCCAGGAATTTATTTAATCACTGTTGGCAACCCTACTCCTTGGTCTTTTAACGTTCCACCCTGCCAATTCAATTCTTCATCAGCCTCTGGTCTCCTGCTCTTTCTGCCCAGTTCTCCTCAGGGAGGCGGTCACATATCAGCCTAACATGTCTAACTAACACCCCATCTGCCTTATTTCTGTACCTTATTCTTGGACCACTCACCTCCCATGCTGGCACACCTATGAGATTTCCCAATCCTGCAGGAATGATCCGGAGTCTATAGGAACTGCAAATCTATCTCCTGGACATTGCTATGAATATGCCAGGAAAAACCTCATTACAGCATTTAAAACACTTGTGTGATTATGTCTCCATTTCCTTTGGACATTTATGTTTATTTGTTATAAAAACACTAGAGGTGGGATGAACAGGTTGTTGGACTGTTAATAGAGTAGGCTTCATCCTGGGCTTTATCTACAGGAGTACAGAGTACAAGAGCAAGGAAGTTATGTTAGACCTGTATAGAACACTCGTTCAGCCTTAACTGAAGTATTGCATCCAGCTCTAGGGACCAGACTTTAGAAAAGATGTGAAGGCATTAGAGAGACTACAGAAAAGATTCACGAAAATGCTTCCAGGGATGAGGAAGTTCAGTTGTGTAGCTAGATTGGAGAAGTTGGGGCTAATCTCTTTGGACAAAAGAAGATTGAGAGGAAATTTGATAGGGTTATTTAAAATCATGAGGGATCTGGACAGAGGGAGAAATAAGAACATAAGAAATAAGACCAGGAGTAGGCCATTTGGTCACTTGAGCCTGCTCCACCATGCAATAAAATCATGGCTGATCTGATTGTGGCCCCAACTCCATTTTCCTGCCATCCCCCTAACCCTTTACACCCTTGTCAATCAAAAATCTGCTGAACTCAGCCTCGAATATATTCAATGACCCAGCCTCTGTGGAAGGATCGAGAACCAGACGGCACAGATTTAAGGTAATTGACAAAAGAAGCAATGGCGACATGAGGAAAAACATCTTCACGCAGTGGGTGGTTAGGATCTTGAGAGTGTGGTGGAGGCAGATTCTTTCGAGGCACTCAAGAAGGAATTGGGTTATTATCTGAGAAGGAAGAATGTGCAGGGCTACATGGAGAAGGCTCTAAGTGAATTGCTCCTTCAGAGAGACCGCACAGATAGGACAAGCTGAATGGCCTTCTTCTGTGCTGTAACCATTCTGATTCTACATGACTGACAATCAGCTGTAATCCTGTCCAATTTCCAATTGGTGTGGGTAAACAGCGTGCTGCGAGGATGGGCTTAACAGGCAACCAATAACAGGAGTGTGGGGGTGAGGTAGTTAGAGGCAGGAAGTCATGTGATAAAGCCTCCAGAAACTCATTCAACCAAAGTTGGGACTGGCTACCCTCACATTATCTAGCATTCCCGCCCTGTTCCACTCACAACTGCCCACTGGCCCATTCTGTGTCTATCACATGGCTCCATCAACCGTAAATGGTTATAAGGCTATAAGTTCTTTGAAGGATAAATTGCCTGTTTTCAGCCATAAACAGACTTTGAAGCCATGCTGGTGGGTGACTGGATGCTACTGGAAGAATGGGGGTAAAGGATAATGGCTGTGATGAGATAAAAAGGTGAGAAAGTGGGGAGAAGGCTTTGGGAAGGATGGTTGTTGACTGAGGTAGGTAGAGGGAGGGAGTGATAAGGATGGGATAGGGATGGAACAGGACTAGACAGGTGTGGCAGGGAGGAGATTAGGGAGTGGGTGGCAGTTAAGGAGAGGGAAATGGCTGTGGACCAATAGAGAATGGATGTGGTTAATTGATGACAGAATGGTGTGTAAATGGGAAGGGGGGTAGAAGTGACCAGAAGTGGAGGTAGCAACCAAGCAAGAGCAGAAGACAATATAAAGCATTAAATGGCTTGTGCAATGGTGACCTTCAGACACAATACAAGCATGGGAGGAGAGATTAGTAGGAATGGGAAGGGTTAGGAAAGAGGGAAGATGGACAGGTGGGAGGAGGGCAGGGAAGGGAGACATACAAACAAGGAGCAGGAGTAGGCCACTCAGCCCCTCGAACCTGCTCTGCCATTTAGTAAGATCATGGCTGATCTGATAGTAACCTGAAATCTGCACCTGCCTACCCCCAATAATCTATCAGCCCCTAGCTTACCAAGAATCTATCTATCTCTGCCTTAAAAATATTCAGACTCTGCTTCCACCACCTTTTCAGGAAAAGAGTTCCAAAGACTCCCAACCCTCTGAGTGAAATAATTTGGCCTCATCTCTGTTTTCAGTGGGCAACCCTTTATTTTTAACCAGTGACCCCTAGTTCTAGATTCTCCCACAAGAGGAAATATCCCCTCCACATCCACCCTGTCAAGACCCCTCAGGATCTTATATGTTTTGATCAAGTTACCTCTTACTTTTCTAAATTCCAGTGGATACAAGCCTAACCTGCCCAACCTTTCCCCATAAGACAACCCACCCATTCCAGGTATTAGTCTGGTAAATCTTCTCTGAACTGCTTCCAACACATTTACATCCTTCCTTAAATAAGGTGACCAATACTGTACACAGTACTCCAAATGTGGTCTCACTAGTGCCCTGTACAAGTGAAGCATAACCTCCTTATTTGTGTATTCAATTTTCCTCACAATAAACATTCTATTAGCTTTCCTAATTACTTGCTGTATTTGCAGACTAGCCTTTTGTGATTCATGCACTAGGACACCCAGGTACCTGCCAAAATGGGTAATTTTACATTTTCCCACATAATACTCCATCTGCCAGTTCTTTGCCCACTCACTTAACTTGTCTATATCTGTTTGTAGCCTCCTTATATCCTCTTCACGACTTACTTTCCTACCTATCTTTGTGTCATCAGCAAATTTGGCAATCATCCCATCCATCCCTTCATCCAAGTCATTTATATAAATTGTAAACAGTTGAGGTCCCAGCATTTATCCGTGTGGCACACCACTTATTACATCTTGCCAACCTGAAAAAGACCCATTTATGCCTATTCTCTGCTTTCTGTTAGCCAGCCAATCTTCTATCCATGTCAATATGTTACCTCCTATACCATGAACTTTTATTTTCCACAATAACCTTTGTTGTAGCACTTTACCAAATACCTTCTGGCAGTGTAGTTGCCTCCCAGTGAAGTTAGTTGCCTCCCAGGAGTGTATGCATTTCTTCTCCACAAGTGTTACCAGCAATTGCAATTTGAACTTTTGGGAGTTACTTCTCCCCTCCCCCACCTTCCATCAGTTTCCATCCAAAAGAATAGAAGAAAAAGAGGGAGAAAGAAGAAGAGCACAAAGAGAAGAGAAATGCAGATAAGAGTAGAAGATGAGAGTGAGAAAGGTGAAAGAAAACAAAAAAAGGCAGCAAAATAATAATAAGGCCACATTCCCTGTCTCCCATTGAGCAATGATACAGGAGATCCACTACTGTGTAATTTAAAAACACATTTGCGACAAAGCATTCCATAGCGTAATGACTCACCTCACGCATGCTGCCACAACAATAGGGCAGCAAATTTAAGATTTAAACCAAATGAGCTCCTGGTGTCGCCTACAGTTTGGGAATGTAACATTCCACAAACGCACAATAAATGCCTGCTATTGGGTGGGTCAGAGTGACATTGTCAAAGACCTGAAGTTATTTGTCTGGCTGCCCTCCAGCTGCAGATGGTGTGCGGTCTTGGAAGACTAAGGAAAATATTCAGATTCATACATCTCCCCTCTTGACAAAAGAAAAACTCTTCCATGTAATACATGGTGCTGACTTTTAGCAATTTCAATTTTACGGCCACAATAATAGGCATAACCAAGCTGATTGTAATTTGGGGAAGAAGTTGCTGCGCAAGTGTAACTTTGGGGACTGAATTTCATGCTTGGCGTGTGCGCCAAGTTAGCGGGTCCGGAAATGGACGTATAATCCGCTCCTGGGCCAGGTCGTATTTTCAATGTGATTTCGCGCTGGGTGGCCAACTAAGGGTCGCCCAGAGCGAAATGCGTCTTCTCAATGGTCGGAAGGGTCGGACGGGGGTGGGGGTGGGATCCTGTCAGGTGCCGGGTCCAATGGCGACCTGGTGGGGGATTTGAAAGCAGTAGAGGCAGCTCCCTGAAGGCTGCCAGGAGACACTTTGTAGCCTTGGAGTTTTTGGGCAAAACATTTTTTTTGAGCAGCAGTGGCATCTGCGCCTGCTGGGCATGCCAGGCGGGAGGGCAAGTCCTGTGGGCACTCGACCTCCCCCCTACCCCGGTTCTCGGATGAGTGCCTGGGAATCCTCATGGAGGAGGCCATTGCTAAGCGGGACATCCTTAACCCCAAGGATGGCAAAAGGAGGCCACTGCACCTGACTAAGAGAGCATGGGCAGAGCTGGCACCCCAGGTCAGCGGCCATGGTGTTGTGCGGCGCACATGGATGCAGTGCTGCAAAAGGTTCAACGATCCAATGTGCTCGGCAATAGTGAGCGCTGAGTTGGCATGTATCTGTGTAGAGAATTGTTAACAGCTGGCCGTCCCCCCCATGGTGCTCAGGGGTGTAAGAGTCTGAGTGCCAACTGTCAATGACATCAGCGGTGAGCTCTGGCTGTTTGGCCTGATTGCTCTACTGGTCCACGACTCAGGTCTGCCCTGCAAGGTGTTCCTTATCTGGGGTCGGCCAGGCTGCAATGGCACTGCAGGTAGAGAGTGGACTAATTGATACTCCTCTGTCCTATCAGGAGAAGAAAAGCCATAACAATATTGTGAGGTCAAGGACAGGTGGAGGTCCCACAAACCTACTCATATTGACGAGGAAAGGGATGGATGCCTTAGAGATGAAGTGCCGATGCCCAGCTCGGTCCACTGGTCGTGGGGAGGCAGGGGTCTTTGACGAAGGTAAGAATGCAGTTCACAGATTTGAGAGTGTCGGAGTGTGTAAGCATTGTTGTGTTGTCTCATCTGAAATGGAAACCTCAAACCTGGAGTCCCTATTGGTCATTGAAAGATGATGGCACCATGATGCAGATCTCCATCGTCTCACCAGCCCACCTAACATGCACAGTGACAGTGTGATGACTGATACTGTTGACATGTTGTTTTACTAGAATCACCATCCACCAAATGATTGCAGGACCCCCATGAGCCACCCTTGACACCGGAGGCCAGTGCCCGTCAGATGCACCTGCCTTCTCTGCACCAGGCACCAGCGCAGTTACCAGCACCTCCGTGGTCACATGGCTACAATGTCAGTGCACAGTGGTGAGGGCACGGCACTCTCACATGCGGAACAGGCGGAGGCATAGAGTGTCTAGGGTGCTGGCAGTCGGAGGATTGCTGGAGACCAGGACCATGCTGAGTCTGAGACAGATGATGAGCCTCTGGTGTCATCCATTAGGCAGCAAATGCTGGATGACCAGTGGGATGCACGGGAGGATCTGGTGGAGATTCCTGAGGGTTTGCGTGCCGTGGCGTCTGTCACAGAGGAGTCCACGCGGAGCATGAGTTCTGCGTTGACCCTGAGCACCGAGTGCACTGCCTCCTCCTTTGAGAGAGTGGCGACTCTCGTGGACAAGCAGCTCCAAGAACAGAATCAGGGGTCTCTGGGGTTGTGCTTGGGCCTGCAAGCCCTCACACAGGCAATGACCTCAGGGTGTCACTGCCAGTGTGAGAGATGGATGAGGCACCTAGTATCTCAGCATGTCAGAGGTATAGTGCCGAAGGAGGCTTCGCCTCTCGAAGGAGACTGTGACCTCCATATATCAGATGATTGGGCCAGCGATCACCTCCAACCATGTGGATGGTCACCCCATGCCAGTGTGTTATGGCAGGCAGATGGAAAATGCCAAGCTGCCCAAATTCCAGAGGGAAACTTGAAGCAGCTGCCACAACTATTTGCAATTTGTACTTATTTCGAGATGCAGGCTTTGAATTCAGTAAAGGAAGGCCACCAAGTCTCATAGGTTTCTTACAAAGCTAAATTAAACCTCTAATAATAGAAAAAATGATTTTGAGCACATACATAGATCTACAAATTACTATTATGATAACTTCTAAATTCCCTAGTTAATCTAACTCCCAGTTACACTTTTATTAAGGCAACAGTAAGACACACAGATTTTAAAAGACGCAGGCAAAGTAACACACAATATCTGAACAGTTAAATTCAAAGTGAGTTTTCTCAGCTTCAGTTCCTTGTAGACAGCAGCTTGAGGCATAGATGCTGGAGGCTTTTCACACTTGTGTTAGACCTTAGAATGCTTGCCTTTACACACAACCTTCACTCCTTTATACATATTTTTCCCCTTTGAATGCACATTCCCATTGTTCCACTATGTCTTTGGACTTTACCTCTCTAATAATAAAATCTATCATAGAAACATAGAAACTAGGAGCAGGAGTAGGCCATTCAGCCCTTCGAGCCTGCTCCGCCATTCATTATGATCATGGCTGATCATCTAACTCAATAGCCTGCTCCCGCTTTCTCCCCATATCCTTTGATCCCTTTCGCCCCAAGAGCTGTATCTAACTCCTTTCTGAAAACATACGATGTTTTGACCTCAACTGCTTTCTGTGGTAGCGAATTCCACAGGCTCACCACACTTAATTTTACTAGTAATCTATTGGAAAAATAAACACACTGTTTCTTAATTTCTCCTGGCTAGGTGTAACATTTCACTCCCACTTTTCAATTCAAGCTAGTCTGGTTTATTTAAAAATGCAAATGTTCCCTTTACAACTTACATTCTAAAACTTCACCCATGTTTACCTACTAAACATTTCAAACCTAGCTTATCTTATACATCAAAGCCTTCTGACCAGCTGCCTTTAATTCAATTAAGACAGACACACACACACACACACAGAGCAGAATTTTGCCCTTGTCGGGCAGGCTCGGCGGGGGCAGGCACGGGTGATCGGGAAGCTGACTGCTGCCTGCGATTGGGGCTGGACCGCGATTTCACGCTGGTGGGCCGATTAAGACCCGCCCAGCGTGAAACATGTGCTGCAGCGCTCAGCGCTGCCGATGAGGGCAGGAAGGAGGGTGAGCGGGGCGAGCGTGAACTTCACACATGCGTGCAGGTGTGCACTGGAAAAGCTCCCTGAGGCACAGAGCTGCTTCAAGGAGATGAAGATTTCTGAAAAGCAAAAATAAAGAATTTTTAAATGTTAAAAAACAAGCCCCCTCATGTGACTCTGTCACATGAGCAGGGACATATTCTGAATGATATGTAAAATTTTTTATTTTATTTTTATTTGCTGTTGGATACCTCATCTCACCCGTGGATGAGGTTTCCTAAAACCTGCAAAGGCTGCTTGGCCTTTTTTCCTGCCCGCCAACTGTAAGGTTGGATGGGCTGTGAAAATTTAAAGTCAATTAATACTTTAATGGCCTTCTAATTGTCGGCGGGCGCGCTGCCGATTCTCGCGTGTACCTGCCTACCGAACTATCATGCGACTGTGCGTTGATGTTGGGACACTCGCCCGACATCACCGTGCATTACTTCATGCTTGTGGGGGTTGGGATCGTGCATGCCCGCCGAGGTGAAAATTCTGCCCATACACACAGACCCCACTATTACTCTACTTTACAATAAATTCCAATAATATTCTGAAAATTATTATATCTTCCCGGCACAGTAGCTCTGAAGGTCACAGTGGCACTCAACTTCTATGCCTCCGGCTCTTTCGAGGGGTCAGTGGGGGATCTGTGTAGAGTATCCCAATCAGCTGTCCATAGTTCCATCAAGCTGGTGCCTGATGCTCCATTCAGACGGGTCACTTCCAGATGGAGGAGGCCAGCCAGGCTGAGCGAGCCAGAGGCTTTGCAGTGATTGCTGGGTTCCCTCGCCTCCAGGGTACAATTGACTGCACACATGTGGCCATCAAGGTGCCAGCGGATGAGCTGGGTGCCTTTGTCAACAGGAAGGGATTCCACTCCATGAACATCCAGATAGTTTGTGACCACAAGATGCAGATTCTGCAAGTCTGCGCAAGGTACCCTGGCAGCTCCAATGATGCTTACATCCTCCGACACTCTCAGATTACTCGTATAAAGTCCCTCTTGTGCTCACGGTGCCTTAAACTTACATTTGCGAGTGCTGCATCTTGTTCCCCCCCAACCCCCTCGCTGGTTGGAGACAACCTGCTGTCTGTGCTGTCCTGTTGGTCTTGATAACCTTGGCAGTCGTCCTCTGGCCAGTGGAGCCTGTTTAGGACCCTCCTGGGAGGGAGCGTCCAGTGCCTCAGCTGGGTACTCCTGAATCATCGCTCAGTGACAATTGCTCTTGAGGGTATTGTAGTGCTCCCCCTGAACAGTCCAGGCATCATAAACACATCTTCCAGGATGCCATCAACTGCACACATGTGGCCATCAAGGTGCCAGCGGGTGAGCCGGGTGCCTTCGTTAACAGGAAGGACTCAATATACGCCCATATAGTGTGTGAAACAGGATGCAGATTCTGCAAGTCTATGCAAGGTACCCTGGCAGCTCCCATGATGCTTACATCCTGAGGCATTCCCAAGTGCCGAGGTTTATCAGTGCTCTGTTCAGGCGGGTACTGATCATTATTGTTTACTATACGGACAAGGCCAGCCAGGCTGAGCAAGCCAGAGGCTTTGCAGCGATTGCTGGCCTTGTCCGTATAGTAAACAATAATGGTCAGTACCCACCTGAACAGAGCTTCTGTCACCAGCTTCACACAACTATGGACAGCTGATTGGGAGACTCCACACAGATACCCCACTGAGCCCTGGAAAGAGCTGGAGACATAGAAGTTGAGGCCACTGTGGCCTTCAGAGCCACTGGCATGGAATGTCCAGCCACACAGTTGGAGGTGACCTCAGGCCCAATCATTATACAGATGGAGGTCACTGTATCCCTGGAGAGGCAGAGCTTCCTTCGGCATTGCAGCTCGGACATGTTGAGGTAGCTGCATCGCTGTCTGTAAACCCTGGCAGCAGGATAGGGGTGTCTTCTGTGGCTCCTTCTGCCTTGAACTTCCTGCTGGCCCCTGTGCCAATGCATCTCCTCCCACAGGTTGCTCCTTTGGACACTGCCTGCGGACACCTGGCCTTCTCTCGCTTCTGCCCCTCTCTTCTTCCTCAGAGGAGGTACCACCAGTGGACTTGGCAAGCCCCCATTGCCAGAGGATCAGAAAGCTGTTGGTGACTGGAAGGGTCCATACAGTATAAATCCTCCAAGGGTCTTGGAGACACCAATGAGTCCTTGAATGAAGGCTAGCAATGTAAAGACTGAAGCTCAAAACAGAGATAAAGCTGTCAAGTTTCACTAAGCAACCAGCAGCAAACTATCTCCTAAACACCTCACTATTCACAATGACAATGCTCTTGATCCATTTTACATCCCCCCCAGGATGACAATTTGTTAAAAACGAGCTGCTCATCTGCCCATTTTGCTCATGCAACGAATGCAAAATCAAACAAGCACCGTAAAATCATTGATAGTAGACTTTTTAATGGCCTTAATTGGCCCTTTAATTGTCAGGCACGGCTCTGACTCCCACAGGCGGCCGCCGACCACAATATTGCTCGCCTGCGCACTGATGTCAGGACACGTGCCCGGTGTCATTTTGAGAAATTTCACGTGCGTTCGGGTTGGGTACGTGCCTGACCTTGGAACACAAAATTCAGGCCTAGAAGAAATTAACCTTTCAAACGATGCCTGATACTTTGGCTGCATTGGTGGTAGCGAGATATATTATTATGGATATCTTGGGTGGGTTTTAATTATTTAAGTATCCTACTAACTTTGTCGTTATTATCTCTGCCACCTTTGTGAAAGGTGAGCTCGATATAATTACACATTTTAATTGAAAAAAATGCTCAGTTGCCTTCTTTCCAACGTTTTCTCAGCTCACTTCTGTTTGCTGTACTTGACCGACCTCTGGCACTGTGTGTTTCATTTAAGATTGGGGCATGACTGCACGTTGTCGCAACTCAAAGGAAATGTCGCTTGTGTGTGTGGCCCGGATCCCTAGCTGGTACATTCCTGACCGCTGCACGACCACACACCCATGCAACTTAGAGGGAACATTAGCCATATTTTTCAGCCTGTTGTCATAATGTGTATTATATTATTTGTATTATTATGTTTGAGGAACTGGTTTGTTGGTGCTAAAAGCATTAAAATTTAATTGTTTATGACCACTTATATAAATATATGAATATACAAAGTGTATTGTAGAGGTTTCAATTTTTTCGGAACTCCATCCAGCCTCAGTGGTTGAACTTAAACCCAACGATCTAAGGCAATAATAGGGAAAGCAGAAAAATAAAATGCTGAAGTTGTGTCCTTGGTGAATTGTGAGAATGAGATTAGTTAAAATGAAAAATAGCACCAGAACTGTTACTAATAGCAAATGCGAACTTACAGGGTAGGATTTTGTCCTTGGCAGGCGTGCTTGGTGGGGGCGGGTGGAGGCGGTCGGGAAGCTGACCGCTGCCCATGATCTGCTCCGCACCGGGATTTCACGCTGGTGGGCCAAATAAAACCTGCCCTGAATGGATTGCAAGTGGCAGCGCTCAGTGCCCCCTGTGCGGGCGGAGGGAGGAGGGCGAGCAGGCCTAGCGCGAACTTTGTGCATGCTTGAGAAAGAGCACTTCAATCTCCCTGAGGCATGGAGCTGCCTCAGCGACATTGAAGCGCTGTGTGAAAAAAATAATGAAGAGAATAAAAATTTAATAAAACATGACCCTTCATGTGACTCTGTCTGGGACATGTTTTTAATTGAAAAATTAAGTTTTTATTTAATGTTTATTTGCTTTAGGAAACCTCATCCCGCTCGTGGATGAGGTTTCCTAAAAAATATAAAGGCCACTTGGCCTTTTTGCCTGCCCGCGTTAGGTGGGCAACGTAAATTTGAATTTAATTAGATTATTAATGGCCTTGCTAGGCCTTTTAATTATCGGCAGGCGCGCAGCCGACTCCAGCACGCGCCCGCTGAACAAAATATCGCGAAACTGTGTGACGACATCGGGATGCACGCCAGATGTCATCGCGTGTCATTTTCGCTTGGGCGTGTTGGGCGCGTGCCTGCACGCCAAGCGTAATATTCCACCCATAGTGTTGTTTTCTATTAAAATGCAGTGAAAGGATAAAAGTTAACAATTAAGTATGTAACATGGCAATAACACGTCAAGGGTTTCAGATATTATCAAAAATCTGTAAGATCCAAGCTTCAATAGTTCACTGACATTATCTATACCTGAGGGCTCTATGTTGTTGAAGTAATCTCAGCCTGTGTTAGTCTTTACAATAGAATTAGTTTGGAGGATGCAGCATCTGTCTTTCCATCTTTGATAGTGATCAGCAGGAGTAATGGAGAGTTGAATTAATGGTCATCTGAACAAATCCACACATACAATGTGAGTTACTTTTATTTGTAACATGTTACAAATTAAATAACTTTTTTTGCACATTAGAAACTTGTATCACTTCAATTCAAAATCGCGCTGTGGAGAATTGCAGCTCAAGTCACAACATGCCATGCCATCTGTTAATCTAACCCTGCAATTTATTACCTCTTTATATTGTGTCCCAATATGCACGGCTCTCAGCACAGTGCTGCATTTTTGAGTCCAGCTGGAATTTTCTCAAGGATGCTGCTGAGGAATTTATAACACAGCCATCATTTATGAACAGATTGATCTTTTTTTTGGATCAATATTAATATTAATGAACATTGGCAATATTGGATGGTATTGAGGAGATGTTATTTGTATCAGAAATAATTTTTTGGTGGATAATATCCCACTAAATATAAGAGAAAAAGTATAAGTTACTGTTCTGCATCACACCAACAAGTATAAGGAGCAGAGGAAGTCTGAATGCAGGAGACGCAGTACTGTTTTCAGGGAGTATGGAGTATCTCTTGATGCAGCAAACAGTGGTTGAGGGAGTTGGGCTTCTATTTCAAATGGATCTTATGAAACATCCAGATAATTCAGAGCCAGTGAAACTAGAAGACGCTCAGTAGTCACTATGGAACTATTAGTGAATAGTGGCTATTTAGGTAACAGATGAGCAGAAGAAAAACAGAATTACCTGGAAAAACTCAGGTAATTCTGTTTTTGTTTTGGATTTCCAGCATCCACAGTAGTTTTTTGTTTTTATCTCGATGAGCAGAAGAACTGAACTAAGATTTTGGAACACAGAGTAAGGGATTGTGGGCATATATGAATCGGTATATTGTAAAAAAAAATGTAAATTAAGAAAATATAACCTCTAACATATTCCCCTCAATTTATCTTTCTGCATTCTGCAGGGAGATCTGTTAATCTCTGATGTTGCCCTGGTAGCAGGGGTGGGTTTATTTTTATTCATTTATAAGGCCAGCATTTACTGCACATCCCTAATTGCTGCTGAGAAGGTTGTGGTGAGCTGCCTTCTTAGCCCATGTGGCGTAGGTACACCCACAGTGCTGTTAGGAAGGGAGCTCCAGGATTTTGACCCAGCGGCAATGAAGGAACGGCGATATATTTCCAAGTCAGGATGGTGAGTGGCTTGGAAGAGAGCTTCCAGGTGGTGGTGTTTCCATCTATCTGCTGCCCTTGTCCTTCTAGATAGTAGTGGTCGTGGGTTTGGAAGATGCTGCCTAAGGAGCCTTAATGAGTTTTTGCTGTGCATCTTGTAGATGGTCCACACTGCTCCTACAGTGAGTCGGTGGTGGAGGGAGTGAATGTTTGTGGATGGGGTGCCAATCAAGTGGGCTGCTTTGTCCGGGGAGGTGTCAAGGTTCTTGAGTGATATTGGAGCTGCACCCATCTAGGTAAGTGGAGAGTATTCCATCACACTCCTGACTTGTGCCTTGTAGATGGTGGACAGGCTTGGAGGAGTCGGGAGGGTAAGTTATTCGCCACAGGATTTCTAGTCTCTGACCTGCTCTTGTAGGCACAGTATTGATTTGGCTAGTGCAGCTCAGTTTCTGGTCAATGGCAACCCCCAGGATGATGATAGTGGGGAATTCAGCAATGGTAATGCCATTGAATGTCAAGGGATGATGGTTAGATTCTTTCTTGTTGGAGATGGTCATTGCCTGACACTTATGTGGCATGAATGTTACTTGCCACTTGTCAGCCCAAGCCTGGATATTGCCCAGATCTTGCTGCATTTGGACATGGACTGCTTCAGTTGCGAATGGTGCTGAACATTGTGCAATCATCAGTGAACATCCCCACTTCTGACCTTATGATAGAAGGAAGGTCATTGATGAAGCAGCTGAAGATGGTTGGGCCTAGGACACTACCCTGAGGAACTCCTGCAGTGATGTCCTGGAACTGAGAGGATTGACTTCCAACAACCACAACCATCTTTCTATGTGCTAGGTATGACTCCAACCAGCGGAGAGTTTTCCCCTGATTCCCATTGACTCCAGTTTTGCTAGGGCTCCTTGATGTCACAATCAGGTCAAATGCTGCCTTGATTTCAAGGGCAGTCGCTCTTACCTCACCTTGGGAGTTCAGCTCTTCTGTCCACGTTTGAACCAAGGCTGTAATGAGGTCAGGAGCTTAGTAACCCTGGTGGTACCCAAACTTAACCTCAGTGAGCATGTTATTGCTAAGCAAGTGCCACTTGATAGCACTGTTGATGACCCCTTTCATCACTTTACTATTGATGGAGAGTAGATTAATGGGGGGTAATTGGCTGGGTTGGATTTGTCCTGTTTTTTGTGTACAGGACATATGTGGACAATTTTTCACATAGCCGGGTAGATGTCAGTGTTGTAGCTGTACTGGCACAGCTTGGCTAGGGGTGTGGCAAGTTCTGGAGCCCAAGTTTTCAGTACTAATGCTGGAATATTGTCAGGGCCCATAGTCTTTGCAGTATCCAGTGCCTTTCTTGATATCATGTGGAGTGAATTGAATTGGCTGAAAATGGCATCTGTGATGCTGGGGACCCCCAGAGGAGGCTGAGATCGATCGTCCACTTGGCACTTCTGGCTGAAGATTGTTACAAATGCTTTAGCCTTATCTTTTGCACTGATGTGCTGGGCTCCTCCATCATTGAGGATGGGGATATTTGTGGAGCCTCCTTCAGTGAGTTGTTTAATTGTCCACCACCATTCATGACTGAATGTAGCAGGACTGCAGAGCTTAAATCTGATCCGTTGGCTGTGGAATCACTTAGCTCTGTCTATCACATGCTGTTTATGCTGTTTGGCACGCAAGTAGTCCTGTGTTATAGCTTCACCAGCTTGACCCCTCATTTTTAGGTATGTCTGGTGCTGCTCCTGGCTTGCCCTCCTGCACTGTTCATTGAACCAGGGTTGATCCCCTGGCTTGATGGTAATGGTAGAGTGGACGATTGCTGGGCCATGAGGTTACAAATTGTGGTTGAGTCAATTCTGCTGCTGCTGATGGCCCACAGCACCTCATGGATGCCCAGTCTTGAGTTACTAGATCTGTTCAAAATCTATCCCATTTAGCACGGTGGTAGTGCCACACAACATGATGGACAGTATCCTCAATGGGAAGATGGGACTTCATCTCCGCAAGGATTGCACGGTGGTCACTCCTATTGATACTGTCATGGACAGATGATCTGCGGCAGGCAGGTTGGTGAGGATGAGGTCAAGTATGTGTTTCCCTCTTGTTGGTTCCCCCACCACCTGCCACAGACCCAGTCTAGCAGCTATGTCCTTTAGGACTCGGTCAATAGTGGTGCTACCGAGCCACCCTTGGTGATGGACATTGAAGTCCCCCACCCAGAGCACATTCTGCACCCTTGCCACCCTCAGTGCTTCCTCCAAGTGGTGTTCAACATGGAGGAGCACTGATTCATCAGCTGAGGGTAGGGGCAGGGGTGAGCAGTAATCAGCAGGTGTCGAGAACTCCCAGGGCAACTCCCTGCCAACTGTATACCACTGTGCCACCATCTCTGTCCTGCTGCTGGGACAGGACATACCCAGGAATGGTGATGGTGGTGTCTGGACATAATCTGTAAGGTATGATTCTGTATGATTCTGTCAGGATGTTGCTTGACTAGTCTGTGAAACAGCTCTCCCAATTTTGGCACAAGCCTCCAGCTGTTAGTAAGGAGACTTTGCAGGGTTGACAGGGCTGTGTTTACCATTGTCATTTCTGGTGCCAAGAATAATACCAGGTGGTACGCCTGGTTTCATTCCTTTTTATTGACTCTGGAGCAGTTTTGATACAACTGAGTGGCTTGCTTGGCCATTTCAGAGGTAATTTTAGAGTCAATTACTATTCATCACAAAGTGTATGCAATATTCTCAAAGCAACAAATTGCAGAGGTTTGAGGAGGTGGCAACTTTAAAAAAAAACAATTTACTAGCAGGACAGAGGCTACAGGCATCTCTATGCTTAAACAGGCCTAAGGCCTACTGCAGTAAAATTCCATCCTCAATCAGGACACACAGATTAGCAGAGGCCTACAATATGGACAGAAAGAACATCATCCTGGATCAGTATTGTATCTTTGTGATGAGTGGATGTCCTGCCACACTAGAGATGGAAACCAAATTGCCAACTGAATAAAATCTAGGCCTGTATTTTTAACCATCACCTGAAATGCAGGAAGTACAATAACATTAAAAATTTTATTGCTCATGCTTAGACAGTATCTAAGCATAGTTACAAGATTCTGAAGGCCATGCACAAACCATAAAATGCAGAAGTGGGTGGATGCTAAAGCATTAATAGCATCAGCATTGTCCTCATCTCAGATGAAATTTTCTTTAGCCTCTTCTTAGCTTTTTGTTTTTATTTGAAGTCTATATTATCTTAGCATAAAAAATAACTGAGATAATACAAACCTTTCAAATGTGAAAGCAGTGTATTTTGAGCGAAAACTTCCAATGAGTATGGACAGAAGAAGGCCATTTGCCAATGAAACATAATATTCACTAATTATGGTGGGCAACTAACAAAGCGTATTGTAAACTAGATGCTATAATTTTAGCCAGAAACATAATGCATCATTCTATCATTTGTATGAACACAATGCCGAGAAGTAATACGTAATGCTTTGTGTACTACTAAATTATGTTTTAATTGATATATCACACTAGTAATTTTCAAATAGAAGAATGAGTCATGCTGTCATAGTGGAGATTGTAATGTAACTTGGTCAATAAATGCTCTGTTATGTTTTCCATATAAATAACTTTGTCACTTCTGGCACTTTCACATGTTGGTTCAGATTGGCCAGTGCATTGTAGGAATTAGGAAGCAGAAAGCAAAATTCACTGCTTCACAGAGAAGTGAGTGCACCTTCTGCATAAATGCTGAAACTAATACATAGTAGTTCAACAAAAGAGAAAAAGAAAGATTTGCATTTACATAGTGCCTTTGACAACCTCAGAATGCCCCAAAGAACTTTACAGCCAATTAGGTACTTTTGAAGGGTCATCACTGTTGTAATATAGGTAAAATCCTGTGAATTTACTCTTGCTAAATAACTGGTCTTAGCTGTGACTAAGAGGCTGTGTAGCCTGGAACCCACCTGTTAGTGAATTGAAGAAAGAATTACTCCAGGGCTGACTTTTGGTTTCAAAGCATGTCATCTATGAAAATAAAGATTGGCCGTTGATAGGCGCTGTCTGCTGATTACCACCTACTACCCCCCTCAACTGATGAATCATTACTTCTTTATGTTGAGCACCACTTGGAAGAAGCACTGAGGGCAGCAAGGGCACAGAATGTACTCTGTGTCTTCAATGCCCATCACCAAGAGTGAATTGGTAGCACCATTACTGAGCGAACAGACCAGTGCTGAAGGACATACCTGTCAGGTTGGGCATGTGACAGATAATGTGAGAACCACCACAAGGGAAAAACCTACTTGACCTTGTCCTCTCCAATCTACCTGTTGCAGATGCACCCATCCATGACAGTATGGGTAGGAGTAACCACTACACAGTCCTTGTAGAGGCATTGTCCCATCTTCACACCAAGGACACCCTCCATCATGTGTGTTACACCAAGATTCAGAAGAGATCTAACAGCTTCAAATTGGGCATCCATGACGTGTTTTGGGCCATCAGCAGTAGCAGAATTGTATTGAACCACCACCTGTAAATTCATAGCCTGGCATATCCCTTATATTACCACTGCCATATTACCAGAAATAGCATCAGGCATACCACAAAAATAAGGTGTTGACCTGGTGAAGCTGTGACTCAGGACCAAATAGTGAAAGCAGCAGATGATAGACAGAGCGATGTGATCCCACAATCAATGGATCTGATCAATGCTCTGCCATCCTACCACATCCAGTCATGAATGGTGGTGGACACGTAAACAACAAATGGGAGGAGAAGGCTCCACTATATTTCTGATCCTCAATGATAGTGGATCCCAGCATGTGAGTGCAAAAGACAAGGGTGAATTAAGCTTTTTTCTGCTTCTTTAACCAGAAGTTCACAGTGAATGATCCATCTCAACCTCTTTCTAAGACCCCCACTATCTGACATGCCAGACATCAGCCATTTGATTCACACCACATGATATCAAGAAATGAGCACGCTGGATACAGCAAAAGTTATGGACCTTGATAAAATTCTGGCTGCAGTACTGAAGACTTGTAATCGCCACCATGACAGCATGAATTCCAGACAATGGATACACATCCTTTGTTGAAGGCCTGGTGGAGAGGTGGGGGCTGTCATGCGACCTAGGCCTCTAGCTTGTGAAACAAGTAATATTGCTTTGCTGAATTGCATAGCTCAGCTTGCTGCTTTAACATCTGATTAGCAGGCCACACAGAAGGGAATTATACCCGGGTTGAATACCTGGCCCATCTGCACTGCTTCTGTTGGAAGTTCTGGGCCATCACCTACAAGGCTGATTCATCTTTGTGTGCCTACCTTATCTTCTGAAGTCAACACCACCAGAAAAGTGAATTTTACAACATCCGTTTTCAGCCTGCCAACCTCTGTGAAGGTATATCTCAATGGACTTTGACTCTGGTCTCTTGAAGTCATGTGAACCAATATTTACTTTCTCTGTGATCTCTGCACTGTAAAACCTTTTCCCCATCCCTCTCTTTACTATCTGAGTGTTGAGGTGAGGTTGCGAAACCTCCTTCACGTGTTTTGAGTGTGTGCAAATAAATTAACTCTTTGAGTTCATCCTATCTTGAGTTTGCCATGGAGTTATTAATTACAGATCACACAAAAACTGAAGGGTTGGGGATATAAGCCACCACTAATAAAGAAAGAAACAAATTAAAATACCTTTTATGGAAGGGTGATGAGAGAAGAAATTAGTGTTGTTAAATTAACCCCCCAGAAATTGGGAGCTCAAATCCATTTGAATTTGACCAGAGTGCAAGTTAAAACATGAGCCAAATCTGATACAAAAGAGCCAATTGGAAGCCAAAAGGGAAAACTCAGTAGCAGGAACAAATTCTAAATCACGGTAACTTATCACAGGAAATTCCTTTTTCCTCTAACACTAAGAAAATGGCAACTTTCAATACCCAGATGTGGGTCAAGCAAGGAGATCTGAACAGTCAAACATTAGCATCCTTTAGCCAGAGCAACCGAAAGCTGTGGCAAGTGGGGTACAGTTAAAATTACCCTGCCCTTATAGCCTTTGCCTCAGCTAATAAAAACAAGTATCCCCTATGCCTTCTTGATCACCTTGCCTACCTCTCCAGGCATTTGTGGACATGCACTCAAAGGTCTCTTAGTTCTTCTACACTTCTCAGTATCCTACCATTTATTGTGTATTCTCTTGCCGTGTTAGCCATTCCCAAACGCATGATCTCACGCTCCTCCAGACCGAACTGCATTTGCCACTGTTCTGCTTTCGTGTCTAATGCATTGATTTATCTTGCAAACTGTAGCTTTTTTCATTATTAGCTACATGGTCAATTTTTGTATCACCTGCACCCTTCTTAATAATATTCCCTGCATTCATGTCTACATCACTGATATGTGCATCAAAAAGCAAGGGATTTAGTACTGAGCCCTGTGGAACCCAACAGTATTGCAGTCATAAAAACACCCACTGACCATTATCCTTTGCTTCTTTCCTCTGAGCCAATTTTGGATCCAACTTGCCACTTTATCTTGGATCCCATGGGCTTTTACTTTTGTAACCAGTTTGTCATCTGGAACTTTATCTACAGCCTTGCTAAAATACCTATAGACAAATTAAAAACCCTAACCTCATGGTCCCTTGTTGTTAGCTCTACAGGAATTTCAGTTGTGTTAGTCAGACATAACCTTTCCATAATAAATCCATACTGACTACCTTTGATTAATTGTGTCTTTCTAAATGAAGATTTATCCTGTCCCTCAGATCCATTTCCAATAATTTTTTCACTAGAGAGGTTAGGATGACAGGCCTGTAATTACTTGGACTATCCCTTTTTCTCTAGGATGCTGTAAGCTTTATGAACCATGCTCTCAACCGGTCCTGCCACCTTCAATGATTTATGAGGGGCATAGATAGGGTAGACATGAAGGAATTTTTCCCCTTGGCAGAGAGAGCAATGACCAGGGGGATAGATTTAAGGTAAGGGGCAGGAGGTTTAGAGGGGATGTGAGGAAGAATTTTTTCACCCAGAGGGTGGTGGGAATCTGGAACTCACTGCCTGAAAGGGTGGTAGAGGCAGAAACCTTCATATCATTTAAGAAGTATGTGGATGTGCACTTGCGATGCCATGGCATACAAGGCTATAGGCCTAGTGCTGGAAAATGGGATTAAACTAGTTAAGTACTTGTTTGACCGGCGCAGACTTGATGGGCCAAAGGGCCTTGTTCTGTGCTGTATACCTCTATGACTCTATGCACATATATACCCAGGTTCCTCTGCTCCTGTACCCACATTAGAATTGTATCCTTTATTTTATATTGCTTTTATATTGTCGCTGCAGAATACCCATTCAGTATTTTATATTGTCTTGTTCTTCCTACCAAAATGAATCACTTCACAAATTTACGATTAAGTTAAGTATGAGGTACATGTTAATTAACAGGTGAACTGTAGTCCAACACATCATACTACACAATAAATGACAGATACGACCAAACCTGATTCCAAGGATTTCTCAGTAACCCACCCAGATGTTTGTCACCTTGTGAGCCAACAAATCTAACTAAAACTTTGTCTCTCTCATGAGGGTTTCCAGTCCCCACATTTGAAGATTTTGCCTTGGAATTCTCTCCAAAAGTCACTCCCAGTTGGGTGACTTCAACAATGACCCACCATGCAATTCCTTTCCCCTGAGTTTCCGAGTACACTCGAGCACAACTCCCGATCTTAGACCATTACTGCTCCAAAGGGGTACCTTTTCCCCAGCGGCCTGCAACATGGAGTCACCAAACTTTGGCTGCCTTCTTGGATCTTCAAGGCTTCTCTCGAGTCCACTTCATTTAAAGTCTTTCCCCCGCAGCTCTTTCTTTAGTTTGGAGCTTGTTTCTCTGCTCCTTTCTTTTAACTTAACTTAACTAGGACCTGTTCCTGTCCCCTGTCTCTTATCCCTGCCTCTAGAACACTTCTTGGGACCTTCTCTCCGGCCACCCCCCCCACCCACCCTACTCCCTTGTCCCTTACCTGGGATACTTAGTGCTCATGGTGCTCTGCACCCAATCACCTGACATGGGTTTTCGTGCCGTTCTTTTTTCTCTTTGCAGCAAACAGCAGTAGAGGCCGTGACGAACAAAATAAGCTCACTTCCAGTGATCTACCTGCTAGGATGGCAAAGATTTTTTCTGGATTGTGCAAGGCTGGAGCTTCAAACTGTCTCTGCAGTGAATGGGATGCTGCATGGTTCTAGTTGCAAACTGATTACAATGGTTTTGGTGAGTTTGTTCTGATTAGGCTCAGTTAGGCTCTGTAAGGGAATGGTTGTGTAGTGGTTCTGTTGCTGGGCTAGTATTCAAGAGGCCTAGGCTAATGCTCTGGAGACATGTATTCAAATCCTATCAGGGAAGCTGGTGTAATTTTATTCAATTAATTAATAAATCTGGAATTAAAAGCTAGTCTCAGTAATAGTGGCCATGAAATGATCAGATTGTTGTAAAAACCCATCTCGTTCAGTGTGTCCTTTGTAGAGGAAATTTGCTGTCCATACTTGGTCTGGCTTACATGTGGCTCCAGACCCAAACAATGTCCATAAATCTTAACTGCTCTCTGAAATGGTCTAAAAAGCCACTCAGTTGTACCAAATTACTACAGAAAAGTCAAAAAAGAATTAAACCGGGTGACCACCAGGCATCGATCTAGGCAAACAACGAAAGCACATTGTGCCTAGTTGACCCTGCAAAGACCTCTTTGCTAACAATTGGTGGCTTATGCCTAAATTATGAGAGCTGTCCCACAGACTAGTCAAAGATTCCTGAGTTCTGAGGATTAACCATATTGGACTCAAAACGTTAACTCTGTTTCTCCCTCCACAAATGCTGCCAGACCTGCTGAATCTTTCCTGCGCTTTCTGATTTTATTTCACACTTCCAGCATCCACTGAATTTAGCTTTTATTCTACTCAAGTAACAGCTCAGCTGGTCATATCTTACAGCCAATATCCCAGACTTCCTCATCACCGTCAATGGCTCTCTCCTATCCCACCCTCAAGAAAACTTTATCTGGCCAAAAGCCAACATTCCCAAGCCGGAATTCTCCAATGCCCCATCACTGGATTTAATGGTGGGTGTGGGGGTGTGAGAATTTGGCGGGAGGTCCAAAAATTGGTTTCACGCTGGCGTTAAATGACAGCGTGACCTTCTGCTCCCACCCATCATGGGAGGATCACAATTGCCGCAGTCCAGGGCGAACCCGGTTTGCATCCCACTAATGGGATGCAGATGAAGTCCCGACCAGAATTGTTGCCCCCACGTCTGATCTTCTACGACACCAGCAGGAAATCACATCAGTCCACAGCATGTTGGACCAACATCGTGTGCAAAAATTGAGACTTACATTAGGATGGCCTTGGGCAGATTGTGGAGACCCGATTAGGAGATGATGGCCTCCAGTGACCGGACCCTGGAACACCATGTGCAGCACTGGGTGGGTGGAGCTTCAACCACATGGATTGCACATGAACAAACATTCAGGAGGTGGTTCTTCTCAGCGCAGAAACTTCACCAAATATTCAGACCTTCATCCAGGGACTTCGCCAAGGGTTCAGACCTTCATCCAGGGACTTCGCCAAGGAATCAGATCTTCAACCCGGGACTTCGCCAAGGATTCAGATCTTCATCCAGGGACTTCGCCAAGGGTTCAGACCTTCATCCAGGGACTTCGCCAAGGGTTCAGACCTTCATCCAGGGACTTCGCCAAGGGTTCAGACCTTCATCCAGGGACTTCGCCAAGGAATCAGATCTTCAACCCGGGACTTCGCCAAGGATTCAGATCTTCATCCAGGGACTTCGCCAAGGGTTCAGACCTTCATCCAGGGACTTCGCCAAGGGTTCAGACCTTCATCCAGGGACTTCGCCAAGGGTTCAGACCTTCATCCAGGGACTTCGCCAAGGAATCAGATCTTCATCCCGGGACTTCGCCAAGGATTCAGATCTTCATCCAGGGACTTCGCCAAGGATTCAGATCTTCATCCAGGGACTTTGCTAAGGATTCAGGCCCTGTTGCAGGGATTTCGCCAAAGGATGGGATCATCTAGCTGCAACTTGCAGCAGAATGTTCTGTTCGGAGGCAAAGGTCTGTTCAGAGGGGGTTGAAAGAAGGGTAGGAGAGGAATGAAGAGCTAGTGCAAGGGCTCAGGCCTAGAGGGGGATCATGGATGGTTGGGGGTCCTCAGGAAAGTGGGTATCAGTGGGGGTCTTTCAATGTGCCAGATCGAATGGAGTGGAAGGGTGGGAAGGGCCAAGAGTGGGAAAGTGGGAAGGGCTTTGGTGGGTTGAAGGCGGAGGGGTGGTGGTCTTATGCAGCTCTGAAGGGGCATGGGGGGTGTTGAGGTGTTAAGGGGTTCACAGGTAGGGGGTCAGTGGAGTCGATGGTGGACTCCTGTGGTGAAAACTGAGGATAGCTGTGGTAGGAGAGTATGTGAAGGTTAAAGGGGGCCAGAGGGAGCCGGTAGGGTGGGAGGGTGAGGTTGCAACAATGTTGCATGAAGGATTGGCGAGGGTTGGTAGTGGGGACTTGGAGATGGACACGGATTTGGGGGGTGGGCAGGATGAGGTCAGGCAAGTCATTGATAATGGGGGGACTCTTGGGGAGGAAGGGGACTTTGACATTAATCTGGACATTTCCGAAGGTGATGGGAGAGGGTTGAAAAGTAACGGTGGGAGGTTGAATGTTATACTGGGAGGTGGGGAGTCGGGGGTGGTGGTGGAGGTGTCAATTGTTATGGGAGAGAGGGTGGGTGCCTGGGCTGGTCACAACTATGCAAAGCCCCATGGTGGAGATCTAAGGGTGCTGCATGGGAATTGGGTCATCGAATGCTAGGGCCCTGGGACACATAACAGTATGAAGGATAAAGGCTCAGAGTGTGTGAGTGAGCTTGCATGTGGTTGGCAAGGGCCCTGGCAAATACCTTTGCCTCCCTGCAGATGCCTCACTCTGGGGGATGGGGTGTCCCCAAGAAGATGAAGGGGTGGGGAAGGATCGCTAAGCCTTAAGGACCATAACTAAAAAAAGTTAGACATTATTAAAGTGAAAGTGATCATATTTACAAAAGTCCCCTGATTGTGATATTCAATTGTTCACCTGTGCAACCATTTGTAATTTAATAGTTCTTGATTTTCCTTTCCCTGTCACTTCTTCTAAGTGCTCTCCTGACATCCGCAGCAAAGGTGGAGGCAGCCTGCTGACCAGTTTGCCCTGTTGCCTTGGATGATCTTTGCAGCCGTCCTCTGGAGATTTAAGGCCTGGGAGGGCCCGGGTTACTTTGGCTGTTCTGCTGTAGGCAGCTGCTCCCTCTGCAGTGACAGAGGACAAGGGTGAAAAAGGGTCACAGGCAAAGGGGATTTGGAAGGGCTGAACAACCTGAGGGGTGTCCAACTGCCGCTCCTCCTCCCTTCAGATGCCCTAAGGCCCCTGCCTGACTCCTTCAGGGGAAGGGGCATCTGGAGGGAGGCCAAGGCGCCCCATCCCACTCTTGTGTAGCCACTACAAAATCTCCTCTATGGTTACCATGGTGGAGTGCGGGTCTTGCGTGCATCTCTGGCAGAATCTGCTGGACTCGGTTCTCCATGGAATCCCCCATCCTCCCCATGGAGACCTCAATGCATACACATCAGCACCACTTCATTAGCAAGCAGCCAGATCTCCCCCTCCACCTCGTGTTGAAGGCCCTGACGCCTCTGCATGATATTTCCCTGCCTCTTACTAACTCTCCAGCATCATTTGGAAGGCTGATTCCAGAGATCGCAGATGCCACTTCCCCAGCACTCCTCCAAGTACCTGTGAGCTTGAAGAGCTTGGCTGACACTGCCTCCTCCTGCTGCAGACCACCAGACTGAGACCCTTCATATACTAGAGCCAGTATCCATCGAGTTGTGTGTCTTTGGGCTGATGAACAGTGCAGGAGTCTGTTGTGACGCCTCTACAGTTGCACATCGGTCTTAGTTATGTCCTTGTTCCTCTCTGGGCTGGACTTGTGCTGAAGCTGGACAGGGCTTCCTGCAGATTGGCCCTTGCCCTCTTCCTGAGGGCCCCTGTAAGTGAGAGAGGAGAGAGCAAGTGACTGCGTGAGCTGCCTCCAACATGGGGGCACCCTTCGCCCTGAGGTTTCTATTCCATGCATGGATCCTTACTGGATGGAGGCCACAAGCCAATCTCCCCATCTCCAATTGCCCGGACCCACTCCATCCCTGCCAGCTGGGCTGACCACTCCTTGAATTCTGTTATTTCCATCCGCCTTCTCCCTCTTTCGGTGGTTATGGCTCAACTCCTCCTGCTCAAGGGGAACTGAGAAGATGGGCTTGGGAGGAATTGTATTTAGCATCCGTTTGTACATAGCAATTTCACAATTCTTTTCTCATGCTTCCAGTCTTAGAGATAATCCACTGGGTTGTGTGGCATGTCATTAATGCACTGCATGCTGCCCGGAAGGGTTCTGGGCTAGTACCCTCCACAGCAGGAAGCTTATCCACATACAAGGATAAGGCTCATAGAGGCATGTCATTTGCAGAGCTTGCTGTTGCCCTCTGTGCCTGCACCTGAGCCCCTTCCCCTCTTCCAACCTCCCCCACCACCTACCCCCACACTGCTCCCCTTTCCAGACAGCGTGAGTTCCGTGTGGATGGGTGAAGGAGGCACTGTGATCTCTCTGCCTGCAGAGTGGGTGGACTGCAGTGGGCTATGAGGCATGATTTTATGATGTTGCCACTGAGGTCCATGTCCCCTGACCCATTCATTGTGGTTAGTGTGCGCAGCTGTGGCTCCACTTACCCTGGCAGCACAGATAAGGTCATTCATTCTCTTCTGGCATTGGAGGGCTGATCTGCACTCGACACCCTGGGCACTGACAGCAGCAGTGACCTGTTCCCATGCGCGGTTGGTTTGCCTGTTAGGCCTCCTCCTCCCATCAGCTGGGTACAGGACTTCCCTCCTGACCTCCACTCGGTTGAGGAGGACACCCAGGGATGAGTCACTGAACTTAGGCGTCGGAGGCCCTTCTTGCCACCTCTATGGACCTTGTCAGTAAGTTGATGTCTGGGTGCCTTTTAAACATGACACCCGGGCATGACGGCAGGCGTGCGCTATCCAACCTGCCCCACTGTCTGACATGCCAGGAACCCCCAACTGCATAACTAACGAGGCTGGAGTCGTGGGATACTGTGGGATTTCCCATCAGCCTTTGCAGCGGGAAGCATTCCCTGTCCCCAGCCCCGCCACAGGACTTAGTCCCAGTTGGGAGAATTCTGCCCCCAGCCTGGGCCCACTGGATATGAGATAATGAGCAAGGAAACCTTACCACCTACAGCCTCCCTCAGCTGATGATTGAGCACTCGTCCATGTCAAACACCACTTGGAAGAAGCACTGTGAAGAGAAAGTGAAGAGGTCCGCACTCAATTAAGGCAATATTTGAGTGCAAGGAAGCAATGTTGCTATAGAGATTTACCCAGAGTGTACATCACATTAACAAACCTTCTTGCTCCCAACAAGGCAAAAAATGTACCATTCAAAACAACCAGTACTAAGTTGGAGGAACACTTTAATCATGAGCCACTAGAGATTACCAAAGCTACAAATTTGGAACCAAAAACCAAAAAAAAGCAGCGGAACAGTTGGTGAGTACATTGTGGCATTGAAAAATTTATCATCACATTGTAACTTTGGAATATTCTTAGACCATCCATTAGGAAACAGATTAATCTGTGGATTGGTGAATAAAACAACTCAGTCACAGTTAGTAAACACACAAGATGTTACATTCAAGCTAGTGTGTAGGATTGCTTTGACCATGAAGATCGCATCAAAGAATTCTCAAGAATTTCATCCTTATCAGTTGACTAGTACAGCTTCTGTCCACAGTAAGAAGGCTTCTGCCAAGTCTAAATTGGGGAGATGTGATCACAAGAGTACTGTTGATGGAAGTTTAATGACTTGTTATCACTGCAATGGCAGCCACATAGCACAGCATGCCCATACAGAAATGTCAAATGTTTTCATTGCCAAAAGTGGGGTCACATTACAACTGCTTGCCGAGCAAAGGACAAAGCAGGAAAGAGAACTCGCTTCAGCTAGGGCTGTACAGTATTTATGCCACGAACAATAATTTAAATTAAAGAGACTTTTTTACAAAGGTGTTGGTAAATCAACAGAACATCAACATGTGCATCAATACCACTGCAGGTTGTTCAGTTATGAGTAGAGGCACGTCCAAGAGCAAATTCAGTGCTGTATCTCTAACTGAGATCACAGTTCAATTGAATTCAATCTCATGGGGTGTTAGAAACATGTGAACAAATGGAAGTGCAACGTCTGATAAAAGGTCAAGTCCCTCAAGTTTCCCGTTGTTGTAGCAAGATATATCAGTAAGCCAAAATTAATGGTAAAGATTGGTTTCATAAGCTGAAGTGAGACAGGAAGCATATTTTTCAAGTTGAGACAACCAAGAGGCTTCATAAATTGAATAGTTATAGCAACATTTTCTAAGGTATAATTGGTATGAAAGCACACATCCGAATTAGTCTTGCTGCAAAACCATGATACCACAAGGTTAGGCCAGTTCATTACACTCTTAACACTCAGGTTGAAGAGGAACTAAAGAGGCTAGAGAGAAATGGTGTGCCAGTAAAAGTGGTGTTTGGACAGCCCCAATTGTAATCATGTCAAAAGTCAGACAAAACTGTGAAACTATGCAGGAACTACAAAGCACAATCAGCCAGGCAGTTGATGTTGATCAGTATCCATTACTGATCTTCCAAGATTTGTATGCAGGATCCAAGACATTCACAAAGTTAGATTTGTTCCATGCTTATGTACAGCTCAACGTGGACCATGAGAGTCAACAGAATCTCATGATAAACTTCTCCACAATGTGTATTGTGAAGTCTCCTCCAAAAATCTCCTAGGAGACCATGGATAAGATTTCACGAGGAGTACCACATTGCTGATGCAATCAGGATGATATGCTGATTGTGACTACAATAGAGGAAGAGAACCCTCAAGTATTGGGTGAAATGTTAAAAAGGCCCATATTGTGAACTTGAAAAGAAGCAAGTATGCTTTCAAGCAATCTGAGGTTGTGTACCTTGGCCTGAAAATGAATGAAAAGGGGCTACAGCAGGTAAAAATAAAGACAGAATCAATAGCCAATGTCCCAAAACCAAAACGTGTGTCTGAAATTCGATCCTTCCTAGGTATGGTTCAATATTACCTGTGAATTCTGCATGTGCTTACATTGGTGTTAGCTCCACTGCATGAGTTGTTGAAGAAAGATGTGAAATGGGAATAGCCGAAAGCACGACACAATGTTTATGACGCATGTAAGAGAATCTTGACCATTGATGCACTACCCATGCATTATGACACAAATCGTGACCTGGTTCAAACTATGCAGCTGGGGCAGCAATCAGTTGTAATGGATGAGGGTCAACAGAAGCCCAGAGCATTTGCATTGCATACACTGACCATGGGTAAATGTAATAATGCACATACAGAAAAGGAAAATGACTATTATTTACAGTAGATTGACAGTAGATTGAAGTAAAGCATCTGGGCCAAAACACCAATGCTGAAAAGACAATAGGCTAGTTAAAGATCATTTTAGTCTGTCGTGGTTTACCTGAGGAGCTTGTCTCAGATAGCAGCCCTCAATTTTGATCTGCACCATTTCAGAATTTCATGAAGCAATTTGGTACCAAACATACCCTCACTCCTCCATAAGAAACAAGTTCTACATGGATGTTCAAGTTTCAGTATGAAACAGAGGTTACCTAATTTTCTGCTGAAGTGTAGAACAACTCCACACTCCAGTATATGGCACACCAATGCTGAGCTCTTAATGAAGCCAAGATTAAGAACATGTTTGAGTTTAGGAGTTTAGTTCTACCAAATTTGAATGCTGAAGTTGAACAAAAACAATTCAGTCAAAAATGTCAGTACAACACAAACCAAAGAGAAAGCAGTTTCAGGAGAAATGAACATGCTAGTGTTCTGAGGCCCCGACACAAGTCAGGCAAGTGGGACATGTCGTAGAAGTTTGTTTAAAAATTCTTTCACAGGATGTGGGTGACGCTGGTTGGGCCAACATGTATTGCCCACCCCTAATTGCCCTTGAGAAGGTGATGGTGAACTGCCTTCTTGAACCACTGCAGTCCATGTGGTGTAGGTACACCCACACACACACACACAGACACACAGTGCTGCTAGGAAGGGAAGTCTGTAGTACTAAGAGATACTTATTGAAATTGGTGGAAAAATGAGAAGTGTTCATGTAGATCACATTATCTCAGCGAGGGATGATCTAAAACTTGAGAATCATCTGCTTGATAATGAGCTTTCACCTAAATGTGAAACAATTCAGACTGTGACGTCAGAAGTACCAGTTTCAGAAAGAGAAGCAAGGGGTGGAATTTTCTGTGCCTGCCAGCATCAGGCATGCTTGGTAGCGTGAGCGGACAATATGACAAGAAGGCCAAAAATCGGCCTCACGATATCATGAAACCAGTTTGTGGTTGTCTGCTCAGCCCGCCAATTTATTTCTCGCCATCAGACAACGGTAACCTAATTGTAATTATTCAGCGTATCATTATAAGGCCATCCTGCTGGACTCATCCCCAACCCTAGTTGGATCGTCTGCTCCCATTGCACGCAGATGTGTTTCACAACAGCACATAAGTGACATGCACCTGGTGGGCTACACTTCGCCTGGGACTTTAAGGTTTGTTTGTCTACCTTGCTTTGGTCAGCACTCGCAGTCATCAGCGCCAGGCTCCAAAGACAGCACCACATCACTTTTAGGAGGGCTCACGGACAGGTCTCTACCTACCAGACCAGCCATAAGGCGGAGATTGCTTTTCAATGGCTGCAGGGCAAGGGCTTGCTTTGGGAAGGAGCAAAAGTGGCCTCAGGCAAGGGAAGAGGCTGCAGGGGGAGCGCTGCACAGGGGAAGGAGGGTATCGCAGGGTGTGTGTGGGGGCACTTGTTGATCTGTGCAAGTGGCCTCAAGATGGCGAGGGCTGAGGAGGCAGTCTCCAGAGGAGATGAGGCCAGATGGAGATGTGAGGGTGTGTGTGAAAGGGTGAGTGGTGCATCTCCTTGAGCTGGTAGTGAGTGAGATGTCAGTGAATGTGTGATGGGCTTGAGTGTGTGAGTTTAGAGTGATGAGATGGTTGCCTTACCCGGGCATAGATGAGATCATTCATCCTCTATTTGCATTGATGGCCAACTTTTCTGTGCAGCATTGGTACTGATCACCACTCCCATTGCCTACCAAGCCATGGTGGCAATGTAGTTGCCCCTCCTGCAGCCAGATCGGGAGTAGAGTACACCATGGCAGGCCTCCACAGCAAAATGCTTTTGACAAGATCAAAAATATCCAAATTTCATCAGAAATTCTAATGGACTATGATCCAGAGTTGCCAACAATTGCATCAGCAGATGCAGCATCTACATGCTTGGGCACAGTGTTGTTTCAAGTTCAAAAGGATGGACAAAGAAGACCAGTTTATTACACCCCAATATCTCTTATGGACACAAAGAAAAGGTATGCACCATTGAGAAAGAAGTATTAGCAGCCACATGGGCCTGTGGGAAGTTCCCTGGTTATGTCATGGGATTAAGGTTTAAAATTGAAACCCACCACAAACCTTTGGTTACTCTCCTTAACCTAAATGAAATTGCAAAAATGTCACCTAGAATTCAAAGTATTAGACTGAGACTCATGAGATACAATTCAGTCACTGAGAACATTCAAGGGAAGCACCAGATGACGCAAGATGCATTATCAAGAACACCAGCGGAAGGAGTCAAACTGGAAGATTTGAATTTTATTGAGCAGTGGAAGCATATACCCCTTTCATTACTAAACACTTACCAGTCACAGAAAAGAGATTACAAGAGATTAAGCAAGTACAGCAGCAGGATGACAAATGCATCCAAATATAAGAGTATTGCCAGAGCAGACAGCGAGAGTACACCCTAACTCAGTACTTTGCCAATACTTTGAGCAGAGAAAACATCTCACAATCATCGATGATTTCTTAGCTTTTAAACAACAGACGAGTCATCCCAAAATCACTCCAACTCAACATCACTTGGGAATATCAAAATGCCAAGCAAGACACAACCGTGAATCTGGTGGCCAGGCATCAGTCACTCTTTTGAAGAGTTAATCACGATTTGTCTTATGTGCTCAGCGAATATCCAACAGCAAAGTGAATCCTGGCACCATGCACTTTTCCTTCGAGGCCATGGTAGCGCCTGGGAATGGATAGATTTGAGTTTAAAGGCAAAGTTTTCATAATTGTGGTTGGTTTGAAGTGAGTAGACTGCACAGCACCACGGCAGAGACAGTCACTACAACACTACATCACTACTGACTTCATGACACATGGCATCCCGAACATTGTGGTGTAAGACAATGGTCCTCAATTTGCTAATGAGCTGTACCATAAATATGCACAGGAATATGGATTCATGCTTGTGACTAGTTCACCTAAATATCCTCAGTTGAACTGAGAAGCAGAAAGAGGAGTTCGAACAACCAAGGATTGATGAAAAAGAATGAAGATACTAACTTGGCCTTAACTACAGAACCTCACCTTTAAAAAACTCTTTGCCTTGACTTCTGTGGCTAGCTGCTTCTATTCCCTTCAGAGTATTTGTCTGGAGGGCCTACACTATGGGACTGTGAAAACATGATGTTGCTCCTCATTTCCATCTCCTGGACTAAGGTCTCCAGTGTTGCTTTTGATAACCTGGAAAACCTCTCTGGTTTATTACTCCATTGGTACTCTTTATTCCTTGAGAAACTCTTTCCACAACAGTTCCAACACCTGCTAGCCACTGCTCCGGCATTGATCTACCTTTGAGTAGCTGTTTCTAATCCATTTTTGCTGAATCACATCTCTGCTTAGTAAAACTGGCTTCTCCACAGTTGAGAACTTTTAGTCCTTGTCTATCTTTGTTCTTTTCCATAACTATGATGCATTTAAATGAATTATCACTTTCTAATTGAATTATGAATCGATTAATGCCTCCAGTAAAAAAGCAGATGAAGGAATTTCATACTAATAAATTGAGAATTTACATTCCTTTCAATGTTCTATGTCTTTTGTATAACATAGCCTGGTCAAGTAATACTCTGGAGCTGTATCCTTATCACATGATGCAACAGCAAATATTTATCATGAAGGTGCTCTATCTTATTTTGTTTGATTTCTTCTTGGACGATTTTGACAATACGCCAGTAGCGTGCATACCAAAGAGTTGCCAAGTCTTGGTCATGAGAAGTAATATTCATTCATTTGATTGCAAGGAGCAATTTCCTTTGCTGTACTTCCAAGTAGCACCCATCAATGGCTGTGATCTAGAGGGAAATTGATTGACAATCCTTTCATCCTGTTAAGCGCCTGTATATCATTGCACCAAAATTATTTTCCCGACGTGCCCACATCGAAAGCGGAGACAGCAATATAAATTACATTAAATTGTGTCAGACGGCTGGCTCAGTGTGAAGATTTCGTCTCTAATAGCATCAATCAAGAACAAGTTGCCCCCATAGAAGCCTGGAACCTCTCCTTCGTGTTATCTGTCTTAAAGGGGCAGGCAAGCATTATTAAGAGAAGTCTTTATTTTTGTTTCTTGCCATTTGAATAGGCGTTTCAGCTTCAGAATAATTTGCTGAATGATGCCAGCCTTCTACACTCAGTGGTGAAGTGTCTGTTCAGAACTGTGCCACCCCCTTCATTTTATGATGAAGCTTTTATGGAGACATATGATGGAAAACAACTTTGAGGGAAGAATTCTCAGGTCGGCAAGCGGGCGCATGGTGACGTCGGGTGGGCTTCTCGACCTCACCGCGCGTCATTTAGATTTTCAGTTCGGCGGGCGTGCAGCCAGGGGCCGAACTGTCAAAGGCCTATTAAGGCCATTTAAAAAGCCAATAAAGCAACCAGCTGAGCTGCCCGTCCAACCTTAAGTGACATTAGTCATCTCAATTTCTCTGCTCCTCTCACCCATTCTAACCTGTCTCTCTCTGAACTTGCTGCATTCCGTTCTCTCAGGTCCAACCATGACATTGTCATCAAACCAGCTGACAAGGGTGGTGCTGTTGTTGTCTGGCGCACTGACCTCTACCTCGCAGAGGCTGAGCGTCAACTCACAGACACTTCCTCCTACCTCTCCCTGGACCATGACCCCACCACTGAACATCAAGCCATTGTTTCCAGGACTGTCACTGACCTCATCTCCTCTGGAGATCTTCCTTCCACAGCTTCCAACCTGATAGTCGCCCAACCTCCTACCCAAAATCCACAAACAGGACTGTCCCGGCAGACCGATCGTGTCAGCCTGTTCCTGCCCCACGGAACTCATTTCTCGCTATCTTGACTCCCTTCTCTCTCCCCTTGTCCAGTCCCTTCCCACCTACATCCGTGATTCCTCTGACACCCTACATCACATCAACAATTTCCAGTTCCCCGGCCCCAACCGCCTCCTCTTCACCATGAATGTCCAATCCATCTACACCTCCATCCCCCACCGGGATGGTCTGGTGGCTCTCCGCTTTTTCCTCGAACAGAGGCCCGAACAATCCCCATCCACCACTACTCTCCTCCGTCTGGCTGAACTTGTTCTCACACTGAACAATTTCTCCTTTAACTCCTCTCACTTCCTCCAAATAAAAGGTGTGGCTATGGGTACCCACATGGGCCCAGCTATGCCTGTCTCTTTATGGGGTATGTGGAACATTCCTTGTTCCAGTCCAACTCCGACCCCCTCCCACAACTCTTTCTCCGGTACATCGATGATTACTTCGGTGCTGCTTCATGCTCTCGTCGGGACCTGGAAAAATTTATTAATTTTGCTTCCAATTTCCACCCCTCCATCATTTTCACATGGTCCATCTCTGACACTTCCCTTCCCTTCCTTGACCTCTCTGTCTCAATTTCTGGTGATAGACTGTCCACCAATATCCATTACAAGCCTACCGACTCCCACAGATACCTCGACTACAGCTCCTCACACCCCGCTTCCTGTAAGGACTCCATCCCATTCTCTCAGTTCCTTCGCCTCCGTCGCATCTGTTCTGATGATGCCACTTTCAAAAACAGTTCCTCTGACATGTCCTCCTTCTTCCTTAACCGAGGTTTTCCACCCACGGTGGTTGACAGGGCCCTCAACTGTGTCCGGCCCATCTCCCGCGCATCCGCCCTCACGCCTTCTCCTCCCTCCCAGAAACATGATAGGGTCCCCCTTGTCCTCACTTATCATCCCACCAGCCTCCGCATTCAAAGGATCATCCTCCGCCATTTCCACCAACTCCAGCATGATGCCACCACCAAACACATCTTCCCTTCACCCCCCCTTGCGGTATTCCGTAGGGATCATTCCCTCCGTGACACCCTGGTCCACTCCTCCATCACCCCCTACTCCTCAACCCCTTCCCACGGCACCTTCCCATGCAACCGCAGAAGATGCAACACCTGCCCCTTCACTTCCCCTCTCCTCACCATCCAAGGGCCCAAACACTCTTTTCAAATGAAGCAGCATTTCACTTGCACTTCCCTCAACTTAGTCTACTGCATTCATTGCTTCCAATGCAGTTTCCTCTCATTGGAGAGACCAAACGCAGACTGGGTGACCGCTTTGCAGAACACCTTTGGTCTGTCTACAAGCATTACCCAGACCTCCCTGTCGCTTGCCATTTCAACACTTCACCCTGCTCTCATGCCCACATGTCCGTCCTTGGCTTGCTGCATTGTTCCAGTGAAGCTCAACGCAAACTACCGACTAGGCACTTTACAGCCTTCCGGACTGAATATTGAGTTCAAGAATTTTAGATCATGAGCTCTCTCCTCCATCCCCACCCCCTTTCCGTTTTTTCCCCCTCCTTTTTGTTTTTTCCAATAATTTATCTAAATTTTCCTTTTCCCACCTATTTCCATTATTTTTAAATGTATTTCCATCCATTGTTTTATCTCTACCTTTTAGCCTTTTTAGATTCCTTCACCCCACCTCACCCCCACTAGGGCTATCTGTACCTTGCTTGTCCTGATTTCTACCCTTAATTAGCACATTCCTTTAGATAATATCACCACCTTCAACACCTCCTTATCCTTTTGTCTGTGACATCTTTTGGTTATCTCCAGCTATCACTGGCCCTTTACCTAGCTCTTCTTGTCCCAACCCCCACCTTAAACCAGCTTATATTTCACCCCTTTGCTATTTTTACTTAGTTCTGTTGAAGGGTCATGAGGACTCGAAACGTCGACTGTGCTCCTCTCCACCGATGCTGCCAGACCTGCTGAGTTTTTCCAGGTATTTTTGTTTTTGTTTTTGTTTTGGATTTCCAGCATCCGCAGTTCTTTGCTTTTATTCCCTATTTTTATACTCCATTCCCTTTGAAATAATGGCCAACATTCAATATGCCCTCCCTATTACCTGCTGAACTTGTATGCTAGCTTTTTGTGATGCATGCATGCAGATCCCCAAATCCCTGTGTGCTACAGCTTCCTGCAGCCTTTCCCCATTTAAATAATCTTCAGCTCCTATATTCTTCCTGCCAAAGTGCATAACCTCACATTTTTCCACATTATATTCCATTTGCCAAATTTTTGCCCACTCACTTAACCTGTCTATATCACTCTGTAGATTCTTCGTGTCATCCTCACTACTTGCCTTCGCATTTATTTTTGTGTCATGCACAAACTTGGCGATAGTACATTAATTTCCCTCATCCAGGTCATTATTACAAAAATAATTGTGGCTGCAGCACTGATCCCTGTGGCACTCCACTGGTTACAGGTTGCCATCCTAAAAATGGACCCCCTTTATCCCAACTCTCTGTCTTCTATTAGTTAGCCAATCCTCTATCCATGCTAATATACTACCCCCAACACCATGGGCTTTTATCTGATTAAGTAGCCTTATGCGCGCTACCTTTTTGAATGCCTTTTGGAAATCCAAATATATTACACCTACTGGTTCCCCTTTATCTATCCTGCTTATTACCTCCTCAAAGAATTCCAAAAAAATTGTCATGCATGGTTTCCTCTTCATGAAACGATGCTGACTCTACTTGATTATATTATGCATTTCTAAATGCTCTGCTGTTCCATCCTTTATAATAGAATCTAACATTTTCCCAATGACGGATGTTAAGCTAACAGACCTATAGTGACCTGTTTTTTGTCTCTCTCCCTTTTTGAATAAAGGTGTTACACTGGCAGTTTTCTAATCCTCTGGGACTTTTCCAGAATCTAAGGATTCTTGCAAGATTACTACCAATGCATCCACTTTCTCTGTAGCTACTTGCTTTAATATCCTAGGATGCAACCCATCAGGTCCAGGGGAATTATAGGCCTTTAACCCCATTAGTTTCCCTAGTACCTTTTCTCTAGTAATAGTTATTGTATTTATTTCCTCCTCCTCTTTTTCCCCTTGATTATTTAGTATTTTTGGAATGCTACTAGTGTTTTCTATCATGAAAACTGATGCAAATTATTTATTCAACTCCTCTGCCATTTTCTGGTTCCCCATTATTCCATTATTATTTCCCCAGCTCCATTCTCTAAGGGGCCTATGTTCACTTTGGCCTCTCTCTTTCTTTTTATATATTTTAAGAAGCTCTTACTGTCTGTTTTTATATTACTTGCTACCCTCAAAATTTATTTTCTCCCTCTTTATCATTTTTTGGTCATCTTTTGTTTTTTTTTAAACTTTCCCAATCCTCTGGCTTACCAATAACCTTTGTATGTTTTTTTCCACTTCAGTTTGATATTATCCATAACTCCCTTGGTTAACCGTGTTTGGTTTATCCCCTTCCTAGAACCCTTCTTCCTCATTGAGATATACCTTTGTTGAGAGCCATGAACTTTTTTCTTAAACGTTTACCATTGTTCATCAACCATCTTTTCTGCTAAACTGCTTTCCCAGTCCACTCCAGCCAACTCTGCCCTCATTCCTTTGCAATTACCCTAATTTAAGTTTAGCACAGTTGTTTCTGACCCAGGTTTCTCACTCTCTAAATATGAATTTTCCTTTTTTACCATCTTTCCCCCTTTGACCCTATTTGCTGTGTTTTTTATGTTTGTACACTCTGTCCCTTCCTGTCACACTCTGGGTATCATTATCTAAATAGCTGCCCTGCAATGCTACCATATCCTTTTGATTTGTAAGCCTACGTATCCCCTCTCCAGAACCTTCTACCTCCCCCACTCTATTTAGTTTAACGCCCTCACTACAGCCCTAGTTACCTAAGCATACTTACCCTACGCCTGTTTGCTGTGGCTCAGGTAGAAATCCCGAGATTATTACTTTAGATGTTCTGCTTTTTAATTTAGCTCCTAACTGTTCAAATTCTTTCAGCAGAAGCTCCTTTCTAGCCCTACCAATGTCATTGGTGCCAAAATGGATGACAACAACTGGGATCCCTCCCCTCCCATTCCAAGTTCCTCTCCAGCCCTGAGGAGATGTCCTTAACCCTGGCACCAGGCAAGTAACACAGCCTTTGAGACTCACACTTGCGACTGCAGAGAACAGTATCTATCTCCCAAATTATTTTGTTCCGTACCACTATTATGTTCCTATTTCCTCCCTCCACTTGAATGGCTCCATGTACCACGGTGCTGTGGTCAGTTCGCTCATCCTGCCTGCAGTCCCTGCTTCCGTCCACACAGCTTGCAAGAACCTTGTAACTTTTGGACAATTGCAATGGTCCTCAAATGCTACCCCCTGGGTCCCCATACCTGCCTCATCTGCAATCACACCCTCCTGCCCCTGATCACAGACCAAATTTGAATTACCTAATCTGAGGGGTGTGACTGCCTCCTGGAGCAAACTGTCCAGGTAACTTTCCCCCTCCCTGACGTGGCGCAATGTCTGCAGCTCCGACTCCAGCTCCTCAACTCGGATCCGAAGTTCCTCAAGCTGCAAACATTTACTACAGATGTGTTTGCCCTAGACCACCTTGGTGCCCAGTACCCACATGCTGCAGCAGCAACACACCACCCATCCTGCCATCACTATTGTATTTAATTTAATTTACTAAGTAATTACTCTAGTATCCCTGCTCTTAACACTTGAAGAATCCCCTGCTCTTTACACTTTATTGTAATTATATTTTTTTAACAATTTAATTTTAAGGAAAAGAGAGTAAAAAAGACTAGAGACCTAAACACAAACTAAAAACCTTATTTTTAATTTAAAGACTAGATATACTCATCAATCCTACTCACCAATCCAGCTGCTTTCCCTGCACTCAGGTCACATTGTGGTTCGTGATGTCACTGCACCGCTGGTCTCACTGCAAGTAGCCTTTCAATTCGCACCTTTTATCCTCTCCCACTTACCTCTCACTCAAAATATACTACTTTGAGCCTTAGGAATAGAATACACCTTAATCGCTTACCAGATACTCACCAATTAACCAACTTCTTCTCCTGTAGCAGAGCAAGAATCAATTCCTGGAGGCTGAAAAAGTTTAGGCAAAAGCAACCAAACACCTCTTCCCCTTCCTCCGCTTAGCTCCCTGAAGCACTCAACTCCAGCACTCCATTGTAAGCCGCATTCCAGTTAAGTTTCCTTTCCTTATAATAACACAAATTTAATGATGAGTTACTAATTAGCACCACTTCCATATATAGCCCATCATTGCATTTCAAATATCAACTCACCCTTTCACTTGTTGATTTCGATTGTCAATACATTACGGGAATCAATGAGCTAATGTACAATGGGTGGATGCGTCTTTAAAGGACTGTTTAATGAAAAGGTTTTGTGACGGGGTGGGGAAGTGTGGGTTTGTCCTAGTGGTGGGAGATGGTCAGAGGATTTCATTTGTGATGCTTTCTTGTGTGAGTTATCACCAGCTAAGCATTTGGGCAACTTTGGTATTCTCAGCAGCAATGCATGTGGCTGGTCTGACAACAGGTGCCCCATCTTCATATTCATTTTCCCCCTCCTCCTCCCGAATATTCTCCTCATTCAAAGATGAGAGATGGGTGCCTTACTCCTCCTCCATGTGCAATCCTCTCTGATGTGCAATGTTGTGCAGGATTATTGTGCATTTCACCATTATTCTGGGCACCTTCACTGGAGAGTACTGAAGGGCACCTCCAGACCTATGTAGACCCTGAAGCACAGCTTCATTGTTCCAATGACTCACTTTGTGACACACCTGATGATGACATGGCTCTCATTGTAAAGGCTCTGCAGCTCATTGCTGGGGTTCCTCACAGGTGTCAGAGCCTTGTTTGTTTTTTGAGTTTGAAGTGGGGTATTCCTTGCCTCCTGCAATCCTTAATTTCCTGTTTCAATCAACTGGATTGAACGACTGCTGCAGTAAGGAACACAAGAACAGAATGAAGAAAGTTCGGGGCACAGCTAAAGCAAACGTTGGTGCTGGCAAAAAGTAACATGGGAATGACACTGAAGGTTCTTTAAAATGCTAAGCTATCCAAGGATCAACATCAGTAATTATTTGTATATGCCCCTAAATAAATTCTATTAAAAAATGAAAAAAAAAACATCATGATAGCTCCCAGGAAACCTGACACAAGTCTGCATCAATCTCTTTTCATTTATGCACACCAGCTGTACATTGATGAGAGAACATCACTTGCAATTAATAAAAACCTTTGGGGCAGAATTTTATGCCTTGTAGGCGGGCGTGTGCCCGACCCAGTCTGGTGTAAAATAGCACAAGAAAACATCGGGCAAGCATCCTGCTGCCATCTTGCACATGTGCAATCTTCAGGTCAGTGGGCGCGCGCGGGTGTCGGAGCTGCGCCTGCCATCAATTAAGAGGCCACTTAAGGCCATTAAAAACCCAATTGAACCCAATTTTATGTTGCCCGTGTGATTTTGCGCTTGTCGCGTGGGCAAAACGGGCAGGCGGGCAGCCTACATTTTGCAAAACCTCATCCATGGATGGGATAAAAAGGGTCAGCAGCATTGCCAGTGTGAGTAGTGAGGAGTTGAGGAGATAGTTTTCTGCTGGTTGCTTATTTGAATGTGACAGCTTCATCTCTGTTCTGAGTTTCATTCTTAGCATTTCTAGGCTTCATTTCAGGACTCATTGCTGTCTCCAAGGACCCCGGAGGATTTTGACCATGTGCACTCTTCCAGGTATCAGACAGCCTTCTGTTACCCTGTTAATGGGGATTGTGGTCTCTGCTGGAGGTGCCTCCTCTGAGGAGGAAGAGAGGAGCAGAAGGGAGAGGAGACAAGGTGTCACAGTGCAGCTTCTAGGGGAGGGACCTGTGGGAGGAGAGGCGCAGGCACAGGGGGCACATGGCCAGCAGGACGTCCAAGGTGGAAGGGGCCGCTGAAGACGCCAATATCCTGCCGCTAGGGTTTACAGACAGTGATGCAGCTACCTCAACATGTCTGAGGTGCAATGCCAAAGAAAGGTCTGCCTCTCCAATTGTCAGATGATTGGGCCTGAGATCACCTCCAACTGTGTGGGTGGACACCCCATGCTAGTAGCTCTGAAGGTTACAGTGGCTTCAATTTCTATGTCTCCAGCTCTTTCCAGGGGTCAGTGGGGGATCTGTGCGGAGTCTCCCAATCAGCTGTCCACAGTTACATCAAGCTGGTGACAGAAGCTTTGTTCAGACAGGTAATGACATTTATTCATTTCTGTACGGACGAGGCCAGCCAAGCTGAGCAAGCCAGAGGCTTTGCAGCGATTGCTGACTTTCCCCACGTCCAGGGTGCAATCGACTGCACACATGTGGCCATCAAGGCGCCAGCAGGTCAGCCGGGTGCCTTCGCCAACAGGAAGAGATTCCACTCCATAAACGTACAGATAGTGTGTGACCACAGGGCGCAGATTCTGCAAGTCTGTGCACGGTACCCAGGCAGCAAACATGACGCTTATATCCTGAGACACTCCCAGATGCCGAGGCTATTCAGCGCACCAGCCCGACTGGATGGATGGCTGCTGGGTGACAAGGGCTATCCGTTGAAAAGGTGGCTCATGGAGCATCTCTGCCACCCATGAACAGAGACAGAGCAGCGTTATAATAGGAGTCATGCCTCCACAAGGGTGGTAATAGAGAGGACCACAGGACTTCTGAAGATGCGCTTCCGATGCCTGGACTATTCAGGGGGAACACTACAATAGCCCCCCAGAGCGGGTGTCACTGATAGTGGTTGCATGCTGCCTCTCCACAATCTGGCACTGGGACTCACTGGAGGATTGGGATCTTGACACAGTTCCACAAGCCACAGAGGATGAATCCCGTAGTAAGTCAGAAGGGGAGCACGGTGAGAAGAACGCTGAGGGTGTGCAGGCAGATTTCTGCACCTCCAGGGATGCAGGGACACCAGGGACACCTTGATCCAACGATCCTTCAGCTAGGCTACCAAAGATCAGCTTCCACCTCATGCCAGGGCTGCTGCCTCCATCCTGGATGTCTGAAATGACCCTTTCATTTGAACCCAAAGTCCACTCAGTGTCTGTGCAATAAAGTTTACAGCCACTCACATCCAGCATTACATACTGGCACACCCTGCACCAAAAAAAATAAGAAGGCTATTATGACAAAAACAAAATTTATGCCATTTTGACAACCAAAAAAATAAGCTTCTCTGGTCTTCATTCCCAGACTAGTAAACATAAGCAAAACATTACACAACAGAAGCCCATCCATGACCTTGTGCTCACGGTGCCTTAAACTTGCGTTTGCGAGTGCTACATCTTGGTGCCCGCCCCCCACACTGGCACCGGCATTGGAGGCAGCCTACTGACTGTGCTGACTCTTGTTGGCCTTGATGACCTTGGCAGGCGTCCTCTGGCCAGTGGAGCCTGGGAGGGAGCGGCCAGTGCCATGGCTGGCCTCATCAGATGCCATGGTCACTGGCAGAGGGGCAGAGGAGCTGCTGCCATCATCCAGAGCACCCTGAGAGGAGCCCACAGAGACGACAGGCAGCTCGTACGCCAACACGAGATTGTTCTGGATCTCCCTGTTCACCATGCATGGATGGGCACATAGGTGGGATACTGGGTGCCTCATCCATCGCTCACACTTGACACTGACCACCTGAGGCCAGTGCCTGTGAGAGGACTTGCAGGTCTGAGTGCAATCCCAGGAACCCCTGATTCTGTCCCTGGAGCTGCCTCTCCATGACAGTCACCAATCTCTCAATGGAGGAGGCAGTGTGTTCAGCCCTGAGGGTCAACGCAGTGCTTTCTCTGCATGCGCTCCTCCATAACGGAGACCATGGCACGCATACCCTCATGGATCTCCAGATCCCCCCACACATCTCGCTGGACATCCAGCATCTACAGCCTAATGGATGACTTCAGAGGCTCATCATTTGCCTTCGACTCAGTATTGTCCTGGAGTAGTCCTCTGACTGCCAGCACCCTGAGTACTCTCTGCCTCCGCCTACTCTTCAGGTGAAGTGCCCTCACCACAGTGCTCTGACATTCTACCCAAGAATCTAATGCCCACCGAGGTGCTGGAATCTGCGCTGGTGCCTGGTTCAGAGAGCAGTTGTGACACAGTTGCAGCAGAAGCCTGGCGGTCCTCCAGCATCAGGAGCCCTGGGAATGAGTGCGTGCTGGCGAATCTAAGGGAGAAGAAGGACATGAAATTAGTTAAAGTCATCTCACTGTCACTGTGCATGCCAGGCACCCTGGTGAGACAATGGGGATCTGCACCACCGTGCCCTCATCTTTCAATGGTCAATGAGGAATCCAGTTTTGAGGCTCCCATCAATGATGAGACTACACAAGAATGTTTGCACCATCCGAAACTCTCACCTCTGTGCACTGCACTCTTACTTTCATCATACACCCCAGCCTCTCCGCGGCCGGTTGACCGAGGTGTGTGGTACCTCTCCAGCACCATGGTACCCTGCTCCAATCTAGATAGGATTATAAAGTCTCCGCTGCTGCCTGTCCGCGGCCTTTCAATGTTATTACGTTGTCTTCTCCTGAAAGGACAGAGGACCATTGATTAGTCCACTCTTCACCTGCAGTGCCATTGCAGCCTGGCCAACCCCAACTGAGGAACACCTCGCAGGACACATCTGAGTAACAAGACACTCAGTCCAAGCAGCCAGGACAACTTTGGTGTTCAGAACACTGGCGCCATTGACAGTTGTTACTCAGAATCTAGCACTCCTGAGCTCCATGGGGGGATGGCCACACCTTAACACTTCAACACATTGATCCTTGCCAACTCGGTACTCACCCTTCCCAACCGCAGCAGGTCGTTAAACCTTTTGCAGCACTGCACCCATGTGCACCACACAATGTCGTGGCTGCTGACCCGCGCTGCCACATACTCCCAAGCTCTTTTTGTTAGGTGTAGTAGCCTCCTCTTTCCATCTCTGGCGATAAGGGTTTCCCTCCTGGCAGCCACCTCATCCAGGAGGACCGTGAGGCACTCATCAAAAAACTGGGGGGCCGAGTTTCCACCCAACCTGCCCTCCCACCTAGCACGTCCAGCCGCACTTGAGGCCATAACTTCGGTGTTCAGAACACTGCAAATATGTTCTTCCCTGGCAGCCTTCAAGGAGCTGCCCGTGTCGTTTTTAAATCAGCCGCCGAGTCGCCATTGGACCCGGTGGCCGACAGGCCCCCGCCCCTGCCTGGCACTACCCGACCATTGGGAAGACGCATTTCATGCTGAGTGGGCCTTAATTGGCCAGCCAGCGTGAAATCGCGGTCGGGGGCCGATCACAGGTGTTGGCCCATTTCCTGACCGGCTGTAGGCCTGCTGATCGCGCCCACCTACCAAGGATAAAATTCCAGCCTTGGTTGCTGTGATTCTTCTTGTGGTAAAGTGGAGTGCTCTGTACCTTTAAGAGAATGTAGTTAGTTGACCATGTGACTCTATTGACCAATCGCTACACAGCGTGGACATCTTGGGTAACTGTAAGTCTAGAGCTGGAGGTGATTGAAGAAGCACACATGGTGTTAATGCTTTGTTCTTAGATCCAATAAACCACCAGTGTTTGTTCAGTTAATCGGTCTTTCTGCCTGTATTGTTTCAAGCACCAATTAATGTGTTAATATCAAGGGGGCAGCTAGTGTTCGCTGGACAAAGCGAATCTGATAACCAAAAACATAAAACTTCTTGAATTGCTGCCTGTGTGCAATCGATGGCATCCTGCCCCTATGGGAATACAGCCAGAATCCAAGTGCCTACAAGATTCTGGCGATTGTCACTACAGGTGAAGTTTATATAACTTATATCCCTGGCAAACAATCTATCCGTCACCTGCCTTATGCATTTATGAACAACAAATGGTGAGACTATTGAGATGTCTCCATTAATACTCTGGAAGGAACCAGAGGCAAAAAATTGAGGACATTAATGAGGTCACGGCCACCTGTAATGCATGGCTACCAAATATGACAGTAGCAGGTATTCTTCCAGAAGGCTGCATGTTACGACACAGCAGTTGGTAAAAGCTGAGTTATTTAAAATCCTAGAGGGAAAGTTTAAATAACTGTCATAACCTATGTTTTCAGTTGGTGTGTTTGAGATGCAGCTCTGAATTCAGGAACTAAATTACCAAGCCTCCAGAGGTTTTTATATAAATTGAGTTAAACATTTATTAATTTAACAAGGTATTAAACACATACAAATATCTACAAATTACTACCATAACAACTATTAAACAAATCCCCAAATTAATCACTCCCAGGTAATCTTCCCCAAGGCAACAATAACTCATAGATTTAAACAGACAGCAGGCAAAGCACATTTTATCTTACAAATTCAAAATGAGGTTCCTTTCAATTTGGTTCCTTCACACAGTTGTAGGCTTACAGGTGGCATGCCTCTGAATCACACACAAAACTCTTTTCTCTATGTACCTAGCCTTCCCTTTGAATGCAAATTCTCATTGTATCACCAAGCCCTTTGAACTCCACCTCTTCTAACAATAAACCCCCTTTCGTAGTACCAATTTTATTAGTAATATGAGCATATTGCTTGGTATAGCTAGGTGCAAGATTTCACCCCCAGTCTTTGAATTGTTTATTCAATAAAAATGCAAATGTACCCTCTACCTTCCTGCTTACATCTCAAAACTACTATACATCAAAGCACCGAGGCTAGCTGGTTTTAATCCAATTAAGTCACACACAGACACAGACCCTACGACTAGTCCAATTTAAAATAATTTCCAATAACATTATATACATTAGTATCTTTATGACATCCCCCACCCTATCGCATAATGAACCTATAGGGCGGTAATTGGGCGGGTTGGATTTGTCCTGCTTTTTGTGTACAGGACATACCTGGGCAATTTTTCACATAGCTGGGTAGATGCCAGTGTTGTAACTGTACTGGAACAGCTTGGCTCGGGACGAGGCAAGTTCTGGAGCACAAGTCTTCAGTACTATTGCTGGAATATTGTCAGGGCCCATAGCCTTTGCAGTATCCAGTGTCTTCAGCTGTTTCTTGATATCAGGTGGAGTGAATGAAATTGGCTGAAGACTAGCATTTGTGATACTGGGGACCTCTGGAAGGCCAAGATGAATCATCCACTTGGCACTTCTGGCTGAAGATCGTTGCGAATGATTCAGCCTATCTGAAGGCTGCACGATGTTCAGCACCATTCGCCACTTCTCAGTTGCTGAAGCAGTCCATGTCCAAATGCAGCAAGAGCTTGTCAATATCCAGGCTTGCGTTGACAAGTAGCGAGTAACATTCGCACCACACAAGTGTCAAGGCAATGACCATCTCCAAGAGAGAATCCAACCATCGCCCATTGATGGCATTACCATCACTGAATCCCCCACTATCAACATCCTGGGGGTTACCATTGACCAGAAACTGAACTGGACAAGCCGTATAAATACTGTGGCTACAAGAGCAGATCAAAGGTTATGAATCATGCGACGAGTAACCCACCTCCTGACTCCCCAAAACCTGTCCACCATCTACAAGGCACAAGTCAGGAGTGTGATGGAATACTCCCCACTTGTTTGGATGAGTGCAGCTCTCACAATACTCAAGAAGCTTGACACCATCCAGGACAAAGCAGCCCATTTGATTAGCACCACATCCACAAACATTCACTCACTCCACCACCGACACACAGTAGCAGCAGTATGTACCATCTACAAGATGCACTGCAGGAATTCACCATGGCTCCTTCGACAGCACATTCCGAACCTATGACCACTACCATATAGAAGGACAAGGGCAGCAGGTAGATGGGAACACCACCATCTGGAAGTTCCCCTCCAAGTCACTCACTGTCCTGACTTGGAAATATATCGCTGTTCCTTCACTGTCACTGGGTCAAAATCCTGGAACTCCCTTCCTAACAGCACTGTGGGTGTACCTACACCACATGGACTGCAGCGGTTCAAGTAGGCAGCTCACTTCCATCGTCTCAAGGGCAATTAGGGATGAGTAATAAATGCTGGCCCAGCCAGCGAAGCCCACATCCTGTGAATGAATTTTTTTTAAATCTCTCGGAGCCACCTTACCATGTCTAATGGTATGGCCTAGATATGTAACTTGTGCTTTTTGCAAATTCACTTTTAGTCAAGTTCATCACCAAATTAGCTTGTAATCGAGAAAATAATCCTTCCAGATGCTGTAAATGCTCCTCCCACGTAGGACTGAAAACTATTAGATCAATATAAACAGCACAGTTGCTTAGACTTGCAATACTTTGTCAGTCTTTGAAATGTCACAGGTGTATTCTTCATACCAAACGGCATGACTTTAAACTGACATAGTTCACTTGGCGTTACAAAAGCCGATATCTCCATTGCTCTCTCCGACAATGGTACCTGCCAATATCCTTTTAGCAAGTCGATCTTTGTGATAAGTTTTGATTGTCCCACTTTCTCAATGCAATTTTCCAGCCATGGTATGGGATATGAATCCGCTTTTGTCACCACATTCACCTTTCAATAGTCCACACACAGTCTTTGTGTTCCATCCGGTTTTGCTACCAGCGCAATAGGTGAACTCCAGTTACTGCGGCTAGACTCAATGATATCATTTTGAAACATGAAATCAATTTCTTTTTGGACTTGTGATAACTTTGCAGGATTTAATCTATAAGGATGCTGCTTTATTGAAGATTAAACCTGTAAAGAGACATCATGTATAGTTAAATATGTCTTTCCCAATTTATTCCCACAAATAGGTTTGTGTGACTGCAATAGCTTTTCCAAATCACTTTGACACTTGTTTGGAAGGTAACTCAGTATTTCATTAAATTTTCCAAGCACTCCCTCATCATCCAATTTGATTAGAAGAAAAACAATTTCTGAGTCCTGCACTTCTGCCTCTTTCTCATTATCCACCATCACTAATACCTCTTTTTGTTCCTCTTCCCTGTCAAAGTACTTTTTAAGCATATTTACATGGCACACCCTCTGCTTCTTTCTTCTATCTGGGGTATTTATTAAATAATTTACTTCACTCAATTTCATTTCAATTCTGCAAGGCCCAATAAATCTTGCTTTTAATGAATCCTCTAGTGCTGGTAACAAAACTAATACTTTCTCTCCAGAAACAAAACTGCGAATTTTAGCCTTCTTATCTGCCATCACTTTCATCACTTGCTGTGATATCTTTAAATGTTCCCTAGTGAACTCACATGTTCTGTTCAATCTTTCCCTGAAATTTGATACATAATCCAAGAGAATAGTTTTTGAATTTTGGCCCACCAATTTCTCATTAACTAATTTCAGTGGTCCCTTTACCTCATGACCATAAATTAGTTCAAAAGGGCTAAAACCAATCAATGCACTAGGACCGTCTCTAATAGCAAATAACAAGAATGGAATTCCTCTACCCCAATCCTGTGGATAATCCTGACAGTATACTTTCATCAAAATTTTTAAAGTTTGATGCTACCTTTCCAAAGCTCCTTGTGACCCTGGATAATAAGCTGTTGACTTAAACTGTTTTATCCCCAAACTGTTCCTTATACAGCTGTGACATGAAATTTGACCCCTGATCTGACTGTATTTCCTTAGGTAAACTATATCTTGTAAAAAATTTAATTAGCTCCTCCACAAGCTTCTTAGTTGTAATATTTCTTAAAGGTATCACTTCAGGTAATGTGGTAGATGCATCCATTATTGTTAGTAAGCACTGATTTCCATTTCTGGTCTTAGGGAGGGGTCCTGCACAATCAATCATGACCCTGGTAAAAGGTTCTTTAATTGCTGGTATTGGGATTAAAGGTGCCGGCTTAATCACTGCTTGTGTTTCCCTATTACTTGACATGTCTGGCAGGTTCTACAGAATTTGACTACACCCCTATCCAATCCTGGCCAAAAAAAAATACCTCTGTATCTTTTCCTTTGTTTTCCTAATTCCTAAATGTCCCCCCATTGGAATTTCATGTGCAATCCTCAGAATCTCATTTTTATACAACAATCTGATGCACCTCACTCCTGCTGAGACATGATCCGATCTCCATCTTCTCATTAAAATATCTCCCTTAAGGTAATAACATACTGGAATACATTTTTCTTCTGTTTCTGAATAACCTTCCTGATATAACTGCTTTAATTGCAAATCATTTTTCTGTAACTCCACTAACCTCCTTGAGTTAAACACTTCAACTGAATTGTCCTGTAATATTTCCCCCTGAACAATGTTATCAAACACAGTGCCAGCTAATTGGATTCTGACACCTTCTTTTGCCTTTGAACCGCCTGCTCTCTTTGTTTATCTTGTTCTTCCCGATGAACTTTTGATCTTGTTAGCACACAATCAGGAAACAACCCAGGATGCTCCCTCTGTTGAAAACACTTCTATAGGCTGCTCAACTACCCTAAGCATCACCCACATTTGTGATCCAGTTATATCATTACCCAGAATAAATTGAACCCCTGCAATGAGCAATTTTTCCACTACTGCAACAATAATTTCACCTGTCCACCATTTGCTCTTTAAATTTACCTTCCACAATGGAATAGATTCAGCATCTCCATGAACCCCTCTTGTTATCACCTGCTACTGCAATACTCCCTCTGACAAAAAAACCACTATCCCACAACATTAAAGATTGACTAGCCCCTGTGTCTCTTAAAATTTTAACATATTTACCTACTCCACCCTATACACATGCAAAGACTTTCCCTTCACACAGAGTCTTTAAATATTCCTGCAACCTGCTCCTCAGAGTTCTCTTGGGTAAATTGTGAGTACATTTCCACTTCTTTACCTATCACTGATTCTCCCTGTTTTACCTGTACACAAACCATTGGGGTTTCCTGTGCCTGAACCTCAGAACCCACAATACTTTTACTTCTAGAACTTTTCTGTACCCTAATAATTCCAACAGATTTTTCCTGCAATCAACCCACTGACTTCGTGTGCCCCACTTTATTACAATGAAAACACCTCAATTTTCAAATGTCACACCTACCCTGAGCACCTTCCTTTTTATCCTGAGAAAAAAACTTCCTGAGAATTTACACCTACTCAGTCTCTTCCCTGACTACTCACCTTCCTTTCACCTTCCCACTTTCTATCCTTTTCTGATTTGAAAGGGTGACGAATAAAGGTTTAGCTCTATGAACTAACTCATAATCATCAGCTATATCTGCTGCTTGTCTTACAATTTGAACCCTCTGTCCCTCCATATGATTTCTTACTACCAAAGAAATTGAGTCTTTAAATTCTTCCAAAAGAATTACTTCCCTAAAAGCTGCACATGTTGTCTCTATTTTTAACACCCATATCCACAGGTCAAAATTACTTTGTTTTACTCTCTCAAATTCAGTGTAAGTTTGCCCAGGCTGTTTTTTCATATTCCTAAATTTCTGCCTGTATGCTTCAGGAACCAACTGATTTGCACTCAAAATAGCTTTTTTCACCTCATCATAATTTACCGATACCTCTTCAGAAAGTGAAGCATATACCTCATGCGATCTACCCAGCAACTTAGACTGTAATACTAACATCCAGTACTCCTGTTGCCATTTCATCTGTTTACCTATCTTCTCAAATGAAATAAAGAATGCTTCAACACCATTTTCCTCAAACTTTGGAAGAGCTTGTACAAATATAAACATCTCCCCACTAGGTTTTAGGTTAAAGGTTTTATCATAACCAGAACTCTCCTCAGAATATGAGATTTTTTTTTAAAGTTCCAGCCTTTTAAGCAGGTATTCTCTTTCTCTCTCTTTCTTTCTTGCCTCAAATTACAGTTCCAGCTTCCTTTCTTTCTCCTGCCTTTCTGCTTGCTCCCTTTTAAATGCCATTTCTCTTTCCTTTGCTCCTAATTTAAAGTTTTTTCAGTTCCAAGGACCCTCTGATCTTCAGTACTTTCCAGGGCCCAACCATTCATAGTCTAACCCCATGCCTTGTTAGCCCTCCTCACACTTTTCCGGGTTGAATTCTATTTGCCACTGTTCTGCCCACCTGATCAGTCCATTGATATCCTCCTGTAGTTTACGGCCATCCTACTCACCATTTACCACCCTACCAATTTTTGTCATCTGTGAAGTTCTTGAACATGCACCCTACATTTAAGTGCAAATGATTTATGTACACCACAAACAGCAAGGGCCCCAGCACCAAGCCTGCGGAACCCCACTGGAAACAGACTCCCAGTCACAGAAGCATCCCTCAACCATCACCTCTGCTTCCTGCCTCTCAGCCAATTTTGGATCCAACGTGCCACTTTGCCCTGGATCCCATGGGCTCTTACTTTCTTGACTAGTCTGCCACGAGGGACCTTTCAAAAGCCTTGCTAAAGTCCATGTAGACCACATCAAATGTGCCCTCATCAACACCCCTGGTTACCTCCTCAAAAAATTCAGTCAAATTTGTCAAACATGACTTTCCCTTAACAAAACCATGTTGACCATCCCTGATTATTCTGTGTCTCTCCAAGTGCAGATATATTCTGTCACTCAGAATTCTTTCTAGTAACTTCCCCACCAGCGAGGTTAGACTGACTGGCCTATAATTTCGTGGTCTAGTACCTCCTCTCTCTGTTAATTTCCTCTAATATTTTACAGTCCTCCACCCTGATGTCTATACCTGCATCATCCTTTTCCATTGTGAAGATTGACACAAAGTATTCATTGAGGACTGTGCCCACATCTTCTGGATCCACACACAGATACCCCTATGGTCCCTAATTGGCCCTACTCTTTCCCTAGTTATCCTCTTGCTCTTTATATATTTAAAAAAACCCTTTGGGCTTTCCTTTATTCTACCCACCAATGCTTTCTCATGCACTCTCTTAGCTTTCCTAATCTCCTTTTTTAAGTTCACCCTGCACTTTAGGGACTCAGCAGTATTGAGCCCTCGGTATCTGCCATTAGCTTCTCTTTTTTTCTTAATCCTAACCTTTATGTCCCTTGACATCATGGGTTCTCTGGGCTTGGTCCCCCTCCCTTTGTCTTTATGGGAACATATTTGCCCTGTACTATCACTATTTCCTCCTTGAATATCTCCCACTGCTCTGACACAGTTTTATTTGCAAGGAGCTGCTCCCAGTCCACTTGGGCCAGATCATATCTCATCTTAGTGAAATTTGCCTTTCCCCAGTTTAGAACTTTTATTCCCAGCCCAACCTTGTCCTTTTCTATAACTATCCTAACTCTAATTGAGTTATGATCACTATCACCAAAATGCTCCCCTACTTATAAGCCTTCCACCTGCCTGGGCTCATTTCCGAATATTAGGTCCAGAACTGCCCCCTCCCTTGTTGGACTTTCCATGTTTCATGTCATTAAAGTGACATGAAATAACTAACCCAAAAGGTTACTGAAATCCTGGCCTTTATATTTAGAAGGCTAGTAAACAAGTTAGAAGTTATGCTTCAGCTATACAAAGCCCTGGTTAAACACGCCTGGTGTACTGTGAGCAGTTCTGGGCACCACGCCTTGGAAAGAATACGTTGGCTTTGAGGGGAGGGGTGTGCAGTGTAAATTTTCCAGAATTATGCCTGAACTCTAAGGGTTAAGGTACAAGGAGAGATTACACAAACTGGAATTATATTCTCTGGAATTTAGACGGGTAAGAGGTGATTCACTTGAAGTTTTCAAGATATTTAAGGGCAATAGATAGGGTAGATAAAGGAAAATTACATCCACTGGTTGGGGAGTCTAGGACTAGGGGGCATAGTGTAAAGGTTTGAGCCAGACCTTTCATGAGTGAAATTAGGAAACATTCCTATACACAAAGGGTCATGGATGTTTGGAAATCTCTTCTGCAAGCAGCACTTGATGCTAAATCAGTTTTAAATTTTAAGTCCGAGATTAATCTATTTTTGTTAACCAAAAGTATTAAGCAAAGGCAGGCATATGGGGATAGATCTCAGATTGGACATTATCTCGCTGAATGGCAGAACATGCTCAAGATGCTAAATGGCCTATTCATGTTCCTATGAGATTGTCACAGAATTGTGGGAACTCCTTCAGTCGAACACTGAAACAAAAGTGGAGCTGAGCAGGGTTATAAACCGGTAGAGAAAGCAAGAATTCAGAGGAGCTGAGTGGGGCTAGCAATTACACCATCTGTCGGTTCAAGGTGAGACATCACAGGGAAACAGGTTGGCTGATGAGCATTTCCTATTTAACTTATCTAAACTAGGGAATTTCAATCAGGATAAGTAGGACATCTATTGAAATACTAAGAATAAAAGCACAAACAAAGTGAGGCACATTAATTAAGGAAATAAATAATTAATCAGTTAATTAAAACACAAGAGAGATGGCAGGGCAGGTGATGTGTTGAAGCTGCAGTATGTGGTAATCATGGATACCAGTATGATCCAAGGCAAATACATCTGCAGTAAGTATCTATGACTTGAGGAAATTCAGGTTAGAGTGTCAGCAGGATATAATAATTTTTATAATGGTCGTGGAATTTATGGTAAAGTAGAGTAATAGTGGGGTCTGTGTCTATGGGTGTGTGTGTGTGGGGGGAGGGGGACTTAATTGAATTAAAGGCAGCTGGTCTGAAGGCTTTGATATAATAGAAGCTAAGCTAGGTTTGAAATGTTAAGTAGGTAAATGTGGAGGAAGTTTTAGGATGTAAGGTGGAAAGGGAACAATTGCATTTTTAATTAAGCAGACTAGCTTGAATTCAAAAGAGGGAGTGAAGTATTATACCTAGCCAGGAGAAGTTAAGAAAGTGTGTTTATTTTTCCCAAAGGTTATTGGTAAAATTGGTACTGTGATAGATTTTATTATTAGAGAGCTAAAAATCCAAGGGCATAGTGAAACAATGGGAATTTGCATTCAAGGGGGAATATATGTACAAAGGAGCAAAGGTCGTGTGTAAGGGCAGGCATTCTAAAATGTAAACCAAGTGTGAAAAAGCCTCCAGATCCATGAGGGTCTGCATGCCATGATTTCTGTTATGGAGGAGTCCATGCTGAGCATGATAAATGCGTTGACTGTCATGAGTTGGTGGCGACTCTCATGGAGAGGCAGCACCAGAAACAGAATGAAGGGTTCCTGGGGTTGCGCTAGGGCCTGCAATCCCTCACACAGGCACTGAGCGGGAGATGGATGAGGCACCCAGTATCCCAGCTAGGTGCCTGTCCGTCAATGGTGAGCAGGGAGGTCCATAGCGTCCTTCACATTGGCACATGAGCTGCTTGTCCTCTCTGTGGTCTCCTCTCAGGGTGATCTGGATAATGGCACCAGCTCCTCTGCCAGTGACCGTGGCATCTGATGAGGCTGTGATGACTGGAGGGATGCCAGATGTGGCACTAGCTGCTCCCTCCCAGGCGGGGCCAGCACAGGCTGCACTGGCCAGAGGATGACCGCAAAGGTCACCAAGGCAACAAGACAGCAGAGTGAGCAGGCTGTCTCCAATGCTGACGCCAGAGAGGGGGGGAGCACCAAGACATAGCACTGGCAAACGTAAGTTAAAGGTACCATGTGCAAAAGAGAGATGATTTTATGTTCATTTGTCTATACTGGTCTGGGAATGAAGACCAGAGAAGTTTATGTAAATATTTGGAATTGTCAAAATTAGATCAATTGTGTTTTTGTCGTCATGGTCTGTGTATGCTTCACCTTTTTATTTTATTGGTGCGGGGAACACCAGTATGTAATGCTGGACACAAGTGGCTGAGCTTTACTGCACAGGCACTGAATGTCCTTTGTGTTCAAATGAAAGGGTCCTTTCAGATATCCAGGATGGAGGCAGCAGCCCTGGCATACATTTGAAGCTGATCTTTGGCAGCCTAGCTGAAGGAGTGTTGGATCAAGGCATCCCTGGTGTCCCTGCCTCCCTGGAGGTTACTGAGGTCTGGCTCCACGCCCTCAGCGTTCTCCTCACTGTGCTCCTCTTCCAACTCACTACTGGACTTATCATCTGTGGCCTGTGCAGCTGTGTCAAGATCCTCTTCCTCCAGTGTGTCCCCCCTTGTCAGTGCCAGATTGTGGACAGTGCAACATGCAAACAGGATCAATGACACTTGCTCTGGTGGGTATTGTAATGCTCCTCTGAATGGTCCACGCATTGGAAGTGCATCTAGAGAAGGCCAATGGTTCTCTCTAGCATTGCCCTTGTGGAGGCATGGCTCCTATTGTACCACTGCTCAGCCTCTGGTCTTGGATGGCGGAGAGGCGTCATGAGTCACCACTTCAGCGGATAGCCATGGCACCCAGCAGCCATCTATCCAGTTGGGCTGGAGCACTGAAGAGCCTCGGCACCCTGGAGCATCATGGAAGCTGCCAGGGTATCTTGCACAGACTTGCAGAATCAGCATCCTGTGGTCACACACTATCTGCACGTTCATGGAGTGGAATCCCTTCCTGTTGACGAAGGCACCGGGCTCACCTGCTGGCACCTTGATGGCCACATGTGTACAGTCGATTGCACCCTGGACACGGGGGAAGCCAGCAATTGCTGCAAAGCCTCTGGCTCACTCAGCCTGGCTGGCCTCGTTCATACAATAAAGAATAAATGTCAGTACCCACCTTCTGTCACCAGCTTGATGCAACTGTGGACAGCTGATTGGGAGACTCCACACAGATCCCACTCTGACCCCTGGAAAGAGCCGGAGGCATAGAAGTTGAGGCCACCATGACCTTAAGAGCCATTGGCATAGGGTGTCTACCCACATAGTCAGAGCTGGTCTCAGGGCTGATTATCTGACAATTGGAGATCACGGTCTCCCTTGAGAGGCGGAGCCTCCTTCGGCACTGCACCTCAGACATATTGAGGTAGCTGTATTGCCGCCTGTAAACCCTGACAGCAGGATAGTGGTGTCTTCTGCGGCCCCTTCCGCCTTGGACCTGCTGTTGGCTCTGCCCCCCTGTGCCAGCGCCTCTCCTCCCACAGGTCTCTCCCCTGACAGCTGCATTGGGACAACCTGGCCTCCTTCCCCTTCTGCCCCTCTCTTCCTCCTCAGAGGAGGTGCCTCCAGTGGAGACCACAATCCCTATTCCGAGGGTAAGAGAAGGCTGTCTGATACCTGGAAGGACCACACAGTCTGAATCCTCAGGGGCCCTTGTAGACACCAATGAGCCCTGAAATGAAGCCTGGAAATGTTAAGAATGAAGCCCCAAACAGAGATGAAGCTGCCAAGTCGCAATAAGACACCAGCAACAAACTATCTACCAAATTCCTCATTACTCATGAAATCACATTACCGTGAAACCGCACTGGCAATGAAAAGTTGCCATCAATTGGACGGTCAATGGCCTTAAATGGCCTGTTAATTAGTGGCGGGCACAGCTACCTGCTTGCATCCACTGAACAAAATATTGCGTGAGTGTGCAATGACGATGGGTCGCTTGCCAGATGCCATTGTGCGTTAGGTTACACCCGATCAGGTCAGGCATGCACCAGGTGTAAAATCCTGACCTTGGGGACAGAGGTTAAACAGCAAGACATTGGGGGTCAGGATAAAACAGTGAGACTTCAGGACAAAGAGGTTAAAACAGTGAAACATCAGGAGAGAAAGGTAAGAACAGAGAGACTTCAGGGCGGAGAGGTTAAAACAGTGAGAACTCGGTACAGAGAGTTTAAAACAGTGAGACTTCAGCACTTCCAGGTTAAAATAGTGAGACTCCTTAACAGAGAGTTTAAAATAGTGAGCCTCCAGACAGATAGGTTAAAACAGTGGGACTTCAGGACAGAGGGTTTAAAACAGCGAGACTTCAGGTGAGAGGGGATAAAAATGGGGTACTTCAGGACAGAGAGGTTAAAACAGTGACAATTCAGGAGAGAGAAAGAGGCTGAAACAGTCAGACTTCGGCTCAGAGAGGTTAAAACAGTGAAACATCAGGGGAGAAAGGTTAAAACAGAGATTTCAGGACAGAGAGATTAAAACAGTGAGAATAAGGACAGAGAGTTTCGAACAGTGGGACTTAAGGACAGAGTGGTGAAACAGCATTGCTGCGACAGAGAGGTTACAACAGAAAGTCTTCGAGATAAAGAATTTAAAACAGAGAACCTTCAGGACAAAGGAGGACACAAATAACATACAGAAATGTTGGGGTGTGTTCAGTTGTTGGGGTGGGTTTAGTGAGAGGGAGGAACTGAAAGAAATCAGTATTAGTAGGGAAATGGTGTTGGGGAAATTGATAGGATTGAAGTCCGATAAATCCCCAGGGCCTGATAATCTACATCCCAGAGTACTTAAGGAAGTGGCCCCAGAAATAGTGGATGCATTGGTGGTCATCTTCTGAGATTCTATAGACTCTGGAACAGTTCCTACAGATTGGAGGGTAGCTAATGTAACCCCAATATTTAAAAAGGGAGGCAGAGAGAAAACAGGGAATTATAGACCAGTCAGCCTGACGTCGGTAGTGGGGAAAATTCTAGAGTCCATTATAAAAGATTTAATAGCTGAGCACGTGGAAAACAGTGGCAGAATTGGACAGAGTAAGCATGGATTTATGAAAGGGAAATCATGCTTGACAAATCTACTGGGATTTTTCGAGGATGTAACTAGTAGTGTTGATGAGGGGGAGTCAGTGGATGTGGTTTATTTGGACTTTCAGAAGGCTTTCGACAAAGTCCCACATAAGAGATTGGTGTGTAAAATTAAAGCGCATGGGATTGGGGGTAGTGTATTGAGATGGATAGAAAGCTGGTTGGCAGTCAGGAAACAAAGAGTAGGAAGAAACAGGCCTTTTTCCGAAAGGCAGGCAGTGACTAGTGGGGTACCGCAGGGATCGGTGCTGGGACCCCAGTTATTCACAATATATATTAATGATTTAGATGAGGGAACTAAATGCAATACCTCCAAATTTGCAGATGACACAAAGCTGGGTGGGAGGGTGAGCTGTGGGGAGGATGCAGAGATGATTCAGTGTGATTTGGACAAGCTGGGTGAGTGGGCAAATACATGGCAGATGCAGTATAATGTGGATAAATACGAGGTTATCCACTTTGGTAACAAAAACAGGAAGGCAGATTATTATCTGAATGGCTATAAATTGAGAGAGGGGAATGTGCAACAAGACCTGGTTGCCCTCATACACCAGTCACTGAAGGTAAGCATGCAGGTGCAGCAGGCGGTGAAGAAGGCAAATGGTATGTTGGCCTTCATAGTGAGAGGATTTGAGTACAGGAGCAGGGATGTCTTGCTGCAATTATACAGGGCCTTGGTGAAACCACACCTGGAATACTGTTTGCAGTTTTGGTTTCCTTATCTGAGGAAGGATGTTCTTGCTATAGAGGGAGTGCAGCAAAGGTTTGCCAGACTGAGTCCTGGGATGGCGGGACTGACATATGAGGAGAGATTGAGTCGGTTCGGATTATGTTCGCTGGAGTTCAGAAGAATGAAGGGGAATCTCACAGAAACCTATAAAATTCCAACAGGACTAGACATGGTAGATGCAGGAAGGGTGTGCCCGATGGTGATGGAGTCCAGAACCAGGGGTCAAAGTCTGAGGATATGGGGTAGACCATTTAGGACTGAGATGAGGAGAAATTTCTTCACTCAGAGTGGTGAACCTGTGGAATTTGCGACCAAAGAAAATAGTTGAGGCCAAAACATTGTATGTTTTCAAGAAGGAGTTCGATATAGCTCTTGGGGCGAAAGGGGTCATAAGATATGGGGAGAAAGTGGGAGCAGGCTATTGAGTTGGATGATCAGCCATGATCATGATGAATGGCGGAAAAGGCTCTAGGGGCCGAATGGCCTAGTCCTGCTCCTAGTTTCTATGTTGAAACAGCGAGATTTCAAGCAGGGAGGTTAAAACAGTGAGACTTAAGGACAGAGAGGTTAAAATATGGAAACTACAGGATAGGGACGTTAAATCGACTAGACTTCAGGACAGAGAGGTTAAAATAGCGAGATTTCAGGACAGAGAGGTTAAAACAGCGAGATTTCAGGACAGAGACGTTAAAAGAGTGAGACGTCAGGACAGAGAGGTCAAAACAGTGAGATGTCAGGACAGAGTGGTCAAAAGAGCGAGGCTTCCGGACAGAGAGGTCAAAAGAGCGAGGCTTCAGGACAGAGAGGTCAAAAGAGCGAGGCTTCAGGACAGAGAGGTCAAGAGAGCGAGGCTTCAGGACAGAGAGGTCAAAAGAGCGAGGCTTCAGGACGGGGAGGTCAAAAGAGCGAGGCTTCAGGACGGGGAGGTCAAAACAGCGAGTCTTCAGGACGGGGAGGTCAAAACAGCGAGTCTTCAGGACGGGGAGGTCAAAACAGCGAGACTCCAGGACAGAGAGGTCAAAACAGCGAGGCTTCAGGACGGGCATGTCAAAACAGCCAGGCTTCAGGACGGGGAGGTCAAAACAGCGAGGCTTCACGACGGGGAGGTCAAAACAGCGAGGCTTCAGGACGGGGAGGTCAAAACAGCGAGTCTTCAGGACAGAGAGGTCAAAACAGCGAGGCTTCAGGACGGGCATGTCAAAACAGCGAGTCTTCAGGACAGAGAGGTCAAAACAGCGAGGCTTCAGGACGGGCATGTCAAAACAGCGAGACTCCAGGACAGAGAGGTCAAAACAGCGAGACTCCAGGACAGAGAGGTCAAAACAGCGAGGCTTCAGGACGGGGAGGTCAAAACAGCGAGGCTGCCCGACGGGGAGGTCAAAACAGCGAGGCTGCCCGACGGGGAGGTCAAAACAGCGAGGCTTCAGGACGGGGAGGTCAAAACAGCGAGGCTTCAGGACGGGGAGTTCAAAACAGCGAGACTTCAGGACAGAGAGGTCAAAACAGCGAGGCTTCAGGACAGATGTTAAAACAGTGAGGCTGCCGGACAGTGAGGCTGCCGGACAGTGAGGCTGCCGGACAGTGAGGCTGCCGGACAGTGAGGCTGCCGGACAGTGAGGCTGCCGGACAGTGAGGCTGCCGGACAGTGAGGCTGCCGGACAGTGAGGCTGCCGGTCATTGAGGCTGCCGGACAGTGAGGCTGCCGGACAGTGAGCTTCAGGTCAGAGAGGTTAAAACAGTGAAGCTTCAGGAGAGAGAGTTTGAAACAGAATCTTTTGGGCTGAGAGTTTAATATAGTGAGAGTCCAGGACAAAGACGTTAAAATGGTGAGACTTCTGGACAGAGAGGTTAAACTAGCGAGCGTACAGGACAGAGAGGTTAAAACAGCAAGGCTTCAGGACAGAGAGGTTAAGTGAAACTTCAGGACAGAGAGGTTAAAACAGTGAAACTTCAAGACAGGGACGTTAAAATATGGGAACTACAGGATAGGGAGATTAAATCAGCTAGACTTGAGCACAGAGAGGTTAAAACAGAGAGATTTGAGGACTGAGAGGTTAAAACAGAGAGACTTGAGGAGACAGAGTTTGAAACAGTGTCTTCTGGGCCGAGAGTTTAAAATAGGGAGACTTCAGGACAAAGAGGTTAAAAAGGAGAGTGTGTTCAGGACAGAGAGGTTAAAACCGAGTATCTTCGGGACAGAAAGCTTATAACAGAGAGTCTTCGAGCAAAAGAGGTTAACACAGAGAGCCTTCATGATGGAGTGGTTAAAACAGCAAGATTTCGAGCAGGGAGGCTAAAACAGTGAGACACCGAGACAGAGAGGTTGAAACAGTGTGACACCGAGACAGAGAGGTTGAAACAGTGTGACACCGAGACAGAGAGGTTGAAACAGTGCGACACCGAGACAGAGAGGTTGAAACAGTGCGACACCGAGACAGAGAGGTTGAAACAGTGCGACACCGAGACAGAGAGGTTGAAACAGTGCGACACCGAGACAGAGAGGTTGAAACAGTGCGACACCGAGACAGAGAGGTTGAAACAGTGCGACACCGAGACAGAGAGGTTGAAACAGTGCGACACCGAGACAGAGAGGTTGAAACAGTGCGACACCGAGACAGAGAGGTTGAAACAGTGCGACACCGAGACAGAGAGGTTGAAACAGTGCGACACCGAGACAGAGAGGTTGAAACAGTGCGACACCGAGACAGAGAGGTTGAAACAGTGTGACTTCAGGTCGCAGAGTTTAAAGCAGAGATACTTCAGGACAGAGAGGTTAAAGCAGTGAGATAAAAGCAAAACACTGTGGATGCTGGAAATCTGAAACAAAGACAGAAAATGCTGTAAAAACACTGCAGGTCTGACAGCATCAGCGGAGAAGGATACATTTAATGTTTCAAGTCCAGATGACCCTTCATCAGAAAAACTGGGTGACCTCAAGACAGAGAAGTTAAAACAGAGAGACTTCAGGACAGAAAGGTTAGAACACCAAAACTTCAGGACATGATGATTAAAATAGTGAGACTTTTTGACAGAGAGGTTAAAACTGTGAACTTCGGGACAGCGAGGTTAAAACATATGTCAGGACAGAGAATTTAAAACACCGTGGCTTAATGACAGAGAGATTAAAATAACAAACTTTGGGGAATGAGAAGTTAAAATAGACTGTCGCTTGACAGAGTTAGAAGCTTGGAGGTTGTTGTGTGAAGGAGTGCGATGAAGAAATGAAGGAGGTGCTCCTTTCTTTTGCTACCTTTTTCAGCCTCTGGTATTTGGTTCTTACTTTAGCACAGGGTAATTATCAGGAGTAACTGCAAAGTTATTCCACTTATTATAGTTATAATGAATAGTTTGTAATATTATGGTAGGGCAGGGATTCCTGGCTGAGTGGATTGTGCATCCTGCAGCCTGTGGGAATTCATGAATGCACCATGTGTCCTAGACCAACATATCTGCAGGAAGTATCACCAGCTGCGGGAGCTTGAACATGAGGTTTTGGAACTCACACTGCTGCTGGAATCATTGTGGTTCATCCGTGAGACAAAGAACTAAATCAATTGCTCGCAAATCGGTATTCCATTTTGGAGGCTGGTTCCTCCAGGGAGTGCAGTCAGAGCCAAGCTTCTGGTACCACAAGCAGCCATCTGTACAGGAGGGGAGGAAGAGCCGTAGTAATAGGGGATTCTATAGTCAGGGGAACAGATAGGCACTACTATGGCCATCAATGTGACTCCAGGATGGTGTGTTACCTCCCTGGTGGCAGGGTCCAGGATGTCATTGAATGGCTGCAGGGCATCCTGAAGGGGGAGGGTGATAAGGCAGAGGTCATGGTACATGTTGGTACCAATGACATAGGTAGAATGAGGGATAATGTCTTGCTTCAAGAATCCAGGGAGTTAGGCAGTAGACTGAAAAGCAGGACCACTTGGGTTGTAATCTCTGGATTACTCCCAGTGCCACGTGCTAGCGAGCACAGAAATAGGATAATAGCACAGACGAATACATGGCTTAAGAGTTGGTGCAGGAGGGAGGGTTTTAGATTCCTGGATCACTGGGGAAAGTGGGATCTGTACTAGAGGGACGGTCTACATCTGAACCAGAGTGGGGCTAACATCCTTGCGGGCGAGTTTGCTAGTGCTCTTGGGAGGAGTTTAAACTAATTTGGCAGCGGGAGGGGACACAGAATGTTAGCAGAATAGGGACACATCATAATACAGTAAAACAATCAAATCAGAGGGAGTACAGCTGCAATAAGCTTCAAGGGAGTAAGGCAAGGATGGCCTCTACTTTAATGCCAAGAGTATTGCAGGTAAAACGGATGAGTTAAGGGTGAGGATTCACACGTGGAATTATGATATGGTAGCCATCACAGAGACGTGGTTGAGGGAGGGGCAGGATTGGCAGCTCAACATTTTGGGATATAGAGTCTTCAGGCGAGACAGGGGAGGGGGTAAAATAGGAGGAGGCATTGCATTATTGGTTAAGGAGTCAGTTACTGCAGTAAGGAAAGATAATATCTTGGAGGGGGCATCGAATGAAGCTTTGTGGGTAAGCTTAGGAATAAAAAAAGGGGCAGCCACATTGTTAGGTGTTTATTATCGGCCAGATAGTCAGCGGGAAATTGAGGGGTAAATATGTGCACAATTCACGGAGGTGTGTAAAATAATAACAATAGGGTAATTATATTAGGTGATTTCAACTTTCCCAAAATTAATTGGGATAGACATAGTGTTAAGGGCTTGGATGGAGTGGATTTCTTGAAATGTGTACAGGAGAACTTTTTAGGTCAATATGTAGAGGGTCCAACAAGGGATGGTGCAGTGCTGGACCTAATTCTGGGGAATGAAGCCAGACAGGTGGCTGAGGTGGTGGTGGGGGAGCATTTTAATGATAGCGACCACAACATGGTACAATTTAAGCTTGTTATAGACAAAGAAATAGACAAGTTGCAAAAAAATATTTTGGATTGGGGGAGTGGATTTTAGTAAAATAAGGCAGGGTCTGGCCAAGGTAGACTGGGAACAGCTACTTGTGGGGAAATCTACAGAGGAGCAGTGGGGGGTGTTCAAAAAGGAGATGGGGAGGGTACAGGCTCAACATGTTCCCTCTAGGGTGATTGGAAGGAGTAACAAGCCCAGAGAACCATGGATGACCAGAGATATTCAGGATACGATAAGAAGGAAAAGAGAGTTTTTAGCAGGTACAAGGGGAGCAAGTCAGTGGAGGCATTAGTGGAGTACAGACAGTGCAAGGTGGAGCTTAAGAGAGCAATTAAGAGAGCAAAGAGGGGATATGAGAAAGCTCTGGCTGGTAAAAGTAGGGAAAATCCCAAGATATTCTATAAGTATATCAATGGGAACAGGGTAACCAGGGAAAGAGTAGGGCCCATTAGGGACCAAGGGGGCAATATATGGGTGGAGCCTGAGGACATTGGTAGAGTGTTGAACGAATGCTTCATCCATCCATCTTCACTCAAGAGAATGAGGATGAAGGTATAGAACTCAGGGAGAGGGACTGCGAGGTTCTTGGGCAAATTGATACAGGTAGTGACGAGGTGCTGGCAGGCTTAAAAGTGGACAAATCCCCAGGTCTGGATGATTTGTGTCCCAGAATGCTGAGGGAGGCAAGGGAAAAGATCGCAGGGGCTCTGACCCAAATTTTTAATACCTCTCTGGTCACGGGGGAGGTGCCAGAGGACTGGAGAACAGCTAATGTCGTTCCGCTATTTGGGAAGGGTTGTAGAGATAAGCCAGGGAACTACTGACCAATGAGTCTCACGTCAGTGGTAGGGGAACTATTGGAGAAAATTCTGAAGGAGAGAATCTATCTCCACTTGGAGAGGCAAGGTTTGATCAGGGATAGTCAGCATGGCTTTGTCAGAGGGAGGTCATGCCTAACAAATTTGATTGAATTTTTTGAGGAGGTGACCAGGTGTGTAGATGAGGGTAGTGCAGTTGGTGTAGTTTATATGGATTTCAGCAAAGTCTCTGACAAGGTCCCACATGGGAGACTTATAAAGAAGGCAAATGCACATGGGATACAGGTTAATTTGATAAGGTGGATTCAAAATTGGCTTAGTTGTAGGAGACAGAGGGTGATGACAGAAGGCTGCTTTAGTGACTGGAAGCCAGTGTCCAGTGGTGTACCACAGGGATCTGTACTGCGTCCCCTATTATTCCTCATTTATATAAACGACATAGATGACTATTTGGGGGGTAGGATTAGTAAGTTTGAGGTTGACACAAAGATTGGCCGGGTGGTTAACAGTGAGGTTAAGCATCTTGGGCTACAGGAAGTTATAGACAGGATGGTCAAATGGGCAGATGGAATTTAACCCTGAAAAGTGTGAGGTGATACACTTCGGTAGGAGTAATTTGACAAGGAAGTATTCAATGAACGGCATGACACTAGGAAGTTCTGCGGAACTAAGGGACATTGGCGTGTGTGTCCATAGATCTCTGAAAGTGGAGGTGCATGTAAGAAGGTGGTGAAAAAGGCATATGGGGCATAGATTGCAAAAGTATGGAGGTCATGTTTGAGTTGTATAGAACCTTGGTGAGGCCACAGCTGGAGTACTGTGTGCAGTTCTGATCACCACATTAGAGGAAGGATGTGATTGCACTGGAGGAGGTGCACAGGAGATTCACCAGGATGTTGCCTGGGATGAAACATTTAAGTTAAGAAGAGAGGTTGGATAGACTTGGGTTGTTTTCTTTGGAGCAGAGAAGACTGAGGGGCGACCTGATTGAGGTGTACAAGAATATGAGGGGCATGGATAGGGTGGATAGGGAGCAGCTGTTCCCTTAGTTGAAGGGTCAGTCACAAGGGGGCACAAATTCAAGGTGAGGGGCAGGAGGTTTAGGGGGGAAGTGAGGGAAAACTTTTTTACCCAGAGGGTGGTGACAATCTGTAATGCGCTGCCTGGGAGGGTGGTGGAGGCAGGTTGCCTCACATCCTTTAAAAAGTACCTGGATGAGCACTTGGCACATCATAACATTCAAGGCTATGGGCCAAGTGCTGATAAATGGGATTAGGTAGGTAGGTCAGGTGTTTCTCATGTGTATGTGCAGACTCGATGGGCCGAAGGGCCTCTTCTGCACTGTGTGATTCTGTGACAGCACGTTTAGGGAGATGGTTGCACCACAGGTTAGGAGCATGCAGACAAAGAAGGTATCAGTAACCAGCAGGCAGTCTCTGAGAACCAGGAAGATAGTGCAGGAGTTGCCTGAGTTGATTGCATTCACTAACCTGTTTTCCCTTTTGGATACTGGTGAGGGCAATCGTTCCTCAGAGGAGTGCAGCAAGTGCCAAGTCCATGGCTCCATGAATGGCTCAGCTGCACAGGAGGGAAGAAAGAAGAGTGGAAGAGCAACAGTGATAGGGAATTTATTAGTTAGTTAAACAGACAGAGATATTTCTGTGGCTGTAGATGTAACTCCAGAAAGGGATTCTGCCTCCCTGGTGCCAGTGTCAAGGATATCACAGAGGGGCTGCAGGACGTTTTTCTGGAGGAGGGTGAACAGCCAGAGCTCGTGGTCCACTTTGGTACCAATGACATAGGTAGGAAGGGGGATGAGGTCCTGAAAGCAGGTTTTAGGGAGTTGGGACATAAATTAAAAAGCAGGGCCTCAAAAGCAGTAATTTTGAGATGTGTGTCTTCAATTCAATAGTAATAGACCACCAAGTCTTATAGGTTTTTACAAAACTAGATTAAACATTTATTAAGAAGAGAAATTTTAAGCACATACATATGTCTACAAATTACTACTATAATGACTTCTAAATCCCCTACTTAACCTGACTCCCAGTTATATTTCCGTTAAGGCAACAGTAAGACACATAGATTTTAAAAGACCCAGGCAAAGAATCATGATACTCTGACAATCCAATTCAAAGTGCGTTTCCTTAACTTCAGTTCTTTGAAGGCAGCAGCTTGAGGTGTAGGTGCTGAAGGCTTTTCACACTTGTTAGATCTTAAAATGCCTCCCCTTGCACATAGCCTTTTCTCCTTTACACATATTTTCCCATTTGAATGCAAATTCCCATTGTTTCACTATCTTTGGACTTTACCTTTCTGATAATAAAAATCTCTCATAGTACTAAGATTTACCAGCAATCTCCGGGAAAAATAAACACACCGTTTCTGAACTCCACCTGGCTAGGTGTAATATTTCACTCCCTCTCTTTGAATCCAAGCTAGCCTGGTTTATTTAAAATGCAAATATTCCCTTTACCTCTATGTTGACCTGCTTAACATTTCAGACCTAGCTTCACCTAATACATCAAAGCCTTCAGACCAGCTGCCTTTAATTCAATTAAGACACACACACACACACCCCGATACCACTATTTTACAATAAATTCCAACAACATTATTATATCTCCCTGACAAAATGAAAAGGTTTTGAGTTGGTAGGTGACTGGGGAGGTGGAAGGTGATGCCAGAGAGGTCAGCATTGATGGGGGGGGAAAGGATATGGGTGACTGGGGGAGGGGAAAGGACAGAGGAGCTGATCAGAAACTTAACAACTACCATGGCTGTCAAAATCAAAAGTGAGCAGAGCCTCGTGTTGGATGGTACAGGTGCTGCATGGGAGTGTGATCAGTGGGTGGGTGGAGATGCAGGTCAGCTCAGGTGGACAACTGAAAGAGAACCCCAGCGGGCAGCATTGAAAATGCTCAGGACAGTGAGATGAGATAAAGGCTCCACATGCGTGTGAGAGTGCTCGCACAGGGCTCCAAAATGCCCTGCCACACACGTTTCTCCCTCCAGAATCACTTGTGGCCTGGCTGCGTGCACCTGAATGGCTAGTTGAAGGGGTGTGCAGTGGGAGGACTCGTGAAGCCTGTAAATGAAGCTCAAAGACAACATTACACATTATTCAGTGAAAGTGAATATATTTTCAGATTATAAAGTGACAAAATGTGCAACCACTTTTTTAGGCCTACCACTTCTTCTAGGTGCTGCCCTGACATCCGCAGCAGGGGTGGAGACAGCCTGTGCAATGGTTGTCCCTGTTGTCTTTGATGACTTTGGCATGAATCCACTGGAGAGCCAATGCCTTGAGGGCCCCAGCTTGCTTTGGCTGTCTTCCTGTGGGACAGCTGCTCCCTCTGCGGTGACAGAGGATAATGTTGAGGGCATTACCGGCAAAGGGTTCATGAAGTGGACAGAGTTTGAGATTCCTGAGTGAAAGATCCAGGAATGTCCAGCTGCTGGTCCTCCTCTCTTCAGGTGCCCAAGGTCCCCGGTCTGACTTCTTGAGGGGAAGGAGCACGTGGAAAGATGTTGAGGTGCCCCGTTTCCCTCTTGTGTTGCCACTGCAGAAACTCACCCATGGCTACTGTGATGGAGTGCAGGTCTGTGCGCATCCCACGTTCTGCCATTCTTCCCATGGAGACCTCCATATGCACACATATGGGCACCACTTCATCAGAGAGCAGGCAGACGCTCTCCTCCAACTTGCATCCCACTTTGTTGGGGCCTTTCCAATAGATCTGCGTGATGTTCCCTGCCTTCTGCTAACTCTCCAGGATGAGTTGGAAGGCCAAATCCAGAGGCTTATCATCTGACTCAGACTTCACAGATGCCTATTCCCCAGCAGCCCTCCGAGTGCCGGGGAGCTCGGCTGAATCTGCCTTCTTCTGCTGCGGACAGGTTTCCATGCAGTGACCACCAGATTGGGACCCGAGCCTGTTCTAGATCTAGGTCCCACCAAGGTATGTGTCTCTGCGCTGGTGCATGGTGTGGGTAAGTGCTGTGATGGATCTTCCAGGCTGCTTATTTCACCTCTTCACTGGAGGAGGTGTCCACTTGGCTGGAGGTGAGGACCTGGATAGAGCTGAGGGATTGGCTGGCTGAGGGCATCGGTCACTTGGCAGAGCTCCCTGTGAACCAAAGTGCAGATAATTAGTGTATGGCAAGAGAGAGAGCTCTCACATTTGCATTGAGAGAGGGATGCTGTGGTGCAGGATCCTCATGAGGGTGTTTGGCGCTGACCTCATCGTCGCTGCAGGCACGGTCCATGTCCTCACCAGTCAGCACGATGGCACGCTCCTCAAAGTGAGTGAGGGGCCAAATTTGGGCCGAATGGGACCTCTCCCTGCTGGTGAGCCAGCTTCTCCTGCATGAAAACAAATGGGGAGAGTGTGAGCAGGATACATGACACTGCATGGAATGTTTGTGTGGTGAGGGAAGCCACGGACAGGATGAGGACATGAGCTTCGGAGGATATGAGCCTGATGGAGATGTGAGGATATGTGTGAGAGTTAATGGTGTTGTCTCCTGAGGTGTGAGCTTCCTGCAGATGTGCGATGTGTTTGTGAGTGTGAGTTGAGAGTGATGAGGTGGTTGACTTACCCTGGCGGGGCAGATGAGAGCATTCATCGCCTTCCTGCGCTGGATGGCTAACGTCTTCTGTGCTTCGGTGGCACTGACTGCCACTGCCACTGCCTCCCAGGCTGGATTGGTGGCTTTGGAGGACCTCATGTGGCCAGAGCAAGGGTATAGGACATTGTGGCGGCTTTCCACTGCATGCAGCAGGCACCATACTAAATTTGGGGGCTGCCATCTTCTTTGCTTTTGGAGCCATCTGCTGCCTGGAGCAATCCTGGTCTGTTGACATGAAGTTGGCATGCAGTCTGGTGCAATCTGGCGTGTTTCCCATGAAAGCATTATTAATGAGGCGGGATGGCCGGGAATGGGGCGATACAGCGCGAAAACCCGCCATTGTGGCCGACAGATCAAACATCCTTTTTCCTGTCTGCCACCACACGTTGGACAATTCCACCCAATGGATGAACTTTTGACACTTACTCAGGATGAATTCTGCCCATCTCTCATTGTTAGGGTTCCAACTAGTGACACGGAGTCTGGACATGTTATTTTTTTGTTTTTCTTTCATGGGATATGGGCATCACTGGCAAAGTCAGCATTTATTCAGATCAGCCATGATTATACTTAATGGCAGATCAGTCTTGAGGGGTGAGTGGCTTACTCCTGTTCCTAGTTCATATGTTGTTGCCCATCCCCAATTGTTTTGAGTAAATCCCCAAACAATAGCAAGTGTGAATTCCACATATCGCATTGGTCTTGATATGTCCATTTCAGGCCGAGGCCCCCACCCAATGTGATGCAATTAGGATCTTTCCCAAAGCTTCAGATGGTCTGTTTTGAATTTGCAAAGGTCACTTGACCCTTAGCAGCCATCTCAACAGTTCATCAGTATCAATTTTAAATATAAAAAAGTTCCAGAAACTTCTATATGAACACAGAGTCCGTATTCAAAGTTCTAAATATGAAATGCCTTTACTGGGCATATTACGGCTCTGCTGCACTGGAGAAAAAAAATGGAATCTTGATTCTTTTTTTTTACATTGCTTTCATGGTAGTGAGAGAAATAGGATCATACATTCTTTTCACTCATTTTATCATCCACACATTAACCTTGTACTGTAATTGTCTGTAACAGCTTTCGTTTCAAGCTTGGGTTTCTTATCATCTTTGCTTAGATGAGGCACAAGTGTCACTGAATCTCTTCAGATGTTAGGGATTAACTTTATGAAGACTTGTGTTCAGGAGTCTAGTGCCTTCTAGCCCCATTTCCCTTTTCAAAATTCCCAGTTATGTCTTGTATAGCGGGCTCAGGGTTTTATTAACATTTGATTGTAGTGTTTTAGAAGCTTTACTACCAACAGACATGTGACCTCTGGTGAGCTGTGGGGTGTCAAGTTTAATTCTGCAGTCCTGGGAAGAATTTCAGAGGATGTTGAGGACAATGATTGTACCATGCAATTTCTGTTCCTGCATAGCTGCCCTATCTATACATGCCTTACCCCTTCAATAGCTGTTTCTACAGCTCATTGATTAGATAATTCTGTTTCTGCTACATTGATAAATCTTATTTTTAGGGTAGTGGTTTGTGATGAATTATTTTTAAGTCCTTGCGAGGTGTCTGGGTTTGCCTCCTACACCCCCTCCTCAGTGGGTTCTGAGGTTGAATAGTTGGGTTTGGTGAGATTTGAAATTTGAACTGGACTATTTGATCTTATAGTGGGCAGTGCCCCATTGGCTATGCTTGATTTCCCTTGTGGTTTTCCCAAGTGCTGTTTACCTTGAGGATTATCACCTTCCTTTTTCTTTCATTCAGAGATGGATTCTTCCCCAACCTCCCTCATGTCCTCTAGGATACTATTTCCCTCAGCTCCAGCTGTGGCACTTCATCTAGGTGAGGCATCTCTCTCACTTTCTGTCTGCCTGCTTGGGAACTTTCTTTATCCCTATTTAAGTCCTGGAAGAAGTTTTCTGCTAACCACACCTCGGGTGTATTCCTTTCAACCTTGACTGCTTCTATCCCAATATTTTTCCTCTCCTCTGGCCCTATTGTGGCCCTTTTAAACTCTACAGGCCCTACTCTGGCCTCTGTAAATTTAGCTGCTTTAAATTCTATAGGCTCTATCCTAGCATCTGTAAATTTTGCTGGTTTTCCTTTAGCCTCTTTCATCCTTACTGGTTCTTTTGCTCCTACAGGATTTTAGAGGTTTCTTCAGCTGTCTGCTGTTGAGCAGAATTTTGCTTGCTCCTCTCAAATTTCCCAGTTATCTGTGGGCTACTGTGGACCTTCTGGACACAAGACCTGGCATCCTGCCAAATTATGCCCAGCAATAAGTTGACACCCTACATTAGTAAGCTCGGTATGATCCTGACTGTCACTACTCCCGTGATCAACTTACCCTGCAGGTAAATTTTAACTAAGGGAACATTCAGGCATTTGCCAGTAAGCTCTTTTACCAACACAATGATATTTGTTATGCCTTCAGGTGGCCTTGCTGTAAGCTTTGCAACAAGTAGGGTTTTGTCCCTGAGGATAGTTATCTCTTTTCTCGGGGCCTGGGATACAAAAGAAGTCAGGTTCCCTTTGCGCAAAAACTCTGATAGGTATCATGGTCCTCCTTGGCTACATTTGAGCTCAAGTTCACCACCCTCATGGGCACCAATGCTGTCTTGACTGCAGTGCACCCTGTTGGATGACTCTAGTAATGCCAACAATTCTCCTTTATGTTTCCAGGGCCTGACTTTTACCCATGGCAGGCGAGCGAGATCGGCGGACCCACAACTGGCTGGGAATGGACCGCCGCCCACGATCGGCCCCCGACTGCAATTTCGTGCTGGCTGGCCAATTAAGGCCCGCCCAACATCAAACGCGTCTTCCCATTGGTTGGGAAAGGCCGGGTGGTGGGTCCAATGGTGACCTGACCTAAAAATGGCACAGGCAGCTCCTTGAAGGCTGCCAGGGAAGAACATTCTGAACAGCAGCATTCTGAACACCAACGTTATGGCCTCAAGTGCGACTGGAGATGCCAGGCGGGAGGGCAAGTGAGGTTGGCACTTGGCCCCTGCCCCGGTTTTCTGATGAGCCCCTCGCGGTCTTCCTGGAGGTGGTGGCTGCTAGGAGGGACACCCTTGCCTCTAGAGATGGAAGGAGGAGGCCACTGCACCTAACAAAAAGAACTTGGGATGAGGTGGCAGCGCAGGTCAGCAGCCACGATGTTGTGTGGTACAGATTTAACGACCTGGCTCTTGGACTGAGTGCCTTGCGGCTCGATGCCATGACTCAGATGTGCCCTACAATGGCGCTGCAGGTAGAGAGTGGACTAATCCATGCTCCTCTGTCCTTTCATTGAGAGGTTGCGGATAGGTGGAGGACCCCAAAGCTCTTAATCCTTGGAGCTGGAGAGGCTCCACACATCTCGGTCAATCGGTCGTGGAGAGGCAGGGGTGTCAGATGAAGGTAAGGGTGCAGTGCACAGAGGTGAGAGTTTCAGATGGTGCAAACACTCTTGTGTAGTCTCATCATTAATGGAAGCCTCAAACCTGGAGTCCCCATTGATCATTGAAAGACGATGGCACCATGATGCAGATCTCCATTGTCTCACCAGGGTGTCTGGCATGCACAGTGACAGTGTGATGACTTAAACTAATACCATGCTGTTGTTCTCCCTTAGATTCACCAGCACATACTCAATCGCAGGACCCTGAAGAGCCACCCCTGATGCCAGAGGGCCGCCAGTCTTCACATATACCTGCGTCACACCTGCTCTCTGAACCAGGTAACAGTGCAAATACCAGCACCTCGGTGGGCATTAGATCCTCGGCTAGAATGTCGTAACACAGCAGTGAAGGCACTTCACACTCGCTTGAGTAGCAGACGGAGGCAGAGGGAGCCCAGGGTGCCAACAGTCAGAGGACTGCTGGGGACCAGGACAGTGCTGAGCCCAAGGCGGATGATGAGCATCTGGAGTCATCCATTAGGCGGCAGATGCTGGATGTCCAGCGGGAGTGTTGAGGGGTGGGGGGGGGGGGGGGGGGGGGGTGGAGTGGTAGGGGTACGGGGAAGGGGAGTACACACCAGGATATAGCGCTCACAAACATAAGGTTAAGGCACCATGAGCACAAGAGGGCTGGTCATGGTTGATCTTCTGTTGGGTAATGTTTTGTTTACCAGAGAAGTTTATGGTTTATGTAAATTTTTTTGATTGTCAAAATGAGACTAAATTTGTTTTTGTCATAATGGCCTGAGTATGCTTCACCTTTTAAATTTTTGGTAGAGGGTACGCCAGTGTGTAATGCGGGACATAAGTGGCTCTAAACTTCATTGCACAGGCATTGAGTGGATTTGGGTGCAAATGAAAGGGTCATTTCAGACCTCCAGGATGGAGGCGGCAGCCCTGGCATGAGGTGGTAGCGTTTATTTGGAGCCTAGCTGAAAGACCATTGGATCAAGGCGTCCCTGGTGTCCCTGCCTCCCTGGAGGTTACAGAGGTCTGCCTCCACACCCTCCATGTTATCCTCACCATGATCCTCTTCTGACTCTCTACTGAATTCATCATCTGTGGCCTGTGCAGCTGTGTCAAGATCCTCTTCCTCCAGTGGCTCCCCCCTTGCCAGTGCCAGATTGTGGAGAGCACAGCATGGAACCACTATCAGTGATACCCGCTCTGGGGGGTATTTTAGTGCTCCCCCTGAATGGTCCAGGCATTGGAAGTGCATCTTCAGAAGACCTATGGTCCTCTCTATCACCGCCTTTGTGGAGGCATGACTCCAGTTATACCGCTGCTCTGCCTCTGTTCTTGGATGCCGGAGAGGCGTCATGAGCCACCTTTTCAACGGCTAGCCCTTGTCACCCAGCAGCCATCCATCCAGCTGAGCCGGAGCACTGAATAGCCCCGGCACCTGGGAGTGTCTGAGGATGTAGGCGTCGTGGGAGCTGCCTGGGTACCTTGCACAGACTTGTAGAATCTGCATCCTGTGGTCACACACTATCTGCACGTTCATGGAGTGGAATCCCTTCCTGTTGACGAAGGCACCGGGCTCACCTGCTGGCGCCTTGATGGCCACATGTGTGCAGTCTATAGCACCCTGGACACGGGGGAACACAGAAATGGCCGTGAAGCCTCTGGCTCGCTCAGCTTGGGTGGCCTAGTCCATACAGTAAAGAATAAAGGTCAGTACCCGCCTGAACAGAGCTTCTGTCACCAGCTTGACGCAACTGTGGACAGCTGATTGGGAGACTCCACATAGATCCCCCACTGAGCCCTGGAAAGAGCCGGAGGCATAGATGTTGAGGGCCGCTGTGACCTTCAGAGCCACTGGCATGGGGTGTCCTCCACAAAGTCGGAGCTGATCTCAGGCCCAATCATCTGGCAAATGGAGCCACAGTCTCCCTGGAGAGGTATTGCACCTCAGACATATTGAGGTAGCTGTATTGCTGCCTGTAAACCCTGACGGCAGGATAGTGGCATCTTCTGCAGCACCTTCTGCTTTGGACTACCTGCTGGCCCTGCACCCCTTGTACCTGCGCCTCTCCTCCCACAGGTCGGTCCCCTGGAAGCTACATAGGGACACCTGGCCTCCTTCCCCTCCTGCCCCTCTCTTCCTCCTCAGAGGAGGTGCCTCCACCGGAGACCATAATCCCCATTACCAGGGTAACAGAAGGCTGTCTGATACCTGGAAGGGTCCACACAGTCTGAATCCTCTGGGGGCTTTGGAGACACCAATGAGTCCTGAAATGAAGCCTAGAAATGTTAAGAATGAAGCTCAGAACTGAGATGAAGCTGTCAAGTTCAAATAAGCAACCAGCCCCAAACTATCTCCTAAACTCCTCATTGTTCACACTGGCAATGCTGCTGACCCTTTTTGGATGAGGTTTTGCAAAATTTGGGTTGCCCGCCTGCCAATACAACGAGCGCGAAATCACATGGGCAAAATAAAATCAGGATCAATTGAGATTTTAATGGCCTTAAGTGGCCTTTTAATTGATGGCGGGCACGGCTCTGACACCCGCACATGCCTGCCGACCTGAAGATTGCCCATATGCGGGATGATGTCGGGATGCTCGCCCAACGCCTTCTCGTGCTATTTTACCCCTGATCAGGTCAGGCATGCGCCCGCTGCAAAGCATAAAATTCTGCCCCAGGTTTCCCACAGTGAAAACGCATCGGGTGGGCTCCTGCTGGTTTACTATCCAGGTTCTGTCTTTTAAAAGTTCTTATTTTCCTTCTTTACTGTCCTATTCTCTGGAACCTGCTTCCATTTCATCTCCATCCACCCTATCTCTCCCTAACTTGTAGGAGTTACCAAATCCAAGTTTATTCTGTGAAGAATTCTCCCCCCGTCGGGGGTGAAGTGCAGGAGCGGGCGTGTGCAGGCGCACCTCAGATTGGCGCACCCGATTTTGCACCCAAAAGAATGCACTGATCTCCCTGAGGCTAAGTGCTGCCTCAGGGAGATCGGTGCCAAATTTAAAAATGGCCAATGTACGGAGATAAAATTTCCCTGACATGTCCCCTCATGTGACACTGTCACATGAGTTGGGAAAAGTCCATCACTTTCAATCAAACTTTTATTAAATTTTAAAAAACCTTCATGAAACCTCATCCAGCCTGTGGATGAGGTTTCATGCTTTTTCTGAAGCCCGCCAGAGCTCCCAGCCTGCCCGCTAACCTTAAGGTTGGACAGGCAGGTGCATTAATTACTTGAATTAGTTTTTAAATGGCCTCAATAGGCCATTGACAGGTCGGCAGGCGCACAGCTGACTCGGCTGCGCCCCCATTGACCTGAAAATGGAAATTACGCGGGGTGACATCGGGAGTTCCACCCAACGTCATCCCGGGTCATTTTACAATCGGCGAGTGGGCCCCGCCCCTTGCTCGCCGACCTCAATATCCTGGCCCCTGTGTTAGAGGTTTGTGGCTCGATTCATTGTTGCCTGCTATGGGAGCAGCTTCTCTGGCTTTTGAACCTCTTTTTTTCCTCCACATGGGTTTTAAGATTGTACGAGAAGCAGTCTTTGAACACCTCTGACAGAATTAATTCCCTTAATCCCTCGGGCGTGCAGTCAATTTTGACCCAATGGTCAAAATTGAGCTGTTTAATTCTTTCAAATTCCAGAAAGGTTTGAGTGAGCTTTTTGCAGGACTTCCTAAATCTCTGGCAGCATGCCTCTGGGACCAAATCATAAGCCCACAAGACAGCACTTTGTGCCTGTTCATAGCTTCCCGATCTCTCGCAGGCAGCATCTTTCCTGTAGCACATCTTCCGGAGTATGTCCAAAATCCGACTATCTGGAGACCGGAAGATCTGGACGTATATTTAAAGTTATGAATATGACATGCCTTTACTGGGCATAACACACCTAAAAAAGAAATAATTTTCAGAACCATGGGGATAGGGAAAGAATAGCTCTTGTAGAGAGTTGGCACAGGCATGATGGGCCAAATGGTCTCCTTCTGTCCTGTAACCATTCTATGTATGAATGAGCTATTGTGCTGCTGAGGAGTAAATATGCAGACAAATTGCAGAAAGAGACAAGAACTGTAGAGTGGTGACAATGTTATCTTAATATGGACCTCCTGGCTGACCTCCCACATCCTACCCTCCGTAACTTGATTTCAGCCAAAACTTTGCTGCCCCCGTCCTTACTCGGGTTAAGTCATGTTAAAAGAGGGTGTTAGCTGGAGCACTGCTCCTCAAAATGGCAAAGCTGGAATTAAATCAGAGTTGCTGATGGGCATCATGATCTACCTGCTCTGCAGACTTCTGACAGACATTAAGTTGTGGGTAGACTAACACCCTAGCCAAGATGGCATCAGGCATGATTCATGGCAATAGTGTGCATGCATGCACATTAGATACCATTTTGAGCCCCAACCTGTACACATTGTGCCGAAACATTGGACACTATCAAGTCCCATTTCACTCTAAGAGAATTCAAACAAGACAGACTGATGTAGACTGGAGCCAAAGGTTAATTGAGCTGCAATCATAGCATTTGTTGAAGGAACCTATGACTGAGATCAGGGGGCATTGCTGTAGAAGTCACTTGAGACACCACCCCCTCCTGACAGTCATGTGGACCTGCACAGATTCAGATTGTGGCTTTCTCCAGAGATGCCTCAAAATTAGGCAGCCACTCAGCACATCCTCAGGTGACTGCATGACTGATAATGGTGAAATACTGAAGTGTAAATAGGATTTGTAATCTCCTAATCCTTGGGCTCAGGAACTACAGGAGCATTCGAGCGAGGGTTTCTGAACATTTATTTAAAATAAGCTAACCTTGCAGCAGAGTGCTAGGACATAGAAGATCTAAAGAGCAGTGGCTATTTCCCACCCTCCACTCAAATCAAATTGTTGTAACCATTGCAATGTGTTTAAACTTGTAATGCTACAATGTACTTATATATGTGTATATTAATGCAATAGTGAGATAGTTCTTCTATCCTTTCAGCATGTCACATTGCAGCAATAAGATCCTTACGATGTAGTGCCTCAAGCTCCTTCACATCTTAAAATATTAAACCATTTTTAATACAGAAATGAACACATCACCTTTAACAGACAGAACTGGTGTCAGACAAAATGATTAGCTGGAAGGTAAGAAAAAGCAATAAATGCATACCACAATGAAAGGACTATCCATCTTCAGATATTACCAATGCAGGTTACAATGAGTCAATTTAATTAACAGGTACTTGCAGTCATTTGAATTGACACAGTGTCAACTCAGGCAGTGGGCTGAAGAGGAAATAACAATAAACTTCAAAAGGATTGACACCTGCTGACTTCATTTGTAAAGCCTTAAAAGTAACCTCCTGTGTTACATAAAGTAACAGCATGACAATTATAACAGGCAGTTTTAAATATCAATAGGGCAGCCTTCTGCTCCATTTACACCTCAGTAAACTGAGTGTTAGCTGACATAGGGATATTCAAAGTAGGGATTAGTGATTCTGAAGACTATGTTTACAATTTTGCTATAAAAGCTGAGCAGAAAATCTTCATAACACATTTACTATGTTGCACATGGCAATCTGAGGGATTCTTATCCAGTTAAGAGTATAGTTTGATAATTCTGTGTATTTAAGGAAATCACATTAAATATCTGCTTTCTTGAGTACACAATCAGCAAATCCACTTTTACAGCCTTCTATTTTAATGCAAGATTTTATAAGCTATATTTAGTAATTTTAGTAATTTATCCTTGAATAAGTGAATGCTTAACCCTGAGTAATCGCATTGGATTAATTTGATCAAACAGTTTCCACAACTGTTGTCACTCTTACTCCTTGATCAGACAGCTGATGGCAATGGGACCTGACAATCTCATTGTGGAAGAAACGGGAGAGAAAGCAGTGAGTGAATGTGTAGCAAATGAAAATGCAGATCTTCCATCTCTCCAATCTGAATTCCACAGCAAATCGGAATAATATTTGCATTTATATAACCCTGTTCTTCTTCAAATATCATCATGTTTGTATCTCATTTTAAAGTCCAACTTGAAGGACAGTGGCTCTGAAATTCCACGGAGATTCCCCCCAGTGTACAATCATTGGAATCTGCAGGGAAATAGCAAGGATGTAACCTGGAGTGCGAGGTGTCTGCCAGATGCTCAGTGGATCTGCTTCTGAAGTTATGATGGGAAAACAGGAAAATTCCTGGTGAATGTTAGAGCCAATGCGGCTAATTTTAACCCCTAAAAATGGTCAGGTTTAAATCAAGGAAGAAGTAAGCATGTAAAAATTCTCAAACACAAACCAAATTTGCCTCAAACCACTCACTTCTGTTTTAACTTTAGTAGTGACCTGCCAGAACGACTGTATGGAGCAGTTTAGTGCTTTTCCAACACTGCTTGTGGATAGAAGCAGGAGCGCTTCTCCCCCTGGTCACTAAGCTATTCTGTTAACACATCCAGTGACCAGATATCTCACCAACCGAGCACCCCCAAAATCCCAAAAACTGAAGCCCTCTCAATGTCCTCCACAGACCTCCTATGGTCTTTACCTCTATCCACCAGGCTCTCAAGGCCACCTACCCCATCTTTATCCTGCTTTCCCCCCTCTTACCCCACCCCCTAGAATCTCCACCACTGCTCCCAAGTCTCTTCAGCCTCCTGCATTCTTCACCCCAACAAATCTTTCCAAATCCCAGTCCCTGTGATTTTCTCCCTTCCTCCCCAATCTTTCCAGCCCCTGTGATCTTACCTTCTAACTCCTCTCCAATTTCTCCAACGCCTATGATCTTTTCCCTTTCTTCCCCAATCTGTGGTGGCAGTGGCTTCCAGATAAACAGGCTTCAAGGAGGTCCTGCTGCAGGCTGCTTGGCCAGCCTGGAGTCCTGCTGTTGCAGGTGGAGATAAATCAGCAGGCTGCCTGCTTCTGAGTTCTCAACTGTACATAAAGATTTCAAAATGATCGCTTGAGTCCTTTATCTGCTGTCTGGATCTGGCTTTTGTTTTGTGGTTTATGTCCCAGTCTTTAGCTTCTGAAAGATCCATTATCCTATTGTTGAACCCTGTTCTGGGTAACTATTGTCTTGGTAGACCCCTGGACTCTGCTAGAGGGGCAAGCTTGTAAAGACGCAAATGACATTCATTTCCTTTCAATAGTTCCTTTTTGTAATGGACCTTGACAGTCCCAGATGTGAGATTCCATGAGCAACATGTCAGGGCTTGTCTCCAGTGCAATCCATATAATCCCTTTGTGGTCATCTTACAATTCCAGGCTGTGGCGGTTCAAGAAAGCAGCTCACCACTGCCTTCTCAAGGGCAATTAGGGATGGGCAATAAATGCTGGCCTAGCCAGTGACGCTCACATCCCATGAGCAAATAAAAAACATCGGGTGACTTGTGGCAACGATCTTTTGGTTCAGCAAAGTTCATTTTTAAATAAGAAATTTTGATTTACATATTTTATGATTTCTTTCATGTCTTAGAGACATGTCACAATGATAAGGAAAGGTTAGGACAGTACTTGTGAATGGAGAGCTGCAGATAAGGTTAGTGACCTCTGGTTTGCACAGCTGTCATGGTTGCTGTCTCCCTCTTCCTCTTCCTCTACCCCACCCTCTCCTTCCTTTCCTTCCACTCCTTCTTCATCCTCCTCTTTCTGCTTTGCCTCTTCATTTTGTCATCTGGCAGTTGACAGTAAGGGCTGCTTCCTCAAGATGGCAAGGTTATGGAGTGTACGCAGGCAGTCTCAAATCTGGATAACCATTCAGCAATTTATTGCAGGGCTCCTTCATTAAACAGTCACAAAAATGGAAGTTTGTTTGAGGATACCAATTGTATGCACAATGATGTTCCTCAAACTTGGAGGGCTGTCACAGAAATAAGGAGGTGTCAGTGCTGCCAAGGTAATAGGTACACAGAATCACAGAATCACACAGTGCAGAAGAGGCTAATCGGCCCATCGAGTCTGCACCGACACGTGAGAAACACCTGACCTACATACTTAATCCCATTTACCAGCACTTGGCCCATAGCCTTGAATGTTATGACCTGTCAAGTGCTCATCCAGGTAATTTTTAAAGGATGTGAGGCAACCCGCCTCCACCACCCTCCCAGGCAGCGCTTTCCAGACCATCACCACCCTCTGGGTAAAAATATTTTTCCTCACATCCCCCCTAAACCTCCTGCCCCTCACCTTGAACTTATGTCCCCTTTTGACTGACCCTTCAACTAAGGGGAACAGCTAGTCCCTATCCACCCTGTCCATGCCCCTCATAATCTTGTACACCTCGATCAGGTCGCCCCTCAGTCTTCTCTGTTCCAATGAAAACAACCCAAGTCTATCCAACCTCTCTTCTTAACTTAAATGTTTCATCCCAGGCAACATCCTGGTGAATCTCCTCTGCACCCACTCCAGTGCAATCACATCCTTCCTATGATGTGGTGACCAGAACTGCACACACTACTCCAGCTGTGGCCTCACCAAGATTCTATACAACTCCAACATGATCTCCTTACTTTTGTAATCTATGCCTCGATTGATAAAGGCAAGTGTCCCATATGCCTTTTTCATCATTCCACTAACATGCCCCTCCGCTTTCAGAGATCTATGGACACACACGCCAAGGACCCTTTGTTCCTCAGAACTTGCTAGTGTCATGCTGTTCATTGAATACTTCCTTGTCAAATTACTCCTTCCAAGTGTATCACCTCACACTTTTCAGGGTTAAATTCCATCTGCCACTTATCTGCCCATTTGACCATCCCGTCTATATCTTCCTGTAGCCCAAGACACTCAACCTCACTATTAACCACCCGACCAATCTTTGTGTCATCCGCAAACTTACTAATCCTACCCCCCAAATAGTCATCTATGTTGTTTATATAAATGATGAATAATAGGGGACCCAGCACAGATCCCTGTGGTTTGCCACTGGATACTGGCTTCCAGTCACCAAAGCATCCTTCTGTCATCTCCCACTGTCTCCTACAACTAAGCCAATTTTGAATCCTCCTTATCAAATTATCCTGTATCCCATGTGCATTTGCCTTCTTTATAAGTCTCCCATGTGGGACCTTGTCAAAGGCTTTGCTGAAATCCATATAAACTACATCAAGTGCACACCTGGTCACCTCCTCAAAAAATTCAATCAAATTTGTTAGTCATGACCTCCCTCTGACAAATCCATGCTGACTATCCCTGATCAAACCTTGCCTCTCCAAGTGGAGATAGATTCTCTCCTTCAGAATTTTTTTCAATAGTTTCCCTACCACTGATGTGAGACTCACTGGCCTCTAGTTCCCTTATCTCTGTAACCCTTCTTAAATAGCGGAACCACATTAGCTGTTCTCCAGTCCTCTGGCACTTCCCCTGTGGCCAGAGAGGAATTAAAAATTTGGGTCAGAACCCCTGCGATCTCTTCCCTTGCCTCCCTCAGCAGCCTGGGACACAAATCATCCGGACCTGGAGATTTGTCCACTTTTAAGCCTGCCAACACCTCCAATACCTTGTCACTCCCTTATCAATTTGCTCAAGAACCTCACAGTCTCTCTCCCTGAGTTCGACACCTTCATCCTCCTTCTCTTGGGTGAAGACAGTTATGAAGTATTCGTTCAACATTCTACCGATGTCCTCTGGCTTCACCCATAGGTTGCCCCCTTGGTCCCTGATGGGCCCTACTCTTTCCCTGGTTATCCTCTTTGCTTTGATGTACTTATTGAATATCTTGGGATTTTCCCTACTTTTACCAGATTTGCATGTTCTGCCTGTGGTCAGCCAGCTGCCCATTGGGAGAGTGAAATCCCTTTCTACTATTGAAGATTGCAGAATTCACATGGGAGTGTGCAAGCAAGGTGCATGCAGTCAATTTCACCTTGCCCCGTGGGGAAGCCTGCCATATGTGAGCAGAACATGGTGATCTCTCTTCCTCCGATGTAGTTAGTTCTCTTTGTTAATAACTCCTGTTGCAATTTGAAATGAGCCCATTCTATATAAGTTTTAACAAACAGATTCTTTGACGGCCACAAACAGGCAGTACTGTCCTTAACCTGCTTTGAGGCTGCAATTGTGGCTGCAGATGCTGACATATCTCAATGACAACCACCTCATGCACTGTAATTGAGGTAGGAGAAATCTTCCCTGAAAACCCTCAGCTAATATGACCTTCAGTTAAATACCATATTCCCTTTCCCCCACCACCTCTCTCTTTTCACAGCTCGACCTGCTCTGTGGTATCACCCTTCTAGCTCCAAGTCATAATCCAGCCCAAGAGGTAACCCTACCAGGTCACCCATGTCTGGGACAACTTTTTTGTATCGTATAAAATAGCTACATCACTACAGGGGCAAACAGGCTGTAGATTAGCGGAACTTTCAGCCACTCTAGAACTCATACAAAATGCATATTTATAATTCTAACTGCAGCCGGAAATAATAAACCAAGCAACTAATCTCTAGATACTGTGTAGCCCCTTTAAACAGTGCTGTTAGGGATTCTTCATGCTATTTACCTTCATGTGCTGCTGATTAAGGTAAAGGCATCCTGGTTTCATTGTTGAGTCCCAAAATGGTAGTGGGGCTTGAAATCAACATTGCACAGTGATTAACATCATGATTTGCCTGTGCGACATGGTGTTGGGCAGTCAGTAGGTGCACATGCAGTTTACTAAGATGGCACACTGTGCAATTCCCATCAGGAGTGTGTGTGACGATTATGGATGCCATTTTGAAACCTTAGATGGTTGTGTAACACCTGAAATTGAGTGCTACACATCCCTATTTAACCCAGTCTGTTTCTTTCAATCATTTAATCTCCCTTAATTCTGTTATTTTCCTGAGCAGATTGCACTGTTTTTCTTTGTTCGTGACTTTTTTTTACATTTTTGAATTCAACGTGATTATATCAAAATTATTGATGGCAATCATGTTTATACAGGTGTTACCCTCTTTATTTTCATATTACAGTATACTTGTTTTCGAAGATATGCTACGATATTTCCAATGGAAATGTCATTTATCATTGTCAGTTCACCAGCCATTGTATTTCTCATGTCACAGTACAAGTGAACAGTTGCTTTTTATCTGGCAAATATTTACACTTGATAAATGTGCTCCTTGTATGTTGTGCTTTTTGTGAAAGCTATTTGGTTGGGGTAGGTCATTGCTTAACTGGGTACTGTCGTCCTGGTAAAGTGATTTATATGCCAACCTTCCAAGCTTATAAACAGAAACATGCAATGACACAGTGACATCATTGCATCACCTATTAAAATTGTTAAAACACCATGTGTAAACACCATACGGTGATTGTTTGCACAGAATTAACATTTCCAGCAGAAATCAGAATATTCAATGCACACTGGCTATTCCAAAAGCTGAACCAGCCAGGTGTCTTACCAAAGGTAAGCCTGCTTCTTTTTGTCGAATTACCAATCTCTGCCTCTGTCCTACACAGAATTAAGCTGGTGACATTGAGGAGGCATGATGACTGGGTGCTTGTCCTAAATAGTCGAGTTAATTATTCGTTATCAAATTAAGCAAAACAGAAATAACAAAAAAATTCACTAAAACTACAAGCTTCAAATTTACAATGTGCAGTATTAGCATACAAAGACTTAAAATTAATGGGTTAAAGCCTACATTAAAATCTTGAACGGGGAGTCTATACAAATTAAGTGTTTATAGAATAATGTCACAGCCAGTCATTTTAAAGCCATATCATAGAACCTGCAGCACAGAAAGAAGCCATTCAGTCAATTGTATCTGTGCCAGTGCTCTGATAGCAAAGAGCTATCTAAATAGTCCCACTTATAGGTCTGAAAATTGTTCCTTTTCAAATATGTATGTCTGTCTTTTAAGTGTTTTTACTCCCAACGATATTCTGCTGTCCAAGTGGCAGTGAAATTAGGATGGCAATTAATAACTGACATCCAGAGATAACAAGATGCACAGTTTGGGCTTGTGTGGCATATGAATTGGGTAAAGATGTTATTAATGTTGAAAATACGAAGTCCTCTGAAACTAAAGCTTCAAATTCACTATGCAACATTAAATTGACTTATGTTGATATTCAAATAAAATTGGCTAGATTTCAGCTCTTCCACCTGGAGGAAACAATTAATGGTGTCCCATAAATGATGGACATTTACCTACTGGGCTGTTGATACTATCACTATGGCCACATCAATGTTCGCCAGGTTCTACTGCTAGGCCACTAGAATCAGGCGGTAGACCCTTCTAAAATGGAGATCAGCATCTTATGATGTTGCATTGGAACCTTGCTTGTCATTTTTACAGGACAGAGCCTATGCCATGAACACACCAACAAGCACGAATTGAAGGTCCAAGCGAACCCCAGGCTGGGCTGCTGCTGCTCCAGCTCCTACACCCACTGCTGATCCGAGTTCTGCTGCCTCCTCAAGAACTAACCTTGTCACCTGATATTGTGGCACACCAGAACCAGGAGTCTGCCGACAGAAGTTGGTTTCCGGTCACAGCCCTTTGATCCCTTGTAAATGAGACCCAATTCTCAAAATAGGCCATGGGCAGGATTTTCAGCTCAGCGTGTGGGTGCGCGCCCAACGCGCACGAGTGTGAAACAGCGAGTGGTGACGTCAGGTGAGCATCCCGACGTCGTCGCGCACTTGCGCGATATTTCGGCCGATGGGCATGCTGCTGACTTTCGCGTGTGCCCGCCGACAAATAAAAGGGCCATTGAGCTCCTGAATCACTTAATTAAATTGAATTTTTCACCACCCTTCCAACCTCATGTTTGGCAGGTGGGCGAATGGATCAGGCAGCCTTTACATTTTTGCAAAACCTCATCCACGGGCGGATTGAGGCTTTGAACAGTGGCTTAAAAAAACAATAAAACATTTTAAAACTCATATTTCACATGTCCCTGTTCATGTGACAGAGTCACATGTGGGGACATGTTTTCTTATTTTTGAAATCTTTATTTTTAATGTTAAAAATCTTCAGCTCCCTGAGGCAGCTCTGTACCTTCAGGGGGCTTTCACTTCAGTGCTCGCGCTCTTCCTGCTCCCACCCAGGCAGCGCTGAGGTTATCAGCGCGTGTTTCATGTTGGCTGCCCGTTAATTGGCCAGCCAACGTGAAATCACAGTTGGGGTCCAATTGCGGGCAGCAGACTGTTGTGCAGCTGCTCCTGGGCCCACCCGACACGCCCACCTGACGAGGGGAAAATCCTCACCCTTGCTTCCCTGCCACCCTCAGGATACTGATATGGAAAGCCAGCCAGTCAATGATATTGAAACTGTTGAAGGTACGAATACAGAAAATAATTTCTAGAACATTCAGATAACGTCAATACAGACTCTTGCTCAACAAGACCACCAAAAATCAGGCATACAATTCAGTCCACCAGATCTTGGGTGAAGGTCCATCCTGCATTCAATGCAAGCAATCTGGTGCAATGCTTGATTGGTAAGTGGTAAGAAATTCAACTTTTCGTACCCAATGATGTTAGCATGAGGCCCAAATGAAACTGTTGCTTGTGCTTGATTTGATCATGATTGACGAGTTGACAATGCAGCTCACAAAATTTATTGGCAGCTTGCCAGTTGTGGAGTGAGGTGATTTGAGTGCCATTTAAAGGAAGCCTGGACCTCCTAAAAGGACATACATTTTGGCTGTATTCACAGATGGATCTTAGGGTGGAATTTTTCATGCCCGTTGGCATCATGTGTCATGAGGCCTGAGGAGGTAATATGGCAGGAAGACCAAAAATCGGTTTCACGCCATCGTGAGAAGAGTTTGCGGTCGTCCGTTCCGCCTCTCAATAGCGGGCCGCGTTTTTGACCTCCGCACGTTGGGAATGTCATTTTAATACATCTGCTTATCATTATAAGCCCTGCTTGCCGGAATCATCTACTTACCACCCCCGTTGGTGGAAAACACGCCGGTGCAGAACATGTCTTGACAATTGTGACATATAGAAGTCGGGGGACTCGCCCTCAGGGCCGTGCTCACATCGCGGGCACCTGAGGAGCAGAAGATGCTGGAGTCTGACAGCTATTGGACCCTGCAGGAACACATGCATTGCATGCTGGGTGGACATGGCTCTGCCGCGAAGCAGCTCACAGAAGGTGGAAGGTCACTGTTGAGGGTCTGCTTCGGGACATCAGTGTCTTGACCATGGTCTGCTATGGATGATTGTCAGGGAGGTGGAAAGGAAGGTTCAGCTGTGACTGGAGAGGAAGGTGTACCAGGGTGGGGGGATGGGTGAGGTTGGAAGGGGGTCATGATGGTGTTGGCAGGGAGCGGGGGTGAAGTTGGGATATGATGGTGTCAAGGGCGTGATGTTGGGGGTGGGGAATGATGGTGCCGGGGGTAAAAACAGGTAACTATAGGCCAGTTAGCTTTAACACCTGCCATTGGGAAAATGTTAGAGTCTATTATAAAGGATGTAACAGCAGAGCAGTTAGAATTACATAATCTAATCAAGCAGAGTCAACATGGCTTCATGAAGGGGAAATCATGCCTGAAAAATTTATTAGATTTCTTTGAGGAGGTAACTAGCAGGATAGATAAAGGGAAATCAGTAGATGTAATATATTTAGATTTCCAAAAGGCGTTCGATAAGATACCGCATGTAAGGCTACTTAATAAGATAAGAGCTCTTGGTGTTGCAGGTAGTATATTAGCATGGATAGAGGACTAACTAATAGAAGACAGAGTTTGGATGAGGGGGCTTTTTCAGGATGGCAACCTGTAACTAGTGGAGTGCCAAAGGGATCAGTGCTGGGGCCTCAATTATTACAATATAAATGACTTAGATGTGGGAAGTGAATGTACTATCACCAAATTTGTGGATGATACAAAAATAGGTGGGAAGGCAAATGGTGAGGATGACACAAGGAGTCTACAGAGGAATATAGACAGGTTAAGTGAGTAGGCAAAAATGTGACAGGTGGAATATAATGTGGGAAAATGTGAGGTTATGCACTTTGGCAGGAAGAACATAGGAGCTGAATATTATTAAAATGGAGAAAGACTGCAGAAGGCTGCGGCACAGAGGGATTTGGGAGTCCTTGTGCATGAATGAAAAAACTAGCATACAAGTTCAACAGAAAATAGGGAAGGCAAATGGAATGTTGGCCTTTATTTCAAAGGGAATGGAGTATAAAAATAGGGAAGTCTTGCTAAAACTATACAAGGCACTAGTTAGACCACAGATAGAATACTGTGAACAGTTTGGTCCCCTTATCTAAGAAAAGATATACTGACATTGGAGGCAGTCCAGAGAAGGTTCACTAGGCTGATTCTGGGTATGGAGGGATTTTCTTATGAGGAGAGGTTGGGTAGGTTGGGCCTGTACTCATTGGAGTTTAGAAGAATGAGAGGCGATCTTATTGAAACAAAAGATTCTTAGGGGGCTTGACAGGGTAGATGCTGAGAGGTTGTATCCCCTTGTGGGGGAGTCTAGGACCAGAGGGCATAATCTCAGAGTAAGGGGTCACCCATTTAAAACAGAGGAGGAATTTCTTCTCTCTGAGGGTGGTGAATCTGTGGAATTCTTTACTGCAGAGGGCTGTAGAAACTGGGTCGTTAAGTATATTTAAGGTGGAGATAGACAGGTTTTTAATCAGTAAGGGAATCAAGGATTATGGGGAAAAGGCAGGAAAGTGCAGTTGAGGATCAGCCATGATCCCATTGAATGGCAGAGCAGACTCAATGGGCCGAATGGCCTACTTCTGCTCCTACGTCTTACGGCCTTACGGGTGAGGTTTGGCAAGCGGGAGTACAGGGGGAGGACGGTGTAATGGGTGAGATTACAACATCGGGAGAGGTAGGTGTAAGGGGGGAGCAGGTGTAAGGGAAGGAGTTTGGGGGAGAAGGAGTTAGGAGGCAGGAAGGATTCCAGGAATGTGGAAGGTGTTTTCAGTGGGGAAGGAAGGAGTCTGTGGGGAGAAGAAGGAGTAAGGGTGAAGGAAGGAGTAAGGGGGGATGTCCAGGTGAACGTGCAAGGAAGGGGTCTGTGCTGTCAACGACTGCCTCCTGGAGAGCGAAATGAGGGAGGGCATGGTAGGAGGGAATGGCAACAATGAGAGAGGGCAGAGTGAGCCAGTAGGTTGGGAGGTTGAAGTTGTAATGGTAGCGGTAGAAGGGACGGCAAGTGTGGTTGGTGGGGACTCGGAAGGTGGGAAGAGAAGGTCGGGGAGGTCAATATGGATAGGGATGGGATTCTCAGGAAGGTAGGAAACGTGCACGTTCACCTGGGCATCCCGGAAAGAAAAGGGTTCTGGCTGGCAGGTGCCAATGTGGGGGTGAAAGGTGGTGCCGGGGAGTCAACAGTGACGGGGGAAAGGACATGGGTGAATTTCGTTTATTCTTTTATGAGACGTGAGCATCCCTGGTAAGGCCAGCATTTGTTGCCCATCCCTAATTGCCCTTGAACTGACCTTGTTAGGTCATTTCAGAGGGCTGTTAAGAATCAACCACATTATATACATGCAAACATACAGATTAGAAGCAGGAGAAGGCCACTCGGCCCCTCGAGCCTGCTCCACCATTCAATAAGATCATGGCTGATCTGAATGTAACCTCAACCCTACATTCCTGCCTGCCCCCAATAACCTTTCACCCGCTTGCTTATCAACAATATATCTACCTCAGCCTTAAAAATATTCAAAGACCCTGCTTCCACCACCTTTAGAGGAAGAGAGTTCCAAAGACTCTCAACCCTCTGAGAGAAAAAATTTCTCTTCATCTCTGTCTTAAATGAGCGACCCCTTAATTTTAAACAGTGACCCCCTAGTTCTAGATTCCCCCACAAGAGGAAACATCTTCTCCACATCCAAGTCAAACCCCTCAGGATCTTATAGGTTTCAATCAGGTTGCCTTTTACTCTTCTAAATTCCAGTGGATACAAGCCTAACCTGCCCAACATTTCCTCATAAGACAACCCGCCCATTCCTGATATTAGTCTAGTAAACCTTCTCTGAACCGCTCCTAACTCATTTACATCATTCCTTAAATAAGGAGGCAAATACTGTACACAGTACTCCAGATGTGGTCTCACCAGTGCCCTGTACAACTGAAGCATAACTTCCTACTTTTGTATCCAATTCCCCTCACAATAAATGATAACATTCTATTAGTTTTCCTAATTTCCTGCTGTTCCAACATACTAGCCTTTTGTGATCCATGAGGATGTTTCCTCTTGTGGGAGAATCTAGAACTAGGGGTCACTGTTTAAAAATAAGGGGTCGCTCATTTAAGACAGAGATGAGGAGGAATTTTTTCTCTCAGAGCGTAGTGAGTCTTTGAGGGTAGTGAGCCTCCCCTCACGAATTCTGTCAATGAAGCCGAAAGACTTCATTACACATTATTCAGTGAAAGTGAATATATTCTCAGATTATAAAGTGACAAAATGTGTTCACCCATGCAACCACCTGTGATCAGAAATTCTTAATTTTTCTAGATCTACCACTTCTTCTAGGTGCTGCCCTGACATCTGTAGCAGGGGTGAAGACAGACTGTGCATTGGCTGGCCCTGTTCCCTCTGATGACTTTGGTGTGGGTCCTCTGGAGAGATGAGACCTTTGGGGCCCCAGCTTGCTTTGGCTGTCCTCCTGTGGGCCAACTGCTCCCTGTGCAGTGACAGGGGACAAGGCTGAGGGGGTCACAGCCAAAGGGGACTCGGACGGAGTGGACAGCCTCTGAGATTCCTGGGTGGATGACCCAGGGGTGTCCAGGTGCCGCTCCCTGTTAACCAAAGTAGAGATAATTAGTGCATGGCAGCAGAATCAAAAGCAGGAGAGAGAGCCCTCACATTTGTTTTGAGAGAGGGATGATATGGTGCAGGATCCTCATGTGGATGTTTGCCTCAGACTTCACTGGTGCCCCAGGCACAGTCCACGTTCCTCACCAGTCAGCGTGAAGGCACGCTCCTCAAAGTGCGTGAGGAGTCTACTGCGAGCCACTCCACCCCTGTTCTGGGACCTTTTCCTGCTGATATGAGCAGGTATCTCCTGCATGAAAATAGATGGAGGGAGTGTGAGCAGGACACATGTTTGTGTGGTGAGTGGAGCAGGATGAAGACATGAGCTCCAGTGGATATGAGCCTGATGGAGATGTGACGGTATGTGCGTGTGAGTTGTCCTTTGATGTGTGAGATCCCTGTGGATGTGTGATGGATTTATGAGTGTGTGAGTTGACAGTGCTGAGAATAGTAATTTACCCTAGCAAAACAGGACCATTCATCCTCTTTCTGCACTGGGTGGCTGTCCACTGCCACCACTTCCCATGCAGGAGTGGTGACCTTGCTTGCTGGCCTTCACCCAGAGCAGGGGTGGAGGACATCTTGGCAGGCCTCCACAGTATTCAAAAGGCATTCCAGGGATGCATCACTAAATCGGGAGGCTGCAGTCTTCTTGTCTTTCGGAGCCATGTCTTCTGTGCAGCAGTCCTGGGTTGGAAGCACTAAGAAATGTGTGCACGGCTGCACTTTAATTATGGCACCCGGCATGACGAAGTGGCAAGGTGACGCCGTAGTGGGTGAATTGGAGGCAGCCCACCAGCGGAATGGCATGTTTCCCAGGAATGCATGATTAATGAGGTGAGACTGGGACAATGCAGCGCGAAAACCCGCCATTGCAGCCAGCTGGTAAAACATCCTTTCTTCTGCCTGCTAGCGCACTTAACGCAAATCTGGGATGATTCCACCCTTAGCCTCTGTAAAGTGAAGGTAGTAGTTAGGGGAAGTTTTGGACTGAGCCCAAGATTTTCAGATGCCAGTCTGTAGGTCGTTGTGGACAAAGTCAGCAGGAAGGAGTTGCTTTTCTTTTGTGGACATGAGAAGAGTGTCAAGGCAAATAGCCTGGTTGCAGTGGTCAGAGATGGCAGAGCCAACAAATGTGAGGAGCGTTACAGCCAACATCTTACTGCAACATCTCAGGAAATAATGATTTGACCAAAGCTTCTTAGGTGAGCTCCGCACTCAGCTATCTCTCATTCTGTGCTGGCCTTACACCACCCCACCTCTCACAAGACTTCCCTCTCCAATCCTTAGCATCCTTCTCCAATCAGAACACATTTCATTCCGCCTCTTTCAGATGCTAAGTGCTGACTCTGCACCCATGATGTTCCTCATTTCTCTACACCTGTGGCATCGTACATGCACATTCAACACTAGTCCACCCTGATACACATATCCATATAATCTTTCAGCAGACCTCACACTAAAAACACTTAATTTCTTCTTGAAGAAAAGCTGGCACATAATATCTCGGAGTAGATGAAGATTGAAAGCAGGTTTCCACCATCTCTACAAATTCTGTCCCTTTTGGAAAAGGCTTCACCGGAATTCATGGGCAGAAGTTAAATCAGGCGCTATGTAACAACCGAGGCCAGGGATATGCTGCAAAGGGACTTGGCCATCTTACCATCTTTTTCATTTATCACATTCTCTACTTGACAACCTGGTATTGATTTGAGCTGTCACTCATCTGTCTATGCTAACCCTTGCCACTAACTGCTAACCCTGGTCACTCACTTCTCTTTCCACAGTCATCAGAAGCAATAAGTCCAGATGCAGCAGATGAAGAGGAGAGAAGCCCTCCTATAGACATACCATCACTTAACTTTATCTTTGCAAGCACCAACTCAGAAATGGACTCCCCATGCAGTTTAAATGGTCAGTTAGCAGTGCCTACACTTGGAGATCCACTGAGCACGAATGCACAGCAGGTAGAATGGCGATGAAGATGGCCTAGCTACCAACTCACCAGAGGGCACGCCTCATGCTAGCCCCAATGCAGAGGGCATAGGTGTTGACTTCAAGACCCCAGCCTATAGAAGAAAACTGATGGCTGTGCACTACCCATTTCTCAGTGAGCCTGCACATATCAGATAGTATGAAGGAGACCAACTTTTTTGGGGTCATTGCTAATGAACTAGAAACCAAGCAGTGAACCATGAAGCATGTTTATCTCCATGGCCAATGCAGCAAGGCCTTTAGTTTTTGGAGCCTTTGGTGACAGCTCTGAAAGCTTCAGCGGAAGATTATATACGGCTGTCATAGTGGCTCTGTGTTCCAACACCTCCACCAGTTTGCCAAGCATGTAGGAAACCATGGATAGGGACTTCCAAACAGGCACATCACTCCTGCACTCTATTCTTGTGCAGAACCAAGGAATGGGTGAAGTACAGGCCCATGTGGATAGCTGTGGCGGCATAGGGGAGGCACATGTTCTCTGTCATGATGGCCTTTAGTAAGGTACCACATGGGAGATTACTGGAGAAGATTAAAGGGTGTCAAGTTTGAGGGAGGATAGCACATTGAACTAAATTCTATTTGGAAGGGAGAAGACTGAGAGTAAAGGGCTAATTTTAACCCTGCACCCACTTTAAGAAACATTCATACTTATCCATATTAAAAGCACATTAAAGGTCGCACATCTAATTTAAATGGCCGTGACAGGTATTGATGATGTAATTTGGATGGCCATGCCATTTTAACCATGTGGATGACTACATTTTGCATAGTCTTGTGCCAACCAGTTTGACAGTAAGGATTCAGGCTCAGGTAGGTTCTATTTCTGGACTCGCAACATAACTTGGACCTGCCCTGCCCAGGGCTCCTAACCCCATACTTCCCCGTACTCCACCCCAACTGTGAACTTCCCTCTACCACCAGCTCAGTCCTTGCATACCTTGCTGTCAATCATTTCTATGGATCTTCATGAGTGACCTGAACCCCTACCAATTTTGTCTCCCACTCATAGGTGAGAAAATCATTCTCACTAGCTTTCCGTGGAGGTCATTTTTGGTGCATGCAAATGAAGTGCAGGAATTAAAACCTCCCAATTCTCATTCAAGGGAGGTAGAAGATTTGTCACCTGCTTCAGGACCTACACCCTTGATCCCATTACAAAGTGAAACCCTCCCTCTGAAGTTAAAAGAAGTTTTTCAAACTGGTTGGAAGTAGGTTGTGGTACCCCTAAGGGTTACGTTCTGGGCCTGGTTCACCTTGTATATCAATAGTTTAGATGTACGCCTAAAGGGAGTGATGTCAAAATTTGCAGGTGATGTTCAAGTTGGAGTTACAATTGATTATTTAGAAGACCAAAGGAAACTTCAAAGTGATATTATAAGATGGGGGGATGAGATCAAGAGTAGCAGATGGAATCCACGTCAGTAAAGATGAAGAGATGAATTTTGGTAGTAAATTAACAGCAATAATTACACTCTGCCTGTGAGAGACCAGAGGAACTTTGAGCTACAGGTTCACAGAACATGAAAGGCAGCACTCCAGGCTAATAAGTGTGGAATAAAATCTACTGGAATTCTAGATTTTATCTCAAGAGGTACATAATATAAAAGCCTAATGGTAATCATAAGCTTATATAAACCCTGAATAAGACCTCAGTTAGACTACATTGTGCAATATTGAGCTGCACACTATAGCAAAAATATCAAGGTTTTAGACAGGATACAATGCATATTTACAAAGATGCTACCCAGTGTGATAAAATTATAAGAAACTTTTGAAAAATTGTTTTTTTATTAGAGCAGTGCAGATTGCAAAAAGTTATATTGAAGAATTTTAAATTGTGGAAGGATGGGACAGGGTATATAGAATCAGAATGTTTTCAAGAGTTAACGGATCAAGAACAAGGGGCCATTAAGGCAAGTTTAATATAATTAGAACAGAGTTGAGAGGCTGTAGAATTTACTTCCAGGGTTCATGGTTGAGGCTGAAACTATGCCAACCTTCACAATTAGATTGGATAGATGGATGAAGGAAAATGAGAAAAAAAAGATATGGAAACAGGGTCGTTAAATTTGATTGGAACTGTTTGCTTGAGTGGAAAGTTAATGTCACCAAATGGTCAAAATGGTCAGCTTACATGTTGTAACTTTCAAATTATTTAATTTTGCAATCATTGGAATAGCCAACAAAAGAGAGGCTTGTTTTTATAATGTCTCTCATGGTCTCAGAACATTCCAAAGTGCTTTAAAACCAATGAAATATTTTGCATTTTGTAATGTAGGAAAAATGGCAGTCAATTTGCACAAGGCAAGGTCCCACAACAGCAATGCGATAACGACCGGATAATTTGTTTCAGTGATGCTATTTGAGAGAGAAATTTTTGCCAGCACACCAGGAATAACTACCCTGCTCTTCTTTAAATAGTAACATTTTATCTTTTACATCCACCTGAGAAGACAGCCAGGGCCACAATTTAACATCTTATCCAAAGGCTGGCACTTCCAAGAGCTCTATATATTTTGTAGAAGTGCCAGCCTGAATTATGTACTCAAATCTCTGGAGTGGGACTTGAGAGCGCAGTCTTCTCACTCGGGTGAGAGATGAAAAGTGAACTACGGCTGATGCTGTACTAGAGCACCAATTTACAAAAAAGAGCCCTTATGGCACACTAGGACCTGAATGCAGACAGAGTGCAGTTGCCTTTAGTCTGATCTGATTTTCATAAGGAAGCAGTGGGAAATATTACTTGTGTACATTAGACCGAAGAGGAGAACGTTTAAACTTACCGGAGTTCTTTGGAGAGGTAGGGTAACCTTTCAGGGAGGTAAGGTACCCTATTGGATATGGTCTCAGGGCACCTTTGGGACAGGTCAAGTGCCCTTTCGCAGAGGTCAAGTTCCCTCCGGGAATGCTTAAAGTAGACATGAATATGTGTGAAAAGTAGATAAACTCATTGTAATTGTCAAGGGAGATGTCAGAGGGAACTGTCAAAGGAAACTGCCAAGATGTCAAGGCATTTAAATATTCTGCCCTTTAAATATTTGAGAAAAACTGTCTGCAATACTGAAAAATATCAGTGTTTGCTATTTCACTTTATTGACATAAGCTTGAAGGTTACCATTACAGGATTAATGCATGGTGACTGGTTTCACATCCTATTATTATCACAGCGGGGTGCCTGTCAGTTCACAGTTTGATTGACAGGTCAAGGGTGCTTATAAAGTCTTTCATGTGAGACTATGAATACAAATGCTTGTTCTTATAAGGGCTTAAAGGAAATTAAATGTAGTGAATGGTTTTTTATCAATGACAATTTTTTTTGAAATAGTGAGTTCATGAATAGACTAATTAAGAACTATATTTAATCTCAGCATGGGTCCAAATGTCTGCCCATGGAGGATACTGGGTGAGTTGGCATAGAGGTTGTAAGGGCAAAGAGTGATGGGTAGGGTGTATGGTTTGGTATGAGTTGCACTATGTTGGCATTGGGATTATAAAGGCCTTGGGGGTAGGTGGAGGGGTATAGGTTGACATGAAGGGTATGAAATGCCATGGGAGTGTGGTTGGGATCATGAGGTGGCATGGGCTTTCATGGATGGGCATGGGCAGTGTGTGGGGGGTGAGGGGTGAGTTCTGGATGGTTATTTTTAGTCCCATTCTTTTTTTCACAGCTGGAACAAAGTGCCGGATCACCAAGATGAGCCTTTTGTCCAGCCCACCTCCACACCCAGCACTCCTTGAGGCTGGCCATGAACTCTTTCCGGGCTATGGCAGGTTTCACATAAAACCCCGACCCCGGAATGAAAATCTGAACTTCCGAGGCACTTTCTCAGGAGTTGGGCTCACAGAGCCGGGAATTCATCTGAGACTACGTGCCTGAAACAAGAGTAAAAATGTAGGCCTAGGTTTTTGCAAAATGGTGACCTTTAGTTTTCAATATGTATATTGACATTTGAAAAGTAAATAATTTGGAAAAAGTTTTTTGACGTACTGTCTCTTTCTATTGGTGTCCCATTTCCTGGTTTCTAACCTCCACCACCAGGCTGATTGTTGAGAGCATTTGAGGGCTTTGGCAATCCTCCCCCTTGTTACAGAGGCCATTGGTGCCCACCCCACTCGGTGCATATAGTGAGGGCCTTGGCAGGCCTCCCCTAAGCCAATATAGTATGCCAGCTCAGTTTCATCACTGTCATATCTGCCCCAGTCTAAAGGTTATCTCCAAGGCCCTGCTCCCACTTTCTTATCCCGTTGCTCTCCACTTTCCCTCCTCCCCAGCCTCCTGCTCTCACCTCCTTCTCTCCCCCATTTCAATGAGGTAAAGTCCAAACATTTTGGAAGGAAATAGTCTTTGCAAACATTGGCCTAATATATTTTTCTTTTAGTCTGGCTTTACTGATATTAGTGACCTGTGGACTGAATTGTTAAAACAGGTCAGTCCCATTAAAATATGGGATAAATGTATATTGTCCATCTTGAATAGGCAAAACCCTACTTTATTAGAAAGTTGCTTGGTCAAAATTGTTGCAAATCAGTCAGTTTCTTTTAAGAGTTAAGCATAACTAATTGTAGATATCCCTGAGGCAAATAATAAAGAGTTGTTGATTTTTCAGTGAATAGAATAAAGAAGAAAGCCATAAGGCCTGAAATAAATTATTTATACGCACAGCTGGAAAGAAATTCAAAGTGACTTGAAATTTGATTGTAAAAAGATGGGCAACAAAGCTGTGAATTTTAACAGACAACTTAATTTATGAGTTCTTTCATTTGAGCCATCCACTAATAGCAAATATCAAATAACTGCTCTACCATTAAAATGATATCAGGACTTAAGTATGACTGAGTGGGCTCCTCTTGGCTCAGTTAACAGCACTTTCAACTTTGAGACAGAGGATTGTTGTTTCTAGATTTGCATAATATCTACACTTTAATGCAGTGATGCAAAAAGTATTACACTGTTGGAGGTACTGTCATTTGAATTAGATGTTGAACTGGATTCATGGCTATCTGTTTCATGTTGGTAAACAGCAGAATCTAAAATTTCATCGCCCTTTTTGGGGTATGGAGGTAGCAAAACACATGTAGTCTGTGCCTGATTCTGTTAAGTCATGCAGCACACAAACTTCATAAAGCCTCCTCATTTGCCTGAGTGCAATATGCAGCTGAGCAAGACCTGCTCACTGGCTGCATGCTCAACAGGGAGCCGAGCAGTATGGTTTAATTAGCCTCCAGCTCTTAAAGGCAGTTTGCTCCTCTTAAAGGGAATCTGCACTGACTGAAAGCAAGTTGCTGCTGACTGCCAGCACTGCAATTGGTTCCAAGAAGAAACCAAACAAAATGAGCAACAGGTCAGAGAGAGGACTTGAAGTTTCACAGGTGCATCTTAGTGATGGAAGCCAATAGGAGGAGAGAGACCTTGATTCTGCAAGGGGCCAGAAAGCCCTCAAGGCATGCCCTCCAAAGGCAAAGAGAGCAGGTAGTTAGGGAGTCAATGCAAGGGATCTGGACCCAAGAACATGGCATCAGTTCTGGAAAAAAAAATCACTGACTTCACCCAGGTGGTCAATGTCACATGACATATCCAATACATCACACTATCCATCTCTTGCCATGCTCAATACATACAATTCTATCAATGCTGTTATCTATGGAAGTGCTGTTTGATATCACGATCTGACCACTCGGGGCAGAATTTTACAGCCCCCTTTTGGCAGGAGCAGGTGCATAAAATGCCGCTATTGACTTTGGCAGGACTGTAAAATCCCAGTGGCGTAAAACCCCTGATGCTTTCGACACACGCATCTCTCAGATGGGCACCATGCAAGCCTAACCAGAAGTGGCTGGATGCACAGCACAAAGCATTTATAGATTTTGGGGCTTCCATAGCTGTTGCATAAATGCACTCTGGAGCCCAATTTCATATCCTGGGATAGAAACAGAAAGTGCTGGAAATACTTGCTGGCCTGACAGCATCTGTGGAGAGAGAAGCAGAGTTAATGTTTTGAGTCCAATATGATACTTCTTCAGAACTGAGGGGAAATGTGATGGGTTTTATACTGTCAAAGAGAGAGGAAGATCAAAAGGGAAGGTCTGGGATAGGGTAGTGGAGAGGAGAGGTTAAATGACAAATATGTCATGGAACAAAAGGCAAAGGGAGCGGGAATATTTGTAGTAAAGAAAGAAAGCATTTGTCAAGAGTGAGCGTGAATGGTAGAATAATAAACAGCTCCTTCTGAAAGCAAAAACATGAAAAACAAAATGCAGCAAATGGCAAAAAAGAATCAAAATGGGGGTCAGAGTTCGTGGTCTGAAATTGTTGAACTCAATGGGCAGAATCACCCCAGAAAGCGACAAAGTCCAATATTGGGCGGGGAAATTGGCGTGAGACTCGCCAATGGCAATGGCAGTTTTGTCTGCTGTATTGTGTGCCACTTTGTTTAAAAAATTAAGAGGCACGGGTTTTACGTTGGGTCGCTGGTGGCGTAGCCTCTGATTCGCTTGCCCCACTGTGACCTCAGGCCTTCAGTAAACCGGGCGCCATATTTAAAGGCTGGCCCTGCACAGAGCGAGCGCTCTTCCAGGGACTGGAAACTGCTGGGAACTGATGGCTGCCAAAGGGGGGAAACATGCTGCCCCAGATATAGCGATGCCTTCCCCGAGTGCCTATTGGATGCAATGAGGCCAGCCACGAAATCTACTGCTCCCGCTCTGGGTGAAGAACCTCATCCAAAGTGACAAATCCAGCACGCGAGGCGGTGGCAGCGGTGATCAGTGCCAACGCACTCCAAAAGAGGACGGCCACCCAGTGCCGAAAGAGGATAAACGATCTGCTCTGTTTCGCCAGGGTAAGTCACTCTTCTCAATACTCTCAACTCACACACTCACAAACACATCACATATCCACAGGGATCTCACTCACTGCCAGTTCAAGCAACATTGCCAACCACTCTCTCACACACGCCTTTATCTGCTCTGCAGATTGTGTCCTTATCCCATTCATGGCACCACTCAGCACTCAGAAATGCCAGGCATCCTTCTCATCTGGCCTGACAGGTGTCCTGCTTACACTTCTCCATCGGTATTCAAGCAGGTATTCAAGCAGGTATTCAAGCAGGTATTCAAGCTGGCACACAACAAGAGGGAGAGGTCGCAGACTGGTGGATGAATGCCTGAAATCAAGGTCCTCACAGACTTTGAAAACAGAGCCAACCAGCTGACCGGCGAGGACCTGGACCGTTCCTGTGCTGACGGTGAGGCCAGTGCTGATCTACCAAGTGAGGATCCAGCAATGCAACATCCATCACGCAACCATGCTGTGAGTCAGTTCCCCTGTTCCGCAGTCTCCTGCCATGCACTAATTACCTCTCCTTGCTTTCGCAGGCACATCTGGGAAGCAGCTGAGGGAGTCCACAAGCCAGGTCCTCAACTCCAGCCCCGAGGACACCAGGAAAGACAAATTTGCAGACACCAAAATTGAAGACCCATCACAGCGGTCACCCACACCCTCCACCAGTACAGAGACACACAGCTTGGTGGGACCTAGTTCTAGGGTAGCCTTGGGGTCCCAATCTGGTGAGTATTACGCACTGTCTGATCCACAGCAGGCGGAGGCAGGGACTTCCCAGGTGTCTGGCACTCAGAGGACTGATAGAGGCCAGAAATCTGCTGAGTCCGAGTCAGATGAGGAGCCTCTGGACTCAGTCATACCTCAGTCACTGGAGCTGCAAAGGCAAGCTTGGGAACATCGGGAAGGGATGTCTGCTGCACTCCTCAGATTGCAAGGCACAATAGAGGAGTCTGTCCACCTTCAGTTGGCGGTGATGGTGCCGGCATGATAATGCACCAAGGTCAACACTGATGGCAGCTGCCATGGAGGCTTTGGTCCAGGACATTGGTCCTACACTGCTGCAGGAGCTGCACTCGATCACTTACTGGCATCCATCTGTGTTAACGTGAGATGGGTGCGGGGCATCTCGAGCTCACTCCAGCTGCCCCTTCCTCTCAAGGAGTCAGCCAGGGTAATCGGGCACCCATAGGGAGGAGGACCAGCAGGTGCACACCCAAGGTCAACAATCCAGGTGACTCCGGGAGTGTCCAGGCCTCCGAATCCCCTCTTCCTGTGACCCCAGCAGCTACAGCTCCAAGGCCGAGGAGGATGCCACTGCCACACAGCAGGACACCGAAAGCAGGCCGAGGCCCTCCAGGTCTCAGCCGTCCAGAGGGCGCCTGCCAAGGTCATCGCAGACACGGCACAGCAGTCAGCAGGTCACCTCCACCTCCACTGTGGATGTTCGGGGGAGCACAAGACATAGTGGCAGGGTTAGAAAGATCAAGAAGATGTAATTGCATAAAGTGGGCATAGGTGTTAATCAATGTACTTAATGTTGACCATTGTAAAAACACTCCATCTCGTCAGCATTCCTGACAGGTGACGGTGTGGGTGCTGAAGGGAACAGGTGATGCAGCCTGCCAAAGGATCAAGTTGTCTGAAAGTCCATGTGCCCGCTGTATCTCAGCAGCATCTCTACAATAGGACCCTCTTCACAGAGCCTATGTGTGCTGCCCTCAGCCAGACAGGTGTCAGACGTCTCCAGATGCAATGTGAAGATCTCAGGAGTGTCCTCAATGCATCTCATCACCATCCTCCTAAATCTTGTGGCACTGAAGGACTCACGAGTACGCCTGCCTTGTCTGGCCAGTACCCTCGCCTTCCAGGACCTCGCTATCCTCATCCCCTTTGACTTCCTCCTCATTGGAGGAAACATGCAGCTTATTGCATCTCCTTATCATGCAGGTCCTCCTCTCTTTGCATTGCCAGGTTGTATAGCACGCAGCAAGCCACTATGATAAGTGACACCCTCTGGGGAGTGTACTGAGTGCTCCGTCAAATCTGTCCAGGCACCAGAACCTCATTTTCAGGATTCCAAGGGTGTGCACAACCAAACTCCAGGCTGCAGCATGAGCCTCTTTGCACCTGCCCTCCCCAGGAGTCTGAGGCCGCCGTACGGGTGTCATTAGCCACATCCTTTGTAGGTAGCCCTTGTCCCCAAGAAGCCAACCCTGCATCCTGTGTGGTCCCTGGAAGATGTCAACGATCTAAGATCTGCTGAGGACGTATGAGTTATGGACGCTTCCTGGGTATCTTGCACGCACCTGTACGATCTGTTTATTATGGTAGCAGACCCGCTGAACATTGAGTGGAGGCCTTTGCAGTTCACATCCTGAACTGCTTGTTCCCATGGAGGCTTAAGAGTCATGTGGGTGCAGTCAATGGCACCCTGCGCCTGTGGGAATCTGGAAATCTGAGCAAATCCCAGCGCTTTTGCTTCCTGGCTTGCCTGGTCTCTGTTGAAGTTGACAAAGTTGTGTGCCTTGGCAGAAGGTGTCTGTGACCTCCTGGATACGTTTGTGGGTGGAGGCTTGCGAGATCCTGCGAAGGTCCCCAGTGCAGCCCTGGAATGAGCCACTGCCGCAGAAATTGAGCATGGTGGTAACTTTAACTGCAATTGGCAGTGAATGCCCTCTGAGTCCCCATGGTGCCCAAACCTCCAGGAGGTGGCATATGTGCATGACCAGTTCTCTTGACATGTGCAGGCTTCAGCGACACTGGCTCTCACTCATCTGCAGGTAGCACATGTGCCATCTGTAGACCCTGTGTCTAGCGATGGGCCTACGAACGACAGCTCTGTGCGGTTTATCCTCTGCGTGCGGAGCAGGCCTTTGGTCTTCAGGGTTCTGCTCCTCCCTTTGGCAATCTGGGCACTTCCGTCACATTCTTCTCCAACTTCTCTGCTGCCTATAAGCAATGAGACAGACAGTGAGATCACCAAATCTATGTTCCTGATGGTCTCCTCACTGCAGTATCAAAGAGAGAGACACAAGGGTCAGCAATTGTCTCCTGGGGACCACTCTTGATCAAGTCATCGCCTGCGTTTGCCTCTAAAGGCCCTTTAACACATGTTGGAGAGTCCAGGCCACCATATGGTTGCCCAGTATTTAGTGTGCATGATGGCTCATCATACCCACACCCAGCATCACCCTACACCACATGACTGAATGGCACAGCTTTGGCCACTTGACTGCATCCTGAACTCTCATCTCAGGTGCAGACATTGCCCTAACCTGCACTCCAAGGCTTTGCAGTTTGCTTGGACATGAGGTGACTTTTCAATGTCAACTTAAACATAATGCAAGGGATTAGGAGCGCACCCCTTCGTCAGTGTTCAATGGCCACCTTTCCCAAGGGGATCCTCAAGCTTGCCCAGTCGCCCAGTGGCTCTGCAGCACCATAGCACTCATTCAAGTTTGAAGTGTGCACGTGAGGGGTTAACAGTACAGAACTAATCATTGGCACTGTCAGGAATTAGTGCTGCTTGAGTGGGCACAGTTGCTTGACTGGCCTGATTCCAAGCATGTCAACTGAGCTCAAGCTAAACACTTTCAGCTGTGGAAGAGTGCTCATATTTGATATGTTTTGGCATTTGCCCTGAGTTTCTGATTCTCACAAAATCTGAAACTCATTCCTTACTTACACACATTTATAATTTTGTGACCAATGCTGACTGCGTTTATAATGTCCAGAGACCAAATCATTCTTTTCTCCAATATTTAGTATCATTTTATTGCTTTTGTCATATCTTTTGACCCCATGAATTAACTTTATCCACTCAAACTTCTGAAACACACCCTAGTTCCAGATGACTTTCCAAATAATGGACCACTCAGTCACTCACATATTTTATACAAAACACAAGATTTTTATGCCTTGACGAATATATTCTTTGGAATTCAATTCAATTCATTTACCACAGCATATCATTGCTATAAGTTGGTTTATAATGGAAAGTTGAATCTGCCAGCAAAGTATATGCTTTCATTTGGACAGATATTAAATTATATACTGCAGATATATAAAATTATGATTGAAGACAAACCTCCATATTATGCTGATATGAATTGTAGATCAATAATGCAAGGAACATTTACAGAAGTTTCTGTAATTATAAGGAAAGAATTATGTAAAAATACCTGCAATTTCTGAAAGATAATACATGATTAATAAGTAAATCACTTAATAGAATGATTCACAGTATTGTAAATTAAATTTTGAAATTTATTGCCCTTTTTTCATATCACCTTAAACTGATTGTGCATTCTATCTTTACTGCCTGCCACAATGTAACTAAAAATAATTAAATTAAGATCTAGACGCTGATGAATTTATCTGAAGCAATTGTTCATGCAACAGATTGTCTATCATAAAGAACACACTGTTTGAAAATATATATTTGCTTGTGCATTAGTATTAAATTAGATTTAGTTATATTAAAATTTCCCAAGAAGACACAAAATCTTTAATTAATAAAAATAAAAACAGCCTCACAATGATATTCACCTGAACAACAAACTAATTACTGATAACGTGTCTCATTGAAACTAGAAATGGAGCCCTGGGCTATCAACAAGAAGGCTGTCAGTTTAATTTCCAGCCTAGAGCAAACTTAGCTTAATGAAAAAGTTCTTCTATGTCACAAGGTGTAATACCATTCTGCAGGTTTTTACGGTTACACAATAACTGTACAGTTACAGAGTAACTAATTTATTATTTCTGAATAAAGAGGTTTTACTTTGCTTGGTAATTAATTTTCCAAGTACATTGAAGTTTTGTTCAAGATTATTAGTGCTAGTTTTACTCAGCTCTGCTCAAAATACACTCATACTGGAGACAAGAGGTTACAGATTGTGGATCAAAATGGTCACTTCTCTTATGCAATGAAGAGGAGGAGGGTGAAGGTACAGAAGTAGCTAGATTGAAAGCCTTGGAGGCAGGCTTCACAGATGGTGTCTCCTCCCTATGGGCTCATACCCAGTGTCCAGAGCATACAGATCAAGAACATTTCACTTGGAATTTACTGACAGCTAGTGCCTCAGAGGCTACACTCTCACCCACCTCCCCCCACCCCCTTGAGCAGCAAAAAATTCTGACCGGGGACCCACAGTCCACTACCACTAAGAGAATGACATTGCCAGTACCAGGCAAGGTCACCACTGCCTTGAATCTTCAACATTTTGATCATTCCAGAGAGCAGCAGGCAATCTTTGTAACATTAGTCAGCCTGCTGCATCAGAAAGAGCACAATGCTTTATTCAACAGAGAATTTATATTCTTCCCATAGAAGTAGGCAAAATGTTACCACTCTTAAGCTTTTAAAATTAAGCAGCCTCACACTTGACAACTGTTCTCATGTCCACGTGATTGAGTTTATCGTCAAAAAGATGGGGGAGGAACACAAGGACATGTGTGAAAGGGACAGGCCTGGATTTTCCTCCTGTTGGAAGCATCAAAGCAACAACCTTTGGGTTTCAGTGCTTCTGGCCTAAGTATAAATACATTGACATAATATATTTGAATGTGTTCACTGAAGATTTAACCCACAATTTTCTGGAAATCTTAAAGGAAACACTGATGGGTGGAGGCTGCATATAGGGCGAAGTTGCAGGAGAAATGTGGCCTTTAGCAACTTCCATCATATTTCTTCAACCAAGCCTCATGTTTCTTGCCACCCCTCACTACGATTGCATTTCCTACCTCTTCATTTTATTACTATCCCATTCTATCACCCCTTCATTCCTGCCACTGTCCCACTACTTCTCCTTGGAACTACCCACCCAACTCCTGTAACTTAGCTTCCTGCTTGGTTTGACATTGCTTATTTTGTCTTTAACCCTCCTCCTTTCCCCCCTACTTCCATTTGCTCCACCAGGGATGTGTTGTGCAAAACCAGAGGCTTATTCACCCTCAGCCTGCTTCTCCCCAGCCTAACCACATAGATGACTACGTGGGGGGTAGGATTGGTAAGTTTGCAGATGACACAAAGATTGGCCGGGTGGTTAACAGTGAGGTTGAGTGTCTTGGGCTACAGGAAGATATAGACGGGATGGTCAAATGGGCAGATAAGTGGCAGATGGAATTTAACCCTGAAAAGTGTGAGGTGATACACTTTGGAAGGAGTAATTTGACAAGGAAGTATTCAATGAACGGCATGACACTAGGAAGTTCTGAGGAACAAAGTGACCTTGGCGTGTGTGTCAATAGATCTCTGAAGGCGGAGGGGCATGTTAGTGGGGTGGTGAAAAAGGCATATGGGACACTTGCATTTGTCAGTCGAGGCATAGATTACAAAAGTAGGGAGATCATGTTGGAGTTGTATAGGACTCTGGTGAGGCCACAGCTGGAGCACTGTGTGCAGTTCTGGTCGCCACTTTATAGGAAGGATGTGATTGCACTGGAGGGGGTGCACAGGAGATTTACCAGAATGTTACCAGGGATGAAACATTTAAGTTATGAAGAGAAGTTGGATAGACTTGGGTTGTTTTCGTTGGAGCAGAGAAGACTGAGGGGCGACCTGATCGAGGTGTACAAGATTATGAGGGGCATGGATAGGGTGGATAGGGAGCAGGTGTTCCCCTTAGTTGAAGGGTCAGTTACGAGGGGACATAAGTTCAAGGTGAGGGGCAGGAGGTTTAGGGGGGATGTGAGGAAAACCTATTTTTCGCAGAGGGTGTTGACGGTCTGGAATGTGCTGTCTGGGAGTGTGGTAGAGGCGGGTTGCCTCACATCCTTTAAAAAGTACCTGGATGAGCATTTGGCACGTCATAACATTCAAGGCTATGGGCCAAGTGCTGGTAAATGGGATTAGGTAGGTAGGTCAGGTGTTTCTCACGTGTCGGTGCAGACCCGAAGGGCCGAAGGGTCTCTTCTGCACTGTGATTCTGTCAAGGTACATGAGGAGCAGTGCATCCGATACTGAGTTTATGGGAGGAATTGTCCCAGATTTGCATGAAGTGCAGTAGTGGGCAGGAAGAACAATGTTTTACCCATCAGCTGCAATGGTGGCTTTTTGTGTCATATTGCCCCATTCCCAGCATATCCCACCTCATTAATAATGCATTCCCGGGAAACACACCGCTGGTGGGGCAACCTCTGATTTACCTGCCCTGCCGTCAGCTCAGGGCATCAGTAATCTGGGTGCCATACTGAAAGGGTGCCCGTGCACAGAGCTGGCTCTCTCTAAGGGTTCAGAAGCTGCAGCAAAATCATGGCTGCCAAGGGAGGAAACATGCTGCCCCCAGATTTAATGATGCCTCCCTCAGGTACCTATTGAACACAGTGGAGGTCTGCCATCAAGTCCTCTACCCCCACTCTGGGTGAAGACCAGCAAGCAAGGTTACCAATCCTGCATGGGAGGCGGTGACAGTGGTGGTCGGAGCCAACGCCCTGCAAAACAGAACAGCCACCCAGTGCCATAAGAGATTGAATGGTCTCCTCCGTTCTGTCATGGTAAGTCACTCTTCTCATCGGTCTCACAAGCCCATCACACATCCACAGGGATCTCACTCACTGTCTCACACTCACCTTCATCTGCCCTGTGGATCGTATCCTCATCCTGTCCTGTCCATGGCATCGCTCACCATCCACGGTTGCCAAGCATCCTTCTCAACTGGTCTAGCAGGCGTCCTGCTTACACTCCATCTGTCTTCATACAGGACAAGCTGGCACACAGCAAAAGGGTGAGGTCACAGACTGGTAGAGGAATGCCTGACATCAAGGTCCTCACGACTTTGAAAATAGAATCATCCAGCTGGTCGGAAAGAATCTGCTCCCTTCTTGGGCTGGCAGTGAGGTCGTCAGTGCTCAACCAAGAGACGATCCAGCAGTGCAACATCCATCAGTTAACATTTCCCGTGTTCCGCGATCCCCTGCCATGCACCAATTATCTCTCCTTGCTCTCACAGGCCCATCAGGGAAGCAGCCGAGGGGATCCACTACTGTCCTTGACTCAACACCCGAAGACACCTCAGAAGAAGAATCTGATGACACCTTCATTGACACCAATCACAGCGCTCACCCACACCTTCCACCAGTGCAGAGACACACACCTCAGTAGGACCTAGTTCTTAAGTAGCCTCTGGGTCACAAACTGGTGAGCACATCACACTTGGGCTGACAAGTGGCAAGTAACATTCGCGCCACACAAGTGCCAGGCAATGACCATCTCCAGCAAGTGAGAATCTAATGATCGCCCCTTGACATTCAAATGGCATTACCATCACTGAATTCCCCACTATCAACATCCAGGGAGTTACCATTGGCCAGAAACTGAACTGGACTAACCATATAAATACTGTGGCTACAAGAGCAGGTCAGAGGCTAGGAATCCAGTGGCGAGTAACTCACCTCCTGACTCCAAAGAGCCAGTCCACCATCTACAAGGCACAAGTCAGGAGTGTGATGGAACATTCTCCACTTGCCTGGATGAGTGCAGCTCCAACAACACTCAAGAAGCTTGACACCACCCAGGATAAAGCAGCCCATTTGATTGGCACCACATTCACAAACATTCACTCCCTCCACCATTGACGAACAGTAGCAGTAGTGTGCACTATCTACAAGAAGCACTGCAGGAACTCACCAAGGCTCCTAAAGCAGCATCTTCCAAATCCACGACTGCTACCATCTAGAAGGGCAAGGGCAGCAGATATACGGGATCACCACCACCTGCAAGTTCCTCTCCAAGCCACTCACCATCCTGACTTGGAAATATATCGCCGTTCCTTCACTGTCGCTGGGTCAAAATCCTGGAACTCCCTTCCTAACAGCACTGTGACTGTACCTACACCACATGAACTGCAGCAGTTCAAGAAGGCAGATCACCACCACCTTCTCAAGGGCAATTAACGATGGGCAATAAATGCTGGTCTAGCCAGTGATACCCACATCCCATAAATGAATAATAAAAACTATGATGCATGACACCCTCTGGGGACTGTATTGCAGTGCTGCACTGGACCTGTCAAGGCGCCAGAACCTCATTTTCAAAATGCCTATCATTTGCTCTACCAAAGTCTGGGTCACAGCATGAGTCTCGTTGCACCATTGCTCTGTCGTAGTCTGAGGCCGCCACACGGGTGCCATCAGCCATGTCCTCTGTGGGTAGCCCTTGTCCCCAAGGAGCCAACCCTGCAGCCTCTGTGGACCCCGGAAGACGTCAGGGATCTGAGACCTCTAAGGATGTAGGAGTCATGGATGCTCCCTGGGAATTGCATGCAGATCTGCAGGATGTATTTGTGGTGGTCACACACCAGCTGCACATTCAGCGAGTGGAAGCCCTTGCTGTTGACATAGCTGACCGCTTGTATCCATGGAGAACTAAGCGCCATGTGAGTGCAGTTGATGGCACCCTGCGCCTGTGGAAAATCTGAGATCTGGGAAAATCCCAGCGATCTCGCATCCTGGCTTTCCTGGTCCCGGGCAAAATGCCTTCTGTGCCTTCGTGAAGGTGGCATCCGTGACCTCATGGATACACTTGTCCGTGGAGGCTTGTGGGATCCCACACAGGTCACCTGTGGAGCCCTGGAAGGAGCTATTGGCATAAAAATTGTGTGCTGCGGTCACTTTTATGGCCACTGGCAGTGGATGCCCTCCGTGTCCCTGTAGCGCCGAACCCTGCAGCAAGTGGCATATGTAACCGACCAGTTCCCTAGACATGAGCGGTCTTCAGCGACACTGGTTCTCAGTCATCTGCAGGAATGACAGGAGCCGTCTATAGTCCATGGATCTATCGAGGTGTCTACAAGCGATGGCTCTCTGTGGATCTTCAGCTGTGTGCGCAGCAGGCCCTGCCGCCCCTTCATCTTGTGGCAGGTGCTCCTCCCTTTGCTGAGCCAGGTGCCTGTGCCACACTCTCCTTCTTCCCTGCTTCCTGTAAGCCATGAGGCATACTGGTAAATCACCAGGCCCCATGATCCTGATGTTCTCCTCCTGCAGGATCAAAAAGAGAGACCCGTGGGTTAGCATAGGTGACCTAAGAGCCTCTCTTGGTTCAGTCAGAAGGCCCCTTCACACATTCTAGAGAGTGCTGGCCACCACTTGCATGGCCAGTGTGTAGTGCACTCATTGGCTGTCCGAAACCCCACCCACCTCCGCCCCACTCCATCTGACCGATTGACAGCAGCATTGCCCATTGGACTGCATGCTGTGCTCTCAGCTCATGCACAGGTATTCTCCTAACCCACACTGCAAGACTGCACTGTTAGCTTGAACCGTGGAGAGGCTGGTCCAAACCTGAATGATGACATTGCAAGGGGCTGTGAGCGCCTCCACCTGCACCATGTCCAGCTTTCACAAGGGGACACGCTATAGCTCACCCAGTTGTCCAATTGTTCTGCTGCCCCGAAAAACACACATTAATTTGCAGTCCGGTCCCGAGGGGTGAAAAGTTCTGGAGCATCTGGTGGCACTTTCATGCTTTTGCGTTGCTCTAGTGGGCAGAAAAGCTTCAGAAGCCCAACTCCAAGCTCGTCAATGGAGCTGCAACTGAACGGTCTTAGCTGCAGAAGAATGTTCACTTTTGACAAGCTTTCCCAAATGCGTAGCCACTTCCCTCATTCCCCTCCCCACAACCACCCACCACCACCGGCATGTGCTTGAGTATTTCCTTCAGTTTGTGCTGCCTTTCACCCCAACTCCCCAACCTGATCTGCACTGCAGCCCTTGCCCTGGCATCGCACTGAAAGCCAGCAGGGAAAAAGCGACTTGCCTGTTCACCCACCACCCCCCCAGCTCCCCGTGTCCCCGCCACCAAACGTGCTCTTCCTTCATGTCCTACAGGCAATGTTCGCAAGTGCTGCGCAAATTTATGTGCACTCACCCCCCACCCCGAGTTCCCCTCGAAGTTCAGGTCACCAGGTGCACATTATTTATCTACAATTTAGAAACATGTCAGCGTGTAATCCTGCTGATGTGCCTGGATGATCCAACACGGAGGGTGATTCCAGGGAGCAGGGATAATGGGGAGAATTTTCACGGCAGTGATGGGAGGTCCCCGCACACCAACGTGTAAAATGATGTGCGGTGATGTAGGCCGTGCATCCTGACCTCACCGCACGTCATTCAGATCTTCCATTCAGCGGGCGCAAGTCAGAGGCGGCTGCGCACCCACCAAACTGTTAAAGCCCTGCTAAGGCTATCAATAAACCAATTAAACTAATTCTCAATGTTGGCCGTCCAACCTTAAGAGCCCAGGCGGCTTTTGCATTTTTCATGAAACCTCACCCACGGGCAGGATGAGCTTTCATGAAGATTTTATTAAATTAATAACTAAATTTTTCTCATTTCATAAACATGTCCCAGCTCATGTGACACAGTCACATGAGGGGACATGTGTAAATGATTTTTAATTTTCTTTATTAAAAATTCTCAATCTAAGCTTAATCTCCTTGAGGCAGCTCTGTGCCTCTGGGAGATTACTGCGCTGTTTCACGCGCATGCACGAAAGAACACAGGCCCTGACCCTCCCTCCTCACCCCGCCTGCACAGGTAGTGCTGAGCGCTTCCGGGCACGTGTCATGCTGGGCGACCTTAATTGGCCCGCCCATGTAAAATGGCAACACACAGCCGATCGCGGGCGGCGATCAGCTCCGTGCCTGCCCACACCCGCTCTCGATCGGCCCGCACGACAGAGAGAAAGTTCTCCCCTATATTCAGGTGCAAATGTATTAAAATGATGTTCCCAATGTGTGGTGGCGGGATATGTGGCCAGCCATTGTTGGGTGGAGCAGATGATTGCAAACTGGTTTCATGATGGCGTAAAATCGATTTTTGGCCTCCTCACCACTTTGCCCACTATGCTGCCTAACGCCAACAGGGCAGGAAAATTCCAGCCTATGTCTCTGCTGACGTTGATAATGACCTCAACAGCACAAAAGCAAAATACTGCAAATGCTTGAAATCAGAAATTTAAAAAAAAACCAGAAAGTGCTGGAAATACTCAACAGATCAGGTAACAATTGTGGAGAAAAACATACTAAATGTTTCTGATGAAAGGCCATCGACCTGATATGTTAACTGCAGTCCTTTACTTTTGTATTAACTGTATCTCTTGAACTTGAACGGGAAGTTGGCACCCACTCCGTCCGCCAGCACATGTGCGTTTCCTCCACCACTGTTGCCGTTGTTGTGCGCCCATCAGATGCATGCCACCCACTTGCTCACTGCCCCGCTCCCAACCCTTCGCTGCCACATTTGGAAAAAATCACATTTAATTGGTGCTGCACTTGTTAAAATATCTTTATACTGCTCAGTATTAGGGATGGTCCTATTTTTTGATGCAGGCAGCTACCTGTGGTGAAGCTGGCAGTGCAATCTGGAGCACTGCAATGGTATCTGTGATGAGTGTGCCCTCTGCAGTTGCGGTGTCAGCAAACACAGCCTTTCATAGCAGGGTTTAATTCACTGCCACTTCCCTTCCAGGAATGCCCACCTTGAAGAAGTTCTGCTCTTCTCTCCAATGGGATTTTAAAAAATCTCTTCATCTTGTTCACCCTCATTGCTTTCTATTTCCCTTCTTGCGTGTAATTAGGGTTTTGACAAAATGCCATTGACCTGAAATGTTAACTCTGTTTCTCTCCACAGTTGCTGCCTGAACTGCTGAGTATTTCCACCATTTTATGTTTTTTATGATTGAAAATTACCCCTCCCATCTAACACTCTGTTGTTCTATCCCTGTTTTTCTGTTTCTCTCTATCTATAGGTGTTAGCAATTAGAGTCACAGATACATGGAATTCACAATTACCTTTTCTAACTGTTAACAAAATAGAATTGGATAATTACTTGGCCTCAGCATTCAACTGATGTTTCGCTGAAAAACTGAACTAAAATTCAGCTAATAGAACACAAAACAAAAATAAAAACTGACGTATAATCAGAACCAAATCTCTATTTCTCGCTCTAAAATGATGCATCAGTATAGCTGACTGGAGAACACTGATAAATGCTGGAACATTAAGTACACTGAATGTGCTCAGACTGCACTATTCAAATTCCGTTCACAAGAGTCTCAGCTCTCGGCAAAGTGACCCAATTTGAACCAATGCTTTGGGACAGGCTGAGGTCTTCAAATGAAAAGAATTAAATTGATAAATTGCTATTCTGTGTGCAACAGTGCACTCACTGACAGCAACTTCCAGATTTCTGCATTATTCTCCACATGTGTGGATACCAGAAGTTGGTGTCAGTCTCAGTGGAATAGTCAAGCTAAATGCTGGCAGTTTTGCCATCATTATCGCCGTAAAGTGTGGGCCAATGAATTTTCAACTAAATGAACCATGGATCAAATTTAATACATAAGAGGTAGTTATAATTACAATTATGTGATTAAGATATTATGAAGTTTAACACTTCAAGGACCCATTATTAGATATTCTTTGATTATATAGTAAGCTATAGGTCATATTTTTTCAAGCTACAATATTTGCATACCCAATACCTAGTCTCTAGTCATTAATTACATCTCCACATTATTCTTCTCCTGACCTAATTTCTTTCATGCTGTAATTATTTTATCTTTGGAAGATATTCCCTATAGACAAATAATCACTTTTCTTCATTTCTTCTTCTCAAGCAATCTGTATTTTTACAATTAGTTCAAGTGATATGTCAGACTTCAATTAACATGTATTATATTTCTTCATATGTGGATGAACACTTCCCAAATTGACTGAAAGAACATAAACTTCCTGGGTATATGTCAGACATTACAGAATTCCTGTCTCTTAATAGCTAACTCCATCATTCTTCCAGGGGCTGTTTCAATTGTGATTGAATAGCTAAAAGGCAATTGCCCTTTAGCTATTAAAAGACTGTTAACATCCAACTAACCCCTTCATGGGAAGACTGCAAAACAGTTTAATTTCAGCATCTTCTTGGGCTCTGAGGAATTGCAATCAGAATAAATGCTAAGATCTGGACCCACACTCCTTCCCTGAATTCTGCTGCCATCACCAAAACATACCATTACCTTCAGTAAACATCCATTTTTATTATTAAGTGACTATTTCTGTGCATCTGTTCTGCTGTGGTGAGTTTCTAATATTGCTAAACGGTCCGTGGTAACCATATGATATTTTCAGCCATGTCGTCTGCACAAAGTTATCAGGTCATTAAAAAAATTCAGCTGCCATATGGCTCCTGTTTTTTCTCATTAACCCTCCACCCCAGCCATTTTACTGACTTTGTTTGGTTTCTGCTCATTGCCAGACTCATTTGCAAGCTTTACAGTGCACCAGGGCCTGCCTCCAGTATCCAGCTCAGACCCTGGTCCCTGCTGTAGCAGTTATAGGGATGGTCCACTCCTCACATTGTCAGATCTTGCTCCTACTGCTTTCCCTTACCCACAAACCCTAGTCCACAATTCAATGGCAAAAAGGAGAACTGATTTCAAGAAAGTAAACAGGTGTTGTTAACTTTGGGTTAGCAGATCAGCTGACCTCATCAAATTGCTTCTAAAAATTAAAGCAGAGAAGCAACAGGAGCAACATTCAGGAAATCAGTTGATGTATCCCAGAAACCTGACTTAATCTACAGAGCCTCATATACAGTTGCAGCAGTATTTTGCTGTAAAAAATAGTTGCTTGGCAGTTGCAGCAGTATTTGACTTGAGTGTTGCTGAAAAAGGAGACATGCTGTCTTTTATGTTTTTGGTTATCAGATTCGCTTTGACCTGCAAACCCTAATATTGACACATTAGTTGGTGCTTGAAACAATATAGGCAGAGAGACCAATTAACTGAACACACACTGGTGGTTTATTGGAACTAAGAACAGAGCACTAACGCCATGTGTGCTTCTTCAATCACCTCCAGCTCTAGACTTCCTGTTAACCAAGAAGCCCACGCTGTGTAGCAATTGGACAATATAGTCACATGGTCAACTAAGTACATTCTCTTAAAGGTACATAGAACCCCACTTTACCACATCCCTCCCCCTTTACTTGAAAATACAATTGACAAGCATCACAACATTGCAATTATTTACATGAATAACTATTTACCAGTCAAGTCTCTCAGGAGGCTTATTCGGGCATGTTGAGCGTCGTAGCTCAACGGCCTTGGTTGGTTTTTCTGAGACCCCCTCCTCAGGAGTCAACTGTCCACCAGGCTCTTCGGTGGAAGTAACCAAATTTGTGTCTTTGACCCCCTCGGGGTCAACAGGCCCCACCGGTGCTTCCAAATCATGTGACTTTTCTTCCACGTGCAGTGCAGACCCAAACGCAAATCACAGAATCACAGAATTACAGAATCATACAGTGAAGAGGCCTTTCAGCCCATCGAGTCTGCACCGACACGTGAGAAACACCTGACCTACCTACCAAATCCCATTTACCAGCACTTGGCCCATAGCCTTGAATGTTATGACATGCCAAGTGCTCATCCAGGTACTTTTTAAAGGATGTGAGGCAACCTGCCTCTACCACCCTCCCAGGCAGTGCATTCCTGATCGTCACCACCCTCTGGGTAAAAAAGTTTTTCCTCACATCCCCCTAAATCTCCTGCCCATCATCTTGAACAAATGATGATGGCATTCCTTCATGTGGAACAGTCTCTCTTCTCCGGAGATGACCCACATGTTGCCTAATTATTCAGCCGTTTATCAATACATTATAGGAAAGAGGTCCTGTCACAGCACTCACTTCACCTAATAGCCAATTGGGCCCATCTCCAAAGTTCTTTGCGAGAACTGTGTCTCCCACCGTGAAATTTCTTTCATGATTATGGCCATCATGTCTAGCCTTCTGGGCCTTTTGACTTGTCTCCACCCTCCCCACTAAATTCAGCCTGATAAGAGTTAGATGGGTGTGGCGATGTCTCTTCATTAGTAATTCAGTGGGGCCAATTCTGGTGGTCGTGTGTGGCGTCGTCCGGTATCCGAGCAGGAACCATGACAATCTGGTGCTGATTGAATCCCCATCCAGCTTTTTCATCCAGGACTTAAAAGTTTAGACCGCCCAGCCAGCCAAACCATTAGGGGTGGGGTGCTCCACAGAGCAATATGCCGCCCTGGCAGGTGAGCTCATGTCTGCGATTGAGATAAGGCTTCATGTCATCAGACTTTGGCTCACTTGAACTGATTCAAGACCTGCTCCTGGACATGAGATAAAAGTGGGTCTCGGCTTGTCCACTCACAGATTTGTTTTAAAAACAAAAAGCTAAAAGCTACTGCGGATGCTGGAAATCCAAAACAAAATAAAAACAGAATTACCTGGAAAAACTCAGCAAGTCTGGCAGCATCGGCGGAGAAGAAATCAGTCAACGTTTCGAGCCCTCATGGCCCTTCAGCAGAACTGAAGCATAGTTTCAACAAGGGAGAAATATAAATTGGTTTAAGGTGGGTGGGGGGGAAGAGACACATTGAGGGTGTGGTGTGAGCAGATAATCAAAAGATGTCACAGACAAAAGGGTCAAAGAGGTGTTGAAGGTGGTGGTCTTCGTCTGAGAAAAGTGCTAATTAAGAATGCAAGACAGGGTATTCAAAGTACAGCTCTAGTGGGGGTGGGGTGGAAAGACTAAAGGTTTTAGTTTTAGATTTAAATAGGTGGGGAAAGAAGAATCTATATAAATTATTGAAAAAAAAGGCAGGTGGGGGGGGAAAAGAAACGGGGTGGGGATGGGGGGAGGGGGAGTTTAAGATCTAAAGTTGTTGAATTCGATATTCAGCCCAGAAGGCTGTAAAGTGCCTAGTCGGAAGATGAGGTGCTGTTCCTCCAGTTTGCGTTGGGCTTCACTGGAACAATGCAGCAAGCCAAGGACAGACATGTGGGCAAGAGAACAGGGTGGAGTGTTAAAATGGCAAGCGACAGGGAGGTTTGGGTCTTTCTTGCAGACAGACCGCAGGTGTTCCGCAAAACGGTCGCCCAGTTTGCATTTGGTCTCTCCAATGTAGAGGAGACCGCATTGGGAGCAACGAATGCAGTAGACTAAGTTAGGGGAAATGCAAGTGAAATGCTGCTTCACTTGAAAGGAGTGTTTGGGCCCTTGGACGGTGAGGAGAGAGGAAGTGAAGGGGCAGGTGTTGCATCTTCTGCGTGGGCATGGGGAGGTGCCATAAGTGGGGGTTGAGGAGTAGGGGGTGATGGAGGAGTGGACCAGGGTGTCCCGGAGGGAACGATCCCTACGGAATGCCGTCAAGGGGGGTGAAGGGAAGATGTGTTTGGTGGTGGCATCATGCTGGAGTTGGCGGAAATGGCGGAGGATGATCCTTTGAATGCGGAGGCTGGTGGGGTGATAAGTGAGGACAAGGGGGACCCTATCATGTTTCTGGGAAGGAGGAGAAGGCGTGAGGGAGGATGCGCGGGATATGGGCCGGACACGGTTGAGGGCCCTGTCAACGACCGTAGATGGAAAACCTCGGTTAAGGAAGAAGGAGGACATGTCCGAGGAGCTGTTTTTGAAGGTAGCGTCATCAGAACAGATGCGACGGAGGCGAAGGAACTGAGAGAATGGGATGGAGTCTTTACAGGAAGCGGGGTGTGAGGAGCTGTAGTCGAGGTAGCTGTGGGAGTCGGTAGGCTTGTAATGGATATTGGTGGACAGTCTATCATCAGAAATTGAGACAGAGAGGTCAAGGAAGGGAAGAGAAGTGTCAGAGATGGACCATGTGAAGATGATGGAGGGGTGGAGATTGGAAGCAAAATTAATAAATTTTTCCAGGTCCCGACGAGAGCATGAAGCAGCACCGAAGTAATCATCGATGTACCGGAGAAAGAGTTGTGGGAGGGGGCCGGAGTAGGACTGGAACAAGGAATGTTCCACATACCCCATAAAGAGACAGGCATAGCTGGGGCCCATGCGGGTACCCATAGCCACACCTTTTATTTGGAGGAAGTGAGAGGAGTTAAAGGAGAAATTGTTCAGTGTGAGAACAAGTTCAGCCAGACGGAGGAGAGTAGTGGTGGATGGGGATTGTTGGGGCCTCTGTTCAAGGAAGAAGCTAAGGGCCCTCAGACCATCCTGGTGGGGGATGGAGGTGTAGAGGGATTGGACATCCATGGTGAAGAGGAAGCGGTTGGGGCCAGGGAACTGGAAATTGTTGATGTGACGTAAGGTGTCAGAGGAATCACGGATGTAGGTGGGAAGGGACTGGACAAGGGGAGAGAGAAGGGAGTCAAGATAACGAGAAATGAGTTCCGTGGGGCAGGAACAGGCTGACAGAACTGTCCTGGCAGACCGATCGTGTCAGCCTCCGTCTGGCTGAACTTGTTCTCACACTGAACAATTTCTCCTTTAACTCCTCTCACTTCCTCCAAATAAAAGGTGTGGCTATGGGTACCCGCATGGGCCCCAGCTATGCCTGTCTCTTTATGGGGTATGTGGAACATTCCTTGTTCCAGTCCTACTCCGGCCCCCTCCCACAACTCTTTCTCCGGTACATCGATGATTACTTCGGTGCTGCTTCATGCTCTCGTCGGGACCTGGAAAAATTTATTAATTTTGCTTCCAATCTCCACCCCTCCATCATCTTCACATGGTCCATCTCTGACACTTCTCTTCCCTTCCTTGACCTCTCTGTCTCAATTTCTGATGATAGACTGTCCACCAATATCCATTACAAGCCTACCGACTCCCACAGCTACCTCGACTACAGCTCCTCACACCCCGCTTCCTGTAAAGACTCCATCCCATTCTCTCAGTTCCTTCGCCTCCGTCGCATCTGTTCTGATGACGCTACCTTCAAAAACAGCTCCTCGGACATGTCCTCCTTCTTCCTTAACCGAGGTTTTCCATCTACGGTCGTTGACAGGGCCCTCAACCGTGTCCGGCCCATATCCCGCGCATCCTCCCTCACGCCTTCTCCTCCTTCCCAGAAACATGATAGGGTCCCCCTTGTCCTCACTTATCACCCCACCAGCCTCCGCATTCAAAGGATCATCCTCCGCCATTTCCGCCAACTCCAGCATGATGCCACCACCAAACACATCTTCCCTTCACCCCCCTTGACGGCATTCCGTAGGGATCGTTCCCTCCGGGACACCCTGGTCCACTCCTCCATCACCCCCTACTCCTCAACCCCCACTTATGGCACCTCCCCATGCCCACGCAGAAGATGCAACACCTGCCCCTTCACTTCCTCTCTCCTCACCGTCCAAGGGCCCAAACACTCCTTTCAAGTGAAGCAGCATTTCACTTGCATTTCCCCTAACTTAGTCTACTGCTTTCGTTGCTCCCAATGCGGTCTCCTCTACATTGGAGAGACCAAATGCAAACTGGGCGACCGTTTTGCGGAACACCTGCGGTCTGTCTGCAAGAAAGACCCAAACCTCCCTGTTGCTTGCCATTTTAACACTCCACCCTGTTCTCTTGCCCACATGTCTGTCCTTGGCTTGCTGCATTGTTCCAGTGAAGCCCAACGCAAACTGGAGGAACAGCACCTCATCTTCCGACTAGGCACTTTACAGCCTTCTGGGCTGAATATCGAATTCAACAACTTTAGATCTTAAACTCCCCCTCCCCCCATCCCCACCCCGTTTCTTTTCCCCCCCCACCCGCCTTTTTTTTCAATAATTTATATAGATTCTTCTTTCCCCACCTATTTAAATCTAAAACTAAAACCTTTAGTCTTTCCACCCCACCCCCACTAGAGCTGTACTTTGAATATCCTGTCTTGCATTCTTAATTAGCACTTTTCTCAGACGAAGACCACCACCTTCAACACCTCTTTGACCCTTTTGTCTGTGACATCTTTTGATTATCTGCTCACACCACACCCTCAATGTGTCTCTTCCCCCCCACCCACCTTAAACCAATTTATATTTCTCCCTTGTTGAAACTATGCTTCAGTTCTGCTGAAGGGCCATGAGGGCTCGAAACGTTGACTGATTTCTTCTCCGCCGATGCTGCCAGACTTGCTGAGTTTTTCCAGGTAATTCTGTTTTTATTTTGTCACAGATTTGTTTTGCCTGGACAGGGGAGGAATCCAAAAAATTTAATTGTAAGACTGGGGAATTGAAACCTTCACATTGTTATCTGGCAGGGGGAGGCGGCTCAGCAAGTCAGCATGTGGGATCTGGCTTCCCAATTGGTGAATAAAATTGTATTCGTGAGCGGCTAATATCAGTGCCCACCTCTGGATGCGAGCAGATATGATGGGGAGTATCACCTTATCCTCTCCAAATAATCCCAACAGAGGCTTGTGGTCGGATATAATGTGAAAATGATGACCATGAAGGTATTGATGGAATTTCCAAACACCAAACACAACAGACAAGCCCTCCTCCTCAATTTGAGAATATTGTCGCTCTGCAGCACTGAGCATGCAAGATGTATAGCCAACAGGTCATTCAGAGCCATCCGCCATCCGATGTGAAAGGACAGCCCCTACTCTGTGGTGGGTAATTCTTTCTTTGGGTCAAAGTGGACCAGTAGGGCCATTCATCTTAACAACAGCTTTACCTTCAGAAACGCCTCTTGGTGCGGAGCTTGCCAAATCCATTTATGGTTTTTCTTAACCAATGTGTATAACTGAGCTAGTGCGGTTGACAGATTTGGGAGAAATCGCCCATAGTAGTTTATCATGCCTAAGAAGGCCTTTAGTTCTGTAGTGATCTTCGGTGTAGGTGCCTCATGAATAGCCTTGACCTTTTCTTCCACAGGATGCTGGTCCTATGCATTGATCTTATGACCCAAGTAAAGTATCTCTTTGGCTTGGAAAGTACATTTCTCTCCTTTCAAGCGCACCCCTGCTTGTGAGAATCATTTCAGCATCTCCTCCAAATTAGCTAAATGTTCTTCGTCAGTTAGTCCAGTGACTAAGACATCATCCAGATAAACAACGACATGGGGCAGTCCCTGAAGCAGATTTTCCATGGTACACTGGAAAATAGCACACGCCAATGAGACCCCAAAGGGTAGTTGAGTGTATTGATACAATCCTCGATGTGTATTGTTGGTCACAAATTCCCTAGAGCCTTCTTCCAACTCTACCTGCTGGTAGATGTGGCTCATGTCGAGTTTTGAATATGTGATGCCCCCTGCCAATTTTGAATATAATTTGTCAATCTTCGGTATCGGGTGTCTATCCAGTTTAGCCGCTCTGTTTACAGTTAACTTATAGTCACCACATAAGCGAACACTTTGGTCTGGCTTCAGTACAGGTACTAAGGGTGCCGCCCACTCAGAAAATTGCACCGGTTGTAAGATACCCAACTTTTCCAGCCTGTTTATCTCGGTCTCAACCTTGTCCCGTAGAGCATAAGGGACTGGTCTGAGTCTGATAAATCTGGGGGTTGCGTTAGGGTCTACGTGAAGTTTGGCTTGTAGCCCACGAATCCTTCCCAGCTTATCACTGAAAATGGATGTGTACTTTTGTAACAATTCCTGTAAGTTTCTCGTTCTGATTTGAAAAATCTCAGCGCGTTGCAATTTAATCTTTTTGAGCCAGTTGTGACCAATTAAACAAGGGCCCACCCCAGCTACTACTATAAGGAGTAAATTTGCAGACAGATCCCCATACTGCACCAGGACTTGACATACCCCTTTCACTCTTATTTCTTCGCCCGTATATGTTTTTAACTTAGTGCCCGATTGTTCCAAACTTAAAGGGTGGACTCTTTTATTCAAGTGTCTGAACGTATGTTCTCCTATGACAGACATTGATGACCCAGTATTGACCTCCATTTTGATGGGTTGTTCATTGACTCTAATGACTACCTGGATTGACTCAGTTTTTCCCACTCTCGAGTTGTATAATGAATAGATGTCAGGTTTTGCTTCCTCTAGCTCTTCAACGAGACAGATTTAATGAGTTCTAGCTTTATTTTGTTTTTAAATGCTGTCTCAGCCTATCTTGACAGCGCCGCATTATGTGACCATTGCAGTGGCAGAAAAAACATTCAATATTGCTGAACTGTTGATCGCCTGCAGGCTGCCTGGATGCATTTCATTCATTAATGTCCTGGGTTTTCACTGTAGTACTGTTGTTCTTCAATGGTCTGTGCATAGTGGGCATTCCCTGCCTTTCTGAGGAGTCCGACGTTTTCGTGCCTTTTGTTACCGGCCCTGCCCACCCTACAAGATGGACAGCGCCATTTTGTGTATCCCTTATTGCCTCTGAGTCATTACCAGTGCTCTCCATTGCTGTTGCTAATTCTAATGCCTTACTGAAGTCTAGATTAGTTTCAGATAGCAATCGCTTTTGAATAGCATCATCCCCAATTCCGCAATTCAATCAGTCTCTCAACATGTCATTAATTGAAGTTCCAAACTCACAATATTCCATTAATTCCTTTAAAGCAGCAACATAGCCAGTGATTGTCTCTCCTGGAAGCCTATTCCTTGAATTGAATTTAAAATGCTGCATATGACTGAGGGCTTTGGCTTCAGGTGGTTTTTGTCAATATTTACTAACTCATCGAAAGTCTTCATATCGGGGATGTTAGGTAACATGAGGCTACGGGTCAGCCCATACATTTTGCTCCTGCATGTGGACAAAAAAGATCGCCCTCTTCTTGTCCCCCCTGTGATGTCGTTAGCGGTAAAGAAGAATGCTAGGCGTTTGACATACTGAGACCAGCCATCGGAAATGGGATCGAATGGCTCAAGATGTCCAAACCGGGTCATACTCGATGACTAAGGAGACTGCGCTTCCAAACAGCTTTCAAGGCAGTGGTGAAGTAACGTAGCTGGCTTACTGTGGCTTTCTTAATTACTGTCAATTGATCCAGTTTATCCCGGTTGCCAGTTTTACGTTTTTGGTTATCAGGTTCACTTTGTCCAGCGAACGTGAGCTGAGCCCTTGATATTCACACATTAGTTGGTGCTTGAAACAATATAGGCAGAGAGACAGATTAACTGAACAAACGCTGGTGGTTTATTGGAACTAAGAACAGAGCACTAACACCTCCAGCTCTAGGCTTACAGTTACCCAAGAAGCCCACACTGTGTAACGATTGGTCAATATAGTCACATGGTCAACTAACTACATTGTTTTAAAGGTACATAGCACTCCACTTTACCACACTGTCTCTGATTGGTCAAGGCATTGCCTTGGAGAGTGTGCCAAGGATATATACATGAGAAAAAGTAATAAAAACACATCACACACACAAGTGTCAGAAATTGGGGAAGTTATAGACCAATAAAAAAAAGTTAAAAGGATATACAGTTAAATGTCCTTTGCTTGTCCTTGAGGTGTAGATTTTTAAACGTTGTGCCTGATTTGGATTAGTTGGTTTCGTGGATGTGGTCAGATGAAGAATATGTTGCAATTATTATAAAAATCTCAGCTTGCCGGTAGATTTTTAGTAACATTTTCTTCCAAATGGAGTAATACATTTCTTCCAGGAGAGAGAGAGAGGAACAGAGCACAGCTTTCCAGCCTGTTTCCTCTGCTGAAAACTTTCTCGACACGCCCTGTGTCATTTGTAATCTCTCTGCAGTGGCTGCAGCCCAGCCAGTTATACTTCACCCATTGTGTATTTCCAAGGGGTTTTGGGTGGTTCTGTCTGTGGCAGCCATTGTTTCAATATCCAGCACTTTACAGTTTAATGTCTCTTCCTTAGACAGTGATGATTTTCGATGAGTCTTTGAATTATAGGAAATGTCTCTCCCTTCACGCTCCCCTGGGGCCATTTTTTTTTGTTTTTCACCTTCACCTTAGAAGGAGGCCTTGAATGTTTAAGTAGTTTGTTCTGTGTCATTTCAAATTGCAAAATTTCCAGTCATTTGAAAGTTTGAAAAGTCATATTTTTCAAAATTAAAGGGGCATAGCCTCATGATGCATCTGTATCACGAGAAGTGAAATAAGATTCATTCTCATTTCATTGCAAGGCATGAAAAAATACAAAACAAAAAGAACACATTCACTCCCATTCACTCTCTCACTCGAATTGCAACCGTTTAGCTCTACCGTAGTCTTGATTTTGAGATTACCCTAAACTCTGTTAGGTCCTTGGTAACATGTTCTTACATTGGTATTTCCTTTTCAGGTGATTGGTTACAAACAAAGGCTGTGTTCATTTGAAAGGATTAGGCTGGCAATTGGCTTCTGAAGTTGCTTTTTTTTGGTGGTGGGCAAGACAGATGGTTTAGTCGGTGACCCTGTGCCTGTTCCTTGCTGTAACTCTAGGGTTTTGTTGGTTTACATAGCTGTTAGGCTGTTGCGTTCCAGATTGCTGATTACAGCCAAGCTGTGCTTGCTAACCTGTAGGATTCTATGCTTCTCACTGGCCCTACCTTCACAGAGGCTTTTAACATGCATATTTTTCAGCCTGCTAGCTTGGTTCGCTCAGATCGGCTTTAACCCCTTGCTGTTCACCTCTATAACCTATGAATTTATGAGCTCCAACCCAGGCACTCTTATAAACCTGATTTCTTGATGTTAGTGAGCTGTAATTGGATTTTTCCCTCATGTAGGAATTCTGGTTTTGCATTCGGCACTTCACTTTTAGCAAACGTGATCTGTTTTGTCTTGTCTATCAGTGGTTCACCTTGCATGAGTTTCACTGCTATTCCCCTTGTGATCTCCACAAGTGCTGCCTGATTTGGGGTAGTTACTCCTTTCCTCCTCTTTTGTTTTAGAAATGGGTGTTCTCCTAAACTGTTCCATGTCCCTCATTACTGCCCCTACATGGATGTTCAGCTCATGCTGTACGCCCCTGTGACCCTTTTGGGGCATCACCCTCACTCTTTCTTGGTCTATTTGGGAACTTCCCTGTCTCCCATTAAAGTCTGCCATGAAGGTGTCTGCTAACCAAATTGCTGGCTCTTTTCCTCTATCCTTTTTAACCTTTACAGGCCCCTCATGCACCACTTCACTTATGCTGGCCTGGTTTTGGCATTTTCAAATGGTTCAAACATGGACAAAAGAGCTGAACTCCTGAGGTGAGGTGAGAGTGACTGCGTTTGTCATCAAGGCAGCATTTGACCGAGTGTGGCATCAAGGAGCCCCAGCAAAACTGGAGTCAATGAGAATCAGGGGGAAAACTCTAAGCTAGTTGGAGTCATGCCTGGCACAAAGGAAAATGGTTGTGGTTGTTGGAGGTCAGTGATTTCAGCAGCAGGCCTTCACTGCAGGAGTTCCTCAGGGTAGTGTCCTCGGCCTGAACATTTTCAGCTGCTTCATCAATGACCTCGTTTCCATCATGAGGTCAGAAGTGGGGATGTTCGCTGATGATTGCACAATGTTCAGCACCATTCACAACTCCTCAGATACTGAAGCAGTCCATGGCCAAATGCAGCAAGACCTGGACAATATCTTGGCTTCGGTTGAAAAGTGGCAAGTAACAAGTGTCAGGCAATGACCATCTCCAACAAGAGAAAATCCAACTATTGCCCCTTGACATTCAATGGCATTACCATCACTGAATCCCCCACTCTCAACATCCTGGGGCCAACATTGACCAGAAACTGAACTGGGCTAACCAAATAAATACTTTGGCTACAAGAGCAGATCAGGGGCTAGAAATCCTGTGATGAGTAACTCACCTTCTGACTACCCAAAGTCTGTTCGCCAGCTACAAGGCACAAGTCAGGAGTGTGATGGAATACTCCCCACTTGCCTGGATGAGTGCGGCTCCCACAACACTCAAGAAGCTTGACACCATCCAGGACAAAGCAGCCCCCTTGATTGGCACCCCATCCACAAACATTCACTCCCTCCACCACTGACGTGTACCATATACAAGATGCACTGCAGGAATTCACCAAGGCTCCTTAAACAGCAGCTTCCAAACCCACGACCATGACCATCTAGAAGGACAAGGGCAGCAGATAGATGGGAACACCACCACCTGGAAGTTCCCCTCTAAGTCACTCACCACCCTGACTTGGAAATATATCTCTGTTCCTTCACTGTCACTGGGTCAAAATCCTGGAAATCCCTTCCCAAAAGCACTGTGGGAGTACCTACACCACATGGACTGCAGCAGTTCAAGAAGGCAGCTCACTATCACCTTCTCAAGGGCCGCTAGGAATGGGCAATAAATGCTGGCCCAGCCAGTGATGTCCACATCCTGAGAATGAATTTTTAAAAGTGGCTTTCCTTTAACCATGTCAATCCTCACGGGGTCTATCTTCACCTCTTTTACTTCTGCTGGCCTAGCCTGGGCCTTTTTAAGTCCCTGTAGCTCTTCCCTAACTACCCCAACTCTCACAGTTCTATCGCCAACCCCCCACCCACCCCCCGCACCTCGCAACCCACCACCCTCGCCCTGTAGGCCGACCACACCTCTCTCGATTCCCTGTACTCTTACAGACTCCTGCTGGCTTTCTCCAGCCTCTTCAGCCTCTCTGAACCGTTCCTGACATTTCGGGAGTACTATTTTTCAGCCTGCCTCAGCTGCCTCTAGAGTCCCGATAAATGTCTCAGATAACCGGATAGTCGGGTCATCTGTCTGCAGCGCCACTGACAGAGTTTGTCTAGCCATAGACTGGGTTACCACAAAGCCAGGGAAAATGCCAAGTCCTTTCTCCTGCAGCTGATCTTGGACAGCTTCTCTGAGACTACTGGGGAATGCTATCACTTTTGATCTTGCCAGGTCAACCTTGCCCAGAGGCAAACTGGGGATGACTCCCAATGTCACCAGCCCTGACATAAGCTTGCATTCCAGGTGCACCCAGTATAAGGGGATGGGCATGTACCCCCTCTTCAATCCCCTTTTCCAAGACCTTGGTACTTACTGCACTCACTCTCTGGTGGAAAAGTCATGCCTTTTCCCAGGGTAGACTTTGACTGCCCCAGTACCCCTCAGTATCATGATAGGCTCACTCGCCTCACTCTGGGGAAATATGGCCATTCAACCTTTTAGTACAAAATCCTTGTAATTCCAAGGTTTTTTTAAAACTCCTCAGCACTCACAGTCGTGCGTCTACAGGATTTGCTGCTGCAGTCAGGGCCATTGCCTGGTCTGATATGTTCCCTGTCTGACTCCCATTTTCTGCACAGGGTTTGAGTACCCCAACAAATCCCACGTTTTTTTCCCATAACCACCAGCAATTGGCATGGAGATGTCCTACCTTCCGACAGTTCAAACCCACAGGCTTCTTGGCCTCAATCCTCTTCTCAGCACCATCCTTTCTGGCCTGAGGAATGTCCCCTCTGGTTCCAGCTGACCCTTCTCTCCCATGGGTGCTCAGTTTCCTATCACTTTCCCACCTTCTATCCTTCTCAGTTGGTTGGGACTGACTAGGGAAGGGTTTTCTTTGGGATGAGGGTTTGTGGATAAACTCATAATCATTGGCTAGAATTGCTGTCTGCCTGGCCCCTGCTATCCTTTGTTCCTCTATGTGAATTCTTATCAGGAAGGGCATGGAGTTTTTAAACTCCTCAAGGAGAATTACTTCATGAAGGTTTTGGTTGGTGGCCTCAATTTTAAGCACCAATATCCACTGGTCAAAAGCTAGCTGCTTCAGCCATTCAAATTCCAAGTACGTCTGGTCAGACCGTTTCCCGAGGATACGGAATTTCTGATGACATGCCTCTGGCACATAAGATAGCCCTTTTTGTTGTCTTATAGCTTGTCACATTTTCCTCAGGCAAGAGGGAATAAACCTCGTGAGCTTTTCCTGTCAGCATACTTTGCAACCTCAGGGACCAGTGTTGGGCTGGCCACCTTATCTGATTTGCTAACCTTTTGAAAGAGATAAAGAAGGTGCCCACCTCTCCTTCATCAAATTTAGGGATTAAATGGGCTAACTTGAATACCTCAGCCTTTAAGTCTGAGCAAGGGCTACCTTCAATGGACACAGTGGGGTCCTCCCTTCTCAACTCAAGCTGTTTTAATTTAAACTCCCTTTCTCATCCTCTTTCCTGGAATTCTCTGGCGTCCTTCCGTTCCTGCCTCTCTCTCGCTCTTTCCCTTTCCTACTTCTCTTTTCCCCTTTGTTCAAATTCCAATTTTTGCTGCTCCAACCTTAATTTTTCTGCCACTAATTTATCTTTTTCAGTGTCTTCCATTTCCACTTCTCAATGTTTCACCACTCATTTTAAAATTTTTGTTTTTTTGACTTTCAGGCAGAACTCCACCTCTAAGTGCCTAGCTACACCTTTTAATTCTTCGTTGACAGTGCCCATAACTATTTGGCAGTTATCTCATCTTGCTCTATGAAAGCATTGATATTGAATGTAGAAATTTTAGCACTTTAGTAATAAAACCTTTTGCAGTTTTCAAATTGTTTTTGAAGAAAAAATTTACTTTCCCCACTCTAATTATTTCATCAGTCAGTAGGAACCATTCTGGACACGAGCCTCCAGTTTTGTTAAGGCCAAGTGAGGAGGAGTGAACTGGCTCCCCTCTATTCAGTATCCTTGGTTGGTCACAACAAAGGTTTTAGTTTTTTTTTTCCCATGAAGATATTCCTTTCCGAATCCAAATATGTTTAACGATTTATGCAGTGAACAATGAGGAGCCAATCAAAAAAGGTTTTCTTGAGTTAAAGAAAGAGCAGATATATTAGCCACTAAACCCGAGAAAAAAAAAAGTGACATCACACACAGGTATCAGAAATAAGGGAAGTCGGAGTCTAAGAAAAAAGGTTAAAAGAATATTCAGTTAAGTATCCTTTGCTTGGCATAGATTATGAAACGTTGCAGCTGATTTGGATTAGCTGGTTTTGTGGATGTGGTCAGATGTAGAAGATGTTGCAGCTATTCCAAGATCTCAGTTTGCTGGTAGATTTCTAGTAAAGTTGTCTTCCGAACCAGACCTGTTCCGAGAGAGAGGAACAGAGCACAGCTTTCCAGCCTGTTTCCTCTGCTGAAAACTTTCTCGACACTCCCTGTGTCATTTGTAATCTCTCTGCAGTGGCTGCAGCCCAGCCAGTTATACTTCACCCATTGTGTATTTCCAAGGGGTTTTGGGTGGGTCTGTCTGTGGCAGCCATTGTTTCAATATCTAGCACTTTGCATTTTAATGTCTCTTCCTTAGACAGTGATGAGTTTCAATGGATCTTTTAATTATAGGAAATGTCTCTCTCTCCACACTCCCCTGGGAGTGACTTGTTTACTTTTTCACCTTCACCTTGGAAGGTGGCCTTGCATTTTTAAGTAGTTTGTTCTGTATCATTTCAAATTGCAAAATTTCCAGTCAGTTGAGAAATTGAAAACCACATTTTCAAAATTACAGAGGCAGAGCCATGTGACTGTATGTATATATATATATATTTACAATATATATATATTTACAATATATATATACATATATGAATATTTTTATATTTATTTATATATAAAAATGTATGCCTTGACCAATCAAATTCATCTTGCCATCCAATCAGCACCCTTTTCTCATGCAATATAATTGCTGTACCCTTTGAAATTTGGCCTTCTTGCATCTGTCCTGACCAGGGGTATATATAGCAGGCAGATCATGGTGTTAATCAGAATAGAATGCTGATCTGATGCCAGTCCTGCCATTTTGGAGCTCAATGTTCTAACCGACACCTTCTTTAACCTTGCACATGCATTAAGCAGTAGGATCCTCCATTAACATGAATTAAAGAGATCATCATTACCGATAGGTTAGTTGCTGGTTGATTTCTTCTGGCTATTGCTATTTGTATGTGTTTTGATGTTTTCCATAGCTTTTTCAAGTTGCAGAAGGCTACAGGGAATAATTTGGCAATAGCCAAAGGACTTTTCGCTGATTTCAAGGCTTCTGCATCACATAGTTGTTCCCAAATATGGGTGCACTAATAGACATTCCCCTTGATATACAGCATGACAGGGAGGATGAACAGAGGCCATGCAGTGTCGGAGAAGTTGCTGGAAGATGAGGAGGTGATTGAAGGAATCTCAGCAGGAGGCCATATCAACCCAGGATGTTCAAGGAGAAATTCTCTAGCAAGGAACAATGTCTGAGATCTCTGCACTTTAATAACCTGTATGTGTTGCACCAAAGGTCACATTTAAATCCTGATAAGTGACACTTCTTCCTCAAAATTGAATATTTAAATATTATCATATAAAAGCTTAACACATCAATTTTCTATTTTAAATGAGGCATTAAATTATTTCGTTTTGTGTCTGCAGTTGGATGATCACATAAAGTTTTACATATCAGCTGTTGATTGACAAGTTTAATGAGTGGGCTTTGGATTTTTAGTTATCTTTGTTATGCCTAAAACACTTACACATTGTTGTAAAGTTATATAATAAGCCCAGGCCCTCAACTTTAACTCTTAAACCTAATCTAGTATCGATTGATTCAGAAAGAAAGTACTTGAGTTAAATGATTAATGTTCATAAGAGATAACAGGAAGCATTTCTTTATACAAAGAGTAATTAAAACTTCTGGGTGCAATAATTGATCTGAAAATCATAGTTATTCAAGATCATATTGGATGGTACAAGGGCCAGGGTTGGGTGGGCGGTTTGGGGGCGGGACGTTGTGGTGGAGGTGGGGGATTGCGGTGCAGGGGCAGATGTACATTTTTTGTTTCTGATCTAAGAGACCAACATATTGATGAGTGGCCTTTCTTATCTACATTTATCTTGTCATTGTGTGACCTAAGTAGGTTTATTAGTCAAGTGACTGATTTTGTCATTTCCTCTTTCCTTCTCCTTAAAATGTTCCAGTAATCTCAAGTAACTCCAAAAAATTGTAAATTAATTTGTAAGCAATGGTTTAAGACTTTGTTACACATTCCACACAAAGAGGCTCTTTTCCCTTTGTGGGCCTACATTGATTGCTTTTATTCAGCTTACCAAGAGTCAAGTGCCCTTTATACTGTTAACAGTGCTTTTTAATCAAAGAAAATCTGCAAAATTCTTGTAAATGTATAGATTCATTAATAATTCTCAACTAGAATTGTAGTGTATTCATAAATACTGAACTTGTTTAATGCAACAGTTAATAATTAAATACATACAAAGCTATAATCACATTAGGTGTTTTACTAAAAAATATGAACACAATTATCAAAGGAACAGAATGAACTTTGCACAGAAGAGCATAAGATAAATATGGATGAGGAAAGCCATCCAGCTGAACTTCGTTCCTCCATCCAGTGTTCACATAATTATAAAGTATGGAGGTGCTATCTATCCAATCCCTTAATTGTACCTGCCTAGCCAGGCTCCTGTTTATGATGCCTCCCACTTTATATTTCCAGATAGGCTCAGCCTGTTTGAAAGTCACTTTTCTTGTCTCCTGCTGTGCTTTGGGATTGCTATTTGTTCTGCTTGGTGGGAAATACAACAATAACTTCATAATGATTAAGTGAATTGAAAAAGCAAAAAATCCAGCACATCTATTAAGTCCCTAATGATATTTAGCTCCTGTAGTGCCTGCTAAAAAGTGCCTTAACACATGACTATTGCAAGCACACATTCAAAATTGAAATGCTGTGTAGGCTTACTATACATACAGCTTGCAAATAAAAGTATAAATAAAATTGGGCCACAGCCTTTAACTTTAACCTGCTTTCTACCAGTTGTTATCTCACAAAACAAACATTATGTTTAGTATGACAAATTATATTTTCTTACTGTGTTTGTAAAGTACCAGGTTAAAGAAAGTGTTTGCAGGACTGAGTGATGCTAAGGCTCACTAAAGTTCTGCTTAAAGTTCAAAATAGTTTACTCATTTCTTTACAATATCACTGTTGTAGACTTATTGGAAAATAATTTTCAGTATGTTGTATTATTCCATGCACATTTTGTTTGAATAATTCCTGCACCTTTAAAAAGTAAATCAATTCCACAATATCACAGCTGGTGGCCAAACATTGGTACAAACAAACAGTGAATAACACGGGCTGAATGTACATCCATCAGTGAGTGCAAAACTTATAGTAGCATCACTTCATGTTGTTATCTTTGGTTGGTTCAATTGCAATTCTGTAAAGTTAACAATAAAAAGATGATTTGATTTTGATTTCCAAGAACATAGATGCAATCACCTGGTACTGGAAGCTGATTTAAATTTATTAAACTGTTAAATTTCAGGGTTTTTTTATTCATTCATGGGATGTGGGTGTCGCTGGCTATGCCAGCATTTATTGCTCATACCTAATTGCCCTTGAGAAGGCGGTGGTGAGCTGCCTCTTGAACTGCTGCAGTCAATGTGGTGTAGGTACACCCACAGTGCTGTTAGGAAGGGAGTTCCAGGATTTTGACCCAGCGACAGTGAAGAAACAGCGACATATTTCCAAGTTAGGGTGGTGAGTGGCTTGGAGAGGAATTTCCAGGTGGTGGCATTCCCATGTGTCTGCTGCCCTTGTCCTTCTAGACGGTAGTGCTCGTGCATTTGAAAAGTGCTGGCTAAGGACCCTTGGTGAGTTCCTGCAGTGCATCTTCTAGATGGTACACACTGCTGCTACTGTGCGTCGGTGGGGAGTCAGGAGGTGAGTTACTTGCCACATAATTTGTAGCCTCTAACCTGCTCTTGTATCCACAGTGTTTATATGGCTAGTCCAGTTCAGGTTCTAGTCAATGGTAACCCCCAGGCTGTTGACCGTGGTGGAATCAGCGATGGTAATGCCATTGAATGTCAAGGGGCGATGGTTAGATTCTCTCTTGTTGGGGATGGTCATTGTTGGCACTTGTGTGGCACGAATGTTACTTGCCACTTGTCAGCCCAAGCCTGGATATTGTCCAGGTCTTGCTGCATTTGGACATGGACTGCTTCAGTGTCTGAGGAGTCGCGAATGGTGCTGAACATTGTGCAATCATCAGCGAACATCCCCACTTCTGACCTTATGATGGAAGGGAGGTCATTGATGAAGCAGCTGAAGGTGGTTGGTGCGAGCCTGCCCAGGACTTTCTCAGACTTCAGATAATAAAAATCATTGGCCAATACTTCCACTGGAGTGGCAATTGAGTTGGACTCCCACTCTGCTCATAGTCAATTGCCTTGAAATCCAGCCACCCCTATTCTGCCCGACCTTCCGACTCAGGCCAGGCAAGATCTGTGTAGTGCAGCACGCTCCCGAGGTTTACAGTCGAGAGCAGTAAGCCATGTCCCCTTTTTTACAGCACGAGCTGCCATAAACCAGGTAAGTTTGAAGGCCCAGCCAAGTTTAAAGGTCTTTGACAAGCCTTGGAGGGGTGGAATCATCAGGCCTGGGTTGGGAGCGCGGGGGGTGCAGTTGGGAGTTGAGCTGGACCTGGCGGGGGAGTTGGGTCAGGCCCGTGGAAGGGAGTCAGGTTGGGCCCAGGTGGTGGAGGGGAGTCAGGTCGGGCCTGGTGGGCTGGAGTCAGGTCAGGCCTGGGAGTGGGTTGGGTCGGGCCTGAAGTGGGGGTGGAGTCCTGTCAGGTTGGGCCTTGGTGGGGGGATTCGGGTTGGGTCAGGCATGAGTGGTCAGTTGGGAGTCGAGTCAGGCCTAGGGCGGAGGCTGAGTTGGGAGTTGTGTAAGGCCTGGGTCGGTGGAGTCAGGTCGGGCATTGAGCGGGGGTAGGGGGTCAGGTCAGGTCGAATCGGGCTTGGTGGGGGGTGGAGTCGCGTTGGGCTGGTGGGGGATCAGTCCTATGGTGGGGTGTCGGGACTCAGGTCGGGGATGGGGCAAGTCGGGCCTGGCCCGCGGTGGGGCAGTCGGAAGTTGGGTTGGGCAGGGGAAGGGGGTGTCAGGCCGGTGGGGGCGGGGGGGTGGTTGGTTCAGGCCTGGCGGGGGGGAATTGGGTGGGGTTGGGCCTGTGGTGGGGCAGTTGGGAATCGGGTTGGGAAGGAGAATTGTATCAGACAGGTCTGGCCTGGCCTGAGGGGGTAGGGGGTAATCAGCTCTGGAGGGACATTGGGTTGGTCCGGGGGTGGTGTCAGCTCCGATCGGCTCAGGCCTGTGGGGGGCTGTCAGGTCAGGCCTGGGGTGTGGGGACAGTTGGTCAGGCCCAGGGCAGGGGGAGTTGGGAGTTGGGTCGGGCCTGGAGGGGTTGCTGGGAGTTGGGTTGGGTTTGAGGGTGGGGACGGTCAGGTTGGGCCTGGAGGATGTTGGGAGCAGTTGGATAGGGTTTGGGGAGGGAGTTGGGAGTCTGATTGGGCCTGGGGGGGTGCAATCTGGTCAGGCCTGGGATGGGTGCACTTGTGTCGGGCCTTGGGGGGTCGGGGGGGAGTCGGATCGGACCTGGCGGCGGGGTGAAGTTGGGTTGGGTCTGGTGTGGGGACAGTCTGGTCAGACCTGGGGTGAGGGTAGTCGGAGGGGGACGGGGGCGGGGGGGGTGGGTATTGGGGGAAGGGGAGTCACATGGGAGGTCGGGGCGTAGACTGGGTTTGGTGGTAGGGGTTGTGGGGGGTTGGGGGGGTGTGGGGAAAGCCAGTGGGGTGTCGGGGTTGGTTTGTACAATAGTTACCCAGAAGCTGGTAGTAGTTTTAATTCTTTTAGCTTTATCTGGGTAACTATTGCTGTAACATAGTCGGAACAATCTGAAGTTTGCGATTTAAATCGCATTTTCAGATGGTCCCTAGTGCAGGGCAATTGGCCAGAGGAAGTTTGAACTTTTCATTTGAAGCTGGGAGCTTCCAGGAGTGGCTCTCCAGCACATCTTTGGGATGCCCCCCCAGGTACACCGCCCTAGAGCTTGGACGTTAATGCCCATTATCTCAGGACTGTTCCAGTCACATGACCAAGTGTAACGCGGTGAGTATAAATCTAGCTTACCTCGGGGATTCGCGGCCTTGTCTCCAGGGAGCAGACTCGGAGGGAGGAGCACCAGAGCGGTGACCTCGGGGCACAGAGTAACTGAAGCCAAAACTGAAAAAGTGACATCATAGGAAAGCTGTGACCTGATTGGTTGGTAGGAAATCTGCACCAAATTTGAAAAAAAACCACTGCAAAGCTAATTAATAAATTTATTAACTAAGTAGAGATGGCTGGGCAGGTGATGTGCTGTAGATGTATGATATGGGAGCTGGCAGATCCCATTGCGAGCCGCAGTGACCACATCTGCAGCAAGTGTTGGTTGCTGGAGGAACTCTGGCTCAGAATTGATGGGCTGAAGTCCAAGCTCCGGACGCTTGGCACATCCAAGAGGGGGAGAGTTACCTGGACGCTTTGTTTCAGGAGGCGGTCACACCTAGTAGACTAAGTACCTCAAATTCGGTCAGTGGTCAGGGTCAGCAGGGTGTGACTGCAAGTGAGGCAGGTAGAGGGGATCCTGTGTTCAGGAACAGAGGAGCCCCAGCTCTTGACCTTGTCCAACAGGTACGAGGTACTTGCTCCCTGTGTGGATGAGGAACAGGGCTGTAGGGAGGATGAGCCAGCTGACCACGGCACCGTGGCACAGGAGGCCATTCAAGAGGGGGGAGCAAAAAGACAAGTGGTAGTTGTAGGGGATTTTATAATGAGGGGAATTGATAGCATCCTTTGTAAGCAGGATCGAGAGTCCCGCATGGCATGTTGCCTGCCCGGTGCCAGGGTGAGGGACACCTCTGACCGGCTTGAAAGGATATTGGAGAGGGAGGGGGAGGATCCAGTTGTTGTGGTCCACGTTGGGACAAATAACATAGGTAAGGCTAGGAAAGAGGACCTGTTTGGGGATTATCAGGAACTAGGAACTAAATTAAAGAACAGGTCCTCAAGGGTTATAATCTCCGGATTACTACCCGAGCCATGTACAAATTGGCATAGGGACGCGAGAATAAGGGAAGTAAACACGTGGCTAAAGGAGTGGTGCGGGAAAGAGGGGTTCCATTTCGTGGGGCACTGGCATCAGTATTGGAACAGGAGGGATCTGTACTGTTGGGACGGTCTCCACCTGAACCGATCTGGGACCAATGTTCTAGTGAAAAGGGTAAATAGGGTGGCCAACAGGACTTTAAACTAGAAAGTTGGGGGGAGGGAAGGGTAAAACTCCAAGAATTATGACTAATGGGAAACAAAGCAGCAGGTTAGCATGTGGGGGGGCGTGGATTCAACTTCATGGAAAATTATGAAAAAACTGAAAAGAAAGGAGAGCCCAGGAGAGACTATTAAAGTCTCCAGAACACAAAATAGGACAGAGTGTTTGGAAAGGGCTAGGAATCTAACTTCAAGCACATCAGATAAAGGGATGACAATGAGAAAGGGGACGGGAAATACAGGACTGAAGGTGTTGTATCTGAATGCACGCAGTATACGAAATAAGGTAAATGAGCTTGTGGCGCAGATTGAAATTGGCAGGTATGATGTGGTGGGCATCACGGAGACATGGCTGCAAGGGGATCAGGACTGGGAGCTAAATATCCAAGGATATACATCCTATCGAAAAGATAGGCAGGTTGGCAGAGGGGGTGGGTTGCTTTGTTAGTAAGAAATGAAATTAAATTGATAGCATGAAATGACGTAGGGTCAGATGATGTAGAATCTGTGTGGGTAGAGTTGAGGAACCGCAAAGGTAAAAAAACCGTAATGGGAGTTATGTACAGGCCTCCGAACAGTAGTCAGGATGTGGGGCACAAGATACACCAGGAGATAGAAAAGGTGTGTAAGAAAGGCAAGGTTACAGTGATCATGGGGGATTTCAATATGCAGGTAGACTGGGAAAATCAGGTTGGTAGTGGATCCCAAGAAAAGGAATTTATGGAATGTCTACGAGATGGCTTTTTGGAGCAGCTTGTGGTGGAGCCCACTAGGGAACAGGCAATTCTAGATTTAATGATGTGTAATGAGGCAGATTTGATAAGGGAGCTTAAGGTGAAGGAACCCTTAGGAGGAAGTGACCATAATATGATAGAATTTACCCTGCAATTTGAAAGGAAAAAGCTGGAATCAGATGTAACGGTATTACAGTTGAATAAAGGCAACTACAGAGGCATGAGGGAGGAGCTGGCCAGAATTGACTGGGAGATGAGCCTAGCAGGAAAGACAGTGGAACAGCAATGGCAGGAGTTTCTGGGAGTAATTTGGGAGACACAGCAAAAATTCATCCCTAGGAAGAAGAAGCATACTAAAGGGAGGACGAGGCAACCATGGCTGACAAGGGAAGTCAGGGACAGCATAAAAACTAAAGAGAAAGCATACAACGCGGCGAAGAGCAGTGGGAAACCAGGGGATTGGGAAGCCTACAAAGACCAACAGGGGACAACTAAAAAAGAAATAAGGAGGGAGAAGATTAAATATTAGGGTAAACTAGCCAGTAATATAAAAGAAGATTGCAAGAGTTTTTTAAGATATATAAAGGGTAAGAAAGAGGCAAAAGTGGACATTGGGCAGCTGGAAAATGACGCTGGAGAACTAGTAGTGGGGGACAAAGAAATGGCGGAGGAACTGAATAGGTAATTTGTGTCACTCTTCACGGTGGAAGACACGAGTAACATCCCCAAAGTTCAAGAGAGTCGGGGGGGCAGAGGTGAGTATGGTGGCCATTACCAAGGAGAAGGTGCTAGGAAAACTGAAAGGTCTGAAGGTGGATAAATCACCTGGACCAGATGGATTACACCCCAGAGTTCTGAAGGAGATAGCTGAAGAGATAGTGGAGGCATTAGTGGTGAACTTTCAGGAATCACTCGAGTCAGGGAGGGTCCCAGAGGACTGGAAAATTGCTAATGTAACCCCTCTGTGTAAGAAGGGAGTGAGGCAAAAGACGGGAAATTACAGGCCGATTAGCCTGACCTTGGTTGTTGGTAATATTTTAGAGTCCATTATTAAGGATGAGATTTCAGAATACTTGAAAGTGCATGGTAAAATAAGGCAAAGTCAGCATGGTTTCATCAAGGGGAGGTCATGCCTGTTAGAATTCTTTGAGGAGGTAATGAGTAGGTTAGACAAAGGAGAGCCAATGGATGTTATCTACTTGGACTTCCAGAAGGCCTTTGACAAGGTGCCGCACAGGATGCTGCTCACTAAGATAAGAGCCCATGGTGTTAGAGGCAAGGTACTAGCACGGATAGAAGATTGGCTGTCTGGCAGGAGGCGGAGAGTGGGGATAAGGGGGTCCTTCTCAGGATGGCGGCCGGTGACTAGTGGAGTTCCGCATGGGTCAGTGTTGGGACCACAACTTTTTACTTTATACATTAATGATCTAGATGAAGGAACTGAGGACATTCTGGCTAAGTTTGCAGATGATACAAAGATAGGTGGAGGGAGAGGTAGTATTGAGGAGGCAGGGAGGCTGCAGAAGGATTTGGACAGGTTAGGAGAATGGGCAAAGAAGTGGCAGATGGAATACAACATGGGGAAGTGTGAGGTCATGCACTTTGGTGGGAAGAATAGAGGCATAGACTATTTTCTAAATGGGGAGAGAATTCAGAAATCTGGAGTGCAAAGAGACTTGGGAGTCCTAGTCCAGGATTCTCTTAAGGTTAACTTGCAGGTTGAGTCGGTAGTTAGGAAGGCAAATGCAATGTTGGCATTTATTTCGAGAGGACTAGAATATAAAAGCAGGGATGTGCTGCTGAGGCTTTATAAGGCTCTGGTCAGACCACATTAAGAATATTATGAGCAATTTTGGGCCCCGTATCTCAGGAAGGATGTTCTGGCCCTGGAGAGGGTCCAGAGGAGGTTTACGAGAACGATCCCAGGAATGAAAGACTTAACATATGAGGAACGTTTGAGGACTCTGGCTCTATACTCGATGGAGTTTAGAAGGATATGGGGGGATCTGATTGAAACTTACAGAATACTGAAAGGCCTGGATAGAGTGGACATGGGGAAGATGTTTCCATTAGTAGGAGAGACTAGGACCCGAGGGCACGGCCTCAGAGTAAAGGGAACTTTAGAACAGAGATGAGGAGAAACTTCTTTAGCCAGAGAGTGGTGAATCTATGGAATTCATTGCCACAGTAGGCTGTGGAGGCCAGCTCATTGAGTGTATTTAAGACTGAGATAGATAGGTTCTTGATTGGTAAGGGGATCAAAAGTTACGGGGAGAAGGCGGGAGAATGGGGTTGAGAAACTTATCAGCCATGATTGAATGGCGGAGCAGACTCGATGGGCTAAATGGCCTAATTTCTGCTCCAAGTCTTATGGTTATTGTCCACCCAGAATGGCTGACAAAGCTCACACTTTATTTACCCCAGAGTGTCATTACTCATTATTTCCCTAGCAGCAACCCCCTCCTGCCAGAACAAAGCAATTGCTTTAACAACTTAAACATCATTCTCAATCTATTTATCACATCTTATCCTTCTCCTCACTTAAACCAATTTAAAATATAACAACATACACATTGTTATGACTGATGTGATTGGTAAAGTGGAGTTATTTAAAAATCCCAGAGGGAAACTTTAAACAATTGTCATAACCTGTATGTTATGTTTGAGATGTGACTCTAAATTCAGGAATCAGATCACCAGTTCTCAAGGTTTTACATTAAACTAAGTGAAACATTTTATTAATTTACACAGGTCAAAATATACATACATGGCTACAAATTACTACTATCATAACTTTTAAAAATTCCCAAACTAATCTCCAATAAGGCAACAGCAACCCATAGACTTAACCAGACACCAGGCAAAGCATTTTCACCTACGAATTCAAAATGAGGTTCTTGTCACTTTGGTTCTTGTGGAGCCAGTTGGAGCCTTACAGCTGCCTTTTAATCTAACATTGCCTCTGCCCTGCACACCCGAAAACTACTGAAGTTATACCTACCAGTCCCATTGAATGTTAATCCTCATTGTATCAACAACCTCTGAACTAAACCTCTCAAACAATAAAACCCCTTTCATTGTACCAATTTTATTAGTAATATAAACATATTGCTTGGTAGCTGCTAGATAGGCGTCAGTTTTCACCTCCCCTTCTTGAATGCTCTATTCAAAAAGTGCAAATGCACACTACCTCTCTTACATATCAAAGCTAATACACATCATAGCACCCAGACTAGCTGGCTTTAATCCAATTAAGACACACCCATAGACTAAACCTCTATTTTAAAAGAAAAATATTCTCCAAAATATTATATACATTAATAGCTTCATGACATACATATCAAACAATCAACAATTTTAAAACAACTAACAGAACCAGACCACAGAGGGTTAACTAATTTAATTCAGTGACACTGACACCAGTCACTGATTTACAGACACATAATAAAAACCAAGCAGGACGCTGCAATAAAAATGACACCACAGAAACTTAGGGACAGAATCATCCTAGATTTGCACTAGCAGGCATGAAAAAGGACATTTTACCCGCTGGCCGCAATGGCAGGGTTTCGCACCATATAGTCCCTTTCATTAATAATGCATTCATGGGAAACACACCGGATCACTGGCGGGTGGGCTCAGGTTTGCCTGTGACATCATGACCTCAGCAGTTCCTCACTCCGGGCACCATATTTAAAATGTACCATAGCGCATCCTACTTCATCTCTACAGACCAGGACTGCTCTAGGTGACAGATGGCCCTGAAAGCAGAGATAACAGCAGCCCCAAAATTTAGTGATGTCTCTCTGGGGTGCCTGCTGGATGCAGTGGAAGGCCACTAAGATGTCCTCTACCCCAGCTCTGGCCACAGGAGGACCAGCAGAGTCACCAATCTGGCCTGGGAGGTGGTGGCAGCGGTGGTCAGTGCCAATGGAACACAGAGGAAGTCAGTTATCCAGTGCAGGAAGGGAATAAATGCTCCCATCTGTTCCACCTTCTCACTTTCAAACAATCACAAACCCATCACACATCCACCTGTGTGGGATCTAACACCTCAAAGGACAACACCACTCACACACCCCCACATCTCCATCAAGAGCTCCCTCCGGAGCTCGTATCCTCATCTTGAATAGTTCCACTCACCACACAAACATTCCATGCATCCTTATCATCTGCAGTGGCATGAGACCTGCTCACACTTTCTCCATCTGTTTTCATGCAGGAGAAGCTGGCACACAACAGCAGGGAGAGGTCCCAGACCGGGGGCGGAGTGGCCCACATTAGGCCCCTTACTCACTTTGAGTAGTATGCCATCGCGCTGACTGGTGACAGTAGTATTATGCAGCTTTCTGCATACCACTAAATAAAGGTCTTTACAGATACAATGTCCCGAAGGACAGGGTCAATGCATAGCATTTTCAATGGACCACCATAGTGAACTTAAACAAGCCAGAGGTTTTGTGATGATCACAGGTTTCCCCGGGGTTCAGGGATTAATAGACTGCACTGTTGTTGCCATAAAGGCTCCAGCAGGCCAGCCCTGTACATTCATTAACAGGAAGGGCCATCACTCCTTGGTATGTGACTGCAATCAAAGAATTATGAAGGTCTGCACTAGGTACCCAGGCAGCAGCCATAGCTCCTACATTCTTTGGAACTCCCAGGTGCCAGACATGTTTGATAGACCTGATGTACTGGATGATTGGCTTCTAGGTGAAAAGGGTTACCCTTTGATGAGATGGCTCATGACATCTGTGAGGGCCCCTAGAACAGACATGGAGAGGATCTATAATGGCCGCCACAAAACCAGCCGTCATCAAGTAGGCAACTGGGCTGCTAAAGATGAGGTTCGGTTGCCTGGATAGATCAGTGGCAGAATTTTTAGGTCAGCGTGCAGGCGTGTGCTCGACTTGATAGGATGTGAAATCATGCAGGAAGACGTCAGGCAAGCATCCTGACATCATCCTGCGCTTGTGCAATATTTCAGTTGGTGGGCACGCGCAAAAGTCAGAAGCGCGCCCGCCAACAATTAAGAGGACTTTTAAGGTGATTAAATTTGTAATTGTCTCCAATTTTCCGTCCAACCTTATGGTTGGGGGACGGGCGAATCACCCAGGCAGACTTTGCATTTTTCATGAAATGTCAACCAAAGGCGGGATGAGGTTTCTGTTATTAAATTAAAAATAATAAAAATCTATGGGCAGTATTTTTTATCATGTATGTCTTCAGGTGACTGATTGTGATGTGTGGACATTTTTTTCCTGATTTTAAAACCTTTATTTATTAGTTTTAAAGTCTTCAGCTCCCTGAGGCAGCTCTTTTCCTTCAGGGAGCTTTCGTTCACCCGTGCCCTCGCTTACGTCAGCGCCCACCCTCCTCCCACCCCCCCACTGCTAATAGGCCAGCCAGCATGAAATCACAGTCGGGGTTCGATCGCAGGTGGCAGCCCATTTCTCAGCCGATCCTGGGCCTACAGACTGTGCCCGCCCGTCAACCTAAAAATCCTGCCCCAGATGGAGGACTGTAGTATGCTCTATCCAGAGTTTCACTGATGGTCATTGTGTGCAGCGCTTTGCATAACCTCATCATTCAGAGAGGGGTTAGTCTGGAGGAAGAGGAGACGCAAGATAGCGGGCATTCCTCTGATGACGAGGCCAAAGAGGTGGTGATGGAGAGGTGCATGGATGGCCATGACACACAGGAGGGCTTAATAAGACAGAGGCTCCAGTAGGTCATGCATTCTTGGCCTCTGAGATGTGTGTACTGCTTATGTCTCCGTGTCATTCCATCTAGACTGCAAGCTCACTGAGAAAGTCCTGTCAGCACACTCACTGTCCCAGTACCTTAGACATTGTTGCATCTTGACCAACGTTCACTACTGACAATTCAGGAATCTTTTCTCCAGAGATTTGCTAAATCGCTTACATATAAACTGAGCCTCTGCATGAGGGATAATACATTGAAGATTTATTAACATATTGGCAATGGCCCATCTAATGATAAGATCTACAAAATGTACACGTGTGACCCATTTTGTGACCAGTCCAGAGCTTTCTTATTTCTTTTCCGTGTGCTCCTACACAGTGCTCCCCCTCACTTACTGCTACTTGCAGAGGGGCTGCTGATCTGCTTATCCCCTTGCCCTAGATTTCTTTTGCAGGAATACTCTATACAGCTGAGGCTTTGAGGGCCCTGCCTCATTGGAAGGCTCCTGCATCGACACAGGAGGAGCTTCTGTCACTGCGGCAATCGAGGAAGACTGTGCCAATGGAGGAGGGGTGGCGGAGAGGCTGCCCCATCAGAAGTACCCTGAGAAGTGCTCCCAAGTGGTGGTAGCTGCTGCTCATCCTCCACAAGGATCAATTAACCCTCCCTGACATCCAGAGAGGTGCCAGGAGCTGGCTCAGTGTCCAGGCTCGCTACCCCCCCCAGTTGCCCTGCTCTGGACCCTTGAGCTCAAAGCCAGGGTGATGGTGTGCAGGTCAGAGTGCATGCGCACGATTGCTTCTGCAATCCGGGAGGTTTGTCCCTCCAGGAGAGTCAACATTCTGCCCATAGAGTAAGCTTCGTGCTCCAAAGCGTGGGTGATCACAGTGCACATGGCCTAGAAGAACACCCCCACAGTCCAGGCCAGAGCACACAACTCCTCTGGTATATCTGCCAAATCTCCATGCACTTCATGTGGGACATCAGCATCTGTCGCCTCATGGATGACTCCAGAGGCTTATCATCCATCTCTGGATAACCTCAGACACTCCTGCTCCTCCACACTCTCCGGCAGCTGCACATGGGAATATGAAGTGCCCTCACCAGATTGTGCTGGTCCCGATGCGTTTATTCTTGCTGAGATGCCAGTATCTGTGCTGGTATTGGTGCAGGGAGAGGCTGTGACACTGCACCTTCTGAGGGTTCCTCTCCCTTCTCGGAAGCCAGTATTGGTCTCTCAAAGTGGGTGGGGTCAGCACACAAAGGATTCCCTGCACAGGACATAGAGAAGAAAGGACGTTAATTAGTCTTTCACAGCCTTCATGGGGTGTACAATAGTCAACACATTTAGCACGACATGGATTATGAGATATGACTACTTGCAACCATTAAACCACTTATAACACACTCACAAGGTTTCTACTAGGAAGCCTTTGAATGCACAAACTATACATGTAATATTTATGTAACCATGCCTGGCCTCAGTCACTCTGCCCGTAACTCTCTCCCGCTCTGCGTCCCAAATCTGGATAAAGCCCCTTGCATTCTCACCAGCCCCAGGCCTTCCTCCAGTTTCACCTCTGCCAATGAAATGGGTCCATTCCGTGGAGGACAGCAGCAGAACGTCCTCCTCCTACAGCGTAGGGATTGCCAGATCGGGCACTTCACCTCCAGTCCTGTTTCTCTCCCGGGCATTGTGGGGCCCTCTTTTCCTTAAATGAGGTGAGACATTGCTATGATGTTTATTCTCAGGCATCTTAATTTCAACAGGCATCCAAGCTCTGTGAGGAATGCCCATTCTGCACAATGATTGGCACCCAATATGCTGTGTGCCTTCCTCAAGTCTAAGGCCAACACTGACTCCCCAACCCCACCGCTGTCTCCAGAGCCACATGACACCTGCACAGAGGCATCAGGGCCACGAGCAGTGACAGTGGTGCCTAATGCTGCCTTGGAATTCAGAGGTGTTCTCAAGGCTCGAGCATTATTGGGTCTTTCCTGTGCCTTGCTTGCACACTAATCCATACTTACTCACTTAATCACCCTTATGGATCTCAAAAGGTCATTTAACCTCTTGCTGCATGGCCCCCAGTTTCAAGGCACCACACCTACGCTGCTGACCTCCATGGCCACCTCTGTTCAGGCAGGTCAGGTGGTTGAGAAGGTGCCCTCTTCCTGTCAGCTGGCATCAACACCTCATACCTGGTGGGCACAGCCTGGAGGAGGTGGCAAAGGCAGTCATCATCAAAATGCAGGGTGGTTCTGCACCTTCTTCTCTGCCCCTCCCCTCAGCCCCTTGTCTCGGCCAACTATGGAGGAAAACATGCTAGAACTGAGCAGCTGCTCAATTTTCAGATCTTATCATTATGTAGATGATCAGAATTCATGCCATCTGTGTTCATTGGCAAAAACACTTAACCCTAACTCTTTGCAGATTTTGACATATTTTTCATAATAATAATATTTACCTCAGATAATGCCTGAAAATTTTGCTGAAAAGAAAAGCTTCGTTCTGGCTCTAACTTTCAGAAAATCACTGGGTCACCTGACCTCCTTCCGGGTCACGGCCTTTGATTTCAGCCACCAGACATCCCCACCCTCCATCTCTGATTGGGCAGGGGAACGACAATCCAGCAATGACACGGGCTGACAACCTGTCCTTCAGCCATTCATTGGTTTAATGCCAGTTCATGGGGCATGCTAAACGGTGGGCGGCAGGAGTCGGCAATCCACCCACTTCCGGGTGCGAGTCCTGCCTTCCGAAACATGTCACATTATTTGGCCTAGGATTAAGTCCACCAGGATCTGGGGACTTGTCAGCTTTTAGTTCTAATAACTTTCTTAGTACCCTTTGCCTGCTGATTATAATTGTTTTAAGATCCATCCTCCCCTTCACCTCCTGATTCACAATTATTTCTGGGGTGTTATTTGTATCCTTTACAGTGGAGACAAATGCAAAATATCTGTTCATGCACCATTTCCTTATTTTCCATTATCAAATCCCCATTCTCACTCTCTAGAGGACCAATGCTCACTTTACCTTTTTAAATGCCTGTAGAAGCTCTTATAACCTGTTTTTATGTTTCTAGCTAGCTTTCTCTCGTGCTCTAATTTCTCCCTCCTCATTAATCTTTTAGTTAATCTTTGCTGTTCTTTATATTCTGTTCAAGTTTCTGACCTGTCAGCTATCTTTGCAGAATTATATACTTTTTTTTCCAATTCTACACTATCCTTAACTTCCTTAATTAGTCTTCCTTTCTCACTGGATATTCTGAAATACTTCCTAAATGTCTGCCATGTGCATCCCAACCGACCTATCCTTTAACCTAATTTCCCAGTACACTTTAGCCAGCTCTGTCTTCGTGCCCTTATAAGTGCCCTTATTTAAGTTTAAAAAACTAGTCTTAGATCCACTCTTCTCTCCCTCAAACTGAATGTGAAATTCGATCATATTATGATCACTGCTACCTAGGAGTGCCTTCACTATGAAGTCATTAATTAATCCTGTCTCATTGCACATTACCGGGTCTACTATAGCCTGCTCTCTGATTGGTGCTAGACATGCTGCTCTAACAAACGTCCCAAAAATATTCTATGAACTCACCATCCAGGCTATCTTTGCCAACCTGATTTACACAATCTAAAGGGAGATTAAGATCACCATGTTCATTGACGTACCTTTCTCACGTGCCCCCATTATTTCTTCCTGTATACCCCATCCTACGGTGTGGTTACTGTAAGGAGCCCATAAACCACTCCCACAAGTGACTTCTCACCTGTACCATTTCTCATCTCTACCCAAACTGATTCTATGGGTGGAATTTCCTATTAATGAGACTAAATACAGAATGGGCAGTTTCGGCAGTGCCCACCCCACTGGCTGGAATGGTGGGAACTTGCATCTGATTCTGCTATTGGACGGTCATTAATTATGCAAAGACGTGTATCAGTCCGAATCACCTGGTGGGTCAGGGGCTGATTCATCCGCCCACCATCAGCTGGCCAGTTCAAAGGTCCGGGTGCCATATTTAAAGGCCAGTCCAACACATAATCTCACTCTCTCCAGCCCACCAGAGATGCCAGGAAGCCAGAAGAATGAGGCCCAGTGCCTGAAAAAGAAGGCCAGGAACCTCACGTAGAAGACAGCACCCCGCATCATGCACCAGGCCCTCCAGGCCTTGATCACAGAGGTGCAGGTCCACAGGCAAATGCTCTATCCCAGGGATGGCTGCAGAAAGTACAGCAGCCTCACCTCTCCAGCCTGGGAGGCTGTCGTGGAGCAGGTCAGTGCGGCTGGAAACCGTGTCCAAAATGCCACCCAGTGCAGGAAGAGGATGAATGATCTCATCTGTTCTGCCAGGTTAAGTCATTCTTTAACTCCCTTCAATATCAAACTCTCATCATAGCATCAAACACTCAAATAGCCACTCTCTTCAGGTATCTCATACAACCATTAGCAGGGGACACATATCAACACTCATTTCTCACTGAGACTTTCACATCACTACCACCCCATCTATCATGCTGCTCACACTCCATCCTCTGGCCCTTCTGGGGAGGGCTCACTACACACAGGGGACATGCATCTCACCCAACCTCTGCTCCATCCCTTCTCAGCACATGCTTTTCTTTCTACTTCGTGCAGACCAAGCTGGCACACAACAGGCGTGAGAGATCACAGACTGGGGGAGGGATGGCCGACATCATTGCCCTCAGTGAGTTTGAGGAGGCTGTAGCCATGCTGGCTGGGGAGGACAGGGATCACTCCTGTGGAGAAGGGGAGATCGGCCTCTCCCACCAACCTAGCACGGATCACAGCTTCATCACTTCATCAAATCCTGACATCCACAGTGTGGTAAACGGAGGTGCAAGAGCATGTGAGCAGATTGACCATGTGACTGTATTACCCAATTTCTCTGTAGTATGGGCTACAATGTTAATCAGTAATTTAGAATAGGGTCTGGTCGGAGAAGCACATGTGTTAGTGCTCTGTTACTTGTGTTAATAAACAGCATGTGTGCTTCATCTTACATTGGTCTCTGCATCTGCAGTATATTGTTTACCAACTCATTCACCAGTAGATAGGTGTGCAACCATGTTCATGAGCAAAGTGACCTGACAGAAGGAACAAAACAACTGGCGATGAGGCAAAACACAACCAGTCGGCGACACCAAAGAAAGCTGCAGAAATTCAACAGGAATAAATCAGCTGTACCTTGCAGGCCGATTGTAAGTACAGTACAGTAGATGTTACGACTTTCATCAAACTTTTTGAAAAGGACAACTCCATCCTTCTTCACATCATACTTGGTAAAGATGTCTGCTTTCGCAGTGATCATAGCCATCAAAATTAACCCCCTCCAGTATGCAACAGTTTGGCCATATCGAACCGTTTGATCAGACCACCAATGACTGGTCACGTTATATTGAACGTCTCATGTTCTTCTTTTTGGCCAACAACATATCGGGGGTGGAGAAGAGGCGGGAGATCCTCTTATCGATGTGTGGTAGTATAACAAACAGCCTAATTTGTAGTCTAACGGCACCCAACACCCCAGATTCCATGAGCTTTGATGAGTTGGTAAATTTTGTGAAAAGCCACTTTCAGCTGAAGCCCTCAGTAACAACGGAACGTTTTAAATTTAATTCGAGGTGTCACGGCCGCGGAGAGACAGTCACTTGCTATGTAGCAGCCTTAAAACAACTGACAGAGCATTGTGAGTTTGGAACATTGATTAACGACATGTTAAGAGACTGATTAGTGTGTGGGATTAATGAAGAAACCAATCAAAAAAGGTTGTTGTCAGGAACTAATTTAGAGTTCAGCAAGGTGCTGGAGTTGCCACTCGCAATGGCGAGCGCAGTCAGGGATTCAGGAGCAATCAAGGAGCACAAAATGGCGCCGGCCTTCGCTTTGGGAGGGAAACACCGGTTAGAAATGGCGCAGAAGTTCAGGACTCCACGGAAAGGCGGGAAACAGCCACCATTAACAGATCAGCAGAAAGCAATGGCCTAATGGATAAAAACCACATTCATAATAGCATAATTGGAACCAGACAGCCTACAAATGAACGGCAATTTAGAAGAACCGAGTGTTTGTTCTGCCATCGTAATGGGCACATTATGCAATATTGTAAAGACAGATTAAGGCAACACTTTAAGCAAAAAGGTAGAAATCGTGAAATCCACATAATAGAGCAACTGGAAGAAACAGAGTCGGATATTTACTCACTACACAACTTAAAAATGGGTAAAATAGAGCCAATCTACGTGCCAGCAAAAGTCAATGGGAAACCCGCCCGAATGGAGGTGGATACAGGGGCATCGACGACAGTCATAGGGGAACATGCATTCAAATACCTGAATGGAAGAGACCACTCATTAAATCTGGAAAATTCAGAGGCTAAATTAAAGACGTATACTGGCAGAGACATACCAGTAAGAAGTATATGGAAGGTTCCAGTACAGTATGGAAATCAATCTGTTAGTGGTAATGGGGAAGGGTCCAAGTTTATTTGGTCGGAACAAGCTTAAGGAAATAAAGTTGGAGTGGACTGAGATTTTTCAACCAGAATGAAAGACCTGCAAGAATTATTATAGGATTATGCCTCTGTGTTCAGGGAAGAGCTTGGGAAGATTCAAAGGCTGCAAGCTAAAATCCACATGGATCCTGGAGCAACCCCCAGATTCTTAAAGGTAAGGCCAGTCCCCTATGCATTACAAGAAAAGGTGGAAATTGAATTAGACAGACTGGAAAGGTTGGGAGTCTTACATCCTGTACAATTTTCTGAATGGGCAGCGCCCATAGTACCAGTTCTAAAGCCTGATCAGAGTGTGCGACAACAATTTGACCGTCAGCAAAGTGGCCAGACTTGATAGATACCCTACACCAAAAACTGATGAATTGTACTCCGAGCTGGCAGGGGGAACCGCATATACGAAATTCGACATGAGCCACGCTTACCAGCAAGTCGAGCTAGAAAAGGCCTCTCGGGATTTTGTGATTGTGAACACACATAGGGGTTTATACCAATATACCAGGTTACCCTTCGGAGTCTTATTGGCTTGTGCCATTTTCCAACGGATAATGGAAAATTTACTCCGAGGTCTACCCCATGTGGTGGTTTATCTCGATGATGTCCTAGTAACAGGACTAACTGATGAAGAACACCTGGCTAACTTGTGAGAAATGCTTCAATACCTCTTCCAAGCCGGAGTATGTTTGGAAGAGAAAAATGTATCTTTCAAGCAAAAGAAGTGATTTACCTGGGTCATAGGGTCGACTCGCAGGGCCTTCACCCAGTAGAAGACAAGGTGAGAGCTATTCATGAGGTACCAGCACCGAAAAATGCCACAGAAATCAACACCTTCTTGGGAAAGGTTAACTACTACGGTCATTTTCTCCGAAATTTGTCAGCAGTACTTTCTCCAATATTTGATTTACTGAAGGAAAACCACAGGTGGACTTGGCAAGCTCCACAACAACAGGCTTTTATGGCAGTAAAACAGTTGCAACATTCTTCAGCCCTGTTGGTACATTTTGACACAAAGAAAGAATTAACTTTGACCTGCGATTCATCTCCTTACAGAGTAGGGGCAGTACTCTCCCACTGGATGGCTCTGAATGGCCCATTGGTTTCATAGAACCATAGAAAAGTTACAGCACAGAAGGAGTCCATTCGGCCTATCTTGTCCATGCCAGCCCGAGGGCACCCAGGAGCCCTTTCTAATCCCACCTTCCTGCACCCAGCCCATAGCCCTGCAGCTTACAGCACTTAAGGTGCAGATCCAGGTACTTTTTAAAAGAGTTTCGAGTTTCTGCCTCTACCACCAACTTGGGCAGCGAATTCCAGACATCCACTACCCTCTGCGTAAAAACGTTCTTCCTCATGTCCCCCCTACACCTTCTGTCACTTATCTTGAATCTATGAACCCTGGTTCTCGAATTCTCCACCAAGGGAAACAATTTTATCCTGTCCACTCTATCTATTCCCCTCATAATTTTGTACACCTCAATCAAGTCACCTCTCAGCCTTCTTTGTTCTAAGGAAAATAACCCCAACCTATCCAATCTCTCCTCATAGCTACACTTTTCTAACCCTGGCAACATTCTTGTAAACCTCCTCTGCACTGTCTCCAGAGCTATTACGTCCTTTCTGTAAGCACTCAGTGTTGCAGAATGAAGATACTCACAAATAGCGAAAGAAGACTTATCCACTGTATATGGCATTAAGAATTTCCACCAATACATCCATGGTCACCGCTTCACCATTGTATCCATTCACAGCCACTACCAGGCTTGTTTGGGGATGATAAGGCAATACCCCCAATCTCCTCGGCACGTATCCAAAGGTGGGCACTGATTCTAACTGCTTACCAATGTACTTTATCCACCAGCCAGGAAGCACTGAGCCGATTACCTCTAAAAGACAGCAATGTAAATGTCCCAATTCCTCAAGAACTTGTCTTGTTATTAAACTTTCTGGATTCATCACCAGTACATGTCAAACAAATAAGAGAGCGGACAGACCACGATCCAGTTTTATCTCACGTAAGGGAACAAGTCTTGCAGGGATGGTCTAATGAGCCAAAGTCTGATGAAATGAAGCCCTAGTTCATCTGTCAGATGATTGGCCCTGAGATCTGCACCAACTTTGTGGGCGGACACCCCATGCCAGTGTCGCTAAAGGTCACGGCTGCCCTCAACTTCTATGCCTCCGGCTCTTTCCAGGGGTCGGTGGGTGATCTTTGCAGAGTCTCCCAGTCAGCTGTCCACACTTGTGTCAAGCAGGTGACAGACACTCTGTTCAGGCGTGCATTGACTTTCATCCACTACCACTGAGATGAGGCCAGTCAGACAGAGCGAGCCGGAGGCTTTGCGGCCATTGCTGGCTTCCCCCGCATCCAGGGTGCTATAGACATGTGGCCATTAAGGCAGCAGCAGCCTTCATCAACAGGAAGAGATTCCACTCCATGAACATGCAGATAGTGTGTGACCACAGGATGCTGATTCTGCAAGTCTGTGCAAGGTACCCAGGCAGCTCACACGACGCCTACATCCTCAGACACTCCCAGGTGCCAGATCTCTTCAGTGCTCTGGCCCGGCTGGATGGATGGCTGCTGGGTGACAAGGGCTATCCCCTCAGAAGGTGGCTCATGACGCCTCTCAGCCATCCAACAGAGGCTGAGCAATGGTACAATAGGAGCCATGCCTCCACAAGGGCTGTGGTGGAGGGAACCATCGGTCTTCTCAAGATGCGCTTCCAATGCCTGGACCGTTCAGGGGGCGCACTCCAGTATCCCCCAGATCGTGTGTCACTGAAAGTGGTTGCATGCCGTGCTCTCCACAATCTTGTGCTGGAAAGGAGTGATACATTGAAGGAAGAAGATATAGACACAGTTGCTCTGGCTGCACATGATGAATCTAGTAGTGAGTCTGAGGATGAGCATGCTTAGGAGAAAGCTGAGGGGGTAGACGCTGACCCAGGCATTGTCCAGGGAGGCAGGGGCACCTGGGAGGCTTTAATCCAATGAACCTTCATCTAGAACACCACAGATGGACCTTCAGCATATGCCAGGGCTGCAGGCTCCATACTCGATACCTAAGTGCAAAATCTGCCTGGATAGGAAGATTAACTAAGGACCTTGTCAATAAAACTCAATGTCACACAACTCACTCATAACATCATGGGTAACTGTCCATCTGCAGAAGTAAGGAATCATCCTGAGCCATGCTCAAATATCAAAATTTAATGATTTAACAAAATGAAGTTCAGAAAAAAATAATTACAAAGGTGTTACGCATCACACCAAGTGGTCATGAACTAATAGTGGGGCAACATAAAAGCACCAGTGAGAAACCCGTGGTGTGCCTTAAATTTACGCTTACGGGTGCTATGTCTAGGTGCTGTCCCCTCGCTGGCACTAACATCTGAGTCAGTCTGCTCACTCTGCTGTCCTGTTGGCCTCGATGACCTTGACAGCCGTCCTCTGGCCCGTGGAGCCTGTGCTGGCCCCGCCTTGGAGGAAGCTGCCAGTTCCATAGCTGGCATCTCCTCAGTCGCCGCAGCCTCATTGGTTGCCACAGTCACTGGCAGAGGGGCGGAGGATCTGCTGCCCTCGCCAGGAGCGCCCTGAGAAGAGCCCACAGAGATGACAGGCAGCTGCTACGCTGACGTGAGGTTGCTTCAGACCTCCCTGCTCACTGTAAATAGATGGGTACCGAGCTGGGATACTTGGTGCCCAAACCATCTCCCACACTGGCACTGAGCAGCTAAGGTCAATGCCGATGGGAGGGCTTGCAGGTCCAACCACAACCAGAGGAAGCCCTGATTGTTCTCCTGGAGGAGCCTCTCCACGAGAGTCACCCCCACTCACTCCATGGAGGGCACGTGGCGCTCGGCCATGAGGCTCATTGCATCGGTGATCCGCGTGGACTCATCCAACACGGGCACGATGCCACGCATTGCCTCATGTATCTCTCCCAGATCCTCCCGCATACCCTGCTGCACTTCCGGCGTTTGCTACCTCAGGAACAACTTCAGAGGCACATCATCAGCCACCGACCGAGCATGTGACTGGTCCCCAGCAGTCCTCCGACTGCCCGCGCCCTGGGCACTCTCTGTCTCTGCCTGCATCTCAAGCAAGTGTGAAGTGCCCTCACCGCCATGCCCCGGGACACTAGCTGATGACCTAATTCCCACCGAGGTGCTAGTATCTGCGCTGGTGCCTACTTGGCAGAGATGGTGTGACGCTGGTGAGTCAAAATGTTCAGGGCCCTCAGGTGTGAGGGGTGGCCCCTCTGCCTCCTCCTTCCAGCCCTGCTCCGGTGATGCTGAAAGGAAGAACAAGGACATTTGATTTGTTAAAGTGGAGACAATGTCAATGTGCATGCCTGTGCCCCGGATCAGTATGCGCTCATCCTTCCATAATCAATGGTCAACCCATGTTGCAAACTTCAATCACTGAGCAGTCAGCAGTGCCATGGCTGCTGGGGCACACATGGTGACCTCAGTACTCGGCAATCTTACCTCCCCATGGCACCCCAGCCTCACCACCACTGGTGGACCTGGATGCATGGCACCTCTCCAGATCCATGGCCTGCTTTTCAAATGGAGTCATGATGGCCAACTAGGCCTGGGCAGTCCGCATCCGCTCTGTGGAATTGTGTGCAGTCTTCTCCTGGAAAGGAGAGAAGAGCATTGATTAGTCCAGACTGCACCTGAATTCCCATCGCATCCCTGCCACCCCAGCCAGAGTGGGACATTGCAGAGCTCCAGCGCTTCATCTCTCCGCAGCTGCCGCACACTCACACCAAGAAGCCAGGGCTGACCAACTCTCCCCATTGCCCAAATGCTGCCTCCTTCACATGTGGCACCACAAGGTGTCACTTTGCTAAGCAAGGAGGCACAAGCACGTGGAGCACAAAGACCAGCAGATGGATTGGTGCCCTGCCAACTGGAAGCTCCCCTCCCAGCATTTTAGCACCCTGACTTCGACATGCTTCACAGTCCCAGCACTATCCCTAGGTGCAGATCCTTGACTCTCACCCCCATTCTATACTCTGGGTGTCAGTGTCACACATGCTGTGGGTGCAGAACCTACCTTAGCTCAACCCTCTCAGGGTGAACTAGGCATGGGCAATATCTGCTGTCACACCCAGTGAGGGAAACATGCCGTGAAGGATTCAATTCTGTAACCGCACTCAGAGTTGTTGGGGGGCTGGGGGGAGGGGCACCTTGGGGGGAAAGGGTGACGGCTGCATTAAGTGACCTCAGCCAACATGGTACTCACTCTTCCCGAGCACAGGAAATCGTTGAATCTCTTGCGGCACTGGACCCACATGCATTGCACCACATCATGGGAGCTCGCTGTCTCGGCCGCCTCCTCCCAGGCACGTTTGGTCAGGTGGGGAGGGCCCCACCTCCCTTCCCTCGCTAGCAGGACTTCCTGCCGTGTTGCCACCTCCCCCTGGAGAGCAGCTAGACACTCATCTGAAAACCAAGGGGCACACTGCCCCACTGGCCTACCCTCCATCCTGGCCTGCTCCACTGCCCTACCCTCCATCCTGGCCTGCTCCGCTGGTCTACCCTCCATCCTGGCCTGCTCCACTGCCCTACACTCCATCCTGGCCTGCTCCGCTGGTCTACCCTCCGGCCTGGCCTGCTCCGCTGGTCTACCCTCCATCCTGGCCTGCTCCACTGGTCTACCCTCCGGCCTGGCCTGCTCCGCTGGTCTACCCTCTGGCCTGGCCTGCTCCGCTGGTCTACCCTCTGGCCTGGCCTGCTCCGCTGGTCTACCCTCCGGCCTGGCCTGCTCCGCTGGTCTACCCTCCGGCCTGGCCTGCTCCGCTGGTCTACCCTCCAGCCTGGCCTGCTCCGCTGGCCTACCCTCCGGCCTGGCCTGCTCCGCTGGCCTACCCTCCGGCCTGGCCTGCTCCACTAGCCTACCCTCCGGCCTGGCCTGCTCCGCTGGCCTACCCTCCGGCCTCGCCTGCTCCGCTGGCCTACCCTCTGGCCTGGCCTGCTCCGCTGGCCTACCCTCCGGCCTGGCCTGCTCCGCTGGCCTACCCTCCGGCCTCGCCTGCTCCGCTGGCCTACCCTCCGGCCTCGCCTGCTCCGCTGCCCTACCCTCGGACTGGCCTGCTCACCAGAAGCCCCCGGTGAGCCCTTCTACTTCCCATTGTGAGCAGCCTTTCCAAGGCTGCCAGCGCTTCAGATAAACAGGCCGCCGGGTTGCCATTGGATGCGGTGGTCATTGCACTCCCGCCGCAGCCCTTCTACTGCCGCCATACTTGGGAATCATGCATTATGCTGGGCAGGCCTTAATTGGCCTGCCCACGTAAAATGGCAGCACGGACCAGATCGTGGGTGACGATCGGGTCCATGCCCGCCCGCACCTGCTCCCGCTCGGCCCGTCCGACATGCGGATTCTCTCCCCTCTGTTGCTATTAAATGATCACATTTCCTTCTCAGCTATAGGACTATGTCACACACGCCCACCGGTATTGCCACAGCAGAGTTATTGATGAAGAGGTGTCTCAGGACATGTTTGAGTCTCAAAAGGCCGAATTTAGGGTGGAGGGTAGAAAGAAGTCAGGAGGCCCAGAAAAATGGACACGATTATCACAGTCGTGAAAGAAACTTCATTGTTGGAGACGCAATTTTTGCAAAGAACTTTGGAGATGGGCTCAAATGGTTATCAGGCAAAGTTAGTGCAGTGACAGGGTCCCTTTCCTATCACATATCAGTCGACGGTCGGATAATTAGCAGACACGCAGATCACCTCAGGAAATGGAAACAGACCTGCATGAAAGGATGCACCAGGCACTCCCAGTGGAGTCCACACCACATGTGCAGTACCTGTAGGATCCGTTGAGCCTGAGAGGGTCGAAGAGACAAACTTACCTACTGGAGAGCCTGGTGGATAGACAACTCCTGAGAGGGAGGCCTCAGATCCAAAGTCGCAGAACTACGGCGTACAACAAGTTTGAAGAAGCCTCCAGAGGGACTGAATTTGTAAATAGTTTATTTATGTAAATAGTTGATATATTGTAAAGATTGTAAATTGTGCTTTCAAGTACAGGGGGAGGGATGTGGTAATCTGAGGTGCAATACACCTTTAAGAGAATGTGAGCGGATTGACCATGTGACTGTATTACCCAATTGCTGTGTAGCGTGGGCTACAATGTTAACCAGTAGTTTAGAATAGGGTCTGGTTGGAGAAGCACACATTGTGTTAGTGCTCTGTTACTTGTGTTAATAAACAACATGTGCTTCATCTTATATTGGTCTCTGCGTCTGCAGTATCTTGTTTACCAACTCACTCACCAGTAGATAGGCATGCAACCATGTTCGCTGAGCAAAGCGGCCTGACAGAAAAGGAATATAACACACAGTGAGTCACATGCAGTATTATCTAGCCCATGTTCATTAACTGAAACTCTAATTTCTATTTTCCAGGCACCAGGCAAAGGCCCCCAAGCCAGTCCAACACCAGTGTGATCCCCAGGACTACATCCGAAGAGAAAGCTCTGGAAGAACCGTCACAGTGCTCACACGCCCCTCCCCAGCTCAGAGGGACACACGTCGGTGGGGCACAGCTATAGATTAGGCTCCGGCTCACTTTCTGGGGAACCCCTCACTGACACGTCCCTGCAGCAGTCAGAGGCAGGGACAGCCCAGGTCTCTGGCACTCGGAGGGCTGCTGGAGACCAGCCACTTGCTCAGTCCGAGTCAGCTGATGAACCTCTGCAAGCGGCTGCTAATTCAATGGTGGAGATGCCACGACACTCAGCAGAATATCAGGCAGAGATTTGACAGTCACAAAATAGACTAGATTGAACGATGGAGGAGTCCGTCCGCGTTCTGTCTGATGTCGTGGCTCCGACATGCGAGCGCCTCGAGGTCAACATGGGAAAGCTGGTGACCAACATAGAGACCTTGGTCCAGTAGGTCTAGCTCGATTTGCGCTCGGCCCTGCACTCTATGGCCACACATCTGTAGGTGAGATGGGGTCGAGGCACCTTGATCTCCCTCCAGGTGTACCATCACACACTTCTAATAAATATTTAAACACATCTCCCTGACATCACACAAGGGTGCAGAGACCAGTTCAACTTAGGGTGACATCACAGGAATGTGATTCCTGCAGGAGTCAGGGCGGGACACTCAGGCACCCACAGTGAGGATGAGCGTCAGTCGGAGACCCCGGAGCCTCATCAGGACACTCCAAGGCTGTGCAGCTGCTCACAGCTCCCTCTGCCTGTGACCCCATCCACTCCAGTTTCTCAGGCCACTGAGGGTGCTTCTGCCCCATGCAAGTGACCCTTATCAGGTCGGGGCCCCCCAGGCCACGGGCCACCAGAGGGCATCTGCCAAGGTCATCACAGACATCAGGACGTAGCAGTCAGCAGGCTGCCTCCACCTCTGCTGCGGATGTCGGTGTTGCACCCAGGTGTAGCAGTAGAGTTAGGGAAGCTGAGAAAAATTGATGTCACTTTTGGGTCAAGGCTGTGCTAGACATGGAAATAAATTGCACTTTTGTGAATACATTTGATGATTATTTGAATGTTCCTGTCAACTGAAGGCATTGTGATTTTGTACTTTGGAATCCTCTTATTTTGAGGTTTAGCCTTCCTCCCACTCAGTGATAGTGTCCCACTGGGAGATTTATATTCCTGTGATGTCACCCTCAGTTGAACTAGTCTCTGCACCCTTGTGAGTTTCCAGGGGAATGTGTTTCTAACCCTTCTTCCTCAAGGAACACCATTGAGTGAGGGCAGCTCAATGCATTGATAATCTAGCGGCATTTGTGTCTCCTCAGTGGTAGTGGCAGAAGAAGAGACATGCACGGGAGGAGGAGATCCACAGACATGTCCACATCTCAGTCGCAGCAGTGTTTGCATCATTAGATGGTGGTGAAGGCTTTGAGTCTTCTCTCACATCGCTCTTATTCCTGAGTGGACTCTCAGTTCCCAGAGTGAGCTCACTCACAGGGCCCTGCAGACCAAAGCAAAGATCAAGGCCTGGTGATTCATGAGGCCAGAATGTGCAAACGTGAATGTGGGACTCGTTTGCAAGTGGGTGGACATCCCCTGAGATGAAAGAAAATGACATTGAGGACTAGGAAAGATGTGGCCATATTCCCTCACTTTTCTTTAGTCTCCCTGGAACCTGTCAGTAATTAACATGTCATGGGCACGTCTCCCATGTCTTCCTTCTTCCATGACGTGATCGTACTCATACTGACCCTCAGCAGACTCCAGAGGTTCCTGGGCCTCCGGATCATCATCCTCCGGTGAGCTCTCATCCTCCTCCAGTTCATCCTCTGGCAGGGAGTCACCTCTTTGCATTGCCAGGTTGGGAAGGGTGTAACACACTGAGATGATGCGCAAACCCTGTCGGGAGTGTATTGGAGTGAGCCAGGTGAGTGGTCCGAGCATCTGAAACGCATTTTCAGAAACCCTATGGTCTGTTCTATAAGGGAGTGTGTGGAGCTGTGAGCAGCGTTGTACCTCTCCTTAGAAGGAGTCTGAGGATGACGCACTGGTGTCATCAGCCAGCATTTCAGTGCTTCTCCCCAAGCAGCCATCCCTGCAGATGTAATGGCCCCTCGAAAATCTCAGGCACCTGGGAGTGACTTAGGATGTAGGAGTCATGGCAACTCCCGGGGTACCTTGCACAAATGTGTAGTATGTACTTCCGATGATCACACATTAGTTGTACATTGATGGAATGATAGCCCTTGCGGTTTATAAATATTAGGGGCTGCTACCATGGAGCCCGTATAGCCACATGTGTGCAGTCTACTGCATCCTGCATGCTTGGTAAGCCTGAGATGTCGGTGAAGCTGGTGAATCTTGCATTCTGGCTATCTTCATCCAGAGCAAACCTGACCTAATAATGGGCCTTCCTGTAAAGGGCATCTGACCTTCTTCATGCATTGATATGTTGCGGACTGAGAGATGCCACACAGGTCTCCCGTTGATCATTGGAAAGAACCAGAGGCAAAGAAACTGAGTGCCACACCTTCAAAGCCATTGGCAGGGGATACCCTCCAATTCCACATGGCATCAGGTCTTCACAAAGAATGTGGCGTATGTGATGTACCAGAGCTCGGGAAAAGTGCAGATGTGCATGGCGTTGCCTCTCACTCACTTGTAAATAGGAACTTTTCTACGATAAAACCTAGGTCTGGCAAGTTGCCCCTGTTGTCTGGATCTTTCCTCCTGACTCTCCTGTTCATGCTCTGGCTCCACCTGACCATGTCCGTCCTGCTGGAGCTGCGCGCGGAGTCGCCTTTCCCTCCTTCACCTCCTCCATTGCATTAGGACCCCAGCAAAGGCAGCATTGAGCCCTGGATCCATATGTGCTTTTGCTCTCTCTGAAAGGAAACATTGAAGACATTAATGATTCAAGGAGAAAGAAATTGAAGCTCAGAAGATGAAACATATGGAAACTGTAAGGGTCCATAGATTTTCCTTTCCTACTTGCATGGTGGCTGATTCCACCTTGTCCCTGAGACACTAGCACACACATCGAGGTGCAGGCACAATTGGCCGAATGGACCCCTTCTGTGCCATTAAAATTCGTGATTCTATAATTCTGAGGTGACCAAGGTGGCATCACAAATATGTAACATCTTGACCCCTGTGTAGGATGCTAAAGTTTCAATGAGATGAGTGGCCAACCTAGCTCTGTGCTCCAATCTCTGATGAGGCATATTAATGACCAATCAGTTGCTCATGGTCAATCAGTGAATGCCCTTTGGCCCGTTAGGAATGTCAAATCTGGTGAACATGTAACAGGCCTTCACTGATGGAATGCCATAAATGATACAGCTGTGCCTCCTTCACAATTGCCTGCATTCCCAAATTCTACGTTCCTATGTGTTACTCTTGAGATGCAGTGACTGTGATGTGAAGCCACTGGGTTCTGAATAGCCCTTTAACAGTGCCAATGAAGCCATTGACTCTCAATGGCTTTCATTGCAAGGAGGTCTTCCTCCTTTCTTTCTAAGCAGGTTCCTGTTCACTCATTCTGCAACAAAAGGTTAGAGGGCAATTCCAGAAAAGCCCGCTTTGTGTTCGTCCTTCCCCTTCATTGCCATTCCACAGCCGTCCCTCCTCGTTGCCCCCGTCGGGTTTGTCAACCCCACCCTTGCCTCACCGCCCACCCCTGGTTGAAGTGTTTCTGAAAGTGGAGGCCTGCATGAGTACCACAGCACAGCGCTGTTCTTCAGGACAATGTAGGCAAAGAGCAGGAGCAGATCAACCTTGCAGCCCCAGCAGTGTGGAGTTCATCACAACAAGACTGGCGCAGCAATATGGTAGATACGTTGCTCTCACCTCGAAGTTGGCAGCAAACTGAGGCCCGACTTATGCATGCCACCCCTTTTCAAATGGGTTTGAAGCTGATGTAAATTCCCGCAAGATTGGAAAGTGTGACAAGATTCCAGTGAGCAGCTGTTTTAATGAGCATTCATGTTAATGAATGCAAATATCATTCACATCACTTGTCAGCAGGATAACTGACCTGCCATAAACCCACCATTGGGAGAATTGCAAACTGTTTTTACGCCAGTCAATTTCCAACTTTTTGCCTGCTGCTGGATTCTCCACTCCTTTCCACCACGAAACCTGCCATAGGTGGGATGTGAAAAATCCACCTTACATCTTGATATCCAGAACTAAGGTAATCTTTCTCTGTTGTACCAATGTCATTCTTAATTAACAGAGCTACTCCTCCACCATTTTCTAGCTTCCTGCCCTTCCTGAATGTCACGTAACCTTGAATATTCAGGTCCCAGTCTTTGTCATCCTGCAATCATGTCTCTGTATTGGAAATCAGATCATACATATTTATTTCTAATAGTGGTATCAATTTATTTGTTTTGTTACAAAATACATATGCAGCCAGATACAGAGCCTTTACTACTGTCTTTCTATTATTTTTGTAATCTCTAGCCTTATGTGCTGATCACTCTGAGGTCCCTTCCTGCCACGCTCTGATCTTCATTTCCCTTATTCCTACCTTGCTTTTTTTTTGTCTTGGCTCCTCTATTTAATTTATCGCATCTTTCCAAACGTGATCCCTCACCCCCACAAGTTAGCTTAAAGCCCCCTCTACAGCCCTAGTTATACGATTCACCAGGACACTAGTCACAACACAGTTCAGGTGTAGACTGTCTCAACTGTACATCTCCAACTTTCCCCAGTGCTGGTGCCAATGCCCTATGAATCAAAACCCATTGTTTCTGCACCAATTTTTGTGCCATGCATTTAACTTTCTAATCTGATTTACCCTCACCAATTTGCTCATGCGTCTGGTAGTAACCTAGAGACTATTACCTTTGAGGTTCTGCTTTCTAATTTAGCCCCATCAGAAACTCTTTCCTAGTTCTACCTCTGTTGTTGGTACCTACATGGTCCATGACCACTGGATCTTCCCCCTCCCACTACAGGTTACTCTCCAGTCCAGGGCAGTTGTCCTGAACCTTGGCACTGGGAAGGCTACACAGCCTTTAGGATTCCTGGTCTCAGCTGCAGAGAACTGTGTAAATCTCCCTGACTATATTGTCCCCTATTACCACTACATTCCATTAACTCCACCCAGTTGAATGGCTTCCTGTACCATGGTACCATGGTCAGTTTGCTCATCCACTCTGCAGCCATTGCTTTCATCCATACAGCTTGCAAGGATGTTGAACCTGTTGGACAATTTCAAAGGCTCCTCCATTTCTACCTTCTGGGTCCCTAAACCTGCCTCACTTACAGTCACACCCTCCTGTCCCTAACCAAATCAGAAGACTCTATACTAAGGGGTGTGACTTCCTCTTGTTACAAAGTACCTAGGTAATTTCCCCCTCCCTGATGCATCGCAATGTCTGCAGCTTGGCCTCCAGCTCAATGACTCTGATCTAAAACTCCTCAACCTGTAGACACTTACTGCAGACATATTTGCCCTGGATCACACCAGCATCCAGGAGCTCCCACATTCTGCAGTTGCAACACATTGCCTACCCTGCCATCTTTATTATGTGTTAGTTATATTTTTTCTGAATTAATTTATAATTAATAAATACAGCTACTCCCAATGACCTTTACTACTGATAGTAAACCTTACTGCAACTAATAAAACCTTACAATTACCAATAGGTTACATGAGATTTGAAGATAAATGAGCAAAATATTCACCAATCAATCATTTATCAGTTTTCCTGTGATGTCACAATTTGATTTCTCTCAGAGTGTGGCCACCCTGCCCTGGACCCAGAGACTGGACTGGATTACATTGGATAGCTATTCTAGATGCTGCTGACTGCCTCCAAGTGCTCTTTGCATCCACATGCCCACTATGCCAAATTATGCCCCTCCACACCCCCCCCCCCCAACCCTTGCCCCTGATGCTGTCATGGCAGGCTATTCCCCAGCCAACCCCCATGGCCTCTCATGCCCCCCTCTGCCAAGCTACGGCACTGCCATTCCCATTGACCTACTGTATACTATATAGAGGCAATGAACCCTATAGTGACAATAGGATGTTCAAAAAAAGCTTTAACTAAACAAAATTCAATCATTACTTTCCACAATGTTTAAAAAAATACAGTCTTTTCACTACAGCCCAATAAAAGTGTCAATCATCCAGATGCTTTAAAGTATCAATAACAGAAACTGTGAGCACTTGAAACTCTTAATCTTGTGAAGGTAAAAATGTGAAATTGACAGCAGAAATCAGAGACCCTGAGCTGTAAACCAAGCAATGTTTTCCCTGGGGTTCTGATGTTTCATCAGCATAATGGATATCTGAGCTTTCAGCAAAGCCTCATCATGTATTCTTGGCTGAGAGCAATCACTGCATGACTCCTTTCACAGAGTCCATTGTTGAAAGGATTTTCAGCTGTTGTGTTCATGATCCTATTCTTCATGTTTTCACAAGTTTCTAAACTTGACATTGACAAATTCCCCTCCATTATCAGTCAGAAAATTAGCTGGTGTTCCAAGTCAAGTGCAGTTCCCTTTCTCCATGACTTTGTTGCTAGAAAAAGTAGCAAGCCTGAGGCTTGGGAGCAGTTTAGAATTCAGCAAAGGTGGACCAAGAGATTGATTAAGAGGGGAAAATAGAGTATCAGAGTAAATTAGTAAGGGACATAAAAGTGGACTGCAAAAACTTCTGTACGTATGTAAAATGAAAAAGATTAGCAAAGACAAAAGTAGGTCCCTTACAGTATGAAACGGGAGAATTTATATTAGAGAAAAAGGATGTGGCAGAACAATTAAACAATATTTTATTTCTGTCTTCACGGAGAAAGACACAAATAACTTCCCAGAAATTCTAGGGAACCAACAGCCTAGTGAGAAGAAAGAATTGAAGGAAGTTAGTGTTACTAAAACAATAGTGCTGGAGAAATTAATGGGACTGAAAACTGATAAATCCCCAGGGCCTGAAAATCTATATCCCAGGGTACTAAAGGAGGTAGCCATGGAAATAATGGATGCGTTGGTTGTCATCTTCCAAAATTTTGTAGGTTCTGGAACAGCCCTGGCATATTGGAGGGTAGCAGATGTAACCCCACTATTTAAAAAAGGAGGGAGGGAGAAAACAGCAAATTACAGACTGGTCAGATTAACATCAGTAGTAAGGAAATACTAGAGTCTATTATAAAGGATGTGACAGCAGGACACTTAGAAAGTATCAACAGGTTTAGACAAAGAGAACATGGATTTATGAAAGGGAAATGATGTTTGACAAGCCTACTGGAGTTTTTTTGAGGACATAACTAGTAGAATAGATAAGGGAGAACCAGTGGATGTGGTGTATTTGGATTTTCAGGAAGCTTTTGATAAAGTCCCACATAAGAGGTTAATGTGTAAAATTAAAGTACATGGGATTGGGGATAATATATTGGCATAGATCGAGAATTGGTTAGCAGACAGGAAACAGAGATTAGGAATAGATGGGTCTTTTTCAGAGTGGCAGGCAATGACTAGTGCTTGGGCCCCAGCTATTCACAATATATATCAATGATTTGGATGAGGGAACCAAATGTAATATTTCCAAGTTTGCTGACGACACAAAACTTGGGAATGTGAGCGATGAGGAGGTTGTTAAGAGGCTTCAAGGTGATTTAAACAGGTTGAGTGAGTGGGTAAATACATGGCAGATGCAGTATAACATGTGAAGTTATCCACTTCAGTAGAAGAAACAGAATGGCACAGTATTATTTAAGTGGTGATAGATTGGGAAATGTTGATGTACAAAGGGACCTGGGTGTCCTTGTACACCAGTCACTGAAAGCAAGCATACAGGCGCAGCAAGCAGTTAAGAAGTTAAATGGTATTTTGGCCTTCATTGCAAGAGGACTTGACTACAGGAGCAAGGGTGTCTTACTGCAGCTGCACAGGGTCTTGGTGAGACCACACCTGGAGTATTATGTGCAGTTTTGGTCTCCTTACCTAAGAAAGGATATACTTACCATAGAGGGAGTGAAGCGAATGTTCACCAGACTGATTCCTGGGATGGAAGGATTGTTGTATGAGGGGAGATTGGTTCGAGTGGGCCTGTATTCATTGGAGTTTAAAAGAATGAGAGGGGATCTCATTGAAACATATAAAATTCTGACAGCGATGGACAGACTGGATGCAGGGATGATATTTCCTCTGTCTTGGGGAGGGTCTAGAGCAAAGGGTTACAGTCTCAGGATAAGGGGCAGACCATTTAGGACTGAGATGAGGAGAAACTTCTTCATGCAGAGGGTGGTGAACCTGTGGAATACTCTACCACAGAAGGCTGTGGAGACCAAGTCATTTAAGAAGAAAATAGATAGTTTTCTGGACTCTAAATGCGTCAAGGGGTATGAGGAGAGCGCAGGAGTAAAGCATTGAGTTAGAGGATCACAGTGTCCTCTGATACTTCTTACAGATTTCAAACTTTGCACTCATCTCTTCTATCTGTCTCCTATATTCTTTATCAACCACACTTACATCCTTTAGCAGGGTTTTTATGCTTTGACAAAAAGGTTGAGAAAATTGGCAAAATAACTTCTCTTTCTCTCATTCTTATCACTTGATGCGATTAATACTTACCTAACTCTTTGACAAGAAACATCGGGTTTTGTTAAGGGGATACAATAATGTCCCGAGTTGCCTATTATTGCTGTTCCAATTCTGTCTTCTGATGCAGTAACCAGATCTGCTGAAGGTGTTTTCATCCTCATTCTACCTGCCTGCAACTCTTGCGCACAATAAACAGCTGCTTCCAGTATCTGGACCATTATGAAATCTGCCAATCATTGAGTCTTCTATTCATTGTGGCGCTGGCAGCACAAGCTCAGCTCCATGTTTCAGAGCTTGAGCAGCAGCTGGAGTCACCGAGGTGCATCCATGAGGCAGAAAACTACGCGGATAGCATGTTCAGAGAGGTGGTCACACTGCAAGTTAGGGGCAAGCAGGCAGATAGGGAATGGGTGACCATCAGGCAGTCCAAGAGAAACAGGCAGGTAGTGCAGGAGTCCCCAGAGGCCCCACTCACTAACTGATTTTCCATTCTGGATATCGGTGATACCCTTGGAGGAGTGCAGCAACAGTCAAGCCTGTGACACCATGGGTGGCCCAGCTGTACAAGAGTGGAGGAAGAAGAGCAGAAGGGCATAACTGATAGGCGATTTTTTAATTAAGGGAGAAGACAGGCGTTTCTGCGGCCTTCAATGTGGCTCCAGGATGGTTGTGTGCCTCCCTGGTGCTAGGGTAAAGGATGTCACAGAGTGGCTGCAGGACGTTCTTGTGGAGGAGGGCGAACAGCCAGAGGTCATAGTCCACATTGGTATTAACGACATAGATAGGAAGGGGGATACGGTCCTGCAATCAGAATTTAGGGAGCTAGGAAGAAAATTAGCAAGGAGGACCTCTAAAGTAGTAACCTCTGGATTACTCCCAGTGCCATGTACAAGTGAGTACAGAAATAGGAAATAAGACAGATAAATGCGTGGCTGGAAAGATGGTGCAGGAGGGAGGGCTTTTGATTCCTGGGACACTGGGACTGGCTCTGGGGGAGATGGCACCTGTACTAGATGGAAGTGTTGCACCTGAACAGAGCTGGGACTGAGTTCTTTGCAGGTTGTTTTGCTAGTGCTGTTGGGGAGGGTTTAAACTAACTCAGCGGGGGTGTGGGAACCAGGAAAGAATATTAGAAAGTAATGTCAGGGTGCATGGAATGCTGGGAGGGGCAGATAGCACTACAATAGAGAATAGTAAGTCAATAGATGGAGTCAGAGTAAGGGAGCAAGTAGTGAAGTCTAAATCAGGGTTACACTGCATGTATGTGAATGCACGGAGTATAGGTAATAAAATTGGGGAGTTACAGGCACAGATTGTCATGTGCAAATATGATGTTGTGGCGATAACAGAGACCTGGCTTAAGGAAGGGCAGATCTGGGTGTTAATATTCCTGGTTACGAGATGTTCAGAAAAGAAAGGAAAGGGTAAAAAGGAGGAGGGGTGAAGTTTTTGTTTAAAGGGAGTATTTAGTACTGGAGAAAGAGGATGTGCCAGAGGATTCAAGGGCAGGATCAATTTGGCTAGAGCTGAGGAATAAGAAGGATGCAATTACATTGCTCAGTGTAATATATAGACCGCTAGCTAGTGCGAAGGATATAAAGGAACGAACCTGCAAGGAAATTACAGAGAGGTATAAACCTCATTGAGTAGTTATAATGGGGGACTTTAATTACCTGCACATAGACTGGGATAGTGGTAGTGTAAGGGGCAGTGAAGGACAAACGTTCCTAGATTGTGTTCAGGAGAATTTCCTACAGCAGTATGTGTCCAGTCCAACAAGAAAGGAGGGACTGCTAGACTTTGTTCTTGGGAATGAGGTGGGCCAATTAGATCAAGTGATAGTGGGGGAATATTTAGGGGACAGTGATCATTGTGTAATCAGGTTGGGGATGACATTGGTCATTCCAGAGTAAGAATAATCAACCGGCAGACAGCTGACTTCAATGGGGCGAGAACGGAGCTGGGCCGATAGACTGGAACCAAAGGTTGGCTGGAAAAACAGTAGCTGGACAATGGGCTACCTTCAATGAGGAGGTGGTTTGGGCACAGTCAAGGTATGTTCACTCAAAAGGGAAGGGTAGGATAAACAAATCCAGAGCTCTCTGGATGACAAAGGAGATAGAAATGAAGTTAAAGAAGAAAAAGTGTCCTTATGACAGGTGTCAGGTTGTAAATGCAATTGAGAACCAAGCTGAATACAGAAGGTTCAGGTGGGATGTGAAAAAGCAAATATGAGAAGCAAAGGGGGATTATGAAAAAAGATTGGCAGCTAACGTAAAAGGAATCCCAAAGTATTCTAGAAGTGGGGGAGGTGCCAGAGGACTGGAGAACAGCTAATATGGTTCCGCTATTTAAGAAGGGTTGTAGAGATAAGCCAGGGAACTACAGACCAGTGAGTCTCACATCAGTGGCAGGGAAACTATTGGAGAAATTTCTGAAGGAGAGAATCTATCGCCACTTGGAGAGGCAAGGTTTGATCAGGGATAGTCAGCATGGCTTTGTCAGAGGGAGGTCATGCCGAACAAATTTGATTTAATTTTTTGAGGAGGTGACCAGTGTGTAGATGAGGATAGTGCAGTTGATGTAGTTTATATGGATTTCAACTAAGCCTTTGACAAGGTCCCACATGGGAGACTTATAAAGAAGGCAAATGCACATGGGATACAGGGTAATTTGATAAGGTGGATTCAAAATTGGCTTAGTTGTAGGATGCAGAAGGTGATAACAGAAGACTGCTTTAGTGACTAGAAGCCACTGTCCAGTGGGGTACCACAGGGATCTGTGCTGGGTCCCCTATTATTCGTCACTTATATAAACAACATAGGTGACTATGTAGGGGCTAGGATTAGTAAGTTTGCGGATGACACAAAGATTGGCCAGATGGTTAACAGTGAGGTTGAGTGCCTTGGGCTACAGGAAGATATAGACGGGATGGTCAAATGGGCAGATAAGTGGTAGATGGAATTTAACCCTGAAAAGTGTGAGGTGACACACTTTGGAAGGAGTAATTTGGCAAGGAAGTATTCAATGAACGGCATGACACTAGGAAGTTCTGAGAAACAAAGGGACCTTGGCGTGTGTCCATAGATCTCTGAAGGCGGAGGGGCATGTTAGAAAGGTGGTGAAAAAGGCATATGGGACATATGCCTTTAATAATCGAGGCATAGATTACAAAAGTAGGGAGATCATGTTGGAGTTGTATAGAACCTTAGTGAGGCCACAACTGGAGTACTGTGTGCAGTTCTAGTTGCCACATTAAAGGAAGGATGTGATTGCACTGGAGGGGGTGCATAGGAGATTCAGCAGGATGTTGCCTGGGATGAAACACTTAAGTTATGAAGAGAGGTTGGATAAACTTGGGTTGTTTTTGTTGGAGCAGAGAAGACTGAGGGTCGACCTGATCAAAGTGTACAAGATTATGAGGGGTATGGACAGGGTGGATAGGGAGCAGCTGTTCCCCTTAGCTGAAAGGTCAGTCGCGAGGGGACATAAGTTCAAGGTGAGGGGCAGGAGGTTTAGGGGGAATGTGAGGGAATTCTTTTTTACCCAGAGGGTGGTGACGGTTTGGAATGCACTGCCTGGGAGGGTGGTGGAGGCGGGTTGCCTCACATCCTTTAAAAAGTATCTGGATGAGCAATTGGCACATCATAACATTCAAGGCTATGGGCCAAGTGCTGGTAAATGGGGTTAGGTAGGTCAGGTGTTTCTCACGTGTCGGTGCAGACTCAATGGGCCAAAAGGCCTCTTCTACACTGTGTGATTCTGTGATTCTATGAATAGTAAAAGGGTGGTAAAAGGAGGAGCAGGGTCTATTAGGGACCAAAAGGGGGATTTACACGCAAGAGGCATGGCTGAGGTGTTAAATGAATACTTTGCATCTGTGTTTGCCTACGAGGCAGATGCTGCCCAGGCTATGGTGACAGAGGAGGAAACTCAGTCACTAGAAGGGTTTAAAATTGATTAAGAGGAGATATTGGATAAGCTGTCGGTACTTAAAGTTGATAAGGCACTGGGACCAGAGGAGATGCATCCAAGAATATTGAAGGAAGTGAGGGTGGAAATTGCAGGGGCACTGGCAATAATCTTTCAAAGTTCCCTGGATTTGGGAAAGGTGCCAGAGGACTGGAGAATTGCAAACATTGTTCAAAAATGGTTGTAAAGATCTGCCCTGCAATTACAGACCAGTCAGTTTAACTTCAGTGTTGGGGAAACTTCTAGAAACAATTATTCCGAATAGAATTAATAGTCACATGGAAAAATATGGATTGATTTGGAAAAGTTAGCATGGATTTGTTAAAGGAAAATCGTGTCCAACTAACTTGCTGGAGTTTTTTGAAGAGGTAGCAGAGGTGGTTGATGAGGGCCAGGCCATTGATGTGGTGTATATGGACTCCCTTCAGGAACTTGACGCAAGCTGCCACACTCCTGAAAGTCATGTCGAAAAATCCAGCGCTGGGGATATCTTGCAGGGAGTAGATCTCCTCTGCTTCAAATCCACACGCCTTCAACAGGATCCGCTTGATGAAGAAGGCCCGATCCATGGGTGCTCCTCCTTCGCTGTCCTTCACCGTCACCAGAATGGTGTTACGTACCCCATGGTATGGGGCTCGACTGGTTATAGCCATCGCTTCACAACTACAATTGATCTTAGCCAAAAGACCGAGAAGCGTTCAGATATGGTGATACACCATCTAGAGAATACTGCAGACCCCTGTTGAGGCAGGGAGACTTCTGAAATTCAGCAGCTCTGAAATTGGGTGACCCTATCTCTGTCGTTCTGTAAAGTGTTTCATGGCTGATATTACAGAGATCCATCATGTCTGCCTAAAATGCACATGCCAAATGTGTTGAGTGTGATCATCACTTCCACAGCACAGGGAGAGAAGAGATGACCATGGGCTGTAGATTCTCATGCAAATTCTCATGTAAACTGCCTGTTGCTTCTTTATAATGCACTCCCTTGTTATATACATCTAAGTTCCTTTTATGACCAGTGTTGTTTATATATTCTATGAGCTGGGGTAGCGATTAATACATGCTGTGATGCAACCTCCTTAAACGTAACCAACTTTTCCAATGGAAGCTGGAGCTTAATGCCACAAATGTACAACATATTTAAATGAGGTGGGTCGGCAGGAAAATCTCAAAAGAGTGCAAGGGAATGCTGGGAGATTGAGTTTAGGTCAAAAAGCGACTTGTGCCCCATCTTGCTACTGAGGAATGTTATCTCTTCCGATTATACTGAAATGACACCGAAAACGGTGCCGCAATTGTAGACCTAATTGTTTGAAATCGATAAGTTTGTTCAAAAAATGCACACAGGAATTTGATGCAGGTGCACTAACCAGTGTGTTGAAAATAGCACTCCGACACTTTTCAATGTTATATTAAAGCCAGGGTTCTGCCATTAGCAGATATAAAATCATATGAAAAATAATCTGTTGATAGGTTCAAGGTAACAAGAACCAGATTGGGGAACTGTACAATGTTTGCTCCTAATTGTAGTGTGTAGGAGGAAGACTCACCCATCACAGCTGTTATAGTTCTGTTAGGAACAGATTAAATCAAAATCCTCAGTCATCAATCACATATCTGCTACTATGGTTTTAGAGTTAAGACAGAATTGAAAAATACTTCTGTTTTTATAGAATCTATTAAAAGAGTTCATCAATGAGATGGATGGCTTGATAATGAACTCAGGGGAAAAGAGAATTCAAAATATCATGAACAATGTTATGGTACACATTCCTAACACCATTATAATGGGAACAACTTCCCTCTCTCGGCTGGGTTTAATGGACAAATACATTAAATTTAAAAAACAATATTGGATATTATTTTTGCTTTTACTATAGCTCAGATTTTTGCTCCTATTCTGGGATTTATCTGGTGTTTTTATGTTGGCAGGTTCACTTTTAAATGGCCTGCAAACAAAGTGCAATCAATTGTATGTTGATCAATTACACTTGGCAACTGAAGCAATTCCTGAATTTTAAGAGCTTTTGTTCAGCTATCCCAAAGTCAGCCAACCATGGTCATCTGCTACAGGCTTCCAAGGACTGAATAAATTTGCATTTTCTCCATTCACTACTGCTTAACAAGCCAATAATAAACAAAGCAAATCATGTTTAAATTGAGCTAGTGCATTCAGCATGGCTTAAACCTGCCACTGCCAACAGAAATTTTAGGATTGTGGGCAAAAGTTAAGGAGAGAGATTAAAGCTGGAGAAACATCCAGGTAATTCTGAGTTTTTCCAGGTAATTCTGTTTTAGTCATGAATGGCGTTGGCTATTAAAAGTTAGGGACCCTTTGTCAACAAGGGGTAGAAATGGAGATCAGCTTGAGGTGCAGATTCTACCTGAATCCTCAAAGTGGATTTTTTATACTACACCACCTTGTGGAGGGGTTATATAACCCCCAGCGGAGAGCACTGTTGACAGCCTTACATACGAACATATGAAATAGGAGTAGAAATAGGCCATTTGTCCCCTCAAGCTTGCTCCCCCATTCATGAAGATCATGGCTGATCTGTTTGTGTTTCGAATTCCACATTCCCATCTAACCCCGATAACCTTTGATTCCCTTGCCTAACAAGAACCTATCCACCTCTGCCTTAAAAATATTCAATGACCCCGCCTCCACTGCCTTCTGAGGCTGGGAGTTCCAAAGTCACACAACCCTCTGAGAGAAAAAAAATCTCATCTTTGCCCTAACAGGGCGTCCCCTAATTTTAAAACAGTGCCACCTAGTTCTGGACTCACCCACAAGAGGAAACATCCTTTCTACACCCACCTTATCAGTACAGTTCAGTTATATACTTCAACCTCACTCTTCTAAATTCCAGTGGAAACAAGCCCAGTCTGTCTAACCTTTCCTAATCAGACAACCAGGTATCAATCTAGTAAACTTCCTCTGGATTGTCTCCAATACATTCATATCTTCATTTAAATAAGGAGACCAAAACTGCATACAATATTTGAGATGTCGTCTCACAAATGCCCGGTGTAACTGAAGCATAACATCCTCACTTTTATGTTCAATCCCTCTCACAATAAAGGATAGCATTCCATTAGCCTTCTTAATTACTTGCTGTACCTGCATGCTAACATTTTGTGACTCATGCACTAGGACACCTAGATCCCCCTGCAGCTCGGAATTCTGCAGCCATTTTCCATTTAAGTAATACTCTGCTTTTTTATTCCCCCTGACAAAGTGAACAACTTCACATTTTCCCACATTAAACTCCATCTGCCAGATTTTTGCCCACTCACTGAATCTATCTGTATCCATCTGCAACCTCCTCATGTCCTTTTCCACATACTTCCCTACCTATCTTTGTGTTGTCTGCAAATTTAGCCATCATGCCTTCACTCTCCTCATCTAAGTCATTGATGTAAATTGAGTTTGAGTTCAGGCCGCACGGTAATTGTTAACCGGAATGTCCGAAGCTTGCTATGTGGCTGTGAATCCAGATCCTACAGAGATTTAGAGGTAGCAGAGGCAAGGCTGGGGTCAGGGTCCAGAGCCTCATACTGCTGCTGCTGAATGGCTCTGAGTCAATGTGCAGCAGCAACAACAGCAACAGCAGTAACCCTCCTGTACAGCTCCTGACTGTAAACAAAATTACAGATTTTACAACTCCCTGCACATATCTTTTTCATAAACAGGCATTTCAGGGTCTTTGAAGCTAAAGGTTCCTGGATCTAAAGCAGCATCAATACCCCAAACACCTTGCTGCATTTGCCTACTGAACATTAATTCCTTGGCTGTGATGTCCTGAGGATCTGAAAAGCAGTATAGTGTTTGTATTCCCTGCTGGCAGCTTTACATGGAATTTACAGCACAGAAACAGGCCATTTGGCCCACTTCCTCTATGTTGGTGTTTATGTTCGACACCAGCTACTTCCCACCCTTCTTGATCACACTATTAGGGTAACCTTCAGCTTCTTTCTTGCTTGCATGTTTATCAAATTCATTGAATGTATCTATGCAAGAATCATAGAACGGTTACAGCACAGAAGGAGGCCATTCAGTACATTGTCTCTGTGTTTGTTCTCTGCAACAGCAACCCAGCTAGTCACACTCCTCCACTTTTTTCCCTGAAGCCCTGTAAAATCTTTTCTCTTTAGATAATTATCCAGAAATTTAGAAAACCACAATTAAATCTGTCTCCACCACACTCTCAGGCAGTGCATTCCAGATCCAAACCACTTGTTGCAGACAGAAGCTTTTCCTCATGTCATCTGTGGTTCTTTTGTTAATCACCTTAGGTTCTCAACCTTCTGCCGATGGGAACAGTTTCTCCCCATTTATTCTGCCTAAACCCTCATGATTTTGAGCACCTCTAGCAAATCTCTGTTTTCTGCCAGCCAGCCAATTTTCTATCCATGCTAATATGTTACTCCCTATATTTTCTGCAACAACCTTTGATGTAGCACCTTATTAAATGCCTTCTGGAAATCCAAGTACAGCTCCCCATTGTTCACAATGCACATTACTCCTTCAAAGAACTTCAATAAATTGGTTAAACAAGAGAGAGAATTTTCTCGGGAGCGGGCGCAAACCCGATGGGTGCCCCCGATCATGTCTGCACCGCCATTTTTCGTGGACGGGCCAATTAAGGCCCACCCAGTGTGACGTGCATCCGGAAGTGCTGAGCGCTCCCTGTGCGGGCGGGGGTGGAGGAGGTTCCCTGAGTCGGGGCCAGTGGTCTTTCATGCATGCGCACAAAAGAGCGCAGAAATCTTTCTGAGGCAAGAGGTGCCTCAGGGAGATTAGTTTAAGGTTTAAAAATCTAAATAAAGAAAAGAAAATATTTTAAGACATGTCCCCTCAAGTGACAATGTCATGTGAGCTGGGACATATCAAGGAACATTAATGAAAAAATTTATTTAATTTATAAACCCTTCATGAAACCTCATCCCGCCCGTGGATGAGGTTCCATGAAAAATGCAAAGGCTGCCTGGGCTCTTCGCCTGCCCACCAACCTTGAGGTTGGATTGTCAGCTCAGTTGATAACATTAATTGTTATTTAAATGGCCTTAATGGGCCTTTGCCAGTTCAGCGGGCGCGAATCTGACTTGGCTGCGTACCTGCCAAACTGAAAATCTAAATACTTCTTGTTCAACTAACTAAGACTGTGAATACTTTGATAATGCCTATCAGACTATGCCTAACATCTTTCAACAAAGCAGTATAGGAAACATGGCAACCAACTTGCACACAGTAATGTTTCATACTGCATAGGAAACATGGCAACCAACTTGCACACAGTAATGTTTCATACTGCATAGGAAACATGGCAACCAACTTGCACACAGTAAAGTTGCCTGCTGTACAGGAAACATTGCAACCAACTTGCACACAGTAATGTTTCATACTGCATAGGAAACATGGCAACCAACTTGCACACAGTAAAGTTGCCTGCTGTACAGGAAACATGGCAACCAATTTGCACACAGTAAGGTTTCATACTGCATAGGAAACATGGCAACCAACTTGCACACAGTAAAGTTGCCTGCTGTACAGGAAACATGGCAACCAACTGGCACACAGTAATGTTTCATACTGCATAGGAAACATGGCAACCAACTTGCACACAGTAATGTTTCATACTGCATAGGAAACATGGCAACCAACTTGCACACAGTAAAGTTGCCTGCTGTACAGGAAACATGGCAACCAATTTGCACATAGTAAGGTTTCCTACGTATAGGAAACATGGCAATCCAACTTGCACACAGTAAGGTTTCCTACTGTGCAGGAAACATGGCAACCAACTTGCACACAGTTAAGTATCCTGCTGTATATGAAACATGGGAACCAACTTGCACACAGTAAGGTTTCCTGCTGTATAAGGAACATGGCAACCAACTTGCACACAGTAAGGTCTCCTACTGTATAGGACACATGGCAATCAACTTGCACACAGTGAGGTTTCCTACTGTGCAGGAAACATGGCAACCAACTTCCACACAGTAAGGTATCCTGCTGTATATGAAACATGGGAACCAACTTGCACACAGTAAGGTTTCCTGCTGTATAAGGAACATGGCAACCAACTTGCACACAGTAAGGTCTCCTACTGTATAGGACACATGGCAACCAAATTGCACACAGTAAGGTTCCACAAACTACAAATTGATAATGAGCAGATATTTTTTCATGATTTTGGTTGAGGGGTAATTATTTGCTGGAACATAAGAAAGTAAGAAAATAATGGCATAAGAATTAGGATCAGGACTGTGCTCAGGAGTAGCAACTCTTGATTTCTTATTTTAGTCATCCTTTTCTGGTTTCGAAAACTTTTCCAGTCTTCTGCCCTACTATTAATCTTCGCAGCACTATATACCTTTACAATTTGATACCACCCTTAACTTCCTTAGTTAACCATAGAGGGAATAGAATAGTACAGCACAGAAGGAGGCCATTAGACCCATTGAGTCTGAGCAGGCTCTTTCAAAAAAACAACCCAGTTAATCCCATTCTTTCCCCATATCACTGTAAATATTTTCTCCTTCTAAATACTTTTCCAATTCCCTTTCGAAAGCTACTATTGAACCTGTTTGCAAAGCTCTGTCAGGCAGAACATTCCAACCATTTATTGCAAAACAGAGTTTTTCCTCATGCCGCTTCTGTTCTTTTGTCAATCACCTTAAATTTGTGTCCTCTGGCTCTCGACCTTTCAGCCATTGGAATCAGTTTCTCTTTATTTTCTCTATCTAAACCCTTAATGGTTTTAAATGCATCTATTAAATCTCCTCAGCTTTTTCTGCTCTAAGGAGAACAGCCCCAGCTTCTGGAGCAGCAACCCCTCATCCATGGAACCATTTTAGTAAATTTCTACTATATCTTCCACAAAATCTTCAAATTGTCTTTATTTAAGTTTAAGACACTAGTTATCGACTCACGTTTCTCACTCTCAAACTGAATGTGAAATTCTAACATGTTATGATCACTCTTGCCGAGAGGTTCCTTTACAATGAGGTCTTTAATTAACCCTGTCTTATTACACATTACCAGGTCCAAAATTGCACAGTCCCTGGTAAATTCCCGAATATATTGTTCTCTGAAACTGGCCTGAATACACTCCATGATGTCATCCTCCAGGCTACCATTTCCAATTTGATGTGTTCAATCTATATGAAGATTAAAACCAGCCATGATTATTGCAGTATCTTCCTTGAAAACCCCAACTATTTATTGATGTATACTCTGTCCTACATTGTAGCTACTGCTAGGGGACCTATAAAATGATCCCACTCGTGACTAATTTCCTTTGTTATTTCTTATCCCCACCCAAACTGATTCTACATCTTGATTTTCTGAACCAAGATCATTTCTCACTATTGTACTGATCTCATCTTTTATTAACAGAGATACCCCATCTCCTTTTCCTTTTCCCCTATCCTTCCAAAACGTTAAATACCCTTGAATATTCAAATCCCAGCTGTGGCCACTTGCCAACGTGGTTGATTCTGAGACTTGAGTCCTGAATCTTAATAAAGGAAATTACGATGGTATGAGGTGCGAGTTGGCTATGATGGATTGGGAAACATTACTTAAAGGGATGATGGAGGATAGGCAATGGCAAACATTCAAAGAGCGCATGGGTGAACTGCAACAATTGTTTATTCCTGTCTGGCGCAAAAGTAAAACGGGAAAGGTGGCCATATCATGGCTTAGAAGGGAAATTAGAGATCATATTAGATGCAGGGAAGAGGCATACAAATTGGCCAGAAAAAAAACAGACCTGAGGATTGGGAGCAGTTTAGAATTCAGCAAAGGAGGACCAAGGGAGTGATTAAGAAGGGGAAAATTGGGTACGAGAGTAAGCTTGCGGGGAACATAAAAGCTGACTGTAAAAGTTTCTATAGGTATGTGAAGAGAAAAAGATTGTGAAGACAAATGTAGGTCCCTTAAAGTCAGAAACAGGGGAATTTATAATGGGGAACAAGGAAATGGCTGACCAACTAAATACATACTTTGATTCTGTCCTCACAATGGAGGACACTAATAACATACCAGAAATGTTGGGGAACACAGGGTTTAGTGAGAGGGAGGAACTGAAAGAAATCAGTATTAGTAAGGAAATGGTGTTGGGGAAATTGATGGAATTGAAGGCCGATAAATCCCCAAGGCCTGATAATCTACATCCTAGAGTACTTAAGGAAGTGCCCCTAGAAATAGTGGATGCATTGGTGGTCATCTTCCGAGATTCTACAGACTCTGGAACAGTTCCTACAGATTGGAGGGTAGCTAATGTAACCCCACTATTTAAAAAGGGAGGTAGAGAGAAAACAGGGAATTACAGACCAGTCAGTCTGATGTCGGTAGTGGGGAAAATTCTAGAGTCCATTATAAAACATTTAATAGCTGAGCACATGGAAAACAGTGGCAGAATCGGACAGGGTCAGCATGGATTTACGAAAGGGAAATCATGCTTGACAAATCTACTGGAATTTTTGGAGGATGTAAATAATAGAGTTGATGAGGGGGAGCCAGTGGATGTGGTTTATTCGGATTTTCAGAAGGCTTTCGACCAAGTCCCACATAAGAGATTAGCGTGTAAAATTAAAGCGCATGGGATTGGGAGTAGTGTACTGAGATCAATAGAAAACTGGTTGGCAGACAGGAAACAAAGAGTAAGAATAAACGGATCTTTTTCCGAATAGCAGGCAGTGACTAGTGGGGTACCGCAGAGATCGGTGCTGGGACCCCAGCTATTCACAATATATATTAATGATTTAGATGAGGGAATTAAATGTAATATCTCCAGATTTGCAGATGACACAAAGCTGAGTGGGAGGGTAAGCTGTGAGGAGGATGCAGAGATGCTTCAATGTGATTTGGACAAGCTGAGTGAGTGGGCAAATGCATGGCAGATGCAGTATAATGTGGATAAATGTGAGGTTATCCACTTTGGCAGCAAAAACAGGAAGGCAGATTATTATCTGAAAGGCTATAAATTGAGAGAGGGGAATGTGCAACAAGACCTGGGTGTCCTCGTACACCAGTCGCTGAAGGTAAGCATGCAGGTGCAGCAGGCGGTGAAGAAGGCAAATGGTATGTTGGCCTTCATAGCCAGAGGATTTGAGTACAGGAGCAGGGATGTCTTGCTGCAATTATACAGGGCCTTAGTGAGACCACACCTGAAATATTGTGTGCAGTTTTGGTCTCCTTATCTGAGGAAGGATGTACTTGCTATTGAGGGAGTGCAGTGAAGGTTTACCAGACTGATTCCTGGGATGGCGGGACTGACATATGAAGAGAGATTGAGTCGGTTAGGATTATATTCACTGGAGTTCAGAAGAATGAGGGGGGGATCTCATAGAAACCTATAAAATTCTAACAGGACTAGACAGGGTAGATGCAGGAAGGATGTTCCTGATGGTGGGGGAGTCCAGAACCAGGGGTCACAGTCTGAGGATACGGGATGGACCATTTAGGACTGAGATGAGGAGAAATTTCTTCACCCAGAGAGTGGTGAACCTGTAGAATTCACTACCACAGAAAGTAGTTGAGGCCAAAACATTGTATGTTTTCAAGGAGGAGTTAGATATAGCTCTTGTGGCGAAAGGGGTCAAAGGATATGGGGATAAAGCGGGAGCAGGCTATTGAGTTGGATGATCAGCCATGATCATAATGAATGGCGGAGCAGGCTCGAAGTGCCGAATGGCCTACTCCTGCTCCTAATTTCTATGTTCCTATGTAACTGTATAAAAAGCTGGTTAGGCCACAACTGGAGTACTGCGTGCAGTTTTGGTCACCATATTATAGGAAGGATGTGATTGCACTATAGAGGGTGCAGAGGAGATTTAAAATGATGCTGCCTGGGCTGGAGGGTTTGAGCTACGAGGAAAGATAGGATAGGCTGAGGTTATTTTCCTTGGAGTAACGAAGGTTGAGAGGAGACCTGATTGAAGTGTATAAGATTATGAGAGGCACAGATAGGGTGGATAGGAAGGCACTTTTTCCATTAGTAAAGGGGACAATAACCAGGAGGCATAAATTTAAGGTAAGAGGTAGAAGGATAAGAGGGGAGTTGAGGAGAAATTCTTTTACCCAGAGGGTGATGGATGTCTGGAACTCGCTGCCTGACAGGGTTGAGTCAGAAACTCTCATAACATTTAAGAAATATTTAGATATTCACTTGCGTTGCCACAGCCTCCAGGGCTATGGGCCAAGCGCTGGAAAATGGGATTAATGTAGTCAGATCTTTGTTGACTGGGGTGGACACGATGGCCCAAATCACTTGCTTCTGTGCTGTAGACGTCTATGAGTCTACGAATTCGATACTGGGGCATCAATGCCTATCATAGGAGAACATATATTCAGACACCTGAATAAAGGAGTCCATCCTTTAATTTTGGAACAATCGGGCACTAAATTAAAAACATATACGGGCAAAGAAATAAGAGTGAAATTGATATGTCAAGTCCTGGTGCAGTATGGGGATCTGTCTGCAAATTTACCCCTTATAGTAGTAGCTGGGGCAGGCTCCAGTTTAATTGGTCACAACTGGCTCAAAAAAATAATAAATTGCAATGGGCTGAGATTTTTCAAATCAGAACGAGAAACTTACAGGAATTGTTACAAAAGTACACTTCCATTTTCAGTGACGAACTAGGAAGGATCTGTGGGCTACAGGCCAAAATCCACGGAGACCCTAATGTAACCCCAGATTTATCAGAGCCAGTCCTATCCCTTATGCTCTACGGGACAAGGTTGAGACTGAGATAAACAGGCTGGAAAAGTTGGGTATCTTACAACCGGTGCAATTTTCTGAGTGGCCGGCACCCATAGTACCCATACTGAAGCCAGACCAAAGTTTTCGCTTATGTGGTGCCTATCAGTTAACTATAAACAGAGCAGCTAAACTTGATAGGCACCTAATACCGAAGATTGACGAATGATATTCAAAGTTGGCAGGGGGCATCACATATTCAAAACTCGACATGAGCCACACCTACCAGCAGGTAGAGTTGGAAGAAGGCTCTAGGGAATTTGTGATCATCAATACACAGAGGATTGTATCAATACACTCAACTACCTTTTGGGGTCTCATTGGCATGTGCTATTTTCCAGCATACCATGGAAAATCTGCTTCAGGGACTGCCCATGTCGTTGTTTATCTGGATGATGTCTTAGTCACCGGACTAACTGATGAAGAACATTTAGCTAATTTGGAGGAGATGCTGAAATGCTTCTCACGAGTGGCGGGGGCACTTGAAGCAAGAAAAATGCCTCTTCCAAGCCAAAGAGGTGGTTTACTTGGGTCATAAGGTCGATGTGCTGGGCTTGCATCCCGTGGAAGAAAAGGTCAAGGCTATTCATGAGGCACCTGCACCGAGAAGCATTACAGAACTAAGGGCCTTCTTAAGCATGGTAAACTACTATGGGCGATTTCTCTCAAATCTATCAACTGTACTGGCTCAGTTATACGCATTGCTTAAGAAAAACCATAAATGGATTTGGCAAGCTCTGCACTAGGATGCATTTCTGAAGGTCCGAATCAAAAACTAGGGTCCAGAATCTAAATAAAGGGAACTACTAGGGTAGGAGGCACGAGTTGGCAATGATGGATTGGCGAACCTTACTAAAAAGGTTGACAGTAGATAGGCAATGGCTAATATTTAAGGAACATATGCATGAATTACAACAATTATTCATCCCTGGTCTGGCGCAAAAATAAAACAGGAAAGGTGGCTCAACCATGGATTACAAAAGAAATTAGGGATAGTTTTAAATCCAAAGAGAAGACATATAAAATTGCCAGAAAAAGCAGCAAGCCTGGGGATTGGGAGCAGTTTAGAATTCAGAAAAAGCGGACAAAAAGATTGATCAAGAAGGGGAATATGGAGTATGAGCATAAACTTGCAGGGAATATAAAAACGGACTGTAAAAGCTTCTATAAATATGTGACAAGAGAAAGATTAGCAAAGACAAATGTAGGTCCCTTACAGTCAGAAATGGGGGAAATTATAATGAGGAACAAAGAAATGGCAGAAGAATTGAACACATATTCTGGTTCTGTCTTCACAAAAGAGGATACAAATAATTTCCCAGAAATTTTAGGGAACCAAGGGTCTAGTGAGAGGGAGGAATTGAAGAAAATCAGTATTAGCAAAAAAATGGTGCTCGAGAAATGAATGGGGTTAAAGGCTGAAAAATCCCCAGGGCCTGATAATCTCTATCCCAGAGCACTAAAGGAAGTGGCCCTGGGAATATTGGAAGCATTCATGGTCATCTTCCAAAATTCTATAGGCTCTGGAGCAGTTCATACAGATTGGAGGGTGGCAAATGTAGCCCCACTATTTAAAAATGGAGGGAGAGAAGAAACAGAGAATTACAGAACAGTTAGCCTTACACCAGTAGCGGGGAAAATGCTAGAGTCTATTATAAAAGACATGGTAACAGAACACTTGGAAAACATTAACGGGGTTAGATAAAGTCAGCATGGGTTTATGAAAGGGAAATCGTGCTTAACTAATCAGCTGGAGTTTTTTGAGGATGTAGCTAGTAGAATAGATAAGGGAGAACCAGTGGATGTGGTGTATTTGGATTTCAAGAAGGGTTTTGATAAGGTCCCACATAAGAGACTAGTGGGCAAAATTAAAGCACATGGGATCGGGGGTAATATACTGGCATGGATTGAGAATTGGTTGACAGACCAGAAACAGAGTGGGAATAAATGGGTCTTTTTCTGAATGGCAGGCGGTGATTAATGGTGTACCACAGGGATCAGTGCATGGGCCCCAGTTATTCACAATATATATAAATAATTTGGATGAGGAAACCAAATGCAATATTTCCAAGCTTGCTGACGACACAAAACTGGGCGGGGTTGTGAGTTGTGAGGAGGATGCAAGGAGGCTTCAGATTTAGACAAGTTGTTTGTGTGGGGAAACACATGGCAGATGCAGTATAATGTGGATAAATGTGAAGTTATATACTTCGGTGTGAAAAACAGAAAGGCCGAGTATTATTTAAAAGGTGATATATTGGGAAATGTGGATGTGCAAAGGGTGTCCTTGTACACCAGTCAATGAAAGTAAATAGGCAGGTGCAGCAAGCAATTAGGAAGGCAGATGGTATGTTGGCCTTCATTGCAAGAGGATTTGAGTTCAGAAGTAGGGATGTCTTACTGCAGTTATACAAGGCCTTAGTGAGACCACACCTGGAATATTGTGTGCAGTTTTAGTCTCCCTACCTAAGAAAAGATATACTTGCCATAGAGGGAGTGCAGCGAAGGTTCACTAGGCTGATACCGGGGATGGCAAGATTGTCATATAGGAAGAGATTGGTTCGACTAGGCCTGTATTCACTAGAGTTTAGAAGAATGAGAGGGGATCTGATTGAAACGTATAAAATTCTAACAGTGCTAGACAGACTGGATGTATGGAGGATGTTTCCCCTGGTTGGGGAGTTTAGAACCAGGGGCCAAAGTCTCAGGGTACGGGACAGGCCAGTTAGGACTGAGATGAGGAAAAATTTCTTCACTCAGGGGTGATCAACCTGTGGAATTCTCTCCCACAGAAGGCTGTGGAGGCCGGGTCACTGAGTATATTCAAGAAAGAAATTGATAATGTTTTGGATATTAGTGGCATCAAGGGGTATGGAGAGAAAGCAGGAATATGGCATTGAGATAGAGGGTCAGCCATGAAGATGTTAAATGGCGGAGCAGGCTCAAAAGGCTGCTTGGCCTACACCTTCTCCTAGTTTCTAGGTTTCTAAGTAAAGCAATTGTTAAGATCATCGGCCCTACTGGTCCACTTTGACCCAAAGAAAGAATTGATTTTAACTTGCGACGCATCCCCTTATGGAGTAGGGGCTGAACTTTCACATCGGATGGCGGATAGCTCAAAAGGACCCACTGGTTATACATCCCACACGCTCAGTGCTGCAGAGTGACGATATTCTCAAACTGAGGAGGTGGGCCTGTTTGTTGTGTTTGGTGTTTGGAAATGCCACCAATACCTCCGTGGTCACCATTTTCACATTATATCTGACCACAAGCCTCTGCTGGGATTATTTGGAGAGGATAAGGCGATACCCCCCATCATATCTGCTCACATCCAGAGGTGGGCAAAAGATATTAGCTGCTTACGAATATACTTTTATTCACTGATCGGCAAGCCACAGTTCTTGCAAAGAATTTTGGAGATGGCTTCTTTAGTTGAACAACGAACTTTATTTACAGAGCATGCTGGAAATCTGAAACAAAAGCAGAAAATGCTGGAAAAACTCAGCAGGTCTAACAACATCCATGGAGAGAAAAACAGTTGACGTTTCAAGTCTGTGTGATCCTTCTTCAGAGCTCTGAAACGTTAACCCTGTTTCTCTTTCCACAGATGCTATTAGACCTGCTGAGTTTTTCCAGCATTTTCTGCTTTTGTTTATTTACAGAGCTGTTGGATTAGCTGCCTGCTTCTATCAAGGCTACAATACACTTCCCCAGGCTAGGAAAACTCCAAACCTTTATGAGATTCCCCACACTCGGTGTTGATTGACTGTTCTGACCACACGACCCTTAGTCAGTAAGGCTGGCTTTAAAGCAACAATCATCACATCCCTCCCCCTTTAATTCCTTGTTTTACATTCCTTTCACAAATTACTTTATACAGGTGAATGGAAAACAATATCAAAAATCTTAGAAATCATCATACTTGCACTTTGTCACAAATTCAGATTATACACTTATATACAGAGGCCCAGCAATTACAAATTATGTTCTTGAGGGGGTTTTCTGTTTCCGGTAGAGCGGCATAACTTGATAACCTGAGCCTTTCCTACAGGATCGACACTAACAGGAACTGCGATAACGGGTACCTCTTTTGGCACAAGCAGTTCATTACTAGTTGGTTCAATGGACATATCAGTTATATCTATAACGGTCAATCATGTTGGAATATAGGAACATAGGAACAGGAGAAGGCCAATCAGCCCGTCAAGCCTGCTCCGCCATTCAATACGATCATGGCTGATTGAACACTTCAATGCCTTTTACCCACACTATCCCCATAACCCTTTACATTATTCTTAATCAGAAATCTATCAATTTCAACCTTAAACATACTCAATGACTGAGCTTCTACAGCCCTCTGGGGTAGAGAATTCCAAAGATTCACAACCCTCTGAGTAAAGAAATTTCTCCTCAGCTCGATCCTAACTAGCTTCCCCCTTATTTTGAAATTGTGTCCCCTGGTTCTAGGCTCTCCAACATCTTACCTACATCTACCCTGTCTATCCCTTTAAGTATTTTGTACGTTTCAATAAGATCACCCCTCATTCTTTGAAACACTACAGAATACAGGCCCAGTTTGTGCAATCTCTCTTCATAAGACAGTCCCGCCATCCCCAGAACAAGTCTGATGAACCTTGGTTGGACTCCCTCTATGGCAATAATATCCTTTTTGAGGTAAGGGGACTAAAACTGCACACAGTACTCAGGTGCAGTCTAACCAAGCATTCCAAGCAACCAAGCAACCATCTATACAATTGAAGCAAGACTTCACTACACCTGTACTCAAATCATCTTGCGATAAAGGCTAAACGTTCCATTAGCCTTCCTAATTACCTGCTGCACCTGCATGTTAGCTTTCAGTGACTTATGGATAAGGACACCCAGGTCCCTTTGTACATCTACACTTTCTAATCTCTTACCAGTTAGAAAATACTCTGCACATCTGTTCCTTCTGCCAAAGTGGATAACCTCACATTTTTCCATATTATATTCCATCTGTCATGTTCTTGCCCACTCACTAAGTCTGTCCAAATCCTCCTGTAGCCGCTTTACATCTTCCTCACAACACACATTCCCATCTAGCTTTGTATCATCCACGAACTTGGAAATATTACATTTGATCCCCACATCCAAATCATTCATATATATTGTGAACAGCTGGGGCTCAAGTACTGATCCTTGCGGTACCCTACTAGTCACAGCCTGTCAATGTGAGAATGTCCCATTTATTCCTACTCTCTGTTTTCTGTCTGTTAGTCAATCCTTAATCCATACCAGTATATTGCCTCCTATCCCATTTGCTTTTATTTTGCTAATCAACCTCCTGTGGGGTACTTTAATCAAAAGCCTTCTGAAAATGCAAGTATACTACGTCCATCAACTCTCCTTTATCGATTTTGTTAGCAACATCCTCAAAAAGCTCCAACAAGTTCGTCAAACACAATTTCCCATTCGCAAATCCATGCTGACTATGCCCAATCAGATCATGGTTATCCAAGTATCCATTTATCACATCCTTTATAACAGATTCTAACATTTTCCCTACTACTGATGTAAGGCTAACAGGTCTGTAGTTCCCCATTTTCTCTCTCCCTCCCTTCTTAAATAGTGGAGTGACATTTGCTACCTTCCAATCTTCAGGAACCATTCCAGAATCTTTAGAATTTTGGAAAAAGTTCACCAGTGCATCCGCTATCTCTATAGCAACCTCTTTCAACACTCTGGGATGCAGAATATCAGGGCCCAGGGACTTATCAACTATCAGTCCCATTAATTTCTCCAATACAACTTCCTTACTTATACTAATTTCCCTCATCTCCTCATTCTCTTTAGTCCCTTAGATCTCTAAATCTGGGAGATTTCCTGTACCTTCCTCAATGAAAACAGGCATAAAAGCAATCATTTAGCTTCTCTGCCATTTCTCTATTCCCCAATATGAATTCTCCTGACTCTGCCTGTAATAGACCCACATTTGTCTTAGCCAAACACTTCCTTTTTACAAAACAAAAACAGAATTACCTGGAAAAACTCAGCAGGTCTGGCAGCATCGGTGGAGAAGAAATCAGTTAACGTTTCGGGTCTTCATGACCCTTCGGCAGAACTGAGTATAGTTAGGAGAAAAGTGAAATATAAGCTGGTCTAAGGTGGGGGGGGCGGGGGGAGAGAGAAGTTGAGGGTGTGGTGATTGTGGAGATAAGCAAGCAGTGATAGGAGCAGATAATCAAAAGATGTCACAGACAAAAGGATCAAAGAGGTGTTGAAGGTGGTGATATTGTCTGAGAAAAGTGCTAATTAAGAATGGAAGACAGGATACTCAAGGTACAGCTCTAGTGGGGGTGGGGTGGAAAGACTAAAAAAGTTTTAGTTTTAGATTTAAAAATCTAAAACTAAATGATTTAATCCTTTTTACATACCTATAGAAGCTTTTACAGTCTGTTTTTACGTTTTTTGCTAGATTGAATTCATATTCTATTCTCCCTTTCTTTACCAGTTTCTTGGTCTTCCTTTGCTGTATTCTAAAAACCTCCCAGTCCTCAGGTTTACTACTACTTCTGGCAACTTTATAAGCCTTTTCTTTTAATCTTATACAACCATGAACTTCCTTTATCAGCCATGGTTGACTGACTTTTTTGAGGTTTTTGTACCTTGAAGGAATGTATAGATGCCGAAAGCTATGTAATAGTTTTGTGAGGACTATCCATTGCCTATGCATAATCATACCTTTTAATGTATTTTCCAATCCACCTCAGCCAATTTGTCCCTCATGCCTTCATACTTTCCTTTATTCAACTTAAGCACCCTTGCTTCAGAGTGAACTACCTCACTTTCAAACATAAAGTAAAATTCTATCATAATGTGGTCACTCATCCGTAAAGGTTCTTTTACAACAAGATTATTAATTAGCCCTTTTTCATTACATAATGCTAGGCTAAAATAACGTGTCCTCCAATCAGCTCCTTAACATACTGCTGCAGAACACCATCCCTAACACACTCCAGGACCTCATCTTCCACAGCATTAGTGCTCAATTGGTTTATCCAGGCTATACACAGCTTGAAGTCACCCATGATTACTGTATTGCCTATGCTACATTCTTCTCTAATCTCCTGATTAAAACCATGCCCCACATTACCACTGCTGTTTGGTGGCCTATAAACAACTCCAACTCTGTTGCCCTTTGCTGTTTCTTAGCTCCACCCAAACAGATTCCACACATTGTTTTTCCAATCTGAGATTCTCCCTAACTAATGTACTGATCCCATCCCTTATTATCAGCGCAACTCCACCTCCTTTCCCTTCTTTCCTGTCCTTCCTAAATGTTGAATATCCTTGAATATTCAGTTCCCATTCTTGGTCACCATGCAGCCATGTTTCTGTAAGGGCAATTATATCATACCCATTTACCTCTATTTGTGCCTTTAGATCATCTACCTATTTACGAATGCTGTGTGCATTCAGGTAGAGTGCCCTTAACTATGTCTTATTGGCATCATTCCGCATTCGAAGCATACTCAATACTTTGCTTTGTCTCTCCTGCCTTCTAGTCTCACTAATGCTTCCTGTTACAGCTTTACTTCCTTCCAATTTGGGCCACCCCTCAGGTTCCCATCCCCCTGACAAGCTAGTTTAAACCCTCTCCAACAGCCCTTGCAAATCTCCCTGCGAATATATCAGTCCCAGTCCTGTTAAGATGTAACCTGTCCAGCTTGCACAGGTCCCACCAATACCTCAGAACCCTGATGCCCTCCCTCCTACACCAGTTCTCCAGCCACATATTTATCGATCAATCCTCCTATTCCTGTGCTCACTAGCACATAGCAGTGCGAGTAATCCTGAGATTACTGCTCTTGAGGTCCTGCTTTTTTTATTTCCTTCCTAACTCCCAAAAATCTGCTTTCAGGGCCTCATCCCTCTTCCTACCAATGTCAATGGTACCAATGTGAACCATGACTTCTGGCTGTTCCCCCTCCCCGCAAAAGATGTTCTGCAGCTGCTCTGTGACATCCTTGATCCTGGCTCCAGGGAAGCAACACACCATCCTGGAGTCACATTTACTGCCGCAGAAATGCCTGTCTGATCCCCTGACTGCGGAACCTCCTATCACTATTGCCCTTCCATTCTTCTTCCTCTCCCCCTGCACCCTGTACAGCTGAGCCGCCCATGGTACTACAAGCTTGGTTCTGGCTGCATTCCCCTGAGGAACCATTGCCCTCATCGGCATCCAAAATGGAAAACCGATTAGCACGCAGGATAGGCTCAGGGCACTCCTGCACTACCTGCCTGGTTCTCCTAGATTGCCTCTGGCCGTACGCTTCTGACCTGTGGTGTGACCATTTCCCTAAACATGCTATACAAGTAGTCCTCTGCCTCACAAATGCACAATTGTTACTCCAGCCACTGCTCAAGTTCTGAAACGCAGAACTCAAACTTGTGCAGCTGGTGACACTTCCTACAGGTGGGTTTGTCAAGGACACATGGTATGTTCATGACTTCTCACATACCGCAGATGTACACTCCACTTGGTCGAGTGCCCTGCTATCTCATAACTCTAAAAACTATTTATTACATTTAGAGTAAGTAGAATGAATAGAATAAATTACTAGTAACTTTACTACACTTATGCTAACTTTATCTTTGGTTTACTTTATTATTTTATTTTGCTTTGACTTTATTTAACTTTACTCCCTTATTGCTAGTGTTCCTTACTGAAATCCATGTAGCTACTTCTTTATAAATGATACGTTGTTCTAGATTTAAGCTATTTAAACACACTCCCTAACAGCAGCTTCTCACCAACTAACGAACTTACAATTTTCCTCTGATGTCACTCCTGGATTTTTATTCAACCTCAGCCCGCTGCCCGAGTTGAGTGTCCCTCACAGGCCCGACTGTCTCTGCTCCTGGAAGGTGAGGTATTTCGGTGCTTACGGGTTCAATAACATTCCTTGGTGGCAACAGTGACTTGGAAGCGTCTCCCTGCTCCTCAGGCGGTCCATGTGTTTATAAACAATCCGGCCTTCCATGTCTACTTGGTATGAAAGGGGCCCAGTCTCACAGACAATAATCCCTAGGATGCAACTTGGACTGCTACTGAAGTTCCTTACATATATGGTTTCATCTACCATAAATTACTAGGCTTCACTATGCAAATCATGGCTTGTTTTCCAATTACCTTGGTTCTTCTCTACCCTCCCTGGCAAATTTGGAAATATGAGACTAAGTCTTGTTCTGATTGGCCAGCAGCTCTAGCAGTCCTAGCACCAAGTAGTGGGTGCTGCTGGGGCTGCAAGCAGGCCCAGGAAGAACTTCGATGGATCCCAGAGCCTAGTAAGTCTGGGGCTTTTACAGTAGGGAAGAATTGGGCAGCCAGGGGTGAGGGGGGAAAGGGGGAGGCGGTGAGGGGGTGAGTTTTGGAGGACAGGTGGGGTGGAACAAAGTGGGAGTTAACTTCTTGGGCGGGGTGCCTCTGATACACAAAGGGCATCCTTCCCACTTTTCCAAAAATGTTTTTTTTCAAAATTAGCCTGCCAACTCCTGACTGCCTGCCCACGCAAATCGATTTATGGAGTGCGACCTCAATTGAGTGCTGGGAGTTTGGTGAGTTGAGTGGGTTTGATGGGGAGGGAGGTGCTCTTTTGCTTTTTCTAACCCTTTCACCATGTAGGGACCGGTTCTTGCTCTACTACAGGGGAAGGAGATAGCTGTTTGGGGAGTATCTGGTAAGAATCTAGTGAGTGGTTAAGGTCTATTATATTCCTAAGGTTTCAAATACCAGATTAATTTATGGTAAGGTTAATAGAATATATAAAGTAAAATAAATAATTGAATAAAATAAGTAGTTAACTAAAACACATAAGGATAGCAGGACAGGTGATGTATCATGGCTGCAGCATGTGGGAGCTCCTGGATACCAATGTGATCCAGGGCAAACACATCTGCAGGAAGTGTCTATGGCTTGAAGAGCTTTGGCTCAGAATCTTTGAGCTGGAGGTTGAGCTGCAGACAGTGCAACACATCGGAGGGGGGAAGGTTACCTGGACGCTTTGTATCAGGAGGTAATCACACCTCTTAATATAGGGTCTTCTGATTTGGAAGGTGGTCAGGGACAGGAGGGTGTGACTGCAGCTGAGGCAGGTAAAGGGAGTATCAGCCTCTACAATTTTCCAACAGGTTTGAGGTTCTTTCAGCTTGTTTGGGTGAGAGTGGGAGCTGCAGGGCGGATGTGCTGACTGACCATGGCACCATGGTACAGGAAGCCATTCAAGTGGGGGCAGCAAGAAGGAACGTACTGGTAGTAGGGGACAGTATAGTGAGGGGGTGACACCGTTCTCTACAGCAAAGAAAGAGAGTCCAGATGGCTGTGTTGGCTGCCCGGTGCCAGGGTTCGGGACATTTGCTCAGGGGCTGGAGGGGAACTTACAGTAGGAGGGGGGGATCAAGTTTTCATGGTCCATGTGGGTACAAATGATATAGGCAGGATGATGAAGGAGGTTCTGCATAGTCAGTATGAAGAGCTAGGCACCAAATTAAGAAGCAAAGCAAAGGTATTAATCTCTGGATTATTAGCTGAGCCACGTGCAAATTGGCATAGGGCAACCAAGATTAGAGAGACGAATGCATGGCTCAAAGACTGGTGTGGGAGAAGTGGGTTCCAGTTCATGAGGCACTGGCATCAGTCAGTACTGGGGAAAGTGGGGGCTGTACCGTTGGGACTGTTTATACCTGAACTGTGCTGGGACCAGTGTTCTAGCTAGCCACATGACTAGGGAAGTAGAGAGGACTTTAAATTAAACAAGGGGGGTGGGTGAGGGATCCAGCTTGGGTAGATGTAGCAAATCAAGGGGTAGAGTCAAGGCAGGAGGGCAAAATAGTAATATGGGAAATGAGGTCAGGGAATGGCAGGAAGGGAAAGAGAGGAAAAAACCTAAATATACACGAACAGTCAAGACTAGATGTCAGAAGGATAACAAAAAGACAAAACCAAAGGCTCCGTATCTGAATGTGCATAGCGCGCATTGATGTAAATACACATGATCTGATTGCCATTGCAGAGATGTTGCTGCAGGATGACAAGGATTGGGTCTTGAATATTGAGGCGTATGTGACATTCAAGAAGAATAGGAAGTGGGGTAAAGGTGGAGGGGTAGCATTGTCAATCAAGGATGGCATTTGTGTAATAGTTAGCGCTGGCCTTGGTACAGGAGATCAGAATGTAGAATCGGTTTGGGTGGAGATGAGGAATAGTAGGGGAAAGAAGTCACTAGTGGTAGTGGTCTAAAGGCCCCCTACCAGTAACCACAAGATAGGACAAAGTATACAAGAAAAAATATTGGGTGCTTGTGATAAAGGAGTGGCAAAATCATGGGTGATTTTAATCTACACATAAATTGGGAAAATCAGATTGGAAGTTATAGTCTGGATGAGGATTTCATGGATTGCTTTCAAAACAGTTTCTTAGAGCAGCACATTCTAGAACCAACCAGAGAGCAGGTTATATTAGACTTGGTATTGTGTAATGTGACAGGATTAATTAATGACCTCAGAATAAAGGCCCTCTAGGGAACAGCGACCACAAAATGATTGAAATTTACATCCAATTTGAAAGGGAGAAGAGTGGGTCTAAGACTAGTATTTTAAACTTAAATAAGGGCAACTATGTGGGCATGAAAGCTGAGCTAGCTGAAGTGAACTGGGATACTAGGCTAGAGGATAGATCAATAGAGAAGCAGTGGCAGACATTTAAGGGGATATTTCAGAATATTCAGAATAAGTATATTCTTATGATAAAAAAAATTCTAAGGAGGACCCACCATCTGTGGTTAACTAAAGAAGTTAAGGAAAGCATCAAATGTAAGGAAAAAGTATATAACTGTGCAAAGATAAGTGACAGGACAGATAATTGGTCAGAATATACAGAACAGCAGAGAATGACTAAAAGGCTAATCAGGAGAAAGAAATTAGACAATGAGAGGAAGCTAACTAGAAATGTAAAACCAGATCGCAAGAGTTTCTATGGGTATTTAAAAAGGAAAAGAGTAAGTGAAGTGAGTATTGGTCCTCTAGAGAGTGACAATGGGGAGTTAATAGTAAATAACAAGGAAATGGTAGATGAAACGAACAAATATTTTGCTCCTGTGTTCACTATAAAAGATACAAAAACATTCCAATAATAACTACAAATCAGGAGGCGGGAGAGAGAGGAAATTGGTGAAATTACAATCACTAGGGAAGCAGTTCTGAGCAAACCTATGGAGCTGTGGGCTGGCAAGTCTCTGTGTCCTGATGGAGTTCAACCTAGGGTCTTAAAAGAGGTGGTAAATGAGGTGAATGAGTTGGTGTTAATTTTCCAAAATTCGCTAGATTCTGGAAAGGAATCAGACTGGAAAGTAGCAAATATAACCCCCCTATTCAAAAAGGCAAAAAACAGGAAACTATAGGCCAGTTAGCTTTAATTCTGTTGTGGGGAAGGTGTTAGAATCAATCATTAGGGATGTTATAGCTGGGCACTTAGATGTAATTGGGAAGAGTCAGCATGATTTTGTGAAAGGGAAATCATGTTTAACTAACTTATTAGGGTTCTTTAAGAAGTAACATGCTCTGTGGATAAAGGAGAGCCTGTAGACGTGCTGTACTTGGATTTCCAGAAGGCATGTGATAAGGTGTCAGATCAAAGATTATTGTAGAAAATGAAATCTCATGGTGCAGTGGGTAACACATTAGCATGGATAGAAGACTGGTTGGCTGGCAGAAAACCGAGATTATGCATAAATGGGTCTTTTTCTCATTGGCAGGATGTGACAAGTGGAGTCCCGCAGTGGTTTGTGCTGGAGCCTCAACATTTTACAATTTATTTCAAAGACATAGATGAGGGGAGTGAAAGCATGGTAGCTAAATTTGCAGATGACACAAAGATAGGTATGAAAGTATGATGTAAAGAGGACATACGGAGGTTGTAACGAATATAGATAGGTTGAGTGAGTGGGGAAAAATCTGGCAGATGTGGAAAATGGGTAATGTGGGAAAATGTAAAATTGTTCACTTTGGTATGAAGAATAAAAAAGCAGAGTATTACTTAAATGGAGAACGGCTGCAGAATTCTGAGCTGCAGAGGGATCTAGGTGTTCTAGTGCATGAGGCACAAGAAGTTAGTATGCAGGTACAGCAAGTAGCTAAGAAGGTTAATAGAATTCTATCCTTTATTACGAGAGGAATTGAACATAAAAGTAAGGATGTTATGTTTCAGTTATACAAGGCATTGTACTCAACTCAAATATTGTGTGCAGTTTTGGTCTCCTTATTTAAGGAATTATATAAATGGCTTGGAGGTGGTTCAAAGGAGGTTTACTAAACTGAAATGAGCAGGTTATCTTATGAGGAAAGATTGGACAGACTGGGCTTGTTTCCCTTGGAGTTTAGAAGAGTGAGGGGCGATTTCATTGAAGTATATAAGATCCTGAATGGCCTTGACAAGATGGGCATGGAAAGGATGTTTTCCTGTAGTGGGTGAGTCCAGAACTAGGGGGCACTGTTTTAAAATTAAGGGTCGCCTTTTTAGGTCAGACATAAGGTGAATTTTTTTCTCTTAGAAGATTGTGCGACTTTGGAACTTTCTGCCTCAAAAGACGTTGGAGGCGGGGTCATTGAATACTTTTAAGGTGGAGGTAGATAGAGTCTTGTTGGGCAAGGGAATCAAAGGTCTTTGGGGGTAAATGGAATGTGGAATTAGAAACACAAACAGACCAGCCATGATCTTAATGAATGGTGGAGCAGGCTCAAGGGGCCAAATGGCCTACTTCTGCTCCTATTTTGTATGTTTGTAGGTTAATGGCACAGGCAGTATGAAATATATTCAATTGGCTTGACAACATGCCTAGCCAGTGACACCCGCATCCCATGAACGAATTTTTAAAAAGGCAAATGAGCTGCAATTTCAGTGCCTGCTCACCCACTGTGTTATGAGGATCGGTTCGGGAGTGAATGGAAAGGTGGTGGGCTTGCCACCCCTCATATTTTACATGTACCACCCACTGAAAATGCACCTGACCAGGGTGGGGGAGTGGGGGGGGGGGGGGGGGGGGAGGGGGCCTTAAATAGAGCCCTTTATTTTCAAAGCCCTCCACGGCTTTGTCCCATCCAACCTTTGTAATATAAGAACTAGGAGCAGGAGTAGGCAATTCAGCCCCTCGAGCCTGCCCCGCCATTCAATACGATCATGGCAGATCTCATTTCGGCCTCAGCTCCAATTTCCCGCCCTCTCCCCATAACCTTTCAACCCGTTACTAATTAAAAATCTGTCTATCTCCTCCTTAAAGTTATTCAGTGTCCCGGCATCCACTGCACTCTGAGGTAGTGAATTCCACAGATTCACGACCCTTTGAGAAAAGTAATTCCTCCTCCTCTCTGATTTAAATCTACCACCCCTTAGCCTAAAACTATGGCCTCTCATTGTAGCATGCCCCCGAAGGGGAAACATCCACTCCACGTCTACTTTGTCTATCCCCTTTAGCATCTTATATACCTCAATTAGATCTCCTCTCATCCTTCTAAACTCTAGCAAGTATAGGCCTAAACTGTTCAATCTCTCCCCATAAGACAAGCCCCACATCTCTGGAATCAATCTAGTGAACCTCCTCTGAACCGCCTCCAATGCAACTACATCCTTCCTCAAGTAAGGGGACCAAAACTGTGCACAGAACTCCAGGTGCGGTGTCACCAATGCCTTGCACAGTTGCGACAACACTTCCCTATTTTTATACTCTATTCCTTTAGCAATAAATGCTAAAATTCCATTTGCCTTCCTTAGTACCTGCTGTACCTGTGTACTAGCTTTCAGTGATTCATGCACAAGAACACCCAGATCCCTCTGCACTGAAGCATTCTCTCTATTTAAATAATAAGTCGCCTTTTTATCCTTCCGACCAAAATGGATAACCTCACACTTATCCAAGTTAAACTCCATCTGCCAAATTTTGGCCCATTCACCACATACATTTGTAAATTTCTTATTTCTTCATTGCAACTTACTTTCCCACCTATTTTGGTGTCATCTGCAAATTTAGCTATAGTGCCTTCTGTCCCTGAATCCAAGTCATTAATATAAATTGTAAATTTGGGGCCCAAGGACTGAACCCTGTGGCACCTCAGTGGTTACAGCTTGCCATCCAGAAAAAGACCCATTTATCCTAACTCTCTGATTTCTGTTGGTTAGCCAATCCTCTACCCAAGCTAATATATTACCCCTAACTCCATGTGATCTTATCTTGTGTATTAATCTTTTGTGCGGCACCATATCAAAGGCCTTCTGGAAGTCCCGATATACTACATCTACAGGATCCCCATTATCCACTTTGCTTGTCACATCTTCAAAGACCTCTAGCAAATTGGTCAAACACGGTTTACTCTTCATAAAACCATGCTGACTCTGATGGATTGCATTTTGACTTTCCAAATGCCCCATTACTGCTTCCTTAATAATGGATTCCAGCAATTTCCCAATGACAGACGGTCTATAGTTTCCTACCTCCTGCCTCCCTCCCTTTTTGAATAAGGGCGTTATATTAGCATTTTTCCAATCCACTGGAACCTTCCCAGAATCCAAGGAATTTTGGAATATTATAGACAATGAATCCACTATCTCCACTGCCACTTCCTTTAAGACCCTGGGATGTAGGCCATCAGGTCCTGGGGACTTGTCACCCTTTAATCCCAATAGTTTGCTCAGTACTTTTTCTCTAGTAACCTCCTTCAGCTGCACAAAACTGAGATATCGGCTCACATCAAATTCTGACCTCTTGAGCATCCCTAGTTTAAATCGCTCCACCATTAGTGGCCATGCCTTCAGCTGTCTTGGGCCTACGCTTTGGAATTTCCTCCTAAACCTCTCTTTCCTCTTTGAAAATGCTCCTTAAAACTTACCCCCTTGACCAAGCTTTTGGCTATTTGTCTTAATATCATCCCGTGACCTGATGGCAAAAATGTTGCTTTATTATACTCCTGTGAATCACCTTGGGATGATTTATTGTATATCGGGGATAAAGCAGGGGAGTGGGACTGGGTAGAATGCTCTTTCAGGGAGCCAGTGCAGACTCGATGGGCTGAATGGCCTCCTTCTGCACTGTAAAGATTCTATTATTAAAGGTACAATGTAACTACAAATTGTTGTTTAGTGGATTAAGTTGCACAAGTGCCAAATTTTCTCTGTAAATTTAATCAGTGGATTTAATTTTTTTAATGTGTGTTCCATTTTCATCTGATTTTTTTTAAACCACAGGTTAGACTATAGCATATAGATATCCCATCATATCATATGGAAGACATAACAGATCGAAGGTACTTATGATTATGAACAAAGGAATTGTTTGTTCATTGGATAGGGCAGCGTGAAGTGAGGGCAGATCTTATTCCAGATGAGGTAACGTTCCTGCAGATGACCTTTGTGGGGGAGTTTCAAAGCTTTGCAGCTTAGGATTTGGTTGTGGAATTTAAGCAGCATAAAATGGGGGAGATTAGTTCTGAAGTTTGGCACTATCATTTTTTTGCTGTTCTTGGGTGTTTTAAAGCATTGGAGAGGCAAAGCTGTTGTTCGTTATGTGGGGTGGTGGGGGGGGGGTGTAATCATCGATTTTGGTAGTCTAGAGAAATGGTTCCTGAGTTTGACAGAGCTAAGGTGGTGTTCCTGGGCTTGAGAATCAATGGCCAAAGGGCATGGGGATTTGACAACATTAAGGAGTGGAATCTTTGTCTGAGAGATGTGCATAGAGGATTCCAGGGTCTGGCAATACTAAGAACAGAGTCTGGAAATCTGGCAGCACTTGCAGGAGTGGTCTGGAATGTGGTAACATTGGGCAAATGTGAGAAAGACATAACTCTATTTGCCTTGCTCTTGATATCAACTGAAACCAGCCACAAAGGAGTTGAGTAACTGCACTGACTTGGTCAATGACTTTCTTCCCTGCAGCTAGCACCTCCACTTTCACTGGAGGGTCAGATAGAAAATAGAGCACTGGAACCGAAGGACTCCAGTTCTTAAAGCAGTCAGGGGAAACAGAAGGCAAGTAGAACAGTGAGACTAGTGGAGTCTTGCCTCCCCTAACTCATTCCCAACATTATAATGCTCCTCCCTCTTGTCACACAAACTCCAGACCTCTACACCCTGCCTACCCTTTCTTGTCATATGGTCATCAAATAGTATTTACGTGCTTTAAAAAATTGCTAATTTCCATTTCTTTGTGACGCAAAAACCAATTGCATTGGTCCAATGAGCAACGAAGTAACCCAAAGCTTGAGGCCTCAAATTGTGGAGACCAACACCAGCAAAAGTGGGGAGGTGGAGAGTGGCAGTGGGGGGGGGGGGAGGTGGTATAATAAACAATGGTCACGGCAATAAGAGAAAAATATCAGTGATGGGAGCTCATGTTGAATAGAAAATTAAACCTTAAAACTACAAAATTTTTGCAGTGTTAATTGTATGGATTATTGGTGAGTACAATGGCTATTGGGCATGTGCCTACAGTCTGAGTGCCAGCACCAAAAACTCCTGCCCAGAGATATTCTATGTAAATAGCACCTTCATGCTTTTTTAAATCCCAATGACGCAACATTCTAAAAATAGATGACATCAGCGGTTGGCATAGCAACTGTCAATTTTCTCCAGGCACTGCCAAGTTTTATAACAGAAAAACAAAACATGAAACCCGTCATTATAATGTTGTACCAGTATTCCTAGTAGCTGTATAGCTTCCTGCCAAGTGTCTGTGCTTAAGATACATTAACCAATGAAGCAGAAGCAGTGTTTCTATTATGACTTTAGGCATAACACACAGTAAGATTGTGGACTGGAAAATTGTGTTGTTGTAATGATAAGGTCTGTTCAAATTATTTTCTAAAGCTTTAATTGTTCTGCTTCAAATTTCAGTTCCCTGCTTTGACAATTGTGAAAGCTATATTACTACATCAGCATGTCAGCACAATCCACCTTAATTGGAATATTCTGCAAGTTGTAATTAAACATTCATAGTCATGAGAAGAGCCACTGGCTAAAAGTGACTGAATAAGTCAAATTGTATTCTTAATACATGAGACTCTGGCATTTTCCCTGGTGTTTTGGAGCCGCATTCATGGATTCTATCCATTTTTCAGTGAAAACAATATCATTGGTGCTGGTTCTGATTTTGGGATCTGACAATTATGATGGACAGATTTTCCTGAGGGAAATAATAATTAAATTTAATTATTTCAGAATAAGTTCCAACAGGTATTGGTTAATGTTTGTATAAAAATGGAAAATATAAGGATGTTCGAGTGCATTAAGAACTCTACCAATTGGGTCTTAAAGCACTTCACTCTGGATACCTCCGTATCTGTTTGCTTACCCTTAGCTGCCACCTATACCATTCAGAAGCTGCCTGCTCTGAAACAGCCTCAGCCTGTCTGATGCCTTCTGCCAAGGAGCTGATTGCAAGTGGGCAGCAAGATGGCAGAAGAAAGACTCCAGGTGGCACCAAGATTCTGCCGTGTTGCCAAGGGCAAGGTGGGAGGTACTCTTCCCCAGGGAGGGGGAAGAGGAGACCAGCCTGCCTGACCAAACAAGCCTGGCTGGAGATGGTAGACGAGATCAGCAGCCGTGGGGTCACCCAGAGAACTTGGATTCAATGCCACGAGCATGTCAATCACTTCCTTTGGGTGTGTTTGGTAGACAGGGAGTGACCACTGTGTCTGTGACAAAGGGGTCAGGAGGAAGTAGGATCCTCAGAGGGTATAGTTCCTCATCATTTCCCTCCACACCATCCACCTGTCTGTAGGTATGCGTTCATAATTAGATTCAGGGTCACAAGGTGGGAAGCTGACGGAGGCTATGACAGCCTAAGGCCACTGTCGGTCAGAAGACTGTAAGAGACCAGGCCCATGCTGAGTCCCAAGCTGAGGACAGGCCTCTGATGTTGGCCACATGGAACCTGTTGGAGTTACAGCAAGAGGTAAGGGAACATCTGGCAGGGGTGCCAGAGGCTATATGCACCCATGCGCTGATGGTGGAGAAGCCCATCTAGGCCATGAGTGCTGCTATGTCTTTGATAGGTGCATGATTGGCTTCCTCCATTAAATCATTGGCAAACCTCATGGAGAGCCTGATCCAGCAGACCAATTAGTGGATGCCTGAGATGCACACCAACCTGCATGTCATCACTTTGTCCATGAGCCCAATGCAGCAGTGGTAAGGTGGGAAGGGGCAACGCACCTGGGGCACTATGTCCTCCTTGTTCTCAGGTCAGCAAGTGTGCCTTGCCAGGGAGGAGAAGCAGCTGCCTTTTGTATCTGGGGCCTTCTCTGAGGGCATTCCTGGCATGGAGAGCAGCTCCTTAGCCCCTCTGCCAGAGGCGCCAGTGTCTCACAGCTGCAACAAAGCAGTCTCTTGCACCAGTGCAGGAGTCCCTCAGTATGCCAGGGCTCTCCAGGCCTCTACCAGACAAAGGATGACCACCTATGTCATCCCAAGCCACGGGGCAGCAAGATTAGCAACCTGCCTCCACCTCAGCTTCAAGTGCAGGGGAACACATAAGAGAGTTGAGAAGAGCAACTAGCTGGACTTGCGGTTCAAAGCTAAATAGAATATGCAACTGTTAGGCCATGCATTTGTTGTGTCATTCAGTAATGAGTTCATGCACTGTCATTGCTTCTCATTCCAGTCCTTGCTACCCTTTGAGATCTCATCTACAGCCTTGCTCTCTCAATGGGCTGCAAGCGATGGATTAAACTATGGTTAGTCAGCTTCTCAGCCTTGCTATTGTGCTCTGTCCACCTGGGTGCTAGGTGATGGAGTGCAAAATGAAGGAGGTGACAGCAGGTCTGTATAAAGGTAAGGCTTCATGGGAATGTTTCTGAAAGGACGAGGGCCACATTAAACGACCCTGTATCAGCACCTCCCAAGCCTCCCGTGCCTCTCATTGCACCTTGCCAGTGATCCATGGGAATCCTCATTCTGCATCACCTGGTTGGCAGCCTCATCCACATCCTCTTCATCACAAGATTCTCCTTGTTCAACGCCTCCCCACTCTGTAACGCCAGGTTGTGCAGGGTACAGAAGACCACCATGGTACATGAGCCCTTGCTAGGGCACAGTGAAGGCACCTGAATCACATCTTCAACAGTCTAATGGCCTGCTCAATGGTCACTCGGGTTTACCTGTGGTGGGTGTTGAGCCTCTCCTCTGCTACAGGGCATGGGTTCCTCACCTGTGTGAATCACCACGTCTTTAGCTGGTAGCCCTTGTGTCCCAGTATCCATCCCTGAAGGTGCGTTGGGGAGGGCCAGAAAAGCTGTTGCATGGACCAAAGTATGTATGTGTTGTGGCTTCTTCCCAGGAATTGTACACACACCTGCAATATGTTATTTTGGTCATTGCAGTGCCCCTGAACATTGAATGAGTGGAAGCCCTTCCTGTTAATGCAGGCCGCTGGCTGGTGCATGGGAAACTTGATGGCCACATGTGTGCAGCCAATTACACTTTGCACCTAGTGGAAACCAGCGATGGCCATGAACCTAATGGACCTCTCTGACTGTCTGGATTGCTGTGTTCGCGCACATAGTTGCCAGCCTTCCTGAATCTCACCTCCTTGATGTACCAATGTGTTGTAGCCTCGGAAATCTCACACATGCCCCTAGTGGATCTCTGGAAAGAGCCAGCAGCATAGAAGTTAAGGTCCTCAGCGATCTTAGACACCATTAGCACTGAGTGTCCACCAAACGCCGTGGGTCTCAGCTCATCCTGCAACATGGTGCAGAGATCAGTGACTGCCTGCTTGGACAGTCACATCCTTTTGCTATCGCTGCCACTTGGACTGCCTCTGATAGTAGAATTTCTGCTGGGGATAGCCTTTTCTGCTTGCACAAGGCTGCTAGCTAGCGCTCTGCGCCCTGCTGTGTCTGTGCTGGTCCTCTCTCTGATTCTGAGGTTGCTAATGTGTCCCACTGGTGCCTGGACCTCCAAGCTGCTTCTCTTCCTCAGTTTGGGTCCCGAAGTCTGGGTGGCTGAGGCCCATGGCAGGTGGCCTCTCTCCTAACCCAAGGCTTTCTATCCTGACCACCTTGCTCCCACTCTGACTGTTCTGTCATTGGCTCCTGCACAGTTCTACTGAAGCTCAAGGAACCGCACCTCATCTTTTGATTAGGCAGTTTTACGCCTTTGTGACTCAATATTAAATCCAACTATTTCAGGTCATAGCCATTGCTTCAATATTTTGGACAACAGTTCTTGGTAATGGTTGTACTATCATTAGCACCTACACTATGGGCAGAATTTTGCCCTTGATGGGCGGGTGGGCCCCACCGGTTTGACGGCGGGCGGGCAGCCGATCACCGCCACCGAAACGGGCCTCGCCGCCATTTTGAGTGGGCGGGCCAATTAAGGCCCGCCCAGTGGGCCACTCGGCGGGAAGTGCTATGCGCTTCCTGTGCGGTGGGGGGAGGGATTCCCCAGCTGTCAAAGTGCGCTCTTTCGCGCATGCGTGTGAAAGAGTGCACATCTCCCTGAGACTCAGTGCTGTCTCAGGGAGATTACTGACAGTGCTTCAAACTTTAAAAATAGAAAAATAAAAAAATTATTAACATGTCCCCCTCATGTGACAATGTCACACGAGATGGGACATGTTAATAAAAAGCACAGAAACTTTATTAAACTTTTTAAAAACAGACATGAAAGTTCACCCCGCCAGTGGATGAGGTTTCATGTTTTTTCAGAAGCCCGCTGGCCTTTAATTGGGTTAACTACCCTGTCAATGGCCTCAATTGGCCATTGACAGGTCGGCGGGCGGACAGCTGATTTCGCTGTCTGCCCGCCTTCCTGAATATTTAAATGGAGCAGGATGACATTGGGGGTTCCACCCAACATCATCCCGCATCATTTTCGCGTCAGCGAGTGGGCCCCGCCCCCAACTCACTGACGGGAAAATTCTGGCCTATATGTATGATAAAAGCAAAATACTGAGGATGCTGGGGATCTGAAATAAAAACAGAAAATGCTGGAAAAACTCAGCTGATCTGACAGCATCTGTGGAGAGAGTAACAGAGTTAACGTTTCGAGTCTGTATGACTCTCTTTAGAGCTAAAGGGAAGTAGAAATGTGATGGATTTGACACTGTTTAAGAGGGGGTGGAGCAGGTGGAGCAAGATAAAAGGTCAGGGATAGGTGGGGGCTAAGGAGGGATTGACAAAGATGTCATGGGCACAAGACAAAGGGAGTGTTAATGGCAGTGGTGAAGACTAAAGAAGGTGCTGATAGTGGCATAAAGGTAAGAACAATATATCAGAACAAGGGCCAGCACTCTGTGAAAGCACAACATAGAAACAACTGACAAATGGCCCTATGGTGGGGGCGGTTTGGGGGAAAAAAGGATTTTAAAAAATGAATAAATAAATAAGAAAAATATAAAAATAAATAAGAATAAAAATGAAAATTAAAATTAAGATATATTAAGAAATTGAATTAAAAAAGGAGTAGAGATGGAGGAAAGAGTTCATGATCTGAAGTTGTTGAACTCAAAGTCCGGAAGGCTGTAAAGTGCCTAATCGGAAGATGAGGTGCTGTTCCTCCAGTTTGCGTTGGGCTACACTGGAATATTACAGCAGGCCAAAGATGGACATGTGGGCATGAGAGCAGGGTGGTGTGTTGAAATGACAAGCGACAGGGAATTTTGGGTCATGCGTGCGCACTGTGCAAAGATGTTTCGCAAAGTGGTCACCCAATCTACGTTTAGTCTCCCCAATGTAGAGGAGACAACATTGGGAGCAGTGAATAGAGTACATCAAATGAAGGAGGTGCAAGGGAAGCGCTGCTTCACCTGAAAAGGATGTTTGGGGCGTGGAACAGTGAGGAAAGAGGGGGTAAAGGGGCAAGTATTGCACCTTTTGCAATTGCATGGGAGGGTGCAATGGGAAGGGGATGAGGAGTAGGGGATGATGGAGGAGTGGACCAGGGTGTTCCGGAGGGAACAGTCCCTGTGGAATGCAGACAGGGGGTTGAGAGGAAGATGCGTTTAGTAGTGGCATCATGCTGGATGGCGGAAATGGCGGAGGATGATCCTTTGAATGCAAAGGCTGGTGGGGTGAAAAGTGAGGACAAGTGGGACCCTATCACGGTTCTGCAAGGAAGAGGAATGGGTGAAGGCAGAGATGTGGGAGATGGGTCAGACATGGCTGAGGGTCCTGTCAACTATGGTGGAAGGGAAACCATCCTCTTTTGCATGCACCATCATCCCTTTAGTGATTTAATCTCTCCTTACCTATACCTCTATCACAGGCTTTCACTTTTGTTCTTTCTGTCCCTCCCCTACCCCTTTCCCTTTCCTCAGTACTTGCGTAAAATTTGTTACATCTCCAACATTTTCTAGTTCTGACAGACGGTCAATTGGACAGGAATTTACCAAATTGGTTGAGGTCCTGACAACAGCTGGAATTGCATGTCGGGAGTGCATGGTCACCTGGTGGGACATCCTTCTCAATTGTATGGGCGGCAGCTAATTAAGTAGCTGCCACCGGGGTTGACATCCTGGTCAGGATGGCCACCCACTCTCAAAAGCTGCCCACCCAATCAGAGGGCCAGCAGCTCAGCAGCCCCAGAAGTGCCACCAGGAGCAGTGGCTACTGCTAAGGAAAACAGGGTCCCTGCAGCCTACAGGAGGTAGGTCAAAGTAAAATGTTTTAACATTGCTATTAATGGAGGGGAGTCCCCTCAGAGCTAATCATTGGAGCTGCGGGGGGGCTGCCTTCCCTACCCACAGCCCCCTCTTTGCTTAAAAAAATCTCCCCAGGGCTGCTGCTGGGAGGGCGCCTATATTTATCCAGAAACATTGACAAAATGCCCTTTAGTAAGTCCTTTACATATTCAGATTGATTGCTCACCACCTTGCTTGTTGCCTGTCCGATCCCACTCCCACCATCAGTAAAATTCCAAGAGCGGGACATGGGCAGGGAGCCAATCCACCATGGCTCCCCATAATTTGACCAGCGTCTGCCTTCTTCCCTCCTTATGCAAGCTGAAAAAATTCTGCCCGTCAACTCTGTTTCTCTTGCCACAGCTGTGAAAAGATCTGCTAAGTACGCCTGGCATTTTCTGTTTATATTTTAAATGCTTTTAGTTATGGGCCCTGCTCTGCCTCTCAGGTTCCAACTTCTCTTTTGGACATGGGCCATCACTCAAAAAAAAAACCTCTGCCTAACTGAAATGGTTCTTGCATCATTTCGCCTCCATCATTTAAGGGATAGAAGTATTGACAAGATAAACTTGTCAACTTTTAACATGACTTCCAGAGCGAGACACACAAATGCAAATGCTAGCCTACTCATCTCATCCATGGCACCAGTGCCTGACTATACTCAGGAAATGTGACTAGTGCTTATCATTCTGATGATTAAAAATATTACTTCATTTATCTGGGTTACAGTCCAGATTTTAACTTTTATTATGTAAAAACAATTCCATCTTTTAAAGTTTGCAATTGAAGAAAACCTACTGACTTTCATCAAGATTAATTAAGTCAATTTTTCCTTCATATAGAGATCATGCTACTGTTTCATAATTAATAACATTTGTAAGATAATTCTCTGCTTTCTTGTATTCTGGTACATGTAGCACTCCCTTAGGCTTTGGATCTTAAATTTTTAATTTTAAAAACATATAAGGTTAGCCTAATATCTATTAATTCATAACATACAGCAAGAAAAAACAAGTGATAATGATATCATTAGTGACCTTTAAAATAAGGGAATCATACAATCCAGAAAACATTTGATCGATAAAATGAAAAGTAACCAGCTATTACAAAATTCTAAATGATAAAGAGGCTCTGTAGTCGCATATCTAAGATCAAGTTAATATTTATGCTAGAAAAGATTTATAAGAGAATATCCCTGTAAGGCTGCAGGCAGTATTGAGACCTAATTCCAGTTAGAATGAAACCAGACATTTTATCATTCACAAAATAAAATCAACCATAACACAATTGTCTGAATTTATCTTTTAATCAATCTGTAGAATATAATTAAAGCGTTCAACAAAACATGGAGTAATGGGAATTACTATTTTCTTGCTTGGAATAGGACTGCATGTTCAATTGTAAATGTACAATGATGTTACTCCATGTTAAATGATCCCATATTTCCCTTGAACTAAAAAAAAGTGCCAGTATAGGGTGATGCATGAATAACCTGTAAATAATAGGCTCCAGAGGAAAGCTCAGGTCATCATGTCCTGTTTCGGAATTTTTTGACTCGGGACAGAATCATGGAGCTTAGAAACATAGGGCTGTAATTTTGCCATGGCGGTGGGAAACTAGAGTTGGGTTTATTTTCAGGTCAGAAGCACACCTTCTACTGGGAAACAAACAAAAGTTCAAATTTTCACTTGGGGCCCCTAGAAATATGTTTCCTGTCCACATAGTGTCAGTGGGGATGGGAATGGATGTGGGTCAGATAAAGTGTGGAACTCATTTAGACACCCATGACAGCCATCACTGAGGCTGCTGGTTGTCCTGAGGGAGAGATCTGTGGCTTGTGTCAGCCTCCCACTGTACCAGAGGGAAGTGAGGTGCCTCAAGAGAGCCAGAGGCCTGGCACCAGAAGCAGTCTAGCCTTTTGCTTCATCAATGCCGACCTGGATCTAATGCTGGAGACTGTGAGGGAGAGGAGAGAAATCCTCTTCCCAGAGTGTACAGGACTTCTTTTTAACCCAATATGTAAAAAGCCCAACAGGCTTTCAGTAGTGGGGGAGATAAACCAGAGCAGATAAGGGGAGTAAAAGTAGGAGAGCATCCAGGCAACAGTGACCATAATGTAATAGGCTTTAAGATGATGATGGAGAAGGACATTGTATAATGAAAGTCAGGTTAATAGATTGGAGAAAAGTTGATTTTGAGGGGCTAAGAATAGAATATGGGCGGACGATCCAGTGGTGGGGATGAGTCTGTCGGGCTGGCCTTATAATGATATGCAGTTGTATTACAATGAGGCAACTATATAGCAAACAACAATGTAAAACAACATTTAAAATAGTGTTCAACAGAGTGTGAGAAAAATGTGTTTTGTCAAGAGGAAAAATACAAATTAAATACCAGTCGGAATCCATGAATACAGAGATAAGGGAACAATTATGAGTTAGGAAAGGGGCATACATTAAGTACATAAATATCAGAGGAGTGCATGATAAGAGACAATACAAAGAGATTAGGGGTGAAATCATCCCAGATTTGCACTAAGTGCTGTAGCAGGCAGGAAAAATGACATTTCACCGGCCAGCCACAATGGCGGCTTTTCATACCATATCGCCCCAATCCCGTTGCATTGATTATTCAATCCCGGGATACACGCCTTTCAATAGCAGGTGGATTCTAATTCACCTGCCATGCCATCACCTCACCACTTCATCACGCCAGGCACCACATTTAAAGTGCAGCTGCACTCAGTGCCCAGGACTGCAGCAAAGGAGACATGGGCCCGAAAGGCAAGATGACTGCAGCCCTCAAATGCCTTTTGGACACCATGGAGGCCCGTTTGTGATGTCCTGTACCCCCGCTCTGGCCGCAGCTACATTACCACTCTGGCTTGGTAGGCAATGGCAGTGGTGATCAGTGACAAGGCTGCACAGAAGAGGTTGGCCATCCAATGCAGATAGAGGATGAATGATCTCACCTGTGCAGCCAGGATATGGCAACCATCTCATCACTCTAACCTCACACACTGAAGCCCATCGCACATTCACTGGCATCTCACTCACTGCCAGCTCAAGGGACATCACCACCCATTCTCACAGGCATACCTTCACATGTTCATCTGGCCTCATCTCTTCTGGAGACTGCCTCCTCAGCCCTCACCATCTTGAGGCCACTTGCACAGATCAACATGTCCCCCCACACACACCCTGGGATACCCTCCTTCCCCAGTACAGCTCTCATCCTGCAGCCTCTTCCCTTCCCTGAGGCCACTTCTCCCCCTTCCCCAAGCAAGCTCTAGCCCTGCAGCCATTGAAAAGCCACCCACATGTGGCTGATCTAGTAGATAGAGACCTGCCGTGAGCCCCCTAAAAGTGATGTGATTCTGTCTGTGAAGCCTGGCACTGATGACTGTGAGTGCTGACCAAAGCAAGGTAGGCACACAAACCTTGAAGTCCTGAGTGAAGTGCAGCCTGTCAAGTGCACCCCTTATATATGTTGTTGTGAAACACATCGGTGTGTTTTCCTGCCGATGTGAGCAGACGATCCAGTGGTGCGGGGGAGGGGGGAAGATGAGTCCGTCGGGTTGGCCTTATAATGACATGCAAATGTATTACAATGAGGTTCCTGACGTCCGATGGCAGGAAATGTGGCCTGCCATCACGCCAATTTTTGGCCTTCTCGCTATATTGTCCACTCACGCCACCGAATATGCCTGATGCTTGCGGGTACAGAAAATCCTGGCTCAAGAAAGAAGTCAAAACAAATTAGGAAGGCAAAGAGGAACTATGAAAATACAATACCAAGGAACATAAAACAAACTAGTAAAATATTTTAAGGGCGCGTCAATGAAAAAAGGAAGGCTGTGTTGGGAATAGGGTCATTGAGGGATGGACCGGATAATACCAGGATAACAATAGAGAGATGGCAGAAATATTAAATAATTATTTTGCTTCAGTATTTACCAGGTAGGCAGGACATTAAATAATGAAATGAGTAACGAGATAAGTGCATTTAAAATTTTAAAAAGGGATGTATTGAAAAAACTAAACAAACTCAAAGAAGATAAAATCCCTGAACGGGATGGGTTACACCATGTATTTTAAAACAATCAAGGGAAGAGATAGCAGAAGGACTGCACATACTTAATAATTCATTAGAAAAAGGTATAATGCCAGGGAACTGATGCATAACAAATAGAATTTCTATATTTAAGGGGCTCAGAACATGTCCAGGGAATTTTAGGCCAGTATGTGATAGGAAAAATAATAGAATCCGTACTAAAGGAGAGAATAGAACATCCAGAAATAAGAAATAAATTAATGTATAGTCAGCAAGGATTTCAAAAGGGAAAATGTTGCTTGAGCAACCTGATTGAATTTTTTTGGTAAGTAACAGAAAGTAGACAATGATAACACAGTGGATGCTATTGATCTGGTTTTCAAAAGGCTTCCAATAATGTATCCACAATAGATTAATGAATAAATCAGAGATTGTGGAGTCAGGAGACAAGTAGCAGAATTGATTGCTAGTTGGCTTCAAGACAGGATGTGAGAGTGGGAGTAAAGGGGAGTTATTCTGAGTGGCAGAAGGTTGGAAGTGGTGTTGCACAAGGATCATTGCTGGGACCACTCCTGTTCACAATTTACATTAATGATTTGGACTTTGGAATCAAAAACACAGGCCTGAATCTTCACCCCAAGTCAGGAGCGCAGAATCAGGAAAGTGCCCGGCTCCGCAAACCCAACAGTGGAGAAAGTGCTCTAGGCACTAGATTTTCAAACTGGGGTGGGGTGGGCATTAATAGGAGTCGGGTCTGCCACCTCGAGAAAGAGTTCGGAGGCAGCCACAGGGGCTGCCAGGTGCAGAGGCAGGCTGTGTGAAAGGCCCACTGAGAGGCTCTGAGACTTTTCACAGCTGTTAACTAAACAATAGAACAAAAAATGTCATCTCTCATACCTCCTCACCCACACACACCCCAAACCCCATCCATGCCAACCTATGCTACCTCATGCACCCCATCCACCCCATGCCCCTTCTACCCCCAGCATTACTAATGCTAGTTTTCAGCCAATTTGATTCACTCCACGTGATATTAAGAAACAACTGAAAGCACTGGATTCTGCAAAGACTATGGGCCCCAGGAGTGTGGTGCCAAATCTTGAGGTGCCGGAGATCTAAGAAAATGTGTTGCCCATGTCATTTCTAAATCTACTATTACCTTGTTTTCCTGCGTATTAATTATTTGCACCCTCAAATGTCAGAAAAACTACGTTCTTTAAGTGAAAAACCTTTGTGCCGATAGGCATTTTATTTTGAACCATGTGGTATTTTGAAACATTAATCTTTAGCATAACTAGAATTTCATTAGGCAACAGTTTAATTATTTAATTCAAGCCTATTAACAACATGAATTACAGAAAACTTTACTTACTTCTGACTGGGGGGTGGTATATGGAGGAGACACTACTTTTCTTGATTTATATTAATAACCTGGACCTGAGTGCACAGGGCACAATTTCAAAATTTGCAGATGATGCAAGACTTGGAAATATTTTTGCTTTTTATTCATTTATGGGATGTGGGCTTCACTGGCTAGGCCAGCATTTATTGCCCATCCCTAATTGTCCTTGAGAAGGTGATGGTGAGCTGCCTTCTTGAATCACTGCTGTCTGTGTGGCGTAGGTTCACCCACAGTGCTGTGAGGGAGGGAATTCCGGGATTTTGACCCAGCAACAGTGAAGGAACAGCGATATATTTCCAAGTCAGGATGGGAGTGGTTTGGAGGGAATTTCCAGGTGGTGGTGTTCCCATGTGTCTGCTGCCCTTGTCCTCCTAGGTGGTAACGGTCATGAGTTTGGAAGGTGCTGCCTAAGGAGTTCTTGTGAGTTTCTGCTCTGCATTGGGTAGATGATGTGTACACACTACTGCCACTGTTCGGCAGAGGTGGAGGGAGTGAATGTTTGTGGAAGGGATGCCATTCTAGCAGGGGGCTTTGTCCTGGATGACATCAAGTTTCTTGAGTGCTGTTGAAGCTGCACTCGTCCAGGCAAGTGAGGAGTATTCCATCACACTCCTGACTTGTGCTTTGTAGATGGTGGACAGGTTTTGGGGAGTCAGGAAATGATTTATTCACCACAGGATTCCTAGCCTCTGACCAGCTCTTGTAGCCACAGTATTTATATGGCTAGTCCAGTTCAGTTTCTGGTCAATGGTAACCCCCAGGATGTTGATAGTGGGGGATTCAGTGATGGTAATGCCATTGATTGTCAAGGGGCTATGGTTAGATTCCCTCTTGTTGGAGATGCTCATTGTCTGGCACTTGTGTGGTGCAAATGTTACTGGCCACTTGTCAGCGCAAATCTAGATGTTGTCCAGGTCTTGCTGCATTTGGACATGGACTGCTTCAGTATCTGAGGAGTCATGAATGGTGCTGAACACTGTGCAATCATCAGCGAGCATCCCCACTTCTGAGCTTATGATGGAAGGAGCTGAAGATGGTTGGGCCTAGGACACTATCCTGAGGAGCTCCTGCAGTGATGTCCTGGAGCTGAGATACTGACCTCCAACAACTACAACCATCTTCCTTTGTGCTAGGTATGACTCCAACCAGTGGAGAGTTTTCTCCCAATCTCCATTGACTCCAGTTTTGCCAGGATTCCTTGATGCCACACTCGGTCAAATGCGGCCTTGATGCCACACTCTCACCTCGCCTCTGGAGTTCAGTTCTTTTGTTCATGTTTGACCCAAGGCTGTAGTGAGGTCAGAAGCTGAGTGGCCCTGGCAGAACCCAAACTGACCATCAGTGAGCAGGTTATTGCTAAGCAAATTGCTGCTTGATAACACTGTTGATGACCCCTTCCATCACTTTACTGATGACGGACAGTAGACTGATGGGGCAGCAATTGACCGGGTTGGATTTGTCCTGCTTTTTGTGTACAGGTCACATCTGGGCAATTTTCCACATTGTCGGTAGATGCCAGTGTTGTAACTGTTCAGGAACAGCTTGGCTAGGAGCACAGCAAGTTCTGCAGCACAAGTCTTCAATGCTGTTGTCGGAATATTGTAAGGGACCATAGCATTTTCAGTATCCATAGCCATCAGCCATTTCTCGTGGAGCAAATCGAATTGGCTGAAGACTGGCATTGTGATGCTGGGGACCTCCGGAGGAGGCCAAGATGGATCATCCACTCAGCACTTCTGGCTGAAGATTGTTGCAAATGCTTCAGCCTTGTCTGTTGCACTGATATGCTGGGCTCCTCCTTCATTGGGGATGGGGATATTTGTGTAGCGTCCTCTTCCAGTGAGTTGTTTAATTGTCCACCACCATGGATGACTGGATGTGGCAGGACTGCAGAGCTTAGATCTGCTCCGTTGGTTGTGGAATCACTTAACTCTGCCTAACACTTGCTGCTTATGCTGTTTGGCATGTAAGTAGTCCTGTGGTGTAGTTTCACCAGGTTGACACCTCATTTTTAGGTATGCCTGGCGCTGCTCCTGGCATGCCCTCCTGCACTCTTCACTGAACCAGGGTTGGTCCCCTGGCTTGGTGGTAATGGTAGAGTGGGGGATATGTCAGGCCATGAGGTTACAGATTGTGGTTGAGTATAATTCTGCTACTGCCGATGCCCCACAGTGCCTCTTAGATGCCCTGTCGTGGGTTGCTATCTCTGTTTGAAATCTATCCCATTTTGCATGGTGATGAAGTATGATTGAAGAGGACATCAGGACGTTGCAGACTGATATAGATAGGTTGAGTGGGCAAAAATCTGGCAGATGGAGTATAATGTGGGAAAATGTGAAGTTGTTCACTTTGGCAGGAAGAATAAAAATGCAGAGTATTAATTAAACAGGGAATGGCTGCAAAATTCCAAGGTGCAGAGGGATCTAGGTGTTCCAGTGCATGAGTCACAGAAAGTTAGTATACAGATACAGCATGTAATCAAGAAGGGCTAATGGAATTCTATCCTTTATTCTGAGAGAAACTGAACATAAAAGTAAGGATATTATGTAAGGATGTTATACAGGGCATTGGTGAGAACACATCTCAATACTTTCTGTAGTTTTGGTCTCCTTATTTAAGGAAGGATGTAAATGCATTGGAGGCGGTTCAGAGGAGGTTTACTAGATTGAAACCTGGAATGAGCAGGTTGTCTTATGAGGAAAGGTTGGACAGGCTGGGCTTGTTTCCACTGGAGTTTAGAAGAGTGAGGGGTGACTTAATTGAAGTATATAAGATGGTTGTGACAATATGGAAAAGATGTTTCCTCCTGTGGGTGAGTTCAGGACTAGGGTGCACTATTTTATGGTTAGGGGTCGCTCTTATAGAATGGAGATGAGGAGAATTTTTTTCTCTTAGAGAGTTGTCTGAATTTCGAACTCTCTGCCTCAGAAGGCGGTGGAGGCGGGGTCATTTAATATTTTTAAGGCAGAGGTGGATTGATTCCCTTGCCTAAGAAGAATCTAAGGGTAGATGGGAATGTGGAATTCGAAACACAAACACATCAGACATGATCTTATTGAATGATAGAGCAGGGTAAAGGGGTCGAATAGCCTACTTCTGCTCCTATATTGTAGTTTCATAAACTCCAGGAACTTGTGGCCAAACTTGCGCTTGTGCCCCACATAATAATGCTGGTAGAAATCGCTCGACCTGGTCCCTGCACTGGCCACCTCTGCGTCAAAAGTCACGCAGTCTCATCTGTATGTGTGAGGATTTCTGTCCAGTTTTGATTGTTGCCAGAAGTAACGCATGCACGTATTACTTCTGGAAACAAATAGCTTCAGTATTGGAGGCAGAGAGGGTTAGAATCAACAGCAACCTTACAGATTGAAAACCTAGTCAGACAATTAATGGAGTGGATTCCACTGAGATCAATGGAAAGAAAAATCATGTGGGATGTATAACGCTGGCCAGTCAACAAATGAGAGGTTATCATCCAGCCTTTAAATAGGAGTAGCCAGAGGTAAAATAGGAGATATTGGAAGTGGGGTCAGGATCGAACTGGAGTTATGGGAAAGCCAAATACTTTTCATAGCTACTAATCTTCGGGATTGTTGGACAGGCTCTGTTGGTAGCAGGAAAAAGGTGTTGTTCCATTTTCTGGCATCTAAACTGAGTGAAGCAAGGATATGTTGGCCGTTCACACCATATATACCTCCTTTAGGCCTGGCGAGTAGCTCCTGTGCCATATACATGAATGATGCAACCTCTAGGCCAGAAATGTGTCCTCGTCAGGCAGGCTCCGCGGGAGTGGCCGGGAAGCCAACCGCCGCCCGCGATCGGCTCCGCTGCACAATTTCACATAGGCGGGCCAATTAAGGCCCGCCCTGAGTGGATTGCAAGTGGTAGTGCTCAGTGCTACCTGTGCAGGGGGGGGAGAGGAGGGAGAGCGGGCCTGGTGGGCAGTTCGCGCATGTGCGCGAAAGAGCGCTTCAATCTCCCTGAGGAATGGAGCTGCCTCAGGGAGATTGAAGCGCTTTTTAAAAAAATTATTAAAGACAGTAAAAATTTAAAAGAACATGTCCCATCATATGACTCTGTCACATGAGCTGGGACATGTTTTTAATTCAAAAATAAAGTTTTTATTTAATGTTTATTCACTTTAGGAAACCTCATCCCGCTCATGGAAGAGGTTTCCTAAAAAAATGTAAAGGCCAGCGTTAATTTGATTTTAATTAGCTTGTTAATGTCCTTAATAGGCCTTTCAATTATCGGCGGGCGCGCAGCCAACTCTGGTGCGCACCAGCCGAACAAAATATCACGCGAGTGTGTCACCTTTTGTGCAAATAACTGACAATATGATTTTTTTAAATAAAACATCATTTAGCATTGCTAATGATGAACTAGTCAGAACAATCCTATCATTCAGTTCTGCCTCATCTTAAGGATGAGTCCATTTTGGGGGGAGAACTAAGAAGTCTGAAAGTAGATAAAGCCAAGCTCCATTTTTTCCATGCTTATGCTTCTTGTTAAACCCTAGATTTGTTTATTATGAAATACATTTTAAAAATATTTTACTTACTCTGAATAGAGGTTTCAGCAGTTTGCATTTTTCACTGCACTACCTCTCCGCCCAGTACCATTCTCATGTTAGTTTTAAAATTCACAGCTGACATCCAGAAGTTTATATCAATGCGTCTTTCATGAGTGATTTCATTTCCTTAGCAACATTTTGTTTTGTTCTCAGGAAAGGGAGACTGGATTTGGACAGGATGAGTTGACTCAAGTGTCAGGAAGATATAATAATGTTATTGGAATTTATTGTAAAATAGTGCTGTGTGTATATGTGTCTGTGTGTGTGGATGTGTGAGACTTACTTGGATTAAAGGCAGCTGGTCTGAAGGATTTGATGTATTAGAAGATAAACTAGGTTTGAAATGTTAATTAGGTAAACATGGGGGAAGTTTAGAATGTATGGTGTAAAAGAACATTTGCATTTTTAAATAAACCAGACTAGATTGTTTTCAAAGGAGGGGTGAAATGTGTCACCTAGCCAGGTGAAGTTCAGAAACAGTGTGTTTATTTTTCCTAAAGATTACTGGTAAAATTGATACTATGATAATTTTTTATGATAAGGGAGGTAAAGTCCAAAAACATAGTGAAGATATGGGAATTTGCATTTAAAGGGGAAAATATATATAAGAGTGAGAAGGCTGTGTGTAAGGGTAGGCATCCTAAGATCCAACAAGTGTGAAACGACTTCAGCATCTAAGCCTCAAGCTGCTGTTTACAAAGAACTGAAGTTAAGGAAACTCACTTTGAGTTGGATTGTTCAGGGTATCATATTTATTTGCCTGGGTCTTTTAAAATCTATGGCCAGGATTTTCCAGTCATTGGGCGGGCTTGGTGAGAGGGGTCACAGAGCTGACCTCCGCCCGCAATCGGTTTCGCACCGCGATTTCACGCGGGGAGGCCAATTAACACCCACCCTGCGTGGATCGTGAGCGGTAGCGCTGAGCACTACCTGTGCGGGCGGGGGGAGGAGGGAAAGCTGGGCCTAGCACGCAGTTTGTACATGCGCGCAAAAGAGCGCTTCGATCTCCCTGAGGCACTAAACTGCCTCAGGGAGATTGAAGCGCTTTTTAAAAAAAATAAAACAAGACATTAAAAAATTAATGAAACATGTCCCCTCATGTGACTGTGTCACATGAGATGGGACATGTTTTTATTTTGAAAATAACAGTTTTATTTAATTAGTATTAGCTTTAGGAAACCTCATCCCACTCGCGGATGAGATTTCCTAAAAAACATAAAGGCCATTTGGCCTCTTTGCCTGCCCGCCAACCGTAAGGTTGGATGGACAGCGTAAAATGCAACTTAATTACCTAGTTAATGGCCTTAATAGGCCTTTCAATTATCGGTGGGTGCGCAGCCGACGCCGGCGCACGCCCGCCAAATGAAATATCACGCAAGCTCGCGATTACATCAGGATGCACACCCGACATCATCGTGCGTCATTTAACATTCTGGCCTGTCGGGCACGTGCCCGCACGCCAAATGTAAAATCCTGCCCTATGTGTCTTAATTAGGGGGTTTAGAAGTTATCATAGTAGTAATTTGTAGATCTATGCATTTAAAATAATTTCTTCTATTAATAAAGGTTTAATTTAGTTTGGTAAGAAACCTTTAAGACCTGGTGGTATTATTACTATTGAATTCAAGGCATGCATCTTGAAATTTATAGAAATTGCATAACAAGTTGTAGCAGTTGTTTCAAGTTTCCCTTTGGATTTGAGCAGCTCAGCATTTACCATCAGCAGTGCCATGACACCAAGAGCTCTTTGAGTTAAGGACTTTTGTCTAAATGCTGCAGGCAGCATTGGTAACTAATTGTTATGGTCCCTATGAATCATGTGGGTACGCGTGATGGTGGATTACAGGACTAGCCATGAAAGCCTTTAAATAGGGGGTGCCAGAGTGGCGCTCCAATGTGCTCCAGCAGCACTACACCTATGATGGGTCTTGACAACATTCTAGCTGGAGCACTGATGCTCCAGAACTAGTCAAACTGTTTAAGTACAGCTACAATACTGGTATCTACTCAACAATGTATAAAATTGCCCAGTGTATGCCTTGTGCATTAAAAACAGGACAAATCCAATCTGGCCAATTGCCACACTCTCAGTCCACTCTCGATCATCAGTAAAGTGGTGGCAGATGTCATCAACAGTGCTATCAAGTGGCATTTACTCAACTATAGCCTGCTCAACGATGCTCAGTTTTGGTTCCACCAGTGTGGTAATTATAGTTTTATCTGATGTGTAATATACCTTTAAAAAGAATGTTATAAAGGAAGATCACATGATCTTAGTATCCAATAGAAGAGTAGCATTGGCTACCTCGGTAGTTAGTAGTGCAGAGATAGAGTTTGAAGTGTAAGCACATGTTTAGTTGCTGTTGAGTACCTTTGTAAATAAACTAAAATTTCCATCTATGAAGTCCCTGCTGATCAACTCTATTACTAGTACCAAATCAGCCACCACTCACAAGCGTGCTACGAGGAACCATAGAACCCAACACTCAGCTACTGGCCTCATCACATCTTTGGTCCAAGTAGGCACAAAAGAGCTGAACTCCAGAGGTGAGGTGAGTGTGCCTGCCTTTGACATCAAGGCAACATTTGACCGAGTGTGGCATCAAAGAGCCCTATCAAAGTTAAATTCAATGGAAATCAGGCAAAAAGCTCTCTGCGGGTAAGAGTCATGCCTAACAAAAGGAAAGATGGTTGGCCTGTGGCCCGTAACACACACAATCATCTCAGTCCAGGACATCACCACAGGAGTTCCTCAGAGTAGTGTCCTAGGCCCAACCATCTTCAGCTCCTTCATCAATGACCTTCCCTGCAACATCAGGTCAGCATGGTTCACAGGCATTGATGATTACAGTGCTCAATATCATTTGCAATTCCTCAGATACTGAAGCAGTCAATGCCTACATGCAGCAAGAACTGTACAACATTCACGCTAGGCTGATAATTGGCAAGTAACATTATGCCAGACAAAGGCCAGGCAATGTCCACCTCCAACAAGAGAGAATCTGATTATCTCTCCTTGACATTCAATGGCATTACCATTGTTGAATTCCTCACTATTAACATCCTGGGGGTTACCATTGACCAGGAACTTAATTGGCTCAAGCACATAAATACTGTGTCTACAAGAACAGGTCAGAGGCTGGGAATTCTGTGGCAAGTAACTCATTGCCTGACACCCGAAAGCCTTTTCACTATATGCAAGGCACAAGTCAGGAGTATGTTGGAATACTCTCCACTTGTCTGGATAAGTGCAGCTTTAAGGACACTCAAGAAGCTCAACACCATCCAGGATAAAACACATGCTTGATCAGCAGCCCAGCCACCACCTTAAGATTGAGCAGTTTAGGCCTATACTCGCTAGAGTTTAGAAGGATGGGAGGAGATCTAGTTGAGGTATATAAGATGCTAAAGTAGACGTGGAGTGGATGTTTCCCCTTCTGGGACATTCTAGAATGAGAGGCCATAGTTTTAGGCTAAGGGGTGGTAGATTTAAATCAGAGATGAGGAGGAATTACTTTTCTCAAAGGGTCGTGAATCTGTAGAATTCACTACCTCAGAGTGCAGTGGATGCCGGGACGCTGAATGAATTTAAGGAGGAGTTAGACAGATTGTTAATTAGTAATGGGTTGAAAGGTTATGGGCAGAGGGCGGGAAATTGGAGTTGAGGCTGAAATGAGATCAGCCATGATCGTATTGAATGGCGGGGCAGGCTCGAGGGGCTGAATTGCCTACTCCCGCTCCTAGTTCTTTTGTTATGTTCTTAAATATGCATTCTCTCTCCAATCAGAAAACAGTGACAGCAGTGTGTACCATTTACAAGATGCACTGCAGCAACAGTGCTCACCAATGCTCCTTCAACAGCACATTCTAAAGTCCCAACCTCCATTACAAGGGCAAGAACTGCAGATGCATGGGATTAAGCTCCCCTCCAAGCCACACAGCACCTTGATTTTGGAACTCTTGTAATTCCCTCACTGTTACTGAGTTAAAATCCTAAAACTCCCACTGTGCAGGAGAATGCTGAAGAATTCAGGATGAGGGAGTGTGGCCCTGAATGTGGTATACCACTCACCTTTCCTGTCCTCATGGGATCCCTGAGCTTCTTGCACACTGTATCCAGGTTTAGGGAGCACCCTCCAGTTACTTACTTTCTTGGCCACTTCCATTCATGCCTGCTTGTTTTTAGAGACTAGTCTCTTCCTCTTATCCAAGGGAAACAACAATTCTTTATTGGAGCTTGCAGCAGGATCTCCAGTGAAGAGTTAGAGAAATGGGGGCATAGTGCTCCCATGTTCCACTTCCATTCCTGTGAATGCTCAGAAACCAATACAGAATTCAACAACTTTGATCCCTGCTGGGATCCTTTTAACCAGTAATTCTTCCATTGACAGATGTGCATCGTCATTCTCCCCACACTCTGTGGATGATCAGAAAACCCAGGGGTGGGATGGTAATGCAATGGCCGAGTTAAAGAACTTTGGACCTTTGTGAGATCACACCTAGAGTACCATGTCCAGTTTTAGTCTCCTTACCTAAGGAAGGGTATACTTGCCTGAGAGAAAGTGCACTGAAGATTCACTAGACTAGTTCCTAGGATAAGCAGTTGTCCAATGAGGAGAGGTTGAGTAGACTAAGCCTAGGTACCCGAGAGTGAGTGAGAAGTGGTCTCATTAAACTCAATTAAGTTCATAAGGAATTTGACAGGGTAAATTCATGAAGGATGTTTCCTCTAGCTAAGGACTGTAGAACTAGGGGGACACAGTCTCAGAATAAAGGGCCAGCTATATAGGATTGAGATGAAGAAAACTTTTTTTATTCAAAAGATTGTGGTTATTTGGAATTCTCTACCCCTGGGGCTGTGGATGCTCCACCATTCAGTAAGTTTAAGGCAGAGGTACATTAATTTTTGGATACTAAGGCAATTAAAGGATTTGGGGATAGTGCAGGAAGGTGCAGTTGATGTGGAAGATCAGCCAGAATTGTAGGGTATGTACCGAGAGCTGGTGAGTGAGGGAGTTCTAGGGGTTAACTTCTTTCCAATCAATCAACTAAAAATTACTCCTTAATTAAGAGAAGTTAAGTTTTATTACAGCCCCAAACAAAAGTATCCAAGCTCTCTGAGAGCAGCTGCAGCCAGTTAATTGGGTAGCTAGCTTAAACTGACTTTCAGAAGCTTGAATCAGTTGCTTTTCAGAAAGTATAAAAAAAGCGGGGCATGAATGTGGAATAATGCTTAAAAAGATAGTTAAGGACACTCTACCTGAGTGCATGCTGCATTTGCAACAAGGTAGATCATTTAAAGGCACAAATAGAGGTAAATGGATATGATCCATTAACAATATAGAAATGTCGCTACGGGGTGACCCAAGGCAGGGAACTGGATATTCAACACTTAAGAAGGACAGCAAAAAGACGGTGGTGTTGGACTGATAATAAGGATCAGTACGTTAGTAAGGGAGGATCTCTGATCAGAAGAACAAAATGTGGAATCTTTGGGTGGAGCTAAGAAACAGCAAGGCACAGCAAACATTGTTAGGAGCTGTTTAAAGGCCACCAAACAGTGGTAATGTTGGGCATGGTATTAATCAGGAGATTAGAGAAGTATGTAGCATGAGTAACAGTAATCGTGGCTGACTTCAATCTGCATATTGACTAAGTAAATGTAATGAGCACTAATGCTGTGGAGGGCAAGTTTGTGGAGTGTTGGGGATGGCTTTGTACAGTTTTGAGGAACCGACTAGAGAACAGGCATTTTAGATCTAGTTATATAATGAGAAAGGGCTAATTAATAATTTTGTTGTAAAAGAACCTTTAGGATTGGGTGACCATAATATGATAGAATTTAAGATTCTGAAAGTAAGGTTGTTCAATCTGAAGCCATGGTGTTAAATTTGAACAAAGGAAGTCATGAAGATGTGAGGGGCAAATTGGTTGAGGTGGATTGGGGAAACACATTAAAAGGTATGACAGTACAAAGGCAATGGGTATTCTTTTAAAAAAATATATAGTTTACAGCAATTATACATTCCTTCAAGGCAACAGAACAGAAGTCCATCAACTGTGGCTAACAAAGGAAGTTGAGGATTATATAAAATTAAAAGAAAAGGCCTAAAAAGTCGCCAAAAATAGTAGTAAACCTGACGATTGGGAACATTTTAGGATACAGCAAAGGAGGACCAAGAAACTGATAAAGGGAGAATAGAATATGAATGTAAACTAGCAAAAAACTTAAATGAACTGTAAAAGCTCCTATAGGCATTTTTTTTAAGGAACATTTGGCTAAGACAAAGGTGGGTCCATTGCAGGTACAGTAAGGAAGATTTTAAAAGTGGGAAAAGAGAAATGGCAGAGAAGCTAAATGATTACTTTGTTTCTGTCTTCACTGAGGAAGATACAAGAAATCTCCCAGAATTAGAGATCCCAGGGACTAGGGAGGATGTGGAATTGAATAAAATTAGTAAGAAGGTTACACTAGAGAAATTGATGGGACTGAATGTTAAGTTCTTGGGACCTTGTATTCTACATCCCAGAGTGTTGAAGAGAAAGCTATGGAGATAGAACATATGAATTAGAAGCAGGGGTAGGCCACTTGACCACTCAAGCATCTTCTACCATTCAATAAGATCATGGCTGATCTGATTGTAACCTCAACTCCACATTCCTGCCCATTCCTGCTAACCTTTTACCCCCTAGCTTATCAAGAATCTATCTGCCTTAAAAAATTCAAAGATTCTGCTTCCACCACCATTGAGGGAGAAGTTCCAAAGACTCAACCCTCAAAGAAATTCTCCATCTATGTCCTAAATGGGCAAGCCCTGATTTTTATTTTTATAAAGTGACCCCTAGTTCTAGATTGTCCCACAAGAGGAAACATCCTCTCCCCATCCACTTTGTCAAGACACCTCAAGATCTTATGTTTCAATCAAGTTGCCTCTTCACACAGACTCACAGAGCAGAAGAGGCCCATCGGGTATGCACTGACATGAGAAACACCTGAGCTACCTACCTAATCCCATTTACCAGCACTTGGCCCATAGCCTTGAATGTTATGATGTGCCAAGTGCTCATCCAGGTACTTTTTTAAAAGATGTGAGGCAACCTGCCTCCTCCATCCTCCCAGACAGTGCATTCCAGACCATCACCAACCTCTGAGTAAAAAAGTTTTTCCTCACATCCCTCCTAAACCTCCTGCCCCTCACCTTGAACTTATGTCCCCTCGTGACTGACCCTTCAACTAAGGGGAACAGCTGCTCCCTATCCACCCTGTCCGTGCCCCCCATAATCTTGTACTCCTTGATCAGGTCCCCCCTCAGTCTTCTCTGCTCCAATGAAAACAACCCAAGTCTATCCAACCTCTCTTTATAACTTAAATGTTTCATCCCAGGCAACATCCTGGTGAATCTCCTCTGTATCCCCTCCAGTGCAATCGCATCCTTCCTATAATGTGGCGACCAGAACTGCACACAGTACTCCAGCTGTGGCCTCACCAAAGTTCTATACAACTCCAACATGATCTCCCTACTTTTGTAATCTATGCCTCGATTGATAAAGGCAGGTGTCCCATATGCTTTTTTCACCACCCCACTAACATGCCTCTCCGCCTTCAGAGATCTATGGACGCACATGCCAAGGTCCCTTTGTTCCTCAGAACTTCCTAGTGTCATGCCATTCATTGAGTACTTCCTTGTCAAATTACTCCTTCCAAAGTGTATCACCTCACACTTTTCAGGGTTAAATTCCATCTGCCCATTTGACCATCCTGTCTACATCTTCCTGTAGCCCAAAACACTCAACCTCACTGTTAACCACCCGGCCAATCTTTGTGTCATCCACAAACTTACTAATCCTACCCCCCACATAGTCATCTATGTCGTTTATATAAATGACAAATAATACGGGACCCAACACAGATCCCTGTGGTATGCCACTGGACACTGGCTTCTAGTCACTAAAGCATCCTTCTGTCATCACCTTTTGTCTCCTACAATTAAGCCAATTTTGAATCCACCTTATCAAATTATCCTGTATCCCGTGTGCATTTGCCTTTATAAATCTCCCATGTGGGACCTTGTCGAAGGCTTTGCTGAAATCCATATAAACTGCATCAACTACATCTTACTCTTCTAAACTCCAGCAGATTCAAGCCTAGTCTGTCCATCTTTCCTCATAAGACAACCTGCCCAATCCAGGTATTAGTTCAGTAAACCATCTCTGAACTGCTTCGAACACATTTACATCCTTCCTTAAATAAGGAGACCAATACTGTACACAATACTCCAGATGTGGTCTCACCAATGTCCTGTATAATTGAAGCAAATCCTCCCTATTTTTGTCTTCAATTTTCATTGCAATAAATAACATTTTATTAGCTTTCCTAATTGCTTGCTGTGCCTGCATATTGCCCTTTTTGTGATTCATGCACTAGGACCTCTAGAGCCCTTTGCATCTCAGCTCTGCAATCTCTCATCATTCAGGTAATATGCTTTTTATTTTTGCACCAAGATGCACAATTTCCCACTTTCCCACATCATACTCCATTTTCCAAGTCTTCGCCCATTCAATTAACCTATGTCACTTTGTAGCCTCCTTCTGTCCTCTTCACATCTTACTATCCTACCTATTTTTGTCATCAGCAAATTTAGCAACCATACCATCAGTCTCTTCATCTAGTAATTTATATAAATTATTAAAAAGCAGAGGGACCAGCACTGTCCCTGTGGCACATCAGTCATTACATCTTGACAACCAGAGTAAGATGCATTTATGCCTACCTGTTTCCTGTTAGCTAACCTATCCATACCTCTATGCCAATATGTTACCCAACCACCTCCCTCCCCACCGCCCCCCACGCCCCCATACCGAGTTTTAATTTTCACAATAACCTTTGATGTGGCACCTTTATCAAATGCCTTCTGGAAATCTAATACAGTACATCCAGCAGTTCCCCTTCCAGTCAACCATGCTGACTGCCTGGTTTTTCCGAGTGCCCTGCTATAACATCTTTTAATAATAGCTTCTCGCATTTTCCTTATGACAGATGTTAAGCTAAGTGGCCTCACATTGGACACATTGATCATCTTTCAAAATTCAATAGATCCTGGAACAGGTCCTGCAGATTGGAAAAGGGCAAAAGCCACCCCATTATTTGGGGAAGGAGAGGGAGAAAACGGGGTCGAAAGATCTTTTTAGCCTTACAACAGCAGAAGGGGAAATACTTGAATCTGTTTATAAGGGATGTGATAAATGGACACTTAGATAATGATCTGGGCATACTCAACAGGGATTTATCAATGGGAAATGGTGTTTGATGAACCTGTTGGAGTTTTTAAGGATGCTATGAACAGAATTGATAAAAGGGAGTTGGTGGACATGGTTTTTTTTAATTCACTTATTGGATGCGGGTGTCACTGGCTAGGCTGGTATTTATTGCCCTTGAGAAAGTCGTGGTGAGCTGCCTTGAACCACTGCAGTCCATGTGGTGTAGGTATACCCACAGTGCTGTTAGGGAAGGAGTTCCAGGATTTTGACCCAGCAACAGTGAAGGAACAGCAAAATGTTTCCAACTCAGGATGGTGAGTGACTTGGAGGGGAACTTCCAGGCAGTGGTGTTCCCATGTGCCTGCTGCCTTTGTCCTTCTAGATGGTAGTGATTGTAGATTTGGAAGGTGCTGTCTAAGGAGGCTTGATGAATTTCTCCAGGGCATCTTGTAGATGGTACACACTGCAGCCACTGTGCATCAGTGGTGGAGGGAGTCGACATTTGTGGATGGAGGTGCCAATCAAGTGGGCTGCTTTGTCCTGGATGACATCTAGCTGCTTGTGTTGTTGGAGCTGCACTCATCCAGGCAAGTGGAGAGTATTCCATCAGACTCCTGACTTGTGCCTTGTAGATGGCGGACAGACTTTGGGGAGTCAGGAGGTGTTACTCTGTGCAGGATTCCTAGCCTCTAACCTGCTCTTGTAGCCAGAGTATTCATATGGCTAGAGTTCAGTTCAGTTTCTGGTCAATGGTAACCCCCAGGATGTTGATGGTGGGGGATTCAGTGATGGTAATGCCGTTGAATGTCAAGGGGTGATGTTTAGATTCCCTCTTGTTGGAGATGATCATTGCCTGGCACTTGTGTGGCACGAATGTTACTTGTCAGCCCAAGCCTGGATATTGTCCAGGTCTTGCTGCATTTGGATGAGGGGATGAGGGCTAGGGGCGCAGCAAGTTCTGGAGCACAAATCTTAAGTACTGTTGCCAGAATGTTGTCAGGGCCCATAGCCTTTGCAATATCCAGTGCCTTCAGTTGTTTCATTATCATGTGGAGTGAATCAAATTTGTTGAGGACTGGCATCTGTGATGCTGAGGACCTCCGGGGATTTCTGACTGAAGATTGTTCTTTTGCACTCTGCTGGGTTCCCCAATCATTGAAGATAGGATTGTATACTTGGATTTTCAGAAGGCTTTTGGTAAGTGCCCTACAGGATGTTGTTTAGCAAATTAAAGCGTATGGGATAGGAGGTCACATTCATGTGGATTAAGGATTGGTTAACAGGCAGAGAACAGAATAGGAATAAATGGGTCATTCTCTCAATGGCAGGATGTGCTTAGTGCAAGGATCAATACTTGGGGCCCCAGCTGTCCTACCTGGGACTAGAGCAGAGGCAGCCGGGAGCAACATAAATGGAGCCTGGGGATTGAAGCACGGCCTTTCCTACCGGGGACTGGAGCAGAGGAAGTTGGGGAGCTGAGCATTAATTCTGAAGAAATGGGAGTTGAAAAGAAACAACTGTTGACATCACAGGAGATCAGTAAGTTGATTGGCTGGTAAGTGCTTGGTGTTAAAAGCCAGGTTCGGACACGAGTTCAGGTAGATCTATAAATAACAACTATAAAATAAAATAATTAAATACCTAAATCATGTATGTATAATTAAGAAATGTATAACTTTTAGTTGTACTTGTGGGTGGCACTAGAATTTTAATAAACAGTGAATTGTAGTATATATAGGATAATTCCTATATATTTTAATTTTAAGAAAATAATGAAAATAAATTGGTACCTTTAAAATTAGTGAATAAACACTGTTGTAAATGCTTTATATAAAATTTAAGTTATGTCAGTGCAGTTAAGAATGTGCATCTTGCAGGAGGTGGGAAGTTATGCAGGCACGAAGTGCCCTCTATGACTACATCTGCAGGAAGTGTCACCAGCTGCAGAAACTTGAGCTCTGAGTTGTGCAGCTTGAGCAGCAGCTACAGTCACTGGTGCATCTACAAGGCTGAGGATTACATAGATAACAGCATGTTTAGAGAGGTAGTCACACTGCAGCTAAGTAGTACACAGGCAGAGGGGGAATGAATGACCACCAGATTATCTAAGAAACAGGCAGGTAGTGCAGGTATCTCCTGAAGCTCTCTAACTGCTTTTCCATTTTGGATACTAGTGAGGGAGATGGTTCCTCAAGAGGACTGTAGCAAGAGCCAAGTTGGTGGCACCACAGGTGGCTCAGCTGAATGGAAGGGAGAAAGAAGAGTGGAAGTACTATAATGGTAGGAGATTCCATAGTTAGGGGAGCAGACACATGGTTCTGTGGCTATAGATTTGACTCCAGGATGGTATGTTACCTCTGTGATGCCAGGATCAAGGATGTAAGAGCAGCTGCAGGACATTCTTTTGGGGGAGGGTGAACAGACCGAGGTCATGGTCTGCATTAGACTTGATTGGCTTCCTGCGCTATGGTGCCATGGTCAGTCTGCTCATCCACACTACAGCCCTGACTCTTGTCCATACAAACTGCAAGAACCCCTAACTTGTTGCTCAGTTGCAAGGGTTGCTGCTCCTCCACTCTCACCTTCAGGACTAACATCCTTGCGGGCGGGTTTGCTAGTGCTGTTGGGAGAAGTTTAAACTAATTCGGCAGGGGGAGGGGACGCAATATTAGCAGAATAGGGATGCAACATAATACAGTAAAACAATCAAGTCAGAGGGAGTACAGCTGCATTAAGTTTCAAGGGAGTAAGGCAAGGCTGGTTGGCCTCTAATTTAATGCCAGGAATATTACAGGGAAAACAGATGAGTTAAGGGTGAGGATTGACATGTGGAATTGTTATATGGTAGCCATTACTGAGACGTGATTGAGGGAGGGGCAGGATTGGCAGCTCAACATTCCGGGATATAGAATCTTCAGGCGAGATAAGGGAGGGGGTAAAAGAGGAGGCGGCATTGCATTATTAGTTAAGGAGTCAGTTACTATGGTAAGGAGAGATGATATCCTGGAGGGGGCATCGAGTGAAGCTTTGTGGGTAGAGCTTAGGAATAAAAAAAGGGGCAGCCACATTGTTAGGTGCTTATTATAGACCCCCAGATAGTCAGCAGGAAATTGAGGAGCAAATATGTGCACAATTTGTGGAGGTGTGTAAAAACAATAACAATAGGGTAATTATATTAGGTGATTTCAACTTTCCCAACATTAATTGAGATAGACGTAGTGTTAAGGGCTTGGATGGAATGGATTTCTTGAAATGTGTACAGGAGAACTTTTTAGGTCAATATGTAGAGGGTCCAACAAGGGATGGAGCAGAGCTGGACCTAATTCTGGGGAATGAAGCCGGACAGGTGGCTGAGGTGGTGCTGGGAGAAGCATTTTAGTGATAGTGACCACAACATGGTACAACTTAAACTTGTTATGGACAAAGAAATAGACAAGTTGCAAAAAAATGTTTTGGATTGGGGAGGGCTGATTTTAGTAAAATAAGGCAGGATCTGGCCAAGGTAGATTAGGAACAGCTACTTGTGGGGAAATCTACAGAAGAGCAGTGGGGGGCATTCAGAAATGAAATGGGGAGGGTACAGGCTCAACATCACCCCTCCAGGATGATAGGAAGGAGTAACAAGCCCAGAGAGCCATGGATGACCAGAGATATTCAAGATATGATGAGAAGGAAAAGAAGCTTTTAGCAGGTACAAGGGGAGCAAATCAGTGGAGGCATTAGTGGAGTACAGAAAGTACAGGGTGGAGCTTAAGAAAGCAATTAGGAGAGCAAAGAGGAGATATGAGAAAGCTCTGGCTGGTAAAAGTAGGGAAAATTCCAAGATATTCTATAAGTATGTAAATGGGAAGAGAACCAGGGAAAGAGTAGGGCCCATAAGGGACCAAGGGTGGAGCCAGATGACATCGCTAGAGTGTTGAATGAATACAGGTTCAACATGTTCCCTCCAAGATGATAGGAAGGAGTAACAAGCCCAGAGAGCCATGGATGACCAGAGAGATTCAGGATACAATGAGAAGGAAAAGAGAGGCTTTTAGCAGGTACAAGGGGAACAAACCAGCGGAGGCATTAGTGGAGTACAGAAAGTACAGGGTGGAGCTTAAGAAAGCAATTAGGAGAGCAAAGAGGGGATATGAGGCTGCAGGGCCTCTTCTGCACTGTGATTCTGTGATACCCTTACCTGCCTGTCTCAATCACACTCTCCTGTCCCTGACCACTGACCAAATCAGATGACACTATCCTAAGAGGTGTGACTGCCAAAGGCAGTCCAGGCAACTTCTTCCCCCTCTCTCATGTGTTGTAATGTCTGCAGCTCAGCCTCCAGATCATTAACTCGGAGCTGAGGCTCCTCAAGCTGCAAAGACTTACTACAGATGTTTGCCATGGATTGTAGTGGCATCCAGGAGCTCCCATATGCTGCAGCCATGACATGACACCCATCCTGCCATCTGTGTTGTTAATTAAATTTATTTTTCTTGATTGATTTATAGCTGCCTCTTCACAGAATTCCCTCAGCAAACACCCAGCTTCTCACACTGCACTCAAGAAACACTAGAGCAGACAAGCAGCACCCAGAGAGCCATGTATTTATACTCACTAGAAAAACGATGATGAGTCAATGTGCTATAGCTCAGCAACCAGTTTAAGCTATTTACCTAAAATCAGCTAAAGCTGCACTGAGAGCTTGTATATTCTTGTTTAAGACTGGGAGAAACTTGACTTACCTCTTAAACCTAAACAGTAATTTTTTGTTAATTGCTAAACTTAAAACAAAAGTTAGACTTTAGAGAGAAATTAACCCTTTAAAACTCCCAGCTTCACTCTGTGCACTCGAGCAGCACTCAGTGCAGACCTTTTGCATTGCTTGCATTCCTTGCTCTGTGACTGAGTACATTTCTTGATCTTCCTGCTCACTAACATCAGCTTCTGTTTCCACATCCATCATATGTGCATTGAAGGATTTCCAGACTCCTGAACTAACGTTAGATCTATCATGACCTCAACCTGGTGTATGGCTGTGGTCTGGAGCTTTGACCTGGAGCATTACTGTTTCCTCTACTCCTGTATGCTACCTGGATATGACCCACTTTCCCATAGGCATCGCACTTTTGCATTTAAATAGTTGGTGGCTACCATGGCAACGGTAGCATCTAAATTTCTGACTGAGTATATGAACTTGGCTGCTGTTACCTGAATCTTGCTGAAATCCATTGGACCTATGCTGCTGGCTCAAGAAAGGAGCTCCCTTGAAGTTTCCAACTATCTTTTTCTTCTATTTCCATGGCTGTGGCCTCATCACAGGCCTCCTTGCATTTCAGCTTATTGCTTTTGCAAAACTTGGCCTGGATTTTATTGTTCTTGGGGTTCCTACAAACATGTCTCTTAGGTTTATTTCTAAGATCATGCCATAGCCACAGTGAGTGTTTAATTTGAGAATGTGATCTGCAACAGTCTCACTTGGCAACCAAAATTTATAGGTAGTTATAATGACTTAAATTATCTAAATATAGACTGGGATAGTAGTAGTGTAAAGGGCAGAGCAGTGTAGTCAGGAAAATTTTCCACAGCATTATGGTTCCAGCCCAATGAGAAAAGGAGGCACTGCTAGACCTAGATCTTGGGAATGAGCTGGGCTAAGTAGATAGTGTCACTAGGAGAACATTTTAGGAGACAATGAACATTCGATCATTAGGTTTAGATCGACTATGGAAAAGGATAAAGAACAATCCAGAGTAAGAATAATTAACTGGGGGAAAGATAACTTCAATGGGGTAAGACCAAATAAGTTGGGAGTTAAATAAGATAAAAGTGGGGTGGGTACTAAAGGACTGCAGAATTGCAAATGTTTTGCCCTTGTTCAGGAAAGGATATAAAGTTTAACCAGCAAGTACAGGCCAGTCAGTTTAACTTCGGTGGTGGGGAAATTTTTAGAAACAATTTGGGACAAAATTAATCATCACATGGACAAATGTAGGTCAATTAAGGAAAGCCAGCATTGTTTTTTTTGGGGGGGTTAAATCCTGTTTAACTAACTTGCTGGAGTTTTTTGAGCAACTGCTTTACTCAAAACCTGGTCACAGCAAGAGACTCCAAGGAGGACAGCAGAAACAATTTAGGGATGACCTCATAGCATCCCTGACTATGGGAGTCCCTGGCTTGTGACTGACCAAAATGGAGAAGGTTCATTTGGGTAGGCACCTAATATATCGGGACTTGAGCTAACATTTATTCCTCCCACAGAAGATCTTCACCTCCCCATCCCACTCCTGACGTTCTGACTGAATTTATCTTTACCCTGCACTGGAGTACTTTTGGTTTCTCCACCTCTTGCTGACAGACCTTTAAGTTGTAACCTCATGTGCGCCTGCTAATTGGGTTTTAACATACATGTAGATGCAGTGCTTTGACTCTCCTTCTTACATCCTGACAGTTTTTCTGCTTCTCTCTTCATTCCCTTCTCTCTTTCCAACCATTCTCCCTATCTACGATCCTTCTGTCTTCATTCCTTTCTTCTTCCCTATCTCCATAGTCTCACACAGGCTCACTCTCCTCTCATCCTTCTCCCTTTATTCTCCACCATGGTCCTTGAACCCATGGGTATGTGACTCATTGGTGGCAACTGAGTCAAGCTGACACTACAAATGTTAATTGGCATTAATGTAGCAGTGACATAAAGGTATGTGAAATGTCACATTATATATGACTGATGGTAAAGATAGTTAATACAAAGTCCAATGTTGCAGTTGTCACTTGTTATGACTTAACTGACAAATAATTCACTCAACTAAATGGCATCACTAACTAAAATTATGTTCATACAACTATTTGTATGGAACAAGGGAATTGACATCTCATACGTCATCACAGCAGGAAGCCATATATGCTGGCAATTACTGTTAATTATATGTGGCAAGTGGCTAGCCTGCTGCTTCTGTGAAGGGGATAATGGTTATTATACATTGTGCATGTTGAATACACTAGATAATTGCTAGGAAAGATCGTGAATCCTAGCTGTAGCAGATTGCAAAGACATGGATTCCGGGATTTAGATTAACTGTACCCAAGTGTACTTTTAATGTTGAAGGTGTATTCATGCAGCTTTAGGGCAATGCAAGTGGACAGTACAGGACTACAGTACCTAATCCTGAGCTTTCAGGGTAAAGGCCAAATCATCTGCTCTGGAGCCCCATGCATTGAGTGGATCAATGCAGATTTATTATTGCAATTCACTTCTTAAATTTAATAATAAAGACTAAGATATAAAATGCAGCACTAGAGTTAACATTTCATCAGAACCAGGACACTCTCTCCATCTCTCTATGGCAACACCAACTCATTCTAACTTGAAGCTGCCCCGGTCCACAGTTTCAGTTCATCCTTCGTCTCATCCAGTCAGTTCTGATAAAAGGTCATTGACTTTAAATGTTAGCTCTTTTCTCTCCACAAATGCTGCTGAGTATTTCCAACATTTTCTGTACAAATATTTATTCTTCCTTTTCCTAGTACTTCTACATGGTGTAATCTGAGTGGCTTCAGCAGAGGTGGAGGCAGGCTAATCAACTCCCTGAACTTACAGCTGTGTTGCTGTTGGCCAACATCCTGTGTTTTAGAGCCTGTTAGAGCACAACCGAAGACTGCTCTACCTGCACCCAGACTCAATGATTCAGACATGAGGCAGCTGGTCTGGTATTAACTGATGGGGAAACCAGTGAGAAGTGGAAATACTTTGTGCTGAGTGCCCACTTGTTCCCTTTTCATCATCATTCCTCATGTCACAACTGCACATCCCAACTAACAATGAGCTGGAGATAACTTTGCTTGAGATTGGGGTGCTGAATGGCCAAGGCTAGAATATTATTCACCCTATTAAAGGTAACATTCATAGGGCAGAATTTTCTGCCTGGCGGGCACGGAGCCGATCGCCGCCAGCAAAGTGGGCCACACTGCCATTTTACATGGGCGGGCCAGTTAAGGCCCACCCAGCATGACGTCCACCAGGAAGCGCTATGTGTTCCCTGTGTGGGCAGGGGGAGAAATCCCTGAAATCGAGAGTGCGCTCTTTCGCGCACGCACACGAAAGAGCGCACATCTCCCTGAGGCTAATTTCAGCCTCAGGGAGATCGCTTCGACTTTGAAAACTATTAAAAATAGAGAAAATAAAAATCCCTTACACGTCCCCTCATATGACAATGTCACGAGTTGGGACATGTTCATAATTTACAGAACAACTTTATTACAATTTTTAAAACCCTGCATGAAACCTCATCCCATCGCTGGGTGAGGTTATGTATTTTCTATTTTCCGCCAGGGCTCCTGGCCGACCCGCCAACCTTAAGGTTGGACGGGCAGGTCCTTTAACTGGTTAAATGTTCATGTCAATGGCCTCAAGTGGCCATTGACAGGTCGGTGGGCCCACAGCTGATTTTGCTGCACCCCCACCTTCCTGAAAATTTAAATGGGGCGGGATGACATCGGGGGTTCCACCTGACATCATCCAGTGTCATTTTATGCATCTGCGAGCGGGCCCCATCCCCTGCTCGCCAATGGCAAAATTCTGCCCATAGTGTGCAAACCATTGCTGAATGCCTCCATGCGTTCCTGTGAATTGCATCAAAAACAGAAAATGCTGGAAAAACTCAGTAGGTCTAGCAGCAGCTGTGGAGAAAGAGTTAATATTTGGAGTCCATATGACCCTTCTTCAGACCCTTTTCCAACATTTTCTATTTTTGTTTCCTGCTAGACCTGAGTTTTTCCAGCATTTTCTGTTCCTGTGATTTGCATGTTTGGTGCAGGTCGTCACTTTCATGGGCAAAGAGATCATTGCAAAGACATTGGGTCACTCATGCTTGAGACAGACTCATCCAAACTCTCTGAAATAATGCTGGCTACCTGCTAACATATGCTAATAGCTCAGTTAGTGATATTTCTACTGACTTTTAAATCTATATCCATGAGCTCTCCAGGTTTCTTGAAACTCACCAGCAAAAGCAAGCTGGAACACAATGGTAATTCATGGGGCCAAATCAGTCTTGTGAAAGTACTGCAACAAAATACTCAGTACTCTCAACTGCTTTCTCACTTGTTAACAGTACTTTTGCTGAGAGGCTACTTTCTACACTTTGGAAGTTAAAGGATGGGTGATGCTATGACTGCTTTAGATAAGGACCTACATAACCAACACCATCACCAGCAGCAGCAACATCCTGCAGATTGGTGATCTGTAGTGTGGCAGCAGAGGTTTTTATGACACAAGAGGCCATTTGGCCCATTGAGTCTTTGCAGGCTCACCACAAGATTAATCCAGTCAGTCCTCCTTCCCCATTCAGTCCCTGTAGTTCTGCAAGTTATTTCTGGCATCTATCCAATTTCCTTTTAAAATCAATGATTGTTTCTGCTTCTACCACCCTCATGGGCAGTAAATTCCAAGTCATTACCACTTTCTACATAAAAAAACTTTCTTCCTCATATTCCCCCATAATTTCTTGCCCAAAATCTTAAATCTGTGTCCACTAGACCTTGTACAATCAGCTAATGGGAACAGTTTTTCCTTGCCTATCTTATCTACAGCAGTCATAATCTTGCACACCCCAATCAATTCTCTCCTCAATCTCCTTTCCTCCAAGGAGGACGACTCCAGCTTTTCCAAATTCACCTTGTAGCTAAACCCCCCATCCCTGGAACCATTCTGCTAAACCTCTGCACCGTCTCGAGGACCTTAACATCTTTCCTAAAGCATGTTGATCAGAACTGGATGCAATACACGTTAGTTGAGGATGAACCAGAGCTTTATAAAGGTTCAGCATAACTTCCCTGCTTTTGTACTCAATGTCTCTATTTATGAAGCCCAAGATGCCTTATTTTTCTAGCTGCTCTCTCTACATCCTTCAAAGATCAATGCACATGCACCCCTAGACCCTTCGTCCCTGTACACTTTTTTTGGAATTGTCCCATTAAGTATATATTGCCTCTCCCTTCTCCTTGTGCCAACTTGCATCACCTCACACTTCTCTGTATTAAATTCCATCTGCCACTCACGTTCTGCTAGTGTACTATGTCCTGTTACAGTCTCAGTATCATCCTTACTGTTTGCCACTCCTTGAAGTTTGTTATCATCAAATGTTGATATTTTACTCCACATCCAAATCATTTATATATAGCAAAAGAAGCAGTCGTCCTAGCACTGACCCTTAAGGAACACCACCAGTTACCACCCTCCAGTCAGAAAACCAACAATCTACCATATTGCTTTCTGTCCTTAAACTAACTTTTTGTCCAATTACACACTGGCTTTCCTATACTATAAGCCTCAATTTTGGTAAACAGCCTTTTATGTGGTACCTTGTCAAATTCTTTCTTAAAATCCATATAGATAATATCCACCGCATTCCCTTCATCAGCCATCTCTATTACTTCATCAAAAAATTCAGTTGGATTAGTCAAGCATCTTCTGCCTTTTACAAATCAGTGCTAGCCCTCCTTAAATAACTCAAACTTCTCCAAGTGCCTATTGATTTTTTTTTTTCCCTGATTGTGGATACAAAAACCTTGCCCAACACTGATGTTAAACAAATTGGCCTGTAGGTGCTAGGACTCTCCTTGCACCCTTTCTTACATGAGGGTGTCGCATTTGCCAGTCTCCAATCTTATGGCATATCCCCCATATCCAGGGAAGTTGAAAGATTAAGGCAAGCTCTTCTACTATCTCCATCACAACTTCCTTTCGCAACCTAGGATGCAAGCCACCCAGATCAGGTGACTTATCTATCCTAGGCACAGGCAGCCTTTCCAGTACCACCTCATTTAATTTTCAATTTGCTTCCACTATCTCCATTTCTACTGATGCTTTGTCAAATTATTTTTCCTTTATAAACAGCAATATAAAGAACTGCACCTCTAAGCATATATCATCTTTTTCCCTAATGGGACCCACCCCACCACTTATTACACACTTACTATTTACATGTTGGGAGAAGATCTCTAATATTTGGAGGCCTATAGAATATCATTAGTTGTGTGATCTTGCCTTTATTGCTTCTCAGCTCTAACCAAATGGATTCTATCCTTGCTCACGCAAGGAAATCCCTGGCATCTCACTCACTGCCACTACTTGAAGGGACATTACCACTCATTCTCTCACACGCACCCGCATGTCTCCATCTGGCTCCATCTCCTCTCGAGACTGCTGCCTCATCCCTCACCATCTTGAGGCCACTTGCACAGATCAACTGGTGCCCCACACACCCTGGGATACTCCCTCCCCCATTATAACCCTAACCCTACAGCCTCTTCCCTTGCCTGAGGCCATTTCTCCCTTCCCCAAGCAAGGCCTTGCCCTGCAGCCATTGAAAAGCTACCCCTAGAGCCAATCTAAAAGTGATGTGGTGCTGTTGTGAAGCTTGGCACTGATGACTGCGAGTGCTGCCCAAAGCAAGGTGGGCAAACAAACCTTGAAGATCATTCATCCATTTCCTGCACTGGATGGCTGACCGCTTGTGTGTAACATTGGCACTGAGCACCTCTCCCATGTCAGTGGTGATACTGATGGGCCTCCTGCGACCAGAGCGGGTGTGGTGGGGTGGGAGGGGTGTGTGTGGAAGACATCACTGGGCCTCCACAGCATCCAGAAGATGTCCTAGGGATGCATCACTGAATCAGGGGGCTGCATTCTTGGCTTTTGGGGCCTTATCTTCACTGGAGTAGCCCTAGGCTGCAAACATTGAGACGTGTGCACACGGCTGCAGTTTAAGATTGGCACCCTGCGTGAGGAAGTGGTGAGGTAACGGTGTGGTGGGCAAATCAGCGAGATAGCGTGTTTCCTGTGGCCGCATAATTAATGAGGTGGGAATGGAATGATGTGGCATGAAAAGCCGCCATTGCGGCTGGCAGGAAGATCTACATTTTTTACCGCCCACTACTGCACTTTGTGCAAATCTGGGATGATTCTGCCCTCTATCTTTTCTGAACACTTTTTTTTTATATATCCTTGAATATTAACCATCCAGACCTCACCATTTTTACATACATGCATTACAATCCTGTCTATGCTTTCCTCATAGTCCTTCTTAGTCTGCTCCTATCTAATATGATACTATTTCATTCTCTAGTACTATCCAACACTCTCGCTGTATGCATTTATTCTTTTTTCTATTTTTATAAGCTGGTGTCTATCTTCCTGCCAATTTAGTTTAAACACTCCCCAACCACAGAAGTGAACGTCCCTGTGAGACCCAGTCCTGTTTGAATAGACGCCTCCTGCACTAGGACTAGTCCCAATGCCCCAAGAATCCAAAGTCCCCCTTCTGCACCATTTTTCAAGCCATGCATTGATCCTCCCTAACTTCCTATTCTACTCTGGCTAGTGCTTGGCACTGGGAGCTATCCAAAGGTTACTACCCTTGAGGTTCTACTTTTAACTTCCTCCTTAGCTTCTGGAAATCTAACCTTTGGACTTTAATATCTTCTCACTCCCCATGTCATTGGTACTAACGTGCACCGCTACTTCTGGCTCACTCCTTTCCCACTGCAGAATATTCTGCACCCTCTCCATGATGTCATTTACCCTGTCACGAGGAGACAATTTACCATACAGGACTCACAATGATGGCTACAGAAATGCCTTTCTGTCCCCCTAACTATAGAATCTTCTAAAACAACTGCATTTCTACAGTTTTCTGTTCCCTCCTGTTCAGTCCCTTGCCTTTTGGGACCGTGGTCTGGTCTGCGCTTCTTCAGGGTATCGTTACTCCCAGTAGTCTCTAATACGAAGTATCGGAAAGTGGCACACATCCTGAAGACTCCTCTACACCTGCCTCTTCCTACCTTTCCAAATGGCCTTCCATCTACTATCCTGACTTCTTACTGCCTGTGGGTGATCTTCATATATGATCCAGAGAAACTCTCCTCCTCCCTCATGCTCCGCAGTGACTCCAGCTGCCCCAAGCTTCGAAATCCTGAGCTTAAGCTGGGGCAGATGGAGATACTTCCCACATTGCCCACAGCATGATGAGAGAGGCACATGACAGTAGACAGAGTTATATGGAGAGACTTGAATAGGAGCCAGCATGAAGTTGGCTCCTAGTTTGGTTACACTTTGTACATATATATGTAGTTATGTTACTAATAAACATTCCTGTTCAACCTTACAGCCCTCTGAAAGTCCTTGAGGCCTACTGAACAAACCCTTACAACATCTCCCAGACCCTGCTCCTTTATAACTCCGTGTCTCACTGTCTCTACCAGGCCTCACTCCTTTATAGCTCTCTCTCATCTCCTCTCTGCAACTGCACCTCTCTAGGAGGAGGAGGTGTGGAGGGGAGAGGAGGAGCTGCTGTGGCAGGTGGTGGGGGGGGGTGGAGGGGGTGGTGGAGGAGAAAGAGGAGGAGGTGGTGCAGGGAGGGGCTGTGAGGAGGAGGTGGTGCAGGGAGGGGCTGTGAGGAGGAGGTGGTGCAGGGAGGAGGAGGAGAATCATTTCTGGATTATTACCTGAGCCATGTGGAAATGGACTTCGGGTGAGTAAGATTAGAGAGATGAATCTGTGGCTCAAAGACTGACGTGGGAGAAGTGGGTTCTTGTTCATGGCACATTGGCACCAATACTGGGGAGAGTGGCAGCTGTAGCATTGGAAGGAACTTTACCTGAACTGTGCTGGGACCGGTGTTCTAGCGAGTTGTATAACTAGGGAAGTCGAGAGAGTTTTAAACTAAGTAGAGGCGAGAAGGGACCATGTAGGGGAAGATTGAGTAAATTAAAGGGAAATGACAAGGCCATAGATTAGGGTAGCAAAAATGGTAATGATACTCAGGGTATGGCAGGAAGAGGCAGTGATTGCAAACGTAGAGTGTACCAGCAGATAGGGACAGATTTTACAAGAACAGTAAAAGAAAATGAATTAAGGTCTCTATATCTGAATGCCCACACCATTCAAAATAAAACAGATCAATTGTCAACTGAAATAATAATTAATATATATGGCCTGATAGCTATTATAGAGGCATGGCTACAAGGAAACCAAATCTTGGAGCTCAATATCCAAGAGTTTGATATTCAGGAAAGACAGGAAGCTGGGAAAAGATGGTGGACTAGCTCTAACTCTCTTAATTAATTAAAGAGGGCATTCTCACTGTAGTGAGAGATTACCTTAGTTTAAAGATCAAGATGTAGAATCAGTTTGAGTGGAACTAAAACAGCAAGGGGCAGAAAATGTTGATGGAAATTGCTTATAGGCCACCAAATAATAATGTAAATCAGAAAATTAGAGGTGTGTGTAACAAGGGTAATACAGTAATCATGAGGGATTTCAAGCTGCATATGGATTGGGTAAACCTAATTAGCTCTAATGTTTTGGAGGATGAATTCTTGGAATGTATGCAAAATGGTTTTCTAGAGTAGTACATTAAGGAACCAACTAGGAAATGGGCTATTTTAGATCCAATATTGTGCAACGAAAAAGGGCTAAAACTCCAAAGCAGTCTTTAGGAAAGAGTGACCATAATATGATAGAATTTAATATGAAGTTTGAAAGTGATATAGTTCAATCAGAGACTAGGGTCATAAATCTAAGGGAAATTATGAAGGTATGAGGAAAAATTAGGAAGTTACGTTAAAATGTTTGATGATAGAAGACAATGGCTAATATTTAATGAAATAATATATTTTACAACAAAAATACATTCCTTGCTGGGTGTTTGTGCTTTAAAGGAAAGTGTTCCAACTGTGGCTAACAAAATAAATCAAGGAATGTATCAGATCAAAGATAGAGACGTATAAAGTTGCAAAAAAAACCAGTAAGCCTGAGAATTGGGAGCATTTCAGAATTCTGCAAAGGAGGTCCAAGAAAAAGATTAAGAAAGGGAAAATAGAATATGAGAAACTAGTGAGAGAATGTAAGAGCTTCTATAGATATATAAAAAGGAAAAGATTAGCCAAAAAAAAAATGTGGGTCTATTATAAGCAGAGTAAGGAGAATTTATAATGGAGAATAAGGAAATGGCAGAGAAATTAAAATACTGTCTGTCTTCAGAGGAAAATACTAAACTTCCCAAAAATAATGGAGAATCAAGGGGCTAATGGAAATGAGCAGCAAGATATTAATATATATAATATAATATTAGATAAATTAATGGGACTTGAATTAGATAAGCCCCCTTGGACCTGATGATCTACATCCCAGTGTTGAAAGAGGTGGCCTTGGAGATAGATGCATTGGTGGTCATCTTTCAAAATTCTATGGACTCTGGAATGGTTCCTGCAGATTAAAAGGTGGCAAATGTTTTAGAAAGGAGGGAGAGAGAAAATGGGGAACTACAGACCTGTTAGCCTGACATCAGTAGTAGGGAAAATGCTCAAATCTTTAATGAAGGATGTGATAACAAGGCACTTAAAAAATCATAGGTGACGTTCAAAGGACAGGAATCTGGGAAAAAGTGCTGGGGTAGCTCTGTTAATTAGAGCTATGGGTACATTGGTACTATAGTGAGGTAACCTTAGTTTAAAGATCGAGGTGTAGAATCAGTTTGGGTGGAGCTAAGAAACAGCATGGATTTATGAAAGGAAAATCAAACTTATTGGAGTTGGTTTTTTTTCTGAAGATGTAACCAGCAGAATGATGAGGGGGAAACGGTGGATATGGTATATATAGATTTTCAGAAAGCTTTTGATAAGGTCCAACACAAGAAGTTAGTAAACAAAATGAGACTGGGGGAAATATATTGGCAAGTAGTGAGAACTGGTTAATGGGTAGAAAACAGAAGGAATGAATGGGTCATTTTCAGGTTGGCAGGCTGTGACTAGTAGGGTACAGCAAGAATCAATGCTTGGGCCCCAGCTATTCACAATCTATATCAATGATTTGGATGTGGAGATTGAATGTAATATTTTCAAGTTTGCAGATGATACAAAACTAGTTGGAAATGTGAGTTGAGGAGGATGTAAAGACGTTTCAGGGGAATTTGGGGAGGCTAAGCGAGAGGGTCAAAATTTGGCAGATGGAATACAACATGGAAAAATGTGAGCTTATCCACTTTGGTAGGAAAAACAGAAGTACAGAGTATTTCTTAAACAGCAAGGGACTGGAAAGTGTTGACCTTTAAAGGGGCTTTGGTGTCCTTGTTCATGAGTTACAGAAAACTAACTTGCCGCTAGAGCAAGCAAGCAATCAAGAAGGCAAATGGGTATGTTGGCCTTTTATTACAAGAGGATTTAAGTTTAGGACTAAAAATGTCTTACTGCAATTATATAGAGCCTTGGTGAGACCGCATCGGGAGTATTGTGTGTAGTTCTGGTCTCCTTACCTAATCCATAGGAGTGCAACAACGGTTCACCAATTCCTGGGATGGAGAGATTGTTCTATGAGGAAAGATTAAATAGACTGGGCCTTGAATCTCTTGAGTTTCAAAGAATGAGAGATGATATCTCATTCAAACATACAAAACCCTTACAGGGCTTGACAGGGTAGATGCTGGAAAGATGCTTCCCCTGGGGTGTTCTAGAACCAGGGGACACTGTCTCAGAATAAGGGGCAGGCCATTTAAGACTGAATTTAGGAGTAATTTATTCATTCAGGGGGTGGTGAATCTTTGGAATTCTCTGCCCCAGGGAGGGCTGTGGAAGCTTAGTCATTGAATATGTTAAAGACTGAGATCAATAGATTTTTACTTATAAAAACATCAAGGGATATGCGGATAGTGCAGGAAAATGGTGTTGAAGTAGAAGATCAGCCATGATCTCATTGGCAGAGTGGGCTCAAAAGGGCTGAATGGCCTACTCCTGCTCTGATTTCTTATGTTCTTATGAAAACAGCACATGGAAGATGAGAATAATAGGGTAGAAGATAAAATTCCAACATCCACAGGAGAAGTGAAAGCCAGAGATTCACAATTTAATTTCATCATTGATACAGCTGCAGCCATGTGTTATCCCAGGAGGAGAATACAAAAAGTCTCTAAGTCATATTCCTTGTGCAAAGCTGGTGTAAAATTGACTAGTTTATTACATTAACTTCACCTAACACTGAAATGCTGTCAGTGTTAGGTTGGAATATGATGATACATCCTATTACTTATCATTGGCAGTAGTAGGAGGGAACAAAGTCCCTCTGGGAAGGAACTATCCTAAGAAGGTACAGTTAAACTGGGCCAAGTTATTTACAGTAGGGTTCAGTAAGAGTATGTCTGACATTGAGGAAGTGCTGAAAGAGCACAAAGTGGTCTTTGAGCTAGGAGGACTAAAGGATAAAATTAGACCTCAGTACAATATTAAATATGGTAAGTCAGCACATCATGCAAATGCAGACACTCTCTTTTGAGATTTCCCATGAAGACTGATTCATTGATAGCCACTGAGTTAACTGCGAATTGCCATGCAGAAACAAATGACATGCCAGTGTCTGCCAGAGAAATTAGTGAAAAAAACTCCCCAAAGATGTGTTGCTCAGTAAAGTGCTCAATTCTGTCATGAATGGCTGGCCTAAAGAGTATGATGATGAGAAATTGCAGGAGTATTTCACACGTAGAAATGAACTGAGTGCAGATCAAGGCTCTCTCCTGTGGAGTGTAAGAGTCATTATTCCGCCAAGGGAGATTTTTGCAGGAATTTCCTTCAGCACACACGGATAGTCTATATGAAAGCAGTAGCAAGAAACTATTTTTAGTATCCAAATGTAGATAGAGATATTGATGAGATTGTGAAGTGTGTCTCAGAATGAGAAATGACCCAACCAATGTTCCTTTCATTCCATAGTCAAACACAAGAAAGCTGTGGGAATGAGTAGATGTCTTTTTTTGAAGTGGAAAGGAAAGAGTACCTTGTTTTCATCAATAGCGATTGCAAATGGGTAAATGTTGAGTCTATGCCCAATATCACAGGTGCCAACACTATTGAGGTTCTAGGAAGTTGGTTTGCAATTTATGGATTGTCATATGTGTTAATGTTAAATAATGGCCCATAGTTTACTTCAGAAGAGTTTGAAATACTTCTGAGAATTAAGTCAGACACACTCCAATACCATCATATCACCCAGCATCGAGTGTTGCTGCAGAAAGAAGTGTATAGATTGTGAAGAGGTCTTTGCAGAAGCATTTGCTCGGTGACCAGCTAAGCAGCAATTCCCATCTTTCTCTTTGCCACAGACTAGGCAGTTATCTGTTCTCTTACAGAATCACCCCACGGTCTACAACAGGTTGCTCACCTTACAAGTTATTATTTAAACATGTTCCTAGGACAAGATTTAGTTTGCTTAAGCCTGGCGTCAATAACAAAGTAAGAAAAAAGCAAGACCATTTGAATAGTACACCAGGCATGAAACTTAGAGTTCAGTGCTGGTTAGAAGGTTATTCTGAGCCCAGCAAAGTGATAAGAAGTAGTGAGGGTGAAGTTGCTGTAGAGAGACTAGATGCCTTAACATATCTAGTGAAGACTGGAGAGAGATTCCATCAGTCTCATTTGCTTGTCATTTGCAGAACTCCAGTTCTGAAGAAGAGTCATATTTGACTCAAAACGTTAACTGTTTCCTTCTCTATAGATGCTGCCAAACTTGCTGAGTATTTCCAGCACTTTCTGGCTTTTTATTTTTGTTAAACACATGCTGGTGTTAAGGAAAAGCAGTTTTTGTTTTACTTGTAAATGACTTGGTTGTACATGTTTTGGTTGTGATGACAGTAAAAACAAATGCAACCCAACCTATCAGGTATTGTGATGTTAGTTTAGTCATATTGTATTCTGGAAAATTATGTACATGTAGCATTTTACACTTTAATGTATTTTTTTAAATGGGGAGGGAGTATAATATAATGCAAGAGCTGAGCTTTTTATTGTACTGTCCTCTCTGCTACCCTCTCTGTTAGGGAGGTATAAATAAAATTGTTCAGCAATGGCTGCCTGCAGCTGAGTGTGTGTTAGCCTTACTCGGTGCAGTTTACGACAAAAGGCCTGCCTCTGGAGAACAGTCCCCTCCAAACAATTTCCATTAAAACTGGAAGTGGGTGTATTGGAAGTAGTTTGGTTTTGAGTTTCAGATATTTGTATTTTAATGCCACCCCCACCCATCCAGTTAACCGTTTCAGGTGCTGCCTGATTTGCTGAGTGTTTCCAGAATTCTGTATTTATTTCATAACAGCCCAATTCCCCCAGTCTCTGGATCATTGGAGACAGGACGTGTGACTCAAGGTGCATGTTTGGACCCCATGGAAGACCTGACCTCCATGGCAGTTGTCTGGGAAGTTTCAGCTTCTGACAGTCAATTCCCCTGCTCCCCCAGACCATCTGCGAAAATCTCTAACTCTTGAGTTAGAGTCAGACTTCAGACGGTTCAGATTTACTTACTTACATACCTGAATAGTTACCTAGGAAATGTTTGACAGAAAATTCCTAGTTTAGCTCCTGGTAACTAAAGAACTGATCCTCAGTCACTCACACTGAGCCCCCTCGACTCCCTGACTAGCCATCCTGATCCCCCCCGCTTAACCAACACCCTGACCAGACCCAACCCAACTATCCCTCCCAACCACTTTAACCCCTAACTACCTCCTGACCCACACCCCAACCTGACCCGACCATCCCTCCTGATCACAACCCCCAACAACCCGGCTATGCCCTCACACCCAACATTAGCCCTCAACCTGCCCACCGCTACTGACCTTACCCAACTACCCACCTGCCACCCTACCCATGTACCAATTCCCTCACTCACTACCCACCCTAACCACTCTACCCATTCACTAATGTTCACCCATTCATCCATTCACCCATTCACACTGGGCATTTGAAATTATCTTACAACAGCTAGTGCTGTAAAAGGGAGATGTGACAGGAGGAGGAATTTCTTCACTCGGGTGGTGGCAAATCTTTGAAATTCTCTACTCCAGAGGGCTGTAGGGCTCAGTCATTGAGTATGTTCCAGACAGATTGATGATAAATATATAAGCAGGCAATTGGTGTTGAGATAGAAGATCAGCCATGATCTAGTTGACTGGCAGAGCAGGCTTGAGGGGCCGAATGGCCTACTCCTGCTCCTATCTCCTATATTCCAATGTTCCTATGTGGCTTGTCTTCCATCTGATGCTCCAGCACGGTGATGAAGTTCCTCGTGGGACTGTACGCTATGTGTTTCTGAAGAAGCTGGGCTTTGAAGACCAAGCCAGAATTGCGGAGCAGAGTTGGGACACAGTACAAGTGAAGCGGCAATTCATTGATTTGCTACTTCGCAGAAGATCCGGCCAATGTAAACCACCCTCCTTTTGAAGCTGATGTCCATAGTTCTCCAACTGATATTCAAACTTAAAAGAAGCAGCAGTAAAGTTTCTCATTTAAAAATCCCAATGTTCCTACCTTGCCACAGAAAGATACTATATCAGGATTTTGTCAGATGAAACAGGCAGGGTCTTGCATCCATCACAAGTGGCTCTACTGAACAGCAGAGTCAGGAAATTTAGACAAACGCATGAAGGGTTTGTGTTTTATTCCCATGCAGTATTTTCAGGGTTATAGTTCTGAAAGCTTCCTGTCCTTGAGCATCTCTCTGTAGCTGACTTATTTTGAAAGAGGCAGGGGCTCTGGCACAGGTTCAACACAGGAATAGTTAGATATAAATGACACACAACTAAACCTGAAATTCAATGATTACAAAGAAAGGGCAAGTCACAAACCAAGATTTGCTGATTGAAAGGATATTTGGAGAGTTAACGCATTGATCAAAGGTGTTTCCAGTGAAGAGGAATGCTCAGCAGGTAAGGGAGAACCTTCCGACAGTAGGCTCTGCTGTGTTTTACCTTACAAGCTCTTGAAAAGATAATAGAGAAAATGATACAGAGAACTAAAGCAATGCAAGCAGTTCTGACAGGGGCAAAATCTACTGAAATTCATGGCTTTTTTAAAAAAGGGCAGAAAATCTTACGCTGGTGAATAGCAGTAATAATAAGTTTCATATTTGAGCATTTCATAGATCAAACCAGAATCTCCTTAGATCAATGTGAGGCTGGTAAAGAATATAGGGAATTCAGAAGAAAATCTTTATCCAAAAGTGCGGTGAGAATGTAGAACTCACTACAATAGGGAGTGGTTGACATGAATAGTATAGATGCATTTAATGGGAATTAGGCACACATTTGAGGGACAAAAGAATAATTTTACCAGCAGATCTAGATGGGAAAATATGGTTGAAGGCAGATGATAGTGTAATGTTAATGTCATTGGACTAGTATTCCAGAAGCCCAGAATGCTGTGGGGCCACAGGTTCAAATCCCATCACGGCAGCCTGTGGATTTTAAACTCAATTAATAAATCTGGAATATAAAGCTAGTTCAGTAATGGTGACCATGAAACCATTGTCAATTGTTGTAAAAACCCATTTGGTTCACTAATGTCCTTTTAGGGGAGAAAATCTGCTGTCCTTACCTTGTCAGGCTCACATGTGACTCCAAATCCACAACAATGTGGTTGACTCTTAAGTGCCCTCTGACATGGCCTAGCAAACCACTCAGTCCAAGGGCAATTAGGGATGGACAACAAATGCAGGCCTTGCCAGCGACACCCACATACCATAAAAGAATAAAGGGGTGTAAAAATGGTTGAGTGGAGCTTGTGAACTGATTGAACCAAATGGCCTGTTCTGTGCCATATATCCTATATAAAATAATTAAAAGCAATTGGTTGTTTTAGTCCTGCATTATATCACACACCAGATCTTGTTAGGAAACCTTAGTTCATAAATAGCAATAAGCATGCTATAATTAAACCCTGGTAGTGAATTTAGAACTAATCTAAATTCACAGAAGTTATTTTTGGAGCCACAAAAGGTTAAAATGGAAAGAATAAATTAGGAAAATATATTGGAAGAGTGAATGACCCTTTTATTCTTCCAATATATTTCCTAATTTATGTGCCCTGTTTTCTCAATTTACCCACAGGACATTGACATTGGGAGTGTGGTGTCTGGTAGAGTTCAAATATTGCCACAATTGTGCAACATGGACTCAGAATCTACCCTGTCTAGTCCTGCTGGAATTTTATAGGTTTCTATGAGATCCGCCCCCCCGCCCCCCCCCATCACTTCGCTGCACTCCCTCTATAGCAAGTACATCCTTCCTCAGATAAGGAGACCAAAACTGCACACAATATTCCAGTGTGGTCTCACCAAGGTCCTGTACAATTGCAGCAATACATCCCTGTTCCTGTACTCAAATCCTCTGGCTATGAAGGCCAACATACCATTTGCCTTCTTTACCGCCTGCTGCACCTGCATGCTTACCTTCAGCGACTGGGGTACAAGGACACCTCAATTTATAGCCATTCAGATAATAACCTGCCTTCCTGTTTTTGCTACCAAAATGGATAACCTCACATTTATCCACATTATACTGCATCTGCCATGCATTTGCCCACTCACTCAGCTTGTCCAAATCACACTGAAGCATCTCTGCATCCTCCTCACAGCTCACCCTCCCACCCAGCTTTGTGTCGTCTGCAAATTTGAAAATATTACGTTTAATTCCCTCATCTAAATCATTAATATATATTGTGAATAACTGGGGTCCCAGCACCGATCCCTGCAGTACCCCACTAGTCACTGCTTGCCATTCAGAAAAAGACCCGTTTATTCCTACCCTTTGTTTCCTGTCTGCCAACCAGTTTTCTATCCATCTCAATACACTACCCCCAATCCCATGCACTTTAATTTGTTGGAGTTAAGAGGTCAGGTGCCCTTTATTTCTTTTCTGCCAATATACATGGAAATACACAGGGCCTTGAAAGCTAGCTTTCTTGTGTGGTGTTACCAAAGTTTAAGGCCTTAACATTGTTTACTATGGTTAACCTCTACATTAATCACCTTTCAGTGTGATCATTTGGCAAAGCAGGATCATGCACCTGTCAACTCAAGCACCTGCAGCTTCACAAGGGATGTACACTGTTAACTGGTGAACCCTTTGACCTATCTTAAAGTATCCATACATAACACACCTTGGAAATGTCAAGGGAATGTTTCAATGATGATAGGGGAGCCACAAAAGTCTCCCTACTCTCACTCACCAACACCAACCCCCGCACCTTCCACCTCACCCCCGGCCCACACAACAATTTGTATGCTGCATCTTCTTGCGGCCTTGCCTTGGGAAATACGGAAGCCAGTTGCAAAGCAACTGCAGGGTTCATGAAACAAATATCATTTCTCCAATCCCTGTAAGACTGTAGGAAAAGAAGGAAGAGTTCAGCATTTGTGATGGGACAACCAACCTCAAACATTGGATCTGCCTAGAATTGTGGGGTGACATTCCGTAGAACCTCTTGGAGAAGAAAATGAAGTCTTCAGCCTAGTAGTCATCACTGTTTCTTATTCTTCTATGAATTTGTCACATACTCATGTATTCTATCAATAGAAAACTTAGCAGATTGCAAAACATCAAAGAATGGCCTAAGTTAGCGAGTGAAGTGTAGTAGGGAATGTATAATTGATTGCATTGCCATCTTCTTCCCATTGTCCTCCCAATTTTTATAACATCATAGAGCACCTTGCAGGTGCAGCTCACAGTGCAGTGGCACTGACTCCATCTGCAACAAGCATCAAAAAGAAACAATAGTCTGTATTTAGATAGTGCCTTTAATGTAAGAGAACATCCCAAGGTGTTTGACATGATTGTTATCAAATAAAATTTGACATTGAGCCACATAAGGGGATGCTGAGGATGATGACAAAAGTTTGGTAAAATGAATTGGTTTTAATGGGTACCTTAAAGACAGAAAAGATAGGAAGAGAGAAAGAGAGGATTAAGGAAGGAATTTCAGAACTTAAAGTCTCAGCAGTAAAGGCACGGACATCAATGGTGGACCAATTAAAATTGGGGATGCTCTAAAGGCCAGAATTAGAGGAGCACAGATATCTCAAAGAGCTGTAGGGCTGTAATCTTCCCAGCGATAGAGACGGGTAAGTGTGGTAATCTGAGGTGCAATACACCTTTAAGAGAATGTGAGCAGATTGACCATGTGACTGTATTACCCAATTGCTGTATAGCGTGGGTTACATTGTTAATTGGTCGTTTAGAATGGGTTCTGGTTCAAGAAGCATGCACGTGTTTGTGCTTTGTTATCTGTATGAACAAGCAGTGTGTGTATTACCTCACAATGGTTTCTTCAGCCACATCGTTTAGTTTACTAACCAGCACCTCAGTAGATGGGCGTGTAACCATGTTCGCTGAACAGAGCAAACCTAAAGTAACAACATAACAACTGGCAATGAGGCAAAATGCAACCAGTCACTGATGCCACGGCAAGCCTGGATGTCAAGGGATATAGAGGATTGGATAATGGAGAAAAAGGAGGCTTATGGCAGATACAGAGGGCTGAAAACGGTGGAAGCCCTAGAGGAGTATAGCAAGTGTAGGGGGGCACTTAAAGTAATTAGAGTGAAGAGGGGGCATGAGAAAACACTGGCAGGCAAGGTAAAGGAAAATCCCATGGCATTTTATAAATATGACCAGTCATCGGTGGTCTGATCGAACGGTTCGACACGGCCAAATTGTGGCATACTGGAGAGAGAGAACTCCGGCAACTATGATGAAGGCAGTACTTACAAGCACCTGCAAGATACAGCTGATTTGCTTCAGTTTAATTTTGGCAGCTTGTCAATGTACTGACTGGTCACAGTGCATTGAACGCCTCGCATTCTTCTTTATGGCCAACGAGATATCGGGGGGGGAGAAGAAGCGGGTGATCCTCTTATCGACATGTGGTAGTAAAACACACGACCTAATTTGTAGTCTGATGGCACCCAACATCCCAGATTCCAAGAGCTTTGGCGAGTTGGTAAATCTAGTGAAAAGCCACTTTCAGCCGAAATCCTCAGTAACAATGCAGCGTTTTAAATTCAATTTGAGGTGTCGCGCCCCTGGAGAGACAGTCATTTGCGATGTAGCGGCCTTAAAATAATTGACAGAGCATTGTGAATTCGGGATGTAGATTAACAACATGTTAAGAGACCGATTAGTCTGTGGGATTAATGAAAACGCCATTCAAAAAAAGGGTGCCAGAAACGAATTTAGACTTCGACAAGGTGCTGAAGTTGCCGCTCGCAATAGAGACGCAGTCAGGGATTCAGGAGCAATCAAGGGAGCGCAAAATGGGGCCAGCCTTTGCGTTGGGAGGGAAACACCGGTTAGAAATGGTGCAGAAGCAAAGGGCTCGTGGAAAGGCAGGAAACAGCCACCATCAATAAACCAGCGAAAAGCATACGTTTAACTGGCAAAGCCTATAACAGTAAGAGCAAAAACAGAACCAGACAGTCTACAAACAAACCACAATTTAAACCACTTGAACTTTTCTTCTGCCATCATAAAACACACATAATGTGACATTGCAAAGACAGATTAAGACAAATCTTCAAAGAAAAAAATAGAAATCGTGACATTCACATAATTGAGGAACCAGAAGAAACAGAGTCAGATATTTACTCACTATACAATTTAAAAATGGGTAAAACTGAGCTAATCAATGTGACAGTGAGAGTCAATGAGAAACCCATTCGAATGGAGGTGGATACAGCGGCATCCACGACAGTTACAGGAGAGCATACGTTCAAACATCTAAATGAAGGAGACCAACCATTAAATCTGAAATTCAGATGCTAAATTAAAGACGTGTACTGGGGAAGACATACAAGTAAGAGGTATATGCAAGGTCCCAGTACAGTATGGAAACTAGTCTGTTAATCTACCCCTAATAGTGGTAGCAGGGGAAGGTCCAAGTCTACTTGGTTGGAACTGGCTTAAGGCAATAAAGTTGGAGTGGGCCGAGATTTTTCAACTCAGAATGAAAGGTCTGCAAGAATTACTGCAGAAATATGCCTCTGTTTTTAGGGAGGAGCTTGGAAAGATTCAGGGGCTGCAAGCTAAAATCCACATGGATCCTGAGGCAACCCCCAAATTCATGAAGGTGAGGTCCGTACCCTTTGCATTGTGAGAAAAAGTTGATATCGAATTAGACAGACTGGAAAGGTTGGGAGTCTTACAACCTGTACAATTTTCCGAATGGGTAGCACCCATAGCTCCAGTACTAAACCCTGACCAGAGTGCGCAAATATGCAGGGACTACAAGTTGACCGTTAACAAGGTGGCCAGGCTAGACAGACATCCTACACCAAAAATTGATGAATTGTACTCCAAGCTGGTAGGCGGATCCGTAAACACAAAGTTTGACATGAGCCACGCTTACCAACAAGTTGAACTGAAAGAGACTTCTCAGGATTTGGTGACTATCAACACACATAGAATATGATATTGTTGCTATTACAGAGACATGGTTGAGGGAAGGGCAGGACTGGCAGCTCAATATTTTAGGGTGTAGAATCTTCAGGCATGACAAGGGGCAGTCAAGGGTGCAAAAGAAGAAGTGGCATTGCACCATTGATCAAGGAGTCAATTACTGCAGTAAGGAGGGATGGTATCATAGAAGGTTCCTCAAATGAGGCCATATGGGTAGAACTTAAAAACAAAAATGGGCAATCACTTTGCTGGGAGTGTACTATAGGCCTCCAAACAGTCAGGGGGAGATAGTGGAGCAGGAATGTAATAAATCTCAGAAGTGTAAAAATAATAGGGTAATAGTAGTAGAGGCGGAATTCTTAAAGTGCATCCAGGAGAGCTTTTTGAGCCAGCACGTAGAAAGTCCTACAAGAGAAGAGGCAGTGCTGGACCTAATTTTAGGGAATGAAGCCAAGCAAGTGGTAGAAGTGTCAGTGGGGGAGCTTTTCGGAGATAGCGGCCATAACTCTGTAAGGTTTAAGGTAGTTATGGAAAAGTATTAAGATGGGCTGGAAATAAAGGTCTTGAACTGGGGGAAGGCCAAATTCAATATGAAAAGACAGGATCTGGCCAAAGTAGACAGGGAGCAGCTACTTGTAGGAAAGTCTACATCAGACCAGGGGGAGTCATTCAAAAAGGACATAGTGAGAATTCAGGGCCAACATGTTCCTATAAAAGCGAAGGGTAGGACCAACAAGTTCAGGGAAGCCTGGATGTCAATGGATGTAGAGGATTAGATAAGGAAAAAAATGGAGGCTAATGGCAGATACAGAGGGCTGAAGACAAAGGAAGCCCTCGGAGTATAGATGTGTAGGGAGGTACTTATAAAAGTAATTAGGAAAGCAAAGAGGGGGCATGAAAAAATACTGGTGGGCAAGATAAAGGAAAATCCCAAGGCATTTTATAAATATATTAAGGGCAAGAGGATAGCCAGGGAAACAGTAGGGTCCATTAGGGAGCAAAGTGGCAATAAGTGAGTGGAGCCGGAGGATGTAGGTGAGGTTTTGAGTGATTACTTTTCATCTATGTTCACAATGGAGAAGGACAATGTAGGTGTAGAAATCAGGCAGGGGAACTGTGATAAACTTGAACAAATTAGCGTTGAAAGGGACGAGGTGTTAGCGGTTTTAGTGGGCTTAAAAGTGGATAAATCCCCAGGCCCAGATGAGATGCATCCCAGGCTGCTATATAAGGCAAGGGAGGAGATTTCAGGGGCTCTGACATTAATTTTCAAATCCTCTCTGGCCACAGGAGAGGTGCCAGAGGACTGGAGGACAGCGAATTTGGTACCGTTATTCAAGAAGGGTAGTAGGGATAAACCTGATAATTACAGGCCAGTGAGTCTAACATCAGTGGTAGGGAAACTATTAGAAAAAATTCTGAGGGATTAATCTCCACTTGGAGAGGCAGGGATTAATCAAGGATAGTCAGCATGACTTTGTCAAGGGGAGGTCATGTCCAACAAATTTGATTGAATTTTTCGAGGAGGTGGCTAGTTGGGTAGATGAGGCTAGTGTAGTTAATGTAGTCTACATGGACTTCAGTAAGGCGTTTGACAAGGTCCCACATGGGAGAATGGTCAAGAAGGTAAGAGCCCAAGGTATCCAGGGCAATTTGGCAAATTGGATCCAAAATTGGCTCAGCGGCAGGAGGCAGAGGGTGATGGTCGAAGGTTGTATTTGCAATTGGAAGCCTGTGACAAGTGGTGTACCGTAGGGATCAGTGCTGGGACCCTTGCTGTTTGTAGTATACATTAATGATTTAGACGTGAATATAGGAGGTATGATCAGTAAGTTCCCAGATGACACGAAAATTGGTGGTGCCATAAATAGTGAGAAGGAAAGCCTTAGATTACAGGACGATATAGATAGGCTGATAAGATAGGCAGAGCAGTGGCAAATGGAATTTAATCCTGAGAAGTGTGAGGTGATGCATTTTGGGAGGACCAACACAGCAAGGAAATACACAATGAATGGTAGGCATCTAGAAAGTACGAAGGATCAGAGGGACCTTGGTGTACATGTCCGTAGATCCCTGAAGGCAGCAGCACAGGTAGATAAGGTGGTTAAGAAGGCCTATGGGATACTTGCCTTTATTAGCCGAGGCATAGAGTATAAGAGCAGGGAGGTTATGTTAGAGCTGTATAAAATGCTAGTTAGCCCACAGCTGGTGTACTGTGTGCAGTTCTGGTCGCCACACTATAGGAAGGATGTGATTGCACTGGAGAGGGTGCAGAGGAGATTCACAAGGATGTTGCCTGGACTGGAGCGTTTCAGCTATGAAGAGAGACTGGATAGGCTGGGGTTGTTTTCTTTAGAGCAGAGAAGGCTGAGGAGGGACCTTTATAGAGGTAAACAAAATTATGAGGGGCATAGATAGGGTAGTTAGGAAGAAACTTTTCCCCTTAGTGGAGGTGTAAATAACCAGGGGGCATAGATTTAAGGTAAGGGGCAGGAGGTTTAGAGGGGATTGGAGGAAAGATTTTTTCACCCAGAGGGTGGTTGGATCTGGAACACACTGCCTGAGGGGGGTGGAGATGCAGGAACCCTCACAACATTTAAGAAGGATTTAGATAAGCACTTGAAACACCATAGCATACAGGGCTCTGGGCCAAGTGCTGGAAAATGGAATTAGAATAGATAGTGGCTTGATGGCCTACACGGACACGGTGGGCTGAAGGGCCTGTTTCTGTGCTGTAAAACTCTATGACTCTATAGGGGTGTATACCAATATACCTGGTTACCCTTCAGAGTCTCATTGGCATATGCCATTTTCCAATGGACCATGGAAAATTTACTCCTCATGTTGTGATTTATCTCGATGATGCCCTAGTAACAGGGACAGGACACCCGGCTAACCTGGAAGAGGTGTTGAAGCATTTATCGCAAGCAGGCGTATGCTCAAAATGAGAAAATACGTCTTTGAAACAAAAGGAGTGGTTTATCTGAGCCATAACGTCGACTTGCAGAGCCTTCACCCAGTAGAAGAAAAGGTCAGAGCTATTTGTGAGGCGCCAGCATTGATAAATGCCATAGAACTCATGTCCTATCACATATCGGTCGAAGGTCGGATAATCAGGAGACACGTCAATCACTTCAGAGAAAGGGAAACAGATCTACAAGAGAGGATGCACCAAACATTCCCATTGGAGTCTACACCATGTGTGGAAGGAATTCCTTTTGGTTTGGAAGTACCTGTAGGATCAGTGGAGCCTGAGAGGGTCAAAGAAACAAACTTACAGGTTCCTACTGGGGAGCCTAGTGGACAGATAACTCCTGAGAGGGAGGCCTCGGATAAACCATCCGAAGTTGTAGAACTACGATGTTCGACACGTTTGAAGAAGCCTTCAGAGAGACTGAATTTGTAAATAGTTTATTTATGTAAATAGTTAATATATTTGTCAAGATTGTCATTTGTACCTTTGAGTAAAATGGAGGGATGTGGTAATCTGAGGTGCCACGCACCTTTAAGAGAATGTGAGCAGATTGACCATGTGACTGTGTTACCCAATTGCTGTGTAGCATGGCCTACATTGGTAATCAGTAGTTTAGTATGGGTCCTGGTTCAAGAAGCATGCATGTGTTTGTGCTCTGTTATCTGTATGAATTAACAGTATGTGTTCTACCTCACAACAGTCTCTTTGGCCACATCGCTTTGCTTACCAACCAGCACCTCAGTAGATAGGTGGGCAACCTTGTTCTCTGAGCAGAGCGAACACAAAGTAACAACATAACAGTGAGGCTATTGAGGGATTTGAAAAGAAGGATTAGAATTTTTAAATCGAGATGTTGTTTAATTTGGAATCAATCAATGAGCACAGACATGGTGGGTGAAGGGGATCTGGTACAAGTTACGAATCAGGCAGCAGATTTTGGCTGACAGCTCATGATGAACAAGTTCAGCCTCAGGCAGTTGCCAGGGAGAGGGATAGAGTCATTGGCTAGCAAATGGAATTTGTAATGGGGACCAAAGATAATGACTTCAGTCTACTCAGTATTTAGCTGGAGGAAATATCTGCATATCCATACTGGATGTCGAATAAGCAGTTTGATCATTTAGAGGCAATGGAGAGGCAATGGTTGTGAGACAGAGCTGGGAGGCAACAACAGGTTAAAAGACTTTGGAGAGGAAAGGGAGTTTGTAGATGGAACAGTAGTTTGCAAGGATGGAAGGGTCAAGGTTTTTTTGTGGAGAGTGTTGATGGAGTCAGACTTGAACAGGAGGTGAATATTTCCTGAGGAGAAAAATCACTAACTATATCAGATAACATGGGAGCGAGGAAAGAAAATTGTCGTCATTGATTTAGTGAGAAAATAGTCAAGGAAGCAGAAGATGAGTCACATGGACAAGATGAGTTTGGAAGGGGCATGAAGAGAAATAGCAGAAAAACTCAAGAAAGGTATGAGTTCAGGGTTAGGATGGGGAGAACTTGGTGGGCTTGTGTGATTGGGGGAAAGTGGCAGAGCCAGATGGTCTCAATCTGAGTGATGAAGTCCATGAGCTCCTCACATTTGTTGTTGGAGGTAAGGGTGGAGAGATAGGGAAGGGATATAAAACAATAGCCTGAATGTTATGCTCAACATACAGGCCAGGTGGGCAGTGTGGCTGTAATGTCCACTCCCACCCAACACCTATAGCAAAGGTGTGCTTGTTGGCCAATTAACAGCAGGCCAGTGTTGGAAAGGTGCTGGCTGGGAGGCCCAGAGCTGTCAGAGGTCAGGAGCAGGGTGGGCTCTTCCATTGAGGTTGCTGCTGACAGGGGGATTTGAAAGGGCCTCCGGTAGTGTACAACAACACTGCAGTGGGGGAAGCAATGAATCTGAAATTGACTGTAACTGCAGAACCCTCTTCAGTAAGGGCCATTCACTGCTACCCAGCAGCACAGGCAGGACCAACTCATTGACGGAGCTGAGGCATGGCAGCCAGGGGACAAAGCCAAGCTAAGTAGGAATGAAAATAAGCATTGTGCAGGGCCCCTCGGTTCTCCAATGATTGCTTGCGTATCCTCCTACAAGCAGTGAGTGAACAATGGGAGATACTGCTGCCAAGTGATGGGAAGAGGAAGCCTCTGCATCTAAACAAGTCTGCACGGAGACGGGTGAGATAGTCAGCAGCTATGAGGTCATGCGGAGGACCTGGTTGCAGTGCCAGAAGAGGGCCAATGACCTTTTCCACTCTGCAAGGATGAGTAAGGGAGCCACTTGGCATCTGGAATGAATGTATATGGGTGGGCATGCATTTGGTAAGGCTGGAAGCTGGTACACCAATCACTCTTGTGGCAAAGGAAATCTGTGCCCAGCAAGGCTGTTAGGACTAGGCAAGGTGGCAAGCACACATAGAAGGGAAATGTCCTGCAATGTGTTGGGCACATGGACCAGCAATATTTGGGAGGAGCATATACACCTCAGCCCTATAGAATAGGGACTTATTAATTTCAGGAGAAAAGGAAGCACTAAGTGCAGGCACACAACCATATTGGTGGTGGTGTCCCAAACCTGGCAGTACTGACACCGATGGAGGACATGCTGGAGATGGCATGTGAACAGGGGGTGAGATTTGCTGGTCAATGAGAGTTGGGGCATTCTGAGGAGGGTGGGAGTGAAGGGGATGCACTTTCAAAAGGGGCGGCATGAGATACGAAGGGCTCGGGCAGCTTATGGTGACTGGTCTTTTGATATCCTGCAGCATTATATTTGTGAAGTCTGCTGTACCCATGTGTAAAATGCTGCAACAGCTACTTAGTCTGCCTCTGTAATCCTCATATATATTCACTTCTGTTTTCCATCCATCAGTTGGCTTACCATCCACACAAATCAAAGATCCAGATGGGGGGGTCCACCATTGACCTCAGAGGAGAAGTGACCCTCAGATGCTGCTCTGTCACATCCTTGCCCCACACCATGCACCACTTTGGATACTGGCACCTCGGTGGGGTTGAGCTTATCTGTGCAGATGATAGTACAGACTGGGTGCAGCACATCACAATCGCCTAAGCAGCTGTTGGAGGCTGCGATTTCCCAGGTACCTGACAGTCGGAGGAGTGTTGGAGACCAGGAAGATGCTGAGCCCCCGGCAGATGATGAGCCCCTAGAATCGTCCGTCAGGCAGCAAATGCTTGATGCGAAGCTGGAGGTATGTGAAGATCTGGCGGAGCTTCCAGAGGGTATGAATGCCTGGGTCCGGATAATGGAGGAGTCCATGCGGAGAGTGAGCACTGCAATCATGCTGCCCTCTGAATGCATGGCATCTTCCATCAAGAGATGCTGACTCTCATGGAGAGCAACTTCAGCAGCTCAATCGTGAGTTTCTGGCGTTGTGTTCAGACCTGCAAGCCCACACATTGGCAGTGACTTCAGCAGGCATTGCGAATGTGAGGGATGGATGAGGCAGCTGGTATCTCTGCTAGGTTCCTATGGTGAGCAGGGAGGTCCAAGCAAACCTCATGGTAGTGGATAAGCGGCAGCTGCCTGCCTCTGGGGTTCCTCTCATGGTGCTCCTGGTGGTGACAGCAGCTCCTCTGCCCCTCTGCTGGTGACACTATTGCCTCAGAATTATGCGATGACTGAGGAGGGTCCTGCCACTGGGACTCTCCCATCCAATCGGGGCCCTCATTGCCTTTGGTACCCAGAGGACAACCACCAAGATTATCCAGGCCATTGGGGCATCTGAATCAGCAGCCTGCCTCCAATGCAGTTGCCAGCGATGGTGGAGCACTAAGACAATGCACTGGTAAATGGTTTAAGAAATCACACTGCACACAGAAGGGCAATCACAGATGATATATTTAGTTTTATAACTTGTGTTTTCTTGTCCACTTTACTTTATTAAATTGATATTTCACATTACATCTTGTTCTTATGCTAAGAGTGGCATGAAGATTGGAGGCCTGCAATTCAATCTCACAAAATAATTGAGTATGTGATGAATATCTAGTTCATGGTTCATATCAATATTTTAGAGGTAAGATTTAGTTCTGGGAACATTATTGCTATGAAGGTGAGATAACTAAAATGCAAACAAACAAAACAAACTTTACTATACAAAGTCAGAAAAGTAAAACAATCTACAATATCTATATTATACTTTAGCATTCAGAATTGTCATGAGGCAAACGGTGGTCAAACACACCACACTGCACATTAAATGACAGGTACAACCAACACAGATCCCATGGATTTCTCAGCAATCTACCTAGTTGTCCGTGGCCACTGTGAGTCACAAAACCTCATTAAAACTCTGTCTTCTTCGTGGGAGATTTCAACTCTTACTTTCAAAGCTCTCAAAAGCCACTCCAACTCGGACTGCCTGAATGACTGCTCAGCTCCTGATGGTTAATTCTCTCCTCCTGACACCGTGTTCCATGGGATTCACAAAGGTTCATTCCCATTGCTAACTATTGGCATATCTCCAACTCTTTTGCAGACTGCTTAAACTGGCATTGCCCCGTGGTTTTTCACAACTCCCATCTCTCAGCTGCACTGAGCTTTAAATGGCTCCGGGGGCTTCTTCTGAGCCCTAACCCTCTCCAGCATGGAACCAGTGACCTTCCACCATCTTCTCAATTTCCCAGGACACACTACACTGCACATTAAATGATAGATGCAGCCAAGAGAGATCCCATGGATTTCTCAGTAACCTATGAATGGCATGAAGATTATCCCATGGGATTCACAAAGATGCATTCCCACCACTGGCACATTTCCAATGTTTCTGCAGACCACTAGTTTCACTAAGTTGGCATTGCCCCTTGGTTTTTCTCGTCTCTTGGCTGCCCTGAGCTATAAATGGCTCCCAGGGCTTCTTCTGAGCACTAACCCTCTCTATCATGGAACCAGTGAAAAAGCCTGGAGCCTGCCAACAGTTCCCAAGGTTTCTATGCAAGCTGCAAACTACACGAGGTTCAAACTACAACCAACCCACTCTCCCAGAAAACACACAGATAAATTGAAAGCCAAGAACCTTAGTAAACTCTATGCATCTCAATGACAACATAGCCTTTCAGAGTTCACTGAATGCTTTTAAAATAATTTAGCTCTAACTCCCAAAACAAAACATCCCTCTGGACTGCATTTCTTTGTGAGCAGTATAGACACCACGTTTCCAATTCTCCAGCGAAGTAATCCGCCTTCTGTTTTATGGCTCCATCTCTTAAAACTATCCTTCATGCAATACACACAATAATCATCCCCTCATTATCCAATGAATTTCACAAGACTATCAGCACTCTGCTGAATTCCATCCAGTTAAAAATGAAAAATATTACTTTTTACGATGTTTTCCGAAAGTTTTCTTCTTACAACAATTATATAATTATATTAAGGTCCATCTGCAAAAGAAGTTTCCTCGTTGTGCAAAGGTGAATTTTCAAGCTTAGTTTTTAAAATGGTTTGTGCTAATTTCACCTTTTGAACCTTATTGTCCTCCATGCCTGTAGATTTCTCATCTTTAAACTCTACAAAGGATGTCTCAGTTAAGTTCATCGTTAAATTGCCACTCTTTTCATTAGCTGTAGTCATATCTTCATTTTTAAGCTCATTTTCCAGACTCAAATTTTTTAAATTCTCTTTTTGAGATAACAAGTTCAAAATGGCTTCTTTTTGTGCCAACAACTCATTCCTTTTTTGATCAAAATCTTTCATAGCCACTTTAAAAATATCATTCAGATTCTTTTTACACCCAAACAGAAAGGATTGATATTCTTGTTTGGTCTGATCTTTAAACAATTTGTAATCTTTCAGTTTCTCTTGATCCCATTCATATCAAATTTTATTTAATTCTTTCCAAGCAGTATTTACAGCCTCCTCATTTTGGATCCTGAATTTTCTTTCTAAGACTGAGTCTTCTATGCAATTCACAAATGACTTTGTTCCAATCCTTTTGAGATCGTAACTGGTCCTTTAAGCTTAGTCCAGTTGCCTAGATCTTTTCAGCTGTGTTCTGTGTCTCTGCCCTGACAGGCTTGGTTAATTCTTGTGCTGTCTCATCACTGACAGGGCCATTTAATCCAGTGTTAACTGAATTTCACAGCCAGTTAAACAGAAGGACAATACCAAATAATGGGAAAATCACAATTATTGTATTTTTAAACATGTGGACTTACAAATTACAGGCCTGACATCAATATTAGGAAAAATATTGGCGTCTGCCATAAAGGAGGCAACTTAAGAGCACTTAACTTGATTGTGCTCCATATGTTGTAAATAACTTTTCAAAATATAATAGGATGCATGACAATAGGCTTGTAGGTAATATTTCTGAGCCAACCTGGGTTTTTGAAAGGTAGCTAACTTCTGACAAACTGATTGGAAATCTTTGAGAGTGTAATAGAATAGGCAGGTGAAAGTAGTGGAGGTTAAATACCTAGGCCTAGAAATTCTACAGACTTTTAGGCCCAGATTTAGATCCCCTGTTCGGGTGCACAGAGTCGGGAGATTTCCTGCATTGGAAAACCCAACCTTTAAAAATAGCCACCTGCAGGTCGGATTTTCAACTGGGGACGGGGGGTTGCGGGCTGAAATAGGAGTTGGGGTGGGCAACACCAGAACGAGTGGGGAAGCTGCCAGGTGCAGAGGTGGGCTAGGCACAAGGCTGGCCTCGGTGCTCCAGCACTGAATTTAAAGTTTAAAAAATAATGGGCAGGATTTTCCCTCGATGCACTAAGTTTTACCCGCTGGCTGCAATGATAGATTTTCGCACCATATTGTTCACTTCCCACTGCATTAATTATGTACACACAGGAAACATGCCAGATCGCAGGCAAGCAGCCTCTGATCTGCCCGCCCTGCCATGAGCTCACCACTTCCTCACTCTGGGCAGCATATTTAAACGGCACCAGTGCACAGTTTTTTTTAATGTTTGCAGCCCAGGGCTGCTCCATGGAAGACATGGCTTTCAGTGATGCCTTACTGAAAGGCCTTCTGGCCACGATGTCCTCTACCCCTGTGATGGCCGGAGGAGGTCCACCAACCTCAGCACTCTGGCTTGGCATGTGGTAGCAGTGGTGGTCAGTGCCAATGCAGTACAGAAGAGGTCAGCCACTCAGTGCAGAAAGAGAATGGCTGATCTCATCTGTGCCACCAGGGTAGGTGCAAATTGCCAGGTACATATTGCTCATTTACCGTTGTAAATCATGTCATTCTAATTGCATGCCGACATGCCCTGATGATCCAGCGTGGGGGGATGATTCCAGCATGCAATCCTTATAATAAGATGCAAATTTATCGAAACAGCGTTCTGGACGTGCCACAATGGGAAACGCGGCCTGCCATTGAAGGCTGCAGTGTACAATCGTCAACTGGTTTCACAATGACCTGAAACTGATTTCTGGCCTTCTCGCAATATTTTCAATGTGGAAATGTGGAATGTGGAAAACGTGTCGCAATGTGGAAAACCCAGGCCAATAAAACAAAAAATATCCCTCCAGTCCTCACACCTCAATCCCCCACACACTCCATATGCCCCATCCATACCAACCTATGCCAAACCATACTGCCCACCTACACCCCATGGCCCCTTATATCCCCAATGCCAACTCAAGCCGCTCTACCTACTCACCATGGCCCCTCATACCCCCATGCTAACTTGGTGCCAACCCATACCACCCCTTACACCCTAACCTCACACCCTTTGCCCTTACCCCCTCCATGTCAATGCACCTAGTATCCTTTGACACTTCCTGGACAGCTTGACACTTCCTGGATAGCTTGACAGTGACAATAAATTTGTGTGTAAAAAGTACATAATCAATAACATAATCAATGGCGGCCTGCCATTGATGGGTGGAGCGGAAGATCACAAACTGGTTTCATGAAGGCGTGAAACCGATTTCGGGCCTTTTTGCCATATTGTCCCCACCCCGCCCGCCATGACACCCGATGCTAACAGGGCCATAAAATCCCAGTCTTAGTTACCTTCCCAAAGATACTTGAAAATCAAGAGGTGAAAGGGAGGGAGGAAGTTAAAACAATCACCATTGCCAGAGAAAAGGTACCGGGAAAACCATTAGACGAAAACGCTGACAAGATCCCAGGGCCTGATATCTGCATCCTAGGGTCTTAAAAGAAATGGCTGCAGAGAGAGTAGCACCATTAGTTATAATCTGCCAAAGTTCCTTAGATTCTGGGTTGGAAAATAGCAAATGTAACATCCTTATTCAAGGACGGAGAGAGATGGAAAGCAGAAAACTGCAGACTAGTTAGCCTAACATCTGTCAGAGAGAAAATGCTAGAATCCATTATGAAGGCCATTATAGAAGGATATTTAGAAAATCATAATGGGATCAGGCAGAGTCAACATCGTTTTGTGAAAGGGAAGTCATGTTTAACTAACTTATTACAGCTCTTTGAGGGAGTAACAGACAAGGTGGATAAAGGTAAATTTGTAGATGTGATGCACTTTAATTAGCAAAAGATGTTTGATAAGGTGCCACAACAAAGGTTACTATACAAAATAAGAGCTCATGGTATAAGTGGTAACATGTCAACATGGATAGAGAATTGGTTAGCTAATAGGAAGCAGAGAGTAGGGATAACTAAAATAAAAACAGAAAATGCTGGAAAAACACAGCACGTCTGACAGCATCTGTTGAGAGAGAAACATAGTTAACTTTTCAAGTCAGTCTTACTTCAGAGCTAAAGAGCAGTAGAAATATGATGACTTTTATACTGTTTAAGAGGGGTTGGAGCACGTGGAACAAGATAGAAGGTCAGAGATAGGTGACAGCTAAGGAGAGATTGACAAAGATGTCATGGACACATGACAAAGAGAGTGTTAATGGTAGTGGTGAAGAGCAAAGAAGGTGCTGAGAGTGGCATAAGGGTAAGGTAGCAGAAGGTGTTAATAGCAGAACAAGGGTCAGCTAAATGATAAATGGTTCTTTTTCAGGTTGGCAAGCTATAGCCAGTGGAGTGCCTAGGGGTCAGTGCTGGAGTCTCAACTATTTACAATCTATGTCAATGACTTGGATGAGAGGACCAAATGTTTAGTAGCTAAATTTGCTGATGACACCAAGATAGTTAGAAAAGTCAGTTGTCAAGAAGAGATAAAGAGTCTATAAAGGGATATGGACAGGTTCAGTAAGTGAGCAAAAATTTGGCAGATGGAGTAAACATAGAAAATAGGACCAGGAATAGGTCATTCGGTCCTTCAAGCCTGCTCCGCCATTCAATATGATCATTGCTGATCATTTATCTCAACCCTATACTCCCACTCTCTCCTTATACCCCTTGATGCCTTTAGAGTCCAGAAAACTCTCTATTTCCTTCTTAAATATATTCAGTGACTTGGCCTCCACAGCATTCTGTGGTAGAGAATTCTACAAGTTCACCACCCTCCTCAGTGAAGAAGTTTCTCATTTCAGTCCTAAATGGTCTTCCGCATATCCTGAGACTGTGACCCTTTGTTCTAGACCCCCCAGCCAGAGGAAGCATCATCCCTGCATCCAGTCTGTCCATCCCTGTCAGAATTTGATGCATTTCAATGAGATTCCCTCTCATTCTAAACTCCAATGAATACAGGGCTAGTCGGCCCAATCTGTCCTCATATGACAATCCCGCCATCCCAGGAATCAGTCTGGTGAACCTTCGCTGCACTCCCTCTATGGCAAGTATATCCTTTCTTAGGTAAGGAGACCAAAACTGCACATAATACTCCAGGGGCAGAACTTTCTCATTGGCGTGTGGGGGCGGGCCCCGCACGCCATCGCGTAAAATGACGCATGCGTCCCGACATCACCACATGTCATTCCAATATTTTGTTCGGCAGGCACACGCCGCAGTCGGCTGCGCACCTGCTGAACTGCCAAAGGAAAGCATCTGTGGAGAGTCCATATGACTCTTCTTCAGAACTAAAGAGAAGTAGAAATGTGGTGAAATATATACTGTTTAAGGGGGGTGGGCAGGTAAAGCTGGATAAAAGGCCAGTGATAGGTGGAGGCAAAAGAGAGATTGCAAAAGTTGTCATAAACAAAAGGACAAAGGGATGTTGATGGTGGTGATACTGGCTAAAGGAGGTGCTAATGGTGACATTAAGGGTAGAAAGCAGGTTGAGCAAGTGACAGATGGCCCTAGTGGGGGGGGGGAGGGGATGGTGTGGGAGAAAAGTTCAAAATAGGCTAAAAAGCGGGGATAAAACAATGAATGGAAATACATTTAAAAAATAATAATAATAGAAATAGGTGGGGAAAAAATATATATATAAATTAAAAAATAAATATTTGAAAAAAGGAGATCAAAAATGTGTGAGGATGGAGGAGAGAGTTCATGATCTGAAGTTGTTGAACTCAATGTTCAGTCCGGAAGGCTGTAAAGTGCCTAGTCGGAAGATGAGGTGCTGTTCCTCCAGTTTGCATTGAGCCTCACTGGAACATTGCAGCAGGCCAAGGATGGACATGTGGGCATGAGAGCAGGGTGGTGTGTTGAAATAGCAAGCGACAGGAAGGTCTGGGTCATGCTTGCAGACAGACCGAAATTGTTCCGCAAAGTGGTCACCGAGTCTGCATTTGGTCTCTCTGATGTGGAGGAGACCACATTGGGAGCAGGCAGTGCAGTAGACCAAATTAAAGGACATGCAAGTGAAGTGCTGCTTCACCTGAAAGGAGTGTATGGGCCCTTGGACAGTGAGGAGGGAGGAGGTAAAAGGGCAGGTGTTGCATCTTCTACGATTGCATGGGAAGGTGCCATGGGAAGGGGATGAGGTGTTGGGGGTGATGGAGGAGTGAACCAGTGTGTCCCGGACGGAACAGTCCATATGGAATTCTGAAAGGGGGGTGAAGGGAAGTTGTATTTGGTGGTGGCATCATGCTGGAGTTGGCAAAAATGGCGGAGGATGATCCTTTGAATGCAGAGGCTGGCGGGGTGAAAAGTGAGGATGAGGGGGATCCTATCATGATTCTGGGAGGGAGCAGAAGTTGTGAGGACAGAGGCATGGGAGATGGGTCGGACACAGCTGGAGGGCCTACTGCGGAAATGTAAAACAAAAACAGAAAATACTGGATAAACTCAGCAGGTCTAGCTGCATCTGTGGAGAGAGAAACAGAGTTAACGATTCGAGTCCATATGACCCTCCTTCAGAGTATTTTGCTTTTATCTTAGTGTTAAATTCACTGCCACTTCTCTTCCAGGAATGCCTACCTTGAAGAAGTATTGCTCTTCTCTCCGACAGGATTTCCGCCTGTCTCGTTTTCCCTGTTCATCTTCATTACTTTCCATTTCTCTCCTGGTGTTTGACAAGGTGTTGACCAAAACTCGCTTTCACAGCCATATTTCCTTCCTCAGCGACAGTCTCCATCGCCGACTTACCCCACGCGGATTCCAATTGAAGTTCCACCCCTCATGTTTTGAATCCACCCAGGATTACAGGTATCTCTGGAACAGACAACGCTCCTCGGACTGCTATTCTCGTCACATCCTGAGATCCACACTCAGTGCCATGCGCCGCCATATTAACACACTCAACCTCTCCCTCCAGCAGCACCAACTCATCCTATCTCAAAGCTGTCCTTGTCCCCAGTTTCATTTTATTCTTCGTCTCATTCGACGCCTTGACAAGAAACTTTGTCTCTTCCTTTCAGGTGCTAAGGAATGCAAGCTCCAACAACTCATTGATACCAACGCCCATCCAGGACCCTCCAACCCTTCCAGTCCCTCTGACCCCATCCCTTCTTCTAATCCGAGCCCTTGCCATATATTCACCATACCCCCTGACCTCTCCCTCTCTGATGCTGAACATTCAGTGCTCAGCAAAGGACTCAGTTTCATACCCTTGCGCCCTCACCTCAATGAATTCTGGGCTCGGCACAATGCTGAACTCTTCTTCCGCCACCACCGCTTCTGTGCTCACTTTTTTGGGCAGGAGTCCTCCCCCCATTCAAAGGATCCTTTCACCCGCCTCCAGTATTCTCCCACCACCTGGACCCCTCCCTCTGGCCTCTTACCTGCTCTTGACATTTTCATTGAGAACTGTCGGCGTGACATCAGCCGTCTCAATTTCTCTGCTCCTCTCACCCTAACCTGTCTCCTTCTGAACTCACCACACTCCGTTCTCTCAGGTCCAACCCTGACTTTGTTATCAAACCTGCCGACAAGGGTGGTGCTGTTGTTGTCTGGTGTACTGACCTCTATCTTGCAGAGGCTGAGCGTCAATTCCCAGACACTTCCTCCTACCTCCCGCTGGATCATGACCCCACCACCAAACACTAAGGTGTGGCATTGGCTACCCACATTGCCCCAGTTATGCCTGTCTCTTTATGGGGTATGTGGAACATTCTTTGTTCCAGTCCTACTCAGGCCCCCTCCCACAACTCTTTTTTTTCGGGACATCAATGACTGTTTCGGTGCCACTTCATGCTCTCTTCTGGACCTGGAAAAATTGATTAATTTTGCTTCCAATTTCCACCTCTCTATCATCTTCATATGGTCCATCTCTGACGCTTCCCTTCCTTGACCGCTCTGTCTCCATTTCTGTGATAGACTGTCCACCAATATTCATCATTTAGACTTTCTCACCCAACAACTGCATGCAGTCAGTCCTAGCCTGATGCTGGATATGTGTGGAGGGTTCCCTCTCCTTAGTGAAGGCAGAGACAAAGTACTCATTGAGAACCCTGCCCACATCTTCAGCATCAATGCACAAGTCACCGTGTACATCTCGGATCTGCCCTACTGGTAAAACATCAGGCTAACGGGCCTATAATTACACCCTTTTTAAATAATGGTACAAAGTTCACAGACTTCTAATCCTCTGGTACTTCACCTGTATCTAGTGAGGTTTGGAAAATGATCCTCAGAGCATCCATTATTCCCTCCCTGGCTTCCTTTAACAGCCTGGGATACAATCGATCCATCTGGCCCTGTTGACTTATCAACCTTCATGGATGCTTATTGTATCTAACATTTCACACTCCTCTTTAACTAGAATATCTGCCTCATCCCTCTCCTTAGTGAAGACAGAGACAAAGTACTCATTGAGAACCTTGCCCACATCTTCAGCATCAACGCACAAGTTATCATGTACATCTCTGATTGGCCATATCCTTTCCTTAGTTATTCTCTTGCTCTTAATGCATTGGTAAAACATCTTTGGGTTTTCTTTGATTTTACCTGCCAATATTTTTTCATATCCTCTCTTTGCTTTCCATATACCTTTTTTACTTCACCCCTGTACTTCCTATACTCCTCTAATCTTTCTACAGTATTGAGTTTTTTGTGACTGTCATAAGCTTTCTTTTTCTGCTTTATCTTACCTTGTATACTTCTAGATAACCAGGGAGCTCTAGATTTGGCATTACCACCCTTTTTCTTTGTGGGGACATGTCTACACTGTAGAATCTCGCTTTTGAATGCAGCCCACTGGTCTGTCACTGATTTCCCTTCAAGTAGCTGTAACCAGTCCACTTCCGCCAGATCACTTCTCAGCTTTGTAAAATTTGTCTTTCCCCAATTTAGAACTTTTACTCTTGTTCTTTCTTTATCCTTTTTTAATTCAAAAATGATTAAATCTAGCAAATCATTGCTGTCATTTCCTGAAATTCGTCCCATGCATGAGCCACTGGTTATGTAAATTGACAAAAATTGTTGAAATATATTGTTAGAGGTTCATGAAACATCAGCCAAGATATATTGTGCCAAGTTCTGCAGTCTTGTATTTTCTTGTGCAATGTAAAACTTGCATTGTAATAGAGAAGGGAGTCAGAGCTCATAAAAGCAAAGGAACAACCACAAGACGAACCATCATATAGTTATAAATTTTGTAAGCTAGCACTCCAATGTAGGATGATTCACACCTCTCTCAATTTTCCAGTTATTGATTTTAATGCATTGGGGCACTAATATTCAACCCAATTGTCTGTTCTGCCTTCAAGGCTCTGCACACAGAGTGCCAGCTCATAAGATTTATCCCACATTGCTGAAAAGAAAGACATGTTGCTGAAACTTTTTGTCTTGCACTCATCAGGACAAATACAAGAATGCAAAATTTCAAACTTCACAATTTATACCACAGGAAAAAAAGATGCTAATTGGTTGGCAAGTTGACTCTGGTGAGGGTGTTGCCATGGAGAAAGCAATGGGAAACTGTAGGTTCCCTGTGCTTTTGCGTAATTGACAAATGGTACAAGGCGTGAACATATTCCTTTTGTTTTCAGAGAGTGGGTCCTTGAAAATGGATGTATATCGCTTCTAGCAAGCGTAAACGAGCCATTTATTGTTGCTCCAAATCTTCGGAAGCTCAAGGGATCACTTTTGAATGAAATATGTTCTTTTTCACTCATCTTTCACTATTCTTCATAGATTTGAATCAAACACTTATTGTCTAGTTCAAAGTATAAATGCATATGCAGCCCCAGATATGCTTTTTCTCCTCCCCCTCTCTCATACACACCTGAATACTTGAAATGTAAAGTGATTCTTGTTCTCTTCTTTATCTCTTTTTCTTCTTTCTGGCTACACAAATAATAAAATAGCATAGAACAGTTGGTAAATATAACTATGCTATACTGCGTTGTAGGAAAAGGAGTAGGCTATTCAGCCCTTTGGTTGTATTCTGTCATTAAATTGAATTAAGGCTGATCTGTATCTCAACATCATTTATCCAACATGGTTCCATGTCCCTTCATACTCTAATCCAACACAAATCTACTGGACGGCACCGTCTTTTAAGAGCGCTTGTTCCAGATCTTGACCACTCTTTGTGAAAAAGCGTTTCCTGATTTCACAGCTGAATGGTCTAGCTCTAATTTTAAGATTATGTACTCCAGTTTTGGAATCCCTGAGCAGATGAAATAGTTTCTTTATTCTCCCCTATCAAATCACATTATATTTTTAAACATTGAGGTTAGATCACACCTCAACTTCTAAATTCAAGGAATTGCAAAAATTTAACCCTTTAAATCCTGATATCAGGCTGGCAAATCTGTACTGTGCCTTCTGCAAGGCCAATATATCTTTTCGGTTGTTTGATGCCTAAAACATCCAGGTGGCATCTCAACAAGACTGAAGCATCAGCTCCTCAAATTTGTATTTCATACCAAAACAGAAAATACTGGAAAATCTCAGCAGGTCTAACAGCATCTGCCTGGGTGTGCACTGTCCGGGTGTGTATATAGCAAATGCAGACACCCTCAGTCACCTTCCTTTGCCAGATAGCATTACACATGCTCCAGTACCTCAAGAAGTTGTACTTGTGTTGCATTTCTTCACTGATTTGCATGAAGCAGATAAAGAATTGGACAAACCGCGACCCAATTATTTCTTTGAAGAAGAGTCATATGGACTCAAAACGTTAACTCTGTTTCTCTTTCCACAGATGCTGAGTTTTTCCAGCATTTTCTGTTTTTGTTTCAGATTTCCAGCATCGCAGTATTTTGCTTTTATCTTTGTATTTCATATCCCTTGAGTAGTGAAGTTATGTTAAACTTACATAGAACAAACTTAACTGATTATCTTAAATTGGTTGTTAGTGTAGCTATTAGCACACTTTCCCCATGGCGACACCTTGGCCAATCAGAGTTGACTTGTTCTCTTCTTTATCTCTTTTTCTTCTTTCTGGCTACACAACTAATAAAATAGCATTGAACAGTTGGTAAATATAACTGTTGTAGCAAAAGGAGTAGGCTATTCAGCCCTTTGGTTGTATTCTGTCATTAAATTGCTGTGATTGTTTGAAATTTAGCATTCTTGTGTATGTCCCGATGAGTGCAAGATGAAAAGTTTTGGCAACATGTCTCTCTTCAGCAATACTGAAGTTCTGTACTAAAGCAACTATTTATCCCATAATGCCAAATATGTCAAATTGGGAAAATCATGCAAGCAAATGTTCACCGCAGGGAAAGCTTACAACATAAGCAGTCATGCATGTCCCAAGTCTTCCAAGGAGATGAAAGGTTGCCTTCTAGGAGACCTTTGTTACCGAACCTTAGATCTATAACAATGAGGTTTTATACAAATGACTGATTTCACAAGTCCTGGTAATAAGTCATTAATGATACTACAGTTGTATAAAACAACTGTTAATTTAAAGTACACTGTTTGAGTACTGCATTTTATGATGCAATTGGAACCTAATTAATTACATCCCATAAAACACTTGAGGAACAATACCTCAATTTCAATCCCTATCAAACATAACATAAGGATAAATTAATAACAAACAAAACACCAATATAATTAATAATATAATTTTGTCTATTGTTACCCACAAAGATCTTAAATGTCTCCAACTTCACTTCATCCAATAATAAGCAGAACCAGTAAAAGCAATCATCTCCAAAGTTATCAATTTGTGACATTAAAACGTAGACATTTCAGTCACATCCAATTTAGAGGACAATGATGGGCAGCTGCACTGAGCCTGCTGCATATTCTGTGAACCAGGAAGCTATATCACAAAATAAAAGGATGGGGGATACAGAGATCAAAAGAAGGAAGGCCAGAGATTTGGTATGTAATTCCTGCAAAACAATTTCATGTTTTATTATTTTCATGTCTTATATTTTTAAAAATGGAAATAATATTTCTGAATCAATCTTTAGGGGTTATAGGGCTGTAATGTCACACTAGCATTGGAAAGAGATGACCCACAGGAATTATAAGGAATAAATATATACTTTCCTGCCCTTGAAAACTATGCTGACACTTCTGTTCACTGGAGCTGCTAGGGGCCTCAATTGAAAGACTCCTCACAGGCTCCACCGAAGTGCAGCTCCAGCGGATTCAAAGAGCCCACACACCCTTTTTTACAGAACTTGCTGCCGTAAAGCAGGTAAATTTAAAGGGCCAGGGAAATTGACAGGCCAGGGAGAAGGTAAGTGTCTAAATGTCGCCGTTAATGTCTGGAGTCTGCTTCGGAACATCATGATCTTGGCCATGGAACACTACGGATGATCAGAGAGGGGTGGGAGAGGAAGGTCCAGTTACGAGTGGGAGAGGAAGGTTCATCAGGGTTGGGAGATGAAGGTCTAGGTTTGACTGGGAGAGGAAGGTGTAGAGGGGAGTGGAAGGGGTTGGTGTGGGAGGTGAGGTTGGGAAGGAGGGGACGAAAGTGTCTGGGGGGTGAGGTTGGGCAGGGGAAGGAGGGAATATGGGGGGAGCAGGGTGTAACAGGGAAGAACGCGGCAAGATGGGAGGTAGGTGTAAGGGGGGAGGAAGGTGTAAGGGAAGGAGTTTGGAGTGGGGTAAGAGTTCGGGTGAAGGAAAGTGTCCAGGAGGAGGAGGGAGTTCAGAGGGGGGGTAAGGTGTCCAGGGCAGGAAGATGTCAAGGGGGAGGAGGGAGTTTGGAGTGGGGAAGGAGTCTGGGGGGAGGAAGGCGTGTGGGGGGCTGGAATTCGGAGGGGGGATGGTGTCTAGGGTGAGGAAGTGTTCAGGGGGGAGGAGGGAGTTCAGAGGGGGGAAGGATGAAAGAAGAAGTAAGGGTGGAGGAAGGAGTAAAGGGTGGGGAATGTCCTGGTGAACGTGCAAGGAAGGGGTCTGTGGAGTCAGTGACTGCCTCTTGAGCAGGGAACTGAGGGGGTCACAGGCAAAGGGGATTTGGAGGGAGCGGACAACCTCTGAGATTCCCAAGTGGACGACCCAGGAGTGTCCAGCTGACGCTCCTCCTCCCTTCAGGTGCCCAAGGGCCCCGACCTGACTCTTTGAGGGGAAAGAGCACCTGGAGGGATGTCGAGGTGCCCCATTTCCCTCTCGCATTTCCACTGCAGGAACTCACCCATGGCTGTCGCAATGGAGTGCTGGTCTACGCACATCTCTGTGTCTGCTAGACCAGGGTCTCCATGGCGTCCGCCTGGGCACCACTTCATCAGAGAGCAGGTGGACGCACTCCTCTGACTCGCGTGCTACTCTGTTGAGGGCTTCCAACAGCTCTGCATGATGTTCCCCCACCTTCTGCTGACTCTCCACGGTGAGCTGGAAGGCCAAATCCAGAGGCTCATCCTCTGACTCGGACCTCACAGATGCCTCTTCCCCAACAGTTCTCCAAGTGCCAAGGAGCTCGGCTGAAGCTGCCTCCTCCTGCTGCGGACACGTGTCCATACAGAGACCACCAGATTGTGAACCCGAGCCTGCTCTAGATCTAAGTCACACCGAGGTGTGTGTCTCTGTGCTGGTGGAGGGTATGGGTAAACGCTGTGATGAGTCTTTCAGGCTGCTTATTTCCAGCTCTGCAATGGAGGAGGTGTCCTCTTGGCTGGAGGTGAGGACATGGATGGTGCTGAGGGATTGGCTGGCTGAGGGTGTCGGTCACTTGGCAGAGCTCCCTGTGAACCAAGGTAGAGATAATTAGTGCATGACAGCAGAGTCAAAAGCAGGAGAGAGAGCACTCACAGTTATGTTGAGAGAGGGATGATGTGGTGCAAGATCCTCAGGTGGGTGTTCACCACCGACCTCATCATCACTGCAGGTAGGGTCCACGTCCTGCCCAGTCAGCACGATGGCATGCTCCTCAAAGTGAGTGAGGGGTGTAACGTAGGCTACTCCACACCCGGTCTGTGATCCCTCCATGCTGTTGTGAGCCAGCTTCTCCTGCATGAAAACAGATGGAGAGAGTATGAGCAGGACACATGGCACTGCATGGAATGTTTGTGTGGCTAGCAGAGCCATGGGTGGGATGACGGGACGCGAGGTCCAGAGGATATGAGTCTGATGGTGAGGTTGTGTGTGAGAGTTGGTGGTGTTGTCCCTTGAGGTGTGAGATCGAATTGAGAGTGATGAGGTGGTTGACTTACCCTGGCAGAGTGGATGAGAGCATTCATCCTCTTCATGAAATGGATAGCTGACCTCCTCTGTGCTCCAGTGGTGCTGACCGCTGCTGCCACTGCCTCCCAGGCTGGATTGGTGACCCTGGTGGACCTCCTGCAACCAGATTGGGTGTAGAGGACATCGTGACGGTCTTCCACCGCATCCAGCAGGCGCCCCAGAGAGGCGTCAATAAATTTGGAGGCTGCTGTTTTCTTTGCTTTCACCTGGAGCAGTCCTGGTCTGTAGACATGAAGTAGGATGCGCTCTGATGCACTTTAAATAGGAGCGTTGAGGCCATGGCGGTACGGGCGAATCCAAGCCCACCCACCAGCAATCTGGTGTGTTACCCGTGAATGCATTATTAATAAGGCAGGATGCTGCGGGAATGGGATGATACTGCGCGAAAACCCGCCAATGCGGCCAGCAGCTAAAACAACATTTTTTCCCGGCTGCTACCGCAAATCTGGGACGATTCTGCCCAGAGTTTTACACATGATTATTTATCCATTCATTTGGGAGAGAAACACTTTTTTAAGCTAAAACAAAGGATCAAAGCATAAGTGCGTAGGGCAATGTTGTGAAAGCACAGCTATTTAACCTTGAAAACTATATCAAATCTAAAGACAGAAAGAAAATCCATTAGAGAGGTAAGTCAAATTCAAATTGCTTGTTCACATTAAATAGCTTTAGTCATTCATTTATTTGAGCCCATCTGCCTGATGACGTCACACAGAAACAGTTCAGCTCTATGCTGCTCAGTCTTTGCCTATCAGCCACACTCCATGTGATGTCCTACAGCCACAGTGAAAACCTTCCTAATTATCACTGTCACATGAGCTATAATCGTCAGAAAACAGCTTAAAATTGACAAAAAAAATTGTTTTTATTAGATAGTTAAAGATCTGAGCAAATAAAATGGGGCTAATTCTGATATTGAGCACTAGACCAACTTGGGTATCAGCAAATCAGCAGTCCATTTTACATCTCTCGCCACTTGATGCACAAGGAGCTACCAATTTGCTATGACTGTTTTACACAAACGCACAATCATATTTACCCCTAGTGAGTGCATCAAAAATATTTTGATTCAAAATTATTGTTTATATTGAACATAGTAGTTAAGAATGTTTGAACCAAATTTTTTCTGAGCTTTATATTTACCACAATGAAAAAGTTTTACAGCCTGTATTTAAATCAAGTGAATAGTCATATGGTAGCACAGCACTTGAGTATTGCTGAGAAAAGAGACATGTCAAAGCTTTTCATCTTGCACTCATCAGGACACTTTGCAAGAATACCAATATAAAGGGGAAAACAACTAATTATATTATATGTGATGAGAGTGCTGACTGGTTGGCAAGTGGATACTGGTAGAGACAGTTAACTGCCAAGCATTGTTTGAAATTTAAACCAGGCAACTTGACCCTGATTGTTCAAGGCATTGCCCTGAGGAATGAGTCAGCAAATGGCTGTCACTTATTTTGTTTAGCTGAAATAGGTGCAATGTGCATACATGTTCCATTTGTCTGCAAACAACAGGGCCCTATGTATTAAAATATGCAGCTTCCAGTACAGGCAAATGCACCACACTGCAAGTCCAACTGACAATCTTAAATTGGTTGTCAGCGTAATTCTTATCCCACTGAGGATTATTTAGCAAATGTTGTCCAATCGAAGAATCATATCTAATGTTGGACACCGTGTTCAATGTTACAAGCATGGGCTGTTTGGATACATTCTGTAACTTGCCCGTTGTGAACAGCAGCAGGAACATGCTGTTTTATATGATCTACCAGTCTGACAGGGTCATACACATTTACCTAGCCTGACAGGGCCATACACATTTACCTTATCTGACAGGGCCATACACATTTACCTAGTCTGACAGAGCCATACACATTTACCTAGTCTGACAGGGCCATACACATTTACCTAGTCTGACAGGGCCATACACATTTACCTAGACTGACAGGGCCATACACATTTACCTAGTCTGACAGGGCCATACACATTTATCTTATCTGACAGGGCCATACACATTTACCTAGTCTGACAGGGCCATACACATTTACCTAGTCTGACAGGGCCATACACATTTATCTTATCTGACAGGGCCATACACATTTATCTTATCTGACAGGGCCATACACATTTATCTTATCTGACAGGGCCATACACATTTACCTAGTCTGACAGGACCATACACATTTACCTTGACTGACAGGGCCATACACATTTACCTTATCTGACAGGGCCATACACATTTACCTAGTCTGACAGGGCCATACACATTTACCTAGTCTGACAGGGCCATACACATTTACCTTATCTGACAGGGCCATACACATTTACCTAGTCTGACAGGGCCACACACATTTACCTAGTCTGACAGGGCCATACACATTTACCTAGTCTGACAGGGCCACACACATTTACCTAGTCTGACAGGGCCATACACATTTACCTTATCTGACAGGGCCATACACATTTACCTAGTCTGACAGGGCCACACACATTTACCTAGTCTGACAGGGCCATACACATTTACCTAGTCTGACAGGGCCACACACATTTACCTAGTCTGACAGGGCCATACACATTTACCTAGTCTGACAGGGCCATACACATTTACCTAGTCTGACAGGGCCATACACATTTACCTAGTCTGACAGGGCCATACACATTTACCTAGTCTGACAGGTCCATACACATTTACCTTGACTGACAGGGCCATACACATTTACCTTATCTGACAGGGCCATACACATTTACCTTATCTGACAGGGCCATACACATTCACCTAATGTTACGGGGCCATACACATTTACCTAGTCTGACAGGGCCATACACATTTACCTAGTCTGACAGGGCCATACACATTTACCTAGTCTGACAGGGCCATACACATTTACCTAGCCTGACAGGGCCATACACATTTACCTAGCCTGACAGGGCCATACACATTTACCTTATCTGACAGGGCCATACACATTTACCTAGCCTGACAGGGCCATACACATTTACCTAGTCTGACAGGGCGATACACATTTACCTAGCCTGACAGGGCCATACACATTTACCTTATCTGACAGGGCCATACACATTTACCTAACCTGACAGGGCCATACACATTTACCTAGTCTGACAGGGCCATACACATTTACCTAGCCTGATAGGGCCATACACATTTACCTAGTCTGACAGGGCCATACACATTTACCTTGACTGACAGGGCCATACACATTTACCTAGTCTGACAGGGCCATACACATTTACCTAGTCTGACAGGGCCATACACATTTACCTAGTCTGACAGGGCCATACACATTTACCTTGACTGACAGGGCCATACACATTTACCTTATCTGACAGGGCCATACACATTTACCTTATCTGACAGGGCCATACACATTCACCTAATGTTACGGGGCCATACACATTTACCTAGTCTGACAGGGCCATACACATTTACCTAGTCTGACAGGGCCATACACATTTACCTAGTCTGACAGGGCCATACACATTTACCTAGCCTGACAGGGCCATACACATTTACCTAGCCTGACAGGGCCATACACATTTACCTTATCTGACAGGGCCATACACATTTACCTAGCCTGACAGGGCCATACACATTTACCTAGTCTGACAGGGCGATACACATTTACCTAGCCTGACAGGGCCATACACATTTACCTTATCTGACAGGGCCATACACATTTACCTAACCTGACAGGGCCATACACATTTACCTAGTCTGACAGGGCCATACACATTTACCTAGCCTGATAGGGCCATACACATTTACCTAGTCTGACAGGGCCATACACATTTACCTTGACTGACAGGGCCATACACATTTACCTAGTCTGACAGGGCCATACACATTTACCTAGCCTGATAGGGCCATACACATTTACCTAGTCTGACAGGGCCATACACATTTACCTTGACTGACAGGGCCATACACATTTACCTAGTCTGACAGGGCCATACACATTTACCTAGTCTGATAGGGCCATACACATTTACCTTGACTGACAGCGCCATACACATTTACCTAGTCTGACAGGGCCATACACATTTACCTTGACTGACAGGGCCATACACATTTACCTAGTCTGACAGGGCCATACACATTAACCTTGACTGACAGGGCCATACACATTTACCTAGTCTGACAGGGCCATACACATTTACCTAGTCTGACAGGGCCATACACATTCACCTAATGTTACGGCGCCATACACATTTACCTAGTCTGACAGGGCCATACACATTTACCTTGACTGACAGGGCCATACACATTTACCTAGTCTGACAGGGCCATACACATTTACCTAGTCTGACAGGGCCATACACATTCACCTAATGTTACGGGGCCATACACATTTACCTAGTCTGACAGGGCCATACACATTCACCTTATCTGACAGGGCCATACACATTCACCTAGTCTGACAGGGCCATACACATTTACCTAGTCTGACAGGGCCATACACATTTACCTAGTCTGACAGGGCCATACACATTTACCTAGTCTGACAGGGCCATACACATTCACCTTATCTGACAGGGCCATACACATTCACCTAGTCTGACAGGGCCATACACATTTATCTTATCTGACAGGGCCATACACATTTACCTAGTCTGACAGGGCCATACACATTTACCTAGTCTGACAGGGCCATACACATTTACCTTGACTGACAGGGCCATACACATTTACCTAGTCTGACAGGGCCATACACATTCACCTAATGTTACGGGGCCATACACATTTACCTAGTCTGACAGGGCCATACACATTCACCTTATCTGACAGGGCCATACACATTCACCTAGTCTGACAGGGCCATACACATTTACCTTATCTGACAGGGCCATACACATTTACCTAGTCTGACAGGGCCATGCACATTTACCTAGTCTGACAGGGCCATACACATTTACCTAGCCTGACAGGGCCATACACATTTACCTTATCTGACAGGGCCATACACATTTACCTAGCCTGACAGGGCCATACACATTTACCTTATCTGACAGGGCCATACACATTTACCTAGTCTGACAGAGCCATACACATTTACCTAGTCTGACAGGGCCATACACATTTACCTAGTCTGACAGGGCCATACACATTTACCTAGACTGACAGGGCCATACACATTTACCTAGTCTGACAGGGCCATACACATTTATCTTATCTGACAGGGCCATACACATTTACCTAGTCTGACAGGGCCATACACATTTACCTAGTCTGACAGGGCCATACACATTTATCTTATCTGACAGGGCCATACACATTTATCTTATCTGACAGGGCCATACACATTTATCTTATCTGACAGGGCCATACACATTTACCTAGTCTGACAGGGCCATACACATTTACCTTGACTGACAGGGCCATACACATTTACCTTATCTGACAGGGCCATACACATTTACCTAGTCTGACAGGGCCATACACATTTACCTAGTCTGACAGGGCCATACACATTTACCTTGACTGACAGGGCCATACACATTTACCTAGTCTGACAGGGCCATACACATTTACCTAGTCTGACAGGGCCGTACACATTTACCTTACCTGACAGGGCCATACACATTTACCTTATCTGACAGGGCCACACACATTTACCTAGTCTGACAGGGCCATACACATTTACCTAGTCTGACAGGGCCACACACATTTACCTAGTCTGACAGGGCCATACACATTTACCTTATCTGACAGGGCCATACACATTTACCTAGTCTGACAGGGCCACACACATTTACCTAGTCTGACAGGGCCATACACATTTACCTAGTCTGACAGGGCCACACACATTTACCTAGTCTGACAGGGCCATACACATTTACCTAGTCTGACAGGGCCATACACATTTACCTAGTCTGACAGGGCCATACACATTTACCTAGTCTGACAGGGCCATACACATTTACCTAGTCTGACAGGGCCATACACATTTACCTTGACTGACAGGGCCATACACATTTACCTTATCTGACAGGGCCATACACATTTACCTTATCTGACAGGGCCATACACATTCACCTAATGTTACGGGGCCATACACATTTACCTAGTCTGACAGGGCCATACACATTTACCTTGACTGACAGGGTCATACACATTTGCCTAATCTGACAGGGCCATACACATTTACCGAGTCTGACAGGGCCATACACATTTACCTAGTCTGACAGGGCCATACACATTTACCTAGCCTGACAGAGCCATACACATTTACCTAGTCTGACAGGGCCATACACATTTACCTAGTCTGACAGGGCCATACACATTTACCTAGTCTGACAGGGCCATACACATTTACCTAGTCTGACAGGGCCATACACATTTACCTAGTCTGACAGGGCCATACACATTTACCTAGTCTGACAGGGCCATACACATTTACCTAGTCTGACAGGGCCATACACATTTACCTAGTCTGACAGGGCCATACACATTTACCTAGCCTGACAGGGCCATACACATTTACCTAGCCTGACAGGGCCATACACATTTACCTAGTCTGACAGGGCCATACATATTTACCTAGTCTGACAGGGCCATACACATTTACCTAGCCTGACAGGGCCATACACATTTACCTAGTCTGACAGGGCCATACATATTTACCTAGTCTGACAGGGCCATACACATTTACCTAGTCTGACAGGGCCATACACATTTACCTTATCTGACAGGGCCATACACATTTATCTTATCTGACAGGGCCATACACATTTACCTAGTCTGACAGGGCCATACGCATTTACCTAGTCTGACAGGGCCATACACATTTACCTAGTCTGACAGGGCCATACACATTTACCTTATCTGACAGGGCCATACACATTTACCTTGACTGACAGGGCCATACACATTTATCTTATCTGACAGGGCCATACACATTTACCTAGCCTGATAGGGCCATACACATTTACGTAGTCTGACAGGGCCATACACATTTACCTAGTCTGACAGGGCCATACACATTTACCTAGTCTGACAGGGCCATACACACTTACCTAGTCTGACAGGGCCATACATATTTAACTTGACTGATAGGGCCATACACATTTACCTTATCTGACAGGGCCATACACATTTGCCTAGTCTGACAGGGCCATACACATTTACCTTATCTGACAGGGCCATACACATTTACCTAGTCTGACAGGGCCATACACATTCATCTAATCTGACAGGGCCATACACATTTGCCTAATCTGACAGGGCCATACACATTTACCTAGTCTGACAGGGCCATACACATTTACCTTGACTGACAGGGCCAAACACATTTACCTTATCTGACAGGGCCATACACATTTACCTAGCCTGACAGGGCCATACACATTTACCTAATATTACAGAGCCATACACATTTACCTATGGCAGAACTTTCTGTGCCCGCTGGCCTCGGGCATGCTCGGCGGTGAGAGCAGACCATATGCCAAAAAGGCTGGAAATCGGTTTCATGACGTCGTGGAACCAGTTTGCTATCGTTCGCTCAGCCTGTCAATGGCAGGCCACGGTCCCCACCATCGGACACCGGGGACTTCATTGTAATACATCTGCATATCATCATAAGGCCAACCCACTGGAATCATGCTCCCCCCTCCCTCAACACTGGATGATCCACCCACGTTGGCGGGATATTGTGTACCCGATGTGCCTCTCAATGGCATATATAAGGCGCGCACTTGGCAGGCTGCACTTTGAGGGGAACTCAGATGTGATTACACAGTAGCGTTGCGCGGTGCTCGCCTGGGTCACCTGTTGGACTTCAAGTCTTAGGCGAATTCGGGGGTGGAGGCAAGGACTGCCCCACAGTTGAGGTGAATTGGGGGTGGGTGCAAGGGCTACTCTGTGGTTGAGGCGCGTTGGGGGGGGCCAAGAGCTGCCCTGCTTTTGAAGGTAGTGCATTAGCAAGTGCGGGATGGAAGTAGGGAAACAGTCACGCATTAGGGGAACCTTGTATAAAGTGACCATTCCTCTGCAACTGAGACAGTTCAAATGCAGCTACATTGACAAGCTTGGAGTCGGGCCTCTACCTTATCTGCCCACTCAAGCAACGCAGAGGCGTGAAAGTGCCACCAAGTGTTCCAGAGCTTTTCACCTTTTGGGCACAGACTGAAAATTAATGAGCATTTTAGTGGACTGCAGAACAGTTGGTCGACTGGGCACGTTGTACAATCTTGCTAAAGTTGTCCTTGATGCAGTCACTGGTGGAGGCACAATCTCTTATAATGTCAGCACCTTCCACATTTCAGGCCTTGCAGTCCGGTTTAGGAGAATGCCTGCACCTGAGCTGAGAGCATAGCATGCAGTCCAAAGGGGAAAGCTGCCGCCAATTGGTCAGGTTGAGTGGACCGGAGGTGGGTGGGGTTTCGGGCAGCCATGCAGCGCACTAAACTCTGACCATCCAAGTGGTGGCCAGCACTCTCCAGGATGCGTTAAGGGGTTGAAAGGGTTAAACAATTTTAGTTAGAATTCTCTTATAGTAAAAATAAAATATAAGCAGAAAAGAATAGAACTGAAGGTTAGCATATGTACTCTAGACAGGATAAGGAATGAGACAAAGAAGCTACTAAGACAAAGGGCAAGGCCAGGGAGTGGGTTTTGAGCCTAGGATGCGGCCCTAGACTGCACAATCGTAAGATATGGGAGGCCTTGCATGGATGAGAACAATGCCTGGTGTATGTACAAATGGAAAGGAACATCTGTTTAGCATGTGATTGTATGTGTACGTGACTAACTGTGTGTAAAGGGGTGATTTTGCTGTCATCTGGAGATTTCAGTCTTGGGCTGCTCGAGGCTGACTCTCCCTGTGTACGCTTGAATAAATAATCAAAGCCTGTTCCTGTGTCTCCTGGTGTTTATTCAGTAGCACCACAATAGGGGCCTTCAGATTTAACCAAGAGAGATTCTTAGTACACCCAAGCTAACCCACACATCTCCGTCTTTCATCCTGCAGGAGGAGTACATCAGCAGCATGGAGCCTGGCGAACTAACTGTATGCCTCATGGTGTATAGAGAGCAAAGACAATGGAGAAGAGAGTAACAGAGGCACCTGGCTGCGCAGGACCCTCAGGAAGAAGGGGCGGCTGGAGCTCCCACATATGTTGCTTAAGAGCCTGACAGGGCCATACACATTTACCTAGTCTGACAGAGCTATAAGGATTTACCTAGTCTGCCAGGGCTATACATATTTACCTAGTCTGATGCAGCTATACATATTTACCTAGTCTGACAGGACCATACATATTTACCTACTCTGACAGGGCCATACACATTTACCTAGTCTGACAGGGCCATACACATGTACCTAGTCTGATGGGGCCATACATATTTACCTAGTCTTAGAGGGCCATATGGATTTATCTAATATAAAAACAAAAAACTGCGGATGCTGGAAATCCAAAACAAAAACAGAAATACCTGGAAAAACTCAGCAGGTCTGGCAGCATCGGCGGAGAAGAGCAAAGTTGACATTTTGAGTCCTCATGACCCTTCAACAAAACTGATATGTATAGCCCTGGCAGACTAGGTAAATGTGTATGGCCCTGTCAGACTAGGTAAATGTGTATGGCCCTGTCAGACTAGGTAAATATGTATGGCTCTGTCAGGCTAGGTAAATATGTATGGCCCTGTCAGACTAGGTAAATAAGTATGGCCCTGTCAGACTAGGTAAATATGTATGGCCCTGTCAGACTAGGTAAATCCTTATAGCTCTGTCAGACTAGGTAAATATGTATGGCCCTGTCAGACTAGGTAAATGTGTATGGCCCTGTCAGGCTAGGTAAATGTGTATGGCCCTGTCAGACTAGGTAAATGTGTATGGCCCTGTCAGGCTAGGTAAATGTGTATGGCCCTGTCAGGCTAGGTAAATGTGTATGGCCCTGTCAGACTAGGTAAATCCTTATAGCTCTGTCAGACTAGGTAAATATGTATAGCCCTGTCAGGCTAGGTAAATGTGTATGGCCCTGTCAGTCAAGGTAAATGTGTATGGCCCTGTCAGACTAGGTAAATATGTATGGCCCTGTCAGACTAGGTAAATGTGTATGGCCCTGTCAGACTAGGTAAATGTGTATGGCCCTGTCAGACTGGGTAAATGTGTATGGCCCTGTCAGATTAGGTAAATGTGTATGGCCCTGTCAGACTGGGTAAATGTGTATGGCCCTGTCAGACTAGGTAAATGTGTATGGCCCTGTCAGACTGGGTAAATGTGTATGGCCCTGTCAGACTAGGTAAATGTGTATGGCCCTGTCAGATTAGGTAAATGTGTATGGCCCTGTCAGACTAGGTAAATGTGTATGGCCCTGTCAGACTGGGTAAATGTGTATGGCCCTGTCAGACTAGGTAAATCCTTATAGCTCTGTCAGACTAGGTAAATATGTATAGCCCTGGCAGACTAGGTAAATCCTTATAGCTCTGTCAGACTAGGTAAATGTGTATGGCCCTGTCAGGCTAGGTAAATGTGTATGGCCCTGTCAGGCTAGGTAAATGTGTATGGCCCTGTCAGACTAGGTAAATGTGTATGGCCCTGTCAGACTAGGTAAATGTGTATGGCCCTGTCAGGCTAGGTAAATGTGTATGGCCCTGTCAGACTAGGTAAATGTGTATGGCCCTGTCAGACTAGGTAAATGTGTATGGCCCTGTCAGACTAGGTAAATGTGTATGGCCCTGTCAGGCTAGGTAAATGTGTATGGCCCTGTCAGACTAGGTAAATGTGTATGGCCCTGTCAGACTAGGTAAATGTGTATGGCCCTGTCAGACTAGGTAAATGTGTATGGCCCTGTCAGACTAGGTAAATGTGTATGGCCCTGTCAGACTAGGTAAATGTGTATGGCCCTGTCAGACTAGGTAAATGTGTATGGCTCTGTCAGGCTAGGTAAATATGTATGGCCCTGTCAGACTAGGTAAATGTGTATGGCCCTGTCAGACTAGGTAAACCCTTATAGCTCTGTCAGACTAGGTAAATATGTATAGCCCTGGCAGACTAGGTAAATCCTTATAGCTCTGTCAGACTAGGTAAATATGTATGGCCCTGTCAGACTAGGTAAATCCTTATAGCTCTGTCAGACTAGGTAAATATGTATGGCCCTGTCAGACTAGGTAAATGTGTATGGCCCTGTCAGGCTAGGTAAATGTGTATGGCCCTGTCAGGCTAGGTAAATCCTTATAGCTCTGTCAGACTAGGTAAATATGTATAGCCCTGGCAGACTAGGTAAATCCTTATAGCTCTGTCAGACTAGGTAAATATGTATAGCCCTGGCAGACTAGGTAAATCCTTATAGCTCTGTCAGACTAGGTAAATATGTATGGCCCTGTCAGACTAGGTAAATCCTTATAGCTCTGTCAGACTAGGTAAGTATGTATGGCCCTGTCAGACTAGGTAAATGTGTATGGCCCTGTCAGGCTAGGTAAATGTGTATGGCCCTGTCAGGCTAGGTAAATCCTTATAGCTCTGTCAGACTAGGTAAATATGTATGGCCCTGTCAGACTAGGTAAATATGTATGGCCCTGTCAGACTAGGTAAATATGTATGGCCCTGTCAGACTAGGTAAATGTGTATGGCCCTGTCAGACTAGGTAAATGTGTATGGCCCTGTCAGACTAGGTAAATATGTATGGCCCTGTCAGACTAGGTAAATATGTATGGCCCTGTCAGACTAGGTAAATGTGTATGGCCCTGTCAGGCTAGGTAAATGTGTATGGCCCTGTCAGACTAGGTAAATGTGTATGGCCCTGTCAGACTAGGTAAATGTGTATGGCCCTGTCAGACTAGGTAAATGTGTATGGCCCTGTCAGACTAGGTAAATGTGTATGGCCCTTTCAGACTAGGTAAATGTGTATGGCCCTGTCAGACTAGGTAAATGTGTATGGCTCTGTCAGGCTAGGTAAATGTGTATGGCCCTGTCAGACTAGGTAAATGTGTATGGCCCTGTCAGACTAGGTAAATGTGTATGGCCCTGTCAGACTAGGTAAATCCTTATAGCTCTGTCAGACTAGGTAAATATGTATAGCCCTGGCAGACTAGGTAAATCCTTATAGCTCTGTCAGACTAGGTAAATATGTATGGCCCTGTCAGACTAGGTAAATCCTTATAGCTCTGTCAGACTAGGTAAATATGTATGGCCCTGTCAGACTAGGTAAATGTGTATGGCCCTGTCAGGCTAGGTAAATGTGTATGGCCCTGTCAGACTAGGTAAATCCTTATAGCTCTGTCAGACTAGGTAAATATGTATAGCCCTGGCAGACTAGGTAAATCCTTATAGCTCTGTCAGACTAGGTAAATATGTATGGCCCTGTCAGACTAGGTAAATATGTATGGCCCTGTCAGACTAGGTAAATGTGTATGGCCCTGTCAGACTAGGTAAATGTGTATGGCCCTGTCAGGCTAGGTAAATGTGTATGGCCCTGTCAGACTAGGTAAATGTGTATGGCCCTGTCAGATTAGGTAAATGTGTATGGCCCTGTCAGACTAGGTAAATGTGTATGGCCCTGTCAGACTAGGTACATGTGTATGGCCCTGTCAGACTAGGTAAATGTGTATGGCCCTGTCAGACTAGGTTAATCCTTATAGCTCTGTCAGACTAGGTAAATGTGTATGGCCCTGTCAGACTAGGTAAATCCTTATAGCTCTGTCAGACTAGGTAAATGTGTATGGCCCTGTCAGACTAGGTAAATATGTATGGCCCTGTCAGACTAGGTAAATATGTATGGCCCTGTCAGACTAGGTAAATGTGTATGGCCCTGTCAGACTAGGTAAATCCTTATAGCTCTGTCAGACTAGGTAAATATGTATAGCCCTGGCAGACTAGGTAAATCCTTATAGCTCTGTCAGACTAGGTAAATGTGTATGGCCCTGTCAGACTAGGTAAATATGTATAGCCCTGGCAGACTAGGTAAATCCTTATAGCTCTGTCAGACTAGGTAAATGTGTATGGCCCTGTCAGACTAGGTAAATATGTATAGCCCTGGCAGACTAGGTAAATCCTTATAGCTCTGTCAGACTAGGTAAATGTGTATGGCCTTGTCAGACTAGGTAAATGTGTATGGCCCTGTCAGACTAGGTAAATGTGTATGGCCCTGTCAGACTAGGTAAATATGTATGGCCCTGTCAGATAAGATAAATGTGTATGGCCCTGTCAGACTAGGTAAATGTGTATGGCCCTGTCAGACTAGGTAAATGTGTATGGCCCTGTCAGACTAGGTAAATATGTATGGCCCTGTCAGACTAGGTAAATGTGTATGGCCCTGTCAGACTAGGTAAATGTGTATGGCCCTGTCAGACTACGTAAATGTGTATGGCCCTGTCAGACTAGGTAAATGTGTATGGTCCTGTCAGACTAGGTAAATGTGTATGGCCCTGTCAGACTAGGTAAATGTGTATGGCCCTGTCAGACTAGGTAAATGTGTATGGCCCTGTCAGATAAGGTAAATGTGTATGGCCCTGTCAGACTAGGTAAATGTGTATGGCCCTGTCAGACTAGGTAAATGTGTATGGCCCCGTAACATTAGGTGAATGTGTATGGCCCTGTCAGGCTAGGTAAATGTGTATGGCCCTGTCAGACTAGGTAAATGTGTATGGCCCTGTCAGACTAGGTAAATGTGTATGGCCCTGTCAGACTAGGTAAATGTGTATGGCCCTGTCAGACTAGGTAAATATGTATGACCCTGTCAGACTAGGTAAATGTGTATGGCCCTGTCAGGCTAGGTAAATGTGTATGGCCCTGTCAGACTAGGTAAATGTGTATGGCCCTGTCAGACTAGGTAAATGTGTATGGCCCTATCAGGCTAGGTAAATATGTATGGCCCTGTCAGACTAGGTAAATGTGTATGGCCCTGTCAGACTAGGTAAATGTGTATGGCCCTATCAGGCTAGGTAAATATGTATGGCCCTGTTCTGTTGAAGGGTCATGAGGACTCGAAACGTCAACTTTGCTCTTCTCCGCCGATGCTGCCAGACCTGCTGAGTTTTTCCAGGTATTCCTGTTTTTGTTTTGGATTTATCTAATCTTATTCATCTAGTCTGACAGGCAGACCCTTGTCCAGACTTTTGAACCAGCTGTGAACTGAGGCCTTTAAGTGGGCAATTAATGACCACAGAATGGCCTCATCCTGCATCCACTGGTGTTAACCCAGCTGCAGACAGGCCTGCCATTGATGACAAATGAAACCCTCTGAGCTGTTTTTGTTCTCCGATGGGTGTGGGGCCACCTTCATTCAAAGGAACTCATTTCCTGATGAAGGGGCCCATTATTGGGAAGAAGGGGTCCGCTGAGAGCAACACCCCTGCCCTTGCTGTTGATGCTCCTCCTCACTTTTGAGAGTTGCAATTCACGATCTGCTCATGTCTGCTCCATTTGAGGTTGGGATGCATGCAAATTGCTTGCTGCCTCCTCATTAGAATGTTTGCAGCATTCAGGCGGCTACAACATGCACTCCTGGTGGGCTGAAAGTTCCACAGCGGTCTCCTAGTGTATGTTCCAACTAACCTGAAGCTCTTAAAGGGTGCTCATTAGAAGGAAGCTGCTGCTTACTGCCTGTAGTGGGATGGGCTGCAAGTAAAAGCTACGTATATGGTGCTCCAAGTAACAGAGATGGTCCCAAGGCTTACAGATGCAGCACTGGAGACCTAAGTGATAGAGATCAACAGGTGGAGAGAGGCTTTGTTTCCGTGTGTCATGAGGCCCTCAAAGACCACCTGCAAAGGTCACCAGGGAGGTCAACACCCAGAGTTTGGCCCCAAGAACCTGGCAATCGTGCCACAAATTTTCAGTGACCTCACTTGAGTCAGTGAACACATCTTCAAAGGATATCTCATGACTATGACACCATTGACCTCTTGTGCTGCTCAATATACCACACCAAGAATCACAGAATTGCTCCAGCACAGAAATAGGTAATTCAGACTGTCATGTCTGCCTCACACATGTCTCAACACCTACGCATGCATGGTCCCGGTATTCCTCAGCAAGTTTGGTGGCCTCCTCTTTGAAGTGGGTGGGGATCCTGATATCTGGAACTCATCATAGAGTCATACAGCCAAAGAGTTCTACAGCACAGAAAAAGGCCCTTTGGCCCATCGCGTCGGTGCTAGTCAAACTAATACCTAACTATTCTAATTCCATTTTCCAGCACTAGGCCCATAGCCTTGTATGCCATGGCATTGCAAGTGCACATCCAAATACTTCATAAATGTTATGAGGATTTCTGCCTCTATCACCCTTTCAGGCAGTGAGTTCCAGATTCCCACCACCCTCTGGTTGAAAAGATTCTTCCTCACACCCCCTCTAAATCTCCTGCCCCTTACCTTAAATCTATGCCCCCTGGTTATTGATCCTTCCACCAAGGGGAAAAGTTCCTTCCTGTCTACCCTATCTATGCCCCTCATAATTTCATACACCTCAATCATGTCCCCCCTCAATCTCCTCTGCTCCGGGGAAAATAACCCCAGTCTATCCAATTTCTCCTCGTAACTAAAACTCTCCAGCCCAGGCAACATCCTGGTAAATCTCCTCTGCACTCTAATGCAATCACATCCTTCCTATAATGCGGATCCCAGAACTGCACGCAATACCCTAGCTGTGGCCTAACCAGCGTTTTATACAGTTCCAGCATAACCTCCCTGCTCTTATATTCTATGCCTTGGCTAATAAAGGCAAGTATTCCATATGCCTTCTTAACCACCTTATCTACCTGCCACACTACCTTAAGGGACATGCACACCAAGGTCCCTCTGATCCTCAGTACTTTCCAGGGTCCTACCATTCATTGTGTGTTCCCGTGCCTTGTTTGTCCTGCCCAAGTACATCACCTCACACTTATCTGGATTAAATTCCATTTGCCACTGATCAGCCCATCTGACCAGCCCGTCTATATCTTCCTGTAATCTGAGGCTATCCTCCTCACTATTTACCACCCCACCAATTTTCGTGTCATCTGCGAACTTACTGATCAACCCTCCTACATTCAAGTCTAAATCGTTTATATATACCACAAACAGCAAGGGACCCAACGCCGATCCCTGTGGAACCCCACTGGACACAGACATCCAGTCACAAAAACACCGCTCAACCATCACCCTCTGCTTCCTGCCACTCAGCCAATTCTGGATCCAATTTGCCAAATTGCCTTGGATCCCATGGGCTCTTACCTTCGTTATCAGTCTCCCATGCGGGACCTTATCAAAAGCCTTGCTGAAGTCCAAGTAGACTACATCAAATGCATTGCCTTCATCTACACACCTGATCACCTCTTCAAAAAATTCAATTAAATTGGTCAGACATGACCTCCCCTTAACAAAACCTTGATGAATCCCTGCCTCTCCAAGTGTAGATTAATTCTGTCCCTCAGGATTGCTTCTCCAGTCTGGAATGATCCTGTCAGCTGTATGTGTTTTTTCTCCTGCAGACAGACAGGAGGATTGATGTCACCCCAATGGGTGCATGAGCAGGTTTATGAGCAGCTCCTGAGCCCTCCTCAGTAAGTGTTTGACACCCACACTGTCCTTCCTGCAACTGGTACAACATTGACAGCATGAAGTGGCTCCCAAACATTCAGTCCACATGTTCTATTACTGCTGAGCCTGGCAGGCAATCCTTCTCTCTGACATCATTCTGCACTCACACAGTTACACTGCCTGATTTGGCTGCCGTCTTGGTATGTGCTCAGAGGCCCAGGCTGACGCCCATGGCTTGCAGTGAGTAGATGGCTGCCAGGTGGCCTTTAAGTATCATGCCTGGACCTTTGAGCCCATGAGGTATGGTTAGAGGTGTTGACTCCCTGCCTGCCCAGCTGTAAGATTTGCCATGCTCCTCGTGCAAGCTTATCTAATGAGCTGACCAGTGCCCTCATAGACCCTGGTGGTCAGTGAGTTCCCGGTAATGACCACTTACCAGTGAAAGAGGTCTTTCTCATCGCCCTGCAGCTCTTGCCTAAAACCTTCAATCTGTGTCCCCTGGTCCTTGTACCTCCAGCTAATGTGAAGTTTCTCTTTGTCTATCTTTTCTAAACCTGTCATAATTTTGTACACGTCTATCAAATCTCCCCTCAATCTCCTTTGCTCCAAGGAGAATAACTCCAGTTTCTCCAACCTAACTCTGTAGCTAAAATCCCCCATCCCTGGAACCATTCTGCTTCCTTTGTGGTTTGGTTTCCACATTGAATAGTACATAGATCTCTCTTCAGGTAACTTGTGGCTAATCTGTATTGGGAATGTTTCCCAGCACTTCAGAGTGACTTAGGTCTAATTCAGGTTGGTTTCTTCAAACTACTTTATTCGCACTACATACATTATAGCTTTTTGGAAGTACATCTTTCTCCTGTAGAGATTATTCCATCTTATTTTCCTAGTCTCTTGCACATGACTGCTGATGTCACTGTTGCATTATGATACACATCACTATCTCATTACCATAATATTAACCCTCTGCATTGGCAAATCTCCTCTACATCCTCTCAAGGATCCTCACATCCTTCCTAAAGCGTGGTGACCAGCTGGACACAATACTTTAGTTATGGCCTAACCAGAGCTTTATAAAGGTTATTCTGTAACTTCTGCACTCAATTTTATTTATGAAGTCCAAGATCAATTATGCTTTGTTAATGACTCTCTCAATATGACCTGCCACCTTCAAAAATCAATTGACATGTAACATCGGGTCTCTCTGTCCCTGCATACTCTTCAGAACTGTGCCATTGGCCAGAATTTTACGCTGGTTGCGCGGGCGCGCGCCCAACCCGACAGTGCATGAAATCATGTGAGAAGACGCCGGGTGCGTGTCCTGACATCATCGCGCATTTGCACGATATTTCGCTCAGTGTGCGCGCACGGCAGTTGGAAGCGTGCTTGCCAACAATTTATCTGGCAATTAAGCTCATTAAGGAAGCAACTGAAATTGGTGTTTAAGAGGCAGCTCGACAAATACATGAATAGGATGGGAATAGAGGGATACGGAGCCCGGAAGTGCAAAATGTTTTAGTTGACAGGCAATATGATCGGCGCAGGCTTGGAGGGCTGAAGGGCCTGTTCCTGTGCTGCAATTTTCTTTGTTCTTTGTTCTTCTTTGAAATCAATTTTTCGTGGCCCGTCCACTTTTACGTTCGGCGGAGGGGCCAATCAGCTCGACGGCCTTTACATTTTTGCTGAAACCTCGATCCAGGGCGGGACGAAATGTCTGGGGTGAAATATAATAAAAAAAGATATCTGGGAACTGATGTTTTTTGAGTTCTGCTGTCAGGTGCTTGAACGTGCTGCATAGACACAGTTTGGTGCATTTCCTTCTTGTTATTTAATCTGTCCAGGTCTGCAGCCCCCACCCACCCCAGTAGCACTGAGGCTTTCTCAGCGTGAAATTGCGTTTGGGGGCCAATCGCGGGCAGAAGCGCATTTCGTGTCCACTTCCAGGCCCACCTATCATGCGCGACCGATGACCGTAAAATTCAGCCCATTAAGTCTTTATTCGTGGCTTTTATTGCAGGATTTTGACCAAGGGGACATTGTGATGGAATTTTGCAGATGGATAAGTTGGGGGAAGCAGAGTCTCAGTAGGTGCTCACAGACTGCAAAGGATTCTTGGTGCAATCCCCTGCCTGCTCCTCTTCCTCCTCCTCCAGAAGCCTGATGGCAATGGCTGCACCCTCATAATAGTGAGGTTGTGGAGGACACAACAGGCCACAACGAATTTAAAGACACAACAGGGCTGAAAGCAAAATACTGCGGATGCTGGAAATCTGAAATAAAAGCAGAAAATGCTGGAAAAACTCAGCAGGTCTGGCAGCATCTGTGGAGAGAGAAACAAAGTTAACGTTTCGAGTCCGTGTGACCCTTCTTCAGAGCTAAAGAGAAGTAGAAAAGTGATGGATTTGACACTGTTTAAGAGGTGGTGGAAGTGGAGCAAGATAGAAGGTCAGGGATAGGTGACAGCTAAGGAGAGATTGACAAAGATGTCATGGACACACGACAAAGGGAATGTTAATGGTAGTGGTGAAGACGTAAGAAGGTATTGATAGTGGCATAAAGGTGATAGCAGAATGTGTTAATAGCAGAACAAGGGTCAGTGCTCTGTGAAAGCAAAACATAGAAACAAGTGAGAGATGGCCCTGTGGGGGGGAAAGATAAAAAAAATGAATAAATAAATGAAAATAAATAAATAATATAAATAAATAGAAATTTTAAAAATAAGTAAAGGTTGCAATTTTTAAAAAATTAAAAATTGGCATTTCCGCCAACTCCAGCATGACGCCACCACCAAACACATCTTCCCCTCATCACCCCCTGTCAGCATTCCATAGGGGCCATTACCTCCGGGGCACCCTGGTCCACTCCTCCACTTCCCCAACTCTGCATCCCCTTCCCACAGCACCTTCCCATGCAATCACAGAAGGTGCAACACCTGCCCCTTTACTTCCCCCCTTCTCACCGTCCAAGGGCCCAAACACTCCTTTCAGGTGAAGCAGCATTTCACTTGCACCTGCTTCAATTTGGTCTACTGCATTCGCTGCTCCCAATGCAGTCTCCTCTACACCCTTCAGTCTGTCTGCAAACATGACCCAGACCTTCCTGCCGCTTTTCAACACACCACCCTGCTCTCATACCCACATGCCTGTCCTTGGCCTGCTGCAATGTTCCAGTGAAGCCCAACGCAAACTGGAGGAACAGCACCTAATGAGGCACTTTACAGCCTTCCAGACTTAACATTGAGTTCAGCAACTTCAGACCATGAACTCTCTCCTCCATCTTTACTCCTCCTTTAATCAAATCTTCTTTAAATTTTAATTTAATTTTTATTTTATTTATTTCTATTTAACCTAATTATTTATTTCCCACTATGCTGGCCATGTGTCCACTGTTCCTGCTTCTCTCTGGTTAGAGACAAAACAATGAACTTGCCTCTCCTCACCTATAGGGCCTCTGTCACCTCCCTGATACAGCGCTGGATGGTGTGCTGAGATACGTTTGAAATGTCATCTGTTCCCACCTGGAATCACCTGGCCGCATAGAAGTTGAGAGCGATGATGACCTTGATGATCACTGACAGTGCTGTCCTTGCCTGCTTTGAGGCTGCAGGTCCTATTGAAGGAGGTGGCACAGTTTTGTGGCTCCTTGGTGAACTTCAGGCACCTCAGGCATTGCCCCTGGCTGAGCTGCAGATGGGATAAGTACTCCTGAAAATCTCTGGTGTGAAGGTCTTTGTGTAAAGAACCCTCCACCTCCTTTACATGTGCAGTGGTCTCTCTCTCTCTGCAGCCTCAGTTCTGTTTGTCAGTCATGTTGAAAATCTAGGCGACAACTACATCCCCCATATGTCTTTCAGCCTTTGCGTGGACAGGTCACCAAATCCTCTGCCTTCCCTGTGAAGATGCAGCAACACTCCTTGTCAAACCCAACAACTCACCACAATGGGAGGTGATGGCGTAGAGGCATTGTCACTGGGTTAGTAATCCAGGTACCCTGGGTAATGCTCTGGGGACCAGGGTTTGAATCCCACCACAGCAGATGACAATGAAAAAAAAACCTGGAATTAATGTGCTTTAGGGAAGGAAATCTGCAGAATTTACCTGTCTGGCCTACATGTAACTCCAGACCCATGGCAATGTGTTGACTCTTAAAAAATGCCCTCTGAAAGGGCCTAGCATGCCACTCAAGGGCAATTAAAGATGGGCAATAAATGCTGGCCTAGCCAGCAACACCCACATCCCATGAATGAACACTTCATGGTGATTTCACAAAGTTGAAATGGCAGAAATAAGTCAAAAGCACCTCACCTGTAAGCTGGGTGGCTGGCCATTTAAATAACACTTTTACAAAGGAACATATAAACATAAGGAGGAGTGGTGGGGAATCCGTTGGCACAGCGATTGACACAGGCATTCACTGGACCTGTCAAATCAGCTGCAATGGCTGTTGGCATCACGATCTGCCCATGTCGAAACATCTGACACATACATCCCATATTTTGAGCCAGCTCCCTTCCCAACATGGAACACCACATGGGTCACACTGGCTATTTTCTGATTTCCGTAGCATCAGTGCCCAATTTCACAGCTATGTGTTTGGCAGGAGTTCCACTTATTATTCTGCCATCACAATCCAATTTGGTACTGCTGAGTAAACTAAACTAAACAGAGAATGATTAAAAAAATCTTACTCTAGAGCCCATTAATCTACATGCACAGGGAAAAAGAAATGTCATACTGATAAAGTACTTGAGGGAATAAATTAAGGTGTACTGCACAGCAGTATTGAATTTGCCTTGTAAGGTAGCTAAGGTCTTTAAGCTCTTAAAGCTAAAACTCTAGGTGAAGGGGAAAATGCTCAGTTTTTCATACATTTTCTTTCTCTTTACAGAAACAAACAGCTTGACAATAAATCTCATGAGGCACTTGGTGCCAGCATGCAGATGATTTGAACTACAAAATACTTGTCAATCAAATTGCACAGGTTTTTGTCAATAATATAAACAGGATTACAGATAATGGAGACAATTTCAAGTCTGTAATTCAACCTGACTGTTTGAGGATGTTCAAAAACGTAATAACAGGTTTCAATGTTTTCTATATGTAAACTGAACCTCAAGGTTGAGCCACAGCCTTAAATTCACTCCCAGATATCTTTTTACATGATCAATATTTTTGAAATTATTTCACAAAAAAGCAAAAGTATTTTTCACCATTCATAGCGCTTTTGGTAAGTGTGTGAGATGCAGCCAGAGAACAAAATGATAGCCAAGTGAACATACATTTTAATTTCTTATTTTTGTCCCCATTAACCTTTTAGCATTTTCTCTAACATATAAGGTGGTACTATTGCCACCAAAGACCCCTCTGTGGGCCACAGAGTGCTCAATTAGGAAGGCTGCCCCACCGAGCGCACAGGCAGGCCACCAGGGTTCACCAGGCAGTCTTCCCACACAGTGAAGGGCCCACCTACTACCGGTAAAATGCCAGTGGTGACATCAATTGGCCCCTCTTCACATCACTTAAGTGACTCAATTTCCTCTGGGCGGGAGGGCAGTCCTCCACCTTCACTGCCATTTGTAAAATGCTATGGCTGTGGGAAGACAATGGGTCCTCCCCCCCCCACCTTCCCTCACCATTTTAGAGGCTCCTCTGCCTACCACCCTGTCCCTAGAGAGCTGGTAAAATTCAGCCCCCTATTTCAAAGTGCTAAGCCTCATCAGTATAAAAAGCAACTAAAACATTCCTCCTATTTTGAAATAAATTCTGTCCCATTAAAGGCATATCAAGAGTAGTGTTTGTGGGACAGTGGCTATATTTATCCTAGTGAAGTGCTTCCACAGATACACAGCTGTGCCTCATTTTAGCATATAAAATATGTAACTGAAGGAAGTCAGAAAGTAGAGAAAACTTTGGTCACCTTTAGCTTAAGTTGACATTTCTGCTGTTATAAGATATATTTATATCTACCCATGCAAAATAACAAAAGTGGCATGTTTATGTTTTGTCCATTATGCATCAATGTTCTGCAAGTATAGTATGATTCATTCAAATATTATATTCACGAACAGTGACTAATAACTTTGTATTGAACAGTAATGAAAATGTACCAGGTAAAATCAGAAATTGAATAAGTCAAGTGGCTAAAGATATTTTCAAAGTTCACCAGCTGCCACTTTCTTTCCTTCAGTCAGCCCACTAAGCACAAAAACAGCTAAAAAGGCATTAAATATTACACATTTCACAATTAGATGATTAGATCTATCTATAAACGTCACTTTTGTGTGATTTGTATTTTTTTTTGGAGCCTCTGAAAAGACTTGATTTTGCCACAGTTTCCACAGCTACGAAATCTGTCAGTTCAAGAGAATGTCCATGGGCAGAATTTTGCCCTCGTTGGAAGTCGACTGCCACCTGCGATCGGGCCGCGACCACAATTTCACGCTGGCTGGCCAATTAAGGCCTGCCCAGCGTGAACACCAGCTGGCGAACATTCAAGAAGGGGTGGGCAGGGGCGGGGGCGGGGCCCTTTTGGGTCCAATGGCGACCTGGCGGCGGGTTCAAATGGTGCAGGCAGCCCCAGGGAGGCTGCCCGCATCAGAGTTGCAGCAGCGACATGGCTGCGAACGAGGAAGCAGAGACCAGGCGGGAGTTGAGGTCGAGTGGGCACTCAGCCCCCTGTTTTCCAACGAGTGCCTCGTGGTCCTCCTGGAGGTGGTGGCTGTCAGAAGGGACACCCTTGTCCCCAGAGATGGGAGGAGGAGGCCACCGCACCCCACAAAGAGGGCATGGGAGGAGGTGGCAGCCCAGGTGAGCAGCCACAACGTGGTGCAGCACTCCAGGGTGCAGTGCCAGAAGTGCTTCAATGACCTGCTGTGCTCAGGAAGGGTGAGTATTGTGTTGGCATGGGTCAGTGTGTTGAAGTGTTTTGGGCTGGCTGTCCCCCCGTGGAGTTCAGGGATGTTAGAGTCTGAATTTCAACTATCAATCATACCGGAGCTGGCCAAAGGGCTGAGCCCTGGCTGCTTTGACTGAGTGCCTTGTGCCTCGAGGGCCATGACCTGGATGTGCCCTGCAAGGTGCTCCTCAGGTGGGGTTGGCCAGGCTGCAATGACGCTGCAGGTAGAGAGTGGACTAATCAATGCTCCTCTGCCCTTTCAGGAGAAGACATCTCCTACAACATTGAGAGGACCCCCATACCTCCTGTCCGGTACGAGCAGGATGTCTTGGAGCTCAAGAAGTGCCATGCACCTCGGTCAACCGGCCACCGAAAAGCAGGGGTGTCAGACGAAGGTAAGAGTGCAGTGAGAGATTCCGATGCTGCAAATAATCTTGTGCAGCCTCGTCACTGATGGGAGCCTCCAGACTGGATTCTCATTGATCATTGGAAGACGATGTCACCATGATGCAGATCTTCATTGTCTCACCAGGGTAGGCACTGTGCACAGTGACAGTGTCATGACTTAAACTAATGACATGTCCTTCTCCTCCCTTAGATCTGCCACCACGCAGCCAAGTGTAGGACCTCCAGGAGCCACCCCTGACACGGGAGGACCACCAAGCTTCTGTTGCACCTGTGTCACACCTGCTCTCTGAAGCAGGCACCAGCGCAGATACCAGCCCCTCGGTGGGCATTATTTCAGTGGCTAGTATCTCAGTGCACATTGGTGAGAGCACTTCACATTCGCTCGAGGTACAGGCGGAGGCAGAGAGCACCCAGGGTTCCGGCAATCGGAGAACTGCTGGGGACCAGGACGATGTTCAGTCAAAGGCTGATGATGAGTCTCTGGAGTCATCCATTAGGCGGCAAATGCTGGATGTCCAGCGGGATGTGTGGGAGGATCCAGCAGAGACCCATGAGGATTTGTGTGCCATAGTCTCCTTTGTGGAGGAGTCCCTGGGGAGCATGAGCACTGCATCAACCCTCATGGCCAAGCACACTGCTTCCTCCATTGAGAGAGTGGTGAGATTCATGGAGAGGCAGCTCCAGGGACAAAATGAGGGGTTCCTGGGATTGTGCTCGGACTTGCCAGCCCTCACACAGGCAGTGGTCCTCAGGTGGTCAGTGTCTGTGTGTGAGATGGGTGAGGCATCCAGTGTCCCAGCTAGGTGCCCGTCCATCAATAGTGAGCAGGGAGGTCCACAGTGACCTCACGTTGGCGCACGAGCTGCTTGTTGGTTCTGCGGGTTCCTCTCATGGCGCTCTGGATGATAGCAGCAGCTCCTCCACCCCTCCGCCAGTGACCATCGCATCTGATGAGGCTGCGGTGACTGGGGAGATGCCAGCCGTGGCACTGGCCACTCCCTCCCAGGTCGGCACAGGTTCCACTGGCCAGAGGATGACCACCAAGGTCATCAATGCCAGCAGGACAGCTCAGTCATCAGGCTGCCTCCAATGCCAGTGCCAGTGATGGGGGAGCACCTAGACGTAGCACTCGCAAACATAAATTTAAAGCACCTTAAGCACAAGAGGGACTGGTCATGGGTGATCTTTTGTTCTCCCATTTTTAAAAAACTTTTTTTAACGTTGTGACCATCAACACCTGATATTGTTCTTTGATAATCTGAGAGTGTCAACATTAAATTACATTTGCTTCAGTGTTATTGGCCTGAGTATGCTCCATTTGTTTTGTAGGCGCAGGGTAGGATGTTATTTAATGCTGGACGTTGGTGGCTCGAAACTTTATTGCACAGACACTGAGTGTATCTTGAGGGCCAAGGAAAGGGTCATTTCTGCAATCCATGCAGCCCTGGCATGAGATGGTAGTTATTATTTGGCAGCCTAGCTGAGGAGTATTGGATCAAGGCATCCCTGATGGATACAGAGGTCTACCTCCACACACTCAGCATTCTCCTAACCGTGCTCCTCTTCTGACTCACTACTGGATTCATCCTCTGTGGCCTGTGCAGCTGTGTCATGATTCTCTTCCTCCAATGGGTCCCCCATTGCCAATGCCAGATTGTGGAGAGCGCAGCATGCAACCACTATCAGTGACACCCGCTCTGGGGGGTATTGCAGTGTGCCCCCTGAACAACCCAGGCATCAGGAGCACATCCTGAGAAGACCTATCTCTATCACCGCCTTTGTGGAGGCATGGCTCCTGTTGTACCGCTGCTCTGCCTTTGTTCTTGGGTGGTGGAGAGGCATCATGAGCCACCTTTTCAATGGATATTGTCACCCGGCAGCCATCCATCCAGCCGGGCTGGAGCACTGAAGAGCCTCGGTGCCTGGGAGTGTCTCAGAATATAAGCGTCATGAGAGCTCCCTGGGTACCTTGCACAGACCTGCAGAATTTTCATCCTGTGGCACACTATCTGCACATTCATGGAGTGGAAGCCCTTCCTGTTGAAGGCACCGGGCTCACCTGCTGGCGCCTTGATGGCCACATGTCTGCAGTCTATTGCACCCCAGACGTGGGGGAAACCAGTAATCACTGCAAAGCCTCTGGCTCGCTCAGCCTGGCTGGCCTCATCCATACAGAAATGAAGGAAAGTCAATACCCACCTGAACAGAGCTTCTGTCACCAGCTTCACACGACTGTGGACAGCTGACTGGGAGACTCCACACAGATCCCCCACTGACCCCTGGAAAGAGCCGGAGGCATAGAAGTTGAGGGGCATTGTGACCTTCAGAGCCACTGGCATGGGATGTCCACCCACGCAGTCAGAGCCGATCTCAGGCCCGATCATCTGAGGAGGTCACGGTCTCCCTTGAGAGTTGAAGCTTCCTTCGGCATTGCACCTCGGATATACTGAGGTAGCTGCATCGCCGCCTGTAAACCCTGGCAGCAGGATAGTGGCGTCTTCTGTGGCTTTGGACTACCTGCTGTCTCTGCGCCCCTTGTACCTGCGCCTCTCCTCCCACAGGTCGCTCCCCTGGAAGCTGCATTGGGACACCTGGCCTCCTCTTCCTTCTGCCCCTCTCTTCCTCCTCAGAGAAAGTGCCTCCTGCGGAGACCACAATCCCCATTACTAGGGTAAGGGAAGGCTGTCTGATATCTAGAAGTGTCCACACGGTCTGAATCCTCAGGGGGCCTTGGAGACACCAATGAGTCCTGAAATAATGTGTGGAAATGCTAAGAATGGAGCTCTGAACAGAGATGAAGCTGCCAAGTACCAAGAAGCAAACAGGTGCAAACTATCTCCTAAGCTGCTCACCACTCACACTGGCAATGCTGCAGACCCTTTTTCTCCCACCCATGGATGAGGTTTTTGAAAATGTCAGCTGCCCGCCTGCCCGTTTTGCCTGTGCAACAAGTGTAAAATCTCACGGGCAATGCCAAATCACCATCAGTTGGGTTGTCATGGGCCTTAACTGGCCTCTTAATTAATGGCGGTCACAGCTCCAATTCCCATGTGCGCCCGCCAACCGAAATATCGCACGTCATTTTACGCTCGTTTGGGTCAGGCGCGTGCTCGCCCAACGAGCAGGAAATTCTGCTCCATGCCTATAATCTCCAAGCATCATAGTCCGATCATGCACAAAATGTAAGATTGATTCTCCTGGGCAAATAACAAAACACTAGCCTAGTGCCCACACGTGCAAGGCCTCACCTCCCCGCCCCCAGGCTCAGCTATCAGCTAACCCAACAAACTGTACAATGTGCATTTGCATTTGCAGCTCACCAGCAGCAGTCAAACAAGTCCCTAACTGAAAAAGGTTCAAGCTTCACAGTGCCAGATTTGAGCAAGCATCACAGCTACTCCATCGATCTTGTACCTGGTCAGCTCAGAAGTTGAAACTGATTCTCATTAAGTTCTGTTGCAAGATCATTTGATTAACCAGGAAAGATGGAATTTTATTTAATCTTTCCTTAAACTTAAGATTAAAATCCACAAATGCCTTATATCCTGAGATATATCTATTTATGTAAGTTTGTATATGGAAAAACAAGAATGTCATTTGATGTATATTACACGATGATCATCCATATTTAGGTGTCTGGGTAACATGCCTGATATTACCTCCAATGAAAATCTTAGAAATGACATTGGACAGCAAGTTAAAGAAATTGCTCCCTCATACAACCAGGCTGTATTGGTTTCATGGTCTTACTGGCAGCCTTCTGTTTCATGAGATGATAGTTTGCATCATGGTGGTCAACTCTGTATTAAACCTGGTGTACCTCAGGGGCCCCACACTAACACAGCAGTCTCTGTTGCATTTGCTGCAGGTGAAGACAGTGCGCCCGCTGCTCGACCAGCTGAACTTTCTGTTTTTGTTCCCTCTTCCAATGCCCCTCCAAATAGACAACCTCCAGAAGTAATGGCAATCGGCGACTGTGTCCTAGTTGCCCGTGTTGATGTCTGCCATCTTCATATCTTGCTTTTAGGTGCTCTTGTAGCGGACATATGGATGTCCAGCAGGTCGTGACCCAGTGGCCAGCTCACCATACAGAAAGTATTTGGAAATACAGTCATCATCCATCCAATGAACATTGATGAGCCATTGCAGACTTCATTGGCTTAGCAATGAGTGTTTGTTGATGGATTTAGCATGCTCCAGGATCTCTGAGTTGTGACCTTGTCCTGACAAGAGATACCGAAGATATATCTGAGACAGCAAAGGTGGAAACTGTTCAGCTTTATCTCCTGCCTAATACATAATGTCCAGGTCTCACCACTGTAGAGGCGTGCACTGTGGATGCTGGCTTAGTTGACTTGCAATTTGGTGTTCTCAGTCTGGTTGCTGCATAGACATAACAGCTGCAGCTTCTGTGATGTGTGTTGATTTTAGCATCAAATGACAGATTGCTGGTGATTGTGGAACATAGATACGTGAAGCTATCAACAGCCTCCAGCGTCACATTGTCAATGCTGATAGATGCTGGTATGGCAACATCCTGGACCATGATATTTGTCTTCCTGATGCTGATGGCGAAAAACTGTGGTGGATTATAATCTTAGCTCTTTTTGGGGGCAATCTTAGATTGGGCAAACCTTTCAGGTGATTCCCCTCAACCTTAGGCTGAGAAAGACAGATCCTAAAGATGCTAAATAAGTCTGAAAGATCATTCCATCTGTCCCCAAAGGAAAGTCTGCTGAGAGGATTGCCATGCTCCACATAGCCTCTTTAACAAGTTTCAGCCGAATTACCTATAGTGGTGGTATGTTAACAGTAGTTATGTTCAGCCCCTTCATGTTCCAAACATGATTTTGATCAATGTCAATTTCCAAGTAAGGACAGCCCTCTGTGATTCTAAGAAAGTTTATATAGCTGTTATTTTTCACAGATCTGGGCCTCACCAATACTAGGGAAGCCAAGCTGCAAGGACTCTTGGTCTGTGTTTTAAGATTAGAACATGGTTCTTAGGTTGGGTCAGCTTGTAAAAATTCCAGATGACTAGGCCTAGGATAATCAGTATAATTCATCTGATCAAATATTATGATGCCTTTCCTGACAGTTTGCAATAAAAAAGCTTACTCTGCAACTTTAGGTATGAATCTTTCTTATCAGGGATTCTCTTACTGCTATAAGGAAAGACTAGTCCCTTCATGCAGGAACCTGTGGTCAGGCATTGTGAACTATATTTACATTTCTTAAAATAATGAACCCTTTCAATTCTTTAACCTTTGATTTTTAGAAAAATAACTCTTCAAACTCTTCAATGTATAATATGCCCCCTCCCCATTATGGCCAGGTTCCTTTAAATGCTTTTTGTAGTAATCTGATATGTAATATACCTTTAAGACAAGTATTGTAATGTAAGGTCACATGATCTTAATACCCAATAGCAGAGTAGCGCGGGCTACCTCTCTGTGGGGGAGCCTTGAGTTAGTCACTGATGAATGAAGACAGAGTTTTATGTTGTAAGCACAGAAGTGTAGTTGCTGAGCTTAGTTTGTAAATAAACAGCATATGTTTATTCTAACAATGATCTCTAGATGTTCTCTGTCTCTGTACCAACACGGTCACCCCAGTATAAGCTTGCAACCCGGATCCTTTAGCCCAACAAACCTAAGGGCACTGGATCCAACAAACTAGTGACGAGAGTAAAAGCACGAAGAATCACAGAAAAAACTAGGTAAAAAGTGAGAAAGAACGAAGGAATCCAAAAGAGCTGAAATTGGGCTTACCTCACACCGTAGTAGTAAGTAAAAGAAAATTTCCTTCTGAGCGTCAAAGTGATCCCCTCACTTTGGGGAGGAGAAAAGGCATGCGATCCTTTGGTCCAGGTGTGGGAGTAAGACATATGGACTGATATGGAACCTGTTGGCGCCCAATGCCCCAGACTCCAAAAGTCTTGATGATTTAATGAGCCTCATAAAGAATCATTATCAGCCCAAGCCGTCGGTGACGATGCCACAGTTTAAGTTTAACTCAGGAAATAGAGCTGTGGGGGAGACAGTGGCTTGTTATGTGGCAAGTCTGAAGCAATTAACAGAATATTGCGAGTTTGGTACATCTATCAATGATATGCTTAGAGGTCATTTGGTGTGCATATAAACAAAAATGGAATACAGAAGAGATTATTTGCTGAAAAAATCTAGATTTTCGGAAGGCATTGGAAATCGCTCTTGCAAAGGAAGGTGCAGTGCGAGACTCAGAAGCCATTCGAGGAGCACAAAATGGTGCCGTCCTTCATGTTGGGTGGGGAGCTTCAACGACAAAGAAAGCAAAAGTGCAGAGCTTTGTTCCGAAGCAGGAAGCAGCCACCGCTAGCAGACAAATTAAAAGGGATAACTCAGCAGCAAGAACAAGGCATAATAGTGACTGAGGTGGAAGCAGACAACCCTGGACTGAATCCCAGTTTAAAAAGATCGAATGTTTCTTCTGCCATTGTAATATACACTTCATTAGACATTGTAAAGACAGAATTAGGCAGACTTCCAGACAAAAGCAAAAACTCAATGAGATAAACAGTGTTGAAAAGCCTGAAGTAATAGATGCCGATAACTATTCGCTATATAATTTAAAGATAGGAAGAACAGAGCCTATCTATATAACCATGAGAGTGAATGAGAAGCCTATCAGAATGGAGGTGGATACTGGTGCAGCTACTACAGTGATTGGTGAGCATACTTTCAAATACCTGAATCATGGAGAACGTAAGCTGAATTTAGAAGAAACTGATGAAAAATTTAAAACCCACACAGGAGAAGACACAAGCCAAGGGTGTATGTAAAGTCAAAGTACATTATGGAGGTCAAACAGAGAGATTGCTCTTGATGGTAGTAGTAGGTGAGGGACCCAGTCTCCTTGGTCAAAACTCGCTGAAAGAAATTAAATTGGAATGGACTGAAATCTTCACCTGAGAACTAATGGGCTGTCACAACTGCTACAAAAATATGCCTCAGTTTTCAAAAAAGAACTTGGAAAAATTGAAGGGCTACAAGCAAAAATTCATGTAAATCCATAGGCAACATCAAGATTCATGCAGCTAAGACCAGTACCTTATGCGATGCAGGATAAGGTAGACGCCAAACTGGACAGATCAGAAAACCTGTGAGTGATACAACCAGTATAATTTTCAGAGTGGGCAGCACAAATTGTACTTGTTCTCAAACCTGACCGAAGCATTAGAATATGTGGGGACTACAAATTAACAGTTAACAAAGTGGCAAAATTGGATAGACACCCCATACCTAAAATAGAAGATTTACACACTAAGCTGACAGGTGGAATGACCTACATGATAGATATGAGTCATGCCTACCAGCAACTGGAATTAGAAAAGGCACCCCAGAGGTTTGCCATCATAAATACACACAAGGGATTGTATCAATACAATCATTTACCTTCTGCTTGCACCATATTCCAAAGAACCATGGCAAATTTATTACAGGGATTGCCCCATGTGGTAGTTTATTTGGATGACGTTTTCATGACTGGACTCACCGAACAGGAACATCTGAAGAACTTGGAAGAGTTTCTAAAATGTTTTGCGGAGGTTGGAGTGAGATTGAAGAAGGAAAAGTGCACATTTCAGGTAAAGGAGGTAACTTACCTAGGTCACAAGGTAGATTTGCAAGGTCTACATCCAATCTTCTGAAGACGAGTCATCTGGACTCAAAACGTTAACTCGGTCTTTCTCTCCACAGATGCTCTCAGACCTGCTGAGTTTTTCCAGCATTTTTTGTTTTTGTATACCCTCTATAGCCTCAGCTGGAGTACAAAGATGGGCATTGATCTTAGCACTGCACGAGTATACTTTTATTCATAGACCCGGAAGTCAAATTGCAAATGCAGATGCACTCAGTCGATTACCCTTGCAAGTAAAAGATGAGAATGTTCCAATTCCTCAGGAATTCATTTTGTTGCTCAACTTCCTGGGCTCATCACTGATATGTGCTAAACAAATTACGGATTGGACGAACCGAGACCCAGTCTTATCCAAACTGAGGAATCAAGTTCTTCACGGTTAGTCACAAACACAAGAATCTGACTAAATGAAACCGTGGGGAGGATTTTTCCCTCATTGGGCGGGCTCGGCGGGAGCGGCTGGGAAGCTGACCACTGCCTGCGATTGGGAATGGACCTCGATTTCATGCTGGCGGGCCAATTAAGTTGGGGGGGGCTCGGGGGGTGTGGCGTGGGGAGGAGGGCGAGACTGCAAGTTCGTGCATGTGCGCGGGTGCACGCTGGATAAGCTTCCTGAGGCACAGAGCTGCCTCAGGGAGATGAAGAGCTTAAAGCATTAAAAATAAAGATTTTAAAGATGTTATAAAACATGTCCCCTCATATGACTGTCACATGAGCAGGGACATGTTATAAATGAAAGGTTAAAATTTTAATTTTATTTTTATTTGCTGTTGGAAACCTCATCCCGCCCGTGGATGAGGTTTCCAAAAAAAATGCAAAGGCCACTTGGCCTTTTCGCCTGCCCACCAACTGTAAGGCTGGATGGGCAGTGAAAAATGTCTTTCAGTTATAACTTTAATGGCCTTAATAGGCCTTTTAATTGTTGGTGAGCGCGCTACCAACTGCAGCGCGTGCCCACCAACCGAAATATCTCGCAAGTGCGCGATGAGGCGGGACGCTCACCCGACATCATCACGCATCACTTTACACTCGGTCGGGTCGGGCACACGCCCGCCCAACAAGCTACAAATTCTGGCCTGTATTTCCAGAGAAGATACGAGTTAACCAGCCAAGACGGTATTTTATTGGGGGGATCTCAGGTGATTGTTCTACCAAAAGGACGAAAGCTATTGTTATCTGGACTTCACAGTGCACATCCCGGAATTTCCAAAATGAAGGCAATAGCACGTAGCTATATGTGGTGGCCGGGAATGAATGGAGAAATAGAAAACTCAGTGAGAAGTTGTTTGCAGTGTCAACAAGTGCAAAACGTACCTACAACAGCTCCATTACACCCCCGGGAGTGGCCAGGAAGACCATGGGTATGAGTACACATCGATTATGTGGGACCTTTTATGGGAAAAATGTTTCTACTTATCATAGACGCCCATTCAAAGCGGATGGACATATACAATGTGAGGTCACCCACATCTTCAGCAACAATAGACAAAGCTTCACCAGAAATGGATTACCTGAAGTGCTAGTATCAGACAATGGAACAGCGTTCAAGTGCTGAATTTAACTGATTTACAATCCTCAATGGTATCGTTCACGTGAAGACATCTCCATACCACCCTTCTTCCAACGGACCCGCCGAACGAGCAGTTCAGACATTCAAACCTGGTATGAAAAAATTACCTGGAGATTCGACAGCGATGAAATTCGCATGTTTTCTTTTCCATTATGGAACCACCCCTCATTAAACAACAGGTGTCACACCCGCAGAATTGTTGATGAAGCGCTGTCTCCAGTCAAGACTAAGCCTAATGATGCCAAGCTTGAGGGGGATGGTAGAAGGAAGGCAGGAAAATCATCAAATAGGACATGATTGTCACAGTCGGGAAAGAACATTTAACGTGGGAGAGAAAGCATTTGTAAAATAGGTTTGGGAAGTTCCAGCATGGTTGTTTGGTGAAATAAGTGCTGTAACGGGACCACTTTCTTACCAAGTGAAAAACCGGAAATCAAATAATGAGACGCGTGGATCACATGCAAAGAGGAGAAATCAAATATCCAGAAGTGATTCCACCAGTGTTAGAGGCTGAATCAACTTTCCCTGTTGAAAGAACTCAGCCAAGTACAAATGCATTTGAAGGACCGACTTTATGTGAAATAGTTGAAGAAGCAAATTTACAGATACCTGCTGCAGTACCTGAAACTCAGGCAACTTCAATAAGGGAGACTCCAAAGCAGACTTCAGAAGCTGTAGAGCTGAATGTTCTACATGCATAAGGAAACCCCCAGAGAGACTGACTTTGTAAATAATTGATCTGCATAAATAACTTGATGTATTGAAAAATTGTAAAATTATTTTTCAGTAAAGGGGGAGGGATGTCATAATCTGATATGTAATATACCTTTAAGACAAGTATTGTAATGTAAGGTCACATGATCTTAATATCCAATAGCAGAGTAGCATGGGCTACCTTTCTGTGGAGAGTTTTGAGTTAGTGACTGATGAGTGAAGAGAGTGTTTTATGTAGTGAGCACACAAGTATAGCTGCAGTGTTTAGTTTGTAATTAAACAGCATGTGTTTATTCTAAAAACGATCTCCTGATGTTCTCTTTCTCTGTACTAACTCGGTCACCCCAGTATAAGCTTGCAACCCGGATCCTTTAGCCCAGCAAACCTAAGGGCACTGGATCCAACTGTCTTCCTTCACAAAACTCCTTGCAGGTGTGAGCGAGTCTGTCCATTTTCCACTGAAGGTGTTCCTCAGTATGGAATATTAATGTGGCAGCATTAGTGTGGAGCTACTCTGTGATGAGAACTTGACACACTTCTGTCTTGGAACTCAGGCAGGCAAGGTTGAACAGCTTCCTGTCAGTGCTGGACTGTGAGTAGTCACATCTGTAGTTCTACTGAAGGCATATGACAGCACCAAAGAGAAAAGTATGCCAAAAAATGCCACCACCAGAATGCAACCCCATTTGACCCCACTGCAAATCTCCCAGGATTCTGAAGTTGCCCCATCAGAGCTCTCAAGTTGCCCATCATGTTGTTATGGAAAGGGGAGATCACATTGAGCAGCTCTGGCTCAGTCAATTTTCTCCAGCAGCTTAAACAGAACATCTCTGCTCAAATGGTCGAATGTCTTGGTGAAGTTGGTGAAACCAATATATCATGGTCTCCTCTGTTCAATGCATTTCTCTTGCAGCTGTTAAGCTGAAGGAATCATGTCAATTGTGGATCTTCCAGTTCTGATATCACACTTTGAGGTAGATGCATTCTGCCAAGATCTGCAGTCTGGCAAGGGCAACACAGACAAATACTTTCCCCATGATACTCAGCAAGAAGATGCCTTGATAGTTGTTGCAGTCACTGCGGTCGTCCTTGTTCTTCTACAGGGCCACAACCTTTGTACCACACATAACATGAGGCACTAACCCCTCCCTCCAGCAGAGACAGAGAACTTTGTACAGATACTGCTGGAGTGCCAATTTCCTGTGCATAACGAGTTCAGGCAGTATAGCATCATCATCTGAGTACTGTCAATGCCAAGTGGGTGAATAGCTTTGCTAAGCTCTACTACTGTGGGGTCAATATCAAGCGCTTCCATGACAGGCAGGCTTTCTGGTGTCCACAGCACCATCACTCACCGTGGTTTTCCTAAAGTACAACTCAAGGTGGTGTTCCACTCACTTCCCCACCTGTTTATTGCAGTCAGCTGACTGCAACTCCCCTGACCTCCCCTCAATGGAACTGTTTTCTATGCTGATGGACCTGTTGCCTTTTTGATCCCATTACACATGCCTCTAGCATTCCCTATGTCGAAGGACATCTGGGTATTCTGGCAAAGTTATAACTAGTAGTCATCAGTGCACTGCCTAGTAGTCTATCAGACTTTACCTTGAGCAGCTCCTAGTACATTAAGAATTTTCTCACCCAGATCTCTCTTGTAATTAATGAGAGCAGATCACTTGGTTTCAATGACAGGTTCCATTACAGCAATGTTAGACTCGAGCCAGTCAGTGTTTTTCCACTCTTGTTTCCTGGTCTAACAAGAGAGGAAATGTGGATCTAACATTTTTAACATAAGAAATGGACATTACACCATTCTGAATACATGCACTGAATTTATGCATCAAATTGGTTAATTCATGCTGGCTAAAAGTTTCATAAGGGTTAGCCTGTCCATCTGTCAGTGTGAGGCAAGGGGCAGAATTTTACGGCCCTGTTTCGGCAGGAACGGGGCCGTAAAATGCGGCGAGCCGTTATAAATCCCATTGAATATAAAATCCCGCTGTCGTAAAATTCTGCCCAAGATGTCAGAATTTTCAGCTGTGGACAAATTCAATCAGTTATAAAGAGGAAATTTCTTAAAGGAAGCTGGAAGGAAGGAAGGTGCTTTTGTAGAAATACAATAGCCATGTATGCTGTGATCAAATCAGTATAAGAATGTGTTTCAGAGTCACATGAGAGGACAAGTTTCATTACATTTTTCTGCTCTTTATTATTTTTTAAAATATCTCTTCATCTCCCTCAGGCAGCTCTGTGCCTCAGGGAGATCATTCTGCGCTCTCTCCCGCGCATGTGTGAAGTTTGCGCTCAGCCTGCTCGCACTCCCCCCCACCCGCCCGCACAGGCAGCGCTTAGTGCTGTTGCTTGTGTATCACACTGGGTGGGCCTTAATTGGCCCGCCCGTGTAAAATTGTGGTGCACTGCCGACCATGGGTGGCAGTCGGCTTCCCGACTGCCCTCACTTGCCCCCATGATCCCCCAGGCCTAGGGCAAAATTCTGCCCTATGTCTTCAGTTTAAACCATTAAATTACAATTTCCAGTTAACAATGTTTTTGGGGGGATTTATTTAGTAAGGGGGTTATGCTTTGTTGGTAACCTAACACTGTGCAGCTGAAGTGAATGAATATTGCCAAGCAGCCATTTAATCAGTGCTCAATGTTTTTACTATTCATTCTTACAAAATGCACATTGACGGCAAGACTAATGTTCATTGCTATTCCTAATTGCCGTTGAAAAGCTGGTACTGAGCCACTTTTCTGGAACCACAACAATACGTGTTCTGAAGGTATGCCCATTTCACTGCTAGGTAGACACTCCCAGCATTTTCACCCAGAGATGATGAAAGAAAGGTGATAAATTTCAAAGTTGGGATGGTGTGTGACTTAGATGGAAACTCAGAGTTGATGGTGTTCCCATGCACCTGCTGCCCTTTTTGGAGGAACTTGCTGATTTTGGGGTTGCTGCCAAAGATCTTTGGTAAGTTGGTGCATCCTATACATGTCACATTTTACAGCCATGATAAGCCAGTGGTAGAGGGAATGAATGCCTCAGCTGGTGATAGAGGACTACCCTGCCCTGAATGATGCTGTGCCTATTGAGTATTGCTGCATCTTATCCAGGAAAGTGAACAGTATTCTATCACAATAACTAACTTGTGCCTTGTACATATGGAGAGGCTTTATGCAGATGGCTAGTCACTTACTACAGAATATCCAGCCTCTGAACTTTCTTCTAGCCATGGAATTTATGTGGCTGGTCCAGTTCAGTTTCTGGTCAAAGATGATTCCCAGGTAGTTATTGGTGTATAATTTGGTGAGGGTAATTCCACTGGATGTCAATGGGAGGTGGCTAGGCTCTCTCTTGTAAGAGATCGTCATTGTTTGGCACTTACATTGCATGAATGTTACTTGCCATTTATCAACACAAATGAGGATGTTGTCCAGATGGATGTTGCATGTAGACGTGAACTCCTTCATTATCTGAGGAATTGTGAATGGAACTGAACATTGTGTAATCCCTCAAAAAACTGTTGTGTTTAGGCCAATTGAAAAAGTTCAAAACCTGGATTGATAAATGTTTGTAAAGCAAAGATACTGAGGGTTATTGAACCAAGGGTGAGCAATTGAAATTAAGATAAAGATCAGCCATGATCTAATTAGATGGTGGAACAGACTTGAAAGGCTGAATAACCTACTCCTGTTCCTATATTTCTATAACATATTGCTAGACGCCTCTGGTTGGAATTCACATTCAACTATAGTTGGCAATACAACAGGATTTATACAACTGGAAATAATATGGAATGAAGCATAAAAAGATGTTCCCATGTGCCAATGGGCCATCTTGTTATCACCTAAAAGAAACTAAAAAAGTTAAAGTAGGCATAATAGGACTTCAGAAACATTTCCCACAAAAGGAACAGTAGTCTTCTGTTCAGTAGCATAGTCTTCTGTTCAGTTTCCAATCTAACAATGCTGCCTGTGAATAGGGAAATCAGAGGGAAAAATCATTTCTAAGTTGCCAAGTGTCTCCTGACAGCTGGCAGTCTAGCAAATTGGCAATGGCATGGGATCATGCTCTGTGGTAGATAAAAAAAGAATAGAATTGCATGAAAAAGGAAGAAACTTGCTCCAAAAAAACACATTAAACAGTAAAACAAAATATCATGGTAAAGATAAAATGAAATGGAACCAATTTACTGACATCTTCCTCATACATCTGTCACATTAAAATGGATAGAAATGGATACTTTCCCTGCGAAGCACTGAAATTGAGAATTCTTTTCATTCTTTCATAGGTTGTGGATGTCATTGGCAAGGTCATCATTTGTCGTCAATTCCTAATTGTCTTTGAGGAGGTGGTGGCACAGTCTCCCTGGTGCAGGTACACCTATAGTGCTGTTAGGAAGGGAGTTCCAGGATATTGATCCAGTGATAGTAAAGAAGCAGCGATATAGTTCCAAGTCAGCAATATGTGTGACTTGGAGGGAATTTGCAGGTGGTGGTGTTCCCATGAATCTGCTGCCCTACACATCTATGTTAAATAAAGAAACCCTACTTCCCCAATAAAGGACTGGGTGCTGCATAATGTAAATATCAACATGTGTATAAAATCTACTGGTTGACAGGATGCCAGTGATTTAATGTACGATACATATAAATTGGAATTGAAAATTAGCAAGCCAAACATTAATAGAACATGGGCTGTCTTTAAAGGGGGGATAGTTTGGGTACAGTCATGAGGGGATCAGGTAAGGCAAATGAATCCAAAGCTCGCTGGATGATGAAAGAGATAGAGTAAAATGAAACAAAAAAGGTGCATATGACAGACGTCGGGTGGATAATACAATTGAGAATCAGGCTGAATATAGAAAGTTCATAAGGGAAATGAAAAAGAAAATAAGAGAAGCAAAGACAGAGTATGAGAAGGGACTGGCAGTTAACATTAAAGAGAAACCAAAAGTCTTCACTAGGCACAAAAATACTAAAAGGGTGGTTAACAAAAAGTAGTGGGGCCAATTGTGGATCTAAAAGGGGATTTACGCATGAAGGCAGTGAGCATGGCTGACATATCAAAAGAGTACTTTGCATCTGTCTTTACCAAGGAAGAAGATGCTGCCCAAGTCATAGTGAAAGAGGAGGCAGTTGAGACGCTTGATGGGATGACTATTGATAAAGAGGAGTCATTAAATGGGCTGACTGTACTTTAAAGTTGGTAAGTCAGCAGGAGCTGATGAAATGCATCCGAGAATACTACAGGAAGTAAGGATGGAAATTGCAAACGCACTGGGCATAATTTTTCAATCTTCCTTCGACTCAAGGATGGTGCCAGAGGACTGGAGAATTGCAAATGTTGAAACCCTTGTTCAAAAAAGGATGCAAAAATAACCCCAGCAATTATAGGCCAGTCAGTTTAACCTAGGTGTTGGGAAAGCTTTTAGAAACCATATTTCGGGACAAAGTTAAGTTAATTGGACAATTGTGGATTAATTAAGGAAAGCCAACACAGATCTGTTAAAGGAAAACCATGCTTATTTAACTTGCTTGAGTTTTTGATGAGATAACAGACAGGGTGGATGAGGTTCATGCAGTTGATATGGGGCAGAATTTTACAGCCCTGTTTCGGCGGGAATGGAACCGTAAAATGCGACGGGCCGTTATAAATCCTGTTGACGACAGCGGGAACATAAAATCCCGCTGTTGTAAAATTCTGCCCATGGTGTACCTGGACTTTCAAAAGGCTGTTGATAAATTGCTAAGTTGATAAGCTGATAAAAGGCTTGTGAGCAAAGTTAGAGCTCATGGAATAAAAGGGACAGTCATGGCATGGATATGAAATTAGCTGAGTAACAGGAAACAGAATAGTGGTGAACAATTGTTTTTCAAACTGGAGGGAGATATATAGTGAGGTTCTCCATGGGTTGATATTAGGACCACTGCTTTTCTTGATATGTATTAGTGAACTGGACTTGGACATAATTTCAAAGTTTGCAGCTGACACAAAACTTGGAAGTACTGTGAAATGTGAGGAGGATAACGTTAGACTTTAAGAGGACATAGACAGGCTGGTGGAATGTATGAACAATGGCAGATGAAATTTAATGAAAAGAAGTATGAAGTAATTCATTTTGGTTGGAAAAATGAACAGAGGCAACAGAAAATAAAGGGTACAATTCTAAATGAGGTACAAGAGCAGAGAGACTTGGGGTATATGTGCACACATCATCCAAGGTGGCAGTGAAGGTTGAGAAAGCTGTTAATAAAGCATACAGGATCATTGGCTTTATTAATAGAGGCATAGGGCAGAATCGTCTATGCCTGCTGGTGTCAGGCGTGTTTGGTGGGGTGAGTGGACAATAGGGCGAAAAGGACAAAAAACAGTTTCACGACGTTGTAAAACCAGTTTGCAATCGTCTGCTCAGACTGTCGATGGCAGGCCGTGTTTCCCATCATCAGACATTGGGAATCTCGTTGTAATACATCAGCATATCATTATAAGGCTAGTCTGCTGGACTCATTCCCCATGCTGGATTGTCCACCCACGTCGACATGATTGCATGCCGATGTGTTTCATAACAGCATATAAAAGGCATGCACTTGGCAGGGTGCACTTTGAGGGGAACTCGGAAGTGAGTGCATAGTGACATTGTGGAGCACTCGTGAGGGACGCCCTGTTGGACTTCAAGGTTGAGGCGCGTTGGAGGGGGGCAAAGGTTGCCCTGTGGTTGAAGATAGCACACATGCATGTGTGGAGGGTTGGGCGGGGGAGGCAGCCACGCATTAGGGACGCCTTGTATAAAGTGACCATTCCTCAGTAGCTGAGACAGTTCAGGTGCAGCCGTATTGATATGATTGGAGTTGGGCCTCTAGCTTATCTGCCCAGTAACGCAACGCAGAGGAATGAAAGTGCCATCAAGTGCTCCAGAGTTTTTCGCCCCTTGGGCACAGACTGCAAATTAATGAGCATTTTAGTGGACTGCAGAACAGTTGGGCGACTGGGCACGTTGTACAATCTCCTTGCTAAAGCTGGCCATGGAGCAGTCACTGGTGGAGGTGCTCACAGCCCCTTACAATGTCATCATCCCGGTTTGGACCAGTCTCCTCATGGTTTAAGCTAACAGTGCAACTTTACAGTGTGGGTTAGGAGAATGCCTGTGCCTGAGCTGAGAGCACAGCACGCAGTCCAATGGGCAAAGCTGCTGCCAATCGGTCAGGTGGAGTGGATCGGAGATGGGTGGGGTTTCGGGCAGCCATGCAGTGCACTAAACTCTGGACTTCCAAGTGGTGGCCAGCACTCTCTGGCATGCATTAAGGGGCCTTCAGACTTAACCAAGAGAGGCTCTGAGAACACCCAAGCTAACCCACACATCTCTCTCTTTCATCCTGCAGGAGGAGTACATCAGGATCATGGAGCCTGGTGACCCAGCTGCAAGCCCCCTGGTGTACAGAGAGCAAAGACGATGGAGAAGAGAGTGACGGAGACGCCTGGCTGCGCCGAGGGAGGAGCAGCACCCTCTGGAAGAAGGGGCGGCTAGGGCTCCCACACACGGTACCAAAAAGCCACAGGGAGCCATCACTGGTCAGCACCCAGCTAGACCCAGGGTCTATAGACACCACTTTTCATTCCTGCAGATGACCGAGAGCCAGTGCAGCCGAAGACTGCGCATGTCTAGGGAACTGATCAGTCACTTCTGCCAGCTACTGCAGGATTTGGTGCCACGGGGACATGGGAGCATCCACTGCCAGTGGCTGTGAAAGTGACAGCGGTGTTCAATTTCTACGCCAGTGGCTCCCTTCAGAACTCCACACGTGATATCTGTGAAATATCACAAGCCTCCACCCATAAATGCATCCTTGCTGACTCCTTGAAAAGGGGTAGCTGGACTGAGACCGAGCTGCCCCACACCTCTCTCTGTATACACTGTTGGAAGCTAACTGATGTGTCAGTGATGGAGTTCAGCACGCATAGCAGTTCAGGAGTGATGTCCTGGGCCAAGGTCTTTATGGCAGCTGCCATCCTATCAGTTTAACCTTGGTGCATTGGAATGCCGGTGCTATCACCTCAGCCTGAAGGCAGATGGACTCCTCCATTGTGCCTTGCAATCTGAGGAGTGCAGCGGACATCCATTCCTGATGTTCCCGACCTTGCCTTTGCAGCTCCAGCAACTGTGACATGACCGAGTCCAGAGGCTCCTCATTTGACTCAGACCAGCAGATTTCTCGCCTCCAGCAGTCCTCTTAATACCGGACACCTTGGAAGTCCCTGCCTCTGCCTGCTGTGGATCAGACAGTGCAATGTTCTCACCGGATTGTGATCCCGGGGATACTCTAAAGCTAGGTCCCACCGAGGTGTGTGTCTCTGTGCTGGTGGAGGGTGTGGGTGAGCGCTATGATGGGACTTCAAGGAGGATGCCTTCAGATTCCTCTTCAGAGGTTTCTCTGGGGCTTGATTGGAGGCCCAAGACCATGGGTTCCGTTGGCTGTTTGGCAGATGTGCCTATAAAGGCAAGGAGAGATAATTAGTGCATGGCAGTGGCCTGTGAAAGAGGACACATCACTCACAGCATGGTTGTCTGATGGATGTTGCGCTGCTGGATCCTCACTTGGCAGAGCAGCGCCAACCTCACCGTCAGCACAGGAACGGTCCAGGTCGTCACCGGCCAGCTGGATGGCTCTGTTTTCGAAGCCTGTGAGCACTTTGATTTCAGGCATCCCTCCACCTCTCCCTCTTGGTGTGTACCAGCTTGTCCTGCATGAATAGAGATGGAGATAGCATAAGCACGATGCCTGCCAGGCTAGATGATAAGTGTGCCTGGCATGTGTGGGTGGTGAGTGGTGCCATGGATGGATGAGGACAATGATGGTGAGTGTGAGAGAGTGAATGGTGATGTCCCTTGAACTGGCAGTGAGTGCGGGCCCTGTGGATGTGTGATGGGTTTGTGACTGTGTGAGTTGAAAGTGATGAGAACAGTGGCTTACCCTGTTGGAACAGAGGAGATTATTCATCCTCTTGCAGCACTGGGTTGCTGTCTTCTTTTGCAGGACATTGGTCCTGACCACCGATGCCATCGCCTCTCAAGCCAGATTGGTGAGGTTACTGCCTATCCTGCGACCAGAGTTGGGGTAGAGAACATCACGGCGAGCCTCCACTGCGTCCAAAAGGTGCTCAAAGGACGCGTCATTGAACCTGAGGGCTGCAATCTTTTTGCCTTTCAGAGCCATATCTTCTTTGCAGCAGTCGTGGGTTAGAAGCACTGAGAGGTGTGCGCATGGCTGCACTTTAAATATGGCACCCATCGTGATGAAGCATGGTGATGGCATGGCGGGCGAATGACAGCCCACCCGTCATTGAAACACGGTGTGTTTCCCGGAATGCATAACTAATGTCTGGGGTGATACAGCGTGAAAAACCACCATTGCAGCCTGCTACCGCACTTAGTGCAAATCTGGGATGGTTCCACCCATAGAGCACAAAAGCAAGTAAGTTATGATAAACAAAAACAGAAAATGCTGAAAAAATTCGGCAGGTCTGGCAGCATCTGTGGAGAGAGAAACAGAGTTAATGTTTTGAGTCCATATGACCCTCCTTCAGTGAAGTTATGATAAACCTGTATATAACACTTGTTTGGTTTCAGCTGGAGTGATGTGTCCAGTTCTAAGCACCACACAGGAAGAGTGTGAAGGCATTAGAGAGAGTGCAGAAAAGATTCATGAGAACAGTTCCAGGGATGAGGAATGTCAGTTACGTAGATAGATTAGAGAAGCTCGCCTGCCCTCCTTAAAGAAGAGTAGGCTGAGAGGAGATTTGATAGAGGTGTTCAAAATCATGAGGGGTCTGGACAGAGTAGATTGGGAGAAACTATTCCCATTGGTGGAAGGTTTCAGAACCAGAGGGCGGAGATTTAAGGTGATCGGCAGAAGAAGCAACACATGAGGAAAGATATTTTTATGCAGTTAGTGTTTAGGATCTAGAATGCCCTACTTGAGAGTGTGGTAAAGGAAAATTCAATCGCAGCTTTCAAAAGAGACTTGGATAATTATCTGAAGAGAAACAAATTGCAGGACTACAGGGGGAAGTGGGACTAGGTCAGCTGCTATTGTCGAGGGCAGGCACAGATACAACAGAAGAATTGGCCTCCTTCTTCACAGATTTGCACAGTGTTTCCTTCAATTTGATGCTATCTTTAACTTTCTTATTTAGCCACGGATCATGCATCCTTCTCCTAAAGTCTTTCCTTCTCATGAGGATAAACCTTTGTTGAGAGTTATTGAATATCTCCTCTTGGGGAAGATGTACTCTATGCTCTAAGGATAACAAATTGTATACTGTACTATTTAAAATATTGCATTTATGATTTCATTGAAAATAGTTGAAAAGTATCTATTTTGTTAATTTTCTTATGGACTAAGATTACAAGAATGTTGCTGTATAGGGTTTTGGAACATCCTGAGTTTTGAAAAGTGATATATAAACATAAATCTTTCTTTCCTTTAAGAAGAACTAAAGTTGAGATCTGAAAGGACATTGTGCTACCAAGCTGACGGATAATTATAGGCACACTACCAAGTCTTGACATGTCTGAAAAGGCAGAGGATTTACCATCCATAATCAGGCATTATTCCAGGATAAATAAAACACATTATCAGACTGCCGCTTAAACTTAATTCTTGAAATCTGCAAACATTAAATGTAGGAAGATAAATCGAGTAGCATTTAATCTTGAGTCAGGGCACAGCTGAAAAAGTGCTAGAGATAATGTCAAAGGGTGATTGACATATAGTACAGACATTAGAAATGGTCTTAGTTTTGTATTCTGACTCTGTCTAGATGCTAAAGGCTTTCTCAGTCCGGAAAGCAAAAAGAAAAAGAATTCTAAGAGGAATACTTTTTGTTCAGGCAATGCCCCATTTTTAGAGAAGAAAAAATTAGACTCAGGAGAATTGTGATTGATAGTTTCTGTGACTACCTGCCTTGTAAAGCAGAGGCACTGACGTCAGGCTTTCTCTGATGTGTTCAAGTAAATATTAAGTATTTTTAAATGTGATTCTGGAATGAAGGTGATGGCATGCATATCCTTTAGGTCCAATCACATTTTCTTTTCCATCACAACCTCATCTAAATCATGCAACATAATGGGCACAAATAAAGGAATTCCAATTGTCAGAATTAATATTTTTGCTTCTGCTGTAGAACATAGCACATCTCACAATAGGGGACATACTGAGTAATGTGTTTGATACACAACCCAGCTGTCAGCCTGTGCAACAGGCACATTACCCACTGAGTCCAGTATTGAGATGTACGTTCCTGATGTGCAATGCTGAGCTGCAGACAGCAGTAGGACATAATATGCAAAGGAAAATGTAGAATTAAGTGGAGGGGTGATTTCACAATTTGAGCATGTGAGTATACCACCCATGATTTTCCTACCATTAAAACGAATAGACAAAAAACCAGTAAGGAACAACAGGGCTTCCTGACCTGTGTGACCCATTAGCATCTTCCCCACTAGGAGTACCAAATTGTGGAAACATCCCTTAAGCTATCAAACAACAACAACTTGTACATACACAGAATTTTTAAAGTAACAAAACATCCAAAGGAACTTCACAGGAGTGCTATAAAGCAAAGTTTGACACCAAACCAGAGAAGGAGGCATAGGAGCAGAGCACCAAATGTTTGGTTAAACAGGTAAGTTTTAAAGAGCGCTCTAAAGTAGGAGAGACAGGTGGAGAGGCTTACGTAGGGACTTCCAGAGCTTAGGGCCATGACAGCTGAAAGCACAACCACCAATGGTGGAAGATTCAAACCAGGTTTGTGCAAGAAGCCAGAATTAAAGGTCCACAGGGGGTGAGCTGAGTTTCCCACTATCAGGATGCAGGTGTAAGGAGGAAAGATGGGCTGAATGCATCCAGTATATACCTTTAGAGCCCTGCTTGTGGGCCAGGAAGAACAGTTGTTTCCTAGAGACCCAACAAGCAACCCAGTAAACCATCCTCCCGTGACTTGTTTGCTGTCCCGTCCATCATCACCCCCCACAACCAACACCTTCAGACCCCTGCACACTATCTGTTTTAGTAGTGCTGAGGACTTGTGCCTCAGAACTAGCTGTACCCCTAGCCAAGCTGTTCCAGAACAGCTACAACACTGGCATGTATCTGGCAATATAGGAAATTGAGTGAGTACATCCTATCCACAGAAAGCAGGACAAATAAAATCCGTCCAATTCACACCCCATCAGTCTCCTTTCCATCATCAGCAAAGCGATGGAAGGTGTCATTCACAGTGCTGTTATACAGCACTTACACAGCAATACCTTGCTCACTGATGTTCAGTTTGGGTTCAGCAGTGCCACTTCAGCTCCTGACCTCATTACAACCTTGGTCCAAACATGGACAAAAGAGCTAAACCTCGCGAGATGAGGTGAGAATGACTGCCCTTGACATCGAGGCAGCATTTTACTGAGTTTGTTATCAAGGAGCCCTGACAAATTTGAACTCAATGGAAATCAGGAGGAAAGCTCTCCACTTGTTGGAGAGATATCTAGCACAAAGGAAGATGGTTGTGATTGTTGGAGGCCAATCATCTCAGTCCCAAAACATCACTGCAGGAGTTCCTCAGGATAATGTACTAGGCCTAACCATCTTCAGTTGCTTCAGTGACTTTCTCTTCATGATAATGTCAGAAATGGGGATGCTCAGCAACAATGTTTAGCACCATTCACTAAATCTCAGATAATGGAGCAGTCCATGCCCACAATCAGCAAGACCTAGGCAACATTCAGGCTTGGACCGATAAGTAGCAAGTAACATTTGTGCCACATAAGTGATAGGCATCTCCAACGAGAGAGAACCTAACCATCTCCCCTTAACATTCAATGACATCACCATCGCTGAATGCCCCACTATTAACTGAACTGGACCAGCCATATAAATACTGTGGCCACAAGAGCAGGTGAGAGACTGGGAATTCTATACCGAGTAACTCACCTCCTGACTCCCCAAAGCTTGTCCACCATCTACAAGAGACAACTCAGGAATGTGATGGAACTCCACTTGCTTGGATGAGTGCAGCTCCAGTAACACTCAAAAGGAGCTTGACATCATCCAGCACAAAGTGGCCCATCTTTTTTTTTATTCATTCACAAGATGTGGGCTTCACTGGCTGGGCCAGCATTTATTGTCCATCACTAGTTGCCCTTGAGAAGGTGGTGGTGAGCTGCCTTCATGAACCACCGCAGTCCATGTGGTGTAGGTACACCCACAGTGCTGTTAGGAAGGGAGTTCCAGGATTTTGTTTGGCACCAGATCCATCACCTTAAACATTCACTCCTTTCACCACCAGCACACTGTGGCAGCAGAGTGTATCATCTACAAGATGTACTACAGCAACTTGCCAAGCTTCCTTGGACCGCACTTTCCAATCCTGTGACCTCCATTGCCTAGAAAAATAAGACACCTGATGCCTGGGAAGATCACCAGCTTAAGCTCCCCTCCAAGTCACACACCATCCTGAATTGGAACTCTATCACCATTCCTTCACACACCATCCTGAATTGGAACTATATCACCATTCCTTCACACACCATCCTGAATTGGAACTCTATCACCATTCCTTCACACACCATCCTGAATTGGAACTATATCGCCATTCCTTCACACACCATCCTGAATTGGAACTATATCGCCATTCCTTCACACACCGTCCTGAATTGGAACTATATCGCCATTCCTTCACACACCATCCTGAATTGGAACTATATCGCCATTCCTTCACACACCATCCTGAATTGGAACTATATTGCCATTCCTTCACACACCATCCTGAATTGGAACTATATCGCCATTCCTTCACACACCATCCTGAATTGGAACTATATCGCCATTCCTTCACACACCATCCTGAATTGGAACTATATTGCCATTCCTTCACACACCATCCTGAATTGGAACTATATCACCATTCCTTCACACACCATCCTGAATTGGAACTATATTGCCATTCCTTCACTATTGCTGTATCCCAGCAGCACTGTGGGTGTACTTCCATCAGATAGACTGCAGCGGTTCAAGAAGGTGGCTCATCACCACATCACCACCTTCCCAAGGGCAATTAGGGATGGCAGAAAATGCTCCCTTGCTAACGATATCCACATGCCAGGAATGAATGAAAAAGAAACCTGCCTTGTGCTGCAGGTTTTGACTCTGAAAGGTGCCCAACCTTTAATCAGGCTGCCTGTGGGCGGGAAACTGAAGGAAATTACAGAGTTTAGAGCCTAGGCAGCTGAAGGTAATGATGAAGCAATGAAAATTGGAGATGAGCAAGATCCAAAATTTGTAGGAGGAAAGAGCTCTTGCGTGTTGTAGGGCTGGAAGTGGTTACAGTTATGTGGAAGGGGAGGCCAGAGAGAGATCTGAAAGCAAGGATGAAAATATTAAAGTTGAGGCATTGCTTAACTGGGGGCCAATATATATCAAGGATATCAAGGAGCACAGGGCGATGGGTGAACAGAACTAGCTGTATGTTAAGATATGGGCACCAGAGCTTTGGATGACTTCCAGTTTATGGCAGGTGATAAAGAGTGTATTGGAGTAGTCAAGTTTACCTAAAAGAAATGCATAGACGATGGTTTCAACAGCAGATGACCTGAGGTGATTATATGGAGGTGGAAAGAGGGGGTCTTAGTGATGGCGCAGATAGATAGTTGTAAGATCATCTTGGGGTTAAATACCACACCAAGTTTGCGATCAGTCTGGTTTGGCCTCAGACCCATTGCCAGGATAAGGAATGGAGTCACTTAGAGATTGAAGTTTGTGGTATAGACCAAAGTCAATGGCTTCAGCCTTCCAATATTTATTTGGAGGACATTTCTGCACATGTAGTACTAGATGTCAAACAAGAGGTTTTATAACAAAAACAAGAATACCTGGAAAAACTCAGCAGGTCTGACAGCATCTGCGGAGAGGGATAAAGTTAACAGTCATCAGAGCTAAGGAAAAATAGAAAAGAGGTGAAATATAAGCTGGTTTATGGGCTTCTTCAGAATGCTGGAATGGTCAGTATCTTTGGAAACGTATTTAGAGCAAAATCACAATAGCCTTCGAGAAAAACTGTCTTGCAACATTCAACCGAAGAAAAAGTTTCCCTGACCCCTTGCATGGAGAAACTGAAATACATACTCCTGAAGATATAAAAATCAAAAGCCGAAATATTGATGAAGTGTTTGCTTTCTGACATGTGGGATTTCCAACAAACTCATCTGTGAGTCATGAATTATTTGTAACAACCTTAAGACATCAATGGTTTTGTTAGCAGAAATTCTAGAGGGATTTACAGAAGTGGAGATGAAGGAAATACATCAAAAGAGCTATACATACTGGTTCTGTGCCAATGTCAAAGAACTTCTCATTACAGCGATTTGTGAAAGCGTAAAGAAGCAGATTTCAGTTTATATTTTGGTTATTATACTTTCATACAGTAATCACTATTGCCTGAATTTTACGCTTGGCACAGTCAGCCCCTGATCCCAATTTCACGCTGCCTGACCAATTAATGGCCAGCCAGCGTGAAACGCGCTGAGACTGGCTCAGTGTTGCCAATGTGGGCAGGAGCAAGACGAGCACCGGGTCCAATGGGTTCTGGGGTGGGAGCTGGATTTTAAAGTTGACAGAGAGCTCCCCAAAGGCTGCCAAGAGGTGGCCAGAAGCCTCAGGGAGCTGTATGTGAGTCTGTCAGTGCCTGGAAGGATATTTTCTGTTGGAGCAGTAATTATGACCTCAGAACCTGCATCACATGCCAGGCGGGGGGACAATGCCCATGGGCACTCTGCTCCCCGCTTAACCGATAAATGCCACGTGTTCTTCTGGAGGCCGTGAATGCCCGGCGCGATATATTGATCCCGCAGGACAGTAAGAGGAGGACACCTCACCAAACCAAGAAGGTGTGGATGGAGGTGGCTGCCCAGTTGAGTGGCCTTAATGTTGTGCGCTGCACTTGGTTTCAGTGCAGGAAAAGGTTCAGTGACTTTCTACGCTCTGCCAGGGTGAGTACTGAGTCTGATTGGAACTGTGTATCGGTGTCTTAGTGGGGGGCAGGATTTGTTGGCGCTCATGGGTGTGAAATGCAGAGTGCCAAATGGCACATATTCCTGTGCCTTGAGAGACTGAAAAATGTGCCCAGTTGACTTGGATGTATGCAAGGGTGAGGTGTGCCAATGTGATGGGCAACTGGACCTGTGTCCCTTGGGGGCGGGGTGGGCAGTGGGAGGATGGTATGGTCTGGCATGTAGAGGGGGTACTCACAAAAGAACTTTTGTCCTTTCAGGAGAAGAGGAGTCATAATGTTCAGGAGCAAGGACGACCGGGTGGAGGTGTGCCCAATCACCTAATTTTGATGCAGGCGGAGGACAAAGCTCTGGTGATGGCCTACGAGCATGGAGCCAGGTCCACTGGCTACAGAAAGGCAGGAGGAAGGTAGGAGTCCGGTGGACATAGAAGAGACTGGGGGAGGGTGTAGGAGATATAGGGCAGTGACATTTGGAATAAGATGTTTAAACTAATAGTCCCTGTTGCTCATCCATTCACAATGCCTCTGTGAGGAAGTTGTCCATTGTGAGAAGCAACCAGAGCGCACGCACTGTAACTTCATAATGATATTTGCTACTGGTATTTTCTCTTCCTCCCTCAGATGCTCCATCTTCATGACGCCAGACAGGCCCCAGAAACCCTCCCTTGACCCTCAAGGACAGATGCTCGCAGATGCACCCATGTCACATCCCCCTTCTGCACTAAGTACCAGTGCAGGTGCAGGCATGTTGGTGGGCATTTAGCGTCTCAGATCAGATGGTGATGCACAGTGATGAGAGCATGTTACACTCACCTGAGGAGCTGGCAGAGGGAGAGAGTCCCCAGGGCACCGGCAATTGGAGGACTGCGAGAGACCAGGACGATGCTGGGCCTGAAGCAGATGATGAGCCTCTGGAGTCATCCATCAGGCAGCAGATGCTGGAGGCCCAGTAGAATGCATGGGAAGATCTGGCAGAGATCCCTGAGGGTCTGCATGCTATGGTCTCTGTCTTGGAGGAGTCCATGAGGAGCATGAGCACCGCGTTGAGCTGGAACGCTGAGCACACATCTTCCTCCATAGAGAGAGTGGCGACTGTCATGGAGAGGCAGCTCCAGGAACTCAATCGGGGTTCCTGGGTTGTGTTCAGACCTGCAAGCCCACACGCTGACATTGACCTCAGCAGGTCACATACGGACGAGGCACCTAGTAACTCTGCTAGCTGCCCGTCCATCGATGGTGAGCAGGGAGGTTCAAAGCAAACTTATGTTGGAGGACAAGCTGCAGCTCGCATCTGGGGCTCCTCTCAGGAGACTTTAGATGACAGCAGTAGCTCCTCCGCCCCTCTGCCAGTGACCATCGCATCTGATGAGACCACGACGACTGAGAGTACGCATCCTTGGCCCAGAACTCTCCCACCCAGACAGGGCCTGCCCAAGCTCCACTGGCCAGGGGACAGCTACCAAGATCATCGACAGAGCATCAGAGTCAGCAGGCAGCCTCCAATGCAGCTGCCAGCAAGAGGTGGGCATCAAGACATAGCACTCATAAATGGGAGTATAAGTCACTATGATCACAAAAAGGGTTGTCATGGGTGACTGATGTTTCCTTTGCACATGCGCACTGGTTCATTGGTATTTGTGGCATCATTATAAATTTTTCTTTTATTCATTCACGGGATGAAGTGAGAGATCTTGGCAAGTACACAGGTCCCTGAAGGCAGCGGTTCAAGCAGACAAGGTTGTAAAGAAGGCATGTGGAATGCTCTCCTTCATTGGCAGTGAACAAACCAAGAGAAATAGATTCAAGATAAGTGGCAGTAGGTGTAGGGGGACATGAGGAAGAACTTTTTTACGCAGAGGGTAGTGGGTGTCTGGAATTCGCTGCCCAAGTTGGTGGTAGAGGCAGAAACTCAAGACTCTTTTAAAAAGTACCTGGATCTGCACCTTAAGTGCTGTAAGCTGCAGGGCTATGGGCCGGGTGCAGGAAGGTGGGATTAGAAAGGGCACCTGGGTGTCCTCGGGCTGACATGGACAAGATGGGCCAAATGGCCTCCTTCTGTGCTGTAACTTTTCTATGGTTCTATGATTCTATGTGGGCTTTGTGGGCTGGGCCAGCATTTATGACAATCCCTAGTTGCCCTTGAGAAGGTGGTGGTGAGCTGCCTTCTTGAACCTCTGCAGTCCATGTGGTGTAGGTACACCCATAGTGCTGTTAGGAAGGGAGTTCCACGATTTTGACCCAGTCACAGTGAAGGAACGGCAATATCGTTCCAAGTCAGGATGGTGAGTGACTTGGAGGGAAACTTCCAGGCAGTGGTGGTGCTCCCAATAATCTGCTGCCCTTGTCCCTCTAGGTGGCAGTGGTCATGGGTTTGGAAGGTGCTGCCGAAGGAGCCTTGGTGAATGCCTGAAGTGCATCTTGTAGTTGCTACACACTGCTGCTACTGTGCGTCGGTGGTGGAGGGAGTGAATGTTTGTGGAAGGGGTGCCAATCAAACGGGCTGCTTTGTCTTGGATGGTATAAACCTTCTTGAGTGTTGTGGGAGCTGCACTCATCCAGGCAAGTGGGGAGTATTCTATCACACTCCTGACTTGTTCCTTGTATATGGTTAACAGGCTTTGGGGAGTCTGGAGGTAAGTTATTCATCGCATGATACCTAGCCTCTGACCTGCTCTTGTAGCTACAGTATTTATATGGCTAGCCCAGTTCAGTTTCTGGTCAATGGTAACCCCCAGGATGTTGATAGTGGGGGATTCAGTGATGGTGATGCCATTGAACATCAAGGGGCGATGGTTAGATTCTCTCTTGTTGGAGATGGTTACTGCCTGACACTTGTGTGGTGAAAATGTTACTTGCCACTTGTCCAGCTCTTGCTGCATTTGGACATGGACTGCTTTAGTATCTGAAGAGTCATGAATGGTGCTGAACATTGTGCAATCATCAGCGAACATCCCACTTCTGACCTTATGATGGAAGGAAGGTCATTGATGAAGCAGCTGAAGATGGTTGGGCCGAGGACACTACCCTGAGGAACTCCTGCAGTGATGTCCTGGAGCTGAGATGATTGACCCCCAACAACCCCAACCATCTTCCTTTGTGCTAGGTATGACTCCAACCAGCGGAGGGTTTTCACCTTGATTCCCATTGACTCCAGTTTTGCTAGGGCTACTTGATGCCGCACTCGGTCAAATGTTGCCTTGATGTCAAGGGCAGTCACACTCCCCTCACCTCGGGAGCTCAGCTCTTTTGTTTATGTTTGAACCAAGGCTGTATTGAGGTCCCAGATCGGTTCAGGTGGAGACCGTCCCAACAGTACAGATCCCTTCTGTTCCAATACTGATGCCAGTGCCCCATGAAATGGAACCACTCTTTCCCGCACCACTCCTTTAGCCACGTGTTTACTTCCCTTATTCTCACGTCCCTATGCCAATTTGCACGTGGCTCGGGTAGTAATTCAGAGATTATAACCCTTGAGGTCCTGTTCTTTAATTTAGTTCCTAGTTCCTGATAATCACCAAAGAGGTCCTCTTTCCTAGTCTTACCTATGTTATTTGTCCCGACGTGGACCACGACAACTGGATCCTCCCCCTCCCTCTCCAATATCCTTTCAAGCCGGTCAGAGATGTCCCTCACCCTGGCACCGGGCAGGCAACATACCATTGCGGGACTCTCGATCCTGCTTACAAAAGATGCTATCAATTCCCCTAATTATAGAATCCCCTACAACTACCAATTGTCTTTTTGCTCCCCCCTCTTGAATGGCCTCCTGTGCCACGGTGCCATGGTCAGCTGGCTCATCCTCCCTACAGCCCTGTTCCTCATCCACATAGGGAACAAGTACCTCGTACCTGTTGGACAAGGTTAAGAGCTGAGGCTCCTCTGTTCCTGAACACAGGATCCCTCTACCTGCCTCACATCCTGCTGACCCTGACCACTGACCGAACTTGAGGTACTTAATCTACCGGGTGTGACCGCCTTCCGAAACAAAGCGTCCAGGTAACTCTCCCCCTCCCAGATGTGCCGCAGCGTCCAGAGCTCGGACTCCAGCTCATCAATTCTGAGCCGGAGTTCCTCCAGCAACCAACACTTGCTGCAGATGTGGTCACTGCGGCTCGCAATGGGATCTGCCAGCTCCCACATCATACAGCTACAGCACATCACCTGCCCAGCCATCTCTACTTAGATAATTAATTTATTAATTAGCTTTGCAGTGTTTTTTTTTCAAATTTGGTGCAGATTTCCTACTAACCAATCAGGTCACCTTGATGTCACTTTTTCAGTTTAAGCTTCAGTTACTCTGTGCCCCAAGGTCACCGCTCCGGTGCTCCTCCCTCCGAGTCTGCTCCCTGGAGTCAAGGCCGCGAATCCTCGAGGTAAGCTAGATTTATACTCACCGCTCCGGTGCTCCTCCCACCGAGTCTGCTCCCAGGATTTACTCACCAATCAGCTGTTTTTTCTTTAAAATCCACTTTCAGAAGAGTGTCCCTCATAGGTCTGGTGCACTCCTGAAGGCACTGCCTCTTCCTCTCTCTGTTTTGTTTTAGGTTTGAGGAGGAGGGAGGGATGGAAACACTACAGCAATGTAATGTTTGGGGCTATTCTGTTCTTTGACAGTGGGTCCTCCTCAATTCCCTCCTGAGTCGCGGTGACTTCTCCCAGAATGCTTCAGTCACTTCTTACTAGCGCCCTCTGTTGGATGCTCTTCCTCCTGTTGAGTGCAAGAGTCCTTCTCCCTGATTCCCTCCTGAGTCACGGTGGCTGCTGTGACTTCTCCCAGATTGCTTCAGTCACTTCTCACCAGCACCCTCTGTTGGATCTAGGGAAATGGCAGATGAATTAAACAGGTATTTTCCTTCAGTCTTCACTATCGAAAGCACAAGTAACATCCCAGAAATAGCTGTATACAAGGAAATGGAATGGAGGGAGGAACTCGTGATAATTACAATCACCAGGGAAGTGGTATTGAGCAAATTGTTGGGGCTGTGGGCTGACAAATCCCCAGGTCCAGGTGGACTTCACCCTAAAGTCTTGAAAGAAGTGGCTAGTGAGATAATTGATGCACTGGTTTTAATTTCCCAAAATTCCTTAGGTTCGCGGAAAGTTCTAACAGATTGTAAAATAGCAAATATAGCTCCTTTATTCAAAAAGGAAGGGAGACAGAAAGCAGGAAACTAAAGGCCAGTTCGCCTAACATCTGTCATGGGGAAAATATTAGAAACTATTATTAGAGGTGTTATGGCAGGGTACTTATAAAAATTCAAGGCAATCAAGCAGAGTCAACATGGTCTTGTAAAAGGGAGATCATGTTTAGCCAATTTATTGGGGTTCTTTGAAGGAGTCACATGTGCTGTGGATAAAGGGGAACCAGTTGATGTACTGTACTTGGCTTACCAGAAGGCATTTGATAAAGTGCCACATTAAAGGTTATTGCAGAAAATAAAAGTTCATGGTGAAGGGGGTAACAAATTGGCATGGATAGAAGATTGGCTAGCTAACAGGAAGCAGAGAGTTGGCATAAATGGGTCTTTTTCTGGTTGGCAGGATGTGACAAGTGGTGTACACAGGGATCAGTGCTGGGGCCTCAACTTATTACAATTTGTATAAAAGACTTGAAGGGACTGAAGGAATTTGCTGATGACACAAAGATGGGTGGGAAAGTAAATTGTGAAGAGGATGTAAGGAGGCTACAAAGTGACATAGATAGGTTAAGTGAGTGGCCAAGTATATGGCAAATGTAGTATAATGTGGGCAAATGTGAAGCTGTTCATTTTGGCAGGAAGAATAAAAAAGAAGCTTATTATTTAAATGGTGAGAGATTGCAGAGCTCTAAGATTCAGAGGGATCTGGATGTCCTAGTGCATGGATCACAAATGGTTAATATGCAGGTACAGCCGGTAATTAGGAAAGCTAATAGAATGTTATCATTTATTGTGAGGGGAATTGATTACAAATGTAGGGAGGTTATGCTTCAGTTGTACAGGGCATTGGTGAGACCATATCTGGAGTATTGTGTACAGTACTGGCCTCCTTGTTAAAAGAAAGATGTAAATGTGGTGGAATCAATTCAGAAGGTTTACTAGACTAATACCAGGAATGGGTGGGTTGTCTTACGAGGAAAGGCTGGACAGGTTAGGCTTGACCCACCAGAATTTAGAAGAGTAAGAGGCGACTTAATTGAAACCTTTAAAATTCTGAGTACCCTTGACAGGATGGATGTGGAGAGGATGTTTCTTCTGGTGGGAGAATCTAGAACTAGGGGTCACTATTTAAAAATAAGGGGTCGCTCATGTAAAACAGGTGAGGAGAAATTCTTTCTCTGAGGGTTGTGAGTCTCTTCTTCAAAAGGCAGTGGAAGCAGTCTTTTAACATTTTAAGGCAGAGTTAGATAGGTTCTTGATTAACAAGGGGGTGAAATGTTATCAGGGTTTATTTTATTCATCTGTGAATGTGGGTGTCACTGGCTAGGCCAGCATTTATTGCCCATCCCTAATTGCCCTTGTTCAGAGGGCATTTAAGAGTCAACCACATTGCCATGGGTCTGGAGTCACACGTAGACCAGGCCAGGCAAGGACAGCAGCAGATTTCCTTCCCTAAAGGACATTAGTGAACCAAATGGGTTTTCACAACAATCAGCAATGGTTTTAGTCATCATCAGACTTTTAATTCCAGATTTTTATTGAATTCAAATTTCACCATGGTCCCTTGAATACCCTGAGTCTCTAGAACACTAGTCAGTGACAATACCACTATGCCACCACCACCTCCCCCAAAGACAGGAATGTGGGGTTGAGGTTACAATTAGATCAGCCATGATCGCATTGAATGGTGGAGCATGCTCGAGGGGCCGAGTGGCCTACTCCTGCTCCTAATTCATATGTTCCTATGTGGCAGGCAGCTTGATCTCACTCCAGCTACCCCTTCTCAAGGAGTCAGCCTATGGTCCTCGGGCAACCATAGGGAAGAGAACCAGCTGCGGTACCCCCTGGGGCCATCCATCCAGGTGACCCCGTGACTGTCCAGGCTATCTGAATCCCCTTTTCCTGTGACCTCAGCAGCTCCAGCTCCACAGATCGAGGACGGTGCCACTGCCACACAGCAGGACACCGAAAGCAGGCCAGGGCCCTCCAGGTCTCAGCTCTCCAGAGGACACCCGCCAAGGTCAACAGGTAGCAGTCAGCAGGCTGCCTCCACCTCTGCTGTGGATGTCCAGAGAGAACCAAGACATAACAGCAGGGTTAGGAAGGTTAAGAAGATGTGATTGGGCACTGGGCATGGGTGTTAATCAGTTGTACATACTGTTCACTATTGTCAGTAAACTATCAACAACGTCTCCCTGCCTATGGCTCCTTGTTCTGATGAACAGTGTTTGTGTCACTCAGATGTGAAACCTTTCTACACAAGATAAAGGCAGGTGTCTCAGTTCAGGGCCTCTTTCCTGTGCTTTGTGCAGCCTTCAGACCAAAGTGGTGGTCCTGCCTCACACTCCCTGGACACATTACTGATGCCTGCACCTCGATGGTGCTTGTCATTGCTGCCAGAATGTTGTGGGCATGTGTCACAGAGTTCCATCATTCTCTCTGTGTGTTCTCAGCACCTTTAAGTTGGGGCTGGCCCCCATGTCTTCAGCATCTGTGACCAGTGACGCTGTGCTCCTGAAGGGGTCAGGTGCTGACGGTGGACAAAGGATCAGATGCTTTTAAAGTTTCATGGCTGCGTCTCTATGATATGACCCTGATCACAGAGCACAAGCGAGCTGTCCTCGGCCAGACAGGGGTCAGACATTAACAGAGGCTGTGTGAAGATCTATGAAGCGTCATCATCCACCTGCAATCGAGTGGCTATTAGGGCCTCCACTGCGTCTCCTTAACAAGAGCATTCTCACAGAGGGTATGGTGCTGCCATAAGCCAGACCAGAGTCAAATGTTCACAGATGCAATGTGAGAATCTACGGGGTCTCCTCACTGCATGTCATCATCATGCTCCACAAATCTAGCAGTTATGAGTGTCTGCCAAGTGCACCTGGCTCGTCTGGCCAGTGTGAGGGCCTCATTCCTGTCATCGTTGCCTTTGAGGGCCTCCTCATCCCCTTTGGCATCCTCCTCATCGTAGGAGACGTCCAGCTCCTCCCATCTCCACCTCAGCCAGTTCCTCTCCCCATTGGAGCACCAGGTTGTAAAAAGCACAGCAGAAGACGATGATGTGTGACACCCTCTGCGGACTGTATTGCAGGGCTCCACCAGACCAGTCCAGGCACTGGAACCGCATCTTCAGCATCCCGATGGTTTGGTCCACAAAGGTGCGAGTTACAGTTTGAGCCTCGTTATACCTTCTCTCTGCTGCAGTCTGAGGCCACCACACAGGTGTCATCAGCCACGTCCTCTGTGGGTAGCCCTTGTCCCCGAGGAGCCATCCCTGCTGCCTCTGTGGACCCTGGAAGATGTCAGGGAACTGAGACCTGCTAAGAATGTAGGAGTTGTGCACACTCCCTGGAAACCGTGCAGAGACCTGCAGGATGTGTTTGTGATGGTTGCACACCAGCTGCATATTCAGCGAATGGGAATCCCTTGTGGTTGATGTAGTTGACCGCGTGTTGTGATGGGGATCTGAGCACAATGTGAGTGCAGTCGATCGCAATCTGCACCAGTGGGAAACCCGAGATCTGGGCGAATCCAATCACTCTTGTATCCTGGCTGTCCTGGTCCCGGGCGAAATGCGCAAAGTTCTGTGCCCTCGCGAAGGTGGCATCCGTGACCTCATGGATGCATTTGCCACTTACTGCGGGATTTGGCGTCAGGGGGACATGGAGGATGTCCAATTGCTGTGAAAGTGACCGCAGCGAACCATTTCTGCTAGTGGCTCCTTTCAGGGCTCCACAGCTGACCCCTGTTGGATTTCAAAAGCTGCCACCCATGAGGCCATGGATGCTATCTTCTCCATGGCACACAACTTTTTGCATTTCTCCCAGGACCAGGTCAGCCAGGCTGCGAGGGCCATTAGATTCGCCCAGATATCGGGTTTCCCACTGGCACGCAGGTCCCCGTCGCTACACATGGTGAACTACATCAGCGACAAGGGCTTCCACTCACTGAACATGTAGCTGGTATGCGCCCACCAGAGACGCATCCTGCAGGTGTCCACAAGGTTTCCAGGGAGTGTGCACGACACCTACATCCTCAGTCGGTCACAGATCCCTGGAGTCTTCCAGGGTCCACAGGCTGCAGGGTTGGCCCCTTGGGGACAAGGATGCCTGCAGAGGCCATGGCTGATGACACCAGTGCAGCAGCCTCAGACTGCTGCAGAGAGAAGGTAATAATGAGGTTCACGCAACAACTCGCACCATCGGGTTGCTGAAGATGTGGTTTTGGTGCCTGGACCGGTCTGGTGGAGCCCTGCAATACAGTCCACAGAGGGAGTCACGCATCGTCGTCATCTGCTGCGCCCTTTACAACCTGGCGCTGCAACGGGGAGATGAGCTGGCTGAGGAGGAGATGGAGGAACTGGAGGTCTCCTCGGATGAGGAGGACGGCACCAGGGATGAGGGTAAGGAGATCCTCGGTGGTGGAGATGATGGGGCTGAGGCTCTCGTACTGGCCAGACGAGGCAGGCGTGCTCGGGAGGCCCTCATAGCTGCCAGATTTGTGAACGATGATGACAACATGCAGTGAGAGGTCCCTGTAGATTCTCACATCGCAGTTGTGAACGTTTGACTCCAGTCTGGCTTATGGCAGTGCCAATACCCTCTGTGAGAATGCTCCTGTCATGGAGACGCAGTGGAGGCCCTAATAGTTGCTCGATTGCAGGAGGATGATGCAGTGAGGACACTCCATTGATCTTCACATGTGAGAATGTCTGACTCCTGTCTGGCTGAGGGCAGCTCGCCTGTGCTCCATGATCAGGGCCATCTTGGAGACGCAGCCATGAAATTTTAGATGCATCTGATGCTGTGACCGCCTTCACCACCTGAGCCCTTCAGGAGCTGGTGTACAGCATCAACGGTTGCAGACGGGGGCCAGCCCCACCTTAAATTTCCTGGGAGCACACAGAGAGAATGTGAGAACTATGTGGCACCTGCCCACTACATTCTAGCAGCAATGCCCAGCACCGCCAAGGAGCAACTACTTTTCCTTAACTGCCCTAACCCTGCCATTATGTCTTGGTACTCCCCGGACAGCCACAGCGGAGGTAGAGGCAGCCTGCTCTGTGATAACTTTGGCGGGCATCCTCTGGAGGGCTGAGACTTGGAGGGCCCTGGCCTGCTTTCAGGTCCTGCAGTGTGGCAGTGGCACCCTCCTCGGCCTGTGAAGCTGGATCTGCAGAGGTCACAGGAAGAGGGGAGTCAGATGGGCTAGTCACTCCTGGAGTCATCTGGGTGGATGACACTGGGGTGTGCGCCTCCTGATCCTCCTCCCTATGGCTGACTCCATGAGGAGCAGGAGTAGCTGGTGTGAGATCAAGCTGCCCGGCAACCTTCTCGCGTACACACTGTTGAAGGCCAACTATGGTATCAGCGATGGAGTTAAGGAGCAATGTCTTGGACCAAGGTCTCCATGGCGGCCGCCATCCTGCCAGTGTTGATCTCAGCCTAAAGACGGACAGACTCCTCCATCGTGCCTTGCAATCTGAGGAGTGCAGTGGACACCCCTTCCTGATGTTCCTGAGCTTGCCTTTGCAACTCCAGCAACTGTGACATGACCGAGTCCAGAGGCTCGTCATCTGACTCGGATGCAATAGGTTCCTGGCCTTCAGCAGCCCTCTGAATGCTGGGGACCTGGAAGTCCCTGCCACCGCCTGCTGTGGATCAGGCTGTGCACAGTGCTCACCAGTATGTGATCCCGTGCCTATTCTAGAATTAGGTCCCACCGAGGTGTGTGTCGCTGCGCTGGTGGAGGGTGTGGGTGAGCGCTGTAACGGGACTTCGAGGAGGGTGCCTTCGGATTCCCCTTCGGAGGTTCTTTCGGGTCTTGATTGGAGGCCCTGAGTCATGAAATCTGTCGGCTGTTTGGCAGATGTGCCTGTGAAAGCAAGGGGAGATAATTAGTGCATGGCAGTGGCCTGTGAAACAGGACACATCACTCACAGCATGGTTGTCTGATGGATGTTGCATTGATGGATCCTCACTTGGTAGAACAGCGCCGACCTCACCGTCAGTCATTGCCAGCCAGCTGGATGGCACAGTTTTCAAAGTCCGTGAGGACCTTGATTTCGGGCATTCCTCCACCGGTCTGCGACCTCTCTCTCTTGTTGTGTGTCAGCTTGTCATGCATGGATAGAAATGGAGAAAGTGGGCCAGATGATAGATGTGCCTGGCCTGTGTGGGTGGTGAGTGGTCTCATGGGGGACAATGAAGGTTCTGTGTGTGAATAAGTGAATGGTGATGTCTCTTGAACCGGCAATGGGTGAGGGCCCTATGCTGGGTTTGTGGGTGTGTGAGTTGGGAGTGATGAAAAGAGTGACTTACCCTGGTGGAACAGAGGAGATCATTCATCCTCTTGAGGCACTGGGTGGCTGTCTTCTTCTGAAGGGCGTTGGCACTGACCATCTCTGCCACCGCCTCCCAAGCCGGATTGGTCACGTTGCTGCCCATCCTGCGGCCAGAAATGGGGGTATAGGACATTTCGGCGGGCCTCCACAGCATCCAGCAGTTGCCCAAGGGACCCGTCATTAAACTGGGGGGCTGTGAACTTTTCTCCTTTGCTGGCCATGTCTCCTGGGCTGCAGTGGTGAGCTGGTAGCAATGAGCGGTGTGCTGGTGGCTGCCTTTTAAACATGGCGGCAGATGTATGCAATGGTGGGTGATGGCAGGAGGGCAAATGAGAGCCCGCCCGCCATGGAAATGGCGTGTTTCCTGGGAATACATAAATAATGAGGTGGGTTTAGGGCGATACAGCGTGAAAACCTGCCATTGTGGCCAGCGGGTAAAACATCATTTTACTGCCTACTACCGCACTTAGTGCAAATTTGGGAAAAATCCACTCCACCTGATTGATTGACAGCAGCTTTGCCCATTGGACTGCATGCTATGCTCTCAGCTCAGGCACAGGCATTCTCCTAACCCACACTGCAAAGCTGCACTGTTAGCTTGAACCATGGGGGAGACTGGTCCAAACTGGGATAATGACATTGCAAGAGGCTGTGAGCGCCTCCACCAGTGACTGCTCCATGGCCAGCTTTAGAGAGGAGATTGTACAACATGCCCAGTCATCCAACTGTTCTGCAGTCCACTAAAACACTTATTAGTTTGTAGTCTGTGCCCAAGGGGTGAAAAGCTCTGGAGCACTTGGTGGCACTTTGATGCCTCTGTGTTGCTTGAGTGGGCAGAGAAGCTAGAGGCCCGACTCCAATCATATCAACATGTTTACGCTTGAGCTGTCTGAGTTGCAGAGGAATGGTCAGTTTATCCAGGTTTCTCAAATGCATGGCCGCTTCCCCCGCCTACCCCACCTCACTCACCCCCCCACCCAGCGCGCCTTCAAGCTTGAAGTCCAACAGCAGCCCTGGTGAGCACTGCACAACATTGCTGTGTACTCACCTCCGAGTTCCCCTCAAAGTGCAGCCCGCCAAGCGCACGTCACTTCTGTGCTGTTGTGAAATCCATTAGCTTGCTTTCCTGCTGATGTAGACAGACGATCCAGTGGTGTGGGGGGGGCGTGGGGGGGAAACGCTTCTGGCTGGCAGGCCTAATAATGATATACAGATGTATTACAATGTATTACAATGAGGTTCCAGACATCCAATGGCAGGAAATGCAGCCCGCCATCGATGGACTGAGCGGACGATCGCATGCTGGTTTCACGCCATCGTGAAATGGATCACATCATAATGTTCGCTCACACCACCAAACATGCCTGACATCAGCAGGCACAGAAAATCCCGGCCACTGTGAGAGTCTTTTTGACTTGCAGGAGAGTGAGTCACAGGGAGCTGGATTGTCTTTGGAGATCCTTTCTTTGTATTAAAACTTGTTAATCTTACACTCTGAGAGGCAGAGCCCTAGGCAGGTAGGGCAGAATCCAAAAGTTTTGGACCCAAAAATGAGATGGACAGCACACAGCTAAGGTACTGAAGGGCCATCACTGAAGTGGCATCACATATCTGCAGCCCCAAGGGGTGGACACTTCAGAGACTGCCTTAAGTAAAGGTAGAGTTTGTGGTACCTGAATCATTCACCCTGTACTCCTTCATCCTCAAGTGCTGGAGGGGATGTGCGATGTTGATGGACATGCTGTTCAGCAACCATTTCAGGCTGCCCAGCACAAAGACAAGAGGCCAGGCAGCAAGGGAGAGGCTGACGCAGGCCCCCAGCACATTCGAGAGTTTACAGGACCAGGATGACATACCTACAAATGTCGAAGAGGTAGTGCCTGAAGAGGTTACACCTCTCAAGGGAGACAGTCGACAGAACTCTGCTTCTTAATGCAGGATGACCTGTGTCAATAGGGATACAGTGTCCTTTGAAGGTCACTGCAGCTCTGAGTTTCTATATGGCCAGTTTCGAGCAGAGATCTACAGGTAACATTTGCAGGATCTCCCAAGCAGTCGCTCACTGTTGCATTAAGGAGGTAACAAACGCACTGTACAAGATGGCTAGATACTTCATAAGATTCTAGATGGACGGCGATAGCCAGGCAGAGAGAGCAATGGGATTCTCAGCCATGGTTGGATTTTTGTGCATACAGGGTGCATATATTATGTGTGCAGCTGGCAGCATTCATCAATAGATAGGATCCCTATCTGCTCGATGTGCAGTAAGTCTATGACCACAAGAAGCAAATCATGTAGGCGTGTGCCCGATGCCCCAGCAACAACCACAATGTCGACGTGCTTTGACACTTGCAGGTGCCTCACTTGTTTGTGCCAAGGCTGCAGATCAATAGATGCATCCTCAGTAACGGGACTATCCTATTCACACCTGGCTGATAATGCCCATCAGAAACTTTGCAGTGAGGCAGAAGAGAGGTTCAATGCTAGTCACAGCATTTCAAGCGCGATTATAGAGCAAACCATCAGTCTTCTGAAGATCCACTTCTGTTGTCTCGATCATTCTAGGGACGCTCTCCAGTGACCCAATGAAGGTTTCACATACAGTTGTTGTGTGCTGTACGCTACACAACCTTACCATGAAGGGGGTGGGAGGGGGCGTGACAATATCTTCCCAGAAGAAGGAGGTAGAAGCCTCATCTAATAAGAAGAACGGGGTTGTGAAGAATGAAAAGTAAGGGAATCTCCATCATCAGGTTGGTGCTGATGTCCGAGCCATGGAAGTGGACGCATGGGAGGCAAGGGACCACCCCATCCTGACCCTCTTCCAAATGCCCGGTCAAATAAAGACCATTCATTCACCAGCATTACCCTGTCTCTATGGATGGCACATATTGCTGCAATGAAGCCCTCACATTGATCTTCCTCTGTAGTCACACAGAGGCCTGCATTGAGCAAAGGTCACTGTCGGAGGTGCTAGGGAGTTCCGGGTCTTGAGAAGGACACTCAAGTGTGTCAGGCTGCAGCTCCTCTGGCAAAATGGCACATCCCTGCTTCTCATTGAGCCACACAGGAGGGGTGTCCAGGAGCACCGATAACCTCTCACAAGCACACTGCTGCAGTGAGCTCATGGCACCAGCACCAGTCAATGCTGACACCAGGCATCCAGTGTGTGGTTTACTGGGTCTGCCTTTCCATGACAGTTGCCGCCCTCTCCATGAGGAAGCAAAACACTTCCCCACCTGAGGCAAAGCAGAGGTCATGGCCTGCATGGACTCCTGCATCGATTGCTGATGTCTGCTCAAAGCCTCAGGCAACTCAGGCAGATTCTGTCCTTTTTACCTCCGCAACTTCAACAGGTTGAGTATGGCCCTCATTTGAGGCCCCTTATCAGCCAGGGGTGCAGCAGGGGGCTGACCTCCAACAGTCATCCAACTGCCAGTGGCCTCGACTGTCATTGCCTCCCTCATCTGCATCTGTGTGACTGTGCAATACTCACCAGGTTGTGATCTCGGACTGATATGCAACTGACACCTGACTGAGATGAGTCTATCTGTGCTGGTGCTAGGTGCAGGGAAAAGATGTGACCCTGCATCCTCAGAGACATCCGGACTGCCATTCTCGGAGGAGGTGAGAGGTGGAACGCATGGAAACTGGTCATGACTCTCTGCAGCAGTCAATCCTGCAAATGAAGCATACATTTACTTGAGTAGTGATGTAAATGTCCACTACCATATACAGGTGCAGTGTGCTACTGTGGTAGTCAGAAATGATGAGTAAGCACAATTCCTCCTCACTCTCCATGTCTGCCAGTCCAAAATCTGCATCCAATATGAACAGTCCGCCCTGTTCCCCTGACAGTTTCCAGTTCTGCTTTGGTCAGCAGTCATATTTCTGGTACTTGACCACCCCCCTCTGGCCTTGACCCTCTCCCTCGTGTTGTGGGTCCTTTGGTCTTGCAAACATAAAGGGATAAGGAGAGAGAAATTGAGGGGTCCAGTGATGCTGAGTGTAGTTGAAAGATCTGGTACCTAAATGGTTAACATGGGACTGAGTACAATACTGCCCACACAGTGATGTAAGAAAGCACATGACCTAGAGCTAAGACCAGTCTAGAGATAGGTAGCAACATGTATACCTTTTACCCTCTCTGTAAATACGTAGATAGTTCAGTAATGTTAATAAAAACTTCTTCATAACTTCAACAAGACTGCTTCATGGTGTCCAAGCAGTACACATCATGGGTAGCAACAACAGAACAGATCACTGAGGAAAGTCCCTTACTGCTGGGTTGCCCAGTCCCATGAGGTGTCAGGTCACCCAGCTGTCCTTCCAATACTCACACTTCCAGGAAATCTGGGTAAGGGAAAGAGGAATATATAGATTCCAGTGCTGCGCACACATGCAGCTGGCAAGGGGGCACAATGCCTATCCTACCATCAGTGTCCCTTCTTTCCCAACCCACCTTTCATCCACTTATTGGCAATCTGACACTCAAACTCACCCTTGCATCGAGGAGGAGGTCATTCATCCTTTTGCAACACTGGACCCAGTCCCTTGGAAGGAGCCCATGGACACTCACCTCCATGGCAACCTCCACCCAGGCTACCTTGGTATGCGTGATGGTCCTTTTGCAGCCCAAAGCTGGAAACAAGTATGTGTCTGCACCCTCAAACAGCCTGGAGGCGGTCACACAGTGAGCATTTACTGAACCCTGGGTGATGCGCTGGGTGGATTGTAAATCTTAGAAAACAGTTGAAGACATTGATGTCAATGACTGGATTCGTGTGAAACTTGAAGAAGATCCTGTAACAGCAGAAATTCAAACACTGGACAATTTGATGTCAAAGCTGCTTTAAGAGCCTGTATGCCGAATGCTGCAACACAAGGCCGTCTGCCCTTTAAATATGACGCCAGTTCCTTTATATTTATTCTTTCACAGGATGTGGGTGTCACTGGCTAGGAAAACATTTATTGCCCATTCCTAATTGCCCTTGTGAAAGTGGTGGTGAGCCACCTTCGTGAACCGCAGCAGTCCATGTGATGTAGTCCTGCACGGATATCAGGCGATGCGGGCTTTCTGACATTAGGGCTGCCCCCGTCATGTGATCTGGTGGCATGCCCGTATTTCCTGCATTTAAGAGTTTGCTGCTATGTGATCAAATTCAGGAGCTGCATCCTTTCTGCCCAAGTCCCTGACTACATCCAGGCCTGCCAGCAGCGATAGTAAGATTAAATCTAGCCCTATGAAACATAGACTTCACAGAGGGACCATAAGGCCGTAAGACGTAGGAGCAGAAGTAGGCCATTTGGCCCATCGAGTCTGCTCCGCCATTCAATGAGATCATGGCTGATCTGTTAATCCTCAACTCCACTTTCCTGCCTTTTCCTCATAACCCTTGATTCCCTTACTGATTAAAAACCTGTCTATCTCTACCTTAAATATACTTAACAACCCAGCTTCTACAGTCCTCTGCGGTAAAGAATTCCACAGATTCACTACCCTCGGAGAGAAGAAATTCCTCCTCTGTTTTAAATGGGTGACCCCTTACTCTGAGATTATGCCCCCTGGTCCTAGACCCCCCCCACAAGGGGATAGAACCTCTCAGCATCTACCCTGTCAAGCCCCCTAAGAATCTTTTGTTTCAATAAGATCGCCTCTCATTCTTCTAAACTCCAATGAGTACAGGCCCAACCTACCCAACCTCTCCTCATAAGAAAATCCCTCCATACCCAGAATCAGCCTAGTGAACCTTCTCTGAACTGCCTCCAATGTCAGTATATCTTTCCTTAGATAAGGGGACCAAACTGTTCACAGTATTCTAGCTGTGGTCTAATTAGTGCCTTGTATAGTTTTAGCAAGACTTCCCTATTTTTATACTCTATTCCCTTTGAAATAAAGGCCAACATTCCATTTGCCTGACCTATTACCTGTTGACCTTGTTCATTTTTCATTCATGCACAAGGACTCCCAAATCCCTCTATGCCGCAGCCTTCTGCAGTCTTTCTCCATTTTAATAAGATTCAGCTCCTCTATTCTTCCTGCCAAAGTGCATACCTCACATTTTCCCACATTATATTCCAACTGTCACATTTTTGCCCACTCACTTAACCTGTCTATATCCCTCTGTAGGCTCCTTGTGTCATCCTCACCACTTGCCTTCCCACCTATTTTTGTATCATCCGCAAATTTGGTGATAGTACATTCACTTCCCACATCTAAGTCATTAATATATATTGTAATAATTGAGGCCCCAGCACTGATCCCTTTGGCACTTCACTAGTTACAGGTTGCCATCCTGAAAATGCCCCCTCATCCAAACTCTCTGTCTTCTATTAGTTAGTCCTCTATCCATGCTAATATACTACCTGCAACACCAAGAGCTCTTATCTTATTAAGTAGCCTTACATGCGGTATCTTATCAAACGCCTTTTGGAAATCCAAATATATTACATCTACAGATTTCCCTTTATCTATCCTGCTAGTTACCTTCTCAAAGAATTCTAATAAATTTGCCAGGCATGATTTCCCCTTCATGATTAGATTATGTAATTCTAACTGCTCTGCTATTACATCCTTTATAATAGACTCTAACATTTTCCCAATGACAGGTGTTAAGCTAACTGACCTATAGTTACCTGTTTTTTGTTTCCCTCCCTTTTTGAATAAGGGTGTTACATTGGCAGTTTTCCAATCCTCTGGGACTTTCCCAGGCTCTAAGGATTCCTGGAAGATTACTACCAGTGCATCCACTATCTCTGTAGCTACTTCCTTTAATATCCTAGGATGCAACCCATCAGGCCCAGGTGACATATCAACCTTCAGCCCCATTAGTTTCCTTATTACTTTTTCTCTCGTGATAGTTATTGTATTTATTTCCTCCCCCTCTTTTACCCCTTGATTGTTTAGTATTGGGATGCTATTAGTGTCTTCTACTGTGAAGATTAAAGCAAAGTATTTATTCAACTCTTCTGCCATTTGCTGGTTCCCCAGTATTATTTCCTTCAGCAACAGGAATGACCCTTCAGGGTCCAGAGAGCGAGTGTGTGCTGGAGGATCTAAGGGGGAACAAGGACATGTCATTAGTTAAAGTCATCACACTGTCACTGCGCATGCCAGGCACCCTGGTGAGACAATGGAGATCTGCACAATGAGCAATGGCGACTCCAGGTTTGAGGATCCCATTAATGTAGAGAGTACCCTAGAATGGTTGCACAATCCAAAACTCTCACCTCTGTGCACTGCACTCTTACCTTCATCTGGCACCCCTGCTTCTCCACGTTCAGTTGCATGAGGAGCATGCTGGTTCTCCAGCTCAAGGGCGTCCTGCTTGAACCTACTGAACAGCGGCAGGTGGGCGGGCCTTCACCTCCTCTCTAATTGGTTATGGCTTGTCTTCTGCTGAAAGAACAGAGGAACATTGATTATTCCACTCTCTACCTGCAGCGCCATTGCAGCCTGGCCAACCCCAGCTGAGGAACACCTTGCAGGGCACATCCAGGTCATGGCCCTCGAGGCACAAGGCACTCAGTCAAAGCAGCCAGGGCTCAGCCCCTTGGCCAGCTCCAGTGTGATTGACAGTTGACATTCAGACTGTAACACCCCTGAACTCCACGGGGGGACAGCCAGCCCAAAACACTTCAGCACACTGACCCATGCCAACACTCACCCTTCCTGAGCGCAGCAAGCCATTGAACCTCTCCCGGCACTGCATCCATGTACGCTGCACCACATCATGGCTGCTAACCAGTGCTGCAACCTCCTCCCATGCCCACTTTGTGAGGTGTGATCACCTCCCTCTCTCTGGGTCAAGGGTGTCCCTCCTGGCAGCCACCTCCTCCAGGAGGATCGCGAGGCACTCATCCGAAAAGCAGGGAACCGAATGCCCACCCGACCTGCCCTCCCGCCTGGCTCGGCAGCTGCCCGGGACTCCATCATTTGAGTTTGCTAACACAGGGCAGACGTTCTTCCATGGCAGCCTTCCAGGAGCTGCCTGTGCCAATTTTAAACTGGCCGCCAGGTCACCATTGGACCCATCAGCCAACAGGCCCCTGCCCCTGCTCAGCCCTTCCCGACCAGTGGGGAGCCACGTTTCATGTTGGGCGGGCCTTTATTGGCCCACCAGCGTGAAATCGCAGTCGGGGGGCAATCACAGGTGGCGGCCCATTTCCCGGCCGATCCCAGGCATGTTGACCGCACCTGCCAGCCGAACTCAAAATTCTGCCCAGTATTCCAGGTTAGTCTCGCCAAATTGCTTGGCTGTAACATCAGAACACTCTTTACAATGATTTTTATACTCTTCCTTCCAAGATGGGCAGGATGTTCTGTTGACAGTGTTGCACTGTTCAATCAAAGTCCACCTTAAGCTACAATAGTGTATAGTTCTTAGTTCAAACCTTGGTGTTAGAGCCAAGCTTCATGTTGTTGTTTTTTAAACTTCTTTTCCTGGTTACCCATTCCAGGACTACCAAACTAATTTAATAATTGGTGTCCCTCAAATTACTGACTTCCTGAAAGCTGTTACCTAGTGAATTAAAAATAGAGTTGATCTGATAAAAACAATGGCATCTTCTGGAGTTAGTTTCTCTGCATTTCAAAAGAAGACAAATTGTGACATCATTAATCAATGTCAGCTTGTGTCATCTTCTTGCAGTTTTCGATTGAACTTCACACCACTCAAGTTCAGGGTTGGGGTTTATAACTCACTAAAACAGGCATGTTGGCAGGGATTTTATCGGTCTTGGGGAGTATGCTGGGAGGCAGGGGTCATGAAAAATCAGGTGGGAGGGTGCCCATTGCCTTCCTGTTGCTGCTGGCCTTTAATGGTGGCAGAGAAGGTGCCAGGTTGACCTCCCGTCCAGAGGTCAATTGAGGTCATCAAGTGGTCAATTAAGAGTCAGTTAAGGGCCTCTTCCCACTATTGCTGGCATTTTACCAGTGGCAGATGTGTCCTCTGCCACATGGGAAGACGGCATGGTGTATCCTGGCTGCCTACTTGAAGATTCTATTGGGTGGAATCCCTGATCTGACATTCTGTATCCCACAAAGTGCCCCCCTGACCACAAGGGCCTCTGCAGCAACACATCCCTTTCCTCACCTATCACATTCTTGCCGGGGCCTGCTAGAATGGACCCAGCTAACCCAACGGCACTTATCCTGGTCCCAGAACAGCATCCATGATGCTGCTCCAGGCTCAGTGCAGTCCTACCATTGCCACCATACCCAGTGGCACTGAAGAGCTGCTGGCCCTCCGACTTAAAGAGTCCCAACACAAGGTAGTTAAGTACTTCATGGGCATAAAATCCATTTGGGGCTCCCAGAAATAGCTGAATGGGGTTGAAATGGACACCACTGCCCCATAAAATCCCAGCCCTTCTCTCCATTCAGTTTTGTTTCTTAGCAGACTTATTGAAACATAATGTTTCGCTAAGGTTCTAACTTTGCATCAAAGCAAAGACCTGAATAACATTCAGCCTTGGGCTGATAAATGCCAAGTAACATTCAAGCCACACAAGTGCTAGGCAATGACCATCTCCAAAAGAGAGAATCTCATCATATCCCCTTGACATTCAATGGTATTACCATTACTGAATCTCCCATCATCAATATCCTGGGGATTACCATTTACCAGAAACTGAACTGGACCAGCCACCTTAATGCTGTGGCTATTTCTGCTTTGCATAACTCACCTCCTTAATCTCCAAAGTCTATCCATCATATGCAAGACACAAGTCAGAGTGTGATGGAATACTCTGCACTTGCCTGGGTTGAGTACGGCTCCAACAACACTCAAGAAACTCAACCCTATCCCGGTCAAAGCAGCCTGCTTGACTGGCATCCCATCCGCCACCTTAAATATTCACTCCCACTACCACCAATGCACAGTGGAGGCAGGGTGTACCATATAAAAGATGCACTGCGGCAACTCACTAAGGCTCCTTTGAAAACACTTTCCAAACCTGAGACCTCTACCACCTAAAAGGACAAGGGCAGCAGATGCATTGGAACACTACCACCTGCAAGTTCCCCTACAAGCTGCACACCATCCTAACTTGGAAATATATCCCCGTTCCTTCACAAATGCTGGATCAAGATCCTTGAACTCCCTTCCTAACAGCACTGTGGGTGTACCACATGGACTGCACCTTCTCAATGGCAATTAGGGATGGGCACCAAATGCTAGCCTAGCCAGCAATACCCACATCCTATGAACGAATTAAAACAACAATGGGCTGTGGCTGATAAAGTACGTGGCTTACTTCCACCTGATCAACAGCAATTGGGAATGGGCAATAAATGCTGGCCTTACAAGCGATGCTCACATCTCAAAGACGCTTAAAAAAAACTAATTCTGGTTCCATGCCTTCCAGCTCGGTACTGGGGAACATGCCTTCTTACTTGACAGGTGAACAAAAGCTGTTTATGCTGTGTAGGTTTCATGGCAAGGCAAGTTGCTGCATGATGTAGTAATGGTCTGTGATCATAAGTAAACTGAGGAGATAAGGAAGGTTTTCCATGGCTGCAACATCGCAGGACAACAGAAACTACATCAAAGGAGCTACAAGGATGAGAATGAACCAAAAAGGAGGCGCCATATAAGTTGTCTGGGAACTTTTCTTTTAGCTGATTTGAATTTACATTTAAAATCTTCTTTACTCTTTTATTTTCTGGTACTTATTGTTACTAACACATTTGACAACATTCGATTAAGTTCACTCAAAGGGGATGAATTTCCACAGAGGTTCTCCCACTTTTCCGCTGTAACTTTGACAGAAGAGCAATGGAGAGCCTGGAAAAAGAATGTAAAATTGGACTGAATTTTACCTGTCCCTTGGCTGGGAGGTGGGAACATTGATAAAAATGGTATGATAAAGCATTGGGGAACATTCCGGCGTCTGCTCACCACCATGCCATTTTTCCGGTGGTGGGAAAGCTGGCAGACATGTCGCCTGCTGGGAGCTCAAATGAGCCATTTAAATAGCCAATTAAGGCCATTTTCACAGTGGTAGGGAGGGCCCACCTCCACATGGGGAGACCGTATAGGGTGACCTGATGACCTCCCACCTGCTCTGGAATGTGTCCTTTAGAGCACTCCATGGCCCATGGAGGGGACCCCTGGCTCCCACAGCAATGGCATCGCCTGCCCTTAGCGATCACCCCTCCTGCTCCATTACTGGAGCCTGCCTGCCTGGCTCTGCCATCCCCAGACTCCACTTACCTGCCTTTACAGGCACCTAGCCATCGAGGCATCCTCATTCTGCAGCTGCAATGGTACAGCCTGAGCAATAGCCACCGCGAACTCTGATTGGACTGGCAACTCTTGGGGTGGGCCGCTATCCTTAATTGTTACAGCAGGCGCAGTGATGGAAACTTACTTAGCCAACGTAAGAATATACTTTGCTAAGCCCTGTCACGAGCTGAACTGAGCTCAGCTCCTGCTTTTGGCCCTGATGGCAAAACTTCAGCCTATAATTTTTCTGGGGTTTCTGCAGATGAGTTACCGAAGAGTGGAAACTTACCCACCTCCATTCTGAGTTTAACATAGCAGGTATTGTGTTCAGGTATTACTAATATTTGAGTGTATTACTAACATTAGTTAACACTTGTATCATTGAAAACGCCCTATCACACGGTCATCTAACAGATATTGCAGGTAAATGTCATTAAAAAGTCATAAGGGTGAGTTGATATAATGATTTTCAATGCATGTTGTAATGAACTATTATGACCCAATGCTGTGGCAGGCCATCTATCAACTGCTGTTGATTAGATTTGTTTATGCACATTTAGCTTTTAAAAATGCTTGCACCATATTTTGCTGAAAATGTGAACTGACAAATTCACAGCAGGGGATAGAGAGCATCTGAGACCTGAGTGAACAGGGCAAGCAACTGTGTATCTTTTTAAACAGTCAGACTGGAGAATCAGAAAATTAACAGTGCAAGGACTAAGAAGGAAGGGTTACTTAGTGTGGGTGCAATAAATGTCAAATCAAGGACAGAAAGCAAATAAAGAGAGAAAAAACAGATTGCATTCAGAGGGAGAGAAAGAGGGACAAAAAAGGAAAAGTGCAAAAAAGTTGAAAATTTTAAATTGGCATTTTTAAAATCATCAAGAGTAATTAAACCTTGAAGGAATGAAACTCCACATTTGTAATAGTCAATTTTCAGTGCCAGAGAGGTCTACTGGCAGTAATGAACAATTATCACATTGCTCAATGGGCACTTACACTTGTAATAACAACAGTTAACTTTCAAATGTGAGTTTAGTTTGTATCAATGTGCGTATACAGCACTGAACTACACAGCATTCAATATATTTCAATGCTGAGGCAGACAGTAAGATGCAGTTTCCACAAAGCTAACAGCAGAGTGGTACATCATTGACTTGTGGATATCGACTTTTAACTGCACATGTTCCCTTTGTCTGAAGTTGCTATATCAATTGAGTATAAAGAACTATGAGCATTATTAACCTCATGGCTATTTTGACAGCAAGATCTGGCCTAACGCATAATTGATTACTTAATGCCTTTCTATGTTCATGGGAAATATTTAATTTCAATATATGTTATCATTAAAATATGGTATGTGAGATCATTCTACACATCAAAGATTAAGAATGTCCCAGAATTTGTTGGAAAAGGATGAGTTCAAATTTTATGTCCTATCATAGAATCATAGAATGGTTACAACACAAGAGGCTAGCTATTGTGCCCTCACTGTGGCTCTCTGCAACAGCAACTCAGGCAGTCCTAATTTCTTGCCTTTTCCCCATAGCCCTGCAAATCTTTTCTCTTCAGATAAATATCCAATTCTTTTTGAAAGCCATGATTGAATTGGCTTCCACCACACTCTCAGGCAATCTATTCCAGATCCTAGCCACTTGCTGAATTAAAGTATTTTTTCCTCCTGTCACCTATTATTCTTTTGTCAATCGCACTATATCAGTGTTTTCTGGTTCTTGACCCTTCTATCAATGGGAACAGTTTCACTTTAGCTGCTCTATCCACCCCCACTTATGATATTGATTATCTCCATCAAATTTTCTCTCAGGCTTCTCTTCTCTAAGGTAAACGACCCCAGCTTCTCCAAACTATGTTTATAACTGTAGTCCTTTTTTCCTGGAACCATTCTCATAGATCTTTGTACATTTGCAGTGCCTTCACATCCTGCCTAATGTGTGGTTCCCAGAATTGGACTCTATACTCCTGTTGAGGTCAAACCAGAGTTCTATGAAAGTTCAGCAGAATTCCCTTGCTTTTGTACTCAATGCCTGTATTTATAAAGTCCAGGATTCTATAAGCTTTATTAACCACTCCTCAACCTGTCTTGTCACCTTCAACCATTTGTGCACATACAGGTCCCTCTGCTCCTGTAACCCCTTTAGAATTTTGACAATTTTAAAATATTGTTTTTCCTCATTTCTCCTACCAAAATGTACCTCTTTATGAATGTGTATAAAACAGCAACTTATGGAGAGATATGCCAGAGTTTCGAATCAACAAAAATTTCCGGACGATTTGTGGTGCTCCACCTTGTGAAAAAGAGCGTTTGCCATCAATCTCCCAATGAGTTTCAAGAACCTACTGGAGTTGCACATTAAACTTACTGATTTAGGGAAGTTAGGGCTGCAATTTCATGGTATAAGGACCCTATTAATGGAGGGAGTTATGGTGCTGACATGAATTCAAACTTGGAGGCCAGAAAGGGAATAATTAAAATGGTGGTGTTTACTCCTGCAGGTAGTAAACTGGCCCTAGATTTTTTAAGTTAATATTTTCAAACCTGTTTCTTACTTTTCTTTTCATTCTCTCTTTATCCAATATTTCTTTTCCTCTCTTCATTGCTCTTTCTGTACCTAATTTGACTTTAATTCACGCTACTTCCTTCTCCATTGTTTCTTCTGTTTCTTTCTTTATCCTTAAATCTCATTAAGGAGATAGACTGTTAGTCCTATCGCCAAGGTCCCAAATGCTCTGTTACCCTCAACATGTTGTTGGAAGCTCACAGTTGCAGCAATCTATGGCTCAAAAATAATTGTAATTGAATAGTGAATGCCAGCTCATGATTCACATCGCATGATGCCTCACTCTGGCAATTTCTGGACCACTAAATGAATGTTTTGCCAGATAACAATCAGTCCTGTTTAAAAATTAGTATTGTATTATATTGCAGTGTATTGTATGGAACTTTAAATGAAAACTATCTTTTGTGCTTAAAATTTTACATACTTTACAGATCAGAGTTACCAACATGTCTTAAATGTTGCAATTCCTTACGCTTTCGGCAGTCTACCGACTTAAACAGAAAAAAACTGCTGGGATTTAACAGAGAAAACTCGATATAACTGTAACTGTGAGTTTGATAGGAGAGTTGGCTAGATCATTAATCATGCTGGGAATTAAGCAAAGACTTGGGCTGGAATTTTCCAGCCTTCCCCCTCCCAGGACAGGTTTCCCCGTGGTGGGGCCAGCGAGCCATTGAAATCTCCCTTCAAATTGGCGGGACCATAAGTTCCGGCCGGCGTGAGGGGCTGGAAAATTCCGGCCAATTTTGTCGTAAGAAACTTCCCATTGAAATAATTTAGTAATGGAACTAGTTCTACAAGAAATTGCCCTTAAAGAAGTGAGTCAAATACAAACAGCTAACAGGAGCAAATTAAGCCCTTAATTAGCAGGTATACAGCGTTAGATGAAATGCATATCTTTTATGATTATTGTCGGATCGTCCCGGAGAATACTTGAATACTTAAATCTTAAGCAATGGAGCCCTGAAGGAGTATTGTAACATTTAAATATACATACTTTCTATTCTGTAGCTCTTGCAAAATTATTCTTTAGTTTATAAATGGCAAATGCCATTTGAAACAGAGTGGCTGAATTTCTGCAGCAGAAAATCTACAGACGTCCCAAAGAAATGACAACAACGCCGTGGGGCTTCTCTGGGTTTCCATAGATGAACTTGAAATGTTTTTTACATGGATCCTTTTTCAGAAGTAAGTAACAGGCAACAGTTTCCAGGAGAGAAAGTAAATAAAACATGGTGAAATAATTCATGTTTTCACCCCTTCATTTTATGCTGCTGTTATCTATAGTAATCTTCAACTTTAATTCAGATTGATTGCACTGGTTGTTGATAAAATCTATAATATTCCCATTTGCACAAGAGCATTCTCAACATTAGAGCAACAATTCGCAGATCTCATCCAGTTAATAGCGGAAGGCAGCTGAATGTAGCAAAAATCCAGCCTTTTGACGATCTGACGTTATCATTCATGATAACCATACATAGATTTGCTTTGCAACATGTGAGCATTTACAGCAGCTGACATCTTGAGGTATTTGGTATATGCTGCATATAATCAGGGGGATAGGGAAGTACCAGGAGAACTGGGTTCCATTTTCATCAGGATGATGTATGGTGCAAACGATGCAGTGATTTACATCAGCAGCATTTATTTGATGAGACATCATTTATCTTGGTTACAGACATTTTCAGGTGAACACAGTTCCATAAAAACATAATAACATAAGAATTAAGAACAGGAGTGAATCATATGACCCCTCAAGCCTGCTCCACCATTCAATATGATCAAGGCAGATCTTCTGACTTAACTTTCCAGCCAGCTCCCCATACCCCTTGATTCCCTGAGAGACCAAAAATTTGTACATATAAGCCTTAAATATATTAAGCAATGGAGCATCTTCTGGGGTAGAGAATTCCAAAAATTCAAAACCCTTTGAATGAAGAAATTTCTCCTCATCTCAGTTTTAAATGATCGACCCATTAACCTGAGACTATGCCTCCTTGTTCTAGATTTCCCAGCCAGGGGAAGTAACCTCTCAGTATCTACCCTGGAAACCCCTTCAGAATCTTGTATGTTTCAATGTGATCACTTTTCATTCTTCTAAACTTCAGAGAGTACGGAACCTATTTACTCAGCCTCTCATCATAGGACAAACTTCCATTCCCAGGAACCAATCCAGTGAACCTTCACAGTACTACCTCCATGCTAACTATATCCTTCCTTAGGTATGGAGACCAAAACTGCACGCAGCACTCCAGGGGCAGAATTTTATGAGTGGTGTGCCATTCCCGATGGTGGAACTGGAAGTGTGCATCCCTTCCACTCTCTTGTTTTTTCCCGTTTCCCACAGGATTGCAATTAAAATTGGTGTGCATGGGAGACACATGTGATTCCGAGGCAGGGGAGCTTCTCACTGGTGAAACTGACCATCAGTTGACTATGCTGCATCAATGGGCGGACTCTTCTATGAGCCTTCTGGTCAAACAGGGAGGCACTGCATTAAGCCACACCTTTTCTGTCTAACTCCAATGCCATTAACATAGGTAAATTTCTCACTTTACATTGGTTTCACTTTATTCATGTGTGCATCATCGTTATTTGTTGAGACAAGTTTAGTCAGAGAGATAAAAGTGCTGGCACGCCTGATGGTTGGCACACATCAAAGATTACAATGGAGTTAGGGACATTTCCTTTATTGTGGAAGAAACAATGTTGTGTTTTTTGTTCACTATTGAATGTTTGTATTAGTGTCCAGTGTTGTCCTTGCCACTCTGTGGGACATGGTTGAACTTGTAGGCTCAGCTGGCCCTCCCTCCCATACATTGTAAAGGACATTGTCCAAGATCACTCTCAGTGGGGATAATTGAAATGTCGTAGGTGAACTCAAAGCCCTGTAAGGGCTCTTCCAGCCAGCGCCCTGAAATGGACCCACATTTGGACAATGCTGACAATGCCCTTTAGGTTCCTCACTGACTGTTCCCACCACCCACCCCACCACACCTAGGATGCCAGGCCCTTCCTATTTCACTGATCCATGTCCCCTACCCCAACCTCCTTCCTTCCTTGGATCCCTCTTGCACTCATCCATGCCTCCAATCCCATTCTACAACCCCCCAATCCGCCCACCGACTCACCCTTGCCACTCAACTCAAGCTGTCATGCTCCTCCTCCCTCCCTTGTGCCATAGAGTTAAGTAAGGAAAACCACTGGCCTCAGGCACAATTGCACTGGTGCATGCCACCCTTAAACAAACATGAACTGGGTGGCACAAGATTCTCAAGCGCCATTGACTTTATCTTGAAAGTAGGACATAATTATTTTTAAATTATGCTAATGAGTATTCATGGTATGCAAATGTATTACATGTATGAACCCACCACAGACCGATGTGAGGCTTGAAACACTGCAAACACCACTGACTTTAGCTCTGCATCTCAACCCATTGTTACGGTCACACCATATGTCAGTAAAGCTTCTTGGAAGACGGACACTTTACTTCTAAACATTATCCTGGAATATGGACCCTATACTTTGACAAGACGTACTCCAGAGTGATCAAGTGATCCCTTTGTGGTTTCTATGCAGACAGGGATTAGCTTCATGTCTGGACCTATCTCTGGAAAGTTGTTAAAATGTAAATGGCTTTCTCAGGTGTTGATGACCATCTTCTGCATTTCAACTCAAGAAATGTAAAGTAACAATGGTTGTTGACTTGCTGTCCCTATGAAGATCGGATTTCAAATTAAGACATTCAGGTGGCTACTTATGGCTGAAATGTTGATGGAATAACATTTATTCTCCATCTGTATCAATTACACCTGCCATCAATCCATTGTGTGGACAATGGAATACATGGCCTGAAATTGGCTGGAGATAGCCAAGACCTTATTAATCCACAGGGGCAGCCGATTGGGTCAGTTTGGGATATGAAGATTAGAGGAAAGCCATCTCTGGCCCAGCACAAGGGGATATTCTGTCTCAAAAGTCACCTTAGGCAGAGAAGAGGGGCTTATTCGTTTTACCTGCAGGATTATGGTTCTTCACCACAGGGGCTTGATCAACTTCAACTGGAAAGCCAGAGGCTTGCTGTTGTTTGGGGTGAACCAGTGTGAATCCATCACCAAAAACCTCTGACCTTCATTTACCTTCAGTCTATCAAGAAAGAATCTTTCAGGTCTGCAAAGTTCAATTACCATCTTGAGGACTGGTTAGAAGTGACTTTTGCTTTACTCTTTAAGATGCCTAAGTGCAAGCTACATCTTTAGAAATCATCTTTTCTTATGTGCATGTGTATCTGGTGTGAATGAGGAGCGGATGTTTGCTACACACATTTTCAGGTGTTGTGAAAAAGATGAACGTTTATCCTTTCTTTAGATTTAAACTTACAAGAAAGCCTGTGTCGTGTCTGTTCCTTAAAGTCACAGCACTCAAGGGCTTAAAGCACTCATGTCAAAAATAGTTCTTGTTGTGGTCAGCTGAGAGGTGAGAAAAGGGGAAAATTATCCCACATCTCTCTCCATTTGTAACACTGCCATCGGGAAATCAAGATTCTGCATCCCTCCACATTTCCCACTTTTGCGGGTTCCATAAAATTTCCCCCCAGGTGTGGTTTCACCCTGTACAATTGTAGCATGATTTCCTTATTCTTGTGCTCCAGTCCCCTTGCAATAAAGGCCAACATGCCACTTGTTCCTTTAATGAGTACACCCAATTGTGTCTGAACATTAACATTTAGAAGTTTCACACCTTTAAAAAAATATTCTACTTTTTTATTCTTACTACCAAAATGAATAACCTCACACTTCCCCACGTTATATTCCACTTGCCACCATGTTGTCCACTGACTGAACCTGCCTATATTTCTTTGAAGTCTCTTTGTCTCTTCCTCACAGCTTATATTCCCATCTAGTTTTGTATTATCAGCATACCTAAATCCATTACTCTTGGTCTCTTTGTCTAGCTCTTTATTATTTGTTGTAAAATACTGAGGTTCCAGCACTAATCCTTGCTGCACTTCCCTAGTCACAGCCTGCCAACCTGAAGATGTCTTTTAATATTATGGATTTGATCTTTATAAGGACGATATAACACCTTAATATTCCCTTTGGTCAAAAAGATTATTTTGAAGCATTTCAGAATATGATAACATTTCTAAGCAATCAATAAATCATTTGTATTTAAATAAAAGCAAAATACTGCAGGTGCTGGAAATCTGAAATAAAAAAAATCATTTGTACTTTGCTCTATATTTTAAAATTGTGAAAATGTGTTTCTGCTTTGAATGCTGGAGCAATGTTCCCTGTTGGTTAAGCAGCCAAAATGTGATTCCGTTGTGTTTCAGACTACACATAGATATCCGGATATTCCAGAAATAAAGGTATTCTTTGAAATCGTGGGAGGTATGCATGGTGCATAAAACCAGGGTTGCTTGAGAGAAAGCTTCCAAATGCTTTGGTAAGACTGCTATCACTGTACAATTCCTCTCAAAAAGAATCTACTCTTATTTAGAATGTCACCACTGTGCTTTTCACAAGAAATCTTGTCCCAAAAGGAATTATTTCCTTCCATGCAATCTGTCCTCCCTCCCCATTTTCAGAAAATGATGGTTGGGTTTTTTTTGCTTCTGTGCTTGTTAGCTTGTACTTGCTGCCCATTCACTTTAATAGGCAGAAAATCACAGGCTAGCAAGCGCAGGAGGAGAAATCTCTGGCATTTGTCCCTGTAAATGAAATGAAGAAAAAACCTGGCAATTGCCAAAATCTGGTACAAACCCAGAACCTGCTAGAAATATGCACAAGCCACACAGTGTCAATTGAGGGAAAAGATACTTTGGACAGAACCCTGTTTCAGAGATGAAAGCTGAAAACTCAACAGCATATTGGTATAAAAGCAAAAAACTGCAGATGCTGGAAATCCAAAACAAAAACAAAAATACCTGGAAAAACTCAGCAGGTCTGGCAGCATCTGCGGAGAGGAACACAGTTAATGTTTCGAGTCCGAATGACCGTTCAACAGAACTAAGTAAAAATAGAAGAGAGGTGAAATCTAAGCCGGTTTAAGGGGGGGTGGGACAAGCAGAGCTGGATGGAGGGCCAGTGATAGGTGGAGATAACCAAAAGATGTCACAGACAAAAGGACAAAGAGGTGTTGAAGTTGGTGATATTATCTAAGGAATGTGCTAATTAAGGGTAGAAAGCAGGACAAGCAAGGTACAGATAGCCCTAGTGGGGGCGGGGTGGGGTGAAGGAATCGAAAAAGGCTAAAAGGTAGAGATAAAATAATGGATGGAAATACATTTAAAAATAATGGAAATCGGTGGGAAAAGAAAAATCTATATAAATTATTGGGAAAAAAAGGGGGGAATTTCCCAATAATTTATATAGATTTTTCTTTTCCTACCTATTTCCATTATTTTAAAATCTTTTTCCATTCATTGTTTTATCAAATCAAATCGGAGGACTGCTGGGGACCAGGCACATGCTCAGTCGGTGCCTGATGATGTGCCTCTGGAGTCGTCCGTGACGCAGCAGCTGCAGGAAATGCTGCAGGGTGTGCGGGAGCATCTGGTGGAGATACATAAGGCTATGCTTGGTGTCCGTGGTGGAGGAGTCTACGCGGACTCTCGCCGATGCAATGAGCTTCATTTCCGAGCGCGTCCTCCATGGAGAAAGTGGTGACTCTCGTGGAGAGGCTCCTCCAGGAGACCTATCGGGGCTTCCTAGGGATGCGCTCTGACCAGCAAGCCCTCACATCAGCATTGGCTGTATGGGAGATGGTCTGGGCACCAAGTTTCCCAGCTCGGTGCCCATCCATCCACGGTGAGCAGGGAGGTCTGAAGCGACCTCACGTCGGCGCAGCAGCTGCCTGTCACCTCTGCGGCTCCTCTCAGGGCACTCCGGATGAGGGCAGCAGCTCCTCCACCCCTCTGCCAGTGACCGTTGCACTCGGTGAAGCTGCGACGACTGGGGAGATGCCAGCTGTGGAACTGGCAGCTCCCTCCCAGACGGGGCCAGTACAGGCTCCACGGGCCAGAGGACAACCGCCAAGGCCATCGAGGCCAACAGGAGAGCAGAGTGAGCAGGCTGTCTCAGATGCCACTCCCAGCGAGGAGTCAGCACCAAGACGTAGCACCCAAAAACATAAACATAAGGCACCTTATTTGGTGTGATTTTTAACACCTTTTTCATTTTGTTTCATTAAGTTTCTTTGGTTGCAATATTAAATTCAGACATGTCACCATGGCTGAGGGTGCCTCTTTTGTTCTGCAGGCGGATGGTTTCCAATAATGTAGAGTGTTTTGTGGGACATTCAGCTTTATTAACAAGGACCTTAGTTAATGTTCCTAACCAGGCAGATTTTGCACTTAGGTTTTGAACATAGAGCCTGCAGCCTACAGGGGTGGGTCATTGGAATGGGCTCAAATTCAGTTGCAAATGAAAGAATTGGAACTAGAGGCAGCAGAAAAAGAAAAGGAAAGAGAAAGGGCATTTCATGGGGAGTGAGAAATGGTGAGGTTAAAAGGCAGAAAAGAGAAAGAGAGAGAGAGAGAATTCCAGCTTAAACTGCTGGCAGTTTAAAAAGAGACACCAGAAGGTGAGGAAGGACTCATTTCCAGATCAGAGCCCAGCGGGGAGATTTTTAAATTTGTATAAGCTCTTCCAAAATTTGAAGAAAGAGATGTTGAAGCATTCTTTATTTCATTTGAGAAGATAGCTAAACAGATGAAATGGCCACAGGAGAACTGGACATTGTTGTACAATCCAGGTTGGTGGGTAGAGCACATGAGGTGTATCCGTCACTGTCAGAAGAAATGTCAGTGAACTATGATGTGGTTAAAAAAAGTCTATTTTGAGTGCACATGAGTTGGTTCCTGAGGCTTAGAGGCAGAAATTTAGGAACATGAGAAAACAGCCTGGGCAAACTTATAGAGTTTGAGAGAGTAAACAAAGTAATTTTGACTGGTGGATAGGGGAATTAAAATAGAGATGACATATGCAGCTCTTAGAGAAGCAATTCTTTTGGAACCGCTTAAAGGTTCAATTCCTTTGGCAGTGAGAACTCATGCTGAGGAACAGAGGGTTGAAACAGCAAGACAAGCAGCAGAGATAGCTGATGATTATGAGTTAGTTCATAGAGCTAAACCTTTCTTTTATCACTCCTTTAAATCAGAGAAGGATTAAAAAGTGGGCAGGTGAAAGGAAGGTGGGTAGTCAGGGTAGAGAAGGAGGAGGTGGAAATATCCCAGGAAGTTTTTTCTCAGAATAAAAAGGAAGGTGCTGAGGGTAAAAGTGATACTCAAAAATTGACGTGTTTTCATTGTAATAAAATTGGACACACAAAGTCTGTGTGATGGAAATTACAGGGAAAATCTGTTGGGATTATTGGGGTACAGAAAAGTCCTGGAAGTAAAAGTACTGTGAGTTCTGAGGTTCAGGCACAGGAAAAACCGGTGATTTGTGTACAGGTAAAGCAGGGAGAATTAGTGATAGGTAAAGAAGTGGGAATGTGTTCACCATTTACCAAAGAGAGTTGTGAGGAGCAGGTTGCAGAAATGTTTAAAGATTTTTTATGTGAAGGGAAAGTCTTTCCATGTATACAGGTTGGAGTATGTCAGGATGTTAAAATTTTAAGAGACACAGGGGCTAGTCAATCCTTAATGTTATAGGATAGTGATATTTGGTGTACAGAGGGAGTATTGTAGGAACAGTTGATAATAAGTGAGGTTCATGAGAGATGCTAAACCTATTCCATTGTGGAAGGTAAATTTAAAGAGTAAGTGGAAAACAGGTGAGGTGATTGTTGGAGTAGTGGAAAATTGCCCATTGCAGGGGTTCAATTTATTTTGGTAACGATATAGCTAGATGGGTGATGCCTATGGTAGTTGAGCAGCATGTAGAAGTGTCTTCAACAGAAGTGTTGCAAAGAGAGCATCCTGGATTTTTTCCAGATTGTGAGATAACAAGATCACAGGCTCACAGGTTGAAACAGGAAGGTTACTGATAATATGAGTACTGTGAAAGATATATATTATGAGAAAAGGAAAGCTGCAAAGATATATTAGAATAATTGGATTTACATTACAAGGGAGAAACATGTATAAAGGAGATGAGGTTATGTGTAAGGAGAAGGCATTCTAATATCTAACAAGTTGAAAAGACTCCAGCCTCTAGGTATCAAGTTGCTGTCTACAGGAACTAAAGCTAAGAAAAGTCATTATGAATATCACTGTCCAGGGTATTGTGTGCTTTGCCTGGGTCTGTTTAAATTCATTTTTACTGTTGACTTAACGGGGCATCAGATTATTTAGGGGAGCTAGGAGTTATCATAGTAGTAATTTGTAGACCTATGCATGTGCTTAAAATCATTTCTTTTATTAATAAATGTTTAATTTAGTTTGTAAGAAACCGCTAAGACTTGGTGGACTTATTACAACTGAATTCAAGGCATGCATCTTGAAATAAAAATACAAATTGCAAAGCAATTGTGGCAGTTGATTCAAATTTCCATCTAGAATTTGAGCAGCTCAGCATCTACCATCAGCTGTACCATAGCAAAATCTGAAAGTATAAATGCAGAAGGGTTATGTTGGGGTGAGGGAAACGAGATAGGATGGAAACCAACAGATCCATAGTCACACCATCTGCAGGAAATGGGATTTGAGATGTGGCACAGGGCAAGAACATACCATCATCCTGTAAGTTCTTGGTGGATCTGAAGTAAACAGTCCCAGTAACTGCTGGCCCCATAATGGAGAACACCCCTCATCTCCTCCAAAGGGCTTGGGAGATGGAGCTATGCCTGTTTCCTACCAGTTCTCTGCTGCTCCTGCTTGTAATAGGCTCCCCTGTTATACATGAGAGAGGGAAGAATGTCAGTGAGTGTATCACAGTGTGTTTGGATGATGTGCCTATCATAGCTAAATAGCTGACGTGAGTGGGTTTGAGGCTGACAGCATGTGTTTGGAGGTGAGGTGGTGTATCTGAATGTTGTATATCAGCCCGGAGAGCTAATGAGAGAATGATGAGGCAGTGATGCACTGAGCAAAATGAAGCTGATGGTGTGTGATAGATAGGAGATGCCATGTGAAGATGCATTGGGTGACCTTGACCGCTTGTGTGAGGTCCTGTGGTTCTGGCAGGTCCTTGGGGCCAGATTCCAGGAATTCACCTCCCTGGCTGTTTGCTCTCATTCCCTTTGCAATATATGCCAAGAGGGTCTTCTGGCACCCTGCAGAAACATGATCTCTCTGTCCTCCTCTCAATTCCTGGCCTAAGGCCTCATGCACCCCATCATAGAACTTAGGAACTCTCTCTCTCTGGTCTGTTGCTGCAATCTCCCTCCTTCCCTGAAAATTTTTCTGATACAGTTGCACCAGCTGCCATAGCAGTTCTGCTGAAGGGTCATGAGGACTCGAAACATCAACTCTTTTCTTCTCCGCCGATGCTGCCAGACCTGCTGAGTTTTTCCAGGTAATTTTGTTTTTGTTTATAGCATAAATGCACCTCCCTTTCAAGAGGGTTAGGCTTCCTTTAAGAAGTGCAGAATGTGTCTTACTAGCCACGCAATTTTCTGGGCCCCCTGCTGAGAGTGAAGCCAGTCAGGGGCACATTTTGTGCTGTGCTGCACACCACAATTATGTAAATGAGTAGGCAGCACAAAGTTTGGGTGTTGCCTCCCTCAACTTGACTGGGCATGAGATAATCACAAATTGCAATCCCCATTCCCAATAACAGGCCTCATCACATTTTTAGTTCATCTTCTGCAGAGATGAAGCAAAGCCACTGTTTGTTTTCAGGACACTGAAAACCCCCTACCCATCACTTTCTACAATGGCAGCTACAGCTATGATCTGATATAGGGAATGAGGGCAAATAGGTCTGTTGGAGTCTACAGGGAGGGGAGGCTGGTTGACTTTCTAGGTGTAGAAACTTTGACAAGAAATCGTTCTGCTGGTGGAGCCTCTGCTTCTGATATTCACTTCTTAGTTCAGGACAGAAATGTGCACCCTCATGTTATAATTAATTTTTTCAATAACTTGCCATTGCCTCACTGCAATGATTGTTTATGTCATTTAACAAGTTCCTGCGAACCTTTTTTAGCTGGGTCCTAATAAGTCAATCCATTAACTACCTTCTTGGGAGCGCACAACTTATTTTTTTGCTTTTCCCTATTTTTCCCATATATACCAATATGCTACAAAAACAAAAATAGTTGGAAAAACTCAGCAGGTCTGACAGCATCTGCGGAGAGGAATACAGTTAACGTTTCAAGTCCGAATGACTCTTCATCTGAACTAAGGAAAAATAGAAATGAGGTGAAATATACCAATATGCTCAGCAGGTCTGGCAGCATCTGCGGAGAGGAACACAGTTAAACATTTCGAGTCCGAATGACCCTTCAACAGAACTAAGTAAAAATAGAAGAGAGGTGAAATATAAGCTGGTTTAAGGGGGGTGGGACAAGTAGAGCTGGATAGAGGGCCAGTGGAGATAGGTGGAGATAACCAAAATATGTCACAGACAAAAGGACAAAGAGGTGTTGGAGGTGGTGATATTATCTAAGGAATGTGCTAATTAAGGGTAGAAAGCAGGACAAGCAAGGTACAGATAGCCCTAGTGGGGGTGGGGTGGGGTGAAGGAATCGAAAAAGGCTAAAAGGTAGAGATAAAACAATGGATGGAAATACATTTAAAAATAATGGAAATAGGTGGGAAAAGAAAAATCTATATAAATTATTGGGAAATCCCCCCCTTTTTTTCCCAATAATTTATATAGATTTTTCTTTTCCCACCTATTACCATTATTTTTAAATCTTTTTCCATCCATTGTTTTATCTCTACCTTTTAGCCTTTTTCGATTCCTTCACCGATGTTCTAGTTCTCACCGAGCTACTAGTATCTGCGCTGGTGCCTGCCTGGCAGAGATGGTGTGATGCTGGAGAGTCCGTGACTTCAGGGCCCTCAGGTGTGAGAAGGGGCCTCTGCTGCTCCTCCTCCCGGCCCTGCTCCGCTGATGCTGAAAGAAAGAACAAGGACATCGGATCAGTTAACGTGGAGACAATGTCAATGTGCATCCCTGTCCTCTGGATCATTATGTGCTCATCCTTCCATAAGCAATGGTCAAGCCATGTTGCAAACTTCAATCACTGAACATTCAGCACTGCCATGGCTGCCTGGACACTAATGGTGACCTCACTGCTGAGCAAACATACCTGCCCGTGGCACCCCAGCTTCATCGACACAGGTGGACCGGGGCAAGTGGTGCCTCTCCAAATCTAGGGCCTCCTGCTTGAAGCGGCTGAGAATTGCTAACTTGGCCGGCCCTCTGCCAGTCCTCACCTGCTTGGCGGCATTATGTGCATTCTTCTCCTGAAAAGGAGAGAAGAACATTGATTAGTGCTACTTGTACCTGGATTTTCTTCGTGCACGGCCCAGCCCAACCAGAGTGGGACATTGCAGGGCTCCAGTGCCTCCTCACCCCGCTGCTGCTGAACACTCACACAAAGATCCTAGGCCTGTACCCACCCCCCCCCCACCCCCTTGGCCACATGCTGTCTACATCATATTAGGCACCACATGGTCTAACCTTCCGTACCAAGGAGGCGCAAGCACGTGGAGCGCAGAGGACAGCAGATCGATCGGTGCCATGCCACCTTGAAGCTCCCCTCCCAGCATGTCATCACCCTGACTTTGACATGTCCTGGAGTTCCAGCACTGCGCCGAGGTGCAGCTCCTCCAGGTTACCCCAAAATAGTAATGTGGGTCTCACTGTGCCACATGCTGCGGGTGCAGAACCCACCTCATCACCACCTTCTCAGGGTGACCTCGGCACGGGCCATATCTGCTGGCCCACCCAGCGAGGGACACACGCCGTCAATGATTCACTGCAGTCACAACATTCAGACTTGGTGGGGGGTCGCACCATGGGGGAAAGCCTACCTGCTGGGTTAAGTGACCAATGCCAACATTGTCCTCACCCTTCCTGAGCGCAACAGGTCATTGAAGCGCTTGCGATACTGGACCCTGATGCGTCGCACCACGTCGTGGGAGCTCATGATCCCCGCCACCTCCTCCCAGGCTCGTTTGGTCATGTGGAGGGGCCTCCTCCTCCAGTCCTGGAGTATGAGGACCTCCCACCGTGCTGCCACCTCCTCGAGGAGGGCAGCTAGGCAATCATCAGAAAAATGAGGGGCACAGTGCCCCCCTGCCCTACCCTCCTGCCTGGCCTGCTCACCAGCAGCGCTCTGGGGAGCCCTTCCACTGGCCATGATTCACAGCCTTTGAAAGGCTGCAGCAGCTTTTTAAAACAGGCCGCCAGGTCACCATGGGACCCGGTGGTCATTGCAGTCCCGCCGCTGCCCGCCCACTCCTGCTGCCCTCGGGAGCTGCAATTCACGCTGGGCAGGCCTTAATTGGCCCACCCGCATAAAATGGCGGTGCGGACCCAATTGCAGGCGGTGATAGGGTCTGCGCCCGCCCATGCCCGCTCCGTCCCCCCCCCCCAACCAGCCAGAAAATTCTGCCCATGGGCCAAATGGATCAAATATCAGTATGGGGAACATTTAGGGGATAGTGATCATTGTATCATAAGGTTTAAGTTGGCTATGAGAAAGGACAAGGAGAAATCCAGAGTAAGAATAATTAACTGGGGGAATGTCAACTTCAATGAAGTAAGAATAGATCTGGACCAGATAAAATGGAATTAAAGATTAGCAGACAAAACTATAACTGAACAAAGGGCTGTCTTTAAAGAAGAGGTATTTCAAGTACAGTCAGGAAATATTTCCAGAAAAGGGAAAAGTAGGGCAAACAAATCCAGAGTTCCCTGGATGACAAAGAAGATAGTGATTAGCGTGAAACAGAAAAAGTGTGCTTATGACAGGTGTCAAGTAGAAAATGCAATTGAGAACCAGGCTGAATATAGAAGATTCAGGGGGGGATTGAAAAAGCAAATAGGAGAAGCAAAGAGAGAATGTAAGAAGAGATTGGCAGCTAACATAAAAGGGACGAAAGTCTTCTATAAATATATAAATGGTAAAAGTATGGTAAGAGGAGGAGTGGGCTGACTAGGGATCAAAAAGGGGATTTACGCATTGAGACAGGGGGCATGGCTGAGATATTAAATGAATACTTTGCATTTGTCTTTACCAAGGAAGAAGATGCTAGTGAAAGAAGCGATAGTTCACACACCAGAAGGGTTTAAAATTGATAAGGATTGGATAAGTTGCTTGTACTTAAAGTTGATATGACATCAGGGCCAGATGAATTGCATCCAAGGATCCTGAAGGAAGTGAGAGTGGAAATTGTGGAAGCATTGCCACAATTTTAAAAGAACTTCCTTAGGCTCAAGGGTGGTGCCAGAGGACTCGAGAATTGCAAATGTTACACCCTTGTTCAAAAAAGGGTGTAAAGATAAGCCCAGTAACTATAGGCCAGTCAGTTTAATTACAGTGGTGGGGGAACTTTTAGAAATTATAATTCAGGACAAAATTAATAGTCACTTAAGCAAGGTTAATTAAGGAAAGGCGGCATGGATTTGTTATGGGAAAATTGTATTTAGCTAATTTGCTTAAGTTTTGATGAGTTTTTTGATGAGAACCAGGGGTCACAGCCTGAGGATACGGGGTAGACCATTTAGGACTGAGATGAGGAAAAATTTCTTCACCCAGAGAGTGGTGAACCTGTGGAATTCATTACCACAAAAAGTAGTTGAGACCAAAACATTGTATGTTTTCAAGAAGGAGTTAGATATAGCTCTTGGGGCAAAAGGGATCACAGGATATGGGGAGAAAGCGGGAGCAGGCTATTGAGTTGGGTGATCAGCCATGATCATAATGAATGGTGGAGCAGGCTCGAAGGGCCAAATGGCCTACTCCTGCTCCTATTTTCTATGTTTCTATGAGTTAACAGAGAGGGTTGATGATGGTAATGCTGTTGATGTGGTGTACATAGAATTCCAAAAGATATTTGATAAAGTGCCACACAACAGATTTGTGAGCAAAATTAACACTCATGGAATAGAAGGGGCAATAGCAACAGGGATATGAAATTGGCTGAGTGACAGGAAACAAAGAATAGTGGTGAATGGTTGTTTTTTGGACTGGAGGAAGGTTTATAGTGAAGCTCCTCATGAATTGGTGTAAGGGCTCCTGCACTTCCTCATAAATATTAATGACCTAGACCTTGGTGTACAGGCCACAATTTCAAAATTTGCAGATGATACAAAACTTGGAAGTACTGTGAACTATGAGCAGATAGAACTTCAAAGGACATAGACAGGTTCGTGGAATGGGCGAGCAAGTGGCCGGTGAAATTTAATGCAGAGAAGTGCAGTGATTCATTTTGGTAGGAAGAACGCAGAAAGAAACAATATAAAATAAAGGGTGCAATTCTAAAGGGAGCGCAGAAGCAGAGGGACCTGGATGCATATGTGCATAAATCATTGAATGTGGCAGGACAGTTTGAGGGTGCTGTTAATAAAACATATGGCATCCTGAGCTTTATCACTCGGGGCATGGGGTACAAGAGCAAGAAAGTTATGTTAAATTCCTGGTTCAGACCCAACAGGAGTATTGTGACTAGTTCTGGGCACCATGTTTTAGAAAAGTTGTGAGCACATTAGAGAGGGTGCAGAAAAGATTCAAGAGAATGGTTCCTGTGTTAAGCAACTTCAGTTATGTAGAAAGTTTTAAGAAGTTGGGACTGTTTTCCTTGCGGAAGAAAGGTTGGGAGGAGATTTGATATTAGTGAAAGCAAGCTTTCTGCTGTCAGGAAAGGGGTTCGATTGAGACCCCTCCTCCTCCTCACTCTGTACACTGATACTCCTCTTTGCTGCCTGTGCTCCATGTCACTGACATGTTGCATCCAAGAGGGATTACAACTATATGTCCCATTAGTAAAAGCAGGCTTTCTGCTGACAGGACTTCAAAATTCTCTGAATTCCTTGTCAAATTCCAGCTTCATTCTGAATCCAACAACATTTCTAAGCTCCTCCAACAACACTGAACACAGTACTTCCACCCACACTGTAGCAGCAAAAGAAGCCACAAGCACCTCACCTGGAAGTCCCATGGTGATCCCATTAAATAGTGCTAATGGGGGTGGAGGGGAATCCCTGTGGAGTTTTGAACACCCTGCCTTCAAAGAATTTCCAGCGGATTCAAAGAAAAGTGACAGGATTTAGGACTCTAAATTATGAAATAACGCGTAGAACTGCATTTCTTTTTAAAAGCGAAATAAGATTGAGGAAAGATGCGAAGAAAGATTTTCCTTCAATCAAGTAAATGAAAAAGCATGTTATTTAATTTGGACTAAGCAGAGATCAAGAATTCATATTAAGGATGATCAAGCCTTAAGCTGGAGAAGATAAGAAGATTTTTTACCCCAGAGTAGTGGTTCTTGGGAATAGCTTTTCAACTCAGGCACTTCAATATCTAGATAAGCACTTGGCTCTGAATGGGAACGATGATTGTAAATTTAAATCCTGATTGACATCTTATATAAAATATGATGCTTCTTGTTTTGCTGAGACCCTGACTATATCATGCTATGACAGGCAAGGATGCATATTATAGTTTGCAATATAAGATAGATGTTCTGTAAGTGTGCTCAGTGGTGGAAGGTAGGAAACAGAAGTAGGGAAAATAAATTGTGGAAAATGGGTTGAGTGGAGTCCATGGTAGACTAGATTGTATGTGGCCTGGGTTTTATAGGCTGCCCAGCTTTCTTCTATTTCTTGCTATCTTGTGTCAATTTGACCTAGGTTCCGAGGTGTAATTCTCCTGAGCTGTAGCGTGCTGCTGACTGGAAAGCAGATGTTTTCTGCATGGGAAAACAGCATAACATGAAACGTCGTTACCACAAGGCATTTTTCTACAACTACTGGTAGTCAGTTTTTCAGCTAAATTACATAGGCTTGGTACCAGGTCTTCTGATTCAGTGTAAAAAAAGTGCAAACAAGAAAGAATTTCTTGTTTCATTTTGCAATCTGACAATGCTTAACTTTTCAAGAGGGCTGAACGCTGAGAATAGATTTGGGATGTTGTACCTGATGTTGAAATGCAGAATAGGAAAGCCTGTGGTAATTTGTTGGTCTCTTAGTATTCTGCTGCTTAGTTTGGGATGCAATTTAACTAGATTGTGCTCAAATTAAATGATCAATTTGAGAAAAGGTGTCAATCATATGTTCATTCTCTGGAATGTCCTTGAGAGATCGTACGTGAGAGGATTATTCTGTCATGTCAAGAGGGATCATAGGATGTAATAACATTCAGAAGAAATAATTACAATTCAGTTTTGTATGCCAAACTTTGCTTAAGTTGTTGGTAATATTTAGCATAACTAAAATATTTATTAAAAGATGGTTAAAAAACTTTTACCAGGTCATTGAATGATGCATTACAAGGAAAATAGTTGTTAATTTGTTTTTTAATTTATTCATGGGGTGTGAATATCGCTGACAAGGGCAACATTTATTGCCCATCGCTAATTGCCCTTGAGGAAGTGGTGGTGAGCTGCCTCCTTTAACCGCTGCAGTCCAGGTGGTATAGGTACACCCACATTGCTGTAAGGGAGCTCCAGGATTTTGACCCAATGATAGTGAAGGTACGGCAATATCATTCCAAGTCAAAATAGTGTGTAACTTGGAGGGGAACTTGCAGAGTTCCCAAGCATCTGTTGCCCTTGTTCTGCTATTGGTGTGAAGTTGCAAGTTTGAAAACTGCTGTTGAAGGAAGCTTAGCGAGTTGTTGCAATGGATCTTATATATAGTACATACTGCTCCCACTGTGCACCGGTGAAGGCAGTGAATGTTTAAGGTGGTGAATGGGGTGCCGTTCGCGCTGGCTGCTTTGTTCTATATAGTGTTGAGCTTCTTGAGTATTGTTCGAGCTGCACTCATCCAGGTAAGCGGACAGTATTCCATCACACTCCTGACTTATGTCTTGAAGATGGTGGACAGACTTTGGAGAGTCAAGAGATGAGTTACATGTTGCAGAATTCCCAACTTCTGACCTGCACTTGAAGCCACAGTATTTATATGGCTGGTATAGTTAAGTTTCTAGTCAATGGTAACCCCCAGGGTGTTGATAGTGGAGGATTCAGCAATGGTAATGTCATTGAATGTCAACGGGAGGCAATCAAATTCTCACTTGTTAGAGATGGTCATTGCCTGCTGTTACAGACAGGCAGGGGATTAATTTAGAACAGCCCTGATTTCTCCTCTCACTGCCAGTCCGTAAACAGAAAGGTGTTTTTGATTTTTGATTTCCCCCCTTTATAAGTGGTGTTGTGTTTTCCCCAACCCTTCAGTTTGGAGTGATCCAATCCTCTATTAATAACCCCGCAGCAAACTCGAGATAAAGTAACATAAGAGGGTTGGTTTATTTTACACACACACAAAATGCGGGAAAGGGGTTTGGCAACGTCTGCCCCTTTTTCCACTCATATAATAAAAGAGGGATAAGGGAAAGAAAAGGGGTACAGGGCAAGATCTCGATAAAATTAAGAGTTATGATCTCATGTGAGTCCAGAGTCCAGAACCAAAAGGTCCAGTGGCGTATTCCTTCAGAGGTTAGCAGGCTGAAACTGTTGCAGGGTGATCTGTCTTTCTAGAAGCAAGGACTTCCACGACGGGAGAAGGCACGTAGAGATGAATTAGCCTTGAAGGCACAGCTATAGAAGTTCCAATGTTCCAGTAGTTCACAGTGTAGATTAGGGCCAGCCACTTACAGAGCACTTTCTGCTGCTACCTGTTGGATGCTAAAATGTAGACTGCCTGGATTCAGTTCCACACAGGAATATTACAGGTTCTAGCAGCTTGGGGAGGTCATGCCATATCTCCCACCACTACTCCTAGGTGTTGGACAAAGGGTATGTTGTCCCAAGTCTGAAATCTTGAGGTTTTTAAATGGAGGAGCCTCCTTCCTGTGTTTTGTGTGCGTGTAAAATAAACTAACCCTCTTATTTTACCTTATCTCAAGTTTGCTGTGGGGTTATTAATAGAGGATTGGATCACTCCAATCTGAACGGTTGGGGAAAACACACCACAACTTATAAAGGGGGAAATCAAAAATCAAAAACACCTTTGTCTTTTGCAGACATACCATCTCTGTTGGATGGAGCTCCATGGACATGTAAAGGGGGTGGGTGCATTTCTTTGGAATTTGCATGTCGGTCGTCACACAGGGCATGAGCACTTCTTTAAAGATAACGAGGTCCCTGCTGGTTTTTGAAGGTTGGAAATTCCTCTGGTATGAGTCATGGCTAGTCCGGGTAAAGCCTTATCTATTTTTAAAATAAAAATAATAATTTTATGAAGTAGCCAGGTTGACGTAATATATATTTTCTTCCCTGTCTTCTGGCCTGGATACTGCACTTATGTGTCATGAATGTTATTTGCCATTTATCAGCCCGAGCCTGAATGTTGTCCAGCATGTTGTTTTGCTGCATGTAGACACAGACTGGTTCAATACCCAAGGAGTTGCAAATGGTATGGAACACTGTAAAATCATCAGCAAGCATCCCCACTTCTGACCATACAACAGAGGGAAGGTCATTGATGAAGCAGCTGAAAATGGTTGCACCTTGGAGATTACCATGAAGAACTCCTGAATGATGCCTTAGGCTGAGATAATTGATCCCCAACAATCAGAGCCCCAACTTCCTTTGTGTCAGCATGACTCCAGCCTTTGTTTTATCTTTGGTGCCCATTGACTTCAATTTGCTAGGGTTTCTTGATGCCACATTTGGTCAAAGACAACTTGATGTCACTCTCATCTCACCTGTGGAATTCTGCTCCTTTATCCATGTTTGGACTAAGGCTGTAATGCAGTTTGGAGCCTAGTGGACCTGATGGAAACCAAATTGAGTATTGGTGAGCAGCTTAATGCTGCATAAATGTCACTTGACAGACTGTCAATGACCCTTTCCAACAGTTTGCCGATGATAGAGTAGACTGAAGGGGCGGTAATTGCCTGGATTGGAATTGTCCTGCGTTTTGTGAACAGGACATGTGTGGTCAAATTTCCACATCATTGGGTGGATTCCTGTGTTGCAGCTGTACCGGAACAACTTGGCTAGGGTCACAGTTAGTTCTGGGCACAAGTTTTTAGTATTATTGCTGGGATGTTGTCAGAACCTATTGCCTTTGCTATTATTATCAAGATAATTGAACTGCATGAAGACTGGCATCTCTGATGCTGGGGACCTCAGGAGAAGACTGGGATGGATCATCCACTTAGCACTTCTGGCTGTAGTTAGGTGCAAGTGCTTCAGCCTTGGCTTTTGCATTAATACACTGAGCTCCCCAATCATTGAGGGTGGGGGTGTTTGAGGAGCCTCCTCCTCCTCCTGTTAGTTTTTTAGGGTTAAAGGGAGCAGGGGGATGTACAAGAGCTCAGAATCATAAAAATTCAGAAGTTCTTGGAGGTTCGTTGGACTGAAGGAAGTTATAGAGATTAGAGAGAGGTGAGGTCACAAAGGATTCATACATATAAAGAAGTTTAAATAGTAGATGCCAACCTGTATCACTACACTTTTACTAATGGCAGCTTATGACCCCCTGATAGAACTCTCATTTCCAACAGCCCTGTTCCCAATCTTCTGACTCCCACAACTGGCATCTCAGTATTACCACACTCCATCATCCCAGGACTGCTACATCCAGAACCCTTCTCTCAATGTTACCATATTCTGTCACACCTCTCCCACTCTCACCACACCCTGGTATTACCATGCAAATACTGCTAAATTTCCCTCTCGTGTTCCCACATGCTTTCAGGTTTCATGTCTCAATCTGCCTGAGCAAGTGTGATGTGGACCTGTGTGACATGATTTCACCTCAACTATTTAAAGGCCCAGTTCACAGATTCAATGGAAGTGGAGGTTTGGAGTTTGCACATTATTTTGAAATAAGTAGAAGCAGAGTTATAGGAGGAAAGAAGGCAAAGGCTACACCCAGATTTATTGAAGCGTCCCTGGATGTACTACTGGGTGCAATAAGGATGAAAAAGGTGATCCTAACTGCTAACAATGGGAATAGAAAACCTGTAGCCATTATAAAGAAGGCATAGAGGGAGACGGCTCAAGAAATTATCAGCAGAAGCACCATATTGCAGGCTTGGATACAGTGTAGGAAGTGTTTTAATTTCCTAACCATGTCAGAAAAGGTGAGTAAAGTTGCAGTCACTACATCCTGCAGTTCACAAGCTGTCACTCTTTTTGCCAAACATATTTTATCCAGATCACTCCTCACACCCCTTAGCTTTCTGCAGGATTATTCCTTTTCAATGCATGTTCTCAATTCCTCCCTCCATCCATAACTGCCACTCACCCCAATCGATATGTAATCTGATGTCAACTCAGTTCGCTTCCCTGATTTTCTGCGTACACGCCGCCCTTTCAGGCAAAGAGAGGGCAGAATGTGAGGGAGCCTGTTAGGATTGGAGCCGGACACCCACAGATGATGAAGCTTAGCAAAGTGGAAGAGGAGGAATTAGAAATTAGTGGCATTTGTCTCCCTCAGTATTAGAGGGGGTGAATTTGGGAATGCGCTGGAGTAGCTGACAGCATTAATCTCTCAGATTTACATCTCCTAGAAGACTAAATTATCTACACTTGGCTTCAGCACATAATGAAATATGATCATCTTAATCATGTTCATTCTAACATTTTTACATTCCAATGAATAAATTATATCTGCCTCTTCTCTCATGCAGGGTTATCATGTAAAGAATAGCAGCCCCTGGCAAAAAACCTGTCACTTGTCTTCTGCATTTAAGCAAAGGACTTGTAGTCAGCTGTGCAGAATCTCCAGTGGCATTGTGGAAAAAAACTGGAGGCAAAGAAATTGAGGATATGGTGACTTTGACAACCACTGGTAATGCATGGTTACTAGGTCCAGCAGGGAGCAGGTGTTGCTGTAAGAGGCTGCAGATATCTGTGACTGCCTGATCTGAAAATCTCAGTCTCTGGAAACACCTCTCCTCTTAGAGGTCTAGAAGCCGTACCTGTCTACAGGCCTTGTGAGTTGGATATGAGATTCAGCAAGCTGGTCTCTTCAGTTGCTTGCTTCCCTGCTAGCCACCTGCAGCTCCTACCACAACATGCTCTTGCTGCTGTTGCTGGTCATTCTCTTCCTCACCTGAAGTCCAATCAAAAGCAGCCAAAGAAAAACATATCATGATCTCTGTATGAACACCATTAAACTCTATAAATAAGTCTATCACATCAAGAAATCTCACTAAACCATTTCCCAGATGGAACTGAGAACGCAGCTGTGAACATGGAACCTGCATTGACTTCTAACCAGCTCAATAAACTGCTGTACAATCTTATTGTGAGATGTGGTGGCTAGGCTAAGGACATGGCAGCTGGTGGAATTTAAATTCAATTAATGAAATCTGGGATTGGAATCTAATTTCAGTAATAGTGACCATGAAATTATCATCGATTGTCATAAAAACCCATCTAGTTCACTAATCTCCTTTAGGGAGGGAAATCTGACATCCTTACCTGGTCTGGCCTATATGTGACTCCAGACCCACAACAACGTGGTTGACTCTTAACTGTTCTCAAGGGCAATTAGAGATGGCAACAAATGCTGGCCTTGCCAACAACACTCAGATCTTATGAATGAATAAAAAACTGTGCAGCAGCTGGTAAATCTCCCAATCACATCATCGGAGCCTGATTTAAAAATACTAATGGCCGACCTGCCTTTCCCTGGCAAGATATTCAGAAGTCCTAATATCCATTGCCATAAAAGGCCTGACCCTCTCCCATCCATCCTGTGCTGGTGGCGGGGGGTGGGAACGAGGGGAGGGGGGATGCTAGGTGGTGCTTGGTGGTTAACCCCACACCCAAACCAAAAGATCAATTTTGATTGATTAGAAACCCACATAGCCTCCACTCAACCACCTATCCCCCCAACACCGCCTCAAAAACAACTACATCCCAATCCTATGCACCTGTAAGCTTCAGCATCTATACTTCTATTTTCCTCTATATCCTGGGCTCTAAAAGGTAACACCAACCGTCGTTAAACAGCAACCTTGATTATAAATATTAGTTAATTGATTTTAATGATAATCAGAGCCATCAATTTAGTTTTCTTGCAAATAATTGTAGAGTTCAAACTCCAAAATACCACTAATACCCCCTCAGTATATTGTAAGTAAAACAGTTAAAAGCAAAATATTGCGGATGCTGGAAATCTGAAAGAAAAACAGAACATGCTGGAAAAACTCAGCAGGTCTGGCAGCATCTGTGGAGAGAGAAACAGAGTTAACGTTTTGAGTCCATATGACCGTATTCAGAGCACTTGAAGAAGGGTCATACGGACTCGAAACTTAACTGCTTCTCGCTCCACTGATGCTGCTAGGCCCGCTGAGTTTTTCCAGCATTTTCTGTTTTTGTTGTAATAAAAAGGTGCCTTATTTAGTCACACGGAATCAGTCATTCTGCATGTTCTATTGCATCAATCATCTAAACTGAATCACCATTTCAACCCGGCATGCAATAAAGAAGGTTTGAGTTTGTGCGATTAGGGGTACATACAATGGGAGCTGCAGTCTCGTCTGAGAATTCAAAGTTTGTGGTCCATGAACTCGCATGATGCTTGAGCCCATAAGGAGTCTAATGTCTTGAAGCTACATAATTAACAAGTTTGCATGAAATTTGCTTGTCTGCTATTTCAGCATGTTAATCACTTAACATAACGCCAACCTTTTGGAGAAAAGCTGCCATTGTTTAAAGGTATAATAATTCTTCTGGTGAAAAAGATGTTGTACTATTCTCCTAGTCAAATTCTTTTTGCTCTTTGACACTTGTTATACAGAGGGATAGACTTTCAGTTTGAAATCAATTATGCAGACACAGTGAGGGCCAATAGCATTTAAAAGCAATTAAAGCATGGACATAGTGTGCACAGCAAGCTCTATTTGCATTTTAAAATGGATACAACTGTGTGGCTCTGTGGGTTTCACAAAACCTTCGGTTCTTTGACCAGTGTTTGAACCCAATTCACAGCAATGATATAATAGTTTTCTCTGCTGGCTGTAAGGATTATTTGTGAAATGCATTTGAATAGCCTCAATTCGTGCTATATTTCAGTGGCGAAGATTCCTGTCTATTTGTTGTTTCATTATCTTGATGATGAAGCTGCTTTCATTTATGATGAGCCTCTTCTTACAATCATATACAAGAGTTGTGGCTCCTGTTTAAATCTGTCACACATAAGTGGACACCACTTGTAAACAAAACATTTTTATTCATATTGACTTGTTAAGGAGCCATTTTGTCAGTCATAAGCTGTAAGTCCATTTCAGTTAAAGTGCAAGGACAATGGAGACATACAGAAGGGGAGAGTGAAAATCATGCTGTCCACAACTATAATTTGCAGCTGTCACTGTTTCTTATGCTCCTGTCACAGGTTCTTTCAGAAAGCCAATAAAAAAAGTGTGTTTTGAGGAAACAACAATTTCCATTTATCCAGCCCTTAACCTAGCAAAATATGCACAAAAGGACGGGCAAACAGACATCACACAGAAGTTAGGAGGAAAGTTAGGGAGGGTGGCTGAAGGAATGGTCAAAGTGGTAGGATCTTGATGAACAGCTTATGAAGACAATTTCAAAATATGGGACATGATGGTTGAAGACTCTGCCCATACAACAGGAGAGTGGAAGATCAGAATTAAAAGAGCTGAGGGTGTAAGTTGGGATGCAGGGATACATGAGATACAAACATAGGTGGGGGTGAGGTCCAAGAGGGATTTAACAAAGCTGAGGATTTTGAAATTACTTCACTGGGGTATGTTGGTGGTTGGGAATTGCTATACTACTGAACTTGAAAGAACTTGTGAAGAATTTGGTGATGGATAGGATATGGAGTTTGAAACACACCCAAGGGTCAGATAGGGCATTGAGACTTGCACATAGCAGATTTGACCTGATCAAGCAGCTGGGGAGTGAGATGTAATAAGACTGTGGGGTTTCTGGTGAAAACTTAACTGAATAGAAAGGCGAAATACTATGGATGCTGAAAATCTGAAATAAGAACAAAAATGCAGGAAATACTCAACAGATCTGGCAGCATCTGTGGAGAGAAACAGTGTTAATGTTTCAGGTTGATGACCTTCATCAGAACATCCTGGTGTAGTCATAAACGGTGTTGTTTATGACTTTGAAAAGGGTGGCAATGGCACTCTGGGAAACTCTCGAAACCAGCTTAATGGGATTCAAACAGGATCGATAGGAAAGGTGAGTAACTTAATAATCAAAACATTTAGTTCTCATTTGACAATAAGTTATTAGTGACGACATTACAATACTACATAACTTATTACTAAATTCACCATCTTGTTCAGAGATCACAAAAGCAACTGTTAGAAGGGAAATCTACTGCTGGTGCAGTGTGTTAAGAAAAGCCGGTAACAGGTAGTTAGGGCAATGTAGTAGGAGCTTCCGACTGCAGCTAACCAATGCTGCCTGTAGTAACGTTTAAGGCAAGAACTGTACAACTTTTATTGTGATTTGGAAGCCACAGCTGCTGGGAATAAATACTGGAGATTTGGCCTGTGCTGTATGTAATGTTCCAATCACTTAAATTTACACACACTTATCTTTCAAATATATACTGTCTCCACACCCCCACCCCATCACCATCAGAGTCCTTTTTACTAACCTTCACTAGTGGCAAATCTAGCCACTCAAATGTAAGCAAAATCAAATTTGAAGGAAATGCCTGAGCTGGATCTCTGCAAGAGTAACTCAGTTGTTCCCCTGCCCACTCTTTCTCTATAGTCCTACAAATTTTTTCTCTTCAGATAAATATGAAATTCCCTTTGAAAATCACAATGGAACCTGCCTCCCCCACACACTCAGGCAGTGCATTCCAGATCCTAAGTAAAAAAAAAAAACCTTTTTCTCGAGTCACTGTTATTTCTTTTGCCAATCACCTTAAATTGGTGTTCTTTGGTTCTTGGCCCCTCCAACGAGAACAGTTTTTCCTTATCTGCTCTGGATTTTAATTTTGAATAACTCTATCAAATCTCTTTTCCAGTTTCTCTTCTCCAAAGAGAGCAATGCCAGCTTTCCAATCTATCCATGTTTGTGAAGCCCTTCATCATTGGAACCATTCTCATGAATCTTTTCTGTACTCTCTCTAAAGTCTTCACATCTTTCTTAAAGCAATACGCTTTGGCAATACGCCCAGAATTGGGTACAATAAACCAGTTGAGGCCAAATCAGCATTCTATAAATGTTCATCATAACTTCCTTCCTTTTGGATTCTAAGCATCTATTTATAAAGCACAAGATCCCAATTGCCTTTTTAACCACTTTCTCACCTGCCTTGCCACCTTCAATTATTTTTGCACAAATACCCCCAGGACTTTTTACACCCCCTTTAAAATTGTTCCCTTTTATATTGCCTCTCCTCATTCCTCTTAACAAAATGCATCATTTCACAGTTCTCTGCATTAAATTTCATCGGCCACGAATCTGTCCATTGCACCAGCTTATGTTTTCTTGAAATCTATCACTATCCTCCTCACAGTTCACAATACTTCTAAGTTTTCTGTCATCTGCAAATATTGAAACTGTGCCCTTCACACCCAAATTTAGGTCATTAATATGCATCAAGAAAAGCAGTGGTCCTAGCATAGACCCTTGGGGAACCTCATGATATATCTTCCTTCGGCTCAAAAAACAACTGTCCACCACTACTCTCTGCTTTCTGAAAAAACTCAGCAGGTCTGGCAGCATCGGTGGAGAAGAGCAAAGTTGACGTTTCGAGTCCTCATGACCCTTCAACAGAACTAAGTAAAAATAGGAAAGGGGTGAAATATAAGCTGGTCCAGCTTACATTTCACCCCTTTCCTATTTTTACTTAGTTCTGTTGAAGGGTCATGAGGACTCGAAATGTCAACTTTGCTCTTCTCCGCCGATGCTGCCAGACCTGCTGAGTTTTTCCAGATATTTCTGTTTTTGTTTTGGATTTCCAGCATCCGCAGTTTTTTTTAAACTCTTTGCTTTCTGTCGCTCAGCCAACTTCGTATCCAAGCTGCCACTGCCCCTTTTCTTCCATGGACTTCAAACCTATTGTGTGTCATTTTATCAATGCCTTTTGGAAGTATATGTGCATCACGTTAACTTCATGACCTTGAATTTTAACAGCTCAGGTTGGGGAATGGTGCTGAGTTTCTTGTTAAGAGGCTATCAGGTGCACAGGGTGGGGTGGACAGGAATAAGTACATATCTAATCTAAGTGTGGGATCGGGGAGAACTTCAATCAGTGGAGGACAGGGTTTTGTTCCAATTGTGAAAGCAAAGTTTGTGCTCTGTTAGGGGCAAAGAATGTCCAGTTTTTTCAGTGGATAAAGTTACATCAGTGAGGAGGGGGTGAAAGGACAAATTTGTCCTCACAGGGATGAGGTATAGCAGAACCTCCATCTTCAGTCAGCTTAGGAAAAGCCAAGTTTATCCTCAGTGGGGGAGGGAGGGGTGATTGGTTGAATTTCTGCACCATACTCTCATGGAGGAAGATTGAGTAAATGAGAGAAAGGTTAGCAGTTTGACTATGTGCCAAGTTATATGGAGCAGCTGAAATAAAAGATGTGGGGTTATTAGCCGGCTAAATAAGATGCAGAGGTTTTAGAGCTGTTACTGATAATCATCACAGAATCACAGAATTTTTACGACACGAGTCCACTTGGCCCATTGTGTCTGCACCGGCTCTCCAAATGAACATTATGACCTAGTGCCATTGCCCTGCCTTTTCCCCGTGTCCCTGCATATTGTTTCTATTCAAATAATCATTTAATGCCCTCTTGAATGCCTCAATTGAACCTGCCTCCACCACACTTCCAGGTAGTACATTCCAGACCCAACCACTCGTGTGAAAAAGTTTTTTCTCACGTCACAGTTGCTTCTTTTGCAAATCAGTACCCTCTCATTCTTGATCCTTTGACGAGTGGGAACAGCTTCCCCCTATCTATTCTGTCCAGCCTCCTCATGATTTTGAACATCTCTATCAAATCTCCTTTTAGCCTTCTTCTCTCCAAGGAGAACAGTCACAACCTCTCCAATCTATCTTTGGTTCCAAGGATGGGCAACTTCAGTTACATTCTTGTAAACCCCTTCTGCACTCTCTCCGATGTGTTTACATCCTTCCTATAATGTGGCGCCCAGAACTGTACACAATACTCCAGCTGAGGTCTAACGAGTGTCTTATATAAATTCAGCATAACCGCCTTGATCTTGTATTCTATGCCTCTATTATTAAAGCCCAGGACACTATATGCTTTATTAACTGCTCTCTCCACCTGTCCTGCCACCTTCATTGATCTATGCACATATACGCCCAGGTCTTTCTGCTCCTGCACCCCCTTCAAAATTTCACCCCTTATTTTATATTGTCTATGTTCTTCCTGCCAAAATGTAATACCTCACATTTCTCTGCACTGAACTTCATCTGCCACCTATCTGCCTACTCCACTAAGTTGTCTATGTCCTTTTGAAGTTCTACACTGTCCTCCTTGCAGTTTACAACACTCCCAAGCTTCACATCATCCGCAAACTTTGAAATTGTCCCCTGCACACCAAAATCTAGATCATTAATATAAATCAGGAAAAGCAAGGGTCCCAATACCGGCCCCAGGGGAACTCCAATACAAACCTTCCTCGAGCCTGAAAAATATCCATTGACCAATACTCTCTGCTTCCTAATTTTCAGCCAATTTTGTATTCATGTTGCTACTGTCTGTTTTATTCTATGAGCAATAACTTTTCTCACAAGTCTGTTGTGTGGCACTGTATTAAATGCCTTTTGAAAGTCCATGTACATCACATCAGCAGCATTACCCTCATCAACCTTTTCTGTTACCTCTTCAAAAAACTCCAGCAAGTTAGTTAAACATGATTTCCCCTTTAGAAATCCATGCTGGCTCTTCATTATCATCCCATACTCTTCTATGTGTCAACTAATTCTATCCCAAATAATTGTTTTTTGAATCCTGCCCACCACTGAATTTAAACTGACTGGCCTGTAATTGCTGGTCTTATCCTTACAACCTTTTTTGAACAGGGGCATAATGTTTGCAATTCTCCAATCCTCTGGCACCTCCCCTGAGTCTAGGGAAGACTGAAAGATTATGGTCAGTGTCCCTGCAATTTCTACTCTCACTTCCTTCAATATCTCATCCAGTTCCGGTGCCTTGTCAACTTTAAGTACCGGCAGTCTATTCAACTCTTCCTCCTGATCAATTTTGAACCCTTCTAGTGACAAGAGTTTCCTCATCTGTCACCATGGCATCTACTTTCTTGGCAAAGATGGATGCAAAGTATTAATTTAATACCTCAGCCATGGCCCCTTCACCCATGTGTACATTCTCTTTTAGCTCCCTAATTGGCCCTATCCTCCTTTTACCACAATTTTACTATTTATATGCCTATAGAAGACTTTGGAATTCCCCTTTAGGCTGGCTGCCAGCCTTTTCTCCTAATCCCTCTTCACTTCTATAATATGCTTTTTCACTTCCTCTTTGAACCTTCTGTATTCCTCTTGGTTCTCAATTGTATTTTCTACCTGTCATAAGCGCACTTCTTTAAAATCTTAATTTCTATCTCCTTTTTCATCCAGGGAGCTCTGGATTTGTTTGCCCTACCTTTCCCTTTCAATGGAATATACATTGACTGTGCCCGAACCAATTTATTTTTGAACATAGTCCATTGCTCAGCTACAGTTTTTCCTGCCTAGCTTCGTTCTTGCCCCATTGAAGTCGGCTCTTGTCCAGTTAATTATTCTTATTCTTGAGCGGGACCCCATGGGACTCCTGCGCTACCTGCCTACTTCTCTTGGACTGCTTGGTGGTCACCCATTCCCTCTCTGTCTCTAGGTCCTTAAGCTGCAGTGTCACCACCTCTCTGAATGTACTATCCACGTAGTTCTCAGCCTTGTGGATGCGCCACAGTGACTCCAGCTGCCAATCGAGCTCTTAAACCCAGAGCTCAAGTTTCTGCAGCTGGCAGCATATCCTGCACACGTGGTCGTCTAGGACATCGGTAGCGTCCATGACTTTACACATATTACAGGACACGCATTCCATTTGGCTGAGCTGCCCTGCCATGTCTTAACTCTACTTCCCGTACGTTAACTTTATTCTACTTTCGGGATTATTTATATCACTTTATTATATTGGCCCTAAATTTCCCTTATTCCTGGCACTTCTCTGTTAAATCCAAGTATAGCTACTTGTTTAAAAATATTACGCTTTTCTAATTTACTCACCAGATCCTACTTACCAAGGCCGCCAGTCTACTTTCTGAGGAAAGGTAGAAAAGGAAAGGAGTACCTCCACCCTCACTCAACTCTGCTCTCGAACTCTCGCTGCTTCTCGTGCTGTTTTTAAAGCTCTTTGGGTGCTGCTGACTGCCTGCCCCGGGGTCCCCCTCTCGCACTCCCCTCTGGGTGCTGCTGACTGCCTGTCCCGGGGTCCTCCTCTCGCACTCTCCTCTAGGTGCTGCTGACTGCCTGTCCCGGGGTCCTCCTCTCGCACTCCCCTCTGGGTGCTGCTAACTGCCTGTCCTGGGGTCCTCCTCTCGCACTCCCCTCTTGGTGCTGCTGACTCCCTGTCCCGGGGTCCTCCTCTCGTACTCCCCTCTGGGTGCTGCTAACTGCCTGTCCCGGGGTCCTCCTCTCGCACTCTCCTCTGGGTGCTGCTGACTGCCTGTCCCGGGGTCCTCCTCTCGCACTCCCCTCTGGGTGCTGCTGACTCCCTGCCCCGGGGTCCCCCTCTTGCACTCCCCTCTAGGTGCTGCTGACTGCCTGTCCCGGGGTCCTCCTCTCGCACTCCCCTCTGGGTGCTGCTGACTGCCTGTCCCGGGGTCACCCTCTCGCACTCCCCTCTGGGTGCTGCTGACTGCCTGTCCTGGGGTCCTCCTCTCGCACTCTCCTCTGGGTGCTGCTGACTGCCTGTCCCGGGGTCCTCCTCTCGCACTCTTCTTTAGGTGCTGCTGACTGCCTGTCCCGGGGTCCTCCTCTCGCACTCCCCTCTGGGTGCTGCTGACTGCCTGTCCCGGGGTCCCCCTCTCGCACTCCCCTCTGGGTGCTGCTGACTGCTTGTCCCGGGGTCCCCCTCTCGCACTCCCCTCTGGGTGCTGCTGACTGCCTGTCCCGGGGTCCTCCTCTCGCACTCTCCTTTAGGTGCTGCTGACTGCCTGTCCCGGGGTCCCCCTCTCGCACTCCCCTCTGGGTGCTGCTGACTGCCTGCCCCGGGGTCCTCCTCTCGCACTCCCCTCTGGGTGCTGCTGACTGCCTGTCCTGGGGTCCCCCTCTCGCACTCTCTTCTTATGCTGGCAGAGCCACCCTTATCCAAGTGCATCATGCAAGGTTAGTTGATCAAGTGTTACTTTAAGAGAATGAAGAATGTGCTTACACCTAAGATGAGCAACAGAGAAAGGACATGGTCATGAACCATGGATCTGCAGTCCTGAGGCTAGGAGTCAGCACTCAGGGCCATCCTCGTCCGTATGGCACATGTGACTTTTCTGGAAGTTTTGCTGCCATGGATGCTTATTAATCTGTGCTTCCTGATATCCGGTTCCTCAAGGAGATCAGAGTCTGTGATTTGATGGCATCAGCTTCTGTGCTTGCGTATTTTGTTTGGTTGCATGTGTCAGCTGCTCCTGTAGCAGACATTATCGAACAATAGGTAAAAAAGATTGATAGGAATGCAGTGAAGTTAGCTAACAGTCAAGTGAATAAGCCAAGCACCGCTTGCTCTGTACCTTTTAAAAAAATAAATTAGGAATAGGAGCATGGCTAGCAGGGCCAGTATTTATTGCCCATCCTTAGTTGCCCTTGAAAAAATGATGTGCTAGCTGCAGTCTACACTTGTTCCTCAGTCAGCTGAAATATTTAACAAGATCTATTTTTTCAAAGGCTTCACTCTAGTTTCTATGCACTCCTGCAGTTTACACTGGTTTAACACCGGGCATATACCAGTTGTGACTCCAATTAATATGCAAATAATCTGACCCAGGAAACTCTCAAATAAATGCCTCTCTGGAGCGTTTTCCAATGAGATAAATGTGGTACGACTCTCTACCTGGAAAGAGATGAACCATAGTTCCACCACTTCTGAAGTATGTACAGGATGAGAACAGGTTTCATGCCTCATTTATAATGTTTACAATGCTGCAGGAAAATAACAGTATAGACAAGCTTACAACACAAACGAGATTCTTCTTTGAAGCTCAGCTTTCTGCACACTAGTACTGATTGTAAATTGGATACTTAAGTCTGTATGGCAAAAAATCTTTATTTCCAGGAAGGCTTAAATAAAAGTCAGCAAATATACGCTGCCATAAATTCAGTCTGTGCCTGGTTCAATTCAAATGATCATTACCCTCATCAGACTTGCAGGCTGTATTTAGTTTAGCAATGCTTATATATTTATAATCAAATTCTCATTATCCTTTCCATGTGACAATGCTATCAGGCAGCTCTTCACTAGTATGAAGGATCAATTTATACATCAAACTTTATAGTGAGTCAGTCAAAAATAAGGTTGAAACTAAGTGTTTATCTGTAATTATTATGGCATTTTAATCCATTAATATGGAAGTAAAATCTGTGACTTGTTGAAAAATAACAGTTTGAATGAAATGTTGTATCAAAACAATACTAATGAAGGATCCTCTGCACAATATTAGCTGATCATTCCTTCAGGGCTTCTCCTGCTCCCTCGCTGAAACTCTGGCAGAAAGGGGATTTCTGTCAAAGTAATGGCAGTGCAGTGGGAGAAAACCTGAGGAATTTCCCAGCAATTACATAAGGGGAATAATTTGTCACCATAACTTCAGCAAAGCTCCTGTTGGTGTGTATAAAAGGATGGCTCCTAACGTTATGCCATAATGCTTTCCCTGCTCTGACTGAGGACAGAGGTTCTGCCATACACTATCCCAGTGAGGACAAATCTGACCTTTCAGCCCCTCCTCACCAACATGCCATTATACCCTGAAAAATTGGACCTTCCTCATCCTTAACAGAGCATAAACTGTTTCACAATTGGAACAAATACCCGTTTCTCTACTGATCTTGAAGTTCTCCCCGATCCTGCACAGGTCAGATTTGTGCTTATTCTTGTCCATCCACTGAGACACAACCTGTGCATCTGCTAGCCTCGCAATAAGAAATATACATATACATATATAAATTATATATATACATAAAAATTTTATTTTGAATGAATTTCTCATTATTAATCTATTCATTCACTAAGATTTATGCCTGAAGTGAGGCTTTAGAATTAACGATAGTCTTGAGGAAAAACACAAGTACACACACAGCACAAAATAAAACCAAACAAATGCAAAAAAGACACAATTTACTGAAAGTTGTGAAGTAAATTTAATGTTTAATTCAATTCTCTCTAAACTTATATTAAATGTCAAAAGACAAACACAAACATTAACCAAAGATCAACTTTACAACTTCTTAAAAAAGGTTTGATTTGTCCAATTTCACATTATCATTTTGAGTCTTTACTGGTATCAGAATTTTCTGAAGATTAAAAGATTGCTATTATGTATGAAAAATCTAACTATAAGATGACAAATTTAACACCAATGAAACAAAGTTTCTGTATTTACAAAATACAGCATTACAATTATGTCCAGGAAATAAGGGATGAAATTGGTCTTTGGCAGCAACACAAAATGAGTGACAGCCAATTAGCTGATCATTTTGCATCCTGTTCGAATTCCTTTCTCATTGGCTTAGGTGGAAAAGAAAATCAGCTGGGATGCAAACTAGGCTGCGGATTCACTGGTACCCACTTTGCCCTGCCAAAAGCCTATTTCACCCACAAAATGCCATTTCTGAACAAGCAGAATGCGCATAAACTATTGCTGTACATGATTGCATTTATCACAAGAGTGATGAAAAGGCAAATTCAGCCCATAACATGACCAAAATCAGTGTTTCTTTCCACTGAAGTTTTAAAAAAATAGCAGACATCAAATAAAGTATTCATGAATAGTAAGCATGAAGAACTTGTTCTTTAATTTTTATAAAACATAAGGGTTTGCACTTTGTAAGCTTTGTACTGTAAATTTAATTTTACATGTTTAGGTAAGGTTTTGTTTGCTGCCAATGGCTATTTTAAGCAGAGACTTGATGTGAACAGGTGATTAGATCATAAAGATCACGACCTGATATTATTTTTATATTAAACAAATATATTCTTACTAATAAGAAGCGAATGCCATAAGCTGCATTATTCTCCCAAATGCAGTTCAATGTTTGGAAGATTTTGCACCCAATTCTGTTTGCGAGAACATTGAGAACATTACTTGATTGTTCTCATGTAATTTATGTACTTCAGAAAGTTTGCAGTACATAAGCATTCCTAATATTGGGGTCTATAGAGAAAATCTTGTGAGCCTTGTGGAGGTAACTGTGGTGGGAGCTGAGAATTTGGCATGCGAGGAGGGGGAGCATTGGGAAAACAAGAAAAAGGAGAATTTGGAAAGCAAGTAGGATGCCTCATGTTAGATTCTGACCAGCCTGTGTTCATTGGGGGAAGGGGAAAAGGAGGGCGAGGTGGAGGAGGGGGTGGGGGAGTTAAGAAACCATGCATATCATTTGGCATTGGAGGCCAAAATGAAGGAGAATAAGAACGTGACATCATTGGATTTGACACCACTGGTTGTGAATGCATCATATTGTCAGATGGATGAAATCCTGGAGGTCTAAATGGTGGCCTCTGGTTAAATGGTGGACCAAAGCTTCCCGATGGTGGAGCAAATCCACAACCTGTTGGGTTTTCAAACCTGGCTGAAGAATAATGACTAAATTTTTGACCAGGATTGAGTTGAAATCCTCTCCCATACGTTGAATGAACTTGTTTTTGTTGTTGTGCTTGTCCATCTTCTTTTCCACCTAAAGGAATGTCAAGCAACATTACTTACATCTATAAATCAATTATAGCATCATGATTTTTATTTAATAAAAGTTAACAGCAAATATGAACATACAAAATAGGAGCAGAAGTCGGCCATTTGGCCCCTCGACCCTGCTCCACCATTCAGTGAGATGGCTGATCTGTTTGTGTTTCAAGTTCCACATTCCCATCTGCCCCTAATAATCTTTGATTCACCTGCCTAACAGTAGCACGACAATATGCAAATCTAGTTTAGGAAACAATAATAATTTAAAATAGTTTAAAATAAAAATCTCCAACAACTGTCTCAGAACTTTCAACTCGCCCCAGAAATAATTGTAAAATCAGCAGGTGAAAGGGAGGGAGGAACTTGAAACAATTGTAATCACCAGGGGAAGGCGACTGAGGAAATTATTAGAAATAAAGGCCGAGAACTCTCTAGGTCCCGGTGGGTTTAATCTTGGGGTCTTAAAAGAAGTGACTGCTGAGGTAACAGATGTATTGGGTTTTAATTTTCCAAAATTCTCTAGTGGAAACGTCACATCAGATTGGAAAATAGCAAATGTAACACCTTTATTCAAGAAAGGAGAGAGGCAGAAAGGCCAGTTAGGTAGGGAAAATGCTAGAATCTAATACTGAGGAGGTTATAGCAGCGTACTTTGAAAATCTTAATGCAATTAGGCGGAGCCAGCATAGCTTTGTGAAAGGGAAATCGTGCTTGATAATTCATTAGAGTTCTTCGAGGAAGTAACAAGCAGTATAAAGAGGAGCTTGTAGATATGGTGAACTTGGATTTCAAAGAAGCATCTGAAAAGTTGTCACATCAAATTTTAGCTACACAAAATAAGTGCTCATGGTATGGGGGTGAGGGTTTGGGGTCTGCAAAGGGATATAGATAGGTTAAGTGAATGAGCAAAAATTTGGCAGGTGGAGTATAATGTGGGGAAATGTGAACGTGTTCACTTTGGCAGGAAGAATAGAAAAGCAGCATATTATTTAAATGGAGAGAGGTTGCAGAAATCTGCAGTACAGATGGATATAGGTGTCCTGGTACATGAATTACAAAAGGTTAGTATGCAGGTACAGCAAGTGATTATCGAGGGCAAATGGGATGTTTGTTGTTTATTGCAAGGGGAATGGAATAAAGATGAGGAAGTTTTGCTACAGATGTGCAGGGCACTGGTGAGACCACATCTGGATGCTGTGTGCAGTTTTGGTCTCCTTATTGAAGAAAGGATATAATTGCATCAAAAGCTGTGCAGAGAAGGTTTAGTCAACAGATTCCTGGGATGAAGGGGTTGGCTTATGAGTAAAGGTTGGGCTTGTATCCTTTGGAGTTTAGAAGAATGAGAGGTATTTTATTGAAACATATAAAGATCCTGTGGGGTCCTGACAGGATAGATGCTGAAAGGATGTTTCCTCTTGTGGGAGAAACTAGAATTAGGGGGCACAGGTTAAAATAAGAGGTCTCCCTTTTAAGCTAGAGATGAGGAGGAATTTCTTCTCTCAAAAGGTCATTAGTCTTTAGAATTCTCTTCCTCAACGAGGAAGGAGGCAGGTTCTTTGAATATGTTTAAGGCTGAGTCAGACAGATTCTTGACTGACAAAGGAGTCAAGAGGTGTAGGAGGTAGAGAGCAAACTGAGGTCACAATCAGATCAATGATCTTATCCAATGACGGAGCAAGCTCGAAGGGCCAAATGGACTACTCCTGCTCCCAAATTCGTATGTAACTCTATGTGAAGCCATGACACAGATTTCTACTGTGTAGGGGACAAAGAACCATCTTTTCTAATGATTCTGTTCTGTCTCTGCACACATTTTATGCTCTGCTTTATAGTCTTATGACCCAATGGGTAACCCAACTAAAGAATTCTGATCTATCAATTCCCAAAAGATCAGCCATTGGCAAATGCAGTTGTGTTAATGTAAACAGGAAGAACAAAATAGGCAGTAAAGCCCAGATTTTCTGGCAGGGCTCAATCCCAACGCAAAAGTGAGGCAGGGTGGGATTTTGCCTGCTCAACAGCACTAGCACTAACTCTGCTGAAATTTCTGAGGTCAGCTTAAATATAATATCGTGGGTGAGTTTCTGGCATTGTGAACAACTCTTATTAGAAGCTCCCCATTTGGGACCAGGGAATAGTGTGACTTGCAGGATATAAATGCCTACAGCAGTTTAAATAAGTAGAAAACTATCTACCTCAGGAGATGATGCTGCAGATATACTAATTAAAACGGCTGATAGCTCAGGTTTGCAGAGCCAGTGGTGAAAGTGTTGCTAAACCAAAATCATCCTGAACATACGTTGGCTCCCAGTCAAGCAACGTCTCGATTTTAAAACACTCATTGTTGTTTTCAAATCTCCATACTTACCCCCGCATCCCCCCCACTCCCAACCCCATTTCTGTAATCTCCTCCAGCCCCACAAACCTCAGATATCTGCATTCCTCTAATCCTGGCCTCTTACGCATCTCTGATTTTAACTGCTCCACCATTGGTGGCCATGTCTTCAGTTGCCTCAGTCCCAAACTCTGGAATACTCCCACACCTCTCAGCCTATCTACCTCATTATCCTCCTTAAAACCAACCTCTTTGACCAAGCTTTTGGCCGTCTGGCCTAATATCTCACATGGCATGGTGTCATGTTTTATTTGATAATACTCCTTTGATGCGCCTTGGGACATTTTATTATGTTAAAGGTGCTAGAAAATAAGCTGTTGTTCTTCAAACTAGAAACTGGTTACCCTGAATGCAGTCAGGTGTTGGGTCTGTTGTATTCTGGATTTCCTGGTTTACTTGCAAGTTTTAAAAAATTATACTTAATGTGGGGCCAGAAACAGTACAGGTGCTCCCTCTTGACTCCACATTAACTTAGCACGTCACTACTAATCGATAATGCCACACCCTACCTCCCATTTCTCCATTACCACACTCGTCTCCCAGACTCACCATAGGATTCCAGGCAGCCAACCCTACTCCTTCCCCCAATCCCCACTACTTTTGGAGGCTGACTGCCAAGCATGAACGGAGATGCGTTCCTTGCTGCACAAAGGAGGGTCTGTGGACAATACGCAGTGAAAAAAGGAATGTACGTAACCAGGAGTGTTCACATAGCATCCAGATGTGAGATCTGATGGTCAAGAGAGGTGTCTCATATCAGATTGGCACAAATATTTCTTGTGGCTGGCAACAGATTTCACACTGCATTCTCTTCAGCAGTCGTTGTTCCTCAGGCTGATTTGTCTGTTTTCCTTATCTGGCTTACAACTCTGGAAGCTCCGTGATGAGGCCTCTTTGGAAGGCAAAATTGTTTGGCAGCACATCAAGACATCAAGATTTTGGATACTGCAGAGCGCCCTGATCTATCCATCTGAAAAATGCCTTCAACCTTCCTTGATATAGTGGTGTTCTACTCGCATACTGGGAAAGTGCAGAGGTTTCAACAGCCATAGCTGTGGGAGATAGCCACAGCCACCCAGAGACATGCATTAATGGCAGGAGTGGGGAATCTATGGCCCAGCGGCCGGGGCCGGAGCCGGAGTTGGCCTGTCGAACTTCTTCATCAGGCTCACGGGGAGATTTCAAAATCTGACAGAGTGGAAAAGGAAAGAGAGAGAGAGAGACACAGAGTGGGAAAAGAAAGAGAGAGGGAGAGAGAGTGAGACGGAGTGGGAAAAGAAAGCAACAAAAAGTTGAGCTGAATGTCAGGAATGCTGTGATTGAGGCACAGAAGCAGCGCTACTCTGGGCTTTTTTGGGTGATTTAGCATTATCTAATTTGCATTTATACAGGATTTCTGTTACATTCAGCCACTTCGAATCTTGGAGATATTAACGGAGCAAAAGCAAAAATAAAGCAAATTATTTTTATATATTTAAAATAGAGGCCTGGAGGCATATTTGCTATTTGCCCAGTAGTCAAAGGTCTGGTGACACTGCAAGAACAGGAAAATAACTTTAAAGAAATAACAGTTTAACTCATTAAAAATAATGAGTCAAAACAAAAGTTGACGCGCGGTCTTTAATGAAAAACGGCCAATTATTTTCTTGTGGAGGTGAAAGGCAAGCCCGTCTGTGTGAAGGCAAGCCCGTCTGTGAGCCTGATTTGTGGAGAACCGATTTCTGTTATGATAACAGACCAGTACAGAGCTTAAATTAATTTTACAGTTTAAGAATTTCTAATATAATTGTTTCCAAATGGGGACCATGGTTTTATTTAATTTATGTACGATAGTGATAAAAAACACTGTGCTAAATGAAATTGTACATGCATGCCTAATACAAAACATTGTACCTGTCACTTCACAACATTAGGTGATGCAAAAGCAATGTTTGGACTAAGATTGGAACAGGTGCAACATTAAAAGAAATGTCACCTTATCTTCTGTGTTGATTTGTTGTCCTTTGGCTGTTGACAGATCTGCTGTGCATCTTTAGCTTTCTGGTTTTATCAGCACTCAGGGACTGAACTTGTTTTGAATTATTTGTACAAAACCTTAATGAGATTAGGCCTGAAAACCACCTGACCCTATTTTTGCAACAATGCAAATTGCACATCATGAATCAGAGAAACAGGAAGCATTAACTTAATGACTGAGACGCAGCTAAAGCAGGGCAGTGTCTGGAACTAAAAACGGATAGGTTTCAGTTTTCTAATAGTCAGCAATACCACTGCAATACATATGTAAAACTGGTTGATGCTTTTCAAACTTGCTCGATATAAAATAATCCCAAATTCTAAGGATTGTTCAATTCTCTGGAAGCACTAATTTCTTTGGGTGTGAAATATTTGGTAATTATTTCACTGCTGTTCTACTCACCAAAGTAAATGGAATTATGCAGATGATGGGCTGATAACAGATTTTTGGTTTTGGTGCAGGGTGAGGAGTTGCATTCCCACCAAAACAAACATTGTAGTCCGAGCTCTGAAGAGTTTGTGTGGTGTGTGATCAACGAGAGGAATTAATGGCCTGGGCTTTGTGGTCACGGCAAGATGACGGCACTTAACAATGACTCTGAAGAAAACTGTGCACAAACATCTAGTGATCTCTATGACATGTATTTCACCTTTCGCAATATTGATTTGATTCTGATGCCAATTAAATGGATCTCTGGTGTTCAGCAAGAGATATCAGCAAACAGGCCATCCTACTGAAGGATTCTCAGACTCAAACCAGGAAGTAAAATGCACCAATTAACCTTTACTTTTCAATCATTTTATGAAGAGCAAAATTATGATTGGGGCATCCATATGGGATTAAGTTAGAAACTGAAATATCAAATTATAAAATTAAAAACTTATGAAATTATCAATGGATAAATTTGGCATCCCTAATATGTAAACCTAGTTTTTCAGGGCTATGCAGGTTGTTCAACAATAATTATGAACTTAGTATGTGGTTAAAATCCAGCTACAGCTCATTAATCAAGACATAACCTGTTCCAGGATTATTACAGGGGTAAAAGTGAATGTCCACGTCAATTCAAGTAATTTCAAAAAATTTCCATCTGCAGCCATTTCAACAGTGCACCCTGTGGGGCAACAGGAAATACCAACACTAACTTCTTGATTTCCGTGTTTAACTCCATTCCCAAAAGCGTACAGAAGGTGTGAAGTAAGTCAGGATCGGAATCAGGCTGTGATGTGAGAGTCTGCACCGAAAGGGAGGGGAGGAAAAAAAATTTCATTGTGACTTCACAGGCTAAGGAGCCATGTGGGGTGAGTTTTGTGGTACGCCTTTAATTTAATCTAAATTAATCAACTATAAAGTAAGGCTTGATTGATTAATTAGAATAAAAACTAAAGCTATTGTGATAATTTATCACAATTAAAATCAGTGCTTAATCAAGTAGATCTAGGGGATAAAGTTAAAATTAAATAATAGAATAGTAAAACTGAAGTCTTAATCTTTCAGTAAATCAAAATCCACCGTTTCTGGATAATAATAGTTAAATAAAACCATTTCACTTAACCTCCCAATAAAATAAAGTGACTTTAGCACAGGCAAATTGGTGAGTTGCTGGTGGGTCTTTATTTGTTTCTGTACTAAGTTGAATGGAGGCGTAGCAGAGCAGCTCTGACTCATGGAGTGCCCATCCTATTCCACATGGGAACCCCAGGAAGCTTCTCACATCCTAGATAACCACAAGTGTAGGACGTGTCATTGGCTGCAGCAAGTCGCACTTCGGGTTTCAGAACTTGAGCAGCAGTTAATGTCACTGCGGGGCATCTGTGAGGTTGAGAGTTTTGTGTGATAACCCTGCACCTTAAGAGTATGCACGCAGAGGGAGAAAGGGTCACCGCCAGGCAGTCAAGAACTAGGCAGGTAGTGCAGGAGGAAGATTGGAAAAGCAGTGGTGATAGGGGATTCATTAGGGGAAACAGTTGTTTTTGCAGCCACAGATTTGAATCCAGAATGGATTCTCTGGTGCTAGGTTCAAAGATGTCACTGGGTGGCTACAGAGCACTCCGAGGAGGGAGGGTAAACAGCCAGAGGTTGTGGTCCATAACAGCATGAATGACATAGGTGGAAAGAGGGATGAGGTCCTGCAGGCAGAATTTAGGGAGCTAGGAAAGAAACTAGCAAGCAAGACCTTGAAGGTTGATTACTCCCAAAACCAGAATAAGTGATTATAGAAATAGAACGAGACAGCAGATCAATGTATGGCTGGAGAGATGCTGAAGGAGGGAGGGCTTTAGATTCCTGAGATGTTGATACCAATTCTGGGGGAGATGAGACCTGTACAGACTGGAGAGGTTGCACCTGAACCAAGTCACAACCAATGTCCTCGCTGAGTGATTTGCTAGTGCTATTGGGGAAGGTTCAAACTAACTTGTCAGGAGCGTGGGAACCAGGAGGTAATATTAGAGAGGAAAACCAAAGTGCACGGACAACTGGGAGAGGTAGGTAGCACTAGAATAGGAAATAGTAAGGTATTAGATGGGGTCAGAGTAAGAGAGAAAATAATAAAGCCTAAATGAGGGTTACTAGGCATGTATGTGAATACGTAGAGTGTGATAAATACAGTTGATGAGCTGCATGTGCAAAAATCCATGTGGCAATATGATTTTGCGGCGATAATGGAAACCTGGCTCAAGAAAGGGCAGGGCTGGGTATTAAACATTCCTGGATATAAAGTGTTCAAAAAGATAGTGAAGGAAAGAAAGGGAGAGGGGTAGCAGTATTGATTCAGTGCCGGAGACAGAGATGTCCTAGAGGGATCAAGGACAGAATTGATTTGGTCAGAGTTCAGAAATAAGAGAACCATTACATTGCTGAGTGTATTCTACAGACAACCAACTGGTGATAAAGTGGAACAAATTTGCAAGGAAATAACAGAAATGGAAGAAAATAGAGTAGCTCTAATAGGGGACTTCAATTATCCTAATATAGATTGGGATTGGAATATTGTAAAGGACAGAGAGAGACAAGAGTTTCAAGAGTGTGTTCAGAAGTATTCTCTGGATCAGTGTTCCACCCTGATGAGAAAGGGGGCATTGCTGAATCTAATTCTGGGGAATGAGGTGGGCCAAATGAATCAAGTGTCAGTAGGGGAACATTTAGGGGATGGTGATCATAGTATCATAAGGTTTAGATTAGTTTAAGCATGCAAACAGTAAAAGGAAGAGCAGGGCTGATTAGGGATCTAAAAGGGGATTTACACATGGAGGCAGGGGAGATGGCTAAGATGCTAAATGAACACTTTGCATCTGTCTTTACCAAGGAAGAAGATGCTGCCCAAGTCATAGTGAAAGAGGAGGAGGTTGAAACACTGGAAGGGCTAAAAATGGATAAAGAGGTATTAGGTAGGCTTGCTGTACGTAGGTTTGGTAAGTCACTGGGACGAGAGGAGATTCATCCAAGCAGACGGAGGGAAGTAAGGGTGAAAATTGTGGAGACACTGACCATAATCTTCCAATTGTCCTTAAATACAGGGGTGGTGCCAGAGGACCAGAAAATTGCAAATGTTACATCCTTGTTCAAAATAGAATGCAAGGGCAATCCCAGCAGCTACAGGTCAGTCAGTTTAACCTCAGTGGTGGTAAAGTTTTTAGAAATGATAATTCAGGACAAAATTAAAAAGTGACTTGGACAAGTCCAGTTAATTAAGGAAAGCCAGCACAGTTTTGTTAAGGGCTAATTGTGTTTAACTGATTTACTTGAGTTTTTTGAAAAGGTAACAGAGGGTGGATGAAAGTAGTGTGGCGTACATGAACTTCTAAACAGCATTTGATAAAGTGCCACATCATAGTCTTGTCAGCAAAGTTTGAGCCAATGGAATAAAAGGGATTGTAATAATAGGGACACAAGGTTGGCTGGGTGCCAGGGAACAGAATGTATGGTGAATAATTGTTTTTCAGACTGGAGGAAGACATAAAATGGGGTTCCCGGGGTCAGTGATAGGACCCTTGTATGTCTTGACATTTTTAATGAGCTAGACTTGTGCAGATGACAAAACTTGGAATTATTGTGAACTATGAGGTGGATAGTGATAAACTGCAAGAGCACTTACACAATCTGGTGGAATGGGCAGACAAATGGCAGGTGAAATTTAATGCAGAAGTGTGAAGTGATTCACTTCGGTAGGAAGAATGGGGAGAGGCAATAAGGGTATAATTCCAAAGCGGGTATGGGAGCAGAGAGACCTGGGGGTATGTATGCACGAGCTGCTGAAGGTGGCAGGACAGGCTGAGAAAGTGGCTAATAAAGCATACAAGATCTTGGATATGGCCATAGACTACAAAAACAAGGAAGTTACGATAAACCTGTACAAAACACTGGTTCAGCATCAACTGGAACAATGTGTACAGTTCCAGGCACCACACTTAAGGAAGGATGTGAAGGCATGAGAGAGAGTGCAAAAAAGATTCATGGGCACAATTTTGCCCTTGGCATGCGGGATCAGCAGGGGAGGTCAGGAAGCTGACCTCTGCCCGTGATCGGCAGCGGACCGCGATTTTACATGGGCAGGCCAATAAAGGGCTGCCCATTGTGAGACGCAGCCTGTGAACGAGCATGAAGGGCCAGGCGGGGGCTTAACGTCCACCGGGTCCAATGGCGACCTGGCGGCCGATTCAAATGCAGCCTCGGCAGCCCCTGGAAGTCCTGTGAATGGAGACCACAGCGGGTGTGGGCATGGCAGACGACAGGGCAGGTTGGCGGGGCAGTCGGCCCCATGTTTCTCAAATGAGTGCCTCGCTGCCCTCCTGGAAGAGGTGGCAGCGAGGAAAGACACACTTGTCCCCAGGAACGGGAGAAAGAAGCTCCCCCCAACCTCACCAAAAAGGCGTGGGAGGAGGTGGCATCCAGGGTCAGCAGCCACGACGTGGTGAGGCACACATGGGTGCAGTGCCGGAAGCACTTTAACGATCTCCTGTGATCGGGAAGGGTGAGTACCGTGTTGGCATGGGTCAGGTACAGGTAAGAGCTGCCCATCCCCCTGTGGACCTCAGAGGTGTTACAGTGTGAGTGGCAAATGTCAATGAGGCAGGATCTGGCTTGGACTGAGTGCCAGGGTCACGAATCAGATGAGCCCTGCAAGGTGTTCCTCATGTGGGGTTGGCCAGGCTGCAATGGAGCTGCAGGTAGAGAGTGGACTAATCAATGCTCCTCTATCCTTTCAGGAGAAAACATCCCATAACAATGCTGAGGGGTTGCAGACTGGCGGGGGACCCCCGCACCTCCTAATCCTCAGTCGATACAAGCAGGAGGTCTTGGAGCTGGAGAGGTACCATGCACCTAGATCAAGCAGCCGCGGTGAGGTTGGGGTGCCAGAGGGAGCTAACAGCGCAGTGCACTGAGGTGAGGATGTCGGTTTTTGCAATAATTTCCGTGTAGGCTATATCTTGATGTGAGCCTTGAACCTGGAATCCCCATTGATAATGGAAAGACGAGGGCACCATGATGAAGAACTGTGTCTCATCAGGGTGTCAGGCATGCACACTGACAGTCTAATGACTTAAACTCATGACATGTCCTTCTTCTCCCTTTTAGGCTCACCAGCAGCCCTTCGTTATGAGAAGCCTGAAGGCCCACCCCTAACCCGAGGACCACCATGCTCAGCACGCACCAGCGTTACACCCTCTCTGTCAAGCAGGCACCAGCGCAGATACCAGCACCTCGGTGGGCATAAGATCACCGTCTATTATCTCGGTGCACATTGGCGAATGCACTTCGCACTCGCTTGAGGTGCAGTCAGAGGACGGCTGGCGACCAGGACAATGCTCAGTCGATGGCTGATGATGGGCCTCTGGAGTCATCCGAGGCAGCAGATGCTGTATGTCCAGCAGGGTGTGCGGGAGGATCTGGCGGAGATACATGAGGGTACGCATGCCATGGTGTCTGTTGTGGAGGAGTCCCTGCGTGAGCACTGCGTTGGTCCTCATGGCTCAGCACAATGCCTCCTCCATGGATAGAGTGACGACTCTCATGGAGAAACTCCTCCAGGGGCTTAATCAGGGGTTCCTGAGGATGCGCTCAGACCTGCAAGCCCTCGCACCGGCAATGACCTCAGGTGGTCAGTGTCAGTGTGGGAGATGGATTGGGCACCAAGTATCCCAGCTCGATGCCCATCCATCAATGGTGAGCAGGGAGGTCCAAAGCAACCTCACGCTGGTGCACGAGCTGCTTGTCGTCTCTGCGGGCTCCTCTCAGGACGCTCCGGGTGATGGCAGCAGCTCCTCCACCCCTTTGCTAGTGACCGTGGCATCCAATGAAGCTGCGGCAACTGGGGAGATGCCAGCTGTGGAACTGGCCACTCCCTCCCAGGTGGGGCCAGCATTGGCTCCACAGGCCAAAGGACGCCCATCAAGGTCATCAAGGCCAAAAAGACAGCAGATTGAGCAGGCTGTCTCCAATACCGGTGCCAGTGAGGGGGGAGCTTCTAGACGTAGCACCCACAAGCAAAAACTTAAAGCACCTTAAACACAACACGGCCTGATCACGGGTGATATTTGTTTCCTCCATTTTTCTGTTTTTTTTTAATGGTGTGATGTAAAACACTGGTCAATGTCAATTTCTGCAATGTTTGTCAGTCAGCAGTAAATGATATGTTTTTTGTGCAACTGGCCTCTGGATGCTTCCTTTGTTCTGTAGGTGCAGGGTAATGATGTTATGATGTGAGACTCCTTAAGCTTTATTGCAATGACACATAGTTATGTTGTTGACCAAGGAACTGGTCCCGTCAGGAATCGAGTGTGGAGCCTGCAGTCCTGGCATGTGGTGGTGGTTCTTATTTGGTAGGCTAGCTGAAGGAGCATTGGATCAAAGCTTCCCGGGTGTCCCTGCCTCCCTGGAGGTTACCCAAGTCAGCGTCAGTGCCTCACTACTGGATTCATCGTCTGTTGCCTGTGCAGCTGCATCTACATCTTCTTCCTCCACTGTGTCCCCCTTTTCCAGTGCCAGATTGTGGAGAGCGCAGCATGCAACCACTATCAGTGACACACGATCTGGCGGGTACTGCAGTGCGCCTCCTGAACGGTCCAGGCATCGAAAGCGCATCTTGAGAAGACTGATGATTCACTCGACCACCACCCTTGTGGAGGCATGGCTCCTACTGTACCGCTGCTCAGCCTCTGTTCTTGGATGGTGGAGAGGCACCATGAGCCACCTTTTGAGCAGACAGCCCTTGTCACCCAGCAGCCATCCATCCAGTCAGGCTGGAGCACTGAAGAACCTTGGGACCTGGAAGTGTCTCAGGATATATGCATCATGGCAGCTGCCTGGGTACCTTACACAAACTTGCAGAATCTGCAGTCTATGATCACACACTATCTGCAAGTTCACGGAGTGGAAGCCCTTCCTGTTGACGAAGGCACCGGGCTCACCCGCTGGCGCCTTGATGGCCACATGTGTACAGTCGATTGCGCCCTGGACGCGGGGGAACCCAGCAATCACGTGAAGCCTCTGGCTCGCTCAGCCTGGCTGGCCTCGTCCGTACAGTAATGAATGAAAGTCAATGCACATTTGAACGAAGGGTCTGTCACCAGTTTGACGCAACTGTGGACAGCTGATTGGGAGACTCTACACAGATCCCCCACTGACCCCTGGAAGGAGTTGGAGGCATAGAAATTGAGGGCCACCGTAACCTTCAGCGCCACTGGCAGGGGGTGTCCACCCACACAGTCAGAGCTGATCTCAGGGCCGATCCTCTGACAAATGGAGGTCACTGTCTCCCTTCAGGAATGGAGCCTCCTTCAGCATTGCACCTAAGACATATTGAGGTAGCTGCATTGCCACCTGTAAACCCTGGCAGCAGGATATTGGCGTCTTCAGCGGCCCCTTCCACTTGGCCTTCTTGTTGGCCCGTGCACCTCTCCTCCCACAGGCCACTCCCCTGGAAACTGAATAGGGACACCTGGCCTCCTCCCCCTTCTGTCCCTCTCTTCCTCCTCAGAGGAGGTGCCTTCAGTGGAGACCACAATCCCCATTACCAGGGTAAGGGGAGGCTGTCTGATACCTGGAAGGGCTCACATGGTGTGAATCCTCCAGGGGCCTGGGAAAAACACTGAGTCCTGAACCGAAGCCTCTAAATTCTCTGAATGCAGCTCTGAAACAAAATGAAGCTGTCCTCTTCACAGAAGCAAGCAGCAGCAAGTGATATCCAAAACTCCTCACGAATCACTTTGACAAGGCTACTGACCCCTCTTATCCAGCCTGTGGATGAGGTTTTGCAAATTGTGGCCTGCCCGCCTGCCGGTTCTGCCCGTGCGACAGCCTGAAAATCACATGGGCTACGTGAAGTAGGAGACAACTGGTATCTCAAGGGCCTTAACTGGCCACTTAATTAATGGCGGGTGCGCCTCTGTCTTCATCGCGCACCCGCCTAGCGAAATATTGTGAGGGTGCACGTTGACGTCGGCACGCTCGACCGATGTCAACGCGCTTTAATTCATGTCGGGCACACGCCCGCAAGCTGACTGAAAAATCCTGCTGCACGAGAATGGTTCAAAGAATGAAGAACTTTAGTTGCATGGACAGATTGCAGAAGCTGAGGATATTCTCCTTGGAGAAGATTAAGATAAGGTTTGACAGAGGTGTTCAAAATCATGAGAGTTCTGGACAGAGTAGATAGAAACCCTGTTCCCATTGGTAGAATGAGCAAGAATCAGAGGATATTGGTTTAAGGTGATTGGCAAATGAAGCAATGACTATATGAGGAAGAACTTCTTTATGCAGCGAGTGGTTGGGATCTGGAATGCACTGCCTGGGAATGTGGTGGAGGCAAATTCAATCAAGGCCTTCAAAATAGAATTGAACAGTTAAGTGAAGAGAAAATACTTGCAGGGCTGTGGGGTAAAGGGGAGTGCAGAGAGCCATCACAGATCTGATGGGCCAAATGGCCTCCTTCTGTGCCATAACTTGTTGCTCTATGATTCTACATGTGGTAAATGTTGACAGTTTTGTTGTCACCACTGCCACAACATCCTGGACAACTTGCTTTGTCTTGTGCTTCGCTGTTTCTTAAAAATGGAGCCACAAAGAACTATTTATCCAAATTATTTTGAAGTGTTGATTTACAAATACACTACAAAAGCAGTCAAATGGGAGAACAAAATAAGCTGATCTATTTGACCAAACTGAAAATTAAGACACTGCCACACAGACTGCTTATTACCCTTTTCCTAGGCCATATTTCCTAGGCATGTCAATTACCAAAAATACTGGCTCCAGTGATAATAAATGGTTACACCCAAACTAGATCCATACAGGCCATAACATCCTCGAAGTAGAATCAAAGTTGGATTACCATTCCGTGCCCAATTACTTACGGGAACTGTCTTCCATGCCTGTCTCACCTGACCATCCAACTCAGGTCGGGCGAGATCCAGGCAGTGTAGCTGTCTCAGAAGCCCAGCACTAGCTGCTGTAAACCAGTTAAGTTTAGAGGTCCCACTGAAATTGACAGGCTAGGGAGAAGGTAAGTCTCTAAAGGTAAGTGAATAGGATTTGGGGGGGTGTGGGGATCGGAGGTTGGATGGGGGGGGGTGGAATCCCATGGGGAGTTGGTGGGGCGGTGGGGAGGGGTTGGGGAATACAGTGTAGGGGGTAGTTGAGGGGTGGGGGAGAATGTCCCATGCAGGGCTTGTTTGTGTCTTTTCTATAGTTAGCCAGAATTAGAAGAGGTTTTAATTCTTCTAACTTATTCTGAGTAACGATTTGTGTAACGCAGCCAACCAATCAGCACTCTCTTCTCTTGCAGTATATATTGTTATTTTCTTTACTGTTGGTTTATCTTGCATAGCTGTCCTGATGAGTGCAAGATGAAAACCTTCAATAGCATGTCTCTTTTCTCAACCATACTCAAAGTTCTGTACTACCAAACAACTACTACCTATGTCTCTTTGCAGACTCTGTGTCCTCCTCACAACTTGCTTTCGTACCTATCTTTGTATCATCAGCAAATGTGACGACAATATAGTCAGTCCCTTCATCCAAGTCATTAATATAGACTGTGTTACAAGCACTGTGGGGGAAGTATGAACCAAAATAACTAAATTTATAAACAACCTCCAATTGAAGCAATTACCAACAGGATTTCACTTTTTGTAACTTTTACTTTAACATGGATCAGAACCAATGCAAATTACGCATCAATTAACAGGCAAATGATACTTCAAATAAAAATATGAATTTCACTTTAAATAGTCGATACAAGGATATGCCTTACACAACCACAAGCATTCCCCTTCAGCGTGTATGGCATTATGTAGCTATACAGTTCCACAACATGCTGTTCTTTATTGACACGGGGTAGATCAACACTTCTATACGACATCACCTTTCACCTCCTGAGTTTCATGGGTATGAACATCATCAGCAAGCCACACTTCTACTAACCTTCTTTGCCTTGGGTCACAACAGTCCCAATGGTGTAGCTTCCCAGAGTTCCTTTTTAACTGACCAACCAGGTTCACTCAATAGCATCTCCAAGCTATTCAGACAGCCTTGCAGGTTTTAGATCTTTTCAACCATCTGGCATAATATGTCCAAGAGCTCCTACCTCCTTTTCTGCCAAACAGGAAAACTGACCTCTTGCCAAGAGAGATTTGCTTCTTCTCCTCACAAGAATTTGGTGAGTCCCTCTTTCTGTCTCTGTCTGCTTTCTCTTTGTGTCTGCATTTGTGCTTTCACCCTCTAGCTCCTCTAGACTCTCCTTTGTCTGCCAGACATATTGCTTCTCGTCTTAAATTCCTCCCTGTTGGTACTGCTTCCAGGTCAAGGGTCAGTAACTCACATGGACCATTATTTCTTATTATACAAGAAAATTGCAATTGATTCCTTTACAACTGATGTAAACTCTTAAAAGTACTTTTCAAACAAACATTCTTAAAAACAATTAGATTCCACAGACATTTTAAAGTAATTACAAATTTTCCCTCACTGGATTGTCTCCAGGTCAAAGGCTGTCACAATCAAACAGTACAGGCCCTGGTACTGATCCGAGGCACTCCACTAGTTATAGTTTGCCAACCTCAAAATGACATATTTATCCTGACTCTCTGCTTTATGTTAGTTAGCCAATCCTCTATCCATGCTAATATATCACCCCTCCCCACCACCCCCCAGACCATGAGATCTTATCTCAGCAACCTTTTATGTGGCACCTTATTGAATGCCTTTGGAAACCCAAATACACAACATCTACTGGTATCTTTTAATCCACCCTACTTGTTACATCCTCAACAAACTCTCAAATTTGTCAAACACAATTTCCTTTTCACAAAACCATGTTTACCCTCTGTATTATGATTTTCTACATGTCCTGTTACTTCCTCCTTAATAATAGATTCAAACATTTCCCCAATGTCAGATAGTTCCCTGCTTTCTGTCTCCCTCCTTTCTTGAATAGAGGTGTTACATTTGTGATTTTCCAATCTGCAGTGACCTTTCCAGAATCTACGGATTTCTGGAATATTAACAGATAATGCTATCACCTCTTTTTAAGATCCTCACGCCATTAAGTCAAGGGGCCTTGGTAGTCTTTAGTCCCATTAGTTTTCCCAGTTCTTTTTCTCTAGTGATTACGATTGTTTACTTTAACTTCCTCCCTCCCTTTTGTCTCTTGATCTTTTACTACCCGTGGGATGCTTTTTGTGTCTTCTATTGTGAAGACAGATGCAAAATACTTGTGTGAAGTCTTTGCCATTTCTTTGTTTCTCATTATTAACTCCCCAGTCTTACCTCTAAAGGACCGACACTTACTTTAACTCCTTTATCCAATTTGCATACTTCATAGTACATTTCTTATATTTCTTGCTAGCTGTCTCTCATATTTCTCCCCCTATTATTTTTTAGTCATCCTTTGTTGGTTTCTAAGATATTCACAATCTTCCAGCCTACTAATCATTGCAGCGTTGTACATCTTTTCTTTCATTTTGATACCACTCTTAGCTTCCTTAGTTAGCCACGGATGGTGCATCCTTCTCATAGAGTCTTTTCACAGCCAAGCGGGTAGCTCGAGTCAGGGAATTTGCTGACTCACCGGACCCACCTTATTAGAAAGGCCCAAGGATGTTGTGATCTTCGCTCTGAAGGGGAAGTGGATGGACGTGGGAAAGAGTCAGGCCCACTGGCCATGGAAGCAGAGCGTAGGCAGCCACAGGGGCGGACACGTACCGAAGAAGGCTGGTGAGAATTCCTGACTTTGTTCTTGGGGGCGTAGGGTAATCATTGGAAGTTTGCATCACCAGGACTGGCTAATATGTTACTTCTAACCCACTGACTGATTTCCCTTTAACTACCCTGCTAGTTACATCCTCAAAAAACTCAAAAAGGCTTGTCAAACACGATTTCCTTTCAAAAAACCATGTTGACGATGCCTGATCATACTATGATATTCTAAGTGCATTAAGAATTCCTTAATAATAGTGCAGCATTTTCCTGATCACAGTTTCCTGTTTTTTCTCTCCTTCCTTTCTTGCAGCAGTGTTATATGTACAAACTTATAACTTATATCTAACTTCTAATTTGCTGGGACTGTTCTAGAAACTAAGAAGTTTTGGAAAATTATAACCTGTGCATCCACTATTTCTGCAGCTACCTCTTTGGATGTAGACCATCAGATCCTTGAGATTTTTTATCCCTCAAGTTTCTACAATATTTTTTCCCCGCTAATGATAATTATCTTAAGTTTCTCAATCATTTTAGTCCTTTGGTCACCCTCTAGTTCTGGTTTGTAATTTGGGACTTCTCCTGTGAAGACAGACGCAAAATAAATTTTCAATGTCTCTGCTATTTCCCCATTCCCCAGGATAATTTCCCCTGTCTCTGCCTTTAAGGGACAATTATTTTAACTACTCTCCTTTTTATATACTCTCTTACAGAAGTTCTTACAATCTATTCTTATATTCCCGGCTAGCTTACTCTCATATATTCCATATATTCCCTTCCCATCAAATTGTGGTCCCTCTTTGCTGGTTTCTCAAACACTCCCAATCCTCAGGCTCACAACTATCTTTTGCAACATTTTAAGCCTCTTTTAATGTAATACTATCCTTAGCTTCCTTTCCTTGCTGAGTTATTGTTTTTAATAGAATGCATTTTTGATTAACTTTTTTAAATTTAAAAAAATGTTTCCAACTTGTTTATTTACGACATACCTTTTAGTTTATCAAATCAACCAGCTCCTGCCTCCTACCTATGTTGGCTTTATTTTAGTTCTTCCCCATCTGACTCTCTTCCTTCTCAGCCTCCCTACGGACAAACTGCAAGCCCTACTTATGCTTCACAAGTGTCCAGCCTGCACGCTGCTACCATTCAACATTCATCCTCTCTGCACTGCTGACCGCAAACTCAAGAGTTTGTTTGGGCCTCGAGTATGTTGCTTTCAAAACTTAATATGGAATTCAACTGCATTATGATCATTCTTTTCCCCAGAGGATCTTTTGTTATGAGATTACCAATAAAACCTGCCTCATTGCACACTATTAGATCTAAGACAGATTTATCCCTAGTTGGTTTCACAACATATTTTTCCAGAGAACTGTCACAAAGGCATTCTACAAACTCATTTTCCTGACTATCTTTGCCAGTTTGATTTGTCCAGTCTCAACATCATCATGTGTGCTCTGCTGGAGGGCAAGTCCTTGCTCATAGTGGTCTTTCCAGCTCCCTTTATCCTGTGCCAATCTTTTCATTTGTCAAAAACGTCCTTCAATTTTCAAGTCATCCAGCATTCTCTTCCTTCCTCTTCTTCCTTGAAATCCACCCTTCATAATGTCTCTTACATATCCGATTCAAAGAACAAAGAACAAAGAAAAGTACAGCACAGGAAACAGTCCCTTCGGCCCTCCAAGCCTGCGTCAATCACATTGCCCGTCAACTAAAACATTTTGCACTTCCGGGGTCTGTATCCCTCTATTCCCATCCTATTCATGTATTTGTCAAGCTGCCTCTTAAACACCACTATCGTACCTGCTTCCACCACCATCTCTGGCAGTGAATTCCAGACACTCACTACCCTCTGCGTAAAAAACTTGCCACGCACATCTCCTCTATAGTTTTCTCCTCTCACCTTAAATCTATGTCCCCTAGTAATTGACTCTTCCACTCTGGGAAAAAGCTTCTGACTATCTACTCTGTCCATGCCACTCATAATTTTGTAAACTTCTATCAAGTCGCCCCTCAATCTCCGTCGCTCTAGTGAGAACAATCCGAGTTTCTCCAACCTCTCCTCATAGCTAATAACCTCCAGACCAGGCAGCATCCTGGTAAACCTCCTCTGCACCCTCTCCAATGCCTCCATATCCTTCTGGTAATGTGGTGACCAGAATTGCACATATGACTCTGGACTCGAAACGTTAACACTGTTTTTCACTCCACAGATGCTGTTAGACCTGCTGAGTTTTTCCAGAATGTTCTGTTTTTGTTCTGCCTTTCCCATTGCTAGCCTTATTCTTATTTATTTGTTGCATCTTCCATCTGCAGATATTATGCTTCCTAATTACTTGAATTCTTGCAACAGTTCTAGTTTTCTTCCTTCTATCAGTTGTTATGATCCCTGGCCAGAACCGGAGATCCGGTTAAGGACTAATAACATTTTGTTTAAAGTAGATAAAAGGTTGAGATTCAAGGCACCTGCTTTTCGAATAAAGCCACAAGATTCCACGGGTTATCAACAAACAAAAACAAACTTTACTATACAAGCTCAAAGATAAAACAATTTACAACATGCATCCTATACTTTTAACATTCAGAGTAAATATCAGGTACATGTGAACTAACAGGTGAACTGTGGTCAAACACACCACACTACAGAGTAAATGGCTGATGCAAACAAGACAGAGTCCATGGATTTCACAAGAACCCACCCAGACATCAGTAAACACCAAGTCAAACAGTCTCATTGAAACTCTGTCTCACGAGGGATTCCAAACTCCACACTTGAAGAACTTGCCTTGGAATTCTCTCCAAAATTTGCTCCCACTCGGATGGCTTCAACAATGGCCCACCTCACAGAGTTTCATTCTTGCCTTCCAAGGTTCCTTTTCCCTGGATTCCTGAGTAGACTCAAACACTAGCTTACAAGCACACTTTCAGATTTTTGGCCGTGCCAAGCAGAACACCACTGCTCCAAAGGGGTACCTTTGCCCCAGTGGCCCTAAGAGCCTACTCCTTACAGCTCTTTCAATGCTTTTTTAAACTTCACTTACTGGGACCTCCGCCTATCCCTGTCTCTGTGACAATTGCAAGCTGGCAGGCTCCCTGAAACGGGCTGCCTCAAGAAGAGTTGTTCACTGGCCCTCAAACTAATCTGGAGACCTGTCAAATCACTCAGAGGGTCCCACCCTTATGGGACCTAGGCAGGAACCAATGTAACAAGCATTGGATCATCCTACACCTTAAATGTTATAATCTCCACAGACTGCTAATTTAGCCCATGGACACACAGATCAATGATTTCATGGCACAATATATGGATATTTCTTGATGATTTTGAGATATGCATCACTCTGGTTTTGCCAATGTTCACTTTCATTCCAAAGTTCGTACCTGCTGTTACCAGTCTATGAGTTCTAGTAATCCTCCTTTGGTGCTTGCTACAAGTATGTGGTCACCTGCAAATCTAACTGATGTTATCATTTGCCCTCCAATCTTAACGCTAGATTTTGTGTCTTCAGGCGCTTCTTTGATCATTGTTTCTGCATAGACGCTGAAGATGACTGGTGACCAACAACACCCTTGTCAGAATTCCACTTCCAATTACACATGATTCAAACTCTACATTGACTACTCTCACTGTTGCCATTTGTTGCATGTACAGATTTCTTATGAGTCATTTATCTCTCCAGTCTAATCCAATGTCTTTCAACACTGTAAAGAGCTTAATCCAGTCAATCCAATCGAATGCTTTTTCAAAATCTACAAAACAAACATAATTCCTGTCCAAATTCTAAACTGCATTCATTAATTAATCTTATAAAATTAATGAAGAAGCCAAGGGCACACCGATGTTCTGACTTTTGCACAATTAGTCTGATTATCCACGCACTGAAGGTTACGCTGAGAATTGTAACAAAGAGACTGTGTCAGAAGGTGCAGAACGACATCGGAGATGAGGAGTTTGGATTCAAGGGAGGAAGAAGGACAAGAGAAGTAATCACATTATAATATTAGTGAATGCAGGTTAGAATTTGGACAAATACACATCCAGTCTATCTGAAAGTAGAAGTCCCCCACCATTATTACATTGCCTTTGTACAAATCCAATTATTTCTTGTTTAATGCTCTGTCCAACAATTTAAAAACTGTTAGAGGGCCAATAAATTACTCCCACCAGCACTTTCTGCCCTTTACTTATCCTAATTTCCACCCATACCGATTCCATGTCCTGATCTTCGGAGCCAAGATCCGTTCTCACGACTGTCCTTATGGCATCCTTCACTATCAGGGCTGCGACTCCTTTTCTATCGTCTGTCTTTTTGAAACGCTGTGTACCCTGGAATATTTATTTCCTAACCTTGTTTACCTTGTAACCATGTCTCTGTATTGGTGATTAGATCTAAACCATTTATCATCCTTTGTGCTGCTAGGGGGAGGCGGTGCCGTAGTGGTAATGTCACCGGACTAGTTATCCTGAAGCCTAGACTAATGCTCTGGGGATATGGGTTCGAATCCCACCACGGCAGCTGATGGAACTTAATTTCAATTAATAAATCTGAAATTTAAAAAAATGTTAGTCTCAGCGACATTGACCAAGAAACCATTGTCGATTGTCGTAAAAACCCATCTGGTTCATCAGTGCCCTTTAGGGAAGGAAATCTGTCATCCCTACCTGCCTACATGTGAGTGACTCCAGACTTTTAAATGCCCTCTGAAATGGGCGAGCAAGGCACTCAGTTGTATCAGACCACTACAAAGTCTACAAAAGGGAATGAAACCAGGCAGACCACCCAACATCGATCTAGGCACCGGAAACAATAACGGCAAACCCAGCCCTGTGGACCATGCAAAGTCCTCCTCACTAACATCTGGGTAAGCTGTCCCACAGGCTAGTCAAGCAACAGCCTGACATGGTCATATTCATGGAATCATATCTTCCAGACAATGTCCCAGACACTACCATCACCATCCCTGGATCCCCACCACCCACTGACTGACAGGACAGACCCACCAAAGGTGGTGGCACAGTGGTATACAGTCGTGAGGCAGCTGCCCAGAGCCCACAACAGACTCTGGATCGCATGAGGTCTCATGGCATCAGGTCAAACATGGGCAAGGAAACCTTCTGCTGAATACCACCTGCATGCGCCCTCTTATCCCAATCCCCTCAGCTGTCCAAACATAGAGAAAAGGGCTAAATTCCAGGGGTGAGGGGAGAGTGTTTGCCCTTGACATCAAGACAGGATTTGATCGAGCGTGGCATCAAGCAGCCCTAACAAAACTGGAGTCAATGGGGAAATCAGGGGGAAAACTCTCCAATGGTTGGAGTCATGCACAAAGGAAGACCCTGCATATGGCACAGATCGTGGTTGTTGGAGGTCAATCACCTCAGTCCCCGGACATCACTGCAGGAGTTCCTCATGGTAGCCCCCAGGGCCAACCATCTCCAGTTGTTTCAGGAATGACCATCCCTCCATCAGGAGGTCAGAAGTGGGGATATTCGCTGATGATTGCACAATGTTCAGCACCAGCTCCTCAGATACTGAAGCAGTCCATGTCCAAATGCAGCAACGCCTGGACAATATCCATGCTTGGGCTGACATGTGGCAAGTAACATTCACGCCACACAAGTGCCAGGCAATGGCAACAAGAGAGAATCTAACCATCGCCCCTTGACAGTACTGAATCCCCACTATTAACATTCTGGGGGTTACCATTGACCAGAAATTGAACTGAACTGGACTAGCCATATAAATGCTTTCTACCCTTAATTAGCACATACCTTTAGATAATATCACCACCTTCAACACCTCTTTGTCCTTTTGTCTATGACATATTTTGGTTATCTCCACCTATCACTGGCTCTCTATCCAGCTCTTCTTGTCCCGTTCCCCCCCCCACCACCCCAAAACCAGCTTATATTTCACCTCTCTTCTATTTTTACTTAGTTCTGTTGAAGGGTCATTCGGCTCCTCTCCGTAGATGCTGCCAGACCTGCTGAGATTTTCCAGGTATTTTTGTTTTTGTTTTAGCCATATAAATACTGTGGCTACAAGAGTGGGTCAGAAGCTGGGAATTCTGCAACGAGTAACTCACCTTCTGACTCCCCAAATCCTGTCCACCATCTACAAGACACAAGTCAGGAGTGTGATGGAATACTCTTCCGTTGTCAGGATGAGTACTACTGCGAAAACACTCAAGAAGCTTGACACCATCCAGGACAAAGCAGCCTGCTTGATTAGCACCCCATCCACTGCCTTCAACATCCACTCCATCCACCACTGATGCACCAGTAGCAGCAGTGTGTATCATCTACAGGATGCACTTCAGCAACGCACCAAGGCTCCTTTGGCAGCACCTTCCAAATTCACGACCTCTACCATCTAGAAGGACAAGATCACAGATGCATGGGAACACCACCACCTGCAGATTCCCTTCCAAGCCACACACCATCCTGACTTGGAACTAAATCACCATCCCTTCACTGTAGCTGGGTTAAAATCCTGGAACTCCCTTCCTAACAGCACTGTGGGTGTTCCTACACCATATTGACTGCAGTGGTTCAAGAAGGCAGCTCACCACCACCTTCTCAAGGGCAAGTGGCGATGGGCAATAAATGTTTGCCGAGCCAGCAATGCCCACATCCCATGAAATAAAAAAAGGTCATCTGCCTTATTACGAATGCTTTGTGCAATCAGATAGAGTCTTTAATTTTGTTACTACTATTCTTTGCAAGGACCTTATTCACAGGGTCATCGTTAAACTCTTTGTTCATTCCTGCCCCACTCTATTTGTCTTTACCTAAACCGTTACACTGCTCTATTGCCTTGATTTTTCTCCAATGTGGCATAACCAAGGTTCAATACAAGGTTTTTTAATTCTATCCCTCGAGAAATTAACCCCAGTGGTTGATTTGCTTTTTTCAATAGTCTTATTAATCTGTGTTTACTTTACGCGATTTGTGTACGCAGCCCATTAACTCTTTGCTCCTCCACCCTACAGATTATCCAAACAGAATGTGGCCTCTTTATTCCTCCTACCAAACTTCACATTTGTCTGTCCTGAAATTCATTTGCCAATCACATGCTCATTCTACAAATTTATTAACGTTTTCCTGTATTCTGCCTCTATATACAATTTCTAAAAAATTGTTGCTGTCCACAAATGTTGACTATCACTTTCCTCTGCTTTATGTCCCTTAACCATTTTCATTTCCACAAAGCTACTTCCCCTTTAATTCCACAGGCTTTCATTTTTTAAAGTTTGTTACGCAGTAATTTATCAAATGCCTTTTTGAAAGTCACGATACATTACTTCAAAGAACTAAATTAAGTTACACAAACAAAATTTGTCATTAACAAATTAAAGAATGGGGTGACTGACCACCTTGAACATTTTTAGCTGATCAGAGAGCACCAGCATGAATTTGTAAAGGGTAGGTAATGCCTGATGACTCTGACTGTATTTTTTGAAGCAGTGACTAAAATGGCACATAGGAGCATGTCTATGGTTGTTATTCACATGGACTACCAGAATTTGATAAAGTTCCTTACAAGAAATTGTTAACTAAAGTTCAAGTTCATGAAATTGAAGGTAAGTTGTTGGCCTGGTTAGGAAATTGGCTGTGCCAGGAGACAGAGAGCAAGAATAACAGGCAGGTTATCTAATTGGCAAGATGTGATTAATGATGTTCGCAAAGATGTTTTAGGGCCTCAATTAATGACTTAGATAATGGGATAGAAATCCACATATGTATTTGATACAAAGATAAGCGGCATAGTAAGCAACGTGGTTGGAAATATAAAATTACAAAGAAATATTGATAGTGAATGGGCAGAACTGTGGCAAATTGATTTCAATGCAGGCAAATGTGAGGTCATCTATTTGAGACTTGAAAAAGATGGAACAGGGTGCTTTCTAGGTGGTGAAAAGGTAGAAACAGAGGAGAACAGAGGAGGTGCAAAGATACTTGGGTGTCATCTATTACCCTGTATCTTTTCAAATTCCAATCAATTTGTTCCAATTATTGTCTGTCAAAGTATCCCCACCCCACCCACCCCCACCAATATTAGGCTGAAGGCTTATAACTTTAGGGTTTCTCTCTCTCGTCCGTTTTTGAACATGATCTACTTGATTCCTACAAGCCAGATCAAGCACTGCTTCCTTCCTCATTTGAGCCGGAAGTATACTGATCAAGAACATTCTCTTGTATACTTCAGGAATTCCTCCTCCTCCTCCTCTTTTCCCTGATATATTCCAAGTCCAAACTGGAATAATTGAAGTCCCCTCCATTGTCATTACTCTGTATTTTCTACAGACTTTCTATAATTTGCCTGCAAAAAATACACACACACACACACATTATATATATTTATAATAGAATAAAAACAGTTCAGAAATAGGAGGGATTGGGAAGAAATGTGAGGCAGTCTGCGATGGGTTTGGCATGCATGTGCTTAAATGCACGAAGCATGGCAAATAAGGTTGGTGAACTGAAGCACACATTGCCACATGGAACCATGATATCAAAGAAAACATGTTCCCATTAGCTAAGATTTAAGATTTTGGGCAAGAGATGCAGAGGGGAATGTGAAGAAAACTCTTCTTTTCCCCACAGCACATGGTAATGACCTGGAACTCACTGCCTACGAGGGTGGTGGAAGCAAAGACAATGAATGATTTTGCAAGGCAAATGGGTGGGCACCTGAGGGAAATAAACTTGCAGGGCTGAGTTAGACTGGGGTAATGGGGACTGATTGAAATGCTCTAGAGAAAGCAGCATGGATTCATTGGGTCAAATGTCCTCTTTCTGTGCCATAATGCCTCTGTGGACTCTTATCTCCTTCCTATTAGTTGTGGTCTACAGTATTTGCCTGGTAGCATAATAGTTCCTCTATTGTGCATTAATTCTAACCAAATAGAATCTACCATTGAACCACAAATCCTCTCGAGTGTTTATACTGGTTTTTTTGCTTATTCCTGCCACCACTTCACACACATCTTTTTTTTCTCCACCTTGTAGCCAGGGATATCAGAAGTTCCCAATTTCCTGTTCTTTAAGCCAGGTCTCTATTACTGGCTTAATATCATAGTCCCATGTGGCAATGTGTGCTGCAGTTCACCATCCTTATTTACCATGCTTTGCGCATTTAAGACATGCATACCAAACCCATCGCAGACTGCCTCACATTTCTCTCCAGTCCCTCCTATTTCTGAACTGTTTTTATTCTATTGCTGTTATCCTCTCCCGGTCGTTAACGTATCTTGCATCTCCTAATGCTACTGCCCTGCCTTCCTTGCCAAATTAGTTTAAACCCTCCCCCACAGCACTGGCTAACCTGTCAGCAAGGGCTGTCTTTGTACAATGCCTTCCTGATCCCAATGTCCCCTTTTTAATAGGGACCTGTCCTCATGTACATACCCTCCCTTTCCTACTCCAAATGTGAGTGTGGCCTTCTTTAATACCTCATCTATAAAAACTTCTTCCTCCCTAACATTTTAATGCACAACTAGCTAAACACCGAGGCTTATCCCTTTAGCCTTGAACACATTGACAAACTTGCAGCTGTTGCTGATGAAACCATCCAGAAACTGACCCTAATAGGTTAACATTTCACATCACAAGAAGTATTCCATCCTTTGGCTTTAAGGTTTGAAGGTTGTTCAAGTTGAAAAATGACCTCAAGGAGAAAAGAAACAAGGTAACGTCTCTTCACTTTTCTTTAATTTTTCCTCACATATCCGTGATACAGAATAAACAAGACTGTCAAGCTCGTAGACAGTGTCTGTCATATTATGGTCACTTCATCAAAAGATATACTTGGACAATGTGAGAATGGTCACTTTTCAAGGAAGACAAATTTTCTCTGAGGGTCACCGTAAATATCATTTCTGATCAGTACTCAAATTCACTTCTCATGGCTAGGAATTGAGCGATCTAAAGTTATAGCTAAAATTAGAAATAAACTCACAAAGCATATGCTTCCCCACCTTATTTCCTTTAGTATGACCCCAAGTTAATGTAGTAAATAGCATACAGACCAACCTAGCAAATTGACAAAACCTGCTGACAATTTCAAAAATATTGACACAGCCTTCTAAAGGCTGGCAGGTTAGGAGCAGCTGTAAAATATAGCCTCATGACAAAAATGAAGGAGCTAGGCTACAAGTGCCGCTTTGTCATAAATTAAGCTGCAGAAAAACTCAACAGTTTTCTGGCTATATGTAACTTCTTTTGGTGAAAATACTAAAGAAAAAGGATAGCTGCAATTCTCAGAAATCATCAGTTCATCAGAAACCTTTTCTGCCCGAGGTCAATGCACAACCAGCAAGTCATCTGACATACTACTTGGTTGGATGTTGGGATTAAACATAATCTGATTTAATGCCACTAAAACGGTCCAATTTTTCTTATACAACACTAACAGCCTCATTTCTTAAAAAAAATATTCTCAGGATGTGGCTGGTTATGGCAAGGCTGCATTTATTGTCCAGCCCTGAGAAAGTTGCAATGGGCTTTGTTCTTGAACCACCATTAGGACAATGTGGTGAAGATACATCCATCACATCAGGAATTCCAGGATATTGATCTACTGGATGGAATATATGTTCAACTCAATGTGTAGTATGGATAGGAGCTTAGGTGATCCGGTAACATTTATCCTCTTGAATGCCTTTGCGGTAGAGACCACATAGGTAGAAAATCATGTTGAATTAAACTTGATGAGTTGCTGCATTGCACCCTGTAAATCATATATAAATCATACATAATGTAGCCTCAGTGTATTACTGATGGTGGTAGGGTGGGGGTGAGAGTTAGAGAGGAGGACAAGGGGTTGATAGAAAGCCAGCGGTACAGGGGCTAATCATACAAACAAGGGGTTTTGAACTTAAGTGTTGTTGTGCCTGCACCCAGGCAGGAAACTGGTGAGCATTCATTGCATTCCTGAATTAAGCCATGTAGAGAGATTTTGAGGAGATGTGCTACTTGTCAGAGAATCCAGCCTTGGCCCAGTTTATACAGCCACACTATTGATAATGACTGCCCCAGTTTAGTTGCTGGTCATTGGTGACCTCTTAAGGATGTTGACTGTGGTGTTACTGATCAAAAAGGGGAGATGGCAGGACATTCTCTTATTTGAGATGGTCATTACTTCCCACGAACTGGAGAGAATTGTTACCTGCCAGTCATCAACTGATGCCTGGATGTTATCCAAGTCTTGCTATAAACTTCCACAAGCAAAGTTGTGAATGGAAATGAACACTGGTATTTTCAGTGAATAATGTCATTCTGATCTTATGATAGCGGCATGGTCATTGATGAAGCAGCTGCAATAGTTGGGGCAAAATCCTGAGCAACTCTAATAACAATGCTCTAGACTTTGATGAGTGGCCTTTGACAACTACAGGCATCTTTCTTTGCGTCAAGTATTAGGTCCAACACTGCAAGTTGTCCCCTTTGATCCATTTTTACCTGAGTTTTGCTTGGGCTTCTTGGTGCCATACTTAGTAAAACACTGCTTTGATGTAAAGTGCTACTATTCTCACCTCTCTTCTAGTATCCAGTTCTTGCAGCTGTGTTTGGATCAAGGCCATTGTCACGAAGATACAGTAATTCTCATAATGTTAATGGAATTTATTATAAAATAGAGTAATAGTGGGATGTGGTGTATGTGTGTGATTTAATTGAATTAGAGGCAGTTAGTCTGGGTGCTTTGATCTAAGAGGAGAGGTTAGGTTTGAAATGTTATTTAGGTAAAATGGGGAAGTTTAGAAACATAGGTATCAAGGGAACATTTGCATTTTGAAATAAATCAGATGGGATTGTTTTCAAAGGAGGGGTGAAATGTGTCACCTAGCCAGGTAAAGATTAGAAACGGTGCATTTATTTTCCCCAAAGATTACAGGTGAAACTTAAGTGCTATGAGAGGGTTTTGTTATCAGGGGGATAAAGTCCAAAGACATAGTGAAACAATGAGTATTTGCATTCAAAGAGAAAGATATGTATAAAGGAGCAAGGGTGGTGTGTAAGAAAATATATTTTTAAGCTCTTACACATTTATGCCTCAAGCTGCTGTCCTCAAAGGACTGAGGTTAAGACAATTCACTTGGAAGTCGAATTGTTCAGGGCTTCTTTGCCTGGGTCTTTCAAAACCTATGTATCTTACTGTTGCCTTAACGAAAGTGTAACTGGGAGTTAGATTGATTAGGGGGTTTAGACATTATCAAAGTAGTAATTTGTAGATCTATGTATGTACTTAAAGTCAATTCTTCTATTAATAAATGTTTAATCTAGTTTTGTAAAAACCTGCAAGACTTGGTGGTCTTATTACTACTGAATTCTGGGCATGCATCTCAAAATTTATACAAATGGCAAAACAAGTTGTGGCAGTTGTTTCAAGTTTCCCTTTGGGAATTGAACAACTCAGCATTTACCATCGGCTGTGCCATAACAGCTATAACCATGTTTGGAGGTGGGTTATTCTGGCAGAAACCGAAATGAGCATCTGCAAATAGATTATTGTTGATTAGGTGTCATTTCGACAATATTAGTCACTCCTTCCACCACTTCACTGATGATTGCGAGAATGCTAAGGTGGCATTTGGATAGGTTAGATTTATTCTGTTTATTTTGTGAATAACACAAATTTGGGAAATATCCCACACTGCTGGCTAGATGCCGGTATCATGGATATACGAGAAATGCTTTCCTCCGGGAGAAACTCGTTCTGGTGCATAGGTCTTCAGTACTACAGCCAGGATGCTGTAATATGTCATTGCCTCAGCTGCACCCAGGGCATATAGGCACTGCTTGTTACATAGATTGGGTGCTTCAATTATCCAAATATAGACTGGATAGGAATAGTGTAAAGGGACAAGGGGGGGCGGGCGAGGGTTCCTGGAATGTGTTCAATATAATTTTCAGCAGCAGTATGTTTCCAGTCCAAGGAGAAGGCACGCATTGTTGGACCTGGTTCTGGGGAATGAGTTGGCCCAGGTGGATCAAATAACAGTGGGAGAGCATTTAGGGGACAGGGACCATTGCATCATAAGGTTTAAGTTGGCCGTGGAAAAAGACAAGGAACAATACAGAGTAAGGATAATTAATTGGGGGAAAGCCAACTTCGATGGGGAGGCACTAGTGATAATCTTCCAGTCTTCCTTGGACACAGGTAGTGCCAGAGGACTAGAGAATTGCGAATGTTACACCTTGTTCAAATAGGGGTGCGAGAATAAAGCCGGCAACTACAGACCAGTTATTCTGACTTTTGTGGTGGGGAAACTTCTGGAAACTATAGGTTGGGACAAAAACCAATAGCCACTTAGACAAGTGCAGGATATTTAAGGAAAACCAGCATGGATTCATTTAGGAAAAATCATGTTTAACTAAATTGGAGTTTTTTGAGGAGTTAACAGAGAAGATTGATAAGGGCAATGCTGTTGATGTGGTGTAAATGGATTTTCAAAAGTTATTTGATACAGTGCCACACAAAGTTGAGCAAAATTCTAGCTCATGGAATAAAAGGAAGAGAAACACTTAGATAAGAAACTGGCTGAGTGACAGTTAATGGATGTTTTTCAGATTGGAGGAAGTTTTGTAGTGGAGTTCCCTGCGGGTCAGTGTTGGGACTCTTGCTCTTCCCAATATATATTAATGACCAAGGCTGGTGTTCAGAGCACGATTTCAAAATTTGCAGATGATGCAAAGATTGGAAACGTTGCCAATTGTGATGAGATAATCTTGGACTTCAAAAGGATGTAGGCATGTTGGTGAATTGGGCAGATAAGTAGCAGATGAAGTTCAATGCAGAGAATTGAGAGGTGATTCATTTTGACAGGAAGAATATAAAATAAAGGGAGAGTCTCTAAGAGGCGCAGAACAGAGGCACCTCAGTGTATATGTACATAAGTTATTGAAGATGACAGGGTATGTTGAGAGAGCAGTTACTAAAGCATATAGTATCTTAGGCTTTGTTAACAGGGGCATTGAGCGGAAGAGAAAGGAGGTCATGTTGACACTAGTTAGGCCTCACCTGGAGTACTGCGTCCAGTTCTGGGTACCATACATGGGGAAGGATACGAAGGCACTGGGGAGAGTACTGAGAAGATTCACACGAATGATTCCAGGGATGAAGAACTGTAACTACGAGGATAGATTGGAGGGGTAGGGACTGTTTTCCTTGGAAAAAAGGCTGAGAGGAGACTTGATAGAGCTATTCAAGATCCTGAGGGGTATGGACAGGGTAAATAATGAAAAACTGCTTCCACGCAAGGCAGCATGAAGAACTAGAGGACATAGATTCAAAATAATTGGCAAAACAAGTAAAAGCGATGGGATGAAAAGTTTCTTCATCCAGATGGTGGTTGGATCATGGAATTAACTTTCTGAAATGGTGGTGGAGGCAGTTTTGATCAAGGTATTCAAAAAGGAATTGGATATATATCTGATAAGGGATAAGGCAGGGAAATGGGACTAGGTAGAATGCTCTTTCAGAGAGCTAGTGCAGTGCAGAGAGCTAGTGCAGACTCGATGGGCCGAATGGCCGCCTTCTGCACTGTAATGATTCTGTGATTCTGTAGATTAAAATTCTGACATTCAATATTTTAACCTATGTGGTATTAAAAAGTAACTGCACTCCTGGGGTTTGGTAATAATTAAAACTTGCTTTTAAAACTCTCCCTCGTAGGTGAATAAAAAAGAGCCATTGACACGTAGGAACATTATATATTTCATTTCATGCAATAGTAGCCATATTATTTCTAGTTTTACAGATCCTATTGTATTGACAACAGTGTTTGAATATGTTTCCATCAGAAGCATTAGCAACATATCACAGGAACATAGGATGAAATTTTCCCAATCCGCCCATGGTGCATTTCGTGACAGACGGGAACAGAGAAACCGGCAGCAGGCAAAATGCCAGAAATCCGCCTGCATAAAAACAGTTTGCAATTCTCCTGATGACAGTTATTATTGGCTGGTTATCCCACTGGCAAGAGGCTTGAACGCCAATGGCATTCATGAACATTTGAAAAGGGGTGGCGTGCACAAGTTGGACCTCAGTTCATTCATAACTTCAAGTTGAGTGGAACATACATAGCCTAACTGCGCTGGTCTTGTTGAAATGAATGCCACACTGCTGGGGCTGTAGAGTTGGTCTGCTCCTACTGGGAGATGCCAAGCAATGTGTTTATATTACTACGGGATGAAAATGTTATTATTAGAAGATGTGACGTTAAAAGCCTAGGATACAATGGATAATTTATATTCAACAGGGAAGCTACGTATAAACAGAAAGGAGTTGTGTGTGTGCAGGTCGGAGGCATGTAAGATCTAACCAGCCTGTAAGACTACAACCATGTTTACAAATTGAAAGGAACCTCATTTTGAATTCGTAAGGTCAAATGTGATTTGCCTGGTTTCTGTTTAAAGTCTATGGGTTATTGTTGCCCTGGTGAAGATTTGCCTGGGCGTGATTAATTTGGGAATTTGTTTAAAAGTTATTATGGTAGTAATTTGTAGATGTGTGTGTGTTTAAACTTGTTGTTAAATTAATAAATGTTTAACTTAGTTTTAGATTTTAAAAAAAATCTTGAGGCTTGGTGGTTTTATTCCTGAATTCTGAGCTGCATCTCAAACATGCCAACTGAAAATATAGGTAAGGACAGTTGTTCATGTTTCCCTCTGGAATTTAAACAACTCAACCTTTACCAACTGCTGTGTCATAACAACTGCTCACAGCTCCACATGCTCCCTTTAAAGCAGATCATTGGGCTTCTGTAGATGTGCTTCAGATGCCTGGACAGCTCAGGTGGCTCGCTACAAGGCAGGGTTTTCCACATCATCGCAGTTTGCTGTGCCCTTCACAACCTGGCAAAGCACAGAGGTGAACTCCTGCCAGGGGATGAACTGGAGGAGGATGAGAGCTCATCAGAGGATGAAGATCTGGAGGCCCAGGAACCTCATGTTGCTGAAGGTCAGTGTCAGTGCGATCACACCATGGAGGAAGGATGTGGACGACGTGTCCGTGATACGTTAATTGCTGACAGGTTCCAGGAAGAGTAAAGTTAATGAGGGCATATCTCTCCTAGCCCCCAGTGCCATTGTATTTCATTGCAGGGGATATCCAAACACTTGCAGCAAGAACGAGTTCTGCATTCACACTGTGCGTTCTGGCCTAATGAATCACCAGGCCATGATCTCTGCTTTGGTCTGCGGTGCCCTGTGAGTGAGTTCACTCTGGGAACTGAGAGTCCACTTAGGAACAAGAGCGATGCGAGAGAAGACTTGAAGCTATTGCCGCCATCTAGTGATGCAAACACTGCTGCGACTGAGATGTAGACGTGCCTCCTCCTGTACATGTCTTGTCTTCCACCACTACCACTGAGGAGCCACAAATGCTGTTAGAATATCAATGCTGATGAGCTGCCCTCACTCAATGGTGTTCCTTGAGAAAGTAGGGTTAGAAACACTTACATCTAACTCTTCCAATAAAGATTTAAACACATCCCCCTGACACCACACAAGGGGTGTGGAGACTAGTTTAACTGTGGGTGACATCACAGGAATGTGAATCTCACAGTGGGACACTATCACTGAGTGGGAGGGTATCTAAACCTTGACATAAGCGGATTCCAATGTAGAAATTCACAACACCTTCAGTTGACAGAAACATTCACATAACAATTAAATGTATTCACAAAAGTGCAATGTCTTTACAGTTACAGCACATCCATGACCTAAAAGTGACATCAAAATTTCTTAGCTTTATTAATCCTGCTGCTGCGTTTGGGTGCAGCCCCGACATCCGCAGTAGCCTTCTGACTGCTACGTCCTGATGTCTGTGATGATCTTGGCAGGCGTCCTCTTGTGGCCCGAGGCCTGGAAGACCCTGGCCTGGTCAGGGTCGCCTGCTCAAGGGTAGAAGTGCCCTCGGCGGTCTGAGAAGCTGGAGTGAATAGGGTCATGAGCAGAGGGGGCTGTGAGCGATTGCACAACCTTGGAGTGTCCTGAGGGGAGGTTCCCTTATCCTCCCTGTGGGTGCCCAAGGGCCCCGCCCTGACTCCTGCAGGAGATGATGCATCTGGGGGGAGGTCAAGGTGCCCCGTCCCCATGTCGCCGACATCTTGATGGTGCCCACTGGGGTGTGTGGCCATGGAGTGCAAGGCCGAGCACAAATCCGGCAAGATCTGCTGGACCAAGGTCCCCATGGTGGTTGCCAGCCTTCCCCTGGTGAACTCGGAGCTCTCGCATGTTGGAGCCACAGCATCAAACAGAACGTGGACGGACTCCTCCATCATTCACTCCACTCTGCTGAGTGATGCCAAATCACTGCCTGATGTTCCACCACCTGTCACTGCATCTCCAGCATTCGAGGCTCAAGATCCGATTCGAAATGAGCAGGTGGTCGGTCACCAGCAGCCCTCCGAGTGCCCAAGGCCTGGCCTGTCCCTGCCTCCGACTGCTGCGGGGACGTGTCAGTGAGGTGATCTCCTGAATTTGAGCCCGAGCCTAATCTATAGTGTGCCCCACCGACGAGTGTCCCTCTGAGCTGGTAGAGGGTGCATGAGAGTGCCATGCCAGTTCTTCCAGAGCTTCCTCTTTGGATGTAGTCTGGGAGCTCAGGCTGGTGCTCGACTGCCTTGTGGGCCTCAATCAGCTGCTTCTCCATAGGAGCGATCCCTGTGCTCCCCAGCCAGCTCAGCTGTAGCCTCCTCAAACTCACTGAGGGCGATGATGTCGGCCGTCCCTCCCCCAGTCTGTAATCTTTCACGCCTGTTGTGTGCCAGTTTGGCTTATATGAAGAGGAAAGAAAGGCATGTGATGAGAAGGGATGGAACAGAGGTTGGGTAAGATGCATGTGTCTGCTGAACCCTCCCCAGAAGGGCCAGAGGATGGAGTGCGAGCAACCTATACAAGCTGTTCCAGTACAGCTACAAGACTGGCAACTACCCGGGTAATTGGAAAATTGCCCAGATATGTCCTGTACACAAAAAACAGAACAAATTCAACCCGCCCCATCAGTCTACTCTCCATCAGTAAAGTAATGGAAGGGGTCATCAACAGTGCTATCAAGCGGCACTTACTCAGCAATAACCTGCTCACTGACGCCCAGTTTGGGTTCCGTCAGGGCCACTCAGCTCCTGGCCTCATTAAAGCCTTGGTTCAAACATGGACAAAAGAGCTGAACTCCCGAGGTGAGGTGAGAGTGACTGTCCTTGACATCAAGACCACATTTGACAGAGTGTGGCATCAAGGAACCCTAGCAAAACTGGAGTCAATGGGAATCAGGGGGGAAAACTCTCCACTGGTTGGAGTCATACCTAGCACAAAGGAAGATGGCTGTGGTTGTTGGAGGTCAGTCATCCAGGGCATCACCGCAGGAGTCCCTCAGGGTAGTGTCCTAGGCCCAACCATCTTCAGCTGTTTCATCAATGACCTTCCTTCCATCATATGGTCAGAAATCGGGATGTCCCTGATGATTGCACAATGTTCAGCACCATTCATGACTCCTCAGACACTGAAGCAGTCCATGTCCAAATGCAGCAAGATCTGGACAATATCCAGACTTGGGTTGACAAGTGGCAAGTAACATTTGCGCCACACAAATGTCAGGCAATGATCATCTCCAACAAGAGAGAATCTAACCATCACCACTTGATGTTCAATGGCATTACCATCACTGAATTCCCCACTATCAACATACTGGGGGTTACCATTGACCAGAAACTGAACTGGACTAGCCATCTAAATATTGTGGCTACAAGAGCAGGTCAGAGGCTAGGATTGTGCGATGAGTAATCCACTTCCTGACTTCCCAAAGCCTGTCCACCATCTACAAGGCACAAGTCAGGAGTATGATGGAATACTCCCCACTTGCTTGGGTGAGCGCAGCTCTTACAACACTCAAGAAGCTTGATACCATCCAGGACAAAGCAGCCCACTTGATTGGCACCACATCCACAAACATTCACTCCCTCCACCACTGATGCACAGTAGTAGCAGTGTGTAGCAACTACAAGATGCACTGCAGGGATTCACCAAGGCTCCTGAGACAGAACGTTCCAAACCCTCGACCACCGCCATCTAGAAGGACAAGGGCAGCAGATAGATGGGAACACCACCACCTGCAAGTATCCCTCCAAGTCACTCACTATCCTGACTTGGAAATATAATCGCCGTTCCTTCACGGTCGCTGGGTCAAAATCCTGGAACTCCCTTCCTAACAGCACTGTGGGTGTACCTACACCACATGGATTGCAGCGGTTCAAGGAGGCAGCTCACCACCACCTTCTCAAGGGCAACAAATGCTGGCCTAGCCAGAGCTCACATTCCGTGAATGAATAAAAAAAATGATAGATGGGATGGTGGTGATGTGAAAGCCTCTGTGAGAGAACAAATGGTTGTGCTAATGGTTGTGTGAAATCCCTGGAGAGAGTAGCTGTTTGTGTGCATGATGCCATGATTAGAGTTTAATATTGGAGGGAGTTGAAGGATGACTTACCCTGGCGGAGCAGATAAGATCGTTCGTCGTCTTCCTGCACTGGATGGTATTTTGGGCATGGTTGCCAGCTGTGCTCCCAGGCCAGAGAGGTGAGGCTGCTGTGCTTCCCAGAGGCAGCTGTGCTTCCCAGAGGCAGCCCTAGGATACAGGACATGCCTGTGTGCCTGCACACCTCTCATCAAGATTTAGAAGGCCTGGTGGGTGAAGCGGGGTACTGCCTTCTTCTCACGGCTTTCAGCCTCCCCCTTGTGGCTAGAAAACATTGCTGCACATGTCCTAAAGACAGGTGGGCTAGAGAGAGCGATGTGTTGGACTGGTGTTTAAATGCGGCGCTCAGATCTCCGACCCCGCCAGCTGACAGTGGCCAGATAAATCAGCTCCCGACCTGCCAGGTGGTTCGGCCTGATATGCACCCGTGCGCAATAAATGAGCTTCCAAGTGCGGAATCGGGCACAAGTTCCTGCCATTTTGGCCACTGAAACCACCTGTCACTGCATTTAGTCTCAAATGTAAAATTCCACCCATAGAAACAGAAATAGGCCATTCAGCCTCTTGAGCTTGTTCCACCAATGAATTAGATCATGGTTGATCTGTATCTTAATTCCATTTACCCACCTTGTTTCCGTAAGCCTTGCCCTTACCCTTCCGAACAAAAAAAACCTACCTCAGCGTTGAAAGCTTGACCTGACCTGGCCAAAACAAACATTTTCAGGAGAGAGTTCCAGATTTTCACTATCATTTGTGTGAAGAAGTGTTTCCTGACATCACCCCTGAATAGCCTACCTCTAATTTTAAGGTCATGCTTCTCTAGGGAAATAGTTCCTCTTTATCACCCTATCAACTTCTCTAACACTTAAATTAGATCACCATTTATCTTCTATCCTAAAGAAAATACAAGCCTAATTGTAGTTTAAGCCTTTTAGCCCTGGTATAATCCACATTTTATCCCCACCAAGGCCAATACATCCTTTGAGGTTTGGTGCTCAGAATTGATGCAGTACTCCAGATGGCACCCAACCAAAGCTTCATCACACTAACCCTAACTTCTGCTTGTATTTCATCTTTCCTGAGATAAAGAACAACACTCCGTTAGATATTTTAGTTTTTTTGTACCTGTCCACTGGTACATGTCCTTTCAGTATTTCCTGCATTTGGAACCCTAAATCTCTCAGCTCCTCCACAGTTCCGAGCATCTCGTTGTTTAGGAAATACCCTGATCTATCTTTTTTGTCTAAAGGGATGCCTCATATTTCCTGACAATAAACTTGATTCGCCACAGGTTTGCCCACTCAATGTTCCTTTGCAACTTTCTGCTATTATCTACACTATTAACTGAGCGACCTAACTTGGTGACATCCACAAACTTAGATATCTGTCTCTCTAATCCTTCATCTAAATCTAGTGAAAAACTGAGGCCCTAATACAAATTCTTGGGGGGAAATCACTGGTCACACTGTGCCAATTGGGCAATATAAAGATTTTCCTTACTCTGTCTACTACTTCCTAAACAATTCGCTACTGATGTCAATTGGCTGATGGCAACTCCATGTGCTTTCTTTTGTTAGCAGTCTCTTACATGGAACCTTATTGAATGTTTCTAGAAATCCATATACATAACATCCATACACACACCTTCATAGCCTCATGAGATTACACTGTTAATGATCTCCCCAAAATGGTAACCAACACAATTAGAGATCACAAACTTGAAAAACATAATGATTTTGTTACTGCGACAAGTAACTGATTATGCTATTATCAACAACATTTAGTTTCTGCACATAAAAAATAAATAGCTATAAACAACATATCTATTGCCAAGGGGTGTTTATTTTATAGCAGATGATACTTTTAACTTGATCACTGAATTGCATGGGATCAAAGTTGTTTTTCGGGAGCAAACAAAAACACTGGATAAAACTACCTACTCACCAGGTTGAGTGTTTTTATCTCCATGATTTCGTTGCTTCTTCTTCTTCTTTTGTTTTGCCTCCCTTTCTTTTTCATCATCACTAAAATCCAGAGCCTATTAAAGACCATAATCATTTGGTTTATGACTAATTCTTACATTTCATGGCTTCCTGTCACACTCAGAAATGCAGTAATCAACCACACATGGCTTTTAAATGAGACATCTGTGTTATCTAAAAACCCCTTAATCTCATTATAATGACATTATTACTGCACTTGAACACTAAACATAAGAACATTAAGGCATATGGAGGATCAGTTACATAGACAAAATCCCTCAAAAGATGAGCACTGTATAATGCTCCATATTTGAAGTTTAAATCTATTACATTACTAACACAACTAGAACTTAATTTAGTTTCTATTAAGTTGTACAGCTGAAAAAAATGTATTGCCCTCAGTAGCGACAGTCAAAAGAATTGAGATGTAGTTGAACACAAGTCCAATTAGAAGTTAAATTTTGTAGTGAAACATGTTAGGGCAGTTTATTTTACACAAAATCTAAGTATGTAGTTGGACAGGCAGCCCTCAATTTGTCTTGCATGTAATATTTGAAATTAGTCCCATTTAATTCCAACCCAAATACCAGATAGCCTTTAGCATATCAACCAAGTTTATAAAGGACCACCTGCACATTGTGCCAGTAGTAGAAACAAAGCCATAAGTTCTGTGCTGATTTTTTGAAGTCACCCAGCAAGTAGCCTAGCAGTGCAGAGCAGGGAGAACCCAGGTTTGATCTTTAGTCTGCACTAAAGGGCAAAATTTTGTCCTTGGTGGGCGTGCGGGCCCCACCAGCTTGGCGCTTCCTGTGCAGGGGGGAGAGGGAATCCCCAGCTGCGTGCGAAAGAGCACACTGCTCCCTGAGACAAAGTGCTGTCTCAGGGAGATTACTGACAGTCCAAAAAACTTTAAAAATAGAAAAATTAAAAAATTATTAACATGTCCCCCTCATGTGACAATGTCACCCGAGATGGGACATGTTAATAAAAAGGACATAAACTTTATTACACTTTTTAAAAACGGACATGAAATCTCATTCCGCCAGTGGATAAGGTTTCATGCATTATCAGAAGCCCGCTGGGGCTCCTGGCCTGCCCGCCAGCCTTAAGGTTGGACGGGCAGGTCTTTAATTATCTTAATGATCCTGCCAATGGCCTCAATTGGCTATTGACAGGTCGGCGGGCAGACAGCTGATTTCACTGTACGCCCGTCTTCCTAAAAATTTAAAGGGACCGGGATGACGTCAGGGGTTCCTCCCGACATCACCCCGCGTCATTTTCCCATCGGTGAGCAGGTCCCGCCCCCAAATCGCCGACAGGAAAATTCAGGCCAAGGTCTCAGCCCAGACGATAATTGAGCTCAAGGTCCCGAATTATAGAAAGAAAATTAACCAAGGTTCCTATTCCTGATATCTATAAAGTGACTGCAGTGAAAGTGTGGAATTATGGAGAAAACAGAGATTGGCCTTGGTTCTGATCTCCCCAAGACTGAATAATCCGTGGACAGTTACCACCATTAAGTAACGGCCACTTTGAGTGTATCCCTGAGGATCGCTGACACCCACGACCCAACAAAGATGGAACTGAGGAAAGGTCAATAATCAATTCTGCATAACCACCTACTATATTCCAATCACAGAGTTCCAAAGTATCGCTCACACCAACTCTATGTAAGTAAGAGTTTTCACCCAAGTGTCCAATTTCTTTTCATATACTTTACTAGCATTTGACTGCTAAATATAAAAGAGTACTTTGGGAGAAATGTTCCCCATTTCTTTTGAGCTCAACTAGCTGTTGCAGTTCTCCATCCGCCATCAATCTAGATGGTTCACTTTAGTATCACCGGTGAAGATTCCCACAGCATTTCTGCCAGACAGCACCATCAATCAGTATTCCTCGCAAGCACAAATTTAAAACAACATTAATGTCAAACCAGAATTACTGGAGTACGTGTTAGACTATTGGCAAGCTTACTAACGTAATTTCCCCAAATCGTTCAATACTTTCACTAATGATTCTAATCAACTCTGAGAAACCTGCCAATAACATGGATGCCTCCAGAACCTATTGTTACACTACCCAATGTACAACGGGAAACAGTACAACCCTTTGTACCATAACTGGATTGCAGTGTAGCAAATACATAATCTAAGTTGGAAGGAAAGCTGTGTTGGCATCCTTCAGATGAGACAATAAACTAAGGACACCTCTCCCAAAGATTAGACGGCTGTTAAAAATTATTTAGCACTGGTCAAAGTTCTTCCGCTGTCCTGGACAGCATTCCTCCTCAATCAACACCATAGAGAGAGATCTTGGATTATGCTAGTGCACAAAATGGCTGCCATGTTCCATTACAAAGCAGCTGTTAATGCATTTCAAAGAAATTCTTGTTTAATGAAGCACCTGAGGATAAGGAACAATGTAAGTGTGACTTCTTTCTTTCAAACATGAATCAAAATGTAAAAATTTCTTAATATATTTTAGTTTTTTGAACTTTGTTAAGCAACTTTATGAGATAAAATGTTTATTCTATTTATGTAAAGCTTGATGGAGCATTATATATAGCATTGCAAGGTTCATGTCTGTTTCCATTTATTTAACTTTAATTACCACATGATCCATATTGAAACGGGTGCTTCTTACTGCTACACAAAATTCCATAACATCTCCAATGGCCTAAAGGGCGATGGTGCAACCAACACACAAGAGAGAAAGCCCCAGATTCAATTCCTAGTCTGACTCCAAATGAAATGCAATTAGCCATGTCACACACACATAGAACCATAGAATAGTATAGGATAGATGGAGGCCGTCCACTCCATCGAGTGTGTGCTGGCTCTGAAAGCAATCTAGTTAGCCCCATTCCTCCACCAATTCTGGGCACTAATGCCTATGAATGCATTATAAAGAGTGCAGAAAGGATGGATTCACAAAAATACTCCCAGGGATGGACAACTTCAGTTATGTAGATATGATTGGTGAAGTTGGGAATGTTTTCTTTGGAGAAGAGAAGTTTGAGAGGAGATTTGATGGAAGTAATTAAAATAATAAGGGTTTTGAACAGAGTAGTTGGAGAAAAACACTGTTCCCAGTGGTATAAGGATGGAGAGCAAGAGGGCACAGATTTAAGATAATTGATAGAAGAAGCAATGAAGAAAGGAGGAAAGACCTTTTCACACAGCAAGTGGTTAGGATCTGGGATGCACTGCCTGACAGTGTGGTGGAGAAAGGTTCAATCAGGTATTCATGAGCAGAGAGCCAGCATATGGCTTGCTTCTCTGTTGTGACAATTCTTGTGACTTTTCCACAAATATTTCTATAAGTTTTTCTCCTTCCAACAATTTCTCTAATGCCATTTTGAAGCAACTACTGAATCTGTATTCACCTTATTGGACAATGCATTCCAAACTTGAATTACTCATTGCGTAAGAAAGTCTTTCCTTCTGTCACCTTTGGTCCTTCTGTCCATCACCTTAAGTCTGTGCCCTCTGATTATCAATCATTTTGCCATTAGAAACCGTTTCTCTTTCTTTACTCTAGTAAAACCTTTCATGATTTTAAATACCTGTGTTATAATCCCCAGCTGAGGTTACCCCTGGACAAGCCTGATCCGAGTGGAACCCAGCTTGATAGATCCTAACTTTTATTTGTCGGTTTAGATACGTGGAGAGTGGCTACTGAACAGAGTCACTGGAGTCAGCTAATGAACTTATAACAAAAACATAAAACATTTAAACAGGAAAGGATGAACTATATTACAATACTCCTTCACTCACAACTATACCTTTACAGATATATACAGATTTGTATGGATAACACAAGTTACTTACTAAAGCTATCTTATACTCTAATGTGCACAGTAAATACACAGTCCATGTAAACCAATTGGCAACCTGTGGTCAGACACACCACACTCTGGAACCAAGTGACAGATACCACCCCAGATAGATGCTATGGATCTCTCCTCACCTCCGCCACCTCCTCCCCACTGTTTCTGCACCCATGCTTTCTGCATGGGCAGTAAGTTCTACATCGTTACTGCATAAAAAAAAACTTTTTCTCTCTCATCCCCTCCGCAACTCTTGCTCAAAACCGTAAGTCTGTCTACCCAAGTCCTTGCACCAACAGCTAATAGGAACAGTTTGTCCTTGTCTAACTTATCCAAACGTGTCACTATCTTGTATATAGTCAGGAGAGTGATAGAATATTCTCCACTTGCCTAGACAAATGCAGCTTTAGCTCCAACAACGCAAGAAGTTCAATACCATCGATGACAAAGCAGCCCACTTGGCTGGCACCTCATCCACCATCTTCAACATTCACTCTACTCACCACCAATGCACATACAAGATGCGCTGCAGAAACTCACCAAGGCTACTTTGACAGCAGCTTCCAAGCCCATGACCTCTACCATCTGGCAGCAGGCATATGGGAACCCCACCATCTGCAAGTTCCCTCCAAAGCCACACACCACCCTGACTTGGAAATATATCGGCATTCCTTCACTGTCGCTGGGTCAAAATGCTGGAACTTCCTCTCTAACAGCACTGTGGGTGTACCTACACCACATGGACTGCTGCGGTTCAATAAGGCAGCTCACCACCACCTTCTCAAGGGCAATTAGGGTTGGGAAACAAATGGTGGCCTAACCATCAATGCCCCAATCCTGGGAAAAAATAATTAAAAACCGCATCTATGATCGCCCCTCAATTTCCATTATCCAAGAAGAACAGCTTCTCCAAATTACCTAGTCACTAAACTCTCCCATCCCTGGAACCATTCTGTCTCTTCAACTTCTCAAGGGCCCTTACATCTTTCCCATAGTGACCAGAACTGGACAGAAGACTCCGGGTGGGGCCTAATCCACAGTTTTATAAAGGCTTGGCATTACTTTTCTGCTTTTGTACTCAATGGCCTGAATTTTTCCGTCGGCGATTTGGGGCCCGCTGCCAATTAAGGCCCGCCCACTCAAAATGGCAGCGGGCCCCGTTTCGGTGGCGGGGGTCAGCTGTCCGCCCGCCGCCGAGCCAGTGGGGCCCGCACGCCCACCAAGGGCAAAATCCTGTCGAATGCCTCTATTTATGAAATCCAAGATCTCAGATGCTTTGTTAACTGTTCCCTCAATATGTCGTGCCGCTTTCAAAGATCGATGCGCATCCAGCTTTCATTAAAGACTTTGCTTGAACATCTCCCAAAAAACCCAGAAATAGACATAATGGGCCAGATTTTTGCGGAGTTGGGCAAAGTTGGGAGGCCTTTAAAAGTACCAGGTGTGACGTTTCTGGGATTCCGTCCCCCATTCCTGGCAATTTTAGCTTGACTCGGGATAAGGATGCGGCTAGCAAGCCTGTGCCCTGCATTCCCGGCCTAGCCAATTCCATTGCAGGGGTAGGCATCTCAACGACCTCCAATTTTTGGGGAGCTTGGCCAGCTTCTCGAGGACTCATGGCTCACAGTCCCTCAGAGGAGTAGTGAACCAAGTATGGATTCATAGCAACATAGGAATTAGGAGCATTCAGGAACCTTTTGAAAGATACGTTTAAAAGGTCTTATCCATGCTTCCCCCATGCCACCTTCATGCCCACCTGCATCCCCCATGCTCACTCATCCAGTATGCACTATGTCACTATATCGCTCATTGGCTCTGTACAATAGCAAGTCTTGAAATGCTCATGAAAAATAAACACTCATTCAGAAATCTGCTTCGAAAAAATCTGTTGTTCTCACAACCTTATAAAAGTATCAGATACTGCCACTCATAGTTTCAATCATGGAAGCTTTTCCCCACTTCATACCTCTTAATCTTGTTCCTGGGACGGCGGGGTTGACATATGAGGAGAGATTGAGTTGATTAGGATTATATTCGCTGGAGTTCAGAAGAATGAGGGGGGATCTCATAGAAGCCTATAAAATTCTAACAGGGCTAGACAGGGTAGATGCAGGAAGGATGTTCCCGATGGTGGGGGAGTCCAGACCAGGTGTCACAGTCTGAGGGTAGGGGGTAGACCATTTAGGACTGAGATGAGGAGAAATTTCTTCACCCAGAGAGTGGTGAGCCTGTGGAATTCGCTACCACAGAAAGCAGTTGAGGCCAAAACATTGTATGTTTTCAAGAAGGAGTTAGATATAGCTCTTGGGGTGAAAGGGATCAAAGGATATCAGGAGAAAGTGGGAGCAGGCTATTGAGTAAGATGATCAGCCATGATCGTAACGAATAGCGGAGCAGGCTCGAAGGGCCGAATGGCCTACTCCTGCTCCTACTTTCCATGTATGTTCTATGTAAAATGATTTTTTAGCTCCTGAAGGTCCACTTCCGTTCTTTTCCTTTCTCCGCCTGGTGACTTCTTACCTGGAGGAGTATTACTGGAGATCCTCCATCTAGTGCAAGTTGGGCAAATCTTTCAGCTTAGTTTTAACTTATCACGAGTTAAGCCTTTTCAATCCAAGCGCAAGTTTTCACCCGCATTGAACCATGGAGACTTTCAGCTTCTAGCTGCTCTCTCTCTCCCTCTCTCAGACTCTGGCAAACTGCGTCTGAGATTTTTCAGGGATGTCTTAAAAATCCTTCCCATCAAAACCTTGAGGGCTGAAATCTCTTTCATCATGTAATTTAATGGACAGTTTAAAGCACAACTGTTATAACCTGACAGTCTCAACACTTTTCTGGGACTTTAGAGACTCTCAGTCTATCCACTATTAGCGCACAGGCTGCTGCCATTGTCTCCAAGCGTCAACATTGTTTTACCAGGAAGGCGGTACAATCTGGGCCTCCTTTAATCTTTAACAATCAAACCAGCCAAGCTTGCTGTCATGCAGACTTCAAAACAGGTCCTTCATTTAACCTTAAAGACACAGTCCTAAAACATATGTTTATTAACCTCATAATTGTAATAAGAATGCAACTCAAAATCAATAAACGGGTAAGGGTGAGACCATTTGCATAATACTGAAGATATTAACTCTAAGTTTTTTCAAATCAAACTTCTGAGATCATTTATATTTCTTCATGGGAAGTGGGCATCGCTGGTTAGGCCAGCATTCATTGTCCATCCCTAATTGCCCTCATTCAGGAATTTAAGAGTCAACATGTAACAGCAGATTTCCTCCCCAGAAGGACATTAGTGAGCCAGCTGGGTTTTTACAACAATCAACAATGCTTTTAATTCCAGATTTTTACTTTTTCATTCAAATTTCACCATCTGCCATGGTGGGATTTGAACTTGGGTCCTGGGTCTCTGGAATACCAGTCCAGTGACAATACCACTATGCCACTACCTCCCCCTGTGGTCAGGTCTCATCAAAACAGGAGTAAAAGAATTGGAAGCAAATAAAAAAAAAGGCAAGGGCAAATGAGTAATTAATTGCATAATTTGAAGAACACTTCTTATGCCAAAAGCCTTTACAGCTGAGTTGCGTGCAGCTTATCAGTCAGTTGCTTTCTTTGATAATTGTAGCAACAATACTGTGTACATGACGATCTGGAAAGAATGCTTATGCCAAAGGCTTTACTATAATTCTCCCAGCAAAGGTAAATTTTACAAAGAACAGAAAAGGTTTACAAATTTATTTATCTTTCCAATCTATTTGTAAATGTCAATTCTCAACAGAGAATTTCTTTTGAGCATTTTATCAGAATGATTTTGTGACTGCAGTTGAAGGTTATGTGCACAAGTCACTAAGAATAAATGTGCTTGACTTATAAATAAATTTGGGACAAAAAACAGAAATATCCTTCACTTAAGCCTCACTGAAATTATTTAAAAGAACTGATCTGATTCATTCAAGCTATCAAACAAAAATGCCCAAGCCAAGCAAAAGCAAAAAGATGAAGGTCAAAGCACTAAATTTGCAATGTAAGCAGCAGCATTAATTTCTAAACCCCAGTAAAATGTTATATTTATAAAAATATTTCCTATATGTTATATATATTCCTAGTAAATATTTTAAAAAATTTACAAAAATATCTACTAATATTTTTAAATGTTGAGAATTTAATTTGGTTTGTAAATTGGTTAGGTAAATTGCACTCAGAAACACCTAGGTGTTGTGAAACCATCTTTAATTTATCATGGAAAAGGTTGATCAAAAAGCAAATTATCTTTGAATCTCAAATGTGATGGGAAAGATCAGACTTGAATAAGAGAGCTGCATAACCCTTCCTCCCAAGAAGTATTAGGAGCCATAAATTCCTTTGCAACAAGTAAATTATGCAGAACAGCATAAACAGCAGCATCCACAGAGAAACGACGCATGATAACCGATATGTCTCGGCAACTTGTTTTCCTAGTAAAAACAATTACAGCTGGTGCCATCTTAGTGCAAGTATTGATTTATTTTGGACATAAGTTCCCAAACATTTTTGCTGAGCCAGAGTTTCATGTCGTATGTGTGTCTGACTCTTGCTAAGGATAAGCGTTTTAGTCGTCTTCTAACAACTGTAATTTCTGAACAATAATATAAGATTTTAAACGGATAAAAACAAAAAACTACTGCGGATACTGGAAATCCAAAACAAAAACAGAATTACCTGGAAAAACTCAGCAGGTCTGGCAGCGTCGGTGGAGAGGAAAAGAGTCGACGTTTCGAGTCCATACGACCCTTCAACAGAACTGAGTATAGATAGGAGAGGGGTGAAATATAAGCTGGTTTAAGGTGGGGGGGCGGGGGGAGAGAAGTTGAGGGTGGGGTGGTTGTAGGGACAAGCAAGCAGTGATAGGAGCAGATAATCAAAAGATGTCACAGACAAAAGGATCAAAGAGGTGTTGAAGGTGGTGATATTATCTAAGAAAAGTGCTAATTAAGAATGGATGGCAGGACATTCAAGGTACAGCTCTAGTTGGGGGGGGGGGGGGGGGGTAAGACTGACAAGGTAGTTGTAGATTTAAAAATAATGGAAATAGGTGGGAAAAGAAAAATCTATATAAATTATTGAAAAAAACAAAAGGGAGGGGGAAGAAACGGGGTGGGGATTGGGGGAGGGAGTTTAAGATCTAAAGTTGTTGAATTCAATATTCAGCCCGGAAGGCTGTAAAGTGCCTAGTCGGAAGATGAGGTGCTGTTCCTCCAGTTTGTGTTGGGCTTCACTGGAACAATGTAGCAAGCCAAGGACAGACATGTGGGCAAGAGAGCAGGATGGAGTGTTAAAATGGCAAGCGACAGGGAGGTTTGGGTCTTTCTTGTGGACAGACCGCAGGTGTTCTGCAAAGTGGTCGCCCAGTTTGTGTTTGGTCTCTCCAACGTAGTGGAGACCGCATTTGGAGCAACAAGTGCAGTAGACTAAGTTAGAGGAAATGCAAGTGAAATGCTGCTTCACTTGAAAGGAGTGTTTGGGCCCTTGGACGGTGAGGAGAGAGGAAGTGAAGGGGCAGGTGTTGCATCTTCTGCATGGGCATGGGGAGGTGCCATAGGTGGGGGTTGAGGAGTAGGGGGTGATGGAGGAGTGGACCAGGGTGTCCCGGAGGGAACGATCCCTATGGAATGCCGCCAGTGGGGGTTAAAGGGAAGAGGTGTTTGGTGGTGGCATCATGCTGGAGTTGGTGGAAATGGCGGAGGATGATCCTTTGAATGCGGAGGCTGGTGGGGTGATAAGTGAGGACAATCCCTATCATGGTTCTGGGTGGGAGGGAGAAGGCGTGAGGGCGGATGCGCAGGAGATGGGCCGGACACGGTTGAGGGCCCTGTCAACGACGGTGGGTGGAAAACCTTGGTTAAGGAAGGAGGAGGACATGTCAGAGGAACTGTTTTTGAAGGTAGCGTCATCAGAACAGATGCGACGGAGGCGAAGGAACTGAGAGAATGGGATGGAGTCCTTACAGGAAGCGGGGTGTGAGGAGCTATAGTCGAGGTAGCTGTGGGAGTCGGTAGGCTTGTAATGGATATTGGTGGACAGTCTATCATCTAAAATTGAGAGAGGTCAAGGAAGGGAAGAGAAGTGTCAGAGATGGACCATGTGAAAATGATGGAGGGGTGGAGATTGGAAGCAAAATTAATAAATTTTTCCAGGTCCTGACGAGAGCATGAAGCAGCACCGAAGTAATCATCGATGTACCGGAGAAAGAGTTGTGGGAGGGGGCCGGAGTAGGACTGGAACAAGGAATGTTCCACATACCCCATAAAGAGACAGGCATAGCTGGGGCCCATGCGGGTACCCATAGCCACACCTTTTATTTGGAGGAAGTGAGAGGAGTTAAAGGAGAAATTGTTCAGTGTGAGAACAAGTTCAGCCAGACAGAGGAGAGTAGTGGTGGATGGGGATTGTTCGGGCCTCTGTTCAAGGAAGAAGCTAAGGGCCCTCAGACCATCCTGGTGGGGGATGGAGGCGTAGAGGGATTGGACATCTATGGTGAAGAGGAAGCGGTTGGGGCCAGGGAACTGGAAATTGTTGATGTGTCAGAGGAATCACGGATGTAGGTGGGAAGGGACTGGACAAGGGGAGAGAGAAGGGAGTCAAGATAACGAGAAATGAGTTCCGTGGGGCAGGAACAGGCTGACACGATCGGTCTGCCAGGACAGTTCTGTTTGTGGATTTTGGGTAGGAGGTAGAAGCAAGCCGTCTGAGGTTGAGCGGCTATCAGGTTGGAAGCTGTGGGAGGAAGATCTCCAGAGGAGATGAGGTCAGTGACAGTCCTGGAAACAATGGCTTGATGTTCTGTGGTGGGGTCATGGTCCAGGGAGAGGTAGGAGGAAGTGTCTGCGAGTTGACGCTCAGCCTCCGCAAGGTAGAGGTCAGTGCGCCAGACAACAACAGCACCACCCTTGTCAGCGGGTTTGATGACAATGTCAAGGTTGGACCTGAGAGAACGGAGTGCAGTAAGTTCAGAGAGAGACAGATTAGAATGGGTGAGAGGAGCAGAGAAATTGAGACGGCTAATGTCACGCCGTCAGTTCTCAATGAAAAGGATCATCCTCCGCCATTTCCGCCAACTCCAGCATGATGCCACCACCAAACACATCTTCCCTTCACCCCCCACCAGGCGGCATTCCGTAGGGATCGTTCCCTCCAAGACACCCTGGTCCACTCCTCCATCACCCCCTACTCCTCAACCCCCACCTATGGCACCTCCCCATGTCCACGCAGAAGATGCAACACCTGCCCCTTCACTTCCTCTCTCCTCACCGTCCAAGGGCCCAAACACTCCTTTCAAGTGAAGCAGCATTTCACTTGCATTTCCCCTAACTTAGTCTACTGCATTCGTTGCTCCCAATGCGGTCTCCTCTACATTGGAGAGACCAAACGCAAACTGGGCGACCGCTTTGCAGAACACCTGCGGTCTGTCCGCAAGAAAGACCCAAACCTCCCTGTCGCTTGCCACTTTAACACTCCACCCTGCTCTCTTGCCCACATGTCTGACCTTGGCTTGCTGCATTGTTCCAGTGAAGCCCAACGCAAACTGGAGGAACAGCACCTCATCTTCCGACTCGGCACTTTACAGCCTTTCGGGCTGAATACTGAATTCAACAACTTTAGATCCTAAACTCCCTCCCCCTATCCCCACCCCGTTTCTTCCCCCTTCCTTTTGTTTTTTTCAATAATTTATATAGATTTTTCTTTTCCCACCTATTTCCATTATTTTTAAATCTACAACTACCTTGTCAGTCTTTCCACCCCACCCCCACTAGAGCTGTACCTTGAGTGTCCTGCCATCCATTCTTAATTAGCACTTTTCTTAGATAATATCACCACCTTCAACATCTCTTTGATCCTTTTGTCTGTGACATCTTTTGATTATCTGCTCCTATCACTGCTTGCTTGTCCCTACAACCACCCCACTCTCAATTTCTCTCCCCCCGCCCCCGCACCTTAAACCAGCTTATATTTCACCCCTCTCCTAACTATACTCAGTTCTGCTGAAGGGTCGTGAGGACTCGAAACGTCGACTCTTTTCTTCTCCACCGATGCTGCCAGACCTGCTGAGTTTTTCCAGGTAATTCAGATTTTAAACGGATTTTGAAATGATTTACCAATGCACTCAACTTAAAGTTTTCTTTGTGAAAGTGGGTAACACTTTGTTTCAGGCACACAGTTTCAGGCTGAACGACTCCCAGATTTAAGGGTAGCAAAGTCTCTGTGTTAATTCTAACTGCAGAAGAGTAACCATCACTGCACCAGTATGATATTTTACACTCTAAATGTCTTCTTTAATGGAAACTGCCAATTATTTTACATTAGGCTAGGAACTGAATTGCATCTACCCAAATTCATTTTACTTCAGGGACATGACAATAGCAATAACTATTTCCAAGAAGGGAGATGAATCATGCTGTAGGAACTATCAAGGTATTCCCTCTTGACAACAGCAGGGAAAATCCTGACGCACATCCTCCTGAATTGCCTACTCCCTGTGGCTGAGCAAATCTTCCAAGGGACATAGTGTAGCTTTAGATCTTCCAGTGGAACCTCCAACACTGCCTTTGTTGCCAAATTCAAGAAAAATGGTGAGAACACCACCAGGAACTCTCACTGACCAGACCCAAAGCATTTGACTTAGTGGGCGCAATTTTACATTTATGAGGCTAAGTGCAGGGCGGGCGGTTTTGGCGGCGCCCACCCCACCGGCTGGAATAGCGGGAATTCATGCCTGATTCCGTGCTTCGAAGCTTATTAATTATGCACAGGTTAATATAGGGCCAAATCACCTGGCAGGTAGGGAGCTGATTCGTCTGGCTGCCGTCCAGGTGCCACATTTAAACGCCTGTCCAGTCCAACACATACATCTCATTTTCTCCAGTCCACATGTCTTCAGGACATGTGCAGAGGTGTCTTCCAGCCACAAGGAGGCTAAAAGCCTCAAGAAGGCAGCACCCCACTTCAGCCACCAGGCCCCCCAGGCCTTGATCAGATGAGTGGGGACACACAGGCATGTCCTGTATCCCAGGTATGGATCCAGAAAGCACAGCAGCCTCAAGCCTCCAGCCTGGGAGGTAGTTGCAGAGCAGGTGAGTGTGGCTGACAACCACAACTGAAACACCATCCAGTTCAGGAAGAGGATGATAAGAGGATGAGAATGATCTCATCCACTCTGCCAGGGTAAGTCATCCTTCAACTCACTCCAACACCAATCTGTCAACATGGCATCATGCACACAAATGGCTACTCCCTTCAGAGGTCTCACACAACTATTAGCGGGGGACACATATCAACTTTTGTGTTCTCAGAGATTTTCACATCACCACCATCCCATTTATTGTGTTGCTCACACTTCATCCTCTGGCCCTTCTAGGAAAGGCTCACCACAAAGAGGGGACATGCATCTCACCCAACGTCTGCTCCATCACATGCCTTTCTCTCTTCCTAATACAGGCAGAGCTGGAGCACAACAGGCGCGAAAGATCGCAGGTCCCAGCAACCTAGGACAGATCACAGCTCCATCACTTCAACAAATCCTGACAATCACAGTGTCTCACATTCATTATCTAGCCCAGGTTCATCAACTGAATCTCTTTTCTCGGCACCAGCAGATCGAGGCCCACAAGGCAGTTGAGCACCAGTCCAAGCCCCCAGACCACATCCAAAGTAGAAGCTCTGGAACAACCGTGCTCACACACATCCTCCACCAGCTCAGAGACATACATTGGTGGGGCACAGCTATAGATTGAGCTCGGGCTCACTTTCTGGAGAACACTTCACTGACATGTCTGCCCAGCAGTCAGAGGCAGGGACAACCCAGGTCTCCGTCACTCTGAGGGCTGGAGACCAGCCACGCGCTCAGTCTGAGTTGAATGATGAGCCTCTGGAAGTGGCCGCCAGATCAATGCTGGCGATGCAATGACAGGAGGCAGAACATTAGGCAGAGATCACTCAGCAGACCACAGCGAAATATGGAGGATGTTTTAACCATGTTTTGTCTGATGTCGTGACTCCGACATGTGGGATCCTCGAGGTCACCACGGGAAGGCTGGCGACCACCATGGAGACCTGGGTCCAGCAGATCTTGCCGGATTTGCACTCGGCCCTGCACTCCATGGCCACACATCTTAGTGGGTGCCATCAAGATGTAGGCAACAAGGGGATGAGGCACCTTGACCTCCCCCCCCCAGGCGCACCATCTCCTGCAGGAGTCAGGATGGGGCCCCTGGGCACCCACAGGGAGGATGAGTATCACCTGGACATCCCGGGGTCCTCCTCTTAGGTCACTCCAAGGGTGTACTGCCGCTCAGAATCCCCTTTTGCTTGTGACCCCATCCACTCCAGCTTCTCAGGCTGCGGAGGGCGCTTCAGCCTGAGCAGGTGACCCTTATCAGGCTGGGGCCCTCCAGGTCTCAGGCTACCAATGGGCGTCTGCCAAGATCACTGCAGACATCAGGACATAGCAGACAGCAGGCTGCCTCCACCTCTGCTGCAGATGTTGGGGTTGCACCCAGGTGTAGCGGTAGAGTTAGAAAAGTTAAGTAATTTGGATGCCACTTTTAGGTCACACATGTGCTATACATGTAAAAAAAAATTGCACTTCTGTGTATACATTGACAGTTATGTGAATGTTTTGGTCAACTGAAGGCGGTGTGAATTTCTACATTGGAATCTTAAGTCTGGGTTCAGCCATCCTCCCACTCAGTGATAGTATCCCACTGTGAGATTAACATTCTTGTGAGGCCAACCTCAGTTGAACTAGTCTTTGCACCATTATGTGATATCAGGGAGGGAAACACATCAGGGGAATGTGTTTAAATCTTTATTGGAATTGTAAGCATTTCTAGCTCTTCTTCCTCAAGGAACACCATTGAGTGAGGGCCACTCATCAGCATTGATATTCTAGCAGCATTTGTGTCTCCTCAGTGTTAGTGGCAGAAGAAGTGACATGTATGGGAGGAGATTCCCAGGCATGTCCACATCTCAGTCGCAGCAGTGTTTGCATCATTAGATGGCGGCGAAGGCTTCAAGTCTTCTCTCACATCGCTCTTATTCCTGAGTGGACTCTCAGTTCCCAGAGTGAGCTCACTCACAGGGCCCCACAGATCAAAGCAAAAGTCATGGCCTGGTGATTCATGAGGCCAGAATGTTCAATTGTGAATGTGGGACTTGTTCTTGCTGCAAGTTTGTGGACATCCCCTGAGGTGAAAGGGAATGGTATTGGGGGGTAGGAGAGGTGTGGCCATATTCCCTCACTTAACTTTACTCTTCCTGGAACCGGTCAGCGACTAAAGCATCATGGGCACTTTTCCCATATCTTCCTGCCTCCATGGCGTGATTGCGCTCATACTGACCCTCAGCAGCCTCCTGAGGCTTCTGGGCCTCCGGATCTTCAACTTCCCATGAGCTCTCTTCCACCTCCAGTTCATTCTCTGGCAGGGGTTCACCTCTTTGTGTTGCCAGTTGTGAAGGATGCGATGATGTGGGAAACCTTGTCGGGAGTGTACTGGATTGAGGCACCTGAGTGATCCAAGTGTCTGAAACGCATCTTCAGAAGCACTATGGTCTGCTCTATAAGGGAGCGTGTGGAGCTGTGAGCAGTGTTGTACCTATCTGGTGTCATCAGCCAGCATTTCAGTGGGTACCCCTTATCCCCAAGCAGATATTCCTGCAGATGTAATGGCCCCTCAAAAATCTCAGGTACCTGGGAGTGATTGAGCAACTTCCAGGGTACCGTGCACTAACGTGCAGTATGTGCTTCTGAAGATCACACACCAGTTGTACATTGATGGAATGATAGCCCTTGTGGTTTACAAACATATGGCGCTGCTGCCATGGAGCCCGTATAGCCACATGGGTGTAGTCTACTGCACCCTGCAGTCTTGGGGAGCCTGAGATGGCAGTGAAGCTGGTGAATCTCGCAGCCTGGCTATCTTCATCCAGAGCAAACCTGACATAAAGATGGGCCTTCCTGTAAAGGGCATCTGACCTCCTTCATGCATCGATGTGTTGCGGACGGAGAGATGCCGCACAAGTCCCCTGTTGGTACTTGGAAAAGAGCCAGAGGCCAAAAAATTGAGTACAGCGGTCACCTTCAAAGTCACTGGCAGGGGATACCCTCCAACTCCACATGGCATCAGGTCTTCCCAAAGAATGCAGAATATCTGATATACCAGGACAAGCACATATTTGCACGGCATTGCCCCTCACTCATTTGTAAATAAGAGACTCTTCTATGATAAATTCTAAGTCTGGCGATTCACCTGGGTCTATCCTCCTGCTCATTCTCTGGCTCTGCTTGACCATGTCCCTCCTGATCGCATTGGAGCTGTGGTGGCATTACCCCTCCCTCCTTCACCTCCTCCATTGCATTAGGGCCCTGACAAAGGCAGCATTGAGCCCTGGATCCATATTTGCTTTTGCCTTCTCTCTGAAAGGAAACGCTGAAGGCAATAATGATTCAGCGGGCAAGAAAATGAAGCTCAGAAGATGAAGCGTATGGAAACTGTAAGGGTCCATGGTTCTTCCTGCCCCGCTTGCATGGTGGCTGATGCCCCCTTGACCCTGAGACACTAGCACACACATCGAGGTGACCAAGGTGGCATCACAGATATGTAGCATCTTGACCCGTGTGGGATGCTAAAGCTTCAGTGAGATGTGGCCAAACTAGCTCTGTGCTCCAATCTTTGATGTGGCATATTAATGACCAATCAGTTGCTCATGGTCAATGAGCGGATGCCCTTTGGCCCATTAGGAATGTCAAATCTGGTGAACACGTGACAGGCCTTCACTGATGGAATGCCATATATGATACAGCTGTGCCTCCTTCACTATTGCCTCCATTCCCAAATTCTACATTCCTATGTGTTACTCTTGAGATTCAACGACTTTGATGTGAAGCCACTGGGTTCGGAGCACCCCTTTAACAGTGCTAATGGAGCCATTGTCTTTCATCGCAAGGAGGTCTTCATCCTTTCTTTCTAAGCAGACCCCTGTTCACTCCTGCGGCAGCAACAAGTTAGACGGTAACCCCAGAAAGACCCACTTGAGTTCACCCTGCCTCCTAACAGCCCTACCACAGCCTCCTTCCCTATTGCCCAGCTTGTGTTCATCATCCCCACCCTCGGCTCACACTCCACCCCACCCCGGTCAAAGGAATAGTTCCTGAAAGTGGAGTTCTGCCTGACTAACACTGCATAGTGGTTTCTTTGTGGACAACGGTCTCAGCCACCAGGAGTAGAAATCCCCTGCACTCCCCAACACTAGCCGCAGTGCTGGTCACTGTCTGACTGTGGAGGCCTGCATGAGTCCCAGACCACAGTGGTGTTCTTCAGGACAACATAGGCAAAGAGCAGGAGCAGACCAACCTTACAGCCCCAGCAGTGTGGCACTCATTTGCATCAAGACTAGCACAGCGCGATGGCTCTATCAAGTCTCCTCTCAGCCTTCTTTTTTCCAAGGAAAACAGTCCCTACCCCTCCAATCTATCCTCGTAGTTACAGTTCTTCATCCCTGGAATCATTCGTGTGAATCTTCTCAGTAGCCTCCCCAGTGCCTTCGTATCCTTCCTCAAGTATAGTGCCCAGAACTGGGCGCAGTACTCAAGGTGAGGCCTAACTAGTGTCATATACAAGCTCAACAGGACCTCCTTTCTCTTCTGCTCAATGCCCCTGTTAATAAAGCCTAAGATACTGTATGCTTTATTAAACGCTCTCTCAACATGCCCTGCCATCTTCAATACCTTATGTACATTGAGATCCCTCTGTTCTGCACCTCTGAGAGACTCTCCCTTTATTTTATATTGTCTCACCATATTCTTCCTGTCAAAATGAATCACCTCACAATTCTCTGCATTGAACTTCATCTGCTACTTATCTGCCCAATTCACCAACATGCCTACGTCCTTTTGAAGTCCAAGATTATCTCATCACAGTTGGCAAAGTTTCCAATCTTTGTATCATCTGCAAATTTTGAAATCATGCTTCGAACACCAACCTTGGTCATTAATATATATTGGGAGGAGCAAGAGTTCCAACACTGACTCGTGGGGAACTCCACTACAAGATTTCCTCCAATCTGAAAAACATCCATTAGCTGTCACTCAGCCAGTTTCTTATCTAAGTGTTTCTCTCTCTTTTATTCCATGAGCTAGAACTTTGCTCAACTTTGTGTGGCACTGTATCAAATGCCTTTTGAAAATCCATTTACACCACATCAACAGCATTGCCCTTATCAATCTTCTCTGTTAACTCCTCAAAAAACCCCCAATTTAGTTAAACATGATTTTTCCTAAATGAATCCATGCTGGTTTTCCTCAAATATCCTGCACTTGTCTAAGTGACTATTGATTTTTGTCCCAACCTATAGTTTCCAGAAGTTTCCCCACCACAAAAGTCAGACTAACTGGTCTGTAGTTGCCAGCTTTATTCTCGCACCCCTATTTGAACAAGGTGTAACATTCGCAATTCTCCAGTCCTCTGGCACTACCCATGTCCAAGGAAGACTGGAAAATTATCACTAGTGCCTCTGAAATTTCCACTCCCTCCTCCCTCAGTATCGTCAGATGCATCTCATCTGTTCCTGGTACCTTATCAATTTTAAGTAAAAATAGCCTTTCCAAAACCGCCTCCTCAATTGTAAATTCTTCCAATGTACCAGTTACCTCCTTTCTTATCTCGGCCTGGCTAGCATCTTCTTCCTTCGTAATGATAGGCGCAAAGTACTCATGTAATACCTCTGCTATTTCTCTTGCCTCCACGTGAAAACCACCTTTTTTGTCCCTAATCGGCCCTACTCTTTATTTTGCCACCTTTTCATTATTTATAAGCTTATAGAAGACTTTGGGATTGCCTTTTATGTTAGCTGCCAGTCTCGCTTCATGCTCTCTCCTTGCTTTTCTTATTAGTTTTTCATTTCCCTTCTGGTCCTTCTATATTCAGCCTGATTCTCCACAGTATTTCACAGAATCACAGAGTGCAGAAGAGGCCCTTCGGCCCATTGAGTCTGCACCGACTCTGACCTACCTACCTAATCCCATTTACCAGCACTGGCCCATGGCCTTGAATGCTATGACGTGCCAAGTGCTCATCCAGGTACTTTTTAAATGATGTGAGGCAACCCGCCTCCACCACCCTCCCAGGCAGTGCATTCCAGACCGTCATCACCCTCTAGGTAAAAAAAGTTTTTCCTCACATCCCCCCTAAACCTCCTGCCCCTCACCTTGAACTTATGTCCCCTTGTGACTGACGTTTCAACTAAGAGGAACAGCTGCTCCCTATCCACCCTGTCCATGCCCCTCATAATCTTGTACACCTCAATCAGGTCGCCCCTCAGTCTTCTCTGCTCCAACGAAAATAACCCAAGTCTATCCAACCTCTCTTCATAACTTAAATGTTTCATCCCATGCAACATCCTGGTGAATCTCCTCTGCACCAACTCCAGTGCAATCATATCCTTCCTATAATGTGGTGACCAGAACTGCACACAGTACTCCAGCTGTGGCCTCACCAAGGTTCTTTACAACTCCAACATGACCTCCCGACTTTTGTAATCTATGCCTCAATTGATAAAGGCAAGTGTCCCATTTGCCCTTTTCACCATCCCACTAACATGCCCCTCCACCTTCAGAGATCTATGGACACATGCCAAGGTACCTTTGTTCCTCAGAACGTCCTAGTGTAATGCCATTCATTGAATACTTCCTTGTCAAATTACTCCTTCCAAAGTGTATCACCTCACAATTTTCAGGGTTAAATTCCATCTGCCACTTATCTGCCCATTTGACCATCCCGTCTATATCTTCCTGTAGCCCAAGACACTCAACCTCACTGTTAACCACCTGGCCAATCTTTGTGTCATCCGCAAACTTACTAATCCTACCCCCCACATAGTCATCTATGTCGTTTATATAAATGATGAATAATAGGGGACCCAGCACAGATCCCTGTGTTACGCCACTGGACACTTGCTTCCAGTCACTAAAGCATCCTTCTATCAATACCCTCTGTCTCCTACAACTAAGCCAATTTTGAATCCACCTTATCAAATTACCCTGTATCCCATGCGCATTTGCCTTCTTTATAAGTATCCCATGTGGGACCTTGTCAAAGGCTTTGCTGAAATGCATATAAACTTCATCAACTGCACTACCATCGTCTATACACCTGGTCACCTCCTCAAAAAATTCAATCAAATTTGTTAGGCATGACCTCCCTCTGACAAAGCCATGCTGACAATCCCTGATCAAACCTTGCCTCTCCAAGTGGAAATAGATTCTCTCCTTCAGAATTTTCTCCAATAGTTTCCCTACCACTGATGTGTAGTTCCCTGACTTATCTCTACAACCCTTCTTAAATAGCAGAACCTCATTAGTTGTTCTCCAGTCCTCTGGCACCTCCCCCGTGGCCAGAGAGGAATTAAAAATTTGGGTCAGAGCCCCTGCGATCTCCTCCCTTGCCTCCCTCACCAGTCGGGGACACAAATCATCCGGACCTGGAGATTTGTTCACTTTTAAGCCAGCCAACACCTCCAATATCTTGTCACTCCCTATATTAATTTTCTCAAGAGCCGCGCAGTCTCTCTCCCTGAGTTCAATACCTTCATCCTCATTCTCTTGGATGAAGACGGATACAAAGTATTAATTCAACACTCTAGCGATGTCATCTGGCTCCACCCGTAGATTGCCCCCTTGGTCCCTTATGGGCCCTACTCTTTCCCTGGTCATCCTCTTCCCAATGATATACTTACAGAATATCTTGGAATTTTCCCTACTTTTACCAATCAGGGCTTTCTCATATCCCCCCTTTGCTCTCCTAATTGCTTTCTTAAGCTCCATCCTGCACTTTCTGTACTCCACTAATGCCTCCGCTGATTTGCTTCCCTTGTATCTGCTAAAAGCTTCTCTTTTCCTTCTCATCGTAACCTGAATATTTCTGGTCATTCATGGTTCTCTAGGCTTGTTGCTCCTTCCTATCACCCTAGAGGGAACAAGTTGAGCCTGTACCCTCCCCCATTTCCTTTTTGAACGCCACCCCCCGGCTCCTCTATAGATTTCCCCACAAGTAGCTGTTCCCAGTCTACTTTGGCCAGATCCTGCCTTATTTTACTAAAATCCACTCTCCCCCAATCCAAAACATTTTTTTGCAACTTGTCTATTTCTTTATCCATAACAAACTTAAACTGTACCATGTTGTGGTTGCTATCACTAAAATGCTCCCCCACCACCACCTCAGCCAACTGTCCGGCTTCATTCCCCAGAATTAGGTCCAGCACTGCGCCTTCCCTTGTTGGACCCTCTACATATTGACCTAAAATGTTCTCCTGTACACATTTCAAGAAAGCCACTCCATCCAAGCCCTTAACACTATGTCTATCTCAATTAATGTTGGGAAAGTTGAAATCACCTAATGTAATTACCCTGTTATTGTTTTTACACACCTCCACAAATTGTGCACATATTTGCTCCTCAATTTCCCGCAGACTAACTGGGGGTCTATAATAAACACCTAATAATGTGGCTGCCCCTTTTTTATTCCTAAGCTCTGCCCACAAAGCTTCATTTGATGCTCCCTCCAAGATGTCATCTCTCCTTACTGCAAGTAACTGACTCCTTAACTAATAATGCAACGCCTCCTCCTCTTTTATCCCCTCCCCTGTCTCGTCTGAAGATTCTATATCCCGGAATGTTGGGTTGCCAATCCTACCCCTCCCTCGATCATGTCTCAGTGATGGCTGCTATATCACAATTGCTACCTGACATCTGTCTTACATGTACTTCTTCCTTTTCATCTTCACCTCTATCTGTCTCATCATCCAGGGCACTCTGGATTTATTTGTCCTACCGTTCCCCTTCAAGGGAATATACCTTGACATGGCCTTCAATACCTTTTCTTTGAAGGTGGCCCATTGTTCAGCCACCATCTTTTTTGCCAACATTTGATTCCAACTCACTCGACTCAAATGCATTCTCATCCCAGAAATACCTGGAAAAACTCAGCAGGTCTGGCAGCATCGGCGGAGGAGAGCACAGTTGACGTTTCGAGTCCTCATGACCCTTCAACACAGAACTAAGTAAAAATAGGAAAGGGGTGAAATATAAGCTGGTTTAAGGGGGGTGGGGGGGGGTTTGTTGGGACAAGCAGCCAGTGATAGGTGGAGATAACCAAAAGAAGTCACAGAAAAAAGGACAAAGAGGTGTTGAAGGTGGTGATATTATCTAAAGGAATATGCTAATTAAGAATGGAAAGCAGGACAGACAAGGTACAGATAGCCCTAGTGGGGGTGGGGGAATACTAAAAATGCTAAAAGGTAGAGATAAACAATGGGTGGAAATACATTTAAAAATAATAGAAATAGGTGGGAAAAGAAAAATCTATATAAATTATTGGAAAAAACAAAAAGGAGGGGGATGAAACGGAAAGGGGGTGAGGATGGAGGAGAGAATTCAAGATCTAAAATTGTTGAACTCAATATTCAGTCTGGAAGGCTGTAAAGTGCCTAGTTGGAAGATGAGGTGCTGTTCTTCCAGTTTACTTTGCTTCACTGGAGCAATGCAGCAAGCCAAGGACAGACATGTGGGCATGAGAGCAGGGTGGAGTGTTGAAATGGCAAGCGACAGGGAGGTCTGGGTAATGCTTGCGGACAGACCGAAGGTGTTCTGCAAAGCAGTCACCCAGTCTGCGTTTGGTCTCTCCAAAGAAGAGGAAACCGCATTGGGAGCAACGAATGCAGTAGACTAAGTTGAGGGAAGTGCAAGTGAAATGCTGCTTCACTTGAAAGGAGTGTTTGGGCCCTTGGATGGTGAGGAGAGAGGAAGTGAAGGGGCGGGTGTTGCATCTTCTGCGGTCGCATGGGAAGGTGCCGTGGGAGGGGGTTGAGGAGTAGGGGGTGATGGAGGATTGGACCAGGGTGTCACAGAGGGAACGATCCCTACGGAATGCCGCCGGGGGGGGTGAAGGGAAGATGTGTTTGGTGCTGGCATCATGCTGGAGTTGGCGGAAATGGCAGAGTATGATGGGGTGATAAGTGAGGACAAGGGGGCCCTATCATGCTTCTGGGAGGGAGGAGAAGGTGTGAGGGTGGATGTGCGGGAGATGGGCCGGACACGGTTGAGGGCCCTGTCAACCACTGTGGGTGGAAAACCTTGGTTAAGGAAGAAGGAGGACATGTCAGAGGAACTGTTTTTGAAAGTGGCATCATCAGAACAGATGCGACGGAGGCGAAGGAAGTGAGAGAATGGGATGGAAGGACCATGTTCCTGTAAGGACTCCATTTACTTAGTTCTGTTGAAGGGTCATGAGTACTCGAAACGTCAACTGTGCTCTCCTCCGCCGATGTTGCCAGACCTGCTGAGTTTTTCCAGGTATTTCTGTTTCTGTTTTTGCTTTGGATTTCCAGCATCCGCATTTTTTTTGCTTTTATCTCATCCCATCGAAGTTGGCTTTCCCCCAATTAATTATCCTTACTCTGTATTGTTCCTTGTCCTTTTTCCACGGCCAACCTAAACCTTATGATGCAATGGTCCCTGTTCCCTAAATGCTCTCCCACTGTTATATGATCCACCTGGGCCAACTCATTCCCCAGAACCAGGTCCAACAATGCCTGCCTTCTCCTTGGATTGGAAACATACTGCTGTTGAAAATTATCTTGAACACATTCCAGAAACCCTTGCCCCCCCCCACCCCTTAACACAATTCCTATCCAGTCTATATTTGGATAATTGAAGCACCCAATCTATGTAACAAGCAGTGCCTATATGCTCTGGGCACAGCTGAGGCAAGGACATATTACAGCATCCTGGCTGTAGTGTTGAAGACCTGTGCACCAGAGGGAGTTTCTCCCTGAGGAAAGCATTTCTCATACATCCATGATACTGGAATCTAGCCACAGGCAGGGTGGGAAAATTCCACTCAATAAATCATTAGGCTCTGGATTGTGCTCCAACGATTTGGATGTCCAAGAAACTTCATCAAAATTTGCATTTGCTTCATAATGATATGGCTTTAACTGCCTTGAGTAGGAGGTCTGAAACAGATGCTTTCAAAATCCAGGCCAGTGTCAAGTAAGGTTGTGTGATAGCCCCATACTATTTACAATGTACCTGACAGTGGCTATTTACCTCAAAGATCAACTGCCCTCTGGTGTTAGTATAAAATACCGTCAAGTTGAAAAGCTCTTTAATCTCAGTCGCCTCCGTTCCAAAACTAAACTGACCACCATAGATGTACATGATCTACCATTTGCTGATCACTTCAGTATCATTGCCCACTCTGCACCAGATCTGCAGGCCACTCTTGCACTTTTCAACCATGTGTTCTTTTAACTCAATAGAAGGGCTTCCTTTTTCAAGGGTGGCTTTAAAAGCAATCCATTGTTTTCAGATAAGGTACATTTGACACTAGGACATATGATTAACACAAGTCTTTTTCCATGCAAGGTGTCTGAATTTGTATTGATAGGTTATGAGTGAAAGGATGAGACAATAGATTTCCTACACCTGTTTCATGAAGCTAGAAATCAAAATAATCTCAAAATAGACGCTTTTGCAAAAGAGTTTGAAACAGAGTGATGGTTGCTGTTTAATGTTTATGGAACTGAATGTGCAGTATTTATACTTCTTTGTGTTTGTTGAGTTATAATCTCGCTGGCTCATCAATTTTGCATATAGTTAAAATTGGACTTATTCCATCCAAGAATTGGACTGTATTTATGAATGAAAATGTATTATTCAATGTTTAATTTGTATTCTTGGTTGTCTAGGGAAGGCTCCCTTGAGGGGCCTTGCATTGACTCACCATTAGAATCCGAACAGAATACTTAAATTTTACCAAGTCAACAAGGCATGGATATTGAAGAGCGACAATGGTTAGCTGACACAAATACACATAAGAGGCTTTTGAGGGGTCAGAAAAGGTGTTATTTGAGCTGAATGAAAGACAGAAATTTGGCACTATATCTGCCAATTAACATTAAACATAAATACATTGCGAAGAACAGTTGCTATGGATATTAACAGCTGGTGTGAAGAGTCATTTCAAGCTCATCTTGTTCTCATAAATACCTGAATGTCATTTACAGATAGTACTTAGTTAATTAATTCATCACAACAAGCATTCCAGGTTTCATATCTGGAAGTCAAATAATTACATTTTGGCCCCAAAACAATCAAAATTAATCCAGGAGTGACAGTGGAACCGGAAGGGACAGGTCAAAGCACATAGAATGAATTAGACAAAATATTAAGTTGGCAGAGTAAAGGGAAATTAAATTTACAGCAGACAGGATAAAAATTAACAGAAAGGATGAAGAGTTCTACACGCCAACTCCATGATGGAGGGATAGAACTAAAGAGACCTAGGAGTCTGAAGTGATTCCAACACTAAACATGTCCAACCAATACAGGGTAACAACTGGTAAAATCAATAGAAAGTTGAACCACACAGCAAACAGTAGACCATAAACTAAAGTAAACAAACTTGATGATGGTCTGGTCAGACCAAATCTTGACTACTGCATCTAGTTCTTGAAACCAAAAACAAGAGACACCTTCAAACAATCAAGGCACCAGCTGAGAAAAGGACTGGAATCATGAGAAAAGACTGGAAAAACTTGGGCCATCAGTCTAGAACAGAGGGAGAAAATCTTTGCGGTATGAAGATTGTTAGGCAAAGATTAAAAGCTAATGCAGAATGTTACATAAATTAAGCTGTGGGTGTAGAACAAGGGGAAACAGGTTCAAACTAATAAAAGGTAATTTTAGGACCAACAGTAGGAAATTCTTATTTACATAGTGATCAATAATGGAATAAATTTTCAGATAGAGTAGTGGAGCCAAAAACCCTGGAATAATTTCAGGAAGAATTGGATACTGCAATGGAAGTCACTCTGGATGAATGAATTAAGATGACCAAATTATCATCTTCATCAGTAATGATCTTGTGATCAAAGATTATACCTGAAACATTAACTGTTTTTCATTTCTTTGGATAACAATTAACCTGCGGCATTTAGTTTTCGTTTCCGATTTCCAACATTTTGTGTTTTCTTCTGCTGTAAGTATAAGCGTGTTCATCATACTCTGCCCCCACTATTTTATCTCTGTTTAAAAAATAATTGTATTTTCATACATAAGTCAAGCCTACAATGGTGTAACTGTTATTATTACCCTGGTATGCAAATAGTTTGCCTTGAACAACATCCTTAATTCCTTCGTAGCCCTGAAAATTTCAGATGTGGTCACATATATCTGCTTTTTATTCCAAAAACAAATGACTAGATAAATAATTAAATCAGATCCCCCCCCTCACGCTGCCCTCTGGAGACAATAACAGCTGTCTGATGATTTTCTGGTTGTCACGTCATTGTGAAACCACTGAGTCCAGCCACTGTAGCAAGCTCCACAAAAAACATTTCCCTTAGTGAACCCAAGACTTTTTCAAATTGAAATGCTACTGGTACTGTACTAATGAAATAAGAGAGATAATTAAGGGATACAGTTTTATCCTTCCAATGATTACTAAATCATGTGCACACTTTCAGAGAAAAAAAATTGAAGAATTATATTTGGTGTAGATCTGATTTATAGAGAGGTTATTACAGAAAAAGGAGACAAGTGAATTAAGTCATTGTGCTAAAATGATGCAAAGTTAAGATTATATTGAAATCAAACAAGTAATTAACATATGTACCTCTGCAGGAAAAAAGACAATAGCATTGTCTAATGTAACTGAGTTACAGCTCCAGGTACAGCTTTATGAAGACCAGAGTCACTCTGAATTGACTGCAACTAATGGAATGGTTACTACTAACCGTAACTTACAATGCCAAAAGTAGGAACAATCAGGTGGATTGTTCTATAAAAACAAAAAACTGCTGCGGATGCTGGAAATCCAAAACAAAAACAGAATTACCTGGAAAAACTCAGCAGGTCTGGCAGCATCGGTGGAGAAGAAAAGAGTCGTCGTTTCGAGTCCTCATGACCCTTCAACAGAACTGAGTATAGTTAGGAGAGGGGTGAAATATAAGCTGGTTTAAGGTGGGGGGCGCGGGGGGGAGAGGAGAAGTTGAGGGGGGGTTGGTGGTTGTAGGGACAAGCAAGCAGTGATAGGAGCAGATAATCAAAAGATGTCACAGACAAAAGGATCAAAGAGGTGTTGAAGGTGGTGATATTATCTAAGAAAATGTGCTAATTAAGAATGGATGGCAGGACACTCAAGGTACAGCTCTAGTGGGGGTGGGGTGGAAAGACTGACAAGGTATTAGTTGTAGATTTTAAAATAATGGAAATAGATGGGAAAAGAAAAATCTATATAAATTATTGAAAAAAACAAAAGGGAGAGGGAAGAAACGGGGTGGGGATGGGGGGATGGAGTTTAAGATCTAAAGTTGTTGAATTCAATATTCAGCCCGGAAGGCTGTAAAGTGCCGAGTCGGAAGATGAGGTGCTGTTCCTCCAGTTTGCGTTGGGCTTCACTGGAACAATGCAGCAAGCCAAGGACAGACATGTGGGCAAGAGAGCAGGGTGGTGTGTTAAAATGGCAAGCGACAGGCAGATTTGGGTCTTTCTTGCGGACAGACCGCAGGTGTTCTGCAAAGCGGTCGCCCAGTTTGCGTTTGGTCTCTCCAATGTAGAGGAGACCGCATTGGGAGCAACGAATGCAGTAGACTAAGTTAGGGGAAATGCAAGTGAAATGCTGCTTCACTTGAAAGGAGTGTTTGGGCCCTTGGACGGTGAGGAGAGAGGAAGTGAAGGGGCAGGTGTTGCATCTTCTGCGTGGGCATGGGGAGGTGCCATAGGTGGGGGTTGAGGAGTAGGGGGTGATGGAGGAGTGGACCAGGGTGTCTCGGAGGGAACGATCCCTACGGAATGCCGCCAGTGGGGGGTGAAGGGAAGAGATGTTTGGTGGTGGCATCATGCTGGAGTTGGCGGAAATGGCGGAGGATGATCCTTTGAATGCGGAGGCTGGTGGGGTGATAAGTGAGGACAAGGGGGACCCTATCATGTTTCTGGGAGGGAGGAGAAGGCGTGAGGGCGGATGCACGGGAGATGGGCCGGACACGGTTGAGGGCCCTGTCAACGACCGTAGGTGGAAAACCTCGGTTAAGGAAGAAGGAGGACATGTCAGAGGAACCGTTTTTGAAGGTAGCGTCATCAGGACAGATGCGACGGAGGCGAAGGAACTGAGAGAATGGGATGGAGTCCTTACAGGAAACGGGGTGTGAGGAGCCGTAGTCGAGGTAGCTGTGGGAGTCGGTAGGCTTGTAATGGATATTGGTGGACAGTCTATCATCAGAAATTGAGACAGAGAGGTCTAGGAAGGGAAGGGAAGTGTCAGAGATGGACCATGTGAAAATGATGGAGGGGTGGAGATTGGAAGCAAAATTGGAACAAGGAATGTTCCACATACCCCATAAAGAGACAGGCTATATAAATCTATATAATTTATATAGATTTTTCTTTTCCCACCTATTTCCATTATTTTAAAATCTACAACTAATACCTTGTCAGTCTTTCCACCCCACCCCCACTAGAGCTGTACCTTGAGTGTCCTGCCATCCATTCTTAATTAGCACATTTTCTGAGATAATATCACCACCTTCAACATCTCTTTGATCCTTTTGTCTGTGACATCTTTTGATTATCTGCTCCTATCACTGCTTGCTTGTCCCTACAACCACACCCCCCCCTCAACTTCTCCTCTCCCCCCCCACCTTAAACCAGCTTATATTTCACCCCTCTCCTAACTATACTCAGTTCTGTTGAAGGGTCATGAGGACTCGAAACGTCGACTCTTTTCTTCTCCACTGATGCTGCCAGACCTGCTGAGTTTTTCCAGGTAATTCTGTTTTTGTTTTGGATTGTTCTATAGTTCATGCTAAATAACTGCATGCATGTGTTATCTTTTAGGTAACAATGGTCATATGTTTAACAACAGCTGCTTGTACTGTATAGAGCCTTTAATACAATAAAATACCCCAAGACGTTTCACAGTGGTATTATAAAGGAAAACATGAAACCTAGCTATAGAAAGAGATACTGCAAATATTGCAAATGACCAAAAGCTTGGTCAAAGATTTAGGTTTTGAGGAGTCTTTTAAAGGAGAAAAGTGAGATAGAGAGGGGAGAGGGTTAGGGAGAGAATTCAATATCTTAGGGGCCAGGCAACTATATATAGTCAACAAGTGTGCAGCGATTAAAAGCAGAGATGTACAGGAGGCCAAAATTAGAGGATCACAGATCTGTCAGCGGAATGTGGGCTAGAGGGGATTACAAAGTTGGGGCGAGGTCATGAAGCGATTTGAAAACAAGGATGCTAATTTTAAAAATCATGGCTCTGCTTATCTGGGAGCCAATGTAGGTCAGTGAGCAAAGGACAAACAGGACGAGTTAGACATGAGCAGTATGGGGAATAGAATAGAAAAGTAGGGAAGTTATGTTTCAGTTATACAGGGCATTGATAAGACCACATCTGGAGTATTGTATACAGTATTCGACTCTTTATTTATGGAAGAATTAAATACATTGGAAACAGTTCAAAGAAGGTTTATTAAACTAATGCCAGGATTGGGTGGATTGTCTTATGGAGAAAGGTTGAACAGGCCAGGCTTATGTCAGGAAGATATAATAATTTTCATAACGTTATTGTAGAGTAATAGTGGGGTGCCTGTGTTTGTGTCTGTGTATTAATTGAATTAAAGGCAGCTGGTCTTTGTGTCTGTGTGTTAATTGAATTAAAGTCAGCTGCTCTGAAGGCTTTGATGTATAAGATAAGCTAGGTTTGAAATGTTAAGTAGGTAAACATGAGGGAAGTTTTAGAATGTAAGGTGTAAAGGGAATATTTGCATTTTAAATAAACCAGACCAGCTTGAATTAAAAAAAAGGGGTGGGGGGGGGTGGTAGCAGTGGCAACATATTTCACCAAGCCAGGAGAAGTTAAGAAACTGTTTATTTTCCCCAAAAATTACTGGTAAAATTGGAACTTTGATGGGTTCTTATTATTGCAGAGGTAAACCATGGGAATTTGCATTCAAAGGAGTAAATATGTGTAAAAGGGGAGAAGGCTGTGTACAAGAGAAGGCATTCTAAAATCTAACAAATGTGAAAAGCCTCCAGCATCTAAGCCTCAAGCTGCTGTCTACAATGAACTGAAGTTAAGAAAACTCACTTTGAATTGGATTGTTCAGGGTATAGTGTTTCTTTGCCTGGGTCTTTTAAAATCTATTGCCTTGACAAAAGTGTAGCTGGGAGTTAGATTAACTAGGGGATTTAGAAGTTATCATAATAGTAATTTGTAGATCTATGTACGTGCTTAAAATCATTTCTTCTATTAATAAAGGTTTAATTTAGTTTTGTAAGAAACCTATAAGACTTGGTGGTCTTATTACTACTGAATTCAAGGCACGCATCTCGAAATATATACAAATTGCAAAACAGTTGTGGGCAGTTGTTTCAAGTTTCCCTTTGGGATTTGAGCAGCTCAGCATTTACCAACGGCCACAACAGCTTGTATCTGCTGGAGTTTAGAAGCATAAGAGGTGACTTGATTGAAACACAAGATCCTGAGGGGTCTTGACAGGGTTGATGCGGAGGGGATATTTCCTGTTGTTGGAGAATCTAGTACGGAGAATCTAGTACTAAGGGCCACTGTTTAAAAATAAGGGGTCGCCCCTTTAAGACAGAGATAAGGAGAAATTTTTCTCTCAGAGTCTTTGGAACTCTCTTCCTCAAAAGGCGGTGAAAGCCGAATCTTTGAATATCTTTAAGGCAGAGGTGGATAGATTTTTGATAAGCAAGAAGGTGAAAGATTATCGGGGGTAGGCAGGAATGTGGGAACGATGTTACAATCAGATCAGCCATGATCTTATTGAATGGTGGAGCAGACTTGAAGGGCCGAGAATCCTACTTTTGCTCCTAATTCGTATTTACAGAGGGCTGTGTGTGGTAGACCAACCAGGACCCTGTTGGAATAGTCAAGTCTAGAGGTAACAAAAGGTTTGGATGAGGGTTTCAAAGACAGATAAGCTGAGGCAGGGGCAGAATTGGGTGATGCTACAGAGGTCTTAGTGATGGAGTGGATGTGTGATTGGAAGTTTATCTAAGGGTCAAATATGATACCAAGGTTGCAATCAGTCTGGTTCAGTCTCAGGCATTAGCAAGGAGAGGGATGAAGTTGGTGGCTAGGGAGTTGAGTTTGTGCTAGGGATCCAAAACACTAGGTTCAATATTCCATTATTCAGCTGGAGAAAGTTTCTGCTCATCCAGTTCTAGATGTTGGCGAAACAGGAGTAGAGATAGTGGCATTAAGATGACCTTAGGTAGGCCATGAGGCTGTCACGATCTCAGGAGAGAAACTAGAGAAAGATGCAAGTTCAGGGCAGGAAGGAGCCTTAGAGGAAATTTGGCATGGTGGGCTAGGCAAAGGGAGTGACACAACAAAAGCAATTGATCGAGTTGTCTTGATCTTAGTGACAAAGAAATCCATGACCTCCTCACCCTTGTTGGAGGAATCAGGGGAGAGGGGTTTAAGAAGAGGTTTAAGATGATTGTTTGCAGTAGAGAAAAGCCAGAGCAGTAGAGAAAAGAGTAGCCAGGGGTTATGTTGCGTAGCAGAAATGCAAAAAGTACAATAAGAATTAATAATAAATTCATGAACTTTACTGTTAGACATAAAGACAAATGTAAATAAAATGATTAAAACCTCAATTAGATGATGTTTGGTTAAACAAAACTTTAAAAAGCAATAACAAATAAAAAGATTAAAATACACTGATGATTTGTTGTCTTGTTTGTTATTTTGTTATTTGTAAGAGAACAATAAATATCAGATAAAAGTAGCTGAATCTATTCCCAATGCTGATCTCTTACTCTGAATTCACCTATCTCTTAATAGATCTATAAAGCTCACAAAGGATAAGTAGTACATGAAGGTTTATTGATGATATTTTTATGCCTTTACCTTAAGTCATGCAATGTTTACTGAGCTGGAAAAAAGCATCACTCAGCAACCAGGGAAGAAAACAATCAACTGGAATCAACTCACCTCAGTTGGTGGTTCCTGGTCATTTCTCCATGATGCATCTGAACCTTTATCTCTGTTTAAAAAAAAAATGAACACCACTATTAAAATAGTTGTGTGCGCCTAAAATGAACTCTTTATTCTAACTCATTATGTGATTTAGCCTAGAATTAAAGATGAGATTGTGGGGTGGGGGGGGGGTGGTGCGGCTGGGTGGGAGAAGAAAGCTTTACAGAGGGTGGTTAGCATGCAAATTTCTCTGCCATAAAAGATTACTGAATTAAGAGCCCACAAATTCTTTTAAAGGGAAATTAGACAATTGCTTGAGAAAAAAAAGGAACTGGTTCATAGTGTGACAAAAACAGATATAGTCTTAACATATCAAAAGGCCTGGTTCTATGATGGGACTATCCATAATTAAACTCTTTCAAAGACAGAATTTTTAAGCACATTAATTCCTAATTAGATACACAATAAATTATGTAGCATATTCAACTGCAACACTGCTTTGAAGAAAAAGAACTTGCTTGTAACTATTATATCACTGATGTATGGTAATGTGTGCTGACAGTCTAACAAGATTCCAAAAAATCCCAAAAACAAAAATACCTGGAAAAACTCAGCAGGTCTGGCAGCATCGGTGGAGGGGAGCACAGTTGACGTTTCGAGTCCGCATGACTCTTCAACAGAACTAATTAATAAGTTAATTAATTAATTGGTTGACTCGAAACGTCAACTGTGCTCCTCTCCACCGATGCTACCAGGCCTGCTGAGTTTTTCCAGGTATTTTTGTTTTGGATTTCCAGCATCCGCAGTTCTTTGCTTTTATTCCAAAAAATCCCAGTCATCTCTGCATTATTAAGTGAATTTTTAATCTAAATTTGTTCAATGGAACATGAGACAGAAAAACAATAATTTAAAAATACAAAGATTTACATAGGTACTTTTTTTTCCTGAGCAAATATTATACCATTCATAGAATCTGGGACCAAGTATTCTGCTGCACTGCAAATAGGCTCATGAGACTCTGTTTACTCTGTGGTGCTGCTTCACAAAGCTGAAGGAAAGAAAACAGCTATTATATGCAATAAATGTGGCATTAATCAATCCGACTGCTTACTAATACTGCTTTCACTGTAGTTCCTTTCCATGTCAAACTAATTGTTTAATTAAATTCTAGAAGCTCGTAGGTGCCCTAGCAATATATGTGAACAATTTTTATTTCATTATAAATTGTGCATAGAATTTGTAGCACAGAAACAGACCATTCAGCTCAACTGGTCTATGCTCCACGAGCTTCCTCTCACCCTACTTCATTAAAACATTTTAGCATATCCTTGGGTGCTTTTCTCCCTCATGTACTTACCTAGCTTCCTTTTAAATGCATTTATGCTCATTGCCTCGATTACTCCCAAGTTCCACATTCTCACTTCTCTCTGGATAAAGAAGTTTCTCCTGAATTCCTTAGTTGGATTTTTGAATCACCGTCACTGGCACATTCTCCTTTGGCAACATCTCTACCAATCAGAGTCCACATGCCAACCAATCAGCACTCTCTTCACATACAGTATTACATTGTTGTTTCCCCCTTATATTGGCATTCTTGCAAGTGTCCTGATGAGTGCAAGACGAAAAGCTTCGATATGTCTCTTCTTTCAGCAATACTCAAGGGGCTGAATTTTTTGCCTGTCGGGCGGGCGGGCCCAACCCAATCTCCGGTGGGTGGGGAGTCGATCCCAGCTGGAGAAGCGGGCCCCGCCGCCATTTTAAGTGGGCGGGCCAATTAAGGCCTGCCCAGTGTGACGTCCGGCAGGAAGCGCTATGCACTTCCTGTGCGGGTGGGGGGGATTCCCAAATGCGAGGGAGCGCTGTTTCGCGCATGCGCATGAAAGAGCGCACATCTCCCTGAGGCTAAGTGCTGCCTCAGGGAGATCGCTGAAAGGTTTTCAAACTTTAAAAATAGAAAAATAAAAAAATCATTAACATGTCCCCCTCACGTGACAATGTCACACGAGATGGGACATGTTAATAAATTGCACAAAAACTTTAATAAACTTTTTAAAAACTGACATGAAACCTCATCCCGCCGGTGGATGAGGTTTCATGTTTTTTCAGAAGCTCGCCAGGGCTCCTGGCCTGCCCACCAACCTTAAACTGGAGGGGCAGGGCCTTTAATTGTTTTAATTATCCTATCAATGGCCTCAATTGGCCATTGACAGGTCGGCGGGCGGACAGCTGATCGCGCTGTGCCCCCACCTTCCTGAAGATTTAAACGGGGCGGGATGACGTTGGGGATTCCCCCCGACGTCATCCCACATCATTTTCGTGTCGGCGAGTGGGCCCCGCCCCCTTCTCGCCGACGGAAAAGTTCCACCAAGATTTCTGAATTCCTCATTTTGGACTTCCCGCACAAGTGGAAACATCTTGTCTACATTTATCCTACAAAACCCTTACATAATTTTCAAGGCCACCCCCTCAGCCTTCTCTTTTTTCTGTTCAGTCTTTCTTGATAATTTTAACCTCGCAGTCCTTAGTTATTATTATAATGAAGAAAATTTAATATTAAAGTTTGCATTTTCAGCCCTGGCCAGTTTAATTTAAATTTTAATTTATCGAACAATAAGTACGTTTAAGAACAGGAAAGATCCCAGGCCTTTTTGGTTGATTACAATCTTACCTTCACACTATATCTCTCAATTCATTCTTTGTCCAGAAATGTATCTCAGCATCCCTTTATCCCATCAGTTATTTTTCCAAATTTATTTGTTCTACATCCAATACCACTTACATGTAGCAATTCCACCTTTTTTTTTGATCAGCTGGGTCTGGCACAGCAACATAAGTGTCTTCAAGCCACTTCAAACTCTGCTTTTCAATCATTCACTATAACAATGGAATTCCTAAAGCTTGCAGAGACTAGCACCCTGGCCGCAGAATTGTAGAAACTAACAAAAAAAAATTGGGTCAATAATTCTGCTGCTGGAATATGCAGTGCAAACACATGAAGCCAGCACACTTTTGCCAGCCTTCAACCAAATGAGCACCAGTAAAAAGCAGCTTCATATGGCCAAGACCGCTCCTTTGTTTTAAAACAGAAAGTGCTGGAAAAACTCAGCCGGTCTGACAGCATTCAGAAGAGGAGTCATATCGGACTCAAAATATTAAATGTCTTTCTCTCTCCACAAATGTTGCCAGACCTGCTGCGTTTTTCCAGCACTTTGTTTTTATTTCAGATCTCCAGCATCTGCAGTATTTTTGCCTCTCCCATGATACACAGTGTCAGACATGGCTTAGTTGGTAGCACACTTGCCTCTAAGTCAGAAAGTTGTGGGTTGAAGTGCCACTACAGGACTTGAACGTAAAGATCAAGCTTGACATCAGAGTGCAGTCCTGAGGGGACATCCTAGTGCAGTCCTGAGGGAATGCTGCACTGTTACAGAGGTGCTATCTTTCGGATGAGATGTTAAATCAAGGCCCTGTCTCTCCTCTCTGGTGGGTATTAAAAAAAAGGTACCCATGGTAGTGTTACGAAGGGCTGCATTTATTTGTGCTGCAACACAGGAGGAGAGCACTTCCTGCACATTCACAGATGCAAAGGCAGTGTCAGATTGTTTAAAGTAGGAGATGCTTTTAAGTCTAGTGCTGCTTTCTGTCACTGAATTATGCATTTTTTTTGCAAGCTGATGCCTTATAACTGTCTCCTTTACAACAAATCAAAAAAAAATTACAACTACTCAAAGAGCAACTATTTTAAATCAGCTTCTTGTAATGGCAAAAATAGTTCCTTCCCAATTAGTTGGGTGAGGACCAGTCTCACTATTTGTTCTTAACTGTAGAGTTTCATCATTGGTAAAAAAAATCAATTAAAAAAAATATTTTGTATAAAATATTTAGGAAAAAAAGATCACCACCCAATGTGGGGCTTGAAACCATGACCCTGGGATTGAAAGCCCCATTATCTATCATCATCTCATGAGACAGGAGGCTGACACCATCTACCAACTGAGACAACTGGGCTGTGTAGGAGTTCCTGCACAACTTGTTCCAATAAATCAAAAGAAAAAAATAGTTTAGTGGTTGAAGTTCAGTATTAAATTGGCCTTTCTGTAGTGTTAACCTAGCCTAGGAACAAAACGACACCCACCCACCACCTTGGTGGGAGAATGTGCGCATGAGAGAATGAGGATGAAGGTATGGAACTCAGGGAGAGAGACTGTGAGGTCCTTGAGCAAATTGATATAGGGAGTGACAAGGTATTGGAGGTGTTGGCAGGCTTAAAAGTGGACAAATCTCCAGATTCAGATGATTTGTGTCCCAGACTGCTGAGGGAGGTGAGGGAGGAGATCGCAGGGGCTCTGACCCAAATTTTTAATTCCTCTCTGGCCAAGGGGGAGGTGCCAGAGGACTGGAGAACAGCTAAGGTGGTTCCACTATTTAAGAAGGGGTGTAGAAATAAGCCAGGGAACTATAGGCCAGTGAGTCTCATGTCAGTGGTAGGGAAACTATTGGAGAAAATTCTGAAGGCGAGAATCTATCTCCACCAAGGTTTGATCAGGGATGGTCAGCATGGCTTTGTCAGAGGGAGGTCATGCCTAAGAAATTTGATTGAATTTTTTGAGGAGGTGACCAGGTGTGTAGAAGAGGGCAATGCAGTTGATGTCGTTTATATGGATTTCAGCAAAGCCTTTGACAAGGTCCCACATGGGAGACTTATAAAGAAGGCAAATGCACATGGGATACAGGGTAACTTGATAAGGTGAATTCAAAATTGGCTTAGTTGTAGGAGACAGAGGGTGACGACAGAAGGATGCTTTAGTGAGTGGAAGCCAATGTCCAGTGGCGTACCACAGGGATCTGTGCTCAGTCCCCTATTATTTGTCATTCATATAAACGACATAGATGGCTATGTGGGGGGTAGGACTAGTAAGTTTGCGGATGACACAAAGATTGGCCGGGTGGTTAGCAGTGAGGTTGAGTGTCTTGGGCTACAGGAAGATATAGACGGGATGATCAAATGGGCAGATAAGTGGCAGATGGGATTTAACCCTGAAAAGTGTGAGGTGATACAATTTGAAAGGAGTAATTTGACAAGGAAGTATTCAATGAACGACATTACACTAGGACATTCTGAGGAACAAAGGGACTTTGGCATGTGTGTCCATAGATCTCTGAAGGCAGAGAGGCATGTTAGCGGGATGGTGAAAAAGGCATATGGGACACTTGCCTTTATCAATCGAGGCATAGATTACAAAAGTAGGGAGGTCATGTTGGAGTTGTATAGAACCTTGGTGAGGCCACAGCTGGAGCAGTGTGCGCAGTTCTGGTCGCCACATTATAGGAAGGATGTGATTGCACTGGAGTGGGTGCAGAGGAGATTCACCAGGATGTTGCCTGGGATGAAACATTTAAGTTATGAAGAAAGATTGGATAGATTTGGGTTGTTTTCGTTGGAGCAGGGAAGACTGAGGGGTGACCTGATCGAGGTGTACAAGATTATGAGGTGCATGGACAGGGTGGATAGGGAGCAGCTGTTCCCCTTAGTTGAAGGGTCAGTCACGAGGGGACACAAGTTCAAGGTGAGGGGCAGGAGGTTTAGGGGGAGACCTGAGGAAAAATTTTTTTACCCAGAGGGTGGTGATGGTCTGGAATGCACTGCCTGGGAGTGTGGTAGAGGCGGGTTGCCTCACATCCTTTAAAAAGTACCTGGATGAGCACTTGGCACGTCATAACATTCAAGGCTATGGGCCAATTGCTGGTAAATGGGATTAGGTAGGTAGGTCAGGTGTTTCTCACGTGTCGGTGCAGACTCGATGGGCCGAAGGGCCTCTTCTGTACTGTGAGATTCTGTGATTCTATGTGCTGGTAGCCACAGTGCACATGTCCAACTGCTCCTGATGCCTCTCTGTTCTGTGGCAGGAGTTAGTGATTTTGGAGAGGAACAGGGGAGCTGCTGACCAATGTTCATCCCTCAATCAGCATCACAAAAATAGATTAACTGGTCATCACATTGCTGCTTGTGGGAATGTATATACAAATTGGATGCTGCATTTCTGACATTACAACAGTGGTTAAATTTCAAAAGTAATTAATTGAGTGGTAAGCACCTCGAGACATCCGGTGGTCATGTCTGTCCTTTTTCTTATCTTTTTCAAGGGCAACAGTAACCTTCAGTGCAGGGGGTCATGGCTTTCCAAGTATTTCACCCCCAAGACTACTTCATATAAAGCACACAAGTAAAATCAGTCCAACTCCCCTTCCTCTGGGTGCTGGTACAAAGCCATTGGTTTCGATTAATAGTTTTGTAAATATCCCAGTCAAAAATATGAGTGGGGGCACAGTCTGTGTTAGTTCATTAACAATTAAGTATGCCTATCCTGAGAGGCAGTCAATATTAAGCTTTAATCCAAAGTATTCATGTGCCATTTCAAAAGTTTTGTATACAATTTTAAAGTTTGTTACACCAAGGATTACAATTGCTTTAACTTTTCTAAACCATCTAGTCTGTTGCCACCATCCCCTTAAGATTCCACAGTTTTTCAAACAAGCCAAGTAGTAGTTATCTGGATGTCTTCTCAAACAATTACTTTATACCAACCAGTTTACAAAAATAACATTGCAGTTAGTAGAGTTTTGCTGTTTTAAAACGATTAGTTATTTAGATTTGATATAAGGAGGAAGATATCCAGCATTTACAAAAGTAAATCTATCTTCCTTATCTCAATAGCAGAATTATAGGCCATTTTTGTGGTCTACATTTCTCTTCTCAGGACAAGGGAGCTGGACTCACCACTGTAATCCTGGAGTTAGCTCAAAGATGCCACTGGACTCATTCCTCAGGGCAATGCCTTGACCAATCAGGGTCAAGCTGCCTAACTTAAATTTCAAACAATGCTTGACAGTTAACTGTCAGTCACCATCAATGGTACATCCTCCATGACAATGCCACTTGCTAACCAACCAGCAATCTCTTCACATACAGTATAAATTGTTGTTTTCCCCCTTGCAGTGGCATTGTGTGTGTGTCCTGACGAGTACAAGATGAAAAGCTTAAACATGTCTCTTTTTTCAGCAATACTCAAGTTCTGTTCTACCAAACGACTATTTGGAATTAAATACTTACACCAATACCGGCAAAAAGGTGGCTTATGCTCTTTGCTTCCTCAGGTTTTTCAATCAGCAATTTTTCTGTATCACGTGACCTGTGGCTGGAAGGGTTTTTACCAGCTATTTAATTTAGAAGTTGTTAAATTAATACTTATATTTTAAGGCTTTACATGTTCAAATTATATTATACCGGGCAGAACATAAGCTGCTAGTTTGCAATGTCAGGGACCTCCCAGAGCAGAACTGCATGATCCAGCTTTAAAATGTCATCCACTACCAGGCAAAATAGTTGGGGACAAGTAGAAATAATGAAGTAGACAAAACCACATCTAGATCATGCAGACATAGTGCAGCATCATGGATTGTTCATTCCTCTCCCCTTGTAGTCACAAATCTTTCTGGGCAGTCTATTTTAATACTATTTATCATTTGCTGCTCATTATATGATGAGTCTACAAATACCAGTTCTTTTCATTGCATGTTTCAGTCTGTTGTATTCCTGTGTGTTGGATGGCTAGCCTTAGGTTTCAAAAATCACTACCTTAGACTCAGTCAGGAACCCAAGCTACAACAACATCCTTCCATCTTCACTGATAGAAATGAAAAGAAAATATTGACTGTACCTTTTCCTTTCTGATTCACCTATTGCAGGGTATAATTTAAGATGAAGAGACGAGGATTTTATAATAATTTCTTGGCTTTTCCAAGTGCAGTTTACAAAACTTAAAGTTCCTATTTTTTTTAATGAGAACATTTTTGAATACATTTACTGGAAATATTCTTTCATATGCTATGCCTTTCTCCAACTCTTGTAGTATTAGCAACCCCTTGTCTTACCCATATATTCAACTACATCCCACCAAATGCAATCAGATTCCATTCTAGTTTTAAACTTCCAATTCAAGATTTTATGCAATTATAAGAAACTAAAGGAGAAGCAAAAAAGGCCATCAGTCAGTGAAATTAGGCAAGAGATGCAAAACAAATTAGAAATAATTAAGGAAACCAATGATGATAAAATACAGATTTATATCAAATTACTGTGAAGAGAAAATAAGGAAACAAAAGGTAATTTGAATGCCTGAGTCAAATTAAAGTTATAAGTGAGTACCAGACAGAAGGGCACACTGGCACCCAATAATTTTGTAGAACGGGGAACATGAATGATTATTTCACAGATATCAGACTTCAAACACTCAGTGCTCTGAAGCCATACACAGCATGACTGATTGAATATTATTACTGCATTTTGCTACTGCTTTTACCCTCAATAATTTGTCGATATCCCAATGAAATAATGTATTTTGAAAGATATTTAACTGTGAAGACAGTCTCAGTTTTATAATGAAATGGGTGGGATGCTGTGAAGTGACGTTTGTATTAACATTCATAAAATTCACTACTTCTGCAGAAAGACTGATGAATTATTCACTTTTCCAAGAAGGCTTTTCTAGATTTTAAATGAAATGAACGCTCCATTAGTGACAAAGATATGAAGAGTGGATTTTAACTACTTTCAAAGCTCTCTCCACAATTAATTTTTAGATCCTCAACATCAGTGCAGTCTGTCAAGGTCATGCATGTTTGTTCTGGTTTAGCAGTCAGATTCCCCTGATTAACTCTAAATTATGAACTGAGTACAAGTCAGTTCTCCATATGCTGCACAATCCCTTCAGATTTTCAAACTAGATAGATATTTAGGGCTTTCAAGGCATTGGCTAGAACGTTTTCTTCCCCCTATCTGTCCGAGTTGAGCAATTTTTTTATTCTTTCATGGGAAGTGGGCGTCACTGGCTGGGCCAGCATTTATTGCCCATCTCTAGTTGCCCTTGAGGTGGTGGTGGTGAGCTGCCTTTTTGAGCCGCTGCAGTCCATGTGGTGTAGGTACTCCCACAGTGCTGTTAGGAGGGGAGTTCCAGGATTTTGCCCCAGCGACAAGTGAAGGAATGGTGATATATTTCCAACTCAGGATGGTGAGTGACTTAGAGGGGAACTTCCAGGTGGTGGTGCTCCCATCTATCTGCTGCCATTGCCCTTCTAGATGGTAGTGCTCGTGCGTTTGGAAGGTGCTGCCTAAGGACCCTTGGTGAACTCCTGCAGTGCGTCTTGTAGATGGTACACACTGCTGCGACTGTGTATCAGTGGTGGAGGGAGTGAATGTTTGTCAATGGGGTGCCAATCAAGCGGGCTTTGTCCCAGATGGTGTTGAGCTTCTTGAGTGTTGTGGGAGCTGCACTCATCCAGGCAAGTGAGGAGTATTCCATCACACTCCTGACTTGTGCCTCGTAGATGACTTTGGGGAGTCAGGAGACTACTTACTCGTCAGGACTCCTAGCTTCTGACCTGTTCTTGTAGCAACAGTATTCATATGGCTAGTCCAGTTCAGTTTCTAGTTAACGGTAAACCCCAAGATGTTGATAGTGGGGGATTCAGTGATGGTCATGCCATTGAACGTCAAGGGGTGATGGTTAGATTCTCTCTTGTTGGAGATAGTCATGGCCTGGCACTTGTGTGACACAAATGCTACTTGCCACTTGTCAGCCCAAGCCTGGATATTGTCCAGATCTTGCTGCATTTGGACATGGATCCGATCTCAAGGCAACATTAAAATCAACCATCAACCATCCAATATTTCTGATATACTTCTATCATGATTGACATTTTGGAAATAACTCATACAGAAGTGGGTTGTGTAGTGTCTATGGGATTAGTATATAAACAAGCTCTGCCTTGATCCCTCCTCAGGCAAGTGGAATAAAGTCAGACAAAGTAATTGGTGGTAGTAGGTGGCAGAAAGGTCAGTGAAGCAGCCAAATCAAAACCGACAGAGTTGCAAATAGCCACTGTCCGAGAAACTGAAGCATCATTTGACATAGTCAAATTCGGTCAGAAAGCTTATGCATAAAGAATTATGCAAGAAGAATTTACACAAAGTCTAAAGCTAATAGAAGTACAGTATTTAATTTTACAAAGTAAGCTTCTGAAGTGGATATTTAATTTCATGCCTCTTAGCACAGTGTGAGACTTGCATCTATTCTAGCAACACAGAAACAAATACTTGTTGAATAGCTGAGAAGTCAATGAATGAAGATGGTTACAAATTTGATGCACTGTCTAGTTTCCAGAAGAAAACTGAAAGACTCACTATGTAAAATTATTGATGAATCAGATGATAAAAATATATCTAGTTCATTAAAGGCAAATGCAATCCAAAACCAAAGTATTTAGCAACAGCTGAGATACAATATGCATAAATTACACATGCATCTGTGATGCTTTATCAAAAGCTAATAAATACCTAACCTAAACGCAGCTAGCTCAACATTGAACATAACGTCAATGCTTTAACTTATGTCAATGCTATTTGTGTTGGATTTCAATGTTATTTAAAATAGGTAATTAGAATTTCTGAACTTTTGAGCGCAATCTTACACAACCAAGTGACTTTCTACCCTTGGTGTCTGACTTAATCTTTGTTAATGTTGACACAAGGAAATTACTTATTTTCACTTATGTTACATTGCAATTATATGTTAATGGGCAGAGGGAGTGACTATGAAATTATTATAGAGGGGTTAAAAACAATTCAGTGGAGAGCTAAATTTGCATCTTATAAAATGGACCAATATATACCATTGTGTTGTAAATATGTCCTCCCGCCACTGGTAGTGCTATAGTACTGAGGATGCCAAGCTTTTAATACTGGACCATAATTTGCTGTCAGAATAACAAATAACAGTGACACCATCAGCCTCATTATGTGCAAATGGTACAACAACTTCAATCAAGGGACAGATGCACAGTTACATGCAAATATCCAAACGTTCCCCCCCACCCCGTGTTGTGCTGCTCTGCCGTTAGTTTTGAGAAAACGGCATCTTGCAGTCTTTGATGAGGAATGAGTGCTCTCTTACCTTCTATACACATGCACACACAAACTCTTTGTTTAAATTACTGAGAAAAACTTAAATAAATTTTACCCGAGTAAAGATTTCGAAATTTGTGCTCTACCTTTTATTCAAATAATTCTGAAAAAACGTTTGAGCAGAAATTGTTAACCTATTTGTTATTGACTGAATGATACCAAAACAACCTAGGAAATTAGCTATATGGTTTGTACTCAAAGGCTGTGCAATCGAAATCTCAGAATCATTGCTCTCAGCAAAAATATCAAGTCTGAGTTCAGTGTTAATGAATTGGAGTCTGTGCAGGCACCCACTTAGATTCAGCAATAGCAGTGTTCTCTTTAGTAGTCTGGCTACCAGCTTCTTTACAGAGTGCAAATCTCCCACTGCCCGTATGTTAGCAGAACCCAGGAATGCAACAATAAAATCCCATTATGATGTGGACCAGATCTCTGTCAGAAACATGTGTATTCCTTCAACTTCCCTGAAGGTGGACTGAGTTAACACCAGGTGAGGCATCATTAGGTGGAGACTTCTCCACCGATGCTGCCAGACCTGCTGAGTTTTTCCAGGTAATTCTGTTTTTGTTTTGGATTTCCAGCATCCGCAGTAGTTTTTTGTTTTTATGAGGCATCATTAGGCTCAGTTCGCAAGCTTACTTCATGGTAGATAAACACTGAACATGATGTATACTTCAAAAAGTCAACATAGTTTCTGTTCTATCGAAAAGAAGTCACACATATGCCAGCCTACTTTAGAGAACTTAATGTTAAGGTGAAAAGAACAGTCGCTCTCTAACAACTAGGGCAAAATTTGCTTGTTCCTCAGGATTTCTGCTGACTCAGTTGACTTCTGATGCCTGTGCTGAATTTTAAAAAGATTCTCTTCAAACACTAGCAGAGGTTAAAAGAAATGTAAATCAAAACCAAGGCACTGAATGACCAAGTATTACTAACAATTGTGCCAGTATTTGAAAATTTAGACAATCCCGTACTTGAAACACCTCTTTGCCTGCCAATTCAGCATGAGGCTTTCTAGAACAGCTTTTATTCAAGTTTTTGTTTAGTACAGATTTTGAAGTGACTCATTTTGCTTCATGGCAAAAATAGCTACAAAATCTTGAACTGTGATGATGCCCAGATTGTTGGGAGAGGTGGCAGCCATCAAGTTAAAAACTTTGACATAAGACATTAAAGGATAAAAAGTGGCAATTCAAAGGATAGATTCAATCATGTTATTTCCAACTGTATGATTTTTGTACCTTAACTTTGAACAATAGAAACTGCAGTTACTGGGAGCTAACAAAATGTAGGAAACACTAATTTATAGGAATCCAGGGGTCATATATTCTCATTATGAAAAAAACTTGCTGTTGTTATGTGGCAATCAGCTGCAACACCCATATTGAAAAGGAGTGTCAAAATACCTCACGAAGGCAATGAAATATCCTCCAATTACAGCTGGGGAAGGCTAAAGCTATTGTCTTTGGTCCCCACTACAAACACTTCATTAACCACTGAATCAATCTTTCTCCCCAGCAGCTATCAGAGGTTGAACCATACTGTTTTGCACATATTACTCACCTTGGTGAGTTCTGACCACATACCCATACCAACATGAAGACTGCCCGCTTCCACCTCCACAACACTACCTGGCTCCATCCTGCCTCAGCTCATCTGCTGACAAAACCTTCATCGATGCCTTTGTCACCTTTAGGCTTGACTATTCCAACACACATTCTTGGCCAGTCTCCCATCTTCCACCATTCCTAAATTTGAGGTCATCCAAAGTTCTGCTGCCTCAATCCGAACTCACACCAAACCCCATTCACACATCACCCCTGTGCGTGCTGACCTACACTGGCTCCAGGTTAAGCAACACCTCGATTTTCAAAATTGTCATCCTTGTTTCTAAACCCCTCCATGTCCTCACTCTTCCCAATCTCTGTAAACTCCTCCAGCCATAACAGTCTCCGGGGATCTCTGCACTTCTTTAATTCTGGCCTCTTGCACATCCCTGACTTTAATCACTGCAGCACTGGCAGTCGTGTCTCCAGCTGCAAGGCCCTAAAGCGCTGGAATTCTCACCCTAGACCTTTCCATGCCTCTTGGATTCCATCCTTAAAGATGTCTTAAAACCTACCTCGTTAATCAGGTTTTTGGTTATCTGCCCTAATCTCTCACTTGGTTTGATGTCAAATTTTCTTTGATAATGCTCATGTGAAGCACCTTGGGATGTTTTACAATGTAATGACGCCATATAAATACAAGCTGTTGGTGTTATCATTGTTGAGAATAAATTAAAAGAGCTGGTCAAGAAAACAATTAGATGCAATCACAAATGAGTTAATGTACTCGATGGATACATTACTAGTGACATTTGGATTCATATGCTCATTCTGTTGCACTGATATTGACAGCCATCCAACTGAATGAGTGCTGGCTCCTTAAGGTCTTTCAGGGTAAAGCTAATTATACCAAATTAGCCGAGTTCCTGGCCCACACTGGACCTGATGCTGGCTAAAACGGGCTTGCTGAAGAAGGCAGATCAAAATTGCATACCAAATTGTACGTCAAAATTGTAGACCAAAATTGTGTAAATATTTAAAGAGGTTATAACTATTTTCTGGACTTGAGCTTTTCTAAAGGCTGCTTAAGACAAGAAAAAGACTGGCAATTGCCAGTGCCTGGCAGAAGAAACTCATTAAGATAGATTGTAAATAACTGAGGCCAGAGCACTGATCCATGAGTCACAGCCTGCCAACTTGAAAATGCACTTTTATCCCTACTCTTTGCTTCACACCCATTAACCAATCCTCTATCCATGCTAATATAATACCCCAACTCCATAAGTTCTCATTTTGCCTATTTAGCCTTTTGTGTGACACTTTAGCGAATGTTTTTTTTTGAAATCCAGGTACACTATGTCTAATGGTTCCCCTTCATCCACCCTACTAGTTAAGATCCTCAAAAAACTAATACATTTGTCAAACAGGATTTCCCTTTTATAAAACCATATTAACATTGTCTGATCATACTATGGCTAAATGCATTGTTAATACTTTCTTAATAATAGATCCCAGCACTTTCCTGACGACTGATGTCAGGCTAACTGGCCTGCTGTTCACTGTTTTCTCTCCTCCCTCCTTTCTTGAATAGTGGTGTCGCGTTTTCTAACTTCTAATCTCCTGAAACTGCTCCAGAATCTAGGGAATTTTGGAAAATCATAGCTGAGTACCCACTATTTCTGCAGCCCTCTTTCAGAATTCTAGCATGTAGGTCATTAGGTTCTGATGATTTGTTAGATTTTAGTCCCTGCAATTTCTCCAGACTTTTTCTCTGCAGATATTAATTTCCTTAATTTCCTCGCACTTTAGCACCCAGGTTACCCACTATTTCTGGTATTCAACTTGCATCTTCCACAGTGAAGACAGAATATTTGTTCAATGTCTCTGCCATTTCTTTATTCCCCATAATAATTTCTCCCGTCTCTGCTTTATGGGGACCAATGTTAATTTGGCTATGCTCTTCCATTTTATGTACTTCTAAGAGCTCTTACAATCTATTTTTATATTCCTGCCTAATTTGCTCTCATATTCTATTTTTCCCCCTTTTAATCAACTTTATGGTGGCCTTTTGCTGGTTTCTAAAACACTTCCAATCCTCAGGCTTGCTGCTATTCTTTGCAACCTCATAAGCCTTTTCTCTTAATTTATTATCCATAAACTTCCTGAGTTAGGTAGAAATGGATCTTACTTGCTGAGTTTTGCTTTATAATGGAATGTATTTTTGTTGAACATTTTGAATTGTTTCTTTAAATGTACTCCCATAACTTTAAGTCTATTTACTCAATCAACCTTAGCCAGTTATCCCCTCATCCCTATGTAATTGAGTTATTGTCGTTAAGTTTAAGATTCTTGTTTGTGACTGGTGTATGTCGTTGTCAAATTGTATATGGAATTCAATTGTATTATAATTACTATTTTCCAGTGGATCTTTTGGTATGAGATTATTAATTAACTCTGCCTCATTGCACAATACTAGATCTAAAATAGCTTTACCCTTAATTGGTTCTACAACGTATCACTGCAGGAAATGGTCATGAAAACATTCTACATATTCATCTTTCAGGCGACCCTTGTCAATTTGATTGATCAAATCTATATGAAGATTCAAGCCTTCCGCAATTATCAAATTGCATTTGGTACAAGCTCCAATAATTTGTTGTCCAATGGTATAACTACTGTTAGGGAGCCTATAAACCACTCACACCAGCATTTTCTGACTCTTGCTATTCCAATCTGATTCCACCTACTGATTTTCTGAGCCAAGATCATTCCTCACTAACATGCTTACGTCATCCTTTACTATCAGGGCTACTCCTCCTCCTTTGCCATTCTGTCTGTCTTTCCAAAATAGTGTGAACCCTGGTGCATTTATTTCCCAACTTTGATGTCACTGCAATGATGATTAAATCTAAACCATTTATCTCTATGTGCCATTAGTTCATTTATCTTATTTTGGATGTTTTCACATTCAGATAAAGAGCCTTTCATTTCATTTTTTAAAAATTATTCTTTCACAGAACATTGGCTAGGCTAGCACTATTGCCCCTCCCTAACTGCCCTTGAGATGGTGATCGTGAGCTGCCTACTTAAACTGCTGCAGTCCATGTAGTATAGGTACACCCACATAGTTGTTAGGAAGGGAGTTCCAGGATTTTCACCCAGCAACCGTGAAGGAACGGTGGTACAATTCCAAGTCAGGATGGCTTATGGCTTGGAGGGGAACTTGCAGGTGATGTTGTTCACACGTCTGCTGCCCATGTCCTTCTAGGTGGTAGAGGTTACAGGTTTGGAAGGGTCCTTGGCGAGCTGCTGCAGTGCATCTTGTGGATGGTACACACTGTTACCACGGTGCGTTGACAGTGGAGGGAGAGAATGTTTAAGGTGGTGGATGGGGAGCCAATCAAGGGACTGTTTTTCCTGGATGGCATCAAGCTTCTCGAGTGTTGTTGGGCTTCACTCTTCCAGGCAAGTGGGGAGTATTCCATCACACTCCTGACTTGTGCCTTGTAGATGGTGGTCAAGCTTTGAGAAGTCAGGAGGCGAGTTACTTGCTGCAGAATTCCCAGTCTTTGATCTACTATTGCAGCCAAAATTTTTATATGGCTGGTCCAGTTCAGTTTCTGGTCAATGGTAACCCCCAGGATGTTGCTTGCGAGGGATTCAGTGATGGTAATGTCATTAAATGTCATGGGGAGATGGTTAGATTCACTCTTGTTAGAGATGGTCGTTGCCTGGCACATGTGTGTCGTGAATGCTACTTGCCACTTATCAGTCCAAGCCAGAATGTTGTCCAGTTCTTGCTGAATATAGACATGGACTGCTCCAATATCTGTTGAAGCAGTCCGTGTCCAAATGCAGCAAGACCTGGACAATATCCAGGCTTGGGATGACAAGTGACAAGTAACATTAATGCCACAGCAGAAACTGAACTGCACTAGCCATATAAATACTGTGGCTACAAGAACAGGTCAGAGGCTAGGGATCGTACAATGAGTAACTCACCTCCTGACTCCCCAAAGTCTGTCCAACATCTACAAGGCACAAGTCAGGAGTGTGATGGAATACTCTCCACTTGCCTGGATGAATGCAGCTCCAACAACACTCCAGAAGCTTGACACCATCCTGGACAAAACAGCCCACTTGGTTGGCACCCCAGCCACAACAATTACTCCCTCTACCACTGACGCACAGCAGCAGCAGGGTGTACCATCTACAAGATGCACTGCAGGAACTCAACAAGCCTCCTTATACAGCACCTTCCAAACTCACGACCACTACCATTTAGAAGGACAAGGGCAGTAGATAGATGGAAACACCACCACCTGGAAGTTCCCCTCCAAGTCACTCACCATCCTGACCTGGAAATATGTCACTGTTCCTTCACTGTCGTTGTGTCAAAATCCTTGAACTCCCTCCCTAATGGCATTGTGAGTGCACCTACACCACATGGACTGAAGCAGTTCAAGAAGGCAGCTCACCACCACCTTTTCAAGGGCAATTAGGGATGGACAATAAATGCTGGCCTAGCCACCGATGCTCATAGCCCATGGAAAAATTTTTTTAAAGTTTCAAATGGTGCCAAATCTTGGGCGCAAATATCCCCACTTCTGACCGTATGGTGGAAGGAAGGCCATTGATGAAGTAGTTTAAGATGGCTAGGCCTAGAACACTACCCTGATATGCTCCTGCAGCAATGTCCTGGGGCACTGTCTCCCCTTAATTAATTTTTTACCACTATTCCCTGCACAAACTTTACTCGCTGATGCACAATTACTGTTAAACTCTCTGTCCTTTCCTGTCCCACTCTGCTCGTTTTTAATCAGCAATGCTACACTGTTGCCTCAACTTTTCCCTTTGGGTTTTTAAATCTCGCTTCTCACAAACCCTTCCCCCCACCACCCTGCTAGTTTAAAGCCCTATCCACCACCCTAGTTATACGATTCACCAGGACATTGACACCAGTACTCTGGAAAAAGAGAGCTGTTCTGTTAGGACGGGGTTGTGTCCCATGAATCAAAACCCCTTCTTCCCACATTACTCTTTGTGCCATATGTTTAATTCTCTAATGTGTTTGACCTTTTATCAATTGGCACGTTGGTCAGGTAACAATCCAGAGATGATTACCATTGGCATTTTGCATTTTAATTTGGACCCTAACTCTTCAAACTCTCAGAAGAGCATCATTCCTAGTTCTACCCATGTCGTTGGTTCCTACATAAACCCAACAACCGGATCTACCCACTCCCACTCTGAAGTTCATTTCCAGATGCGAGGAGATATCCTTTAACACTGGCACCAGGCAAGCAAAACAACCTTCAGAGCTCTCAGTAACGGCTACAGGGAACAATGTCTATCCCACGAACATACTGTCCCCCGTCTGCACCACATTCCTTTTCGGTACCCCAACTTGAATGGCATCCCGCACCATAGTCAGTTTGCTCATCCACCCTGCAGTCGTCCTCCTCATCCACACAGGTAGCAAACACCTCGTACTTGCTGACCAAAGTCAGGGGCTGAGGCTCCTCCATCATACCTGCCCGACTCACAGTCACACCCTCCTGTCTCTGACCATTGACCAACTCTAAAATTCTACCCAACCTAAGGTAGAAGGCTGTTTCCTGGAACAAAGTGTCCTCCTCCATGAAGCTCTGCAATATTAGCATGTCAGACTCCAGCTCAGCAACTCTGAGCCAAAGTTGGTCAAACTGCAAACTGCTGAAATGGTTGTCCAGGACTGTAATGCAATTCAGAGATTCCCACATGTTGCAGCCATAACACACCATCGCCCTGCCATGTCTGTCCAACCGCATTTATTTAATTTATATATTAGTTATTACTTTACACAGCTAAGTAATAGCAAGTCTCCTAGCTTGGAGGCAAAAAAAGGACAATCACCAGCTTTTAGCAAATTTTAGCAATCATACCTGGTCACACACAGGCCTCATTGTCTCCACTCTGGGTTCCCACTCACATGGTAGACATTAGTCAATTTTGTGAGCCATTGTCAGCCAAACTGGAAACTTCAATCTGTCAGTTAGTTAGGACACGATGGACAACACCTCATAGCACTTTCTGACCCAGTCACCAAAGTTTGTAAGCGCAAGTCAACCCATTCACATCCTAGAGTGTGCAGATGGTGAGCTGGAAGCTACAGCTCCAGATGAGTCACAAGACTCTGGGAAGGTGCAGCACTTTGGAAAATCAGCTGTGTTGTGACTAACCATAACACATTCCTGTTGATGTGCCCTACAAGCTGTGATTGTAACTTCAAGCAGATTCTCTTCAACACACATTACAATTCTCAGAAGTGCCAAAACTATTAAAATTAAATTGGATTGCTAAAGACCTTCCTTATTATTAAGATTCCCACTTAAAAGAAATGGAAGCAATTGAGGTATAACCACAATCATGATAGTCAGATGGTGCATTTTCTTTAAAGAACTAGACAGAATCACTAGCCACGTTATTTCCACTGAACAAAATCTCATCAATGGCAGTAATACCACTTGTTATGGCAAACACAGTATCTTGCGGTGTCTTGGAAAGTCAACTCCTTCTGGGTGATTCACAAGCACATCCCAAGTCTTCTTACTTATCCGAGCTATTTTTTCACTTAACCTTTAATCAATAATCAGCAAAGACCGTTAAAGTGCTAGTTAATATACAGAACAATGTCATTTTTGTATCACTGTGTAAACTGAAAAGGCTCTGTACTGTCATCCAAAGAAGTCCTTCCATTTTGGGAAAGGCCAGAAGATAAGAATGTTAAAAACAAGCAACATTGGCACCACTAGCAAATCTAAGATATGGTATGTTGAATAATATTCAGGAAAACTAAGGATATTTCTGAGCAGTTGGGAAAAGGATCGGTAAAAGTTTTTACAGCCAATGAGATGTAACTGGCATACTGTGTAATGCTTTTTGTTTCCATAGTTCTGACCCTAGACTAATATGCAAAGTTAATATGCAACAGCCAATGTAAACTTCCTTTTGTGAAAGCTCCTAAGTATCACTGGCATGAATTCAATTACTATATGCAACCGTTTTTAAATAGATGGTGCTGGTCAAAAAATAAAATCAACCAATTACTCATGATTCTATTTGTGCCACTTTTGCTTTCTTCAAATTATTTTGTGTTACTGGAATTTTTTGAGGGGTCATCTAAGATGCTTAATAAGGCTAATCCAGCAGATGTAGTTCAGTTAGGTTTTCAAAAGGTGTCCAGTGAAGTTACTGTGAAACTAATGTGGAAGGTTAAGACAAGAAATAAATGGCAAAGTGCCTAGAGTTTCTGAAAACTGATTTGCAACTGAAGAAAGAGACTGATGATAAATGGAAAATCTTTGGAGTAAAATGTAATCACCGAGTTTCTGCAAAAAACACACCTTAGAATCTGTATTGTTCACATCAATTGCAAATGTTATGGATCAGAATACTTGTTAAAATTATTACATTCATCACATCTATGATATATTGGAAATCAGGAAACTGTGCACCACAACTACTTCTCGTCACATTTTTGTCACAATTCATGCGACCAATTTTCCATTGCAAATTCCCACGTCCATATTATAATAGAAAATCTCACGGCCATTGTCAGAGGAAAGCATGGTGACTTTGTTAGATGATCTAAGTGCTGTGGAGAGAAAGCCACATTGAAGTAGTATGGCAAGAGATTCTTGGGAGAGGTGAGCAAGAACTTGGGAAAGGCAAGGAATGTGAAATATGAGGTAATAGACAGAGAGGGTAGGCAGGTTCAAGAATAGGCTATTTGATTATGGAAATTCAAGGGGAGTAGAACAGTGCCTGTGACAAGAACATCATTTGTTAATGTTACTGAACTAGCAATCTGTGGGACATGACTAATTATACAAAAAAACATAAGTTCAAACAGATGCGGTCCAGAGTTTTATATAACTAAAAAATTCTACTCCTTGTATTCCAGCCCCTTTGACATCAAGTTAACAGTTCATTAACCTTTCTAATTATCTGTGCCTTTTTAGCCATTAGCTTTTATTGATTTCTGTATTTGGCCTCCCAAATCTCTCTACTCCTCCACAGTTACTAGCTTCTCACAATTTAGAAAATGCTCAGATCTACTTTTCTTAGGTCCAAACAGAAGATTTTGCATCTCCCCACACTGAACTCCATCTGTCACAGCACAGAGCTGTGGGCAGACCACTCATTTAATCAATAACTCTTTGCAGCTTTACTGTCACATGGCGTTGTCAGTAAATGCATTTATATTGCGCATTTCACAACCTCTGAACATTCCTAAGCATTTTCCAACCAATGAAGTGCTTTTATTTTAAAAAACATCGTCACTGCCTTTAATATAAGAAATGCAGTATCCATTTGGTGCAAGCAAGCTCCCATAAACAACAATGAAATAGTCAGATCATCTGTTTTAAGTGCTGGTTGTGGGATAAATTTGACCAGACACCAGAAAAATTCCACTGCTGCTCTTAGAATAGAGCCATGGGATTTTTTGATCCATCTGGGGTGGGGGGGAGCTCACAAGGCTCAGCTTAAAAGTTTCATCTGAAATTCGACACCTCTAACAGAGCAGTACTTCTCAGAAGTGTCAGCTGAGATCACGTTCAAGTCTCTGAAATGTAGTTTGAATTCACAACTTTCTAACTCAGAGGTGACAGAGGGTAATACAAACTGGGCCAAGGCTGATACCTTGGAGGTGGCGGTGATGGCTGTGGTAGGGGTATATTATCTCAATCTTGTGATTAAGAATTTCATAAGACTCACTCAATTGACATTGGAAACGAGGATGGCTAACGAGGTGATAGGAATAGGAAGCTGCCATGAGAGAGGGGCTTGGTACTCCTTTGGCAATTGGCAACCAGGCCAGTTGCATGTTAAATGCAGTTTTGTTTATAGCCTTTAGCCTTGAAGTTATGGAAGTGAGTGCTGTACCAGAGGAATTGAGGGGGTGAGACCACAGGTGTTTTGGAGGGGATGGAGCCTGAGCAGAAACAACAGATTTTTAAAAAAAAGCTCAATAGTGGAATCAGAGCAGCAGCACGGCTGGAGCAGGGACTGATGAAGTAGTGGAAGGTTTAATTCAACATGGATGACTTAATCGCCGAGGAGCTTTCCTTTCAATTTTTCACTGCTTCAAATAAAGGCAGAACACAAATAGCCTTAGAAGAAAAGATTATGACTGCTGCCTTGTGTTACGGACCAGTAGAAACCCCACTCTGTTCATGTAAATCATGAGACTGTGACCAAGGGTTTGGATGGTGACACGCCATCACTGACCCCTCAAATTTGGGGAATTCAGGGACAGATCCATTCAATGGGAAAGGTAATGAATGAGTTCACCCTGCAAACAATACATTAGTCACCTGTATGATACATTAGTGTAATATATTGCAGATGTCTCCCACTGGAGTCTGGAAGGAACAGGAGACATACAGGTTAAGACTGTGGTGACCTTCAATGTCACTGTAACGTAATGATAGAGGCTTCCTGGAGATATGTTTTCTGGAGATATGTTTTCCGCAGATGGTGCAAGCCTCTCTGATCAATTGGACCCTGCAAAGACAGTTTTTTTCCCCTCTCTGACACTGCGTAGAAGCTGCAATGGGGCTGGCAGATATGCTGCTTAAGTAATATCAGTTTCAAGAGATTCACCTCCAGCACAATCAGATTTCCCTGGGTTGCCTCCTTTATTCTTCTTCCCCTTCCATCAAACTCAGACAAAGCACAGCACTGTATTCAATATCCATAACCTCAATGTAATTATCAAAAGGTATTAATGAAACTATACAGCTTTAAGTAAACACTTCAGAACTTTGACTTGGAAGCAGTACAGTAAGGAAAATTTGTAATTTCTTTAAAGGGTGTGTGGAATTTATAATTGTTTTTAAGAGTGTTTGAAAAGGACTTTTAATAGTTTGCATCAATTGTAAAGGTATCAATTTTCTTGGATAATAAAAAAGTCACGTGACCTGACAACCCTTGACTTGGAAGCAGTGCCAACAGGAAGTTACGAAAGAAGCCAGACATAAAGGAGAACCACAGACAAAAAGAAGAGCTACAAGCAAAGGAGCTGGAAGGGGAAGGTGATCAGGGCACAGATGCAGACACAAAGAAACAGATAGAGACAGAAACAAAAGCAGAAAGAAATCTTTTGAGGAGATGAAGCAAACCACTCTCAGGAAGAGGTCAGTTTTTCTGTTTGGCTGTAAAGGAGACAGGAGCTCTTGGAGGCAATGAGAAAGCTGGCTAAAAAGATCTGGAAAGCTATGTGAATAGCTCATAGATACTAAAGGGTGGAGCTCTTTCTCACAAGAGGCCAAACCATGAACTGGGGCGTTATTGGTTGGTCGGTGGAAAGGGAACTCTGGAAAGCTACACCATCAGGACTGTCATGACCCGAGGGAGAGAGGGTTCATAGAAGTGACCCCTGCTGATGATGATCATGATGAAACTCGAAGGTGACAGCTGTTATTAGATAGGACTCCTGATCTACCCTGCATGAATAAAGAGCAGCATGTATTGGAACTGTGTAGCTACGTAGTGCCACATGTCGGAGGGGAACAATGCAAATGCTTGTGGTTGCATAAGACGTATCTTTATTGTATTGATGGTTTAAAGTGAAATTTGCCTTTTTATTTGAAGTATCATTTGCCTGTTAATTCATATTTAATTTTCATTGGTTCTGATTCATGTTAAAGCAAAAGTTATGAAAAGTGGAATCTAGTTGGTAATTTTTCTATGGGGATCAGTGAACTTGGTTATTTTGGTTTACAGATTCCTCATGGGGGTCGTAAGATGAAGCACCTGTTGAAATGCACTGACAACTACTGCTGTAGCTGATAGCATGCTCTCCTGCATGTTTTTGTTAATTCTTTCATTGCATGTAAGCATTACCGGCAAGACCAACATTTGTTACCCATTCCCAATTGCTCTTGAGAAGGTACAGCTAAAACAAATCTCAAAAATCAATTTATTTCAGAGAGACTGACGTTTCTCCATACGAGGACATCTGCTGATGCTTCCAATTTATTTTGCTCATTGCTCACTAGAATCAAAATAGAAATAGACAGAGTTCTCACCACAAACTTTCAGAAATGTGTGTTTTGTCCTACCCATCATTTAAATTACAATGTACCATGCCAACAGTACCTCGGCAAGACTAATAAAATACATTCTTATGCCAAAGATATTTAAAATATTAACTTTTTTGCCCTGTCATTTCTAATCAATTGTTTACCAGTGACGTGAATGTCAATGTAAACAATGACAAGACTTACTGACTGGGTCAGAGCTGATAAATATACAAATGTCACAGTGCATCATTGGTTATTACAAGATTATTCACTTACACCTTTTTATAACTGAAATTGTGCAGCTCATAACTGTGATTATTTCTTACAGGCATTCAAGGAGGAAATAGCGAGGGGGCAAATATGTTCCCGTAAAGACAAAAGGGGGGACCAAGTTCAGAGAACCCTGAGAAGAGAAGCTAATGGCAGATACCGAGGGCTCAATACGGCAGAGTCCGACAGGAGTATAAAAAGTACAGGGGGGAACTTAAAAAGGAAATGAGGAAAGCTAAAAGTGCATGAGAAAGCATTGGTGGGTCAAATAAAGGAAAACCCAAGGGGTTTCTTAAATATATAAAGAGCAAGAGAATAACTAGGGAAGGAGTAGGGCCAATTAAGGACCATAGAGGTAATGTGTGTGTGGACCCGGAAGACGTGGGTACAGTCCTCAATGAATACTTTGTGTCGGTCTTCACAATGGAAAAGGGCGACGCAGGTATAGACATCAGGGTGGAGGACTGTGAAATATTAGAGGAAATTAACATTGAGAGAGAGGAGGTACTAGCAGGTTTAGCAGCCTTAAAAGTGGATAAATCCACAGGCCCGGATGAGATGTATCCCAGGCTCTCGAGGGAGGCAAGGGAAGAGATATCAGGGGCCCTGGTGGTAATTTTTAAATCCTCTGGCCACAGGTGAGGTGCCAGAGGACTGCTAACATTGTCCCATCATTGTAAAACGGGAGGAAGGTATGGACCAGGAAATTACAGGCCAGTCAGTCTAACCTTGGTGGTGGGGAAGTTACCAGAAAGGATTCTGAGGGACAGAATGTATCTGCACTTGGGAGAGACATGGATTAATCAGGGATAATCAGCATGGATTTGTTAAGGGAAGGTCGTGTTTGATAAATATGATCAAATTTTTTGAGGCGGTAACCAGGAGTGTTGATGAGGGTAATCCATTTGATGTGATCTACATGGACTTTAGCAAGGCTTTCGATAAGGTCCCTCATAGCAGACTGATTAAGAAAGTAATATCCAAGTGGGATCCAAGGCAAAGTGGTACGTTGGATCTATAATTGGGTGAGAGGCATGAAGCAAAGGGTGATGGATAGAGGATTGGCTAACCAACAGATAAATGGGATAAATGAGCCTTTCTCTTGATGGCAAGCTGTAACTAGTGGGGTGCCACAGGGTTCGGTCCTTGGGCCCCAACTATTTACAATCTATATTAATGACTTGGATTCAGGGGTACAAGGTACTACAGCTAAATTTGCAGATGACAACAAAATAGGTGGGAAAGTAAGTTGCAATGAAGAAATAAGAAATTTACAAATGGATATGGACAGATTAGGTGAATGGGCCAAAATTTGGCAGATGGAGCTTAACTTGGATAAGTGTGAAGTTATCCATTTTGGTCGGAAGAATTAAAAAGGCGACTTATTATTTAAATGAGGAGAAACTTCAGAATGCTTCAGTGCAGAGGGATCTGGGTGTCCTCGTGCATGAATCGCTGAAAGCTAGTATGCAGGTACAGCAGGTAATAAGGAAGGCAAATGGAATTTTGGCATTTATTCCTAAAGGAATAGATTATAAAAATAGGGAAGTGTTGTTGCAACTGTACAAGGCATTGGTGAGATCGCACCTGGAGTGCTGTGCACAGTTTTGGTCCCCTTACTTGAGGGAGGATGTCGTTGCATTAGAGGTGGCTCAGAGGAGGTTCGCTAGATTGATTCCAGAGATGGCGGGCTTGTCTTATGAGGAGAGATTGAGCAGTTTAGGCCTATACTCGCTAGAGTTTAGAAGGATGAGAGGAGATCTAATTGAGGTATAAGATGCTAAAGGGGATAGACAAAGTAGAAGTGGAGTGGATGTTTCCCCTCGTGGGGCATTCTAGAATGAGAGGCCATAGTTTAGGCTAAGGGGTGGTAGATTTAAATCAGAGATGAGGAGGAATTACTTTTCTCAAAGGGTGGTGAATCTATGGAATTCATTACCTCAGAGTGCAGTGGATGCTGGGACGCTGAATAAATTTAAGGAGAAGATAGACAGATTTTTAATTAGTAATGGGTTGAAAGGTTATGGGGAGAGGGCAGGAAATTGGAGTTGAGGCAGAAATGAGATGAGCCATGATCGTATTGAATGGCAGGGCAGGCTCGAGGGACTGAATTGCCTACTCCTGCTCCTAGTTATGTTCTTATGGTAGGGGGATGTTTCTGTGACTGGAAGTCTGTTTGCAATGGGGTTCCGCAGGGCTTGGTGCTGGGTCCCTTGCTGTTTGTGGTGTACATAAATCATTTGGACTTAAATGTAGGGGGTATGATCAAGAAGTTCGCAGATAACACGAAAATTGGTAGCGTGGTAAATAGTGAGGAGGATAACCATAAACTGCAGGAGGATATCAATGGACTGGTCAGGTGGCCAGAGCAGGGACAAATGGAATTCAGCCCAGAAAAGTGTGAGGTAACGCACTTAGAGGCTAACAAGGCAAGGGATTACACTATGAATTGCAGACCCTGGAAAGTACTGAAGAACAGAAGGACCTTGGTGTGCATATCCGCAGATCCCTGAAGGTAGCAGGGCAGGTAGATAAGGCAGTTAAAAAGGCATATGGGATACTTGCCTTTATCAGCCGAGGCATGGAATACAAGAGCAGGGAGGTTAAGCTGGAACTGCATAAAACGCTGGTTAGGCCACAACTGGAATACTGTGTGCAATTCTGGTCACCACATTATAGGAAGAGTGTGATTGCACTGGAGAGGGTGCAGAGGAGATTTACCAGGATGCTGCCTGGGCTGGAGGTTCTGAGCTATAAGGAAAGATTGGATAGGCTGGGGTTATTTTCCTTGGAGCAGTGAAGGTTGAGGGGGGATCTGATAGAGGTGTATAAAATTGTGAGGGGCATAGATGGGGCGGATAGTTTTACCATTAGTAGAGGGATCAATAACCAGGGGCCATAGGTTTAAGATAAGAGGTAGAAGGCTAAGAGGAGAGTTAAAGAAAAATTTTTTCACCCAGAGGGTGGTGGGAGTCTGGCACTTCCTGCCTGAAAATGTGGTTAAGTCAGAAACTCTCGTAACATTTAGGAAGTATTTAGATATTCACTTGTGTTGCCATAGCCTCCAGGACTATGGGCCAAGCGCTGGAAAATGGGATTAGTGTAGTCAGATCTTTGTTGACCGTCACAGACACGATGGGCCGAATGGGCTCCTTCTGTGCTGTAAACGTCTAGGAGTCAAAACTATGGTGGATGACAGCACTAAGTTGAAACACATACAAGATTTAGTCAGGCTTCTCAAGAATTAGAGGTTAAGCTACTTAACCAAACTATAACAGAGAAAGGTAGATGAAAACAGCAAGGAACTCCACAGTTTTGATATCCTCGTAATGTACAGCTTGCAGTAGGATGTGCATCATTATTTCAACACATTGAATTTGTGGCAAAAGGAATAGAAAGCTAAGCTCAAAACAAGGCCAGAACAGTATGATTGAATTAGCAAAAGACCACTATCCACTGCGCAGTAAGCTTTTCTTTTCATTCAAGAGCTGTGACAGAAGAGGATAACCAGGTATGGAAGGAATATAATTAAATCTTAGCACATCTGGACTCTATTAGAGTTGAGAGCAACTGAGAGGCGGGGGAAAGTGTTTGACACAAAAGGAAATGTCAGCTCCTTGAAATTTTAGCAACAGAGGAGTTTTGGGAGTTTCATTTGAGACAATGAGTGCTAATAGATGAGGACGGACTATTACAGACAGTAGGTCTTCTCTTCAAGAAGTAACACAAATACAAGCTTTTGTTGCTATTTTGCACCTTTAACAGAGTAGAGCGTCTCAAGGTGCTTCACAGGAGCTTTTATGAAATAAAATTTGGCAACGAGTCACATAAGGAGATATTAGGACAAATTATCAAAAACCCTACCATTTTGACCAAACTTATGGGAAGGCCTCAAGGAGGAAAGCGAGATAGAAGGGTTCAGGGAGAAAATTCCAGATCTTAAGTCTTGGCAACTGAAGGCATGGCCACCAATGGTAGAGTGATTAAAATCAAGACGCTCAAGATGCCAGAATTAGAGCAGCCCAGAATTCTCACAGGAGTCTAAGGTTGGAAATCACAAAATAGGGAAGGAGAGATCATGAAGGGATTTGAAAGCAAGGTTGAGAATTTTAAAGTGAGGTGCTGCAATGCCCATTTTTTGGGGCAATTAATCACTGCACTAGGAAAAAGTATGAAGGGATAAGCAATGTGTAGGAAGTTGATGTGGATACATTGAAAAAGGAAGAAAAAAGAATGGTTAGGTTTGGAGGTTATTGATTGTAGAACATAGTGGAATAAAGCAATATGCACCCTGGGAACCCTAAGTTGACTGAAAAAGTCAGGACAAGCCGACAACACCACAAATAGAACCCTTTGAATAAAATCTTGGAAAATGTGCTTGAATTCTAGGAAATTGCCATGATACAAATAAAGGAACCATTGAACAGGAGAGTATCACTGGGGTTATTAACTTTGCAATAAAACTGATATTACAGGCAGCAAACTAGATTCCCAAATCAATGCCTGGTTGACTCATTTGCTGTCAGCTGGACAAAAGCAATAAATTCATTCCACGCTGCATACTGTACAAGTTCATGTATGGGCCTAAGGCCATCACTTCGGCACTGAAAAGTCCTTGTCTACCTCAGATTACCCTGGAAGGGCAAGGGTCTCAAAAATTTGAGCAACAGCTGAAGTTAGCTGTTTCACATTGCTATTATGCAGTAACAACACGAGTGTTATTCACCACTAACAGGATGCTGCGGTCAAGTCAAAAACATGTTCTGCCTATCACACAAATGAGTAATGCAGTATATGAATTTCAGTGCCAGTGTCATGTAGGTATGTAGGCCATATGTCCCAAAGATTGGCAGATCAAACAGTGTTCAACGTTAGATGTGATTCTGCGATTGGACAACATTTGCTAAATAATCCTCTGTGTGCTAAAAATTACGCTGACAAACAATTTAAGATCGTCAGTCGGGCTCGCAGTGTGGCGCATTTGCGTTTACTGGAAACTACATATTAATACACAGGGCCCTCTTCTTTGCAGGCAGAAAGAACATGTACATACATTTCACCTGTTTCAGCTGAACAAAATAAGTGATAGCCATTCACTAGTTCATTCCTCAGGGCAATGCCTTGACCAGAGTCAAGCTGCCTGGTTTAAATTTCAAACAATGCTTGGCAGTTAACTGTCAGTCACCATCAATTGATGCATTCTCCATGGCAACACCTCTACCAGAGTCCATTTGCCAGCCAATCAGCACACTCTTCTCATGCGGTATAAATTATTTGTTCCCTTTGCATTTGGTATTCTTGCGAATTGTCCTGATGAGTTCAAGACAAATAGCTTTGCCAAAAGATTCTCTTTTTTCAGCAATACTTAAGTTCTGCACTACCAAACGACTAAAAGCAATAAATGATCACATTCTCCCCAAAGATTTCATTGATTTCAATTGCAAGATAGGCTTTACTATTGTGAAGGGAAATTGCTTTTAATAAAGTCAAGGCCAAAGTAAAATCTGCTTTAAGGTTGCTTTGTGTAATCTGATAAAGGATAAAATTTAACAGCAGCAGACTCTTTTTGTAGCTCTGGTTAAACACACAAAATTTATTTTTCCTCCATTGATGGAAATACGGAAAACAATATATTTATTCAGCTGAGGCCTATCCTTGGAGATCATAGAAACTCTTAAAATTTGCAACAAATGCACAGTGCTGAACTTTTGCCATCTCTCAACCATTCATTTGCTGACTAAAAGGCTAAAGTCCTAAGCATAAAATTCTACCGCATGGAAAGAAAATTACTTTTTAATCTGCATGGGATTTTTCAACTGAAGAGTAAGAAGGAAGCAAATCAAAGGTTGAAATATGAGTGAAAGCTCCATTCAATACAAGTTTGACAATTACATAGACATAGCCAGTTCCAAATATCCTTGAAGCCATTAGCCTGCCTGAAAGATTATAATTAAACACTCATCACCTCATGTAAAGCAATTGTTTCTAATATATCTCTTCCAAACAAATTTTTCACTAACTTAAATTGATGTAACTTTAATTTGAAGACAATAACAATTTGCATTTATATAGCCCCTGTAACATCTTGGGTTCAAATGTAAAAACAAGATTTTGAACAGTCTAGTTCATCCGCTGACAGCTGGTGGGAGGGGCATGGAGTCAGTGACTAGAAAACAGAATGTGTGGCAGAGTGTGGAGCTTATGGTGGTGGCCAAAGACAATGGCTTTGGTCTTCTCAACATTCAGCTGGAGGAAATATCTGCTCACCCAGTACTGGATAACTGGCAAGTAGTTTGATAATTTAAAGACAGTGGCAAGGTCAACATAATTGCTGGTGAGATAGAGCTGAGTAATGTTAGCATACATGTTGAAACTGTGTTTTTAGATGATGCTACTGAGGAGCAGGATGTAATGAGAAATAGGAAGAGTCCAAGCCGAATCATTGGGGGATACTAGAGGTAGTGCGGGAGTGGGAAGAGAAGCTTTTGCAAGTAATTTCTTGCTGCAATTAAATAGGTAAGAATGGAACCTGGCATACATAGTCCCACGCAGCTGGCCAATGGAGGAAAGGCATTGGATTGGGATAGGTAGGAGCTGTACCACTTGGATGGACACCACCTGAACCAGAATGGGACAGTTGTCCCAGCGGAAAGGGTAAAGAGAGCTAACAATAGGACTTTAAAGTTGTAAGACAGGGTAGCTGGGGGAGGTGGGGCAAATCTAACAAAAATGACAAGTCCGAAGATAAAAGAGCAGGAGATGAAAGTAAAGACAGGGGAAGGTAAGGAGCAGGGCTAACAAATGGTCAGGGAACAAACAATACTAAAACGGACAATTAAAGATAAGTTAAACTGCCTGTACAGCAATGTACATGGCACCTGAAATAAGATAGGGGACCGGAGACAATAATCCAAGCAGGGAACCGGTGCAATAGGAATAACTGAAATATGAAAAAGGACTGGCAACTAAATATTGCAGATTACAACAAAATAAAAAGGATAGGAAAGGGAGGAAAAGATTAGGGTAGCTGTACTAATTGGAGATAACATTAGCAGTAGGAATAAGGGACATAACTAACAGAAGGTTAGAAACAGGGTTGAACGTTAAGAAGGGATGGGTCATACTAATATAGGCATAATAGTGAAAAAGAAAAAAACTAGCATTTAAATAATGCTTTTCATAACCACCCATTATCAAAGCACTTTACAGCCATTTACTTTACGTACTTTTGAAGTGCAGTCACTGTAGGAAATGCAGTAGTCAAAATGCACACAGCAAACTCCAACAAACAGCAATGTTATAATGACCAAATAACCCATTTTTGTGGTGTTGATTGAGGGATAAATATTGGCCAGAACACTTCCCATCACTTGTTTGAAATAATGATCTTTTACATCCAGCAGAGCAGACAGGTGAAGCCTTAGCTTAATGTCTCATCCAAAAGATGGCACCTCCGACAGTGTGAAGTCCTGGACTGGGACCTGGTGACTCAGAGGCAAGAGTGTTAGCAACTGAGCCTTGGCTGACAACTTAACTTTGGAAAGGAGATGGAGACAAAAATATGTAAGCAACTATGTGAAATGAGTAAAAAACACAGAATAACCACCATGGGAGGTTTGAACTACCACCAAATAAATTGGCAAGAAGAAATAAGAAAAGGGGTACAGGGAATGAAGGTCTTTTTTGCTGTGTGTGCAAGGATCATTTCTTACCCATGTGTCAGCTGCCCTCGTCCTTCTAGGTGGTACAGTTTGTGGGTTTGGAAGGTGCAGTCAAAGGAGTCTTGGTGAGTTGCTGCAGTGCAGCTTGTAGATTGTCTCACACAGCTGCCACTGTGTGTTGGTGGTAGAGGGAATGAATGCTTAAGGTAGCAGATGAGGTGACAAACAAGTGGACTTCTTTGTCCTGGATGGTGTCAAGTTTCTTGAGTGTTGTTGGAGCTGCACTCATCCAGACCAGTGGAGAGTATTCCCATTGAATCCAGTTTTGCTAGGGCTCCTGATGCCACATTTGGTAAAATGTTGCCTTGATGTCAAGAGCAGTCACTCTCACCTCACCTCTGGAGTTCAGCATTTTTGGCCATGTTTGGACCAAGGCTGTAATGAGGTCAGGAACTGAGTGACTCTGGCGGAACCCAAACTGGACGTTAGTGAGCAGGTTCTTTCCAAGTAAGTACTGCTTGATAGCACTGTTGACGATCCCTTCCATCACTTTGCTTATGATCGAGAGTGGACGGATGGGGTGGTAAGAGCTGGGTTGGATTTATCCTGTTTTTTGTAGACAGGCCATGCCTGGGCAATATCCACAATGTCAGGTAGATGCTAGTGTTTTAGTTGTAATGGAACAGCTTGGCTAGGGGTATGGTTAGTTCTAGAGCACAAGTCTTCAGTACTATTGCCGGAATATTGTCAGGGCCCATAGCTTTCTCCAGTATCCAGTGCCTTCAGCCGTTTCTTGATATCACGTGGAGTGAATCGAATTGGCTGAAACTGGCATCTGAGACTGGGGACCTCCAGAGGAGGCTGAAATGGATCATCCACTCAGCACTTCAGGCTGAAGGTGGCTGCAAATGCTTCAGCCTGGTCTTTTTGCGCTGCTGTGCTGGGCTTCTCCATCATTAAGAATCAGGCTATGATGCCTCCTCCACCAGTGAGTTGTTTAATCGTCCACCATCATTCATGACTGGATGTGGCAGGACTGCAAAGCTTAGATTTGATCCCTTGGCTGTGGAATCACTTAGTTCTGTCTATCACTTGTTGCTTGTACTGCTTGGCACGCAAGTAGTCCTGTGTTGTAGCTTCACCAGGTTGACACCTTAATTTGAGGTATGCTTGGTGCTGTATCTGGCATGCTCTCCTGCACTCTTCATTGAACCAGGGTTGATCCCTTGGCTTGGTGGTAATGGTAGAGTGGGGGATATGTCAGGCCATGAAGTTACAGATTGTGGTCGCATACAATACTGCTGCTGCTGATGGCCCACAGCACCTCATGAAAGTTTTAAGTTGCTAGATCTGTTCGAAATCTATCCCATCTAGCAGTGATAGTGCCACACAACACGATGTAGAGTATCCTCAATGTGAAGATGAAACTTTGTCTCCACAAGGGTTCTGCAGTGGTCACTCCTACCAATACCATCATGGACAGGTGCATTTGCAACAGGTAGATTGGTGGTGACAAGGTCAAGTGGGTTTACCCCTCTTTTTGGCTCCCTCACCACCTGCTGCAGACCAGTCTAGCAGCTATGTCCTTTAGGACTCATCCAGCTCAGTCTGTAATGGTGCTATCGAGCCACTCAGTGATGGACATTGAAGACCCCCAACCAGAGTACATTCTGTGCCCTTGCCACTCTGTGCTTCTTCCAATTGGTATTCAACATCAAAGAGCACTGAGTCATCAGCTGAGGGAGGGCAGTAGGTGGTAATCAGCAGGAGGTTTCCATGTTCATGTTTGACTTGATGCCATGACACTTCATGGGGTCCAGGATCAATGTTGAGAACTCCCAGGGCTAACTCCCTCCCAATTATGAACCACTGCACTGCCATCTCTGCTGGATGGTGATGGTGTCTGGGACATTGCCTGTGATGTATGATTCCGTGAGTATGTCAGGCTGTTGCTTTACTAGTCTGTGAGACAGCTCTCCTAGTATTGGCACAAGCCCCAAGAGGACTTTGCAGAGTCGACGGGCTCATTGTGTCTTTGTTGTTTCCAGTGCCTAGTTAGATGCCGGATGGTCTGTCCAGCTTCATTCCTTTTTAAAAAAATCTTCGTAGCAGCTTTTGATACAACTGAGTGACTCGCTGGGCCATTTCAGAGGGCAGCCAGGAGTCAACCACATTGCTGTGGCTCTGGAGTCAGATGTAGGCCAGGTAAGGACAGCAGCTTTCCTTCCCTAAAGGGGATTGGTGAACCAGATGGGTTTTAACAACAAATTAACAATGGTGTACAAGATTATGAGGGGCATGGACAGGGTGGATAGGGAGCAGCTGTTCCCCTTAATTGAAGGGTCAGTCACAAGGGGGCATAAGTTCAAGGTGAGGGGCAGGAGATTTAGGGGGGATGTGAGGAAAAACTCACCCAGAGGGTGGTGACGGTCTGGAATGCACTGCCTGGGAGGGTGGTGGAGGCAGGTTGCCTCACATCCTTTAAAAAGTACCTGGATGAGCACTGGGCATGTCATAACATTCAAGGCTATGAGCCAAGTGCTGGTAAATGGGATTAGGTAGGAAGGTCAGGCATTTCTCACGTGTCGGTGTAGACTCGATGGGCTGAAGGGTCTCTTCTGCACTATGATTCTGTTTCATGAGACTAGCTTTTAATTTCAGGTGCCATGGTGGGATCTGAACCTGTGTCCCCAGGGCATTAGCTTGCATCTCTGGATTACTAGTCCAGTGACATTACCACTGTGCCACCGCCTCCCCCTGATGGTCAATGGTAGCCCCCAGGATGTTGATAGTTGAGGATTTGGTGATGGTAATGCCATTGAATGCCAAGGGTGGATGGTTGGATTCTCTTATTGGAGATGGTCATTGCCTGACACTTGTATGGCACGAACAGCTAACAAAAAGAAAATCAGAAGCCACTAACAGCTAGCACAATTAACTCTCGTGTAATGACAGTGAAATGGCAGAAATATTAAATTACCTTTCCTTGGTATTTACTCGGGGGACTAATAATATCGACATGACATTATAATAAGAGTCCTTAAAGCTACATTTTGACCAAGCTGCTGATCATCTGATCTAATATCTCCTATACGACTCAATATTGTTGCATTCTGGACTTCTTTCACCAATCGTGCACACAGGAATAGTAAACTATAAGTAGGCTCTATTTACTTGAAGAGGAGAGCTAATATAGATACATATTACAAGTCTACTCTAGGGATTCAACACACACACCCACAAATACTAACAGCAACAGCCAGCTGGTCACATGCTGCTTGACATCCTGGTTACTCGATGACATGTGTATATTATTTGCATATATTCTCTTAGTGATATCGCAACTTCCCCTTTCTTTCTGAAGATAACATTACATACATTAAGAGTAAATGTTGGGTGATTATAAAAACTATTTACACAAAAGATAGATCTCAGTTCATTATTTGAGTTTTAGAGTCTATAATGTGTAGATGGTTTACTAATCTTCCTGGATCTCATGACGGTATAACCTTCCTGAGATCCAGACTGATCATTTCAGTGTTCTTGACTTGTAGGTGCAGTAACATTCTGTGCATTACCATAATTCTGACTGTTTTCATGGTGTTCTTCCACAATTTCACTCTCCAAGTTCATCTTGAGATGTGTTCCAGATACAGTTGGAGTGCTGGGTGGCATACAGTGGGACTAATAGCCTTAGCTGGCTCTGTTTGTCTTTAACATCGTCCCATTCAGTGTTGTGAACTCACAGGATCTGGGTTCGCTGCACACTTCAGATACTTCCACGTGTAACCAGGTTTCCTGGGTGGGATATACGGCCCGAATGTTTTGTCCTATGTACAGACTAGGCAGCTCCACACCTGCATGTCTCTTAGGTGCCGACTTCATTTCCCCTTGTTTTGAGGGGTTTCTCCTGTATTCTTGAGAATTTGAATAGGTAACGGCTTGGCAAGGTTGTTCTAACCTGTCTCAAATAATTTCCACTGGCGATGGTAAGCACATCACCCTCAAATGTAACATGGCAACACTGAGATCTTGTTTTGTTTCTCTGCGCTTCACAATTAGTGCCTTAACAATTTAGACCATTCAAATCCAACAGTCTTGCACAGTAGAACAGAGAGGTGAAGCTGTTGCGCGGTTCATGTTCCATTTAGCACACATATCTCTAAAAGGTCTGCCAGTATACTGTAGCCCATTGTCTGATATAATCTCTTCAGGTGTAAACTGAATATTGAGTTCATTGTGTCCGCCATTGTGAAAAGCACTGGCGGTATCCTTCAATTGTATGATGATTGGAAACTTGGAGAACTAATCAGTGACTAGGAGAAAGTCATCACCATGGACAGTGAATAAATCTGTTGCAAGATTTAGGGTGTGATGGAACCTCGTCCGCGTGCAGTGCTCCTTTGTGTTAGTGACTCTGGTATGAGTCACCTCACATACTCATTACCTTTTCCATATCATTGTTGATCCCTGGCTAATACACAGTTTCATTTGCAAGGCGCCTCGTCCACTCTATGCTCATATGCCCCTGTTCTAACTGTGACAGTGTGTCCTTACAAAGAGCTTCAGGTACAAACACCTGTTTTCCTTCCAAAAATCACACCTCTCAAAATACCTAGCTCATCTCTGTATGGCCAAAAACATCTCAGGGTATCTGACACACTTTTTGTGTCTTAACAGGACAAACTTCTATAATAACTCTCCATAATGCCTTCAGTTGTGAATCATTCGCTATTTCCTCCTGGAGGAAATTAGCATTTGTGCTGACCAAAACTCATCAGATTGACATTGAGTACATCTCCTACTTGGATGGCTATGCTATCTACTTGTAGGTCTGGCAAAACATACAGTGTCTTTTTTTTATTATTTGGTAACTTGCATCTGAAGTAACCATTTTGCTACACAGTTTGTAATGGACTGCAAAGTCATATTCCTGTATTTATTAGAAGTTGCTGCAGTCTGTTTGGTGCACTCATCAGTGGCTTGTGTCAAATCATTTCCAATGGTTTGTGGTCAGTTTGCACAACAAACCTTTTACCTGCTCTATGGTCGAATAATGAACATGCTATAAAGTTTTGGAGCCAAATGCAATTGATTTTCCAATGCATACATTTGCATAATGCATGTTCTTAATCTTTTTTTGAGATGCCTCGACCTTTTTTGGGTTGTAGTATTGTCTCTTCTCACAATGCCTGTTCAAGTAACTTCAACACATATTGATGGTCCTCCTGCCATCCATATGGAACATCCCTCCTTAACAGCGCCCTAAGTGATAATGCTCCATCAGCAAAGTTGGGTATATGTGACTCTAAGAAGTTGACTAATCCAAGGCATCTATGCAAATCCTTTTTATCCTGGGGAGTAGGCATATGTCTTACAAGTTCAAGTTTGCTTGGGTCAGGATGGATCTTGCAACTTGAGTAAATGGAGATGAAAAAAATCACTCTGACCCACATTTACCTGGCACTACCTGGTGGAGAATACAAGCCCTTCACAGTAAGTTGCTGCCATTGCTGAGCGCAAATTTTGGTCGTGCTCTTCTTTGGTTTTGCCCATTGCTGCAAAATCATCAGCAATGCATAGGCATCCAGGAGCATTTTCTGTAATTCTGTTCATATGCTGCTGGAACAGATTCTGACAAATGCATAAACTAAAAGCAGTATCTTCCAAATGGTATCCTGAAAGCAGTGATCTCGAGGTGCCTCTACCAAATGAACCGACCAATGTGGATGTAACGGAGTGGCTGCAGGACATTCTGGGGAGGGAAGGAGGTTGTGGTACACATTGGTATCAACGACATAGGTAAACTAAGGGATAAGGACCTGCAAGTTCAGTACAGGAAGTTAGGAGATAAATTAAAATGCAGGACCTCAAATGTAGTAATCTCAGGATTATTCCCAGTTCCACGTGCTAGCGCGAGCAGGAATAAGAGGATAGACCAAATGAATGCGTGGCTGGAGAGATGGTGTAGCTGGGAGGGATTCAGATTCTTGAGGCACTGGGACCGGTTCTGGGGAAGGTGGGACCTGTACAAACCGGGCGGGCTGCACCCAGGCGGAGCTGGGACCAGTGTCCTTGCTAATTCTGTTTGGGAGTATTTAAACTAGTGTGGCAGGGGGATGGGATCCCAGGAGTAAGATCAGATAGGTCAGATTCAGATCAGAAAAATGGAGGTAGAACATTAGCTAGGGACGTTGTGATAGACATGGAGTTACAGGAAAAGTAAAGTTTAAAAAGTGTCCAGCAAGGGAAATTGACGGGGTTAAACTGTTTATACTTTAATGCAAGGAGTATTACAAACAAGGTTGATGAATTAAGGGCACAGGTAGACACATGGCAGCAGGATGTCATTGCTATAACGGAGACCTAGCTAAAGGAGGGACAAAACTGGCAGCTTAATATCCCTGGTTATAGAGTCTTCAGACACGATAGAGTAGGAGATAAAAAAGGAGGGGTAGCACTAATGTAAAGAATCAATTCAAGTTGTGAGAAGGGATGATATACTAAATGGGTCAACAAACGGGGCTTTATGGATTGAGCTTAGAAACAAAAAAGGGGCAGTCACACTACTGGGAGTATACTACAGACCCCCAAATAGTGAAAGGGAGATAGAAGAATGAATATGTTGGCAAATTTCTGCTTGTAAGAACAAGAGGGCAATAATAGTAGGAGACTTCAACTATCCTAATATCAACTGGCATTCAAACAATATAAGGGGTACTGAGGGAGAAAAATTCATGCAGCGTGTCCAGGAAAAATTTTTCAACCAATTAGTGACAAACCCAACGAAAGGAGATGCAATTCTAGACCTAGTCTTAGAGAACAAAGAAGGGCAAGTGACAGTTGGCGACCATATCAGGGACAGTGATCACAATTCAGTCAGATTTAGCATTACCATGGAAAAGGACAGAGATAAGGCTGTAAAAGTCTTGAACTGGGGGAAGGCAAATTTTGCAGAAATGAGAAGGGACTTGGCTGAGGTGGACTGGACAGCACTGCTGGAGGATAAAACAGTGGAAAACCAGTGGGAAGCACTAAAAAACGAGATCCTAATTGTACAAAGTAGACATGTCCCCTACAAAAATAAGAGTGGTACAGCCAAATCTAGACCCCCCTGGCTGTCTAGAGGAATACAGGGGAAGATCAAACAGAAAAAGAAAGCGTATGACAAGCACAAAGAACTAAGCACTGCAGGTAACCTAGACGAATATAGGAAGTGCAGGGACAAAGTAAAAAAGGAAATAAGGAAATCAAAGAGAGGGCATGAAAAAAGATTAGCAAGTAAAGTTAAAGATAACCCAAAGATGTTTTACCAATACATTAATGCTAAAAGGTTAGTTAAGGAAAAGTGGGACCTATCAGAGATGAAGATGCAGAGGCTGTGGGAAGGGTTTTGAATGAATATTTTGTCTCCGTGTTTACAAAGGAAAGGTGGGGTGTAGATATAGTAGTCCAGGAGGAACACTGCGAGATATTGGATGGGATAGTCATAAAGAGAAAGGAAGTACTCGAAGGGTTGAAATCCTTGAAAGTTGATAAGTCACCAGGGCCAGATGGATTGTTTCCGAGGCTGCTGAAGGAAGTCAGGGAGGAGATAGCAGATGCTCTGAGGATGATTTTCCAATCTTCACTAGATACAGGGGAGGTACCGGAGGACTGGAGAAATGCAAACGTAGTTCCATTGTTTAAAAAGGGATCAAAGGAAATGCCAAACAATTGTAGGTCAGTTAGTCTTACATCGGTGGTGAGCAAATTAGTAGAATCAATCCTGAGAGATAGGATTAACTGTCATGTGGAAAGGCATGGACTAGTCAGGGATGGTCAGCATGGATTTGTTAAAGGAAGGTCTTGCCTCACAAATTTGATTGAATTCTTTGAGGAAGTGACAAGAAGGGTTGATGAAGGTAGTGCAGTGGATGTTGTGTACATGGATTTTAGCAAGGCATTTGACAAGGTCCCACATGGCAGATTGGTCAGGAAAGTAAAAGCCCATGGGATTCAGGGTTATGTGGTAAACTGGATAAAAGGTTGGCTTTGTAACAGGAAACAAAGGGTCGATGGTTTGCCCTTGCGAATGGAAAGTTATCTCAAGTGGTGTTCCACAGGGCTCAGTGTTGGGACCCTTGCTGTTTGTGTTATATATTTGGACGTGAACGTGGGGGGCACGATTGGGAAATTTGCAGATGACACAAAGATTGGCAGAGTAGTGGATAGTGTAGAGGATAGCCATAATCTCCAAAACGATATAGATGGGTTGTGGAATGGGCGGTAAAGTGATAGATGGATTTTAACATTGAGAAGTGTGAGGTCATGCATTTAGGGAGGTCAAACAGTTACAGGGATTACACAATAAATGGGAATATACTAAGAGGGGTAGATGAATTGAGAGATCTTGGCATACAAGTACACAGGTCCCTGAAGGCAGCAGTTCAAGTAAACAAGGTTGTAAAGAAGGCATATGGAAGATCTCCTTCATTGGCAGAGGTACAGAATATATAAGTACGGATATAATATTGGAATTATATAAAACACTGGTGGGGCCACAACTGGAGTATTGTGTGCAGTTCTGGTCACATTACAGAAAGGATGTAATAGCTCTGGAGAGATTGCAGAGGAGGTTTACAAGAATGTTGCCAGGGTTAGAAAAGTATAGCTACAAGGAGAAATTGGATAGGTTGCGTTATTTTCCTCAGAACAAAGAAGGCTGAGAGGTGACTTGATAGAGATGTACAAAATTATGAGGGGAATAGATAGAGTGGACAGGATAAAATTGTTTCACTTAGTGGAGAATTTGAGAACCAGGGGACATAGATTCAAGATAAGTGGCAGAAGGTGTAGGGGGGGACGTGAGGAAGAACTTTTTTTACGCAGGGGGTAGTGGGTGTCTGGAATTCACTTCCCAAGTTAGTGGTAGAGGCAGAAACTTGAAACTCTTTTAAAAAGTACCTGCATCTGCACCTAAAGTGCTGTAAGCTGCAGGGCTACGGGCCGGGTGCAGGAAGGTGGGATTAGAAAGGGCACCTGGGTGTCCTCGGGCTGGCATGGACAAGATGGGCTGAATGGCCTCCTTCTGTGCTGTAGCTTTTCTATGGTACTATGGTATGACAATATTGGGAATGTCAATCAAAAAAACACGAGTGAGGGGCGAGTACAGAGACAGAGGCAAAAGGGAAAGTGACAGGTGGTGTGGAGGGAAATGACAGAGCGAGTGAGGAAGAGGGAGCCAGAGCAAGAGGGAGGGGGAGGGAGCCAGATTAAGGAGGGAGACAAAAATGAGAGTAAAAGATACACAAGGTCCACAAAGGCATTAATGGGCAAGTTAATGCAGTCAGCATCTGACACCCTGTTTTTACAGTAGCTGAAGTGGAGCCTGAGATGGTTGTAAGAAAGCTGTTCCATTTTGCCATTCCATCCTAACATATTGGCACTGAGATATGACTGCAAAGAAATGGGAGCTGTTGGGAAGCTGAAATTGACTATTATTGATATTGGCTATGGTGAGCGATAATTGTAGGTGATATATTTATAAATTAATAAATAGGAGAATTTTGGGGGACAAACTGTTTAACATAGTTTTGATATGTCTTTTGAAAACAGAATAACCATTTATCCCTGTCTGAATGCAGCCATAAAAACCAGCAACAGAGACATTTGGATATGCTAAAGCCTTGAGTTTGCTTAGATCTTAAAAGGAAGATACACCACAGAAATTTACATAGAATGCACAGGACAGAAACAGATCATTCGACCCAACTGATCCATGGGTACAACCCAGCCTATCACTCCACCTAGCCCTATCAACAAATCCTTCTATTCCTTTCTCGTTTGTGATTATCTAACTTCCTCCTAAATGCATCTGTGCTGTTCGCCTCACCTACACCTTATGGTAGAGAGTTCTGCATTCCAGCCACACTCTAGGTGCACCACAGGGAATTTCATACAATTACAGATTACAGCACATAAGCAGCTCACTTAGCCAAACTGATTCACACCAGGAAGCGCTCCTCTGCGCCAAAACAGACTTTGCCTTTTCTGGAAATAGTCAATATAAGTAAAAATACCTGGAAAAATATGTGAACGAATATACATGAATGGATTTATATCTAGCATCTTATGTGTAGTCCAGGAAGCCACAACCTTAATTTGAAATAAAAGCAAAATACTGTGGATGCTGGAAATCTGAAACAAAAACAGAAAATGCTGGAAAAACTCAGCAGGTCTAGCAGCATCTGTGGAGAGAGAAACAGAGTTAACGTTTCGAGTCCATATGACCCTTCTTCAGAGCAGACCTTAATTTGAAAGCCTTAATTAATTGTGTATTAAATCAATCTTGCATGCACCCTTGGGTTTTGAAGTCAAAAAGGTAGCAAAGTTATAACCCCAAATTATAAGCCTTATTAGTCAGTTTTTCTTGTTCCACTGTATTTGAGTTTCTGTAGAGTATGTGAAGGCTCCATGGAGGTGGGTTGAGTGTCATGCATTACTTCAGTGTGATGGATTTTGATCCAAGTTCAATATCATTAGGAGAGAGAGTAAAACACTAACTTTTTTCGTGTCTTTTTTATTTTGTGAACCGAGTCACCACTTAGGTGGAATCTGCTCTATCAATCTTTTGCTGCTACTCAACTTAAATTTTTAATAAACTTAATTTGGAGATTATATTATAAGCCACATGGTACAATAGGGTGGTTATTCTTCAGGTATTTGAAGATTAATAGGGTACAAAAGAAACAAGTCATTTCTACAAAGCAAGTTATAGCAACATGTGTTTGGTGTGATGCTGAGTAATGTTACTAGATGTTCTATATACAAGGTCCCATGTCAATTGAAGGGGAATCATTGCTGATTTACAGAGGTGATTTTGTCCTGAACACAAAAGAAATACCTGGCACTACCAGAAAAGTTCAGACAGTCCTCATCCTCAGGTTACATTCAATGTGGCCAGATAAGAACACTGTTACGAACAAGGAGGAGTAGGTCATTCAGCCCCTCGAGCCTGCCCCGCCATTTGTAACCTGAAATCTGCATCCCACCTACCCCCGATAACCTAACATCCCCTCGCTTACCAAGAATCTATCCACCTCTGCCTTAAAAATATTCAAAGACTCTGCTTCCACCACCTTTTCAAGAAGACAATTTCAAAGACTCATGACCCTCAGTGAAAAAATTTCACCTCAGCTGTTTTAAATGGGCGACTCCTTATTTTTCAACAGTGATCTCTCGTTCTAGATTCTCCCACAAGAGGAAACATCCTCGCCGCATTCACCCTGTCAAGACCCCTCAGGATCTTATATGTTTCAATCAAGCCGCCTCTTACTCTTCTAAACTCCAGCAGATACAAACATAGTCTTCAAACCTTTCCTCATAAGACTTTGGGCTTACTGGAAATAATTACAAAGTTTAATTTAACACAGACAAGGCTAACGTGATTCTTTCCGGTAGGAATAATGAGGAGAGGCAACATATATTAAATGGTACATTTTTAAAGATGATTTAGGAACAGGGAAATCTGGGGATCTGCATACAAACATTTTGAAGGTGGCAGGACAAGTTGAGAAGGCTGGCAATAAGGCATGTGGATTCCACAGTTTTATAAATAGGGGAAAAAATTACAAAGACATGGCGGTAATGCTGACTCTTTATAAGTTATTAGTTGGTTCCCAGCTGGCCAATTATGGGCACCAGACTTTAGAACAATGAAAAGTACAGCACAGGAACAGGCCCTTCGGCCCTCCAAGCCTGCGCCGATCATATTGCCTGTCAAACTAAAACATTTTGCACTTCTGGGGTCCGTATCCCTCTATTCCCACCCTATTCATGTATTTGTCAAGCTGCTTCTTAAACACCACTATCGTACCTGCTTCCACCACCTCCTCTGGCAGCGAATTCCAGACACTCACTACCCTCTGCATAAAAAACTTGCCCCGCACATCTCCTCTATAGTTTTCTCCTCTCACCTTAAATCTATGTCCCCTAGTAATTGATTCTTCCACCCTGGGAAAAAGCTTCTGACTATCTACTCTGTCCATGCCACTCATAATTTTGTAAACTTCTATCAAGTCGCCCCTCAATCTCCGTCGCTATAGTGAGAACAATCTGAGTTTCTCCAACCTCTCCTCGTAGCTAATAACCTCCAGACCAGGCAGCATCCTGGTAAACCTCCTCTGCACCCTCTCCAATGCCTCCATATCCTTCTGGTAATGTGGCCACCAGAATTGCACACAATATTCCAAGTGTGGCCTAACCAAGGTTCTATACAGCTGCAGCATGACTTCCCAGCTTTTATACTCAATACCTCTGCCAATGAAGACAAGCATGCCATACGCCTTCCTGACTACCTTATCCACCTGCGTTGCCACTTTCAGTGACCTGTGGATCTGTACACCCAGAGCCCTCTGCCTGTCGATGCACTTTAGGGTTCTGCCATTTACTGTATAATTCCTGCCTGTATCAGACCTTCCAAAATGCATTCCCTCGCATTTGTCCGGATTAAACTCCATCTGCCATTTCTCCGCCCAGGTTTCCAACCGATCTATATCCCGTTGTATCCTTTGACAATCCTCTTCACTATCTGCAACTCCTCCAATCTTAGTGTCATCCGCAAACTTACTAATTAGCCCAGTTACATTTTCCTCCAAATCATTTACGTAAACTACAAACAGCAAAGGTCCCAGCACTGATCCCTGCGGGACACCACCAGTCACAGCTCTCCATTCAGAAAAGCACCCTTCCACTGCTACCCTTTGTCTTCTATGACCAAGCCAATTCTGTATCCATTTTGCCAGCTCACCTCTGATCCCATGCGACTTTACCTTTTGTACCAGTCTGCCATGAGGGACCTTGTCAAAGGCCTTACTGAAATCCATGTAGATAACATCCACTGCCCTTCCATCGTCGATCATCTTTGTCACTTCCTCGAAAAACTCGATCAAGTTAGTGAGACACGACCTCCCCTTCACAAAACCATGCTGCCTCTTATTAATATGCCCATTTGCTTCCAAATGGTAGTAAATCGTGTCATGAAGAATCTTCTCCAAAAATTTCCCTACCACCGACGTAAGGCTCACCGGCCTGTAATTTCCTGGATTATCCCTGCTACCCTTCTTAAACAATGGAACAACATTGGCCATTCTCCAGTCCTCTGGGACCTCACCCATAGCCAGTGAGGATACAAAGATTTCTGTCAAGGCCCCAGCAATCTCCTCCCTTGCCTCCCTCAGTACTCTGGGGTAGATCCCATCTGGCCCTGGGGACTTATCCACCTTAATATTCTTCAAGACACCTAACACCTCCTCTTTTTTGATCTCAATATGATCCAGGCTATCTACACAATCTTCCCTAGACAAATTGACCGCTAAGTCCTTCTCTTTGGTGAATACTGATGAGAAGTACTCATTTAGTATCTCCCCCATTTCTTCTGGCTCCACACACAGATTCCCACCTCTGTCCCTGAGTGGGCCTACCCTTTTCCTGGCTACCCTCTTGCTTTTTACATATGTATAAAAGGCCTTGGGATTTTCCTTAATCCTGATTGCCAATGACTTTTCATGACCCCTTTTAGCCCTCCTGATTCCTTACTTAAGTTTCTTCCTACTTTCTTTATATTCTCCATGGGCTTCATCTGTTCCCAGCCTTCTAACCTTTATGAATGCTTCCCTTTTCTTTTTGACTAATCTCACAATATCCTTCATTATCCAAGGTTCCTGAAACTTGCCATATTTATCCTTCATCCTAGCCGGAACATGCCGGTCCTGAATTCTTATCAACTGACGTTTGAAAGCCCCCCACATGTCAGTTGTTGATTTGCCCTCAAACATCCGTCTCCAGTCTAGATTCCTCAGTTCCTGCCTAATATTGTTATAATTAGCCTTCCCCCAATTAAGCACCTTAACCCGAGGACTCATGTTATCCTTATCCACCAGTACCTTGAAACTTACTGAATTATGGTCACTTTTCCCGAAATGCTCCCCTACTGAAACTTCGACCACCTGGCTGGGTTCATTCCCTAATACCAGGTCCAGTATTGCCCCTTCCCTAGTTGGGCTATCTACATATTGTCTCAGGAAGCCCTCCTGGATGCACCTTACAAATTCTGCACCATCTGCACTAAGGGATTCCCAGTTAATATAGGGAAAGTTAAAATCACCCACCACAACAACCCTACTGCTTTTAGGAAGGATGTCAAGGCCTCAAAGTATGATGAGGAACAGATTTGCCAAAATACTGGGGATGAAAGACTTAGCTGTGTGGAGAGATGAGAGAAGTTGAAATTATTATTCTTAGAGCAAAGAAGGTTAAGGGAGATTTCATAGTGTTCAAAATCTTGAAGGGTTTTGAGGGTAAATCAGGAGAAACTGTTTCTGGTGGCAGGAGGGACACAAGATTTAAGGTAATTGGCAAAAGAACTACAAGTGACATTAGGGAGAAAGCACTCACAATGAGTTATGATGATCTGGAATGCACTATCTGAAAGGGTGGTGGAAGCGGATTCAAGAATAACTTTAAAACAAAATTGGAGAACCCCAAGAGCCTGCGCAGCCTTGATGGGCCAGGTGGCTTCCTTCTGTGCTATAAGTTTCTTATGATGCTATGCACCATTATGACATTTCGAGTTCCCTAACCAACCATCCACATTGCATCCTTCTGCTACACTGTCAATCTATATTAACTTTTACCTATTTTTCTCCAAAGGACTCATGCCCATTAGTAACTCAGTTTACGATGCCAAACCGCATTTCAGATCACTCTCTCAGAACCAGAGGAAATTCAGTCTCAGTTTAGGCTCTTTTCAAATAAAGGCACTAAAAGCGAAAGGCCAATGTCCCAACTTATAGTGCCACTCAGTTTATTGATGGAATCGATTTCTAATAGAAATGACAACAGAAGGCATTTGTTTAGAATCCAAGTAATCTCATAGCTAAGCCATCTTTATAAACAGGTATAATTTTTCTCATCTCAACTAGATTCATAAGTACTTAAAAACTCAAGTGAGTTATTTAAAACATGAAAAGAGCAACTAATCTTAGATAAGTCAAATTACAGTACCTTGTTTCATGTCTCTAGTAACCATCGGATCATATCTAATCGCATATTTTATTGCCCTGACTGATCTTTCTGTGTACATTTTTGTTACTTTAATGCCAAGTCTTTGGCATAGACATATTGGGAAACTTTGTTCTATCTATCCTTGTTTACACATGGTTTACGCAAGTATACAAGTGTTTTATAGTAATAGCCAAAGGCAACAGCTATTCCAAATGTAGCATGGTTGATCTATCCTGACCATGTTCACGAACACACTGTACAGTCCCTAACACATGCCTCGAGTCTCAAACACATTGGAACTGAACTTCATCAGAGTGGCAGGTTGGATTGCCACTTCGCTCCTACTTTCTTACCAAAATTTTTTCCAATCCCGTCTCACTCCACCTGGGCGAGACCCGGGGAGTGCAGCATATCCCTAGGGCCTAGCATCGAGAGCAGCTCTGTTGGACGCAAGGAGGCCACGCTCTTTTTCTTTTTAATGGCACTAGCTGCTGTGAACCAGGTAAGTTAAAGTTCCAGCCAGCTCTGAAGGTCCTTGACAGGCTGGGGAGAAGGTACGTGAATAGGATTTGGCTGGGGGTGGAATCCTGTGTACTGGAGAGTTCCCATTTGGGCAGTGGGGGTGGGTGCAGTGTAGTCCCTTGGGGGGGGAGGGGGGCGGGTCCGGTGTGGGTCTGTACAATAGTTACCCAGAAGGTAGAAGGGCTTTTAATTTTTCTGAACAACTATTTATGTAACATAGTTGGAACCATCCAAAGTTTGAGATTTAAATCACATTTTTGGATGGTTCCAAGCGTAGGGCAATTGATCATCGGAGGTTTGTACTTCTGGGCAATTGCTGTGCAAACCTTACCTGTGAACTTCTGGCGGGGGTTTCGTAGCACATTTTGGGGGCACTGCCCGGCCCCAATACGCACCCTGGAGGCTATAGTCCATTAAATTTGCATTTACCTAAAATTCACCAATGCTATAGATAACCTTATAATCATGAAATCTGCCGAGAAAGATAGAATCCAACAAAATATTTTCTTGTGCCAAATAATGTTGCTTCAAGGATTAAAGATTTTCAAACATGCAGAAGACAACTTTCAAACTGATGGAAACTTATCAGACAAGGAATGTCTGCAGGTTTCCTACTCAGCTTGCAATCCACGCAAAACACCATCATAATGTTTTACTGAAGAGTTACAAAGAAATATCTACAAACTTGAATTTGGATTTAAAAATCCGTGACATTACAAAGTAATAGAAATTTTGGCTGGGATTAGTGGCAGAGCATGAGTTCAGGCCACTTACCACATTTAGAGCTTTTTAAAAAATTCATTCATGGGATGTGGGCATCGCTGGCTAGGCTAGCATTAATTGCCCATGAGAAGGTTGGGTTTAGCTGCCTTCTTGAACCACTGCAGTCGCTGTGGTGTAGGTACACCCACAGTGCTGTTAGGGAGGGAGTTCCAGAATTTTGGCCCCAGTGACAGTGACCCAGCAATATATTTCCAAGTCAGGATTGTGAGAGGCTTGGAGGGGAGCTTCCAGGTGGTGGTGTTCCCATGTGTCTGCTGCCCTTGTCCTTCCAGATGGTAGCAGTTGTGGGTTTGAATGGTGTGGTCTAAGTAGGCTTGGTGAGTTCCTGTAGTGCATCTTGTAGATGGTACACACTGCTGCCACTATGTGTCAGTGGTGGAGGGAGTGAATGTTTGTGGATGGGGTGTCAATCAAGTGGGCTGCTTTGTCCTGGATGGTGCCAAGCTTCTCAAGTGTTGTGGGAACTGCACTCATCCAGGCAAGTGGGGAGTATTACACCACACTCCTGACCTGAGCCTTGTAGATGGTGGACAAGGTTTGGGGAGTCAGGAGATGAGTTACTCATTGCAGGATTCCTAGCCTCTGACCTGCTCTTGTAACCACAGTATTTAAATGGCTAGTCCAGTTCAGTTCCTGGTCAACGGTAACCCTCCAGGATGTTGATAGTGGGGGATTCAGTGATGTTACTGCCATTGAATGTCAAGGGGCGATGATTAGATTCTCTCTTGTTGGGAGATGGTCATTGCCTGGCACTTGTGTGGCGCGAATGTTACTTGCCACTTGTCAGCCCAGGCCTGGATATTGCACAGGTCTTGCTGCATTTGGACATGGACTGCTTCAGTAGGAGTTGTCGCAAATGGTGCTGAACACTCTGCAATCATCAGCAAACATCCCTACGTCCAACCTTATTGATGAAGCAGCTGAAGATGGTTGGGCCGAGGGCACTACCCTGAGGAACTCCTGCAGTGATGTCCTGGACCTGAGATGACTGACCTCGAACAACCACAGCCATCTTCCTTTGTGTTAGAGAGTTTGCTCCCAATTCCCACCGTCTCCAGTTTTGCTAGGGTGCCTTGACGCCACACTTAATCAAACGCGGCTTGATGTCAAGGGCAGTCACTCTCTTCTCAGGAGTTCAGCTCTTTTGTCCATGTTTGAACCAAGGCTGCAATGAGGTCAGGAGCTGAGTGGCCCTCGCAGAACCCAAGCTGAGCACCAGTGAGCAGGTTATTGCTAAGCAAGTGTTGCTTGCCAGCACTGTTGATGACCCCTTCCATCACTTTACTGATGATAGAGAGTAGACTGATAGGGTGGTAATTGGCCAGGTTGGATTTGTCCTGCTTTTTGGGCAATTTTCCACATTGCCAGGTAGATGCCAATGTTGTAGCTGTACTAGACTGGTCAAGCGGACAGAGCAGTGGCAAATGGAATTCAGCCTGGAAAAAGGTGTGAGGTAATGCACTTGGGGAGAGCTAACAAGGCAAGGGATTTCACTGTAAATGGCAAGTATCAGAGGGACCTTGGTGTGCATATCCACATATCCCTGAAGGTAGCAGGGCAAGTAGGTAAGGTGGTTAAGGAAGGTCATATGGGGTTCTTGTATTCTACGCCTCGGCTAATGAAGGCAAGAGCAGGGAAGTTATGCTGGAACTGTATAGAACACTGGTTAGGCCACATCTGGAGTAGTATGTACAGTTCTGGTCACCACATTATAGGAAGGATGTGATTGCTCTGGAGAGGGTGCAGAGGAGATTTACCAGGATGCTGCCTGGGCTGGAGGGTCTGAGCTATGAGGAAAGATTGGATAGGCTGGGGCTGCTTTCCTTGGAGTAGTGAAGGTTGAGAGGGGATGTGTATAATATTATGAGGGGCATGGGTGGGGTGGATAGGAATGCACTTTTTCCATTAGTAGAGGGGTCAATAACCAAGGGGCATAGATTTAAGGTAAAAGATAGAAAGCTAAGAGGGGAGCTGAGAAATTTTTTCACCCAGAGGGTGATGGGAGTCTGGAACTCTCTGCCTGAAAGGGTGGATGAGTCAGAAACTCACGTAACATTTAAGTATTTAGATATTCACTTGCGTTGCCATAGCCTCCAGGGCTATGGCCAAGCGCTGGAAAATGGGAATAGTGTAGTCAGATCTTTGTTGACTGGCGCAGACACGATGGGCCGAATGGCCTCTTTCTGTGGTGTAAACCTCTGTGAACCTATCCGTCTATGAGCTACATCTTTTAGGTCTTGGCCAGCTCAGTCTGTAACTCTTTTGAGTCAAAACAATAAACTAACAGCTCAGTCTGTAGTGGTGCTACCGTGCCACTCTTGTTGATGGACACTGAAGTTTTCCCACCAGTGTGCCCTTGCCACCCTCAGTGCTTCCTCCAAGTGGTGTTGAACATGGAGACATGCTGATTCATCAGCTGAGGCATGGAGGGGTGCAGGGGGTGTGGTGCGTGGTAATCAGGAGGTTTCCTTACCCATGTTCGACCTGATGCCATGAGACTTTATGGGATCGGGAGTCGATGTTGAGGCCCTCCAGGGCAACTCCCTCTTGACTGTTATACCACTGTGCCGCCACCACTGCAGGGTCTGTCCTGCCAGTGGGACAGGACATATCCAGGGATGGTGATGGTGGTGTCTGGGACTTTATCTGCAAGGTATGATTCCGTGAGTATGACTATATCAGGCTGTTGCTCGACTAGTCCGCGAGACAGTTCACCCAATTTTGGCACTAGGCCCAAGATGTTAGTCAGGAGAACTTTGCAGAGTCAAAAGGGCTGAGTTTTCGGTTCTCATTTCTGGTGCCTATGTCGATGCTGGATGGTCCATCCCATTTCATTCCTTTGGACATTTTTTTTTTAAGCGGTTTGATACAACTGAGGCTTGAACTGAAGACACACCTATAGTGGTCTGCTTTCAGTTCAGTGAACCTCATTGTTTTTAAATATAGGTCATCTGCATTGAATTCTAGGACCCTCCCACTGACAGCCCCACATCCCTGACACTGTTTAGCCCCCACCTACATTGCTCATCCCTCTCCCAACACTCACCCACCTCCACTGACGTTACTCAGCTTCCTCCCAGCCTCTCCCACCACTACTCACCCCAACCACCTCCCCGCCACTACTCACGCCCTTCCAACACTGCTCATCCCCACCCCCTGACATTGCTCACTCCCCTCCCTACACTGCTTAACCTCCTCCAACCTCTTAACACTTCTCCCCTCCCCACCTGACATTGCTGGATATGGGAAGGGGTGAGCAGTGTCGGCAGGGGGAATGAACATTGTCAGGGTTTGGGAGGGGGGGTGAGCAGTGTCGGGAGGGAGTGAGTGGTCTTGGGGGTTCGGCAGGGGTTGACCAGTGACGAGGGGAGGTTGGACGATGCTGTTTGAACCTTAATGGCAGTGAACATCTCACCATTTACTGCAACAAAAACAGAAAATGCTGGAAAAACACAGCAGATCTAACTGCATCTGTGGAGAGAGAAAACACTTCTCTCCACAGATGCTGTTAGACCGGCTAAGTTTTTACAGCATTTTCTGTTTTTGTTTCAGATTTCCAGCAACTGCAGTATTTTGCTTTTATCACCATTTACTGCTATTGGGATTGTAAGATCTAGGTCATAAATTTTAAAATAAAGAAACAAACTTTCACTTTTTTCTCCCCAAAACATACCAAGTACTTTGGAGAGATAAACAAGTAAGTTCAAGACATTGAACATCCCTTCTCAGTCTTATATCGTCACTGCTGTATAAAGTCACCAAGCATCCATGAAAAATAAAAAACAAAGCATGAATTGAAAAAAACCTTGTTTTCATGGCATACCATTGCCAAACACTATTGGATTAATGACTTTTTTTTCTTTACTGAAGAGCTGTTAACTAGTGAGGTGGAAATACAAGATGTGTGAAAATTAACTTACTGCTTGAGTTTCTCTGTAAAGATGTACTGAGTGAAATCCTTTACTGCAGGGGCAATGTAGAACTGCTCTTGTAGCTTGATTTCCTTTACAGCAATGTCTTCAACAGAATTGAAACGTAGAACATAGAATGGATGAGCAACTGGTCCAAACACTTCAAATACCTGTCAATTGAAGGAGGCAATCAAATCAAACTTGATATACCTTTGACAATTATAATCAAAGGAGTATACAAAGTACAAAAATAATGTAGACGAGTCATATGGGGACAGTTATTTAAAACATTCCAAACAACTTTTTATGGTTATTTTTCAATCAAACACAAAAATATTTGGTAAAAATTATTTAAAATCTATAAATCACCAAGAGAAACAAAACTCTACATCATGTCAATAAACTAAAACACTCACAACTTGTTTTTCTGAATCTCATGTGGAGTAGGCTTGAGCGGCTGAATGGGCTACTGCTGTCCCTATGTGCTTTATTGTAAAAATGAGTACTCTGACTACTGCATTTATTTTGAATGCTTCCTTGTTCATATTCTCAATTTCATCCACCAACAGTCAAGGTCCTTGGTGTTCCCTCCCATCAGCAGTCATGACCCCTGGTGTTCCTCTCTCATCAGCAGCAATAGTACTGAAGACGTGCTCCAGAACATGCTGTGCCCCTAGCCAAGCTGTTTCAGTACAGCTACAATACTGGCATTGACCCAGCAATGTGGAAAATTTCGCAGATATATCCTGTACACAAAAAGCAGGACAAATCCAACCCAGCCAATTACTGCCCCATCAGTCTACTCTCTATCATCAGTAAAGTGATGGATGGGGCATCAACAGTTCTATCAAGCAGTACATGCTTCGCAATAACTTGCTCAACTGAAGCTCAGTTTGGGTTCTGCCAGGGTCACTCAGCTTCTGACAGCATTACAGCCTTAGTTCAAACATGGACAAAAGAGCTGAGGTGAGAGTGACTGTCCTTGACACCAAGGCAGCATTTGACCGAGTGTGGCGTCAAAGAGCCCTAGCAAAACTGGAATCAATGGGAATCAGAGAAGGTTCTCCACTGATTGGAGTCATACCTAGCACAAAGGAAGATGGTTGTGGTTGTCGGAGGTCAATCATCTCAGTTCCAGAACATTACTACAGGAATTCCTCAGGGTAGTGTCCTTGGCCCAACCATCTTCAGCTGCTTCATCAATGACCTTCCTTCCATCATAAGGTCAGAAGTGGGGATATTCGCTGATGATTGCACAATATTCAGCACCATTCGCAACTCCTCAGATACTGAAGGAGTCCATGTCCAAATGCAGCAAGACCTGGACAATAACCAGGCTTGGGCTGACAAGTGGCAAGTAACATTCATGCCACACAAGTGCCAGGCAATGACCACCTCCAACAAGAGAGAATCTAACCATTGCCCCTTGATGTTCAATGGCATTGCCATCGCTTAATCACCCACTATCCTTGGGGTTACCATTGACCAGCAACTGAACTGGACTAGTCATAAATACTTTGGCTACAAGAGTAGGTCAGAGGCTAGGAATCCTGCAACAAGTAACTCGCCTCCTGACTCCCCAAAACCTCTCCACCATCTACATGGCACAGATCAGGAGTGTGATGGAATTGCCTGGATGAGTGCAGCTCCAACAACATTCGAGAACCTTGACACCATCCAGGGCAAAGCAGCCCACTTGATTGGCACCCCTTCATCAAACATTCACTCCCTCCACCACCGGCAAACAGTGGGCAAGCGCAGTGTGTACCATCTACAAGATGCACTGCAGAAACTCACCAAGGTTCCTTAGACAGCAGCTTCCAAACCCACGACTGCTACCATCTAGGACAAGGGCAGCAGATACATGGGAACACCACAACTGGAGGTTCCTCTCCAAGTTACACACCATCCTGACTTGGAAATATATCACTTCCTTCACTGTCACTGGGTCAAATCCCTCCCTAACAGCACTGCGGGTGTACCTACACCACATGGACTGCAGCGGTTCAAGAGGCAGCTCACCACCACCTTTTCATGGGCAATTAGGGATGGGCAATAAATGCTAACCTAGCCAGCAATGCTCACATCCCATAAATGAAGTTAAAAAAAGCCATGGCCACTGGGGTTGCTCTCCTATCAGCAGCCATGGCCACTGGGGTCCCTCTCCCATCAGCAGGCATGGCCACTGGGGTCCCTCTCCCATCAGCAGGCATGGCCACTGGGGTCCCTCTCCCATCAGCAGGCATGGCCACTGGGGTCCCTCTCCCATCAGCAGGCATGGCCACTGGGGTCCCTCTCCCATCAGCAGGCATGGCCACTGGGGTCCCTCTCCCATCAGCAGGCATGGCCACTGGGGTCCCTCTCCCATCAGCAGGCATGGCCACTGGGGTCCCTCTCCCATCAGCAGGCATGGCCACTGGGGTCCCTCTCCCATCAGCAGGCATGGCCACTGGGGTCCCTCTCCCATCAGCAGGCATGGCCACTGGGGTCCCTCTCCCATCAGCTGGCATGGCCACTGGGGTCCCTCTCCCATCAGCAGGCATGGCCACTGGGGTCCCTCTCCCATCAGCAGGCATGATCCCTGGGGTCCCTCTCCCATCAGCAGGCATGATCCCTGGGGTTCCTCTCCCATTAGCAGGCATGTAATCTTCTGGGAGAGGTGAAATACAAAATAAAAAACCCTAGGTCAATTTAGGGGACAACAAACTCTGGGAAATTCCTTTCTGACCAACTAAGGCGCTTGGCACTTACCGTTTGCATGCAACAACATCAAAAAGGAATTAGTCTAACTCCTTTCTGAGCGTTTGCACCATGAGCCCGCAACTTGTTCCACATGTGGATAGTCTAGTTCTATGCTTGCATAGCTGATACATATGACTCCTTATTTTCCTATCTACTTCAAATAGTCTGTCCACACAGACACATCTTATTCCTTCATAGTTTTAAATACTCCAATTAAATCGCCCCAAAGTCTACACTTTAATCCAGAGTAAAAAGATCCCATTCTCCAAGTCTATCACAGCAACTTAAATATTTTTGACTATCTGGGTCATTCCAGTGGCCCTCCTTTGAAGGTTTTCAGGGCCCTGTATTGCCCACAACGTGAGTGGACCTAAAGTGAACAACACTGCATTTCTCATGAGGCATAACCACGGTCTAGTACAAGAACACTAGCTCTTTTGGTTTTACCCTGGATTGTCTTCACTCTACAATGTAGTATTTGACCCATTGTATTCACTGAAATAAATGTGGATCGCACCCAACCACTTTGTTCAGTATCCTTTAATGCAGGATTCACATTAATTTCTCTGTAGGCCACACAGTGTAATATGTGATTGTCATCTACTGCATTCTTTACCAAATACTTCTCTCCCATCTCAGCTTGGAATAATGCTTCTCATGTAGCCACAATACTCAACAATGCTTCTCACCTACCTTACAATGCTTAGAAAAAATGCCTCTCAACCACCCTCTGTATTTGGCAACAAATTATCCATTTCCTGCACCCACTACATCCCGTTCTCTATTTTGACAGCCTCTCAGGCACCCAATGCACTCTATGTTGAATGATGATACTAACACACTATGATATTATTCAGTGCTGAATAAGTCTCTCACCTATTCATTATATTGAAATGCAAAAATGCCAGACTCTCACTTTGTCCTGCTATATTCAGTATTCTACAATGCTGGTCTCTTGCCCATCAAGCTATGTTTATTCAGTGCTGACTTCTGTCTTCCCTTCATACACCCACTGTCTTCAGTGCTGAATGATGCCCAATTATCATTTACCTCACTGTTTGAACATTGGATGATACTGTTATCCATTCCGCTACGCTCTGCACCGAGTATCTTATGGTAATCATCATACAGTGCTTGAGCAGTATGCAATCTGCATATAATGCAGGGGAGATGGTAGCACAGTGGCAATCTGACTGAACTGGTAATTCAGAGGCTCAAACCCCATTACAGCAGCTGGTGGAATTTCAATTTAATTAATAAATGTGGAATTGTAAGCTAGTCTCAGTAATGGTGACCATGAAACTATTAATTGTCCTAAAAACCCATCTGGTTCACTAATGCCCTTTAGGGAAGGAAATCTACTGTCCTTACCTGATCTGGTCAACATGTGACTCCAGACCAACAATAATGTGATTGACTCTAAACTGCCCTCTGAAATGGCCTAGCAAGCCACTCAATTCAAGGAGAATTAGGGACGGGTAACAAATGTTGGCTGTGGTGGCGTAGTGGTACTGTCACTGGACCGGTAAGCCAGAAACCCAGGGGGAACACTCTGGGAACCCAGGTTCGAATCCCACCACAACAGAGGATGGAATTTGAATCCAATAAAATTCTGGAATTAATTCTGTGAAACCATTGCCGATTGTCATTTAGGGCACCCAACCACTTTATTCAGTATCCTTTAATGCAGGATTCACATTAATTGAATGTCCTTACCTGGTCTGGCCTACATGAGACTCCAGACCCACAGCAATGTGGTTGACTCTTAAATGTCCTCTGAACAAGGGTAATTAGGATGGGCAATAACTGCTGGCCAAGCCAGTGACGCCCGCATCCCCCATGAACAAATAATTTTTAAAAATTAGCCACATGTGGCCACAGCTTCTAATTCTGGGAATAAACCACCATCTTGTTTGACAAAATGCAACTTCACTATTTGCACAACAAAACATAAATAAATGGAAATTAACGATTTACAATACAAATTCAGATAACCTAAGAGTTTCAGACAATTTAAGTCTCATCAATTGTTAAGAATTGTTCTTATACAATTACCTTCCCAACTGACGTGTTGTCCATTTTGAACAGGATAGTTTCCTCATTCACTGGTGGCATGTCCTTCAGTGATTCAACAATAACTGGAAAGATAGCATCAATAGTGCTTAGTTCTGATGCAGTTGGAAGAACTATAAATAGAGCATAAACTTGGAACATTGTGGTAGTAACATGAAGTAACAATAGATTTAATCACAAAACTACAGTAACATTACTTCATTCATCTTAAATTAAAACATGGAAATCAAGTGTAATATTTTGGTTTTGGGCCCAGATGCTGTGCTGTTAAGAAGTGCACACACCAACTGTGAGGTCGGAGATCACCCCAAAATTGGACCTCGTGCCTCATTAACATCTCGTGTAAGCATTCCCATTGCACCTTCACAGACAGATCACACATTTGAAGAGCATGAATGTCAGGCCACTTAGCACGAGGCTGTTGCTGGCGATACAAGTCCAGGGAGAAGGGTTGCAGTGGGCAATGGTGGGAGGTGGAAGCCGAAAGTGGTGACTGTGGAGTCGGGGAGAGCAGCCCTACTCCTCCTGGCTGCTCAAGGTTCTTGGAAAATTATGCATTGAAGTAACCTTACAACAGCCACCGACTGAAAGCAACAACTCAAGAATCCCAAAGTGGTAGGACCGAAAACTGCCCCATTCATAACTGCCCCGTTTCTGTGAGGGGGCCTAAAACAAAAGCTGAGTGCCTCATTCATGTCATTAAGAGATCTACAATTTTAAAGAACGCACAGGAAATGGGAACTGGAGATGTATGTATGTATGCAAGTCTTTGGTGGCAGGATAAGTTAGACTGTTAGAAAGGGATATGGGTTCCAGAATTTTTTTAAAAAGGAGTGAATCTTGTAAATGATAATGTTGGAAAGAAACTTGGGTGTGCTCATACAAGGAACGCAGAAAGTTAGCATGCAAGTACAGCAAGCAGTTGGGAAGACAAATGGCATGTTGGTCTTTATTGTAAGGGCAATGCCTCTATTTATGGAGCCCAAGATCCCGTATGCTTTGCTAACCATTCAATGTGCCCTGCCACCTTCAAAGATCATGCATCCCTAGGTCGCTCTTCCTGCACACACTAAAACTGCAACAAAGTCTACATTGCCTCTCACTACCCCATCTGCCCTTCTTGGCAAATGGTTAACAATTGCCTAAGTTTCAATCTTTGTGCTGAACCAACTGGGGCATTACAATTATCCCCAGTGGCCTTGGAAGGGGTAGGAGGATGAATTTAACCAAGGCTCTTGCTTGGCAGTAACCAATGACCTGTGTTAGAAAGTCGATGAAACAGGATCAGCTCTACAAATGAATAGTCTGCCTACACGAATAATCTAGGTTCACATATGGCGAACAAGCTTTGCACACTAGGAATACAGGAACAAGAATAGTCTGTTCAGCCCCTCGAGTATGTTCCACCATTCAATTAGATTGTGGCAGATGTGTACCCCAACTCCATAGAACCATAGAAAAGTTACAGCACAGAATGAGGCCATTTGGCCCATCTTGTCCATGCCAGCCCGAGGACACCCAGGTGCCCTTTCTAATGCCATCTTCCTGCGCCCGGCCCTTAGCCCTGCAGCTTACAGCACTTAAGGTGCAGATCCAGGTGCTTTTTAAAAGAGTTTCAAGTTTCTGCCTCTACCACCAACTTGGGCAGCGAATTCCAGACATCCACTACCCTCTGCGTAAAAAAGTTCTTCCTCATGTACCCCCTACACCTTCTGCCACTTATCTTGAATCTATGTCTCCTGGTACTAGAATTCTCCATCAAGGGAAACAATTTTATCCTGTCCACTCTATCTATTCCCCTCATAATTTTGTACACTTCAATCAAGTCACCTCTCAGCCTGCTTTGTTCTAAGGAAAATAACCCCAACCCATCCAATCTCTCCTTGTAGCTACACTTTTCTAACCCTGGCAACATTCCTGTAAACCTCCTCTGCACTCTCTCCAGAGCTATTACGTCCTTCCTGTAATGTGGTGACCAGAACTGCATACAATACTCCAGTTGTGGCCTCACCAGTGTTTTATACAATCCCAACATTATATCCTTACTTTTATATTCTATACCTCTGCCAATGAAGGAGAGCATTCCATATGCCTTCTTTACAACCTTGTCTACTTGAACTGCTGCCCTCAGGGACCTGTGTACTTGTACGCCAAGATCTCTCACTTCATCTACCCCTCTTAGTATATTCCCATTTATTGTGTAATCCCTGTAATTGTTTGACCTCCCTAAATGTATTACCTCACACTTCTTGCCTTGGTTCCTGCCTAACAAAATTTTTATCAATCACTGTTTTACATTTTTCAACTGGCCTAGCCTCACCGGTTTTTTGGGGGAAAGAGCGTTCCAGATTGATACCACTGGCTGTTTCAGAAATTCAAACCGGGCAGATAATCGTTTTGCAGAAATATCGAGTGTAGTAAATTTCTCTCAAGCAGACAGATTGCACTGCATCTTCCTTGATCAATAGGGTGCTGGTAATGTAACTGGACTGGCAATCCATACAGCACGAGTTCAAACCCCACTATGATTGAAAATATGAATTCAGCTAATATAATTCTGGAAATAAAAAGCTGGTTTCAGAAAAAAATAATAACCATAAAAAACTCACTCATGTCCTTTAGAGAAGGAAACCTGCTGCCCTTCCCTGATCTGGCTTATGTGACTCCAGTTCCACTTAACTGCCCTCGCAAGCCACTCAGTTGTATCAAACACCCTTATAAGAAATCATCAAATGAACTTCAGTAGTTTATGACCACTTTCTTAAGACAGCTGGGGATGGCAGTAGATGTCAGTCTTGCAAGTGACACCCATCCACATCCCGAGAATGAATAAAAAAAGCATATTCAACCTCAATCTTATGCAGTCATCCAAACAGAAATCTGCGACAAACTTGTTACAAATGTAAATTAACTGAGCAAGCTGCTCTTCATGTAGCTTGATAACAATATAGAACAAGTTAATACTCAACTTTTCTCTATACTCATTTAAATATTTTTCAGGATTACCACAAAATCTTGGTTCATTTGCAATTTCTTAGATCAAAAATGATTGCTTTAATTTTGATCTTAATATTTTTAGTTCCCTTCTATCACTTCCAATGTATTTCATAAGACCATAAGAAATAGGAGCAGAAATTTGGCCATTCGGCCCATCGAGTCTGCTCCGCCGTTCAATCATGGCTGATAAGTTTCTCAACGCCATTCTCTTGCCTTCTCCCCATAACCTTTGATCCCCTTACCAATCAAGAACCTATCTACCTTGGTCTTAAATACACTCAATGACCTGGCCTCCACAGCCTTCTTTGGCAATGAATTCTATAGATTCACCATTCTCTGGCTAAAGAAGTTTCTCCTCATCTCTGTTCTAAAAGGTCTTCCCTTTACTCTGAGGCTGTGCCCTCGGGTCCTAGTCTCTCCTACTAATGGAAACATCTTCCCCACGTCCACTCTATCCAGGCCTTTCAATATTCTGTAAGTTTCAATCAGATCCCCCCCTCATCCTTCTAAACTCCATGAGTATAGACCCAGGGTCCTCAAACGTTCCTTATATGTTAAGCCTTCATTCCTGGGATCATTCTCGTGAACCTCCTCTGGACCCTCTCCAGGGCCAGCACATCCTTCCTGAGATATGGGGCCCAAACTTGCTCACAATATTCTAAATGTGGTCTGACCAGAGCCTTATAAAGCCTCAGCAGCACATCCCTGCTTTTATATTCTAGTCCTCTCGAAATAAATGCCAACATTGCATTTGCCTTCCTAACTACCGATTCAACCTGCAAGTTAACCTTAAGAGAATCCTGGACTAGGACTCCCAAGTCCCTTTGCACTCCAGATTTCTGAATTCCCTCCCCATTTAGAAAATAGTCTATGCCTTTATTCTTCCTACCAAAGTGCATGACCTCAGACTTCCCCACGTTGTATTCCATCTGCCACTTCTTTGCCCATTCTCCTAACCTGTCCAAATCCTTCTGCTGCCTCCCCGCCTCCTCAATACAACCTGTCCCTCCACCTATCTTTGTATCATCTGCAAACTTAGCCAGGATGCCCCCAGTTCCTTCATCTAGATCATTAATGTATAAAGTGAAAAGTTGTGGTCCCAACACTGACCCCTGCGGAATTCCACTAGTCACCGGCCGCCATCCTGAGAAGGACCCCCTTATCCCCACTCTCTGCCTCCTGCCAGACAGCCAATCTTCTATCCATGCTAGTACCTTGCCTCTAACACCATGGGCTCTTATCTTACTGAGCAGCCTCCTGTGCGGCACCTTGTCAAAGGCCTTCTGGAAGTCCAAGTAGATAACATCCATTGGCTCTCCTTTGTCTAGCCTACTCGTTACCTCCTCAAAGAATTCTAACAGATTTATCAGGCATGACCTCCCCTTGATGAAACCATGCTGACTTTGCCCGATTTTACCATGCACTTCCAAGCGTTCTGAAATCTCATCCTTAATAATGGACTTTAAAATCTTACCAATGACCGAGGTCAGGCTAATCGGCCTGTAATTTCCCGTCTTTTGCCTCAATCCCTTCTTAAACAGGGGGGTTACATTAGTGGTTTTCCAGTCCTCTGGCACCCTCCCTGGCTCCAGTGATTCCTGAATGATCGCCACTAACACCTCCACTATCTCTTCAGCTATCTCCTTCAGAACTCTGGGGTGTAATCCATCTGGTCCAGGTGATTTATCCACCTTCAGACATTTCAGTTTTCCTAGCACCTTCTCCTTGGTAATGGCCACCATACTCACCTCTGCCCCCCGACTCTCTTGAACTTTGGGGATGTCACTCGTGTCTTCCACCGTGAAGACTGATGCAAAGTACCTATTCAGCTCCTCCACCATTTCTTTGTTCCCCACTACTACTTCTCCAGTGTCATTTTACAGCGGCCCAATGTCCACTTTTGCCTCTCTCTTACCCTTTATATATCTAAAAAAACTCTTGCAATCTTCTTTTATATTACTGGCTAGTTTACCCTCATGTTTAATTTTCTCCCTCCTTATTTCTTTTTTAGTTGTCCTCTGTTGGTCTTTGTAGGCTTCCCAATCCCCTGGTTTCCCACTGCTCTTCGCCGCATTGTATGCTTTCTCTTTAGCTTTTATGCTGTCCTTGCCTTCCCTTGTCAGCCACGGTTGCCTCGTCCTCCCTTTAGTATGCTTCTTCTGCCTAGGGATGAATTTTTGCCGTGTCTCCCAAATTACTCCCAGAAACTCCTGCCATTGCTGTTCCACTGTCTTTCCTGCTAGGCTCATCTCCCAGTCAATTCTGGCCAGCTCCTCCCTCATGCCTCTGTAGTTGCCTTTATTCAACTGTAATACCGTTACATCTGATTCCAGCTTTTTCCTCTCAAATTGCAGGGTAACTTCTATCATATTATGGTCACTTCCTCCTAAGGGTTCCTTCACCTTAAGCTCCTTTATCAAATCTGCCTCATTACACATCACTAAATCTAGAATTGCCTGTTCCCTAGTGGGCTCCACCACAAGCTGCTCCAAAAAGCCATCTCGTAGACATTCCACAAATTCCTTTTCTTGGGATCCACTACCAACCTGATTTTCTCAGTCTACCTGCATATTGAAATCCCCCATGATCACTGTAACCTTGCCTTTCTTACACACCTTTTCTATCTCCTGGTGTATCTTGTGCCCCACATCCTGACTACTGTTCGGAGGCCTGTACATAACTTCCATTATGGTTTTTTTTACCTTTCATTCAATATATTTTGTTTGCCCATTTTAATTCATTTAATTTATGAAAATTGCTATGTAAGTTAATCTCCATTTTTAATGGCCATATTTATTACTGGTGCAATATTTTTAAGTGTGGTAATTTACAAGAAAAAAGAAATGTATGTCCAAACTTATTGGAATAATATTTATTTTGAAAGCTATGCAAAGAAAACTTAGTGCAGGATTATATAGGCAAACAGAAGTTCTGGATCTGGGACATACTGTCACTTATTAAAATATGTAGACTCAGTACTAATTACAAATAATCATTAAAAATAATCTCAGCAGTAACTAACTTTAGTTTGTGTGTCCTGGACATTACATTGACTAGTATTTGTAAGGAAATGAAAAATATTCAACTGTATGTGGCAATGATTCCCTGTATTCAAAGGTATGCAGTATTAAATTCTGGACCATCAATAAACTATTCACTTAATCATTCCTATTAGATGTATGGAAGCACTCACTGTTATTTAGCATCCTTTGCACCACAGTTCTTCAACCTAGAAGACTGTGGAATATCATTGTAAGAGTGAAGACTGGCTATGAACTTCGGCAAATCACAATTGTACTGTAGCCTTAATAGATTCATCTTTTGTACAGAGGTTGACTGCTGCATGATCTGGCAATTCATACTGCACTTCACAAATGAAGGGAAATCTCAGAGCTTATATTACACAAGGGCGAGGGCTCAATATTCTAGCAGTACAGTGAAGCAGAACACAGTCAAGATTGCACCATAAACGGAATGGGAAGTTGAGAATTAAGCGAGGGTGGGAATTCAGCGCACAGGGTGAAGGAGGTGCTTCTTTTTGCCTTTGATACTCGTGGTTTGTGTAAGGTTGAGGCAGTAAACTTTTCAAATTGTGTTCAGTGTTTTAACAATACAAGTTAGTGTGCAAAGCAAAATCAAAACAGACTAAAATTATCTATAAATGAATGTAAATCAAGATATGGTAGTGAGGGTTGAACATCTGGATTGCAGTATGTGGGAATTCATGGATAATGAGATTGTTCCAAGCAAATATCTCCAGTAGATATCTCCATCTCCAGTCTGTCTGGCTTGCAAGTCAATGAATTTGGTGCAAGTTGGGGACACATGGAACACATAAGTGAGGAGTATCTGGTCAGACCTCAGTCGCACCTTGTAGAGAGATGCAGAATCAGAATGGGGTTGATGTGACCGACAGTGAACAGAGTAAGGGAAACCTAGCTGAAACAAAGGAGGAGTATTTGCAGAAATTCAACAGGTATAATGTATTTGCTACATGTGAGGCAAAACAGGAAGACTGCGGAAAGGACAGCCACCTTTGAACAGAAAGCTGTTCAAATGGAGGAGTAGCAGGAGCGTAATATGATAGTTATACAGGCTATGATAATTAGGGGGAATGGACAGCATCCTTTGGAAGCAGGATCAAGAGTCCTAAATGTGGCCAACTTAATGAAAGACATCTCAAATGAACTTGAAAAAATATTGGAGAAGAAAGTGGATGATCCAATCATTGTGTCCATGGTGAGACCAACAAAATAGGAAAAGGTAGGCAAGAGTTTCTGTTTAAAGGGTACCAGGAGCAAGGAGCCAAGTTTTCTTTTAAAAGTAGGATCTCCTCAAGGGTTATCATCTCAGGATTATTATCCAAGTCACATACATATTGACATATGGATAAGCAGGTTATGGAGTTGAACACATGATTGAAGGAGTGATGTGGGAAAGGAGGATTCCACTTCATGGACACTCATACCAGTAGTGGGATAGGAAGGAACTGTACCATTAGGACAGGCTCCACCTGAACCAGGATGCAGGGACTAGGGTCCTAGTAGAAAGGATGAATAGGACAGCCACAAGGGGTTTAAGCTAGTAAATAGGGGAGTGTGGGAACTCAAACCAAAAAGGAGAGAGCAGAGGAATATTGGAAGTTGTGCTATAGGCTCTACAACGAAAGAGGAAACTAAAAAATGTAAAGTAATTAAATCAGGAAAGAGAAATAAGAAAATGAGACACAGACATCATTAGTGCAGAAAGGCAGTATAAAGCCATGTGGCCCAAATAAGCCTCTTTATACAAACACATGGAGTATAAGAAGCAAATTGAATGAATTAAACGAATGAGGTGAAGTGAGAGTGACTGCCCTTGGCATCAAGCCAGCATTTGACCGAGTGTGGCATCAGGGAGCCCTAGCAAAACTGGAGTCAATGGGAATCAAGGGCAAAACTGCCCGCTGGTCGGAGTCATACCAAGCACAAAGGAAGATGGTTGTGGTTGTTGGAGGTCAATCATCTCAGTTCCAGGACATCACTACAGGAGTTCCTCAGGGTAGTGTCCTCAGCCCAACTGTCTTCAGCTGCTTCATCAATGACCTTCCTCCATTATAAGGTCAGAAGTGGGGATATTTGCTGATTGCTCAATGTTCAGCACCATTCATGACTCATCAGATACTGAAGCAGTCCATGTCCAAATGCAGCAAGACCTGGACAATAGCTAGGCTTGAGCGGAAACATGCAAGTAACATTTGCGCCACACATTGGGCCAAGCAATGATTATCTCCAACAACAGAGAATCTAACCACCACGCCTTGACATTCAATGGCATTACCATCACTGAATCCCCCACTATCAACATCCTGGAGGGCTATCATTGACCAAAAACTGAACTGGACTAGCCATATAAATATTGTGGCTACAAAAACAGGTCAGAGGCTAGAAATCCTGTGATGAGTAACTCATCACCTGACTCCCCAAAGCCTGTCCACTATCTACAAGGCACAGGTCAGGAGTGTGAAGGAATACTCTCCACTTGAGTGCAGCTCCAACAACACTCAAGAAGCTTGACACCATCCAGGACAAAGCGGCTCGCTTGATTGGCACCTCATCCACAAACATTCACCCCCTCCATCACCGACGCACAGCAGCAGCAGTGAGCACCATCTACAAGAGGCACTGCAGGAACTCACCAAGGCTCCTTAGGCAGCACCTTCCAAACCCACGACCACTACCATCTATAAGGACAAGTGTAGCAGATACATAGGAACACCACCTGGAAGTTCCCCTCCAAGCACTCACCATCCTGGACTTGGAACTACATCGCTGTTCCTTCACTGTTGCTGGGTCAAAATCCTGGAACTCCCTTCCTCACAGCACTACAGGTGTGCCTACACCACATGGACTGCAGTGGTTCAAGGTGGCAGCTTGCCATCACCTTCTCAAGGGCAATTATGGATGGGCATAAATGCTGGCCTAAGCAGTGATGTCCACATCCCGTGAATGAATTAAAAAAAAACACAAATTCAACTCAGGGGTTATGATGTGGTAGCCATTACTGAGACACAGCTGTAAGATAGTCAGGGCTGGAAACGGAATATTTCACATTTTAAAGATATACAGGAAGTCGTTTGGTAGTACAGAACTTGAGTATTGCAGAAAAAAGACATTTTGTCAAAGCCTATCATCTTGCACTCAGGACAATTGCAAGAATACCAATGTCAAGAGAAGGAAAAATTTATACTGCATGAGTGTAAAGAGCAAGGGATTCTTCAAGTGTAAAGAGCAGGGACGCTAGAGTAATTAATAAATTAAATTAAAAGTAATTCAAATTTGGTCTGTGATCAGGGACAGGAGGGTGTGACTGCAGCTGAGGCAGGTATTGGACCCAGGTGGTAGTGTTCGAGGAGCCTCAGCCTCTGCAACTGTCCAACACTTACAAGATTCTTGCAAGCTGTGCGGATGAGAGGAGAGGCTGCAGGGAGGTTGAGCAAATTGAACACGGTACCGTGGTACAGGAAGCCATTCAAGTGGGGGGAGGAAATAGTGATGTAGTAGTGATACGGGACAGTACAATTATGGGTATAGATACTGTTCTTTGCAGCCGGTAGCGTGAGTCCCGAAGGCTGTATTGCCTGGCTGGTGCGAGGGTTAAGGTCATCTCCTCAGGACTGGAGAGGAACTTGGAGTGGGAGGGGAGGGCTCCAGTCGTCGTTGTCCATGTTGGTACCAATGGCACTGATAGGATTAGAAAGGAGGTTCTGCTGAAATAATTTGAACAGTTAGGAGCTAAATTAAAAAGCAGAACCTCCAAGGTAATAATCTCAGCCATGGGCAAACTGGCATAGGGTAAATAAAGTCAAGGAGTTAAATGCATGGCTCAAAGATTGGCGTGGCAGGAATGGGTTTCAGTTCATGGGGCACTGGCACCAGTACTGGGGTAGAAGGGTGCTGTTCCAGTGGGACAGGCTTCACTTGAACTGTGCAGGGACCAGTGTCCTGGCGAATCAAATAACTAAGGCTGTAGAGAGGGCTTTAAGCTAAATAGAGTGGGGGAGGGTTCTGGAGAGGAGATACATAGGCTTACAAAGCAAATGGGTATGCCAGCATTGCAGGGCAGCTATTTATTTAATGATACCCAGAGTGTGACAGGAAGGGACAGAGTGTACAAACATTAAAAAAAAAGCAGAAAATAGGGTCAAAGGGGAGAAAACGTAAAAAGGCAAAATTAATGGCTATTTAAATGCACGTAGTATTCGGAACAAAATAAATGAATTAATGGCATAAATAGAGGTTAATGGGTATGATCTTATTGTCATACAGAGAAATGGTTACAAGGAGATCAAAGCTGGGAACTAAATATTCAAGGGTATGTGACTTTCTGAAAGGACAGGCAGGAGAGAAGTTTTGTTAGTACGGGATGTAATAAGTATGATAGCAAGAAATGATCTTGGACCGGAAGAAATAGAATCCATATGGGCAGAGGTAAGAAATAACAAGGGGAAGAAGACACTGGTGGGAGTCGTCCATAGGCCCTCTAACAGTAGCTATACTGTAGGACAAAGAATAAAATCAGGGGATAATGAGGGCATGTAAAAAAGGCAGTACATTAATCATGGGTGACTTTAATCTTCACGCAGATTGGGAAAACCAAATTGGTAGAGGTAGCCACAAGTAAGAAATCATACAGTATATTCGGGATAGTTTGCTAGGACGATATGCTGTGGATCCAACCAGGGATCAGGCTATTTTGGATCTGAAAATGTGTAATGAGGCAGGTTTAATAAATAATCTCAAAGTAAAAGATCCCCCAGGAAACAGTGGCCATAGCATGGTAGAATTTAGCATTCAGTTTGAGAGTGAGAAACTTGGGTCGGAAACAACTGTGCTAAACTTAAATAAGGGTAATTACAATGGAATGAGGACAGGGTTGGCTGTAGTTGTCTAAGAAAGGAGTTTAGCAGAAAAGACGGTTATGAACAAGAAAATAGTTCATGACTCACAAGATAGATATATCCCAGTGTGGAAGGAAGATTCTAGGAAGGGGATAAACCAACCATGGTTAACCAAGGAAGTTAAGGATAGTATGTGCCAAAGATTAGTGGTAAGCTAGAGGATTGGGGAAGTTTTAAAAACGAACAAAAGGAGGCCAAAAATAAAAAAAAAGGGAGGAAATAAACTTTTGAGGGTAAACTAGCAAGTAATATAAAACGGACAGTAAGAGCTTCTTTAAATATATAAAAAGGAAGAGAGGGTGCCAAAGTGAGCATAGGCCCCTTAGAGAATGAAGCTGAGGAAATAATAATGGGGAACCAGGAAATGGCAGAGGAGTTGAATAAATATTCTGCATCAGTCTTCACAGCAGAAGACACGAATAGCATTCCAAAAATACTAAATAATCAAGGGGCAAGGGTTGGGGGGGTGGGGAGGAAGGAAGTAAAGGAAGTAAATACAATAACTATCACAAGAGAAAAAAGTGCTAGGGAAAAGAATGGGGCTAAAGGCCGATAGGTCCCCTGGACCTGATGGGTTGCATCCTTGGATATTAAAGGAAGTAGCTACACAAATAACGGATGCACTGTCCCAGAGGATTGGAAAACAGTCAACGTAACACTCTTATTCAAAAAGGGAAGGCGACAAAAACCAGCTAACTATAGGCCAGTCACCTTAACATCTGTCATTGGGAAAATGTTAAGAGTCTTTTATAAAGGATGCAATAGCAGAACATTTAGAAATACATAATATAATCAAGCAGTCAGCATGGTTTCATGAAGGGGAAATTGTGCCTGACACAAATTTATTAGAATTCTTTGAGGAGGTAACAAGCAAGATAGATGAAGGGGAACCAGTAAATGTAATATATTTGGATTTCCAAAGGCATATGATAAGGTACTACACATAAAGCTACGTAGTAAGATAAGAGCTCATGCTGTTGGGGGTACTATATTAGCATTGATAGAGGATTGGCTAACTAACAGAAGAGTTGGGATAAGGGGAGCATTTTCAGGATGGCAACCTGTAACTAGTGGGGTGCCACAGGGATCAGTGCTGGGGCCACAATTATTTACAACATATACTGATGACTTGGGTGAGGGAGGTGAATGTACTATTGCCAAGTTTGCGGTGAAGCAAAAGTAAGTGGGAAAGTGGTGAGGATGACACAGAGTCTACAGAGGGATTTAGGCAGGTTAAGTGGGCAAAAACATGGCAAATGGAATATAATGTGTAAAAATGTGAGGTTATGCATTTTGGCAGGGATAATAGAGCTGAATATTATTTACATGGAGAAAGACTGCAGAAAGCTGCAACACAGAGTGGTTTGGGGCTCCTTGTGCATGAATCGCAAAGCACTGACATACAAGTTCAGCAGGTAATAGGGAGGGCAAATGGAATGCTGGCCTTATTTCAAAGGGAATGGAGTATAAAAATAGGGAAAATTTGCTAAAACTATACAAGGTACTAGTTAGACCACACATAGAATACTGTGAACAGTTTTGGTCTCCTTATCTAAGGAAAGATATACTGGCATTGAAGGCAGTCCAGAGAAGGTTCACTAGGTTGATCCTGGGTATGGAGGGATTTTCTTATGAGGAACGGTTGAGTAGGTTGGGCCTGTAAGCACTGGAGTTTAGAAGAATGAGGGACGACCTTATTGAAACATATAAGATTCTTACAGAGCTTTACAGGGTAGATGCTGAGGGGTTGCTTCCCCTTGTGGGGAAGTCTAGGACCAGAGGGCACAGTCTCAGAGTAAGGAATCGCCCATTTAAGACAGAGATGAGGAGGAATGTTTTCTCTCAGAGGGTGGTGAATCTGTGGAATTCTTTACCACAGACGGCTATAGAGGCTGGGTTGTTCAGTATATTCAAGGCTGATATACACAGATTTTTAATCAGTAAGGAAATCAAGGGTTGTGGGGAAAAGGTAGGAAAGTGGACTTGAGGATTATCAAATCAGCCATGATCTCATTTAAATGGCGGAGTGGACTCGATGGGCCGAATGGCCTACTTCTGCTCCTATGTCTTTTGAAGAATAGAGTGCTGATTGGTTGGCAAGTGGACTCTGATTAGTAGAGGCATTGCCATGGAGAATGCACCAGTTAATGGTGACTGACAGTTAACTGCCACGCATTGTTTGGAATTTAAACCAGGCAGCTTGTCTCTGATTGATCAAGGCATTGCCCTGAGGAAAAAACCAGCAAATGGCTATCACTCATTTTGTTTAGCTGAAACAGGCGCAATGTGTGTACATGTTCTTTCTGTCTGCTAAGAACAGGGCCCTGTGTATTAATATATGTAGCTTCCAGTACACACAAATGTGCCACACTGCGAGCCCAACTGAAAATCTTAAATTGTTTGTCAGCGTAATTCATAGCACACTGAGGATTATTTAGCAAATGTTTTCAACAGCAGAATCACATCTGATGTTGAACACTGTTTTGAGTTTTGTAAGCAGGGCTGGTTGGGTACAGTCTGTAGCGTGCCCGTTGTGAACAGTGGCTGGGACATTCTGTTTGATATGATGCGCCAGCCTTTGGGACATACGGCCTACATACCTATCATCACACTGGCACTGAAATTCATATACCATATTACTCATTTGTGTGATAGGCAAAATGTCTTTTTGGCTTGACGGTCGCATCCTATTAGTGGCAAATGCCACTCGTATTGTTACTGCATAGCAGCAGCGTGAAACAGCTAGCTTCACCTGTTGCTCAAATTTTTGAGATACCTTACCCTTCCAAGGTAATCGGAAGTAGACTGGGCACTTTTCAGGGCCGAAAGTGACAGCTTTAACGGGCTCCATCCTGCGCTCAAATTCACCTTTGAAATGGAGCAATCACATTAACTCACTTTCTGTGACATACTAGTTGAGAAATCTGCCAGGGGGTTCTTTACCACGGTCTATTGCAAGCCTACCTTCACTGGTCAATATACTCTCGGGAATCTTAGAGTTCCACGTACTATAAAATTGACCTTATCGGCAATCTCGTAAATAGGGCCCCAAGCCATTTGCTCACCATGCAAGGTTGATGCTGAAATAGTGCACATCAAACACATAGTGCAGGATAATGGCTACCCTGATCAGATCATTTCATGCTGTATATCTCACAAGCTTATTAACCGGCCTCAGGCCGTCACTTTTGGCCCTGAAAAGTGCCCAGTCTACCTCAGATTACCCTGGAAGGGCAAGGTATCTCAAAACTTTGAGCAACAGGTGAAGCTAGCTGTTTCACGCTGCTGCTATACAGTCGTGACACTCAAGGTGTTCGCCACTAACAGGATGCTGCCGTCAAGCCAAAAGGACGTTCTGCCTATCACACGAATGAGTAATGTGATGTGTGAATTTCAGTGCCAGATGTTAGGTATGTAGGCGTACATCCCAAAGACTGGCAGATCATACCAAACAGCACGTCCCTCCCACTGTTCGCAACAGGGCAAGGTACGGACCGTACCCAACCAGCTCGTGCTTGCAAAACTCAGTGTCCAACATTAGATGTGATTCCACTATTGGATAACATTTGCTAAATAATCCTCAATGTGCTAAGAATTACGCTGACAATCAATTTAAGATCATCTGTCGGGCTCGCAACATGGCACATTTGCGTGTACTGGAAGCTACATAATAATACACAGGGCCCTGTTCTTTGAGGACAAAGAACATGTGCACACATTGTGCCTGTTTCAGCTAAACAAAGTAAGTATTAGCCACTAGCTGGCTCTTCCCTCAGGGCAATGCCTTGATCAATCAGGGCCAAACTGCCTGGTTTAAATTTGAAACAATGCTTGGCAGTTAACTGTCAGTCACCGTTAACTGTTGCATTCTCCATGGCAATGTCTTCACCAGAGTCCACTTGCCAACAAATCAGCACTCTCTTCTCATACAGTATAATGTTCTTGCTTCCCCTGACATTGGTAGTCTCGCGATTGTCCTGATGAGTGTAAGACAAAAAGCTTTAACAAAATGTCTTTTTCAGCAATATCTACAGGAAGCATAGAGGGGGAGGAATAGATGCAATGATTAAGTGTAGTATTACTGCTATGATGAGAGTATATAAGGAGAGGTAGGCAGGCAGTGGAGAATGTGTGTAGAATTAAGAAATTGAAGAGGAATTATGACTGTAGGGGGTTAGCCATTTGGTAGTACAGAACTTGAGTATTGCCAAAAAAGAAAAGATTTTTTGATGAAGCTTTTCATCTTGCACTCATCAGGACAATTTGTAAGAAAATACCAACGTCAGGGGAAAGAACTGTATGAGAAGAGTGCTGACTGGTTGGCAAGTGGAGTCTGACTGATAGAGGCGTTGCCATGGAGAATGCACCTGTTGATGGTGACCAACAGTTAACTGCAAAATATTGTTTGAAATTTAAAAGCGGGCAGCTTGACTGATTGGTCAAGGCATTGTCCTGAGGAATGAGTCAACAAATGGCTGGCACTTATTTTGTTTAGTTGAAAGAGGTGCAATGTGTGTATGTTCTGTCTACGAGAATAGGGCATTAGATTGGAAAATTGGACATCATTCCACTATTTAAGAAAGATGAGGGGGAAACAATTGCTGGAGTCTATAATGAAGGATAAAGCCAATAAATACCTTGAAATTTTCCAGCTGATCAGAGGTGATCAGATGATGGTTTTGTAAAGGGTTGGTCAGGCCTTGAAAAAATGATTGAGATTCTAGAAGAGGTGACTAAAATGGTGGAATGGGGAACGTCTATGAATGTTATTTATATGGACTTCCAGAATGCACTTGATAAGTTCCTCATAACAGACCGTTAGTTAAAGTTAAGGCTATGTACTTGAAGGAAATTTTTGACCTGGTTAGAAAATTAGCTGAGCAGCAGGCGACAGAGGATAGGGATAATGGACAGCTACCCTAACTAGTAGGATGTAACTAGTGGGATCCCACAGGAACCTGTATTGGGCCCTCAACCAGGTACCTTATTTATTATCAACTTACATGGTGGGATAAAGAGTCACATATCCAAGTTTTTTGTTCGTGACACAAAGGTAAATGGTATTTTAAGCAGTGTAGATGGAAGCATAAAATTGCAAAAAGATATCCAAGATTACATGAATGGACAAAACTTTGGCAAATTGATTTAAATGTAGCAAGTGGGAGGCCATCCACTTAGGACTTAAGGATTGAACAGGGTACATTCTAAATGATGAAAAGCTAGAAACATTGGAGACCCAAATAACTTCAGGATCTAAGTAAATAGATCATTAAAATGTCAAGGGCAGGTGCAGAAAATAATCAAATAAGCTGATAGAGTGCTCCCCTTTATATCTAAGGGCTGGAATATAAGAGGGTAGAAGTTACCTAACAGCTATACAAATCCTTGGTTAGTCCACACCTAGGCTACTGTATTCAGTGCTGGGCACTACATCTTAGAAAGAATATATTGACCTTAGAGAAGAGCAATATAGATTTTCCAGAATGGTACCTGGATTCCGAAAGTTTAGTTCAGAGAGGTTACACAACTCGATTGTACTCCCTAGAATTTAGACGGTTGACTGGTGCTTTGACCAAAGTTCTCAAGATATTAAAGGGAACAGTCAGGGGAGATACAGAGAAATTAACTGTTGGTTCCATAGTTTAAGATTGGGGGCAGTCTAAACATTAGATGAGTGAAATTAGGAAACACTTTCAGCAAAGCGTAGAAGTTTGGAACTCTCTTCCACAAACAGTTGATGGCCGGTGGATTGTTAATTTTAATTGATAGAGTTTTATGAACCAAAGGTATCAAGGAGTGCCACAACTCATTGGGGGTAGTGCGCTGTAATATTAAGCCCCACTGTTTCCCGCACCACGGCAAATGTGAAAATGTTTGATCAAACCACCAGATTGCCCCAATTCTACCTAACTGTTTAACTTGGGTTAACAGAATATGAGCACCAGGTTTGTAAATTTAAGTAAATAACTGTTTATTGAACAAATTGTCATTAACCAATGGTAAAAGAAAGAAATCCAAACTGCTAATTTCTAACACTATAACTTAAACTCTACCCACTTCTTAAATCCCTATACACACATACAAATCACATAAGACACACAAAAGCATGGATTTTAAGGGTGGGATAAAACAGTTTAATAGCACCAATTTTTCATGACACAAGGTGGTCTTCCAGCACTTTCAGTATTTAGTTCACTGGTTGAGCACTTGCCTTTCAATGCCTTTAACAATGATTTTTTTCCCCTTTTGCCTCATGAAAGGGGTTTTCAGAGAGAGAAAGAGAGCAGGTTATAGAGATATGAGAAGAAAAAGCCAGCTAGCTTTTATTGTGGAATTACTGGATTCTTCCACACACAGGAGAAAGAGATTTTCAGTCCTGTTCCTTTCAGACTAGAAGCTATTCTGCTGCACTAGCTTCACACAAAACCTGGTCACCTGGTCAGGAGCCAATTAAAACGCTGTTGCCAGGTAGCTCCCTTGGTCCAGGACTCCTTTCCGGCACCATCCTGTCTTTCATGGCACACTCTGTTCCAGGACTGCACAACATTGTATTCATCTCTCATCCTGCTCCAGTGGACATGTCTTTCAACCTGCAGCCATTGTAATTTTAATCCATAATCCAACAGAAAATAAAAAGGTATGTTCCTTACAGAAGCATGAGACCAAGGCAGGTATATTGGGTTAGATCATGGACCAGCCATGACCTCATGGATGATGGAACACATTCAAGGGGTTAAATGGTATCCTTCTGTTCCTGCATTTTACTCTTCATCTCGAGCTTGGATTGATATTTGAATACAATCACACTAGAATTATAGGAACATATGACAGATCTGATGGCAAAATATTTAACCCCATGCAAATAACCCTGCTGTTTGGGCTCAAGTACAGTGCCAGTGAGTGTTACTTTGATCTTGACAGCATCTCTACTTTACTCCTTATCCAACCTGGAACCTCTTTATTTAAGAATATTTTTAAAAGAGACACGTGAAGAAGAGTATTTTGATATAGAATAGCAAATTCACTTCAGAAAAGTACATTTATTTTTGTTAATGATATAGGGTTCTGGAAATGTTAAAAAAAATCTTGAAAATGTTTAATGCAATTCAGAGGAATCAGGCTTATTTTCAGCCAGAAGAAATTCTGCCAAACTAATCTGCTCTAAGATCTGCAATAAAAACAAAAGCTGCTGCCACAGATGTGGCCTGACCTGCAGAGTATTTCCATTATTTTTTGCTTTTATTTCAGATTTCCAGCATCTGCCGTATTTTACTTTTATTGTAAGATCTATTTATTGAGGGTAATTTTGCGATGGGGCGGGGTCGGGGTATGAATGATTTCAAGATACTGGATTTTCTTTCAGCAAAACACACAAATCCACATGATTAAAACTGATCATCCCACCGACAATATACTCCTGCGCAGGTTTTAAAAGCAGATGTGGGAAGGTTACATTTACTGTGTAGGTTCAGAAGAACAGGTCAGTGTTAATCAGGCAAGATAAATATCTGTTAAAATCTATGAAAGTTATCACAAAGATGCCAATAAAGTCTGTCACCTAAGATGTTTTGCATTCTGTAGATACAACCAGGTTTTATTAATCTGAACATAGAGCTAATTAACTTGCTAATTTTGTATTCTAACAAAAACAAACAAACTGCTCCTTTATAGCCTTACAATATTCACCTTGAATTCTTGCTTTTGGAAAACTCCACACCTTTTGAACTACATTTATACAATACACTGCCTTCATATTCAAATCCCTATCAGCTGCTAACTCATTTTCAGGGGTATAAAGAGTTAATTCTATGCATCAACATTGTAGTGGAGAAATATCACTTTAAAAAGGTCCAGAGCAAAATGAATCATTTTATTTGGGGGAAGATATCGCACATCACCTCTAACACCTAGTGACAGCAGCCACATTAGTAGTCATCAGAACTGCACATGCTCCTGATGGCTATCCTATTTGGCTGTACTGCCATAAGGCTAGATTTTTGGGAGTTGTTGACATTCATAGATGTTATTCTTGGTACTCATTTGTGTAACAGGTAAAATCTCAATCCTATAAATGCATTTGGCCCAAAGCAAAAATAAACCCAAAGACTGCAGTAATCACAGGATTAGATAAAGGAATGCATGAAGGAACAAGCTATCACACAAGATGCTGACCTTTATCATTTTGTCAGGAATAGCTTACACAATATAAGTCTTAAATCCCTTAAAATTTAAACATAATAATGGAAGATCTCCAAAAGGTTTCAAGCAGATAAAAAGCAATACATTTTTTTGATAACATCTCAATAGTCTAAACACACATATATAATTACAATGTTACTGTAAAAATGCACACCAATTCAACATTATTAGCTAGTGAACAGTAAGTTTCAATTGCAGAGATATCTTCAAAGATCACATAACTTCAGTTCGCTGGGATGTCATACCTGGAGGTACCCCAAAGATGCGCTGACCCCCACTGTCCCCTACTCCCTCCCCCAACTAGAACGTAAAGATTGTGGGAAGTTCAAACTTCTGTTGAACAATTACCCTGCACTGGGAACTACGCAATATTCTAATTTAAATCGAAGTCTTCAGATGGTTCTGACTGTCTCACAGGAATAGTTATCCAGGAAAAGTTAGAATTAAAACCACTCCTAACTCCTGGGTAACTAAAGTACTGCCCCACCTACTCCCCCATCTCCGCTTCCCCCACCTTCACTCCCGAGGACCTCCCAACCACCCCCCATACGCTCCCCCACCCCACCGACTACCCTCCATACAACTATACCCCTGCCCCCACCAACTACCCTCCCAGCCCTCCATTGGACCCCTGACTATCCTCCCACGACTACACTGACCGACGTTCCCCGCCACCCCCCCCACCCCACCCCAACCCATCGCTGACCCCACCCCACCAAATGACCACCTGACACCCCATCACCTCAGCCAGTGTTGTTAAAAAAAAAGGGGCGCATCCTTTCTCCCGTCTCTCCTGCACCCGACAGAAGGCTTCGAGAACCCGCTGCACTGTACTTTTCTCGTCCGGCCCGAGTCGGAAGGTCAGGTGAGAAAGGTGCGCCTGCATTTTAGTATAAGTAAACAGGAGCAGACTGGCAAGATGACTGTGATTGCCACTCCACGGAAGTTATGACCCCAAGAGTTGAGAACAGTGGGCATGATTTATCTGAACTACAGCTGCATTATTTCCTGAACTATTTTTTGCTGCCTCGTTATCCACTGACCATCAGTTGCACACCATGACAAATCCCTTGGTGATTCTAAATATAGGACTTCAGAGGACATGAAAGGCAATTTCACTTTCCATCTCTAAAATGTGTAATTTTCACCTCAAATTTCAGGTGAAAAACTGAAATCTCATGATAAAATTCCATATGAACAAGCAGCAAAAGACTCCAAACGGGAGAATATTTAAGCTTATATTACTTAGTCCAAATAATATTCATGCAAAATTAGAAGAATGGAATGACGTGATCAAGCATGTTATCCGAGAACCATAGCTAAGAATTCTAATATAATGGAAATACCTCCCTACTTAATAGTGCTAAACATTTTCTTCAAAACGAGCACAGCAGGGTCCTGAAAACTAGAGGCTCACTGTCTTAAATGTAAATGCTACTATCACGGGAGCTTCACGAGTGACTAATCAAGATGATAAAAATAACATGGAGGCTGAAACAATGACAAGAAAATAAAAAGCAAACAATGTTATTGCACCAATTATTTCTCTGGTGAAGTTACGTAACTAGTGGTTGAATATTCATCTCGCAGTAAAGCACTTGAGTATTGCTGAAAAAGAGACATGCTGTCAAAGCTTTTTGTCTTGCAACTCATCAGGACAGATGCAAGAATGCCAAATTTCAAAGGGAGCAACAAGTTGTACTGTTTGAGCAAAGGACGCTGATTGGTTGGCAAGTTGGCTTTGATTGGTCAAGGCCTTACCATTGAGAATGCATCAGGGAATTAGCGTCCCCACGCTTTTGTTTACTTTAAAAAGGCACAATGCCCAGACATGCTCCTTTTGCCTGCAGAAACAGGTAGCCCTGGTTCTCTCTATTTTAAACCTATGTAATTGGATCAAAGTGCTTACTTGAGCACTATTTCCTTGATCTTATAAAAATTAATCAAATCCACCAGCCCACTGCCAACCACACACTAACCCCCTCCCTTGACTCCCGACCCCACTTAAATCTACACTTCTCTGAAGTCCAAGGCCTTGATAAGTGCTTTGAACTGAGCATTAATTTAAGGGCCCTCCTATGCACCCTTCCCAAAGCAACATTATCACCCACATGATCATCAATTAAACTGGGCACAGTATTCTCTTTGAGATTTGATCAAGCCAGGTAGCTCTAGCTATCATTTCACACCACTGCTCATGAATCGTTAGATAACATTCACTCTTCCCAGATGAGGAACACTTTACTATGCTATGCCACAAGCAAACACTTAGACCTGCCTGGAACAGTCAACATTGTCTACAGTTCTGGCACACACACAACCCTTATCTAAAAACTTGCAAATCATGTTCCCTGCATCACTTATAGGAACGATAATGTGCAATGGTCCTAACGCCGATTTCTGCGGGACAACATTGTTGACTGGTCTCCAAACAGATTAACATTCAAATACAATTACTTTCTGCTTACCAGCTGGTTCTCAATCCAGCTCCATGTATAGAGCATAGATGGAGGTCATTTGGACCATCGTGCCTGTTGTCAAAACAGCTACGCAATTAGTTCCACTCCCCTGCTCGTTCCCTTATGGCCCAGCAGGTTTCTCTTCCTCAAATATACATCCAATTCCCTTTTGAAAGTTACCATTCAATCTGCTTCTACAGTCCTTTCTGGTAGCACAGTCCAGATCATAATTCTGTGTAAAATAGTTTCTCATTTCCTTCCTTGAAGTTTTAGCCAAATTACCTTTAGTGCATGTCATCTGGTTACTGATCCTCCTACCAATGGAAACATTGCTCCTAATTTATATGTTCCTATCATTTTAAACACCTTCATCAAATCTCTCCTCTCTGCTCTATGAACAATAACTCCAACTTCTCTAGCTCCTCCACATAACTGAAGACTATTACTGGCATCAAATTAATGGGCCAATAGCTACGCAGGTCTGCTTGATCTCTTCTTTTAAAAAATGAAGACTACATTAGCCTCTTTTCAGTCTACAGCTACCATCTGAGAGTGCAGACAGCATTAAAAATATGGGCAAGGGGTACACAGGGCATCTGTGCAATCTACCCTACATCCCCAGGTTGGAAACTTCTGGACCACAGCTCTAGCTATTTTATGGTTTCTAATACTGCCCAAAACAATGTGCTCGATTATGTTAATATTAACAGTTTTATTACTAGTAACATTGATTTATGACAGTCAAGCATCATTTTAAAGAGTGAAGACCAATGCAATGCAAAGCAAACATTTAAAATTACCAATATACTCATAATATTGCCCTCTACGTTTTTATCTTGTTCTTAAAAATTTTCAATTTATATTTTACATATGAATAATCACCATCCAATAGGGTTAGTCAATTAACCAGGTCCAAATCTTCTCCTATTTTAATGAATTTCACCCTCTGAAATCTGGAAGGAGTTTTACATTTTCCATACCTTTGGTTCTACCAGGCAATTGAAACCTTAAAATATTGCGATTGGTGTCACCTAGATGTTGCCCACATGGAGGCCTGATACCAGGTCAAGGACACTCTTAAAGACTAAAGCTAATGAATGATTATCCGTGATTACATCAGGCAAACTATCCTATTTGCAAAATTCTTTTTGGCACCAAAGCCAACTGAATCAGGGTAAACAGTCATTTGGAAGTACAGAACTTGAGTATTGCTGAAAAAAAGAGACATGTCGAAGCCTTTTGTCTTGCACTCATCAGGAAAATTCACAAGAATACCAATATAAGGGGAAAACAACAATTTATGCCACATGAAAAGAAGTGCTGATTGGTTGGCAAGTGGACTCTGGTAAAGACATTGCCATGGAGACTGCATCAATTTTCAGTGACTGACAGTTAACTGCCAAGCATTGTTTGCAATTTAAATCAGATAGCTAGACTCCGATTGGTTGTGACATTGCCCTGAGGAGTAAGTCAGCAAATGACTATCACTTATTTTGTTTAGCTGCAACAGGTGCAATGTGTGTACATGTTCTGTCTGCAAAGAACAAGGACCTGTATATGTAGTTTCCAGTATGCACAAATGCATACACTGCAAGCCTAACTGAAAATCTTAAATTAGTTGCCAGTGTAAGTCTTAGCACGCTGAGGAACATTTAGCAAATGTTGTCCAATTGCGGATGTTGGACACTATTTTGAGTTTTGGGTTGGGCACAGTCTGTCCCTTGCCCCTTGTGAACAGCTGAAGGGGCATGCTGTTTGATACAATCCGCCAGCCTTTGAGACATACACCAACATACCTAGCATCACAATGGCACTGAAGTTAATATACCACATTACTCATTTGCACATCTTTTTGGCTTCTTAACCACCTTATCTACCTGCCCTGCTACCTTCAGGGATCTATGGATATGCACACCAAGGTCCTCAAAAGGTAATAATCTTTGGATTATTAAGTGAGCCATGTGCTAATTGGCATAGGGCAAATAAAATTAGAGAGATGGATGCATGGCTCAAAGACTGGCATGGGAGAAGTGGGTTTCGATTCGTGGGGCACTGGCAACAATACTGAGGAAAGCGGGGGCTGTACCATTGGGACGGTCTACACCTGAACCATGCTGGGACCAGTACTCTTGCGAATCGCATAACTAGGGAAGTAGAGAGGGCTTTAAACTAAACAAGGGCAATGAGGGATCAAGCTTGGGTAGATGTGGCAAATCAAGGAGTGTATTCAAGACAGGAGACCATAATAGTAATATGGGAAATGAGGGTCATAGAATAGCAGGAAGGGGCAGAGAGATAAGGCCTAAGAATACACCTACAGTCAAGAATAGATGCTACAAAGGTAACAAAAAGACAAAACTAAAAGCTCTGTATAAAATATTTGCATGTAAAATTAAAGCGCATGGGATTGGGGGTAGTGTATTGAGATGGATAGAAAACTGGTTGGCAGACAGGAAACAAAGTGTAGGAATAAACAGGTCTTTTTCCGAAAGGCAGGCAGTGACTAGTGGGGTACCGCAGGGATCAGTGCTGGGACCCCAGTTATTCACAATATATACTAATCATTTAGATGAGGGAACTAAATGTAATATCTCCAAATTTGCAGATGACACAAGGCTGGGTGGGAGGGTGAGCTGTGAGGAGGATGCAGAGATGCTTCAGTGTGATTTGGACAAGCTGAGTGAGTGGGCAAATGCATGGCAGATGCAGTATAATGTAGATAAATGTGAGGTTATCCACTTTGGTAGCAAAAACAGGAAGGCAGATTATTATCTGAATGGCTATAAATTGAGAGAGGGGAATGTGTAACGAGACCTGGGTGTTCTCCTGCACCAGTCACTGAAGGTAAGCAGGCAGGTGCAGCACACGGTAAAGAAGGCAAATGGTATGTTGGCCTTCTTAGCCAGAGGATTCGAGTACAGGAACAGGGATGTCTTGCTGCAATTGTACAGGGCCTTGGTGAGAACACACCTGGAATATTGTGTGCAATTTTGGTCTCCTTATCTGAGGAAGGATGTACTTGCTATAGAGGGAGTATAGCGAGGGTTTTCCAGACTGATTCCTGGGATGGCGGGACTGACATATGAGGAGAGATTGAGTCGGTTAGGATTATATTTGCTGGAGTTCAGAAGAATGAGGGGGGATCTCATAGAAACCTATAAAATTCTAACAGGACTAGACAGAGTAGGCAGGAAGGATGTTCCCGATGGTGGGGGAGTCCAGAACCAGGGGTCACAGCCTGAGGTTACGGGGTAGACCATTTAGGACTGAGGTGAGGAGAAATTTCTTCACCCAGAGAGTGGTGAGCCTGTGGAATTTGTTACCACAGAAAATAGTTGAGGCTAAAACATTGTATGTTTTCAAGAAGGAGTTAGATATAGTTCTTGGGGCGAAAGGGATCAAAGGATATGGGGAGAAAGCGGGAGCAGGCTACTGAGTTGGATGATCAGCCATGATCATATTGAATGGTGGAGCAGAGTCGAAGGGACGAATGGCCTACACCTGCTCCAATTTGCTATGTTTCTATGTAAGATCGCAGAATCAACATGCGATAGACAGAGCTAAGTTATCCCACAACTAACGGATCAAATCCAAGCTCTGCGGTCCTGTCACACCCAGTCATGAATGGTGGTGGGCAATTAAACAACTAACTGGAGGCAGCAGCTCCATAAATATCCCCATCCTCAATGGTGGTGGAGCCCAGCATCTCAGTGCAAAAGATAAGGCTGAAGCATTTGCAGCCATCTTCAGCCAGTTGATCCATCTCGACCCCCTGCTGAGGTCCCCAGCATCACAGATGCCAGTCTTCAACCAATTCGATTCACTCCACGTGATATCGAGAAATGGCTGACGTCACTGGATTTGGCAAAGGCTATAGGCCCTGACAACATTCTGGCAATACCATTGAAGACTTGTGCTCCAGAACTAGCTGCGTCCCGAGCCAAGATTTTCCAGTACAGCTACAAAACTGTCATCAACCCAACAATGTGGAAAATTGCCCAGTGTGTCCTGTACACAAAAAGCAGAACAAATCTAACCCAGCCAATTACTGCCCCATCAGTCTATTCTTGGTTATCAGGAAAGTGATGGAAAGTGTCATTGACTGTACTATCATGCGACACTTTTCAGCAATAACCTGCTCAGTTTCTGTCAGGGCCACTCAGCTCCTGACCACATTACAGCCTTGGTTCAACCATGGACAAAGGAGCTGAACACAAGAGGTGAAGTGAAAGTGACTACTCTTGACATCAAAGCAACATTTGACAGAGTGTGGCATCAAGGGGCCCTAGCAAAACTGGAGTCAATGGGAGTCAGAGAAAAACTCTCCACTGGTTGGAGTAACACCTAACACAAAGGAAGATGGTTATGGTTGTTGGAGGTCAGACATCTCAGTTCCAGGACATCTCTGCAGTAGTTCCTCAGGGTAGTGTCCTAGGTCCAACCATCTTCAGCTGCTTCATCAAGTAACATTCGCAACACACAACTGCCAGACAATGGCCATTTCCAACAAGAGAGAATCCAACCATCTCCCCTTGACATTCAGTGGCATTACCATCGCTGAATCTCCCACTAACATCCTGGGGGTCACCAATGGCCAGAAACTGAACTGGACTAGCCATATAAATACTGTGGCTACAAGAGCAGGTCAGAGGCTAGGAATCCTGCGGTGAGTAACTCACCTCCAGACTCCCCAAAGCCACCATCTCTACCATCTACAGGGCACACATCAGGAGTGTGGTGGAATACTCTCCACTTGCCTGGATGAGTGCAGTTCCACCAAACTCAAGAAGCTCAACGCCATTCAGGACAAAACAGCCCACTTGATTAGCACCCCTTGCACAAACATTCACTCCTTCTACCACCGACACACAGTGGCAGCAGTGTGTACCATCTACAAGATACACTGCAGAAACTCACCAAGGCTCCTTAGACACCTTCCAAACTTACAACCACTACCATCTAGAAGGACGAGGGCAGCAGATGCATGGGAACACCACCACCTGGAAGTTCCTCTCCAAGCCACTCACCATCCTGACTTGTAAATACATCATTGTTCCTTCACCGTCACTGGGTCAAAATTCTGGAACTCCCTCCCTAACAGAGTGGGTGTACCAACTAAACAGGGACTGCAGCGGTTTAAGAATGCGGCTCACCACCATCTTCTCGAGGGCAATTAGGGGTGGTCAATAAATGCTGGCCTAGCCAGCAACACCCAAATCTTGCAAAAGAAGAAAAAAAATTCAAGATAAAGGTCAATAGATTTTTGGGTACCAAGGAAATTAAGGATAAGGGGATAGTGTGCCAAGGTAGAAAATCAGCCTTGATCCTGCTGATCGGTGGAAAAGGCTCAAAAAACCATATGGCCTACTTAAGATCCTATTTATGTAATATACAGTCAGAAGTTTGAGATAAAATATTACAATTAATTTATTTAATACCTAATCATTTACTTATTATGCACATTTCAATATAGTAAGTACACTGTTTGATACAGAGCTCTCCAGTGCAGTGGGGTGGAGGATATAGATGACTGCATCCAAGCACTGCATGTTGGAAGCAGCAGAGCATTTTTTAAACTGCAGCAAGATCATCAAGGGTGGGAAGTACTCCATACATCCGATGCCACGTGGTTTAAGTACATGAAATTTAGTTAAAGTTGTACTGAACTATATAAAGCAGCACAGTAGGAAATGCTTAATCAGACTGACAAGAGGAGTATGAATAGAATACCCCTAATGACTTATTTTTATATTGTAGCAATGTTAGGTCTTCTACTTATTTAAGACAAGTATGATTCTTAAACTGTAAACCTTAAAATTGCTACATGAGGGCAGCTACAATCCAATTTTAAGACGATGGTCACTGAACCTTCTTTGAACTAAAACTGACTGTGACAGCACTTTAGATTTTAATATGATGTAAGCACCTGCATGCTCAGAGAAGTTAATTGGAGACGATCCGTTGCATACAGGCTCTCAAGTTTCAGGGAGATTGTAATTGCTGATCTGAATGCAACAACAGTAGTCCTACAAAAGGAAAACGCTGGATAAAATATTATCTTAATTAGAGCTTCTGTAAAATTGGAGAAATCAGCTGGTGCTGAATAGTACAGAATCAAAGATAGGCTTGTAATCAAAAAGTTCATGTGGTGGAACAAAAATTATTTGTGACAAGAATTTTTGATAAACAATTAAGCGGGGAGTTACACTAGCCTCATTATCCTAACAGAAAAATAAATTCTTAGTTATGAAGCTGATTTCCTTACTAGGTTTTTTGATAAAATATGGTCTAACTGGTATGTCTTGTATGGGATTGTTCTTACCTTTTGATGCAACTATGTCATGTAGCAGGGGTAGGACAAAATTATTTGAAAATGGCATACTGTGATTGGGATTCAAAGATTTTGATCAAACTCAATACTGAGATCAGAATTCAATGTGTTTAAGTCTCAAACATCAGCTGCAATTGGAAGTACTATACCTTTAACAGTATACTTATATACCATTGCATGAATAATAATTTTAATCCACTTGTTAAGTAACCAAAATGTTTCAAAAACTTGATTGGTTTTGAAAGGCGGATAGGACAAATAGGGGTTCAGAGTTTCCCCTCGCATTGATTTTTCCAGAGCAATTCAACCAAAAATCAACCAAACCAGTGCAAAAAAAAAAGAGGAATTATAAGCACAGGTCATGTCCAGCACAAATCAAGCTTCCACAAACTTCTGTGCTGGTTTAAAAATATTGCATTGGAAGTCAGCCCAGTCTACAAAACTGAGCATGCCACAATCAAATTAATCACCAGGTCAGTTTCCGCTAATTGCCCCCATTTGCATGCTTTGAAGGAGACTGTGCAAATTCCATTGATTTTTTTTGGCACATGGGCACTTTGCAAAAGCTTCTAAATATTGAAAAGTATTTAAATTACTAGGCAACTGACCAATACCAATAAAACTAGTAAACATTCAGTATAATTTCATTTTGAAAAGTCATTTTCAGTTAATTAAAATCTGGTCACTCACAGGTGGTGAACTATTTTCTGTAATAACCCCACTTTCAACTGCTAGTAAAATTGTACTAAGTTACCACCCAAATGCAATTAATATTTTAAGAGAAAAGAATAATTAAGTTCTAAAGCTTTACCATATTGGTGCTAGTTCGTGGAAGATTTAATGTGCAGCCATTTGGAAATGAGCTTGTGCGGAAGCCTGAGCAAAACATTCAATTTTGAAAACTAGTGTAACTTAACATGTGGAGTGTCGGGGAAACTCTGCCCTTAATCATAAGTAAAGACTATCCTTTAACAACATATATAGTAAAGTATCAGCAATCGCTCACTAACTTGTTTAAACTACATATTATTATACACTATGATAGCCTTCACCTATAATAGACCATTAACAGAAATAAGAGTGAGAAAACGGAAAAATAGAAATGTCCAAGAAAGCAATTGTTTGCTAAGTGCAGCCATAAATTGCTACATAAAGTAGCCATCTGAGTTATTGAGCGACTACACAGACTTTATTCCTCCATCTTAACTCATGTAATGTGATCTGCTTTAGGTAAATTAATCCCATATGAATACATAGAGATCAATTAAACAGTTTACAGAGCTAATATTTCATCTGTCAACAGGAGAATGTTAATCTGCGCTCAACCTGCGCACTAGTGAAATAGGCTTGTAAAAAGTGCACATTTTATGTTCACTATGTGGAAGGTAGTCTTAAAATTCTACTTAACATTGATTATATACTTGAAATCCAAAACATTAAAACAAAAGGCATTCAGAAAAGGTTTGGAGCCAAATACTTCTTTTGCAAGAGGTTAGTTGTGAGCACAAATACCCAACCTTTGTCACAGTTCCCAATTTCATCCAACCCCACAGCAGCTCTCACTCTAAACTGCTCCAGCGCTTAAATGATCCCTCGCACTGAGTATAAAGCTACAAATAAATGAGATAAGCAGTGATAATGAGAAGTGCTCACCACTGAAAAACCCACCAACAGAAACCGCTTTTATTCATGTGGAGTCATGGAAATAAAACAATATAGTGGTGGTGACTCCCTCAGTAGGAATGCAGCTGGTTGACACCTGCTTCCAGCTGCAGAGAAGTGCTGCTGGCGGCAAAAGGGATGTCAGCAACTCTACTCCCACTGAGTCAGCAGCACTATCTGATTTTTATTATTATCCTGCACTAATGAGTACAGAGGCAGGATGATAGTGTCGGTGAAATCATGGTTGGATAAATGGTGCAGATTTATGGGGTGTTAGAACCAGGTCTGGGGAAAGAGGGACCTATACAAGCCAGAGAGGTTGTACTCAGACAGGGTTGTGAGCAATGTCCTTACGAGAAGGTTAACTAGTGATGTGGGATGGGGTTATAGTAATTCGACAGGAGGACTGGAACTAGGACGTAGCAGCAGAAAGGAGAGACAAGATGCATAGAAAACTGCAAGGCATAAACAGCAACAGAATTAAAATTGTGTAAAAAGTGCAAGAATTAGGTGGAGGAAAAAAGCAAAGGAGGCAAGCATGGTATTGGAATGCCTGTGTGTTAATGCAAAGAGAGTTACAATAAATGTTGCTGACTTGTAAGCACAAATTGCTACATGAGGTTATGATAGAGCAGCTATAACAGAGACCTTGCTTCAACATGAGAAAGAATGGGAACTAAATATTCCTAGTTACAAAACATTCAGGAGGGTTAGGGAAAAGGAAAAAAGGGGGAATGCTGTTAGTATTGATCAAGAATAACATTACAGTTCTATAGAAGACTTATAGAGGGTTCGAAGACCGAATCTAATTGGACAGAGTTAAGGAACAGGAAAGGAACTGATACATTGTAGGGTCTCTAGTAAACACCCAGCAAATCGCAAGGAGATATGTGAGAAAATCAAGAAGCAAATTTCAGAAGATTGAGAACCATAGAACCGTTACAGCACAGAAGGAGGCCATTCGGCCCATCTTGTTCATGCCAGCCCGAGGACACCCAGGTGCCCTTTCTAATCCCAACTTCCTGCACCCGGCCCATAGCCCTGCAGCTTACAGCACTTTAGGTGCAGATCCAGGTACTTTTTAAAAGAGTTTAAAGTTTCTGCCTCTACCACCAACTTGGACAGTGAATTTCAGACACCCACTACCCTCTGCGTAAAAAAGTTATTCCTCATGTCCCCCCTACACCTTCTGCCACTTATCTTGAATCTATGTGCCCTGGTTCTAGAATTCTCCATCAAGGGAAACAATTTTATCCTGTCCACTCTGTCTATTCCCCTCATAATTTTGTACACTTCAATCAAGTCATCTCTCAGCCTTCTTTGTTCCAAGGAAAATAACCCCAACCTATCCAATCTCTCCTCGTAGCTACACTTTTCTAACCCTGGCAACATTCTTGTAAACCTCCTCTGCACTCTCTCCAGAGCTATTACGTCTTTCCTGTAATGTGGTGACCAGAACTGCACACAATACTCCAGTTGTGGCCTCACCAGTGTTTTATACAATTCCAACATTATATCCTTACTTTTATATTCTATACCTCTGCCAATGAAGGAGAGCATTCCATATGCCTTCTTGTCTACTTGAATTGCTGCCTTCAGGGACCTGTGTACTTATACACCAAGATCTCTCACTTCATCTACCCCTCTTAGTATATTCCCATTTATTGTGTAATCCCTGTAACTGTTTGACCTCCCTAAATGTATGACCTCACACTTCTGTATGTTAAAATCCATCTGTCACTTTACTGCCCACTCCACCAACCCATCTATACCGTTTTGGAGATTATGGCTATCCTCTACACTATCCACTACTCGGCCAATCTTTGTGTCATCTGCAAATTTCCCAATTGTGCCCCCCACACTCACGTCCAAATCATTAATATATAACACAAACTGCAAGGGTCCCAACACCGAGCCCTGTGGAACACCACTTGAGACAACTTTCCATTCACAAGGGCATCCATCGACCATTACCCCCTTGTTTCCTGTTACAAAGCCAACCTTTTATTTCAACCGTTTGCCACATACCCTGAATCCCATGGGCTTTTACTTTCCTGACCAATCTGCCATGTGGGACCTTGTCAAATGCCTTGCTAAAATCCATGTACACAACATCCACTTCACTACCTTCATCAACCCTTCTTGTCACTTCCTCAAAGAATTCAATCAAATTTGTGAGGCAAGACCTTCCTTTAACAAATCCATGCTGACCATCCCTGAATAGTCCATGCCTTTCCACATGACAGTTAATCCTATCTCTCAGGATTGATTCTACTAATTTGCTCACCACCGATGTAAGACTAACTGGCCTATAATTGTTTGGCATTTCCTTTGATCCCTTTTTAAACAATGGAACTACGTTCGCATTTCTCCAGTCCTCCGGTACCTCCCCTGTATCTAGTGAAGATTTGAAAATCATCCTCAGAGCATCTGCTATCTCCTCCCTGACTTCCTAACTGAAGAATAATAGCGGGGGCTTCAACTATCCTACACGGACTGGGGGCAAAAAAATGTAAAGGTTATTGAAGAATTCCTGAAACGTGTACTCAAGAACTTTCTTAATCAGTATATTTCTGGCTCAACGATAAAGGAGCAAGTGCTTGATCTAGTTCTAAGGATTGAAATAACGTAAGTGGAGTGTTTTTCAGTTGGCAAACATTTGGGTAATAGTGTCCAAAGTATAATCAGGCTTAAAGCAGCTGTGGAAAGGGTCAAGCAAAAATCAAGAATGAAAATGCCCAACTGGGAGAAGGCGTTTATTAGCCGAGGCATAGAATATAAGAGTAGGGAGGTTATACTGGAACTGTATAAAACGCTGGTTAGGCCACAGCTAGAGTATTGCATGCAGTTCTGGAACCCACATTATAGGAAGGATGTGATTGCACTAGAGTGCAAAGGAGATTTACCAGGTTGTTGCCTGGGCTGGAGAGTTTTAGTTATATGAGGAGTGATTGGATAGATTGGTTATTTTCCCCAGGGCAGAGGAGATTGAAGGGGGACATTATTGAGGTGTATAAAATTATGAGGGGCATAGATAGGGTAGGCAGGAAGGAAATATTCCCCTTGGTGGAGGGATCAATAACCAGGGAGCATAGATTTATGGTAAGGGGCAGGAGGTTTAGAGTGGATGTGAGGAAGAATTTTTTCACCCAGAGGGTGGTGGGAATCTGGAACTCACTGTCTGAAAGGGTGGTAGAGGCAGAAACCCTCATGACATTTAAGAAGTATTTGGATGTGCACTTGCAATGCCATGGCATACAAGGCTATGGGCCTAGTGCTGGAAAATGGGATTAGAATGGTTAGGTACTTGTTTGACCGGTGCAGACTCCACGGGCCGAAGGGCCTTTATGATTCTACGAAAGAGAGCGAATTTGAGAAAAAAATCTCGCAAGGGTGAACAAAGATTGTTCAAAAAAAATAATAAATGAACAAGGCAGATATTGAGCAGATATAAACTATGCATGCTCCCACAGGGAGAAAAGATGGAATGACCAACTCTGGATGACAAAAGAGATTAAAATAAAGCAGAAAAGATGTTTATGGCAAATGTCAAGTGCATAATGCAGTAGAAAACCAGGCAGACTGTGCAGTGGGAAGTTGAAAAAGGGTGGGCTCACTAAGAGAGAATGAGAAAACGTTAGAAGGGATAAAATGGAGCCCAAAAACATAACATAACTTAAACATAAACTTAACATACAAAAAGTAAAAGGATAGTTAAAGGAATTGTGAGTTTAAATAGGTGACAACAAAAAAGGAAATCTTCAGAAGTTGGAGTGCATGACCAAGGTACTGAATGTGTACTTTGCAGCTACTTTCACAAGAGAAGAGGATGAAGTTAGTATTGCAGTAGAGGAGGGAGGTTTGAGATATTGGATATGATATAGGTGTAAAAAAAAAACAAGGTGCTGAATAGGCTGGCATCACTCAAGATTAGCAAGCCACCAAGCACAGATGGGGTGCATCTCTAGGCTGCTGAAGGAAGCGAGGATGTGGATAGCAGAAGCTCTGACAAGGCTCCTTCAATTTTCCTTGGATATAAGAATGGTGCCTGAAGAATGGGGGAAGAAGTTTAAACCTGGTCATTACAGACCAGCAACTCTAATTCAGCAGCAAAACTATGAGAGACATTGTCAAGGGCTAAAATTCATTCACATTTGAAAAAGCAGTATTTAATAATAGACAAAACAAATCTGGTTAAGACAAATCATGTCCTTTTTTAAAATATCTAGCTTCTTTCACGATCCCAAAGCCAAGTACTTTTGAAGCGTAGTCAGTGTTGTAATGTAGGAAACACAGCAGTCAATTTGCACGCAAGCAAACACCCACAAACAACAAGGTGATAAACCAGATAATCTGTTTCTCAGATGTTGATTCAGGGATAAATATTGGCCAGGACACTGGCGATAACTCCCCCGTTCTTCTTCAAAATAGTGCCATGGAGTTGTTACATCTACCTGAGACAGTAAACAAGGCCTCTTACTTAATGTCTCATGTAAATTATGTCCTGGCATGGGACTTGAGCCCCCAACCTACCAACTGAGCCATGACTGCCACACTTACTGAGTTCTTTGATTAAAAAAAAAAGGGGGGGGTTGATGAGCGTAGGGGTGGGGTCAGTAACCTGTAGCTCATTAAGGGCTCAGTATGGCTCCTGACCTTGACCAATCAAACCCACATTTTCTGATTATCAACTTATAGAAAATAGTTTGCTAAAAATGTTTCTAATTTAAAAAGACTATCAAATATCTTTTAAAAAATCTGCTTGGTGACAAAAGTTTAACAGTTAGGACTTTTGAAATGCTTAATCATAAAACTATGGAATTCCATCTTAAACTTGCTTGGACCAAAAGTCAACACAAGTTAAAATTGCACTTTCAACCTAGCAAAATGTCATCAAGCACCATCACATTAATGGCTGATGCATCGCATGCCAGCCGGTCACACAAGTTGCTCACAGACGTACAAAGCAATTTGAACTTTTATTAACTTTGTTCTTGTGAGAAAATATCAATATATATCAACTTTATTGCTGTTAATAATAAAATGCCCTCTTTCATTGATAAACATGAGCATTTATGAGCCTCATAAAAAAGTGTTCCATAACAATACATAAATGTGTCAATGCCTTGTTTTTCATTTTTTTTATTCGTTCATGGGGAAAGGGCTTCACTGGCTGGGCCAGCACTTACTGCCTATGCCTAATTGCCCTCGAGAAAGTGGTGGTGAGCTGTCTTCTTGAACCGCTGCAGTCCATGTAGTGTAGGCACACCCATAGTGCTGTTGGGATGGAGTTCAAGGATTTTGTCCCAGCGACAGTGAAGCAACAGCAATATATTTCCATGCCAGGATGGTGTGTGACTTTGAGGAACTTCCAGGTGGCGGCGTTTGCAATCATCTGCTGGCCTTGTCCTTCTAGATGGTAGCGGTTGTGGGTTTGGAAGATGCTATCTAAGAAGACTTGGTGAGTTCCTGCAATGTATCTTGTAGATGGTACACACTGCTGCTACTGTGCATTGGTAGTGGAGGGAGTGAATGTTTGTGGATGAGGTGCCAATCAAGTGGGCTGCTTTGTCCTGGATGGTGTTGAGCTTGCGTTGTTGGAGCTGCACTCATCCCGGCAAATCCCTGACTTGTGCCTTGTAGATTGTGAACAGGCTTTGGGGAGTCAGGAGGCACAGGATTCCTAGCCTCTGACCTGCTCTTGTAGCCACAGTATTTATATGGTTGGTCCAGTTCTATTTCTGGTCATTGGTAATCCCCAGCATGTTGATAGTGGGGGATTCAGTGATGGTAATGTCATTGAATGTCAAGAGGCAATGGTTAAATTCTCTCTTGTTGGTGATCATCACTGCCTGGCACTTGCCACTTGTCAGCCCAAGCCTGGATATTGTCCAGGTCTTGCTGGATTTGGACGTGGACTGCTTCAGTATCTGAGTAGTGGTGGATGGTGCTGAATATTCATCAATCATCAGCGAACATCCCCACTTCTGACCTTATGATGGAAGGAAGGTCATTGATGAACCAACTGAAGATGGTTTGGTGGAGGACACTACCCTGAGGAGCTCCTGCAATGATGTCCTGGGCTGAGATGATTGACCTCCAACAGCCACAACTATCATCCTTTGTGCTAGGTATGACTCCAACCTGCGGAGAATTTTCCCCGATTCCCACCGATTCCAGTTTTGCTGGGGCTGCTTGATTCCACACTCGGTCAAATGCAGCCTTGATGACAGTGGCAGTCACTCTCACCTCACCTCTGGAGTTCAGCTCTTTTCTCCATGTTTGAACCAAAACTGTTGTTATTGGCATTTGACTAACAGTACCATGGCTCATAAGATACTGCATTTTTGACAAAATTAAAAATGGTTCTGTTATTCAGGTTGATGACACCTGTCACAGGGGACTAGAGGTGTGCATAAACTTTCAACGGCATTTGAAGTACAATGAAGAAACTTATTAATAAGCACATGGGGTTAAAGGGATGGTGATAACTGAAGTCTGTAAGTGGCTAATAGGAGGCAAAGAGCAGTAATAAAAGAATGTTTTTCTGATTGGACAGAAGTATGCAGTAGGGGTCCCCAGGGGTCAGTAGTAGGACCGCTGTTTTTCTTGTTATATTTAAATGCATTGGACACAGGTATAGGGAGTACAATTTCAAATTTTGCAGACAACCTTAAAGTTAGCAACATAGTAAACAGTGAGGAAGGTAGTGACAGACCACAGGCTAGTGAAATGGACAGACACATGGCAGATGCTATTTAATATTGGTAAGTGTGAAGTGATACATTTCAGGAGGAACAAAATGGAAAGGCAGTGTCATCTAAATGCAGTCAAAATGTAGCAAAATATTGTTAAGAGTATGCAGACACCACCATCACCATCCCTGGATACGTCCTGCCCCACCGACAGGACAGACCAAGCAGAGGTGGCGGCTCAATGGTATACAGTCGGGAGGGAGTTGCTCTATGAGTCCTCAACATCGACTCCAGACCCCATGAAGTCCTGTGGCATCAAGTCAAACATGGGCAAGGAAACCTCCTGCTGATTACCATGTACCACCCTCCCTCAGCTGATGAATCAGTGCTCCTCTATGTTGAGCATCACTTGGAGGAAGCACTGAGCGCAAGGGCACAGAATGTACTTTGGGTGGGGGACTGCAATGTCCAAGATTGGCTCGGTAGCACCACTACTGAACGATCTGGCCGAGTCCTAAAGGACATAGCTGTTAGAATGAGTCTGTGGCAGGTGGTGAAGGAACCAACAAGGGGGAAAAACATACTTGACCTCATCAGCACCAACCTGCCTGCAGCAGATGCATCTGTCCATGACAGTATCGGTAGGAGTGACCATCGCACAGTTGTGGAGACGAAGTCAGACCTTCACATTGAGGATACCCTCCACCGTGCTAAATGGGATAGATTTCAAACAGATCTAGCAACTGAAGACTGGCCATCCAGAATTGTACTCGAGCACAATCTGTAACCTCATGACCCGGCATATCCCCCACTCTACCATTACCATCAAGATAGGGGACCAACCCTGGTTCAATGAAGAGTGCAGGAGGGCATGCCAGGAGCAGCACTAGGCATACCTAAAAATGAGGTGTCAACCTGGTGAAGCTATAACACAGGACTACTTGCGTGCCAAACAGCATAAGCAGCAAGCGATAGACAGAACTAAGCGATCCCACAACCAAAGGATCAGATCTTAGATCTGCAGTCCTGCCACATCCAGTCATGAATGGTGGTGGATAATTAAACAACTCACTGGAGGAGGAAGCTCCACCAATATCATCATTCTCAATGATAAGGGAGCCCAGCACATCAGTGCCAAAGATAAGGCTGAAGCATTTACTACAATCTTCAGCCAGAAGTGCCAAGTGGATAATCCATCTCAGTCTCCTCCAGGTCCCCAGCATCACAGGTGCCAGTGTTCAGCCAATTCAATTCACTCCACATGGTATCAAGAAACAGCTGAAGGCACTGGATAGTACAAAGGCTGGATAGTGGGCTGTGGGCCCTGACAATATTACAGCAATAGTACGGAAAACTTGTGCTCCAGAACTTGCCGCGTACCTAGCCAAACTGTTCCAGTACAGTTACAACACTGGCATCTACTCAGTTATGCAGAAAATTGCCCAGGTATGTCCTGTGCACAAAAAGCAGGACAAATCCAACCTGGCCAATTACCATCAGTCCACTCTCAATCTTCAGTAAAGTATTGGAAGGGGTCATCAACACTGCTATCAAGCAGCACTTGTTCACAATAACCTGCTCACTGACGCCCAGTTTGGGTTCTGCCAGGGCCACTAAGCTCCTGACCTCATTACAGCCTTGGTTGAAACATGGACAAAAGAACTGAACTCCCAAGGTGAGGTGAGAGTGACTGCCCTCGACATCAAGGCCACATGTGACCAAGTGTGGCATCAAGGAGCCTTAGCAAAACTGGAGTCAATGGAGTCAGGGAGAAAGCTCTCCACTGGCTGGAGTAATACCCTAGCACAAAGGAAGATGGTTGTGGTTGTTGGGGGTCAGTCATCTCAGCTCCAGGACATCACTGCAGGTGATCGGCCCAGCCATCTTCAGTTGCTTCATCGATGACCTTCCTTCCATCGTAAGGTCAGAAGATCGCTGATGATTGCACAATGTCCATTCGTGGCACCTCAGATACTGAAGCAGTCCATGTCCAAATGCAAGACCTGCTGGACAATATCCAGGCTTGGGCTAACAAGTGGCAAGTAACATTCGTGCCACACAAGTGCCAGGCAATGACCATTTCCAACAAGAGAGAATCCAGCCATCGCCCCTTGATTTCAATGGCATTAGCATCACTGATTGGCGAGGAAAAAGGGGGAAAGTTATCCCACCACTTCTCCCCGTCCGTAACACAGGCAAAAAGCATCACCAACTAGACATCTCTCAATTTATGATTGTGGACACCACTATCATGTGAAAGCTGGATCTGCAGCATATCTGCTGCAATCTATTGCTAAAATTCAGTGATAATGCTTTGACATTGCTATGCAGTTATAATATTTACAGAACTTCACTAACCATCTCATTCTTTTTCATAAGTGTTAAAGCCTTTCAAATACTAAGATAAAATAAATTTGTTTAAATTGTAATTACAAGAAAACTGCAGTACATTTGAGAATAGGTTGAGATCGTGGCCCCAAGTCTCCCTAGACAACCTAAGTAAATTCAATTATTTAGTGGAAGAAATATTACTAAACTTGTTTTAAACATGCCAATTACTTGTTCACTTGAAAAACTGAGGACAAATTAGCTCTGCTTTCACCCACAAAATGGTGCATCATTCCATAATTTACAGGCAATGCTGAAATGCGTTTAGTCAAGCAACACAATCTAAATCGATAAAAGCAAATGGCATTACAGAACTTTGCAGGGGAATCAGGTACATTGAGGTCTCATGGGTTATGAACTCTATGAACAAAACACAATAACAAAACACAACTTTAATCACTTTTTAAAAATATATTATATTCTTAAAGGGCCAAAGTGCCGGCCAGATGGTCAAAGACCACAGTGATAATGACTCCAACATATATGCCACTTATAAATGTTCCCCTAAATAAGCAAAGGATTTAGTAAATTTCAGGTACTTAATTATTCCTCATATGTAATAACCCCAATTTAAAGTGTGGTTTTAATCTACAATAATCACAGATTTCCCCCCAACTCTACACCAAAGATTATTTTTCTTTTGAGGTCAAGTTCCTGTTCAGCTGTGCATTATCATACAATGGACATATTCCCCAAGACTCAGGTTCTTTGACTGGTAAAAGTCATAAAAATTTACTATGCAGGAGATACTATTCAGCTGTTGTACCTTTGCCAATTCTCATCCTTCGACTGTTGTCATTTGCTCTAATCCATTTTTTCATTGCGCAGCCTTCTGAATGCTTCTCTGTATAGTAGTTAACCAATTTCCTCAAATGATTTATAGGCTACCTCAATATTCACTTGTGGTAAATCATTTATGCTGCAATCACACTGCAAGTAAAATTTCTTCCAACTTCTCCCCTTTGCTCATCCACTCATTTTATGCCCACTTGTGACCAATTCAGCAACGAAACTCATCTTCACTGTTTACTTTTTTTTATTCGTTCATGTGATGTGGGCATCGCTGGGTAAGCCAGCATGTGTTGCCCATCTCCTAATTTCCGAGGAGAAGTTGGTGCTGAGCTGCCTCCTTGAACTGCTGCAGAACTGCTAATCACCTCAAACCATTCATAACTTTGAAGACTTTAATCCTCTCTGTTCCAGTGATAGAAGTCAGAATTTTTCAAGCCATGCTTCCAAACTACAGATTGTCATTTCTATTACCAGTACAGTGAATCTTCAATGTTCCCTTTTCCATGGCTCCGCCACAATAGGGTGTCCAGAACTGTACACAAAACAAATGGAACATCACACTCTCGCTTTTGAATTCAATATCCCACGTATAAAACCCAGAATTCCGATTACTTTTTCAAACTGCACTCCCATTTTTAACAATCTATCTACATTTCTATGTCCCTTTGGTCCTCCACTCTGCCAGGAGTTTTGCCATTTAGAGTATATTTGCTTTCAGGATTCTTTCATCCAACTTAAACTTTGCATTTTTTCTGCATTGAACCACATCTACCACCTATCTGCCTCTCCACTGATCAGTTTACATCCTACTATCTCTTCCATTCTTCTTCTGTGCGTGTTACATCTTCTATCTTGGTACTTGGAACCAATTATTTATACAAGTGGTTCTAGTACAATCCATACAACTAACTGCACTTTGCCAGTTCAAAAAATGGCAGCTTATTTGCTTCTTTGCTTTTAGTCCCCTGTCCATCTCTCTGCCTACGCAGCTATATTGCCTCCCAACCTTATCAAGTGGCTTCAGAAAATCTATGTAAATACAACATCCCTTTTTCCATAAAGTCATGATTTCCTCAAAATAAAACTCAGTCAACTACACCTGCCCTTAACCGATCTATATTGACTCTTCCTGATTGGCCTGTGGCTAAGTATTCACCAATTTCATGCTGTACGGGTTCTGGAAATACACCTACAAAGTCTATAATTTCCTGACTTATTATTTTTCCATGTTTATAACACCAACGCAATATTTGACATCTTCTAGTCCTTTTGCCCAACTTAAAATTCCAAAAGTTTTTCAAAGCGCATCTCCCGAACGCCTCTTGCCCACCTCCTTCACTATTCCGACAGCATACCATTTCAGCCTGGTGTCTTTTCTATTTTTAGTCACATTTACTTTAATCTCAATTCCCAGTAGTGGCTCTTCCACATTCTCATCAGTTTCTCCTGTAAGTCTACTTTCATCTTCCTGCATTAGCTGCTTGCGCACTTACCCCTGAGCGAGTGAGATGATTTGGCGTTTGAGCCATATTATAGAGATAAGCACATAATATAGGCTAATATTTCAGTGCTGAATTCTTAGAGGTGTGATCTTTCAGGTGAGAATTAAACTGATTCATTATAGCCTGCTGAATCAAATGCAAAAGATGTTATCATTTAAACAACAGCAGAGAGATGCTGAATGCTGACCAAAACCTATCTTTCAATCATCACCACCAAAAACAACTTATTCAATCATTTATTGACTTATTTGTGGGACCACATCGCATGCAATTTGGCTGCCATATTTGGCTGCATAACAGCCATGGCTACATTTCAGAAGTAACCAATCGGCGGCTGTAAAGTGATTTCAAGAGGTCCCGAAAATGGGATAATCCAGATTTAAGCTGCTCCAGTGCCATTGTGTATATTTAGAAAGATTTATAATGATCATGGACAAAGCAACAGGCGATTTTAGTGCACCAAATGCAATTTCTCTATTTATCTATAGAAAAATGGTAAATAATTGGTATTTACCGAGGAGGCAATGGCATAGTGGTTTTGTTGCTGGACCAGTAATCCAGAGTGCCAAGATAATGCTCTGGGGACCTGGGTTTGAATCTCGCCACGGCAGATGGTAGAATTCTGAATTCAATAAAAATCTGAAACCATTGTCGATTGTTGTAAAAACCCATCTGGTTCACTAATGCCCTTTAAGGAAGGAAATCTGCTGTGCTTACCTGGTCTGGCCTACATGTGACTTCAAACCCACAACAAATGTGGTTGACTCTAGGCTACCCTCTGAAATGGCCTAGCCACTCAGGTGTATCAAACCGCTACAAAGTCACAAAATAGGAATGAAACCGGACAGACCACCTGGCATCGACCTAGGCACCAGAAAAGGCAACAGAACTCAGTCCTGCTGACCCTGAAAAGTCCACCTTACTAATATCTGGGGGTTTGTGCCAAAATTGGGAGAACTGTCTCACAGGCTAGTCAGGCAACAGCCTGACATAATCATCCCCATGGAATCATGCCTTAAAGATAACGTCCCAAACACCACCATCACCATCCCTGGGTATGTCCTGTCCCACCAGCAGGGCAGGCCCAGCAGAGGTGGCAGCATAGTGGTATACATCAGTGCAAAAGATAAGGCTGAAGCATTTGCTACAATCTTCAGCCAGAAGTGCTCAGTGGATGATCCACCTCAGCCTCCTACAGAGGTCCCCAACATCACAGATGCCAGTCTTCAGCCAATTCGATTCACTCCACTTGATAAAAAGAAACATCTGAAGGCACTGGATTGTGCAAAGGTTTTGGGCCCTGACAATATTACGGAAATCATACGGAAGATTTGTGCTCCAGAACTTGCCGCGCCCCTAGGCAAGCTGTTCCAGTACAGCTACAACACTGGCATCTACCTGGTTATGAAGAAAATTGCCCAGGTACATCCTATACACAAAATGCAGGACAAATCCAACCCGGGCAATTACCGCCCCATCAGTCTACTCTCCATTAGTACAGTAATAGAATGGGGCATCAACAGTGCAGTCAAGCGGCGCTTGCTTAGCAATAACCTGCTCACTGATGCCCAGTTTGGTTTCCCCCAGGGTCACTTAGCTCCTGACCTCATTACAACCTTAGTTCAAACATGGACAAAAAGAGAATCTAAACATCGCCCTTGACATTCAATGGCATAACCAACACTGAAACCCGCGCTATCAACTTCCTGGGGGTTACCATTGACCAGAAACTGAACTGGACCAGCCATATAAACACTGTAGCTACGAGAGCAGGTCAGAGGCTAGGAATCCTGCAACAAGCAACTCACCTCCTGACTGCCCAAAGCCTGTCCACTATCTACAAGGCACTAGTCAGGTGTGTGATGGAATACTCCCCACTTGCCTGGATAAGTGCAGCTCCCACAACACTCAAGAAGCTTGACACCATCCAGGACAAAGCAGCCCACTTGATTGGCACCACATCCACAAACATTCACTCCCTCCATCACCGACGCACAGTAGTAGCACTGTGTACCATCTACAAGATGCATTGCAGGGATTTACCATGGCTGCTTAGACAGCACCTTCCAAACCCACGACCACTACCACATAGAAGGACAAGGGCAGCAGATAGATGAGAACACCACTACCTGGAAGCTCCGCTCCAAGTCACTCACCATCCTGGAAATATATTGCCGTTCCTTCATTGTCACTGGGTCAAAATCCTGGAACTCCCTTCCTAACAGCACTATGGGTGTACCCACACCACATGGACTGCAGCAGTTCAAGAAGGCAGCTCACCACCAGCTTCTCAAGGGTAACTAGGGATGAGCACTAAATGTTAGCCCAGCCAGCGAAGCCCACATCCCATGAAGGAATAAAGAAAAATTTGCACCATTCCATTAATCCTAAATACAAGGGACCTTCAGATTAAATAACAACATTCCATGTTTTTTAACTATGATTTCTAATGTACTTATAAAGGAAAATAGTAGGGGTTTTATGTTCCATCATGCAAAAATATTGCTGCATTTCTGTCTTTCACTTTTTCCCTCCATTTCTGGTGGAGAAATAGCATGTTTTCTACTGAAGTCATGTACCATTATGTGCCAACATTTCATTACACCACAACCTGGCACAGGAAATGGCTATAGTATCAGGCATCCTCAATCTTATTAAATGTTCCCCATATCATTTAGCAGTGATCAATTGGCAAGATCCTTCTTGCTGCCTCCTACCATTCTATTGCACATCTTCATCAGCCTGTCTGCTACACAACTCTGGTAAACATGGCCACTGACACGTGGTGTGGGAGGCGCAGTGAGTCAGACAATGCCCATTGTTATGATCTCCATGGGGGAACTGTAAAGCAAAATAACCAAAATTTACCAAATGACCCCTGAAGAAGAAATTACTGACAAGATTTCACTGTTTGCAACTTCCACTTTAACACAAATCAGAACCAACATAAATGAAGGTAAATTTCACTTTAAGTAGTCGATAAAACAAAGATAGGTCTTACACAACCACAAGCATTCGCATCACTCCCCGCACATTGGCACCACAAAGCTACACAGTTCCACAATATGTTCTTCATTAACGCAGGTAGGTCAGGAGTTCTATCCGATAACAGCTTTTACCTTTGAGTCTCAAGGATATGATCAACAACAGCAAGGCATACATCTATGAACCCTCCCTCCCTCGGGTCATGACAGTCCAGGAGTTTTAGCTGTCTCCAGAGTTCCTTTTCAAGTGACCAAAAAATTACACCTCAGCCACTCCTGGAAAAAGACCAAGGTCTTTAGCATCCCCAACCTATTCACACGGCTTTCCAGGTTTTAAACCTTCTTAGCCAGCTTGCACCATGCCTTCAAGGGCCCCTGCCTTCTTTTCTTCCCAACAAAAAAACTGACCTCTTCCTGAGAGATTTGCTTCTCCTCAGAAGAAGAATTCATCATCTTCCTCTTTCTGTCTGTCTGCTTTCTGTGTCTGCATCTGTTCATTCATTGCCTTCATCCTCCAGTTCCTCTGTTTGTAGTGCTCCTGTGTGTCTGCACCTCTCCTTTGTGTTTGCTAGTCATATGGCTTCTTTAACTTCCTTCCTGTTGGCACTGTTGCCAGGTTAAGGGTCACCAGGTTATATGGACAAGTATTCCTTATTATCCAAGAACATTATAATTGATTTCTGTACAACTGATACAAACACTGAAAAGTCCTTTTCAAATGTTCTTAAAAAAGTTACAAATTCTACAGACCTTTTAAAGAAATTACAAATTTTCCTACTCTGCTGCTTCTGGCTCAAAGTTTGTTAAACCTTCCACCTCTGGAATCTTCATTCAAACTCACACATCAGTTTGGATGCAAGTCTCCTCTTTGTCTGATAACTGTACAAGAAATGAATTCGAATGTTTATATTCAAATCCTCCTTGGTGTGGGTTCACCACAGAAAACTCTCCCTGTAATTAAGGGCTAATAGACATGAAAGATGTCACACTGGTGCAGGAAAGGAAGCTCTTGACATGGGCTGAACCAAACTGAGGCAGTAGAGAAAGCTCAAGTCGACATCTAATCCTGCTGCATCTGATTTGTGAAACATTTCATGGAGAAATGCAGTGTTCCAAATCACAGTTTAACATCCCTCATCAGAGTAGCATTCGTTTGCAAAAAACAAAATGCGACATAGCCTTGCTATCATTCATACAATGTCATGACTAATTCAGTAGAATAGACCTATATTTCCCAGAGTTTAGGTGAACGTATAAAATTCTTAAGAGGGATTGACAGGGGAGACGGTCTTTCAGCATTTACCTCATTGTCTCAGGATTAAGGGTCAGTCATTTAGGACTGAGATGAGGAGCATTTTTTTCACTCAGAGTGTTGTGAAGCTTAGAAATTCACTACCCCAAACACTCTTGTCATTGTGGATGCTCAAGAGAAATCAATAAATTTTTGATTGTGAAGGGAATCGAGGGACAAAGGGTAATGCAGGAAAAGTGGGGTTGAGGCAAAAGTTGCGCTATCATCCTTTAGAATGGCTGACCAGGCCCAAGGATCCTTAGAGTTGACCTCACCTTCTTTTTCCATAGCACAATATATTCATTTTGTAACAAAAGTTCCAAACTCAAAAAACACTACCTTTGGTTTGCAAAACATTTTTATATATTAAGAAAATGAAAGTGTCTGAATTCCAAACAACCTGACATCACCAAGCCATCTTCCAAAAAAATGTTGTACATTTATTTACTTGGCCATGGTTGACGAGGATAGTTTCATTGCTAGAGAAAGGAGACTTTTTCAAATACAAATATTCAAAACAGTGCTCTTAGATTTTTTTTCACGGGTAACAATAATCCTGTAACTCTCTCAATTGAGACTTTGAGCTAAGGAAATTATGAAATAGATGTGCAGGAATTCCTCCCTTGCAATGCATCAGGGGGTGCTATTAACAGTCACACAATGCTAACCAAAAATGTTTGAGGCTTGGTAATTATTATCCACAGCTCCCTTAAAATCCGATTTGTTAAAATACAAGTTCTGCTGAGGCTACCTCCTTAAAATGAACCTTTCCCATCTCCATCTCATTCCCAATTTTCTACATGTGCTGAAGGTACTGAATCATGCTTTGACACCCATGACTCTCTTCTCCTCCTCTAGTGCCTCACTCAAATAGTCACTCTCCATGTTGAAGTATAGGCAGCGAGTGCTGGCAGGCTATTTAGCCAGAAGGTCAACTGTTCAGCCCAATGTAGTCTCACCTAGTATTATACATGCAAACTTTTCAGCTGTGATTGCTGGGCAGTGAACAAGAAAAAGGGCCACAATTAAGGGAATTTTCTGCGCCAAGGTCAATTACTGCACCCCACTCCACCACCATCGTTCTACCCGGGCTAAAATCAGCTTAGTTGGAAAATGACTGGAACCTTTAAAATGAATTTCAGAGAAGTAGAGCAAGGAAGATACATAATGCCACTGGAATATGGTCATATAGTACTCAACAAACACAGGCCAAATCCTATTATGGCAATTTATGAAACTGAATTCAGTCTCGTCATCTATAGGTTGGTACCAGAAAATTTACCAGGAAAGAAGCCGGATTGTCATAAAAATCCAAATGGTTCAGAAATGTTTTCACTGGAGGGGACCTGCCCGGCCTACCATTTCTGACTGGTATACAATTGTAGTTCACACTCCACAGTTGACACATGACACTCTAAAATGGCCATGCAAACTAGCCTATTATACAGAAGAGCTGAAGTCCCATCACCATCTCTTCAATTAGGGATGGCAACAAATGAAGTGCTTGTCATAAAGGCCAATTATTATTTTTTTAATGAATTTTCACTGTTTAACTAAAGCATTTAAATAACACTGAATCTTTTAGCTGAATTATTTTAAAAAATACTTTTTATGACCCCCTTCTGTCTTGTAGGTTTGATGGATTGCCCTGTTTGGTCAATTCGGTGTTAAACATCACCTGGCTATGGCTCAGGAGCCCCACTCTGGCATGACAGTCTCTGCTGCATTTGCTGCAGAGCAAGACAGTGGGCTGGGAATGTGCACTATTCACTGGCCTTGGTTTCTCTGAACCCTTTTCTTGGCCAGCTGAGCTTTTTGTTTCTGCTCACCTCTTCTAACGCCCTTCCAAATAGTCAGCCTCCAGGAGGTCACAGCCATCACTGACTGCCTCCCCCCAGTTATCAGTAATAATGTTCACCCTCTTCATAACTTGCTTGCAAATGTCCTTATCGAGGAGGTATGGATGCACAGGAGGTCGTGTCCCAGTAGCTTGTTCTCTGTACAGAAGGTCTTTAGCTATGCGGCGGTCATATTTCCAACGAACATGGCCAAGCCAACGCAGAAGTCATTGGCTTAGCAATGAGTGTATGCTGATGGAATTAGCCCGCTCCATGGCCTCAGGATTGGTGACCTTGTCCTGTCAAGAGATACCAAGGATATGTCTGAGATGACAAAGGTGGAAACTGCTCAGACTTTTCTCCTGCCTGGCATGTGGTTCAGATCTCACCACTGTAGTTAATGCTCTGAGGATGCAGGCTTGTTTGCAGGTTTGGCATTCTCAGTCAGGTTGCTATTGTTCCATGCTCTGTTACTCAGCTTGGACATAACAGCTGCAGCTTAAGTGATGCATATGTTGATTTCAGCATCAAGTGACAGATTGCTGGTTAATTTGGAGCCTAGATATGTGAAGCTATCAACAACCTCCAGCACCACATTGTCAATGCTGATGGATGGCAGTATGGCAACATCCTGAACCATGACATTTGTCTTTCTGATGCCGATGGTCAAACCAAACTCTTTACAGGCACGAGAGGATTGGTCTATTTGTCACTGAAAGTGTTCCTTGGCATAGAATGCTAATGCAGCATCAGCATAGAGAAACACTCAGTTGAGGCCTGAAGGTTTATGACAGCAAAGAGAAGAACATGCTAAGAGCATCAATGCCAGAACACAAGTAGTTTATAGGAGTTCTCTACATGCCCCCTAACAGTAGCTACACAGTAGGACAGAATATACATCAAGGAATAATCAGGGCTTGCAAGAAAGGTACTGAAATAATCATTGGTGACTTTAATTTTCACATTGATTGGACAAATAAAATTCACAATGGTAGCCTGGAAGATGAGTCATGGAGTGCATTTGGAATAGTTTCTTTGAACAATAGGTTCTGGAACCTACCAGGGACCAAGCTATTTTGGACCTGATAAAGTGTAATGAGACAGGATTAATTAAGACCTCGAAATCAAGGATCCTCTAGGTAAGAGTGACCATTACATGATAGAATTCACATACAGTTTGAGAGTAAGAAATATGGGTCCATAACTAGTGTCTTAAACTTAAGTAAAGGCAATTACAAGGGGATGAAGACAGAATTGGCTAAAGTGAAGTGAGAAAAGAATTTAAAAGATAAGACAGTGGAGATGCAGTGGCAGACATTTAAGGAGATATTTTATAACTCTCAACAAAGATATAGTCCATTCAGGAAAAAAGACTCTACCAGAAGGATGCATCATCCGTGGCTAAGTAAGGAAGTTAAGGATGGTATCAATTTGAAAAAACCAAAGCCCATACAATGTTGCGAAGATTAGTAGTAGGGTAGAAGATTGGGAAATTTTAGAAACCAGCAAAGGGTGACGAAAAAAATAAAGAGGGAGAAATGTGAATACGAGAGAGAACTGGTAAGAAACATAAAATCGGAGAGTAAAAGCTTCTACAGGTATATATAAAGGAAAAGAGTAGGTAAAGTGAGCATTCGCCCCTTAGAGGAAGAGACTGGGGAATTAATGATTCAGAATGGGGAAATGGTAGGGGCTTTGAACAAGTATTTTGTATCAGTCATCACAGTAAAGACACAAAAAGCATCCCAAGAATAGTTAGGAATCAAGAGGCAAGAGAGATGGAGGAACTTAGAACAGTCACTAGAGAAAAAGTGAAAGGAAAAACTAATGGGACTAAAGGCTGACAAGTTCCCTGGACCTGATGGCCTGCATCCTAGGGTCTTAAAAAAAGTGTCGGCAGAGATATTGGATGTAAAAACAGAAAATGCTGGAAAAACTCAGCAGGTCTGACAGCATCTGTGGAGAGAAAAACAGAGTAAACGTTTTGAGTCCGTATGACTCTTCTTCAGAGCTAAAGAGAAGTAAAAATGTGATAAAATTTATACCATTTTGTAAGGGGGCTGGAGCAGGTGAAGCTGGCTAGGAGGCCAGTGATAGGTGGGGGCAAAGATGTCATGAGCAAAAGGACAGGACAAAGGGGTATTAATGATAGTGATACTGGCTAAAGGAGGTGCTGATGGTGGCATTAAGGTCAGAAAGCAGAATGTGATAATAGAAGGACAAGGGTAAGCACTCAGGAAAGAACAACATGAACAAGTGACAGATGGCCCTTGTTGGGTCAGTGGGGGGGGAATCAACAATAGGATAAAAGGTGGGGATAAAACAATGAATAAAAATGAAAATAAACAAAAATAAAAATAAGTGGTTAAAAATAAAAATGAATATTGAAAAATGGGGGGAAAAAAAGGAGTGAGGATGGGGGAGAGAGTTCATGGTCCGAAGTTGTTGAACTCAATGTTAAGTCCAGAAGGCTGTAAAGTGCCTAATCAGAAGATGAGGTGCTGTTCCTCCAGTTTGTGTTGGGCTTCACTGGCCAAGGACGGACATGTGGGCATGAGAGCAGGGTGGAGTGTTGAAATGGCAAGCGACAGGGAGGTCTGGGTCATGCTTGTGGACAGACCAAAGGTGTTTCGCAAAGCGGTCACCTAATCTGTGTTTGGTCTCTCCAATGTAGAGGAAACCGCATTGGGAGCAACGAATGCAGTAGACTAAATTGAAGGGGGTGCAAGTGAAGCGCTGTTTCACTAGGAAGGAGTGTTTGGGCCCTTGGATGGTAAGGAGGGAAGAGGTAAAGGGGCAGGTGTTGCACCTTCTGCAATTGCATGGGAAGGTGCCATGGAAGGGGAATGATGGAGGAGTGGACCAGGGTGTCCTGGAGAGAACGGTCCCTACGGAATGCTGACCAGGTGGGGGGGGTGAAGGGAGGATGCGTTTGGTGGTGGCATCATGCTGGAGTTGGCAGAAATGGTGAGGGCTGATACTTTGAATGCAGAGGCTGGTGGGTGAAAACTGAGGGCAAGGGGGACCCTAACATGGTTCTGGGAGGGAGAGGAAGGTGTGAGGGCAGAGGCATGGGAGATGGGTCGAGCACGGTTGCAGGCCCTGTCAACCACAGTGGGTGGGAAACCTCAGTTAAGGAAGAAGGAAAGAAGGAAGACATTTCAGGAACGCCGTTTTGGAAAGATATTGGATGCATTGGTTATAATTATCCAATATTCCCATGAATCTGGAAAGGTCCCAACAGATTGGAAAACCACAAATGTAACAGCTCAGGTCAAGAAAGGAGGGAAACAGCAAGCAGGAAACTAGAGGCCAATTAGCCTAACGCCCGTCATTGGGAAAATACTAGAATCCATTGTTAAAGAGATAAGAGCGGGACATTTAGAAAAATCATAATACAATCCAGCAGAGTCAATGTGATTTTGTAAAAGGGAAATTGTGTTTGACAAATTTAAAGTTCTTTGAGGATGTAACAAACAGGGTGGATAAAAGGGGAACCAGTAGATTAATGTATTTGGATTTCCAAAAGGCATTTGATAAGGTGCCACATAAAAGGCTACTACAGAATATAAGAGCATTTGGTGTTGAGGGTGATATATTAGCATGAAGAGAGGCCTGGCTAACTCTCAGGAAAGAATGAGTCATTTTCAGGTTGGCAAACTGTAACTACTGGAGTGCAGCAGGGATCTGTGCTGGGGCCTCAACTATTTTGAATCTATGTTAATGACTTTGATGAAGGGATGGATTGCTCACGATATGAAGTTGGTCAGGGAAGCAAGGAGGACACAAGTATGCAAAGGTGTACACAGATACATTAAGTGAGTGGGAAAAAATTTAACAGATGGCGAATAAAATGTGGGAAAATGCGAGGTTGTCCATTTTGGCAGAAAGAATAGATAAGAGTGGAGAGAAACTGCAGAATGCTGCAGTACAGTGCAACCCTTGCCCTTGTACATGAATCACAAAAAGTCAGCATGCAGGTACAGCAAGTAATTAAGGCAACAAACAGAATTTTGGCCTTTATTGCAAAGGGGATGGAGTATAAAAGTAGGGAAGTCTTACTACGACTGTACAGGGCATTGGTAAGGCCACACCTAGAGAACTGTGTGCAGTTTTGGTCACCTTACCTAACAGGGATATAATTGCATTGGAGGCAGTTCAGAGAAGATTCCCTCAGCCGATTCCTGGGATGAAGGAGCACTCTTATGAGGAAAAGTTAAGCCAAGACTCATTGGAGTTTACAAGAATGAGAGGTTATCTTATTGAAACATAAAAGATTCTGAGGGTACTTGACTGGGTTGATGCTGAGAGGATGTTTCCCCTCGCGGGGCAACCTAGAATGAGGGGTACAGTTTCAAAATGAGGGGTCTTCCATTTAAGACAGTGGGAGGAATTTCTTCTCTCAGAACGTCATTAATGTTTGGAATTCTCTACCCCAGCGAGCAGTGGAGGTTGGGTCATTGAATATATTCAAGGCGGAGTTAAACAGATTTTTGATTGACAAGGGAGTCAAGAGTTATGGGGGGCAGGCAAGAAAGTGGAGTTGAGGCCACATCAGTTCAGCCATCATCTCACTGATTAAGTGGAACAAGCTTAAGGGGCACAATGGCCCACCCGTGCTCCTATTTCTTAAGTTCTTATGTTCAACAATGTTGACCCGACTGCAGGTCTCAAAGGGTTCTAATGTTGCCCCATCATAGTTGACCTTACTCATCACATTGTCATGGAAAAATATCACAATGAGCAGCATCAGCAGGCAACCAACTTTCTCCAACAGCTTAAATAGACTGTCTCTGCTCACACAGTCGAATGCCTTGGTGAGGTCGATGAAGGCAATATACAGTGGTCTCTTGTTCAGGGCATTTCTCATTTAGCTGACAGTCTGAGAAGATCATGCCAATAGTGGATCTTCCAGTTCTGAAACCACACTGGGATTTGGGTAGGTGTACTCAGCCAGGACCTGCAACCTGACAGGGGTAACACAGGCAAATAATCTTCCCATAATGCTCAGCAAGGCAATACTCTGATGTTGCAATCACTGCGGTCGGACTTGTTCTTGTACAGGCTCACAATCTTTGCATTATGCACATCTTGCCACTACCCTGTCCCTCCAGCAGAGGCAGAAAAGTTTGTGTTGATGTTGCAGAAGTGCTGGTTTCCCATGCTTGTTGAGTTCAGGCAGCATAGCATCAGCCCAATTGGAGCTAGGAGGTGGCTGAACAGTTAGGAGACAGCCCCACAGTACTTGTTCTCTACACCAATTGAGTTGGGCTTATCACTCGAAACTGCTGTCTCCAGTGTTGTGTTAACACTGTGCAACAAATCTGGAGTGCCCTCTCCAGGGCACAAGCCTGAGGAAAATTTATGGAAAACCTTAGCTGTCCAAACATCAGGGTCTCCTTCTTGACCTCCCTGAATAAGTCCAAAGGAATGCAAGGCACTACGTTTGGCGCCAGTTTGTTTGTAGGAGTTGCCCAAAAGCTGACAGACATCAATCCACGTTTGGTAAAAGCAAAATACTGCAGATGCTGGAAATCTGAAATAAAAACAGAACATGCTGGAAAAACTCAGCAGGTCTGACAGCATCTGTGGAGAGAGAAACAGAGTTGAAGTTTCAAGTCCGTAAGAAGAATCTGTAGAAGAGTCATACAGACTCAAAACATTCACTCTGTTTCTCTCTCCACAGATGCTGCCAGATCTGCGGAGTTTTTCCAGCATTTTCTGTTTTCAATCCACCTTTGGGCTCCACTCCACAAGTTTTGACCTACAGATTGAAGCGATGTATCTAGTGTGTGGTTGGAGAGTTAGCATGCTTTCTGCTTTTGTGCACTAGTTTGCTTCTCATTTGCAACCTACATCGCTGGCTAGCAGCAATGAGTAAAAGAACCAAATGTTGAGTCTCTCGCCGTCAGTACACAACCTCTCCATTGGCAAATCTTCAGCTGTGCTTCCTCATGGCGACAGGCTTCAGAGGGACTCAGAAGAGGTTTGGCCCCCAGGCATGCAGTGTGCAGACTCATGTGGGCAAACACTGGCACACATGACCCAAACTCCCAGCTATGGGCAAATAGCTCCACTACCTTGTGGATACCTCAGGAGAACAGCAGACTGAAGAGAAAAAAACTAGACAGTTCCATTTTGGTTACAAACTAGTTTCTCAAAGTAAACTTAAATATGTGATCAATAACATGCACTCAATGTTCTGATTGTTATTTAGTAATCATTTAGGACAATATTTAATGAATTTGGTAAAAAGATTACTATGTTATGTTCTATTCTCAGACTGTGTCTGAACAGACAGGCATCAGCGAAGAGTGATTAATTTCATAGGAAAATGAACAGTACAAAAAAAAGAGGGTGCAAACATTCTGTGTCATACAAAATAAATATGGAACACAAAGAAGCAATCCAGAAAATAAGATAGAGTAAATTGTGTGCATGTAGTGAGTCAAAATTGTTTAACAATTAAAAATTCAAACAACATTTTATCTAATTAAGGATTAAGACTGATTCAGACCAACTGATGTATGAAAAAGATAATAAAAATGGGTTATTGTAATTAAGTTAATATTTCTCACTTTAACAAACAAGATTACAGGAATGTCCCCCCTACAAAGTGGACAACATATGTTCTAAATACATAATTTCCAATACAGCTTCCTTGGAGATGCACACAGGTCCCTCTCAACAGAAACTGTTGCCCCGCTGCACATTATTAACATGAATTAATATCAAGTGTCATCAAACAACAATCGAGAAAATCACACACAGCTAAGATCAGGGCAACTCTGTACTTGCTAAACGTGCTACTGAATGGCCAAAGGGTTTAAAAAGACAGACTGATGCTCTGCAGCACCAGAATGATTGCTGTACTGAGAATCATAGAATGGTTATAACACAGGAGGAGGCCAGTCAGCCCACTATGGTCATGCCAGCTCTATGTAAGAGCAACTCAGCTCATCCCACTTCCTCACCTCTTTCCTGTAACCCTGCAAATCATCTCTTGAAATAATTATCCAAAGCCCCACAATTGAATCTGCATCCACCACATACCATCTTTGTCAGTGCCTGAACACTCATTTTCTAAAGGCAGCCCATTGTTCAGTTACAGTTTTGCCTGGCAACTTTTGATTCCAATTGATCTGGCCCAGGTCCATTCTCACCCCATTGAAGCGGTCTGCTGACCAGTTAATTATTCTTACTCTGGATTGTTCCTTGTCCTTTTCCCTAACCAACCTAAACATTATGATAAAACATTTTATCATAATGTTTAGGTTGGTTATGGAAAACATCCCCTAAATGTTCCCCTACTGACACTTGATCCACTTGGCTCACTTTATTCCCACAAACCAGGGCCTGAATTTTGTACATGTTATGCACACATGATCGACGGGCCCGGAAGCGGCCGGGATTTTCGCTTCTGGCCTCGAACAGAAGTCGAAAGTGATCGCACACTGGCTGGCCAACTAGGGGCCGTCCAGCATGAAACGTGCAGCTGGTAGGGGCAGGAGCATGGCGGATGCTGTCTCCAATGGGAACCCAGCGGCGGATTTAAATTCAGCAGATGAAGCTCCCTGAAGGCTGCCAGGAGTTGTTGAGGAGCCTCAGAGCTGTCCAGGAGAGAGTATAAAAATTGGCTTAAGGTATGGCCTCAGCATCCGCTGGGCACACCAGGCAGGAGGGCAATGCCAGTGGGCACTCTGTACCCTGCTTCTTGGATGAGTGCCTGCACACTCTAGTAGAGGCAGTGAGTGCCAGGCAGGGCATCCTCATGCTGCAGGATGGCAAGAGGAGGGCACTACACCAGGCGAAGGAGGCCTGGTCAGAGGTGGAAGCCCAGGTCAGTGGGCATGGCGTGGTGCGCTGCACCTGGATTCAGAGCCACAAAAGGTTTAATGATCTTCTGTGCTCAGCAAGAGCGAATACCGAGTTGGCATGGTACCGTGTAGAGATGTCTTGAAGGGTGGCCATCCTCAGGAGTTGAGCCATATAAAATGGAGTAACAAAAGGCACATGCACCTGTGCCGGCCAAGGCTGGGAGATCTGACCATTAGCCTTCGGTGCATAGAAGGGTGAGGTTCACAAATTTAATGGGCACCTCAACCTGGTTCTCAGGGGTTGGGGAAGGTGGGGGACAAGGGGGGGGCCAAGTGTGAGGCTAATATGGTGTTACAGGTAGAGAGTGGACTAATGAATGCACTTTTGTCCGTACAGGAGAAGAGAAGCCATAATATCCATGGAGCGCACATGAAATGGTGGTGGGTGGCCAACCTGCTCAGACTGAACAAATTTGAGATGGACACGCTCGAGTTAGAGTGTGACGTGAAGCAAGGTCCTCAGGTCACAGAGAGGCAGGCATCTCCGAGAAAGGCAAGAGTCCAGTGGACAGATGTGAGACTGATGGAGTGTGCAAACAACGTAGGGTCGTCACATCTCAAATGAGAAGCTCTAAGCAAGGGTCCCGAATGATCTAGCAATCATGGTGCCACCATGATGCGGTTATCCATAGTCTCAGCAGCCCACCTAGCATGCGCATTGACTATGTGATGATTGTCTTCCTCCCTCAGATGCACCATCTTCCAGTGGCTGCCGGAACCCCAAGGACCCTCGGTTGATACCAGAGGAGGAGCCACAAGCACGTCGGTAGGCATTAGTTCATCGGCTCAGATGGTAGTTTACAGTGGTGAGGGCACAGGGCACTCACCTGAGAGCTGGCAGAGGCAGAGAAGGCCCAGGGTGCCAGCAGTCGGAGGATTGCTGGAGACCAGGCCCATGCTAGTTCCGAGGCAGTTGAAGAGCCCCTGGGGTCATCTATCTGACCGCAGGTGCTGGATGTCCAGCAAGATGCACATGAAGATCTGGCAGAGATCCCTGGGGGTCTGCGTGCCATGGTCTCCGTCATGGAGGAGCCTATGCAGAGCATGAGCACTGCGTTGACCCTGAACACAGAGTACACTGCCTTCTCCATTGACAGAGTGGCGACTCTCAAAAGGTGACTCCAGGAACTCAATCAGGGGTTCCTGGGGTTGCGCTTGTACCTGCAAACCCTCACACTGGCAGTGAACTCAGGAGGTCACTGCCAGAGAGAGAGATGGATGAGGCACCTAGTCTCTCTGTTACGTCATCAATGGTGAGCACGGAGGTCCAAACCTACCTCAAACTGGCAGTCAAGCTGCCTGTCCTTTCTGTGGGATCCTCAGGGTGCTCCAGACGAGGGCAGCAGCTCCTCCATCCCTCTGCCAGTGACCGTGGCAACTGATAAGGCCTGGACGACTGAGGAGTGCCCAGCCACGGCGTTGGGCGCACCCTCCCAGGCAAAGCCCGCTCAAGCCCAGTGAGCTGGAGGACAACCACCAAGGTCATCAGGACAGCACAGTCAGCAGGCTGCCTCCAATGCCGATGCCAGTGAGTGGGGGGGGGGGGGGGGGGGGGGGGGGGGGTCACTCAGACACAGCTCTTGCAAGCTTAAGTTTAAGGCACCATGAGCACAAAGGAGCTTTCACAGGTGCCATTTTTTCCTTTCATCATTATGTATGATTTCTGTGTGACATTTAACATTATATTATATTATATTATGTTCCTTTTTTGTTACTGTGGAAAAGATAGAAATTTTGATTTTGTTTTAATGGCCCAAGTATCCTTCATTTTTCCATAGGTGCAGGGCACAGTAGTGGCTTATGTTTGACAGCAAGGGCTGCAAACTTTACTGCAGAGGTTGTGATTCGGTATTGAGGTCATAGGATTGCCTCCTCAGAAATGTTTGGTAAGGAGGCAGCGCCCTTGGCATGAGATTGAAGTCATGCCTTGACAGCCTAGCTGAATTTGCATTGGATCAAGGCCACCCCTGAAGGTTCCACATGTCTGCCTCCACATTCTCACCCTGTGCCTCACCAGGCTCCTCATCGGATCCATCGCTAGAGTCAACCTCTGCGGCCTTTGGAGCTGCCTCACTATCCTCATCCTCCAGAAGTCTCTGGCTCACTCAGTCCGGCTGGCTTCATCTGTCCAGAAATGAATCAATGACACAACCGGTCTGAAGCGAGTGTCAGGTGACCAGCTTGACATAATTATGGACTGCTGACTGGTTCACACCACACAGATCACCCACTGACCCCTGGGAAGAACCAGATGTGAAAAAGTTGCGGGTTACTGTGACCTTTACAGCCAGAAATGCAAATGGTACCGTCTCGTGCACTCTCCAGAAATCCTCCGAGAGTTGGGCAAACCAGAATCCTCAAAAAAAAAGCTCGCAATGCAAGCAGTTCAGTAGAAACCACAGGAAAAGGTATGAAATATCAGCAATAAAGCAACAGCAAACTCCTAATTCACGCTGCCAATGCTCTTGTTCCCTTTCATACTGCCCTTGGATGAGAAATGTAAAAAATCAGAATGGCCACCTGCCCACATTGTCCATGCAATGGGCACAAAATTGCACAGGCAACGTAAAATTCAAGTCAATTGCCTTTTTAATGGGCTTAACTGCCTGTTTAATCATCGACGGGTGCACTCTCGACTCTCATGCGTGCCCACCGACCGTAAGATCACCCGATTCTGTTAACACAGAAATGAAGTCCTCTAAAGAAAATTAGGTTCATGGAGATCAGTAATTTTACTTCTACATGCCACATTAATCTAAACTCATGGCTGAGATATGTTAGTTTAGTGATATATGCTTTACGTACCCAGTTGGTCAATAATACTGGAGACAAACCCAATTGGCTCCTTTGCTACCTCGTCAGGAAGAACAATGTTCACTTCTTCAACTTTTGGCAGATCCTGGTTTAAAAAAGAAACAAATGAAATACAACATAAGTCCTTGATATATTAACAGCCACTGTTGATTAAAATAGGTAAACGCACAATAATTAATTTTGTACTGTTTCCTCTAACAGCTGCTTTACACCTCATCATACCTGGAACAAATTTTGCTGTGACACATAAACAAAGTCAAAACCCAAGTCATTTACAACGGTACACCCTGGTCCACTCCTCCATCAACCACTACACCTCAACCTCCTCCCACGGCACCTTCCCATGCAACCGCAGAAGGTGCAACACCTGCCTCTTTACTTCCCCTCTCTTCACCGTCCAAGGGCTCAAACACTCCTTTCAAGTGAAGCAGCATTTCACTTGCACTTCCCTCAATTTGGTCTACTGCATTCGTTGCTCCCAATGCGGTTTCCTCTACATTGGAGAGACCAAACGCAGACTGGGTGACCACTTTGCGGAACACCTTCGGTCTGTCCGCAAGCATTACCCAGACCTCCTTGTCGCTTGCCATTTCAACACTCCACCCTGCTCTCATGTCCACATGTCCGTCCTTGGCCTGCTGCATTGTTCCAGTGAAGCTCAACGCAAACTGGAGGAACAGCACCTCATCTTCCGACTCAGCACTTTACAGCCTTCCGGACTGAATATTGAGTTTAACAATTTTAGATCATGAACTCGCACCTCCATCCCCACCCCCTTTCCGATCCCCCCCCCTTTTTTTTCCAATAATTTATATAGATTTTTCTTTTCCCACCTATTTCCATTATTTTTAAATGTATTTCCATCCATTGTTTTATCTCTACCTTTTAGCCTTTTTCGATTCCTCCACCCCACCCCACCCCCACTAGGGCTATCTGTACCTTGCTTGTCCTGCTTTCTACCCTTAATTAGCACATTTCTTAGATAATATCACCACCTTCTACACCTCTTTGTCCTTTTGTCTATGACATTTTTTGGCTATCTCCACCTATCACTGGCCCTCTATCCAGCTCCCGCACCCCCCCTTAAACCAGCTTATATTTCACCTCTCTTCTATTTTTCCTTAGTTCTGTTGAAGAGTCATGCGGACTCGAAACGTTAACTGTGTTCCCCTCCACAGATGCTGCCAGACCTGCTGAGTTTTTCCAGGTATTTTTATTGTTATTTTTTCATTTACAATGGCGATGCCTAAGACTTTAGAGTCTTCTTTGCAAGTTTCTCTGCACGTTGTCATTGTTTTGCAGTTTAAAAAAGACAACTGTAGTCACCCAAATCTCTAGAACAAGGCTGCTTGACACACAATTCAATTTACAGTAACTGATCCAAGGAAACTAACAAAAGCATTAAACTCAAACTCCCTTCTGTGCAAACTCCAGTAACAGGTTGGGAAACTCACTTCCCACCGGTCACTAGGAAAGTATATTGTTAGAAGCAGTACAGTAAGGAAAATTAGTAATTTCTTTTAAAAATCTGTTGAATGCACATGTTTTTCTTTTTTATTCATTCATGGGATGTGGGTGTCATGTGCTGACTAGGCCAGCATTTATTGCCCATCCCTAACTGCCCTTGAGAAAGTGGTGGCGAGCTGCCTTCTTGAACCACTGCAGTCCATGTGGTATAGATACACCCGCAGTGCTGTTAGGGAGAGAGTTCCAGGGTTTTGACCCAGTGACAGTGAAGGAACAGCGATATATTTCCAAGTCAGGATGGTGAGTCATTTGGAGGGGAATTTCCAGGTGGCGGTGCTCCATGCGTCTGCTGCCCTCATCCTTCTAGATGGTAGCAGTCGTGGGTTTGGAAGGTACTGCCTAAGGAGGCTTGGCAAGTTCCTGTGGTGCACTTTCTAAATGGTACAAACTGCTGCCACTGTGTGTCAGTGGTGGAGGGAACGAATGTTTGTGGATGGGGTGCCAATCAAGCAGGCAACTTTGTCTTGGATGGTGTCGAGCTTCTTGAGTGTTGTTGGAGCTGCACTCATCCAGGCAAATGGAGAGTATTCCATCACGCTCCTGATTTGTAGATGGTGGACAGGCTTTGGGGAGTTCAGAGGCGAATCACTTGCTGCAGGATTCCTAGCCTTTGACCTGCTCTTGTTGCCACATTATTCATATGGCTAGTCCAGTTCAGTTTCTGGTCAATGGTAACACCCAGGATGTTGATAGTGGGGGATTCAGTGATGGTAATGCCATTGAATGTCAAGGGCAAAGGTTAGGTTCTCTCCAGATGGAGGCTGTCATTGCCTGGCACTTGTCTTGCGTGAAGTTTACTTGCCAATTGTCAGAGCAAGCCTGGATATTGTCCAGGTCTTGCTGGTTTTAGACATGGACTGCTTCACTATCTGAGGAGTTGCGAATGGTGCTGAACATTGTGCAGTTATCAATGAACATCCCCACTTCTGACCTTTTATGATGGAAGGAAGGTCATTGATGAAGCAGCTGAAGAAGGCTGGGCCTAAGACACTACCCTGAGGTACTCCTGCATTATGTCCTGGAGCTGAGATAATTGACCTCCAACAACCACAACCATCTTCCTTTGTGCTAGGTATGACTCCAACCAGCGGAGAGTTTTTAACCCCGATTCCCACAGGCCCCAGTTTTGCTAGAACTCCTTGATGCCACACTCAATCAAATGCTGCCTTGATGTCAAAGGCAGTCACTCTCACCTCACCTTGGAAGTTCAACTCTTTGTCCACGTTTGGACCAAGGCTGTGATGCAGTCAGGAGCTGAGTGGCCCTGGCAGAACCCAAACCGAGTGTCTGTGAGCAGGTTTATTGCTAAGCATGTGCTGTTTGACAGCACTGAGGATGAACCCCTTCCATCACTTTACTGATGATCGAGAGTAGACTGATGGGGCAGTAATTAGCTGGGTTGTATTTGTCCTGCTTTTTGTGTACAGAACATACCTGGGCAATTTTCCACATTGCCAGGTAGATGTCAGTGTTGTAGCTGTTCTGGAACAGCTTGGCTAGGGGCACAGCAAGTTCTGGAGAATGCTTGAAAGCACTTTTAAGGATTGCATCAATTGTAAAGAGACCAATTGTACTTTTCTTGGATAAATAGAAATACTGGTCCATGTGATCTGACGGCTCTTGACCTGGATGCAGTACCAACAAGAAAGAAGTTAAGATACAAACGCCGTGTGGCCAGGCACAAAGGAGAGCTGTAGACATAAAAACAGGACAGCTGGAAGGTGAAGGCAGTCAGCACACAGATGCAGACACAAGGAGAAAACAGAGACACAAAGAGAAAGCCAGAATTCTTGGGAGGAGCAGTTCCTTCTCAGGAAGTGGTCAGTTTTTTCTGGGAGAAAAGGAGACAGCAGTTCTTGGAGGCACTGTGCAAGCTGGCTAAAAAAGGTCTAAAACCTGAAACGGTGTGCGAATAACTAGGAGAATCTAAAGAGCTGAGTGTTTTCCCAGAAAGGGCCAAACCAGGAACAGAGGTGTTATTGGTTGGTCAGCCGCAAAGGAACTTTAGAAAACTATACCATCCGGATTGTCATGCACAAGGGAGAGAGGGTTCACAGAAGTGAGTCTTGCAGGTGATAATCGTACCCATGAAACTCGGAGGTGAAAGCAGTTGTCAGATAGGAGTCCTTTATTCACACAAGGTAGGTCAGAGCTACACAGTTCCACAATGTGCTGTTATGTAGTGCCATATCTGCGGGGAGTGATGCAAATGCTTGGGGTTGTGCAAGACATTAAATAGTTGATACAACAAAGTTAAGTAAAATTTATCTTTTTATTTGAAGCATCATTTGCCTGTTAATTAATGTTTAATTTGCATTGGCTGATTTCTGTTAACGAGTAAGTTACAATAAGTGAAATCTTGTTGGTAATCTCTTCATTTGGTTTACGGTTCTTGCATGGGGATTGTAATAATTAATTACAATCATTCAGATCACAGGCCTGAAAAAGGTTCACTCCATTTCTCTCTCTACAAATGCTGCCTGACCTGCTGAGTACTTCCAGCATTTCCTTTTTTTCCCCCAGATTTCCCGCATCCACTGTATTTTGCTCTGGTATCCTGTCTTCAGTGGGTTGTGCCTCATTTGAGCTGCTTCTTGTTGGGGTTTACTATCAGTCAGAACTGACCTACATTAACGCCACAGTTGATGCCACAGCCAAGGCCACGTAAAATATGGTGTCAGTGAATGCTCTCCACGCACATCTCCCTTATTATCGCTTTTGGGTCCTCCCTGCCATGGTGGGATTCGAACCCTGGGTCTCTGGAATACTAATCCAACGACAATGCCACTACTCCATCGCCTCCCCCTGCACAATCGCTAAGACCCCTTATTCCCACCTCAGTAGCAGCCTGACTCTGCCCTTGCCTCAACTCATCCACTGCTGAAATTTTCATCCATGTCTTTGTAACCTTTAGACTTGACTAGTTTAATGCACTCCCGGCTGGACTCCCATGTTCTACCCTCCATTAACTTTATGTTATCCAAAACTCTGCTGCCCATGTCTTAACTTGCACCTAGTCCCTTTCCCCGATCACCCCTTTGTTCACTGACCTATACTGGGTCCCAGTTTAAAATGCTCCTCATTTTTGAATCCCTCCATGGCTCACTCACCCCTATCTTTAACCCCCTAAAGCAATTAAACCCTCCAAGATATCCACACTCATTTAATTCTAGAAGCTTGAGCATCCCCTATTTCAATTGCTCCACCACTGGTGGCCGTGACTTCAACTGCTGGTCCCTAAGCTCTGAAATTTCCTCCTTAAACCTCTCCTACTCACTTTCCTCCTTTACGACACTCCTTAAAACCTACCTGTTCGACACTGGTTTTGGTCCTAATATTTCCTTATGTGACTTGGTGTCATATTTTACTTCTTAACGCCCCTGTGAAGTGCCTCGGGACATTTTGTGTTAAAGGTGCTATAAGTTGTTAAATGCAATGAAATTGCCTTGCTGGATATTCTCACCACTTGACTGGGGCTTGTGTTGGATAGCGAAAGACTAGGAGCTAGATTGTCGGGTTGAGCTGATTTGATGCCAATGACAGAAAACACCAGGTCGCACCATTTCTCCCTTATACAAACATTCATGCTTCGGAAACACTTCCGAGAATGTTTTCTGCTGAAACTCACTTCCCTATGTAACTAAGGGATGCAAGGGGTCTTCTGTATCATCTATGGAGTCTCTGTTTGAGGACCAATCAAGTTTCATATAGCTAAGATTGCCCTCAATGCAGACAAAATGAACCTCTATATTGAGCTAAGAGTGGCTTCACAATTAGAAAATTGTTAGCAAACAATAAACAAGTGTTGCATGAATCAGTCACACTAAAAGGATCAAAGTTTTAAACCCATTAACTAACATGGCAGATGTCAATCACCCAAAGTCATAGCAATCAGACTAAAGCGGGCCAAGATTAAATAGTGTCAGTAAACTGGCACAGGGAAGTTGAAAACCAACAAAGGAGCAGTTGCTAAGTTTGGAGAGTTGCTCTTAAAATGATCAGAACAGCTGGGAGAGACACTCTGGTGTTGCTAACAGAACAAAGGATCAACATATGCTGATTACAAACTTAGCCTAGCTTGAGATAACAGAAATCTTTTGGATATCCTTATACACAGAATATAGTGATTGGGCACGTAACCACACCCCCCCACCCCCATTAGGTAATACATCATAAATTAATTTTGTAATAAATTCTGGATGAACAAAAGAGGAAGAGTTAACCATTTCATGTATTATTTAATGTTTTATTTTTAATTTAGTTTTTAACCCAACTTGAATCAAATTTTAAAATTAATAAAACCAACTGCTTTGAAATAACTTGCCAAAAAAGTGTTTTCCAAGCACCATTTCCATAGAAATGTGAATGCTCAAATGCGTCAGAGCGGAGCATAAATTTTATATTCCACATTCACTTACAAGTTAAGCACTCTGACATCTACACACATTGATCAACATTATACTTATAATTTTATAGGCATGTTTTGTCAAATGGAAGGCTTACATGGGGCAAAAATTTGCATCACAAGCTTCCAACTATACCTCCCTCAAAGATTCAGAATTCTTACACTGGGTAACAGAAAAATTAATGTCTTCTTTTAAAGCACAACTACAATATGTCTATGTGGTATTGCAGTATCATATCTAACCTGGTTCTCCATTACTCTTCCTCCTTAAAGAATAATAATAAATCCACAGGGCATAAAAAACACTAACAGCAATTTGAAGCAATTAATTTCAGACTCAGTTTATAAAAGATGACCCTGTTCAAAAAGGCCACAATTGGTTGATATGTAAAATGTTGTAATGCTGCATCAGTCATATTTTCTTCCTTATTTTAGCAGCTTTCATCACTTTGTCTTTAAAAAAGAGGGCTTTTATTACATTAAGGTAGCTGTGAACAAGTCACTAGGCCGGATTCATTTCTATGATGAGAGAGTTGTCCTCGGAGGAGAAATGGAGTAGAATAGGCCCATGCTCTATGGACTTTATAAGAATGTGAGGTGATCTCACTGAAGTATATGACATTTTTAAGGGGCTTATCAAGGAAAACAGCAACTTGTATTTATGCAATGCCTTCAATGTAATGAAACGTTCTAAGGTGCTTCACAGGGGCATTTTAAAACGTGCTGAAAGGCTGTTTTTTTCTGTTTCCCCAGGCTGGGTGTTCAGAATGAGTCAGTCTCAGAATAAGGGGTCGGCCATTTAGGACTGAGATGAGGAGAAATTTCTTCAGTCAACAGAATTGGGAATCCTTAGAATTCTCTACCCCAAAGGGATGCTGATGCTCAAGGCCGAGACTGATAGCATTTTGGACTCTAAGGGAAACAAGGGATAAAGGGATTGGGCATAAAAGTAAAGTTGAGGTTGGAGATTAACCATGATCCTACTGGATGACTTGAGGAAGCTCGAGAGACCATATGGCCTCACACTTGCTCCTATACATGTTCTTAGATTGTAAGTGTGGAAGCCCAATAGCAGCACCTACAAGAAGAAAAAAACCAAAGGAAGAGAAAACATACTTATATTGCAATTTATCACAGCTTTCAGAAACATCTAAATGTTTTACACTAATTACTTTGAAGTGCTTTATGTAGGACAACAATAGCAGCCTTGATAAACATGGTAGAATTACTCCACTTCTTCTAATAATGCCAGGGGATTTTCAATATCCACCCAAACCACAAGAACAGGCAGCTTAATAGTTGGGCCATAGGATGGCACCTCTATCAGTGCAATTCCCCCTTCAGTATTAAACATTGGTGTCAGCCTAGATTAATTGCCCAAAATTTAAGGTGGTTGTAAACCCACTTGACGCAAAGGCAAAAGTCCTACCAAGCAAGCATGGTTACCTTTGATGGTTTGATTTTCATATGATGGCCTCTATGGTGAAATACTGTCTCTCTATACCATGAACAATTAGAAACTGAAATGTCCTAAGTATAATTCACTAGTCAGAGTTAGCCCAAAGCAAGATGATTAATGTCTTTGCGATTAGTTACATCTGCTCCAGTGTTCTCACTAAGATTTTAGTAAAGCATATTAATGGGTGAGGGAAAACTTCATATTGCAGCGATTTGAACTGTAGAAAACGTTCAACAGTGCAGTTTTAGAATGGATTTTTCAAATGTGAATTGTGCCGGAGGGTTATTTAATACTAGATAAAAGTGTTAATAGCCACAGGTCAGTCAATGGTTGGAGGCGGCAGTTGGTGAAAATTGAGGTGACGAGCATCAGATAGCTTAAAAGATTATCTTCAAAGTGATATTTCCGATACAGGATCACAGACAAACCAAGATCCGGCAGGGACTGTGACAGGGCAATATTGAGCTTTTACCACTAGAGGCCCCCAACAAACCACAGAAACAGAAGAGCTCCCTCTGAGGCAAGAAACTGGAACTGCTATATTTTCACAGTGCAATGTTGAGTCTGTCACCCTATCACTTATCAGAATCCTCCCAGCATCCAGTCTTGAATGAACTGCAATTTCCTCAAGTTAAACACTGGGAAGACGGAAGCCATAATCTTTGGGTCTCACCACAAACTTGGTAGCCTTAACATAGATTCCATCCTCTTCCCTGGCCACCTTCATAGGCTCACCTCAGCATTCCAGTTTACCCCAAGCCGAGCTACCAATGCCAAATCCTCTCCATGAAAAAGGCAACTACCACCACCCATATAAGATCACCTGCCCCCACCTTTGCCTCAGCCCATTCATGCCTTTGTCACTTCCAGTCTCAACTATTCCAATTCTCTCTTGGCTGGTCTTCCATCTTCCAACCTTCATTTACTTCAGCTCATCCAAAACTCTGCTACTTGTCACCCAACTGGATCTACCACTCTGTCCTTGCTACCCTAAAATAACCCCAAAGCTTCCAATTTAGGATTTAAACACAACGTTAATACTTTCGTGGGCTTACTCCTCCATATCTCTTCTCTTTTCCAGTCTTGTCCCTCGTCAGTCTGCATTCCTCCAATAACGGTCTTTTGTAAATAATCACTCCCTTTACGAACCCCAATCCCATTACTGTTAACCATGCCTTTATCCATCCAGGCACATGCTTAGGAATCCTCTTCGCATCCTTTAGGATTTGCCCAATAAGCCATCTCTTTGACCAAGCTTCTGGTCAACTCTCCTAATATCTTCTCTGAATTTCATCATTTCTTTTCCAGTTATATATAGTAGGCCATTCTATTTCACTACAACCCTGTTTACCTGACTTACTCTACATCCCTGGACATTCTTAGCTAATAAAAATCAATCTCCAGTCTTTTCATTTTCAATTGGCTGAGCATGCACAGCTTTTTGGGGATGTTCCAGATTTCCACAATCTTTTGTGTGAAATAATTATTTTAAATTTGAACGCTTAAAATGACCCAGCTCTAATTTTATTATTCCTCCTTGCTCTGGATTCTCCCGACAGATCTAACAGTATATTGAGTCCGTTCATCATTATGCAACTCATTAGGCCACCTTTCAACTCAAGAGACAATAAGCCAAGATTATGCACCTGCCCTCAATTTAACCCTTCCAGCTCCAGCATCATTCCTATGAATCTGCGCTTAACCTCCTTCGTGGCAAATATATATCTGAGGTGCAATACTCAAAACTGAATGAAACCCCAAGGTGTTTCTCTCCATACTAGGCCTTGTACAAATACAAGTTGGTGGAATTGGCACAAGTTGGTGGAATTGGCACAGGTTTGCACAAGTCTGATTATGTTCAACATTTCATCAGCCTAGACTTTTCTACAAGGCTAAACAAGATAGATGTAATAGATAAGAGCAATTAATAGTAACTGGCTAATATGTACAACATAACACCTTTAACATAAATGAAACATCCCAATGCGCTTCACAGGAGCATTATAAAACAAAGTATGATACTGAGCCACATAAAGGGATATTAAAACTGATGAACAAAAACTTGATCAAATAGGCAGGTTTTAAGCACTGTCTTAAAGAGAGACAGAGAGGTGTAGGGAGAGTATTGAGGAGCTTGGAGCCTAGGCAATTGAAGGTATGGCCACCAATGGTGGAGCGATCAAAATAAGGGATGCATAAGAGGCCAGATTTAGAGGAGCGCAGGGATGTCCCAAGAGTTGTAGGCCTGTAGGAGGCTACAGATATAGGGAATGGCAAGGCCATGGGAGGAAGCTGAAAACAAAGGAGAAGAATTTTAAGATCAAGATGTTGCTTGACTAGGAGCCAATGCATGTCAGCAAGCACAGGGGCGATAGGGAAATGGGACTTGGTGCAAGTTATGACACGGTCAACAGAGTTTGGATGACCTCAAATTTGCAAAGGGTAGAATATGGGAGACCAGCAGGATTGCATTGGAATAGGCATAACGAAGAAATGGATGAGAATTTCAGCAGCAGATGAACTGAGACAGGGGCGAAGTCCAAGGATGTTACCGAGGTGGAAATAGACAGCCTTAGTGATGGCATGAATATGAAGCCAGGAGATCACCTTAGTGTCAAAAGTGACACTGAGGTTGTGCATAGACTGGATTAATCTTGAACTATTGCCAGGAAGAGGGATGGAGCTAGTGGCTAAGGATTGGGAGTTTGCAGCAGGGACTTAAAACAATGGCTTCAGTTTTCCAAATATTTAATTGGAGGAAATTTCTGCTCATCCATACTGGATGTCAGATAAAACAGCCTGATAATTTAGCAACAGTGAAGGAGTTGAGAGAGGTAGAGTTGGGTGTCGTCAGTGTATATGAAAACTAACTTTGGATACCTTCATGCCTTCGGATGGTGTCGCCGAGGGGCGACATGTAGATGAGAAATTGAAGGGGGCCGACAATAAATCCTTAGGGGTACCGGATGTAATGGTGCAAGAGTAGGAAGAGAATGATTTCTGGCTATGATTAGATAGATAAGAATGGGTCCAGGTGAGACCAGTCCCACACATCTGGAAGCAAGGGAGAGGCATTGGAGGAGGATAGTGCGATCAAAGGCTACAGGTAGGTCAAGAAGGTAGAGGAGAGAAAGTTTACTTTTGTCACAGTCTCATAGGATATCACTTGTGACTTTGATAAGAAACTCAGAGAAATATTGAAGTCCAGGACACGTACAATTCAAAATTGTGCCAAATTTGGAGTTTTATAAAACCTGTAGACAGCAGGTAGTAAAGGCTGAGTGAAGTAAGAAATTCTCAAAGCACAATGATTCAGGAAACCGCACATCATTTAGGGTTATCTGACACTTGCTGAGCGGGATATGGTCCTGAGGCTTATTATGTTCGAGTCATGAAGGGTTATGACTAGTGCTATGAGTGATTGTGAAAGCAAAAAAGGTATTATGATGTATTACTAGGACAACAAAATATAAAACAACTAGTACAAAATTTTCTTTAAACAAGGCCATGTTCAGGCCAAACCGAGAATGTTGTGTCTACTTTGTTTTCTTCACATGGTTGGGAAGATCAAGGTTCAAAGCAGTTCAGAGATGGGCCATTGACCAATGCTTATTTTTGTTTAGAAAATTCAGGAATGATTTATCTGAAGCGTTTAAGACTATTAAAGGATTTGATGGATAGGTAGCAAGAAACCTTCTTCTGATAGTGAGTGTAGAACAAGGGGCTAAAGCCTTAAAATTATAGCTTGGTCATTCAGCCGGGATGCCAGGAAGCAATCTTTCACACAAAGGGTAGTGGAAATCTGAAACCCTCTCCCAAAAAGCTTATTGGGGATGGGTCAATTGAAAATTTCAAAACTGAGATTGAGAGATATTTGTTATGCAAGGCTATCCAGTGTTATTGAAAACAGGCAATAGCTTTAAGATACAGATCAGCAGTGAACTAATTGAATGATGGAACAGTTCTTGGAGCTGAATAGCCTACTCCTGTTCCTATGTCATTGGGAGTTATTGTCACTATTGGGAGTCCGCATCATCTCCTGTAGCTTGCTGGGTCACCTTCTGGGGTTGGAAAAGATTTTGCCAGAAGCTTCTCCTAAATTAACCTACGATTTTCACTTTTTCCCCTTTCCCAGGAGACTTTGCGACAGTGGCCGGGCAGGGGATGCAAATGCTATATGCAAACTGTAGCTTGGCAGGATAGGACATGCTTGGCGGCCCACTGATCTCTTTCATATGTTTGTCTTTGAATTAAGAAAATAATTATCTAGAAATTATTAAGCCAAGTACTTTTAAAGGTTTCATGTCTGGACTGAAAAACCTATACACCAAATTAGAACTTTGATTACATTAAAAAGTACTATTTATTGCAAGCAAATAGTCTCAAAACTAATTATGAATATATTCAAATATAAACAAAAATAATTCTATAGTTTGGCAAAGACAGCTCTCATACATTGACAATTGGTACAGCCTGTAGATTTTCATTTTATGAATTCGGTACTTAAATGGCAGTTGTAAAGCATGTAACTCTGCCAACTACTGTTTGATCTGTATTTGGTAAATAATTAAGCAACATTAATGATAACAGTTCATGAAAATATAGTTTTCTACTGCTAGTTCATACCCATTCCCTCATATCATTACTGGTTAGCTTTCATCAGATATGCCACATGTCCTCATTTATGCCTTGGGCAAAGTTGTCTGCTATTTGAGATGAGCACAGTCGAACAGATGGACAGCACGTTAGCAAGCCTAGAGATTAAGTAGTGACCTCACCAGCTAAGTGCTCAGACACATCAATCTACTCTGTTTACTACTAGTCTACATATGCACACCCTTGTCACGCTCCGTATGCTAGTGAAACTATGCTACTAGCCTATATCTGCATCTTCAAATTAGGTTTTCTAGACAGATGAGGGTGGTGGCATTTTTTAAAATAAAACAAAATAGTTTCTGGCCAGCAGGCAAGTGACTACAGTTCAACTAATTTGATTTAATTGCCTGTTCATATTGCAATCATTTTAACCTCATTAAATAAGTTAGGAAAATAGTCCATAACAAAATCTCTATCCTTTCACTTGACTTAATGTACATCAAATACTGATTCTTTCATGACTGCCTATGGAACCAAACTTTGCGCAAAAGTTTGTCGTACGATAACAGTGACTATATTTCAAGGGTAAATCATTCTGCTGTGTAGTGCTTTGGGATCTCCTGAAGATGTGACAGGTACCATGTAAGAACAAAATCTTCACTAAAGTACTGAGGGAGTGCTCTCCTGTGACTGGTGACATCATTTGAATGAGATTAAAATGAGGCCACAACTGACCTCTCAGGCAAACATACAAGGTACTCCAGTGCTGTTCGAAGAGGAGCGGAGGGGTTCTACACTGGCCAAAGTTTATTCCTCAACCAACACCTAAACAGATGATCTTGTTTGTGGGACTTTACTACGCAGAAATATTTGTAATGCTTCCTATATTACAACAGTAACTACATTTCAAACAATTAGTTAATTGGCTGTCTTTTTTTGAAATATTCATTCGTGGATGTGGGCATCACTGACTAGGCCAGCATTTATTGCCCATTCCTAATTGCCCTCAAGAAAGTGGTGGTGTGCTGCCTTTTTGTACCGCTGCAGTCCATGTGGCGTAGGAAGTGCTGTTAGGAAGGGAGTTCCAGGATTTTGATCCGGATACAGTGAAAGAACGGCAATTATATTTCAAAGTCAGGATGGTGCGAGACTTGGAGGGGAACTTGCAGGTGATGGTGTTCCTATGCATCTGCTGCCCTTGTCTTTCTAGGTGGTAGAAGTGCATTTGGAAGGTGCTGTCTAAGGAGCCTTGGTGAGTTGCTGCAGTGCATCTTGTAGATGGCACACACTGCTGCCACTGTGAATTGGTGGTGAAGGCAGTGAATGTTCATTGTGCTGAGTGAGGTGTCAATCAAGTAATCTGCTTTGTCGTGGATTGTCCTGGTCGAGTTTGAGTATTGGTGGAGCTACACGCATCTGGGCAAATGGAGAGTATTCCATCACTCTTGACTTGTGCCTTGTAGATGGTGGACAGGCTTTCGGAAATCAGGAGGTGAGTTACTCTCTGCAGAATTCCCAGGTGTTGAACTGCTCCTGCAGCCACAGTATTTATATTGCTAGTCCATTTCAGTTTCTGGTCAATGGTAATCCCCAGGATATTGATAGTAGGGAGTTTAGCGATGGTAATGCCATTGAATGTCATGGGGAGATTCTTTATTGCTGGTCATTGCCTGGCACTTGTACGGCATGAATGTTACTTGCCACTGGTCAGCCTAAGCCTGAATGTTGTTCAGGTCTTGCTGCATATGGACATGGACTGCTTCAGTATTCGGGTTCCTTCATGCAACGCCCAATCAAATCCTGCCTCGATATCAATGGCAGTCACTCTCACCTGTGAAGTATTTCCACGTGTTTTTCTTTATTTTCAGCTTTTGGCTTTATCAGATGAAATGCATGGGATATATTTTGCTCCTCAGCATGTGAACATTTGTAATATCTGCTTTACCATGCCACTATTCGAAAAGCAGAATGTTCTCCTGGTTTGCTGGCCAACAATTATCTCCTAACCAATTACAAATAGGTAATTTATTCATATTATAAGACCTTATTATTTTGGCCTATAAAGCAGTTGGAACTTTGAGGACAAGAAAGGTGCCATTTAATTGCAAGTTTTTAAATAAAAGCAAATTAAAGAAAAGAAATGAGCATATGATTTTTATAAAGATCATTCAAAGTAAACTGAAGGGTGGCATTTTGTATGTGTTTGTTCTTGTTGGGTTCCTAGGTGACATGTTTGACCATATTGCAAGTAACTGCAAAACTATTAACATTATAGCCATAAATTTTTATTGTTTTTTTTATTATTCATTCACAGCACGTGGGCTTCACTAGCTGGGCCAGCATTTATTGTCCTTGAGAAGGTGGCGGTGAGCTGCCTTCTTGAACCGCTGCAGTCCATGTGGTGTAGGTACACCCACGGTGCTGTTTTATGCAAATGAAGTATTAAAAAATACCTATCTAGTTATTAATGGCTCACCACAATTTACTTCAGTTCGCTCCTTCCGGGCTTGTCTTATGAGGAGAGATTGAGCAGTTTAGGCCTATGCTCACTAGAGTTTAGAAAGATGAGAGGAGATCTAATTGATCATATAAGATGCTAAAGAGGATAGACAAAGTAGACGTGGAGTGGATGTTTCCCCTTGTGGGGCATTCTAGAACAAGAGGCCATAGTTTTAGGCTAAGGGGTGGTAGATTTAAATCAGAGATGAGGAGGAATTACTTTTCTCAAAGGGTCATGAATCTGTGGAATTCACTACCTCAGAGTGCAACGGATGTCAGGATTTAAGGAGGAGATAGATAGATTTTTAATTAGTAATGGGTTGAAAGGTTATGGGGAGAGGGCGGGAAATTGGAGTTGAGGCAGAAATGAGATCAGCCAATGAATGGCGCGGCAGGCTCGAGGGGCTGAATTGCCTACTCCTGCTCCTAGTTCTTATGTTCCATGACAACATGCACTGCACTGTACAGTTTGATGGCTCCACTTCCGACAGTTTCAGAGTGAAGAATGGAGTGAAATAGGGCTGTGTCATAGTCCCCACTCTGACACCTTCATGCTCCTGACCTTTGCCTTCCCTACAGATATGGAAGCAGTCAACTTACACTATGTCAGAGGGCAAGCTCTACAATCTATCAAAACTGAAATTGAAGACAAAAACACATTGCATCCTGATCAGGGAAATCCTCTACACTGACAATGCTATGCCAGTTACTTTCGTGGAAATACAGTTACAAAGACTCACGGATTGTCTGTAACTTGTTCTCCCTGGCTATAAACAAAGAAAACTGTGGTAATGGGACAAGGTGTTGCAAATCTGCCCCGATCACACTAAACACCCCCCCACTGAAAAGTAGTTAGCAAATTCTGCTACCTTGCGGACATGGCGACGGACAATCTGTCCCACAATACAGAGGGCAATACACGCATTGGGAAAGCAGCTACCACCTTTGGCTGACTCGCAAAATGTGCATGCGATAACGCCAATCTGACCCTCAGGACCAAGCTGATGGTTTATAAGCCCCGAGTTCTAACACCTTGCTGTATAGCAGTGAAACATGGGTGACTTACAGCTACCAGGAAAATAAGTTTAATAATTTCCTTCTTCACTGTATGCGACACGTTATGGGTATATCCTGGTAGGCCGAAATCACGAATGCAGCTCTCTCAAAGGCAGAGCTCCCAAGCATGCTGGCATTCCTCAAACAGAGGCAACTTTGGTGGATTGGGCATGTCCAGGTGATGGAAGGTGGTTGCATACCCAAGGATCTTCAATATGGTGAGGTAGCCGGAGCCAGACGACCAATGGGGTGCCCAAGCCTCCACTTCATGAATGCTTGCAAGCATGACATGAAGGCCCTAAACATCAACTATCACATCTAGAGTCACTAGCCAGCGAAAGAGGGAAATGACACCTATGGGCTGGCAAGCACTACCAGTGGTACAGCAGCTTGGCAACAGGCACCAATGACGAAAACAACAACCCACAACATAATTTAGCAGCTTCACTTGTGGTAGAAACTGCCTCTCAAAGATTGGCCTTCACAGCCATCGGCAAAGGCGCACCAAGTGCATCCAACTGCATTGTTTGCTGCGTGTCCAACATCTCTCATAGATGGAAGGATGCCAACTCACACTATACAAGATAATATGACATTATAATGCAATGCTAATAATAATTGCCACCGAGTTGATTGTTAAAAATGATCCAATTTGAGGAGCTAACATCTGTTCCACAATATTGTTCATTCATCCACAATACACTTAACAAGCTCCCGGCCCTAAAATGCTAACAAATTTTAAAACTGTCTCATGTCCTCCTTCCCAATTTCAGAGCTGCAAAAGCCTTTGAATTTTTAGAAGAGCTCTGTCAGTATAACCAAAACATTCAGAATTCACTATGATAAAAGCAAAAAACTGCGGATGCTGGAAATCGAAAACAAAAACAAAAATACCTGGGAAAACTCAGCAGGTCTGGCAGCATCTGTGGAGAGGAACACAGTTAACATTTCGAGTCCGCATGACTCTTCAACAGAACTAAGGAAAAATAGAAAAGGGGTGAAATATAAGCTGGTTTAAGGCAGGGGGGGTTGGGATAAGAGAGCTGGATAGAGGGCCAGTGATAGGTGGAGATAACCAAAAGATGTCACAGACAAAAGGACAAAGAGGTGTTCAAGGTGGTGATATTATCTAAAGGAATGTGCTAATTAAGGGTAGAAAGCAGGACAAGCAAGGTACAGATAGCCCTAGTGGGGGTGGGGTGGGGTGAAGGAATCGAAAAAGGCTAAAAGGTAGAGATAAAACAATGGATGGAAATACATTTAAAAATAATGGAAATTTAGGTGGGAAAAGAAAAATCTATATAAATTATTGGAAAAAACAAAAAGGAGGGGGAAAAAATCAGAAAGGGGGTGGGGATGGAGGAGAGAGTTCATGATCTAAAATTGTTGAACCCAATATTCAGTCCGAAAGGCTGTAAAGTGCCGAGTCGGAAGATGAGGTGCTGTTCCTCCAGTTTGCGTTGAGCTTCACTGGAACAATGCAGCAAGCCAAGGACAAACATGTGGGCATGAGAGCAGGGTGGAGTGTTGAAATGGCAAGCAACAGGGAGATCTGGGTAATGCTTGCGGACAGACCGAAGGTGTTCTGCAAAGCGGTCACCCAGTCTGCGTTTGGTCTCTCCAATGTAGAGGAAACCGCATTGGGAGCAACGAATGCAGTAGACTAAGTTGAGGGAAGTACAGGTGAAATGCTGCTTCACTTGAAATGAGTGTTTGGGCCCTTGGACGGTGAGGAGAGGGGAAGTAAAGGGGCACGGAACGATCCCTACGGAATGCCACCAGGGCAACACATCTTCCCTTCACCCCCCCGGTGGCATTCCGTAGGGATCGTTCCCTCCGTGACACCCTGGTCCACTCCTCCATCACCCCCTACACCTCAACCCCCTCCCACAACACCTTCCTATGCAACCGCAGAAGATGCAATACCTGCCCCTATACTTCCCCTCTCCTCACCATCCAAACACTCATTTCAAGTGAAGCAGCATTTCACCTGTACTTCCCTCAACTTAGTCTACTGCATTCGTTGCTCCCAATGCAATTTCCTCTACATTGGAGAGACCAAACGCAGATTGGGTGACCGCTTTGCAGAACACCTTCGGTCTGTCCGCAAGCATTACCCAGACCTACCTGTCACTTGCGATTTCAACACTCCACCCTGCTCTCATGCCTACATGTCCGTCCTTGGCTTGCTGCATTGTTCCAGTGAAGCTCAACACAAACTGGAGGAACAGCACCTCATCTTTCGACTCGGCACTTTACAGCCTTTCGGACTGAATATTGAGTTCAACAATTTTAGATCATGAACTCTCTCCTCCATCCCCACCCCCTTTCTAATTTTTCCCCCTCCTTTTTGTTTTTTCCAATAATTTATATAGATTTTTCTTTTCCCACCTATTTCCATTATTTTTAAATGTATTTCCATCCATTGTTTTATCTCTACCTTTTAGCCTATTTCAATTCCTTCACCCCACTCCCACTAGTGCTATCTGTACCTTGCTTGTCCTGCTTTCTACCCTTAATCAGTACATTCCTTTAGATAATATCACCACCTTGAACACCTCTTTGTCCTTTTGTCCGTGACATCTTTTGGTTATCTACACCTATCACTGGCCCTCTATCCAGCTCTCACGTTCCCCCCCACCCCCCAAACCAGCTTATATTTCACCCCTTTTCTATTTTTCCTTCGTTCTGTTGAAGAGTCATTCGGACTCGAAACGTTAACTGTGCTCCCTTCCACAGATGCTGCCAGACCTGCTGAGTTTTTCCAGGTATTTTTGTTTTTGATTCAGAATTCACTGTTTCCTACAATGTGAAAAGATAGCCTTTAAAAGAACTAAAAGTAATTGAAAAGCATAGAGGCATTAAAGTCTGTGAACCTGATGTGAAAGAAAACTTAAGCAAGCAAAGCAAAGTATTTGAGTGATTTCCCCTATGGAGTCAGCACCAGATGCAAAGAGCCTGGATTCTGACCACATGCAGATAAACCTAAAATGATGGGCAGAGAAGAGTTGATTATATACAGGAGGCAACCATTTACCCCATCAAGTCCATTGCGGATTGCTGCAACAGCTATTTAGCTAATCTCACTCCCTTTCTCCTCAGCCCTGCAATTTTTTCTTGCTTTTAGGTGCTTATCCAAATCCTTCTGTCACACCATGATTGAATCTGCCATCATCATTATTTTCAGCAGTGCATTCCAGGTTGTAACCATTTGCTGCATACAAATTTTCCTCGTGTCACCTTTAATTCTTAGCCAATCACCTTTAATCTGTCTTTAGTTCCCAACCCTTCTGCCAAACGCACACTTTGTCTGCTTCAATTTACAGTCCATCTCAACTATCATCCAGGGAGCTCTGGCTTTGGTTGTCCTACCTATCCCCCTTGTGGCAATGTGCATTGATTGTACCCGAACCATCGGCTCTTGAAAGACAGCCCGTTATTCAATTACAGTTCTGTCTGCTAATCCAGGATTCCAGTTTACTTGGGACAGATCTGTTCTCAATCCACTGAAATTGGTCTTCCTTGGATTAAGTATTTTTACTCTAGATTGCTCTCTATCTTTTTCAATAGTTAACATAAATCTTATGAAACTATGATTATTGTACCCTAAATATTCCCCTGTTGGCACTAGATCCACTTTACTGAAGAAAAAGAAAACATGCGTAAATAAATTAGGGAAAATAGCACATCCAATCTAGTTTGCATGATGTTGCCCACTGGAAGTCAAGGACAAGAGGATTATTCAGATCAAACAAGGTTAGAGGGATGGCCAAATCATTAATCTTTGTTGATCACATCACTGTGCTTTAGTATATTCACCTGCCAGTTCCCAAGGAGACTGGAACCAGGGTTTTTTTGGTTGAATTACTAACTGGTAATTTCAGGCTGCTTTTGGTGGCCATCAGTTAACTTTCGATGCTATTCTATTGTAATCAATTAGTCAAGTGTTCCATGGGCAGGGTTGGCAGGCCAGGGATTGAATCCCAAGGTGGGGGGAGCAGAGATTGAGTTCTGAGAGCCGGTGGGGGTGGAGGTGGGGGATTCAGAGAGCGGGGGGCAGGGAACTCAGAGCAGGGGGAGGGGAGTTATGCAATTCAGGGGCAGGGGGTTTGCAGAAGCAGGGAGCAGAAGGGTTTAAGAGAGTGAGGGAATAGTTGTGGGAACGGGGGAAGAATCATGGAGGGCTTGTGGGGAACAATGGCTTTTTCCACAATCATTTTGCAGGTTCTGATAGGAGCAGGGCTTAGGAGCAGCAGTAGGTCATTCAGCCCTTTGAGCCTGCGCAGCCATTCCAGATCATGGCTGATCTGTTTGTGGTCTTAATTCCATTTCTCGTTTGTCCCCAATAAACCTCGACTCCCTTGTCTATCAAAAATATATGTAACTCAACCTTGACTAAGTTCAATTACCCAACCTCCACTGCTTTCTGAAGAAGGGACTTGCACAGGCCAACAACTCAGAGAAAAAAGTTTCCCTCATCTCCATCTTAAAAGGAAAACTTCTTATTCTTAAACTGTGTCCCCTAGTTCTAGTCTCCCCCCAACAAGAGGAAACATCCTTCCGGAATCTACTCTATCAAGTGCTCTCAATAAGATTACCTCTCATTCTTCTAAACTCTAATGGGTATAGGACCAACCTGTTCAACCTTTCTTCATCAGATAAGCTCTTTGTCCAAGGAATGAGTCAAGTAAACCATCTATGAACTGCTTCTAATAGTTATATCCTTTTTCATATAAAAGGAGAATAAAACTCTACACGGTCCTCCAGATGTGGTCTCACCAAATCCCTGTACAGCTGCAGTAAAACTTCCCTACCTTTATATTCCATTCCCCTTGCAATAAATGCCAACAATCCATTTGCCTTCCTAATCACTTTCTGTACCTGCATACTAACCTGTTGTGATTCATGTACCAGGACACTCAGATCCTTCTTACCACCAAGTTCTGCAATCTCTCACTATTTAAATAGTATAACTGCTTTTCTATTCTTCCTGCCAGAGTGGACCAGTTCACATTTTCCAACATTATATTCCATCTGCCAACTTTTTGCCCACTCAATTAACCTAGCTTTGTTGGCTCTCCAAACCTATTTGACAACTTACTTTCTTCCCTATCTTGGTGTCATCTGCATATTTAGCTCGGATACATTCAGTCCCTTCATCCGAGTCATTGATATAGATTGTGAATAGTTGGGGCCCCAGCTGTGATCCCTGTGACAGTCTGCAGCTTGCCAAACCAAAAGGGAAATATTTATCCTTACCCTCTGCTTTCTGTTAGCTAACCAATCCTTTACCCATGCAAATATGTAGCAGTCCAAGTCCAAATGCAGCAAGGCCTAGGCAATATTCAGGCTTGGGATGACAAGTGGCAAGTAACATTTGCGCCACACAAGGGCCAGGCAATGACTTTTTTTTCAAAGTAATTCTTTCCTGGTTCTTAAAATCCATCCAATCCTCTGACCTATCACTAATCTCTGCAGATTTCTATAGTGTTTCTTTTAATTTGATACAACCCTTAAGCTCCTCATTTAGCCACAGATGATGCATCCTTCTCCTAGAGTCTTTCTTTCTCATTGGGATAATCTTTGCTGAGGGTTATTAAATGTCTCCTTAAAAGCCTGTCACTGCACCTCTACTCTGTGACCGTTTAACCTAGTTTCCCAGTTTACATTAGCCAGCTCTGCCCCCATATCCTTTTAGTTACATTTATTTAGGTTTAAAATTCTAGTCTTAGACCACACTTCTCATCTTCAAACTATACGTGAAATTCTATCACGCTACGATCATTATCATCTGGAGGTTCTATTACTAGAAGGTTCTTGATTAATCCTGTCTTGTTGCACATTACCAGAATAGCTTGCCTCCCTGATTGGCTCTAGAAAATACTGCTCTAAGAAATTATGCCGAATTCACTGAAATGAACTAATTTTCCAGGAGCTTTGCCAACTGATTTGCCCAATCTACATATAGATTAAAGTCACATGATTATTGCAGTGCCTTTCTTACACACCCCATTACTCTGTCCTACAGTGTTAAGTGCTACTATGTAAGCAATTTATAGACCCCCTAAGTGACCTCTTACCTTTCCAATTCTTATCTCTACCCAAACAGATTCTACATTTTGCTCTTTCGAGCCAAGATCATCTCTCACTATTGTATTAATAACATCTTAATCACTAAAACTATCCCACCAGCTTTTCCCAGCTTTGTCTTTCCAAAATATCAAATACCCTCAATAATCACATCCTAGCCTTGGCCACCTTGCTCTGTAATGGCTCTCAGATCATACATATTCACAAACATAGAAAATAGGAGAAGTAAGCCATTCGGCCTCTTGAGCCTGCTCCGCTATTTCAATAAGATCATGACTGATCATTTTTCGAATTCCACATTCCCATCTGCACTCGATAACCTTTGATTCCCTTGCCTAACAAGAATTCATCTACCTCTGCCTTAAAAATATTCAATGACCCCGCCTTCACCACCTTCTGAGGCAGAGAATTCCAAACTCACAACACCCTCAGGAAAAATTTCTCCTCCTCTCTCTCCTAATAGGGCAACCCCTAATTTTAAAACAGTGCCCCCTAGTTCTGGACTCACCCAAAGAGAAAACACCCTTTCCACATCCACCTCGTCAATACCATTCAGGATCTTATATACTTAATCAAGTCACTGCTCACTCTTCTAAACTCCAGTGGAAAAAAGCCTAGTCTGTCTAAACTTTCCTTACAAGATAACCCACTCATTCCAGGCATCAATCTAGTAAACCACCTCTAAACCATCTCCAACGCATTTATATCCCTTCTTAAACATGGAGACTTAAACTGTACACAGTGCTTGAAATGTGGTCTCACCAATGCCCTGTATGACTGAAGCATAACATCCTTACTTTTACGTACGATTCCTCATGGAATAAAAGATAGCGTTCCATTAGCCTTCTTGCTTACGTGCTATACCTGCATACTAACCTTTTGAGAGTCATGCACTAGAACACCTAGATCATTCAGTACCTCAATTCCGCAATCATTCTCCATTTAAGTAATACTCTTTTTTATTTTCCTGCCAAACTTCACATTTTGCCACATTATATTCCCATCTGCCAGACTTTTGCCCACTCACTCAACCTATCTATGTCAGTCTGCAACCTCGTGTCCACTTCACAACATATTTTCCTACCTACCTTTGTGTCGTCTGAAAATTTCGCTACCAAGCCTTCGCTCCCCTTATCTAAGTCATTGATATAAATTGTAAAAAGCTAAGCGCCAGCACAGACCCCTGTGGGAATCCACTCATCACATCCTGCCAATCAGGAAAAAAACCATTTATGCATACTCTCTGTTTTCTGCCAGCCAATCTTTTATCCATGCTAATATGTCACCCCCTACATCATGAGCTTTTATTTTCTAGCTTTTACTTTTTATACCAACCTTTGATGTGGCACCTTATCAAATGCCTTCTGGAAATCCAAGTCTATGGGATCCCTCAATGCATGTTACTCCTTCAAAGAACTCCAATAAATAGGTTAAAATGATTTTCCTTTCACAAAACCATGCTGACTCTTCCCGATTACCTTGAGTTTCTGTAAGTGCCCAGTTATAACCTCCTTAAATGCTCGATTCTAACACCTTCCCCACGACAGATGTCAAGCTAACTGGCCAGTTTCCTATTTTCTGCCTCCCTCCTTTCTTAAATAGAGAGGTTATATTTGCTACTTTCTAGTCTGATGGAACCTTCTCAGAATCTAGAAAATTTTGGTAAAATTAGCACAACGTATCTACTACCTCATTAGCCACCTCTTTTAAGACCCTAGGATGAAGTCCATCAGGACCCGGAGACTTGTCAGCCCGCAGCTCCATCAGTTTGCTCAGTACCACTTCACTAGTAGTTGTAATTTCACCAAGTTCCCTTCTCTCTTCCACCTCTTGACTTACAGCTATTACTGGAATGTTGCTTTTGCATCTCTATATATTTATTTATGTCTGTGCAAACAATTCATCCATTTTGTTACGAATGCTGTTTAGATATAGAGCCTTTAACTCGGTCTTTTTCCATATTTGCAATCTGTGGCCTTATCTGCTGGTGCACTCGTAAATTTGTACTGTTACAGACAGGAGAGAGACAAACTGAACATTTTTATCCTCTCCCTGTCTGTAAACAGGTGTTTTTGAATTATTTTTCAAGTAGGCCGTGGTGTGTTTCCCCATACCCTCAGTTTGTGTGGTCTAATTTTATAAGTACCATGCAGCAAACTCTCTATGATTACCTCAGAAGGTTAGTTTACTTCACATTCAAACCCGGGTGTTGGGAGCAGGGTTGGGGGTTGTTCGCAACCTTACACGCACACAAACACATCTATAGTAAGGGGGTGACATAAAAGAGGGAATTTTTACAACTATAGATAATAATAAAAGAACCACAGAAATGAATATTAGTTCACATGATTTCCAGAGTCCGAGAAGTCAAAGTTCAGAGGGTGTTTCTTTCGTGGCAGAGTTTAGTCCAGATGAGTCTAAATGAATGGCAATGCAGCGCACTGGGATTTATGTGCTTAGACCACTTGGCAGGCGATGATCAGAGACTTATAAAATCAAACAGGCTTCGAAGAGTGAGAGATGATGGCAGGCTACTTGGGTCAGCTGAGAGATCTGCTGGAGTTCTTTCTGGGTGATATTAATTTAGCAGACTGAGCTGCGAGGCTAAGAAAATTATTAAAATGGTCTAAGAGGGTCATGCAATGTGGCCCAATAATGGGTTAATTGTGGGCTCGCAAGCAGTTCCTGTGCCTCTGACCAAAATCCATCATTTCTCTTAGGAGCGAAATGGTGGCTGTTAACACCTCTTCAGGTATAATGAATTCCGATGCCTCTGTCTTTACTATCGTCCTGGCTGGGGGTGTGATGGGGTTCATCTATTGTCGTCTAGTTTCGTGATTATAGCATGGTCTTACAATGGGGTATGGATTCCACTGGGGTGTGGATTCCACAAGGATGAAAGTGGAATTTGTTTTTGTAATCTCGGTTTGAAACTTCCAGAATAGATGGCCAATCTTGAGAGTCATGTGACCAGTTGCAGCCATCTTGTGGTTTAGCAAAAAGTCCACTTTAAAATAGCAAAAAAAAAGCTTTGATATGCACAATTTTGATTTCTTTTCATGTCTTATTGGCATGACAGTGTGCTCTGTTTCTGCCACAACTGGTTATCATTACCCAAATTGCTGACCTGCTTTATTATCTCTGTTCCCCTTTGATTTACTAACCTCCTCTCACATAATCCGTTTCCCCCCTCACTGTTTAGTTTGAATCCCTAACTACTGCCATATTTATGCGATTCGCCAGAACACTGGTTCGAGCAAGATTCAGGTGAAGACCGTCCCAACAGTACAGCTCACACTTTCCCCACTATTGGTGCGAGTGCCCCATGAATCAAACCCATTTCTCCCACGTCAATCTATGAGCCATGCATGCTTCTCTTGCTCCTATTTACCCAATGCCAATTTGTTCATGGCTTGGGTAGATGGAGGCAGTGCTGGGTCTCAGTGCTCATTCTCATAGGCCATGCCCTCAGAACCATGGCAAGAAAAAGAACACATGCACGTACGGCATGAGGATTTGGAGCTAATCAGAGGGCCGTCCGGCAAGGGTTTCAGCTTCTCAACTGGTACTGCTGCCTCAGAAAAAGAGGATCATCTCACACCCCAACTGTTCATGGGGTCTTGACTCACTGTTTGGGAGCCCCTGGCTTAGGCAGTCACTTCATCATTATACTGTACTGGGGAGACTTGGTAAGGAGAATGGTGGGGAAGACACATGCAGGCCGAAGGTGCTGTACTGTGTGTCAACAACCATTCTTGAATATGCCATTCACACTGATGCATCAAAAAAAAATCTGTAACTTGCAGATTATCCAAACAATTGTTCCGTTTGTTTCTAGAAAAAAGTCATAAGGCATAAGTCACAAAATACAAATCTGTTAGTATCACCAGCTTACTTGCTTCCGTCTGAATGAGTATTGCCAATATGAAGACATTAAAAGTTAGTTACTTGATGTGTAAATATAGATTGTATGCATCCACTCACAAGTAACATTAAATAGAAATATTCATCTGTTTAAACCTCAACACTGCATCAAATTTTTTAAAAAAGTGTTCACACAAAGTATTTCATAAGTGCATGGCTGACACCTCCAGTAATTTCCATGTCACCTATTTTGAAGGTACGAACACATTAACAGAAATGCAATAACCAGTTTTTAAGAGATCTTTTTAAATTAGCAGCAACTCTTGTTTTTTGAAACACATCATAAGATACATGAAGGTTTCAATTTGTAGTTCAAAGACCGGTGGTGTGGAGGCCACCTTTTCCCTTATTTACACCATCACCTGCAAGCTCCCCTCCAAACCACACACTATCTTGACTTGAAGTATATCGCTGTTCCTTCACTGTTACTGTCAAACTCCTAGAACTCCCTCCCTAACAGCACTGTGATGTTCCGATACCATATGGACGACAGGGGTTCAAGGAGACAGCTCATCATCACTTTCTCAAGGGCAAATAGGAACGGACAATAAAAACGCTGGCCTAGCCAGAGACTTCCACATCCCGTGAATGAATAAAAAAAGCCCACAAAAGTGCTGGCACTATTCATAAAAATTTTGTTGACAAATCAAACAGCACAAGAGTACCCATTATTTCCAGGCCACATGATGCACCAGGATTTTAAAAGGAAATATTTGGGCGTAACTTTTGGACCATGAGAGTCGCAGCAATTTTAAGCGGTTTTTTTCAGAAAAACACATGCAGATTAAGGCCCAGCAAATACTGAGATTAAAAACAAAAAGCTAAAAGCCACTGCGGATGCTGGAAATCCAAAACAAAAACAGAATTACCTGGAAAAACTCAGCCCTGCTCCTCAACCCCCACCTATGGCACCTCCCCATGCCCACGCAGAAGATGCAACACCTGCCCCTTCACTTCCTCTCTCCTCACCATCCAAGGGCCCAAACACTCCTTTCAAGTGAAGCAGCATTTCACTTGCATTTCCCCTAACTTAGTCTACTGCATTCGTTGCTCCCAATGCGGTCTCCTCTACATTGGAGAGACCAAACGCAAACTGGGCGACCGCTTTGCGGAACACCTGTCTGCAAGAAAGACCCAAACCTCCCTGTCGCTTGCCATTTTAACACTCCACCCTGTTCTCTTGCCCACATGTCTGTCCTTGGCTTGCTGCATTGTTCCAGTGAAGCCCAACGCAAACTGGAGGAACAGCACCTCATCTTCCGACTAGGCACTTTACAGCCTTCCGGGCTGAATATTGAATTCAACAACTTTAGATCTTAAACTCCCCCTCCCCCCATCCCCACCCCGTTTCTTCCCCCTCTCTTTTTTTTTTCAATAATTCATATAGATTCTTCTTTTCCCACCTATTTCCATTATTTTTAAATCTAAAACTAAACTTTGTTAGTCTTTCCACCCCACCCCCACTAGAGCTGTACCTTGAGTATTCTGCCTTCCATTCTTAATTAGCACTTTTCTTAGATAATATCACCACCTTCAACACCTCTTTGATCCTTTTGTCTGTGACATCTTTTGATTATCTGCTCCTATCACTGCTTGCTTATCCCCACAATCACCCCACTCTCAACTTCTCTCTCCCCCCACCCCCCCACCTTAGACCAGCTTATATTTCACCTCTCTCCTAACTATACTCAGTTCTGCCGAAGGGTCATGAGGACTTGAAACGTTAACTGATTTCTTCTCCGCCGATGCTGCCAGACCTGCTGAGTTTTTCCAGGTAATTCTGTTTTTGTCCAGCAAATACTGTACTTCATGTGCAATAAATTCTAAGTAAAGTGACTATGGTGTAGGAAAAAGCAATTGGCATTTACACACAAACTGCAAAGGTTAATGACTGGTTTTTCCTCTTTTCAGGTACTTTGTGAAGTAGGAATGTTTGCCAGGAGAAGGAAAGAGATTCCTGCTCCTCACTGAATAGTGCCATGACTATTTGATCTTCACTGAAACCCTAGAATGGAGACACTTGGACTGATTTCTCATCTCACAATAACCCCACGAAAGAACTAATGATCCATCCTATATCAAAGCATAAAGAAAAAATTAATATTGTGTCTTCTTATAGCAATTTTGTAGAGGTTCATTACTGACTGCAACAGATTGAAAATGGTTTGTGTTACTGCTTGCCAAAAAGTTGTCTACTTTGGGACTCGGTGTCCTTTGCCACATGGCTATGCAAAGTGTTTACCTTTTGAAAGTGCAACACATTTGAAATGACAATGGCAAACTGTAGACAATGCAAAGTCCTCCTTACTAACATCTGGGAGGCTTGTACCAAAATTGAGAGAGCTATCCCACAGACTAGGCAAGCAACAGCCTGGCATGTGCTACTGAGCCAATCTTAGTGGTGGACAATGAAGTCCCCCACCCAGGCACCACCATCACCATCACAGTGCATGTTCTGGCCCACCAGCAGGCAGACCCACTAGAGGCGGTGGCACAGAGGTAAACAAACAGTCAGGAGGAGTTGCCATGGCAGTCCTCAACATTGACTCTGGACTGTATGAAGCCTTATCACATCAGGTCAAACATGGGCAAAGAAACCTCCTGCTGGTCAACATCTACTGTACCTCCACTCCATCACTTCAGCTGATGAATCAGTGCTCCTCCATGTTGAAAATCAATTCAAGGAAGTACTGAGGGAGGCAGGGGCACAGAATGTACTCTGGCTGGGTGACCAAGCTGGCCAAGCCCGAAAGGACATAGCTGCCAGACTGGGTCTGCAGCAGGTGGTGAGGTTCTGCCAGGGTGACCCAGCTCCTCACCTCAGTACATCCTTGGTCCAAACATGGACAAAAGAACTGAACTCAATAGGAGAGATGAGAATGACTGCCTTTGACATCAAGCCAGCATTTGGCATCAAGGTGGGACATCAAGGAGCCATAGCAAAACTGGAGTCAATGGGAATCAGGGGAAAAACTCACCACCGGTTAGAGTCACACAAAGGAAGATGGTTATGGTTGTTTGATGTCAATCATCTTAGTTCCAGGACATCACTGCACAAGTTCCTCAGAGTAGTGTTCCTGGGCCATCTTCACCGGCTTAATCAATGACTTTTCCTCCATGATAAGGTCAGAAGTCAGGATGTTCGCTGATGATTGCACAACGTTCAGCACCATTTGTGACTCCTCAGGTACTGAAGCAATCCATGTCCAACATTCAGACTTGGGCTAATAAGTGGCAAGTAGCATTTCTGCCTCAAGTGCCAGGCAATGGGCATCTCCAACAAGAGAGAACTGAGGTATTACCATTACTGAACTCCCCATTATCAACATCCTGGAGGCTACCATTGACCAGAAATTGAACTGGACTAGCCACTTACTATTGCTATAAGAGGTCAGAGGCTGGGAATCCTGCAGCAAGTAACTCAGCTCCTGACTCCCCAAAGTCTGTCTACCATCTACAAAGCACAAGTCAGGAGTATGATGGGGTACTTTCTATTTGCCTGGATGAGTGCAGCTCCAATAACACTCAAGAAGCTCAACACCATTGAGGACAAAGCAGCCACTTGATTGACATCCCATCCACCAGAATAAATATTCACTCCCTCCATCACCGGCACACAGTGGCAGCAGTGTACCATCCACAAGAAGCACTGCAGTAACTCACCAAAGCTCCTTCAACAACACCTTCCAAACACAACTTCTATTACCTAGAAGGACAAGGGCAGATGTACGTGAATACCACCACCTACAAGTCCCCCTCCAAGCCCACACCATCCTGACTTGGAACTATATCACTGTCCCTGCACTGTCAATGGGTGAAAGTCCTAGAACTCCCTAACAGCACCGTGGGTGAACCTACAACATATGGACTACAGCAGTTCAAGGCAGCAGCTCACCACCACCTTCTCAAGGGCAATTTTGGATTGGCAATAAATGCTGGTCTAGTCAGCAATGCCCACATCCCGTGAACGAATAAATTTTTAAAAATTCTCTCGTGTCTCTCAATTGCGTTAGGGAAATACAAATGAACTGCATACTAGGTGGAATTTTTTTTTTGTCAGACTGTCTGCAGATGATCCCAGAGTCACATTAGCCACTGGGTACCACTCGAGGCACCATGCTCAACAGATTAGCCCACTAGCTCCTTAGGAAATCTTATGTCTCACTGAGACTTTAAATGGATCATAAAAGCTGAACAAGGTAGAGACATTCAATTGATGCATTGGTAAATGGCTTCTTTGATGTACATATCCATGATGTTTGTTTTGATAGTTCCATAACCAAGACCCCCAGATATTTCTTAAGGTTTTGATTAATTGTGAATGACGCATTTTAAAGTTCAACAAGCTGGGTCAAAGGTAATCTTCTACTTCTCCTTAGGGAGTCCCTCAGGACAGAGGATGAGGATGACTTTCTTCCACTCCGGAGTTGTGGGTCCGGGGGTCACTAAAAGGTTCGATGCTGGATCCGCACACTGCCACAGGTGGGGCAGGTAGTGTTTGATGAGGCAAGGGGGCAGGGGGTGCTTGGATTTTACTCCGCTCCTTCCGTTGTTTGCCCTTGGCCTCCACCTGGGCCTGTCGGAGACGTCAGAAATGGCTGGCACCTTCACGGATTCTTCTTCTCCAGTTTGGGTGGTCTTGACCAAGAGAGTACCATAAATCGGTGGAGATGCTGCATTTTTTCAGGGAGGCTTTGAGGAGGGCCCCTCCTGGTAACCGGTTGCCATGACAATGTTTGGAGCACAGAGCTTACTTTGGGAGTCTTGTGTAAGGCATGCAGACGATGTGGCCCACCCAACATAGCTGATTAACCATAGCCAGTGCCTCCACACTGGGGATATTGGCTTGAGAGGGGACACCTCTCCTAACCTGCCATTGAGTTTACAGGATTTTGCGGAGGCATCGCTGGTGATATTTCTCCAGGGATTTAAGGTAGCTGCTACACATTGTCCATGTCTCTGATACATACATGAGGACAGGTAGCACTGTAGCCCTGTAGACCATGGAATTTGGTGCAGCGTTTGAAGTCTTTGTCATCAAACACACTTTTCCTCAGACAGCTGAAGGCTGCACTGGCACACTGGTGATGATGTCGAGTTTCATCATCCATGTCTGTCCTCTTACAGGAGGCTCCCAAGGTGTGAGAAATTATCAATGTTGTCCAACAGTTTGCCATGGATCTCAATAGTCGGGGTAGGGGTTGAGCAGTGTGACACAGCGGGAGCAGGCTGGTAGAGGACCTTTGTCTTCCAGATGTTTAGCTTAAGGCCCATTCTTTCATTAGCCTGGGTGAACACGTCGATGACGGTCTGGAGCTCGGCATCTGAATGTGCACATGTGCAAGCATCACCAGTGTACCGCAGTTTTGACGAGAGGTCGTTCCAGAGTGTTGACTCAAGTACTGCAGTTTCTTACTTCAATGTACCACCAGATGGCAGGGATTTAAAGGGGACTTACATGAAATTCATTTCTCATATTAACCAGGAATTTGTCACGAAAGCTTCAAGGTTATTGAAGAGATTGTTAGACTTATGGTTTTGGAAAAATACATGTAAAATTAAGTGCAGTGTTTTAACATTTTTTACCTGGCAAGTGAATCTTGCTCATGTTCTTGCTAAATAAAAGAAATTAGTGATTTTTAGCCTGAATGACACATACTGCAACAATAAGTCTGAAATTGGTCATTTAATTTCTAGTACATGTCCCAATAATATCTCATAGTTAGTATGTAAGATTTGAGTTTCAGTTCACAGGGGCATCTGGGTTTGCTGTTGGAGGTTACCTTAAGCACCGAGATTAAATATACCTGGAGAAGTAGCCCAAATTGTCTCAAGCACATTCAACAATGTCAATGAGATGTCAGGCAACGTTAAAGTTTTCTCCAAATGTGGGCCTGAATCCACAAATTACTCACTCAACTGAGCCAAGCTGACTATTTGTAAATGTTTTAAACATCCTTCCAAATTCTCTTCTCTGCTCAGCACCAGAGATGGGCATGCTTAATTTGAGATGCTGGAGTTTCTATAAAACAGGGAGCATTAGAAGGGTAATGATGGATTTTTAATACTGTAATATGAAATGAGATAAACACTAGATATTCGAAGGTTAACCTTTTTATTTACCCTGAAAGCAAATTGTATTACCAATGTAGTGTTGTAAAGAGTAAATATAATCAGCAACATCCAGACACCAATGTTATTTTTTTTAGGTGACCCTTGTTAACTTGCAGTTACCTTTCGCTCAAACAGAATTCAAATTATCCACTACTACAAAATAAGCCAGTTTAATAGAACAGCACAAGAGACTTTTGTCACTCAAGGTCAATTTTAATGAACAGCTACTTTGAATAATTTCAAATTAAGACTAGACTGTTTTCATAGTGCTATCATCTACTTAATGTTATATCTGCAGGGCTCATTAGGAAATATAGTGTGACAATTAATGTGGACAAGACTGCAAGAACACAAAAGCAAAAAAAACTGATCTAATTATCAGCGATCAAACTTGGTTAAGCACAGAAACACTATACAAATAAGGCTGCATAACCAGACTGTGTATTTGGTTAACATCCATAATAATTAAACAAAAATAGTGTTAGGAGAACAAATATTGCACTTTTGATTACAGTAAAAGAAAAACCAAAGGTTTAACAAAGTGAAGTTGAAAAGATTACCTTATTAAAATGCACCAATTCTGGATGCCACACTTTAAGCAGGATGGGAAGGCAATAGAGAGGTAGCAGAAAAGATTTACGAGAACGGTTCCAGCGATGAGAGACTTCAGTTACGTGAACAGATTGCCAAAGTGGGCTGTTCTTGTTAGAGAAGTGAAGGTTGACAGGGGATTTGATAAAGATGTTCAAAATCACAGTGGATCTGGACAAAGTCATTAGAGAGAAACTATTCTCATGACGGAAAGGTCAAAAATACAGACTTAAGGTGACTAGCATAAGAACCAGAGGTGACATGAGGAAAACTATTTTTACACAAGTGGTTATAGTGCAGAAACTTGGGCAACAACAAGAGGATAGGACAGTGACTGGATATTAATGAGATGCAGATGCTGAGATGGATGTATGGAGTAATGAGAAAGGACAATATCATGAACCAGCGCATCAGGGGGTCAGTGAAGATTGTGGGAAAATCAAAGAAAGTAGCCAAGAAGAGATTGAAATTGTATTTTCCTCTTATGCAGAGAGAGGAAATATGGTGAGGTGAGTGATGGAGATAGGACTGCCAGGAAGGAGAAGAAGAAAGATTAAGACTAGATGGAAAGATGTGGTGGTGAGAGACTTGAACACAGCAAGATTGAAGAGGAATTAATCACAGACATGAGGAGCTGGAGAATGGTCATCGACCACATTGTGGTGACCCTAAGTAAAATGGGAAAAGCCGAAATGAAGAGGAAGAGTGGTTAGGATCTGGAATGGATTGCCCAAGTGTGGTGGTGGCAGATTCACTCAAGGCTTTCAAAAAGAAATTGATTAATTATCTGAAGAGAAACAGCTACTGGGAAAAGGTGGAGGAGTGGGGCTAGCTGACTTGCTTTTGCAGGGTCAGTCCAGACATGGCAGGCTGAATGGTTGCCTTCTGAGCTGTAATCATTCTATGTTTCTAAACCTCCAGACTCTCAATTCAAGAGTCTTGACACAAAATAATCGAGGCCAACAGCCATTTGTTTGCAAAGCAATGCAGGGGTCACACAGCCCACATTCTTCTACAATCACTTCAAACAGGACCAAGTGTGTTTGAGGGAGCTTTAGGTTTGGAGAAAGAAATCAGTGTTGAAAATGGCCATTTAAATGCTAATTTCCTATACTGTTAGTTCTTTGAAAGTTGGCAGAGTCTGAGATACAGTAGCAATATTTGGCATGGAATCATTCCACGTCAAGAACTGCAACACAGTAGTAGCAGCAGGAAAGTAGTACTGGTGGGAGAAGGGAGTACAGCACAGCAGATGCATTAGGGAATAAAGACATTGAAAGGCCAAAAGTAGAGGGTAATAAATACAGCAGGAAGATGGGGAAACTGTTTACATCAGGGTACAGGGAATGAATACTAAAAAGGAAGAGCAGCAAAGTGGGGAGAGGGTAGTGGAGCAGAGTGCAAGAGGATGGCAGGGGAGTGAGACATGATATTAGTGATGCAGGGATGGGAGAAGGGTGTACGAACATACCAATTAGGAGGAGTAGGCCACTCAGCCCCTCGAGCCTGCTCCATGATTCAATAAGTTCATGGCTGATCTGAATGTAATCTACACCCCACATTCCTGCCTACCCTCAATAACCTTTCACCCCCTTGTTAATCAAAAATTTATCTAGCTCTGCCTTAAAAATATTCAAAGACTCTGCTTCCACCACCTTTTGAGGAAGAGAATTCCAAAGACTCTCAACCTTAAGGGAAAAAAAATCTCATCTGTCTTAAATGAATGATTCCTTATATTTAAACAGTGACCCCTAGTTCTAGATTCTCCCACAACAGGAAACATCCTCGCCACATCCACCCTGTCAAAACCCCTCAAGATCTTAAAAGGTTTCAATTAAGTTGCCTCTTACTCATCTAAATTCCAGTGGATACAAGCCTAACCTGTCAGACTTTCCTCATAAGGCAACCCGCCCAGTCCTGGTACTAGAGTAGAAAATCACTGCATCTTAAAATTATGTCAGAATCCAGCAAATTATGGTAACCCACCCAAAAATTGTTGTCCTCCTAGGTTTGATTTCTAAAGAGCAACATGTGGGAAAGTTCTGTTGGTCCTATCACAAAAATGGAAACTGTTATTTAAAACACCAGATTGTGTGTTTCATGACTTGAGATCCAAAGAGTCATTGTCTATCATTTTGGAATGGATTACATGTGGAGTCTCAAACAAGCAGCAGGCTCGAGCTTGCTTCTTGTTTGAGTATCAGTTTCCAGGGTCCTAGGCAAAGCACAAAACTTCTGAGATTTGGACTAACGCCATATAACCTCTCATTTGGAGGTTTATGTCACGCACAAAAACTTCCCACTTGTTTTTTTTCAACAATCTATTAGTCTCAATTCAACTCATCTCACTTCCTCTAAATAAAAGTTGTTGCTATTGTCCTGACAGTACCTGCATGATGGTATAATAAATCTTTAAAGACAGTTTTAAAAACTATATTTTAAAATAAATAAAACTGGAACGCAAGATGGCTCCTCAGAGTTACGAGACAGTTTTGTGGATTAAACCATCTTATCTCTCAAAAGATCACGACCCAAAACATTAACCAGACCTGCTGAGTTACAGCATTTTCTACAGCATGTGACCTACAGCATTTTCTGTTCATTTCAGATTTCCAGCATCCGCAGTATTTTGCTTTTGGGTTTTGTCTGAAATCAAAGCTGTTTAACTCAAACTGCATGATGTTAAAATTTAACACTAAGTTCCCATTTTGCGATACTAATTAAAACATGACCCAGATCTTCTGGTCTGCAGATGGCTCCTCAGAGCTACGAGACAGATGATCCCCTGAAAATGCACCAAAAGATTCTTCAGAAGTCCCAACACAAGGATTCTGTGGAAATTGCCCAGAAAGATTCAACCATTTTCCTGTTCTGTAAACCTCTACGACTCTCTGACTATAACTTCCGACAGGCAATTCCCCAACTCCCTCGGACGCTCCAAATAAGTCTCCAACTCCGAGCTAGTCATTCCAACTCACTTACCTGGATAGTTACCCAGGAAATGTTAGGCTGGAAAACACCATTTCTAACTCCCGGGTAACTTTGCAACTGACTCTCCCCCACCGCCACCCACCTCCCCAACTACCCCACTGACGCCCACCCAATGCCCTCGCCGATCCCCCCAATCCTCCAACTCTTCCCCCGAACCTGACCTCAAGAGCCTATCCACCCTGCCACCCAGCACGAGAACAAAGTGGAAAATTAAAATGAAAGGCGGCCAGAAGTTCAGAGTCATGCTTTGAGACTGATTGAGGATTTCCACAAAATGATCATCCAATCTGCATTTGATCCTCTAGTGTAGAATAGATCAGATTGTGTGCAGTAAATACAGTCTAATAAAATGAAAGCAGCACAAGTAAATTGCTGTTTCACCTGGGAGGAGTGTTTGGGGCCTTGGATGGTGAGGAGGGGGCATTTTTTATGCTTGTGCTATAGCAAGGAGTAGAGTTTTGGGAGCAATGGAGGAGTGGACCAGGGTGTCGCAGAGGGAATGATCCCTTCAAAATGCTGAAAGGGCTGGCGAAGATGTGTTTAGTGGTAGTGCAAATGGTGAAGGATGATCCGTTGAATACAGAGGCTGATGATTGGAAGGTGAGGACAAGGGGAACCCTATTGTGGTGCTGGGAGGGGCGGGCAAGAGCAGAAGTGCAGGAACTAGGGCAGACATGGTTGAGGGACCTATCAACCACTGTGCAGGGAATCCTCAGTTGAGGAAAAAGGAAGACTTATCAGAAGCCCTGTTATGGAAGATCGCACCATCAGGACAGATGCAACAGAGAAGCTGGGCGAATGAAATGGTGTCCTACTGGAAGCAGGGTGTGAGAAAGTGTAGTCAGGGTGATTTTGAGTCAGTGGATTTATAATGAATAATCGTTGATAGCCTATCCACAGAAATGGAAGCAGAGAATTCGAAGAAGGGAACAAAGGAGTCAGAGATGGGCCATGCGAAGGTGAGAAAAGAGCTGAAATAGGAAGCAAAGTGGATGAAATTTTCCAATTCAGGAAAAGTGCAAGAAACAGCATCAATAGTGTCAGTTATTAATGTACTAAAAAGACAGGTGAGTGGGGGCAAGGTTATGTACTAACCCTCAAGATCTGGTATCATTCTGGTGAATCTGCACATTCTCCCTTCCAAGCACCTCCCGAGGTTCCGGTTTGGAGAAATCCACTTTCATAAAGGCCACTAATCTGCACATTTTAAATGCACAGAGCAGAGTGGTTAAGAGTTGGGTTTTCTCTGTAGTCCGCCAAAAATACCATATTCCATCATGAGATAGGTGGCCTACAAAGTCTGAATCCAAGGTTGCAGATGGTGACAAGGAAGATTAAGCTCTCTTAAAGATTCATGTTCTTATCTAAACTTCTCCAGCTCACTTCACCACTCATTTTGCCGACAAAGGTAACGTTTCACCACTGAACCAAGGAACTGAAGGTTTACAACTGGTTGTAACAGACAGGTGCATTGAAAATCTCATGGTCAGTCTTTCTCAACTGTTAATTATTTAGCCTTCTTAGCGCCAACAATAACATCTGCCCATTCACTACGCAATTCTGCCTGGATACAATCATTGTCAAAGTGCATCTTTCAGATGGATAGTTAAACTGAGTTAATTTTCTAGGCATGTTAGCTGGATCAACTACTATTAATAACACACTTCCAGTCCATCACATACTCCTTTATAAATGTATCCAATATGTCAACATAATGTTGCTAGAAAGATTTTTTTCTTCTATTCAGTACAGTGCCTATTGCAAAGTCCTGTACGGCATAAATTGCATGAAATTAAGAAGCTCTTCAAGGCTGCCACATCAATGCAAATTAATCTCCAATTTGGTAGACAACCCTTCCTCTATTCATGGTATGATGATATTTCCAATTCACACAAGTGCAATTTGACAGATTATCCAATTAGTGTTGATTTACACATTCTCTGTGCACTGGAGCTGCACTTTCTGGGAACAGAGATGGGTCTGTTCAAAACCATTTAATTCAATATCTCTAATTTAGTCAGTTTGTTCCAAACAGCACTGTGGGTGTACTTGCACAACATGGACTGCAGGGGTTAAAAAAAGCTGCTCATTATCAGTTTCTCAAGGCCAATTAGGGATGGGCAACAAATGCTGGCCTTGCCAGCAACACCTGTATCCCATGAATGAATAAAAATAAAGTCATTAGAACTATTAATCCAGCTGAAAACTCAGAATGAGATGCAAGAGCCAATCTTCTGGATTATTGCATTACCCAGTCATCCGTGCCATTTTAATAATAAAAATGTCACTGGTACAAATCAATAGCTATTACTACTAATTCAATAATTTACAAAAGCAATTAACCAACTAAGTTTTAAGATAGTGATACAAATTGAGTGGAATTTAAATTTTGGATTAATAAATATTTCTTAAGCAGCTTCTGTTTCGAAGTTTCTTCTTGACTGTAAATTGAGAAAACTTTCAAAACCAATGAGCTAGATTTAGTACACAGTTCAGATCAAACAGTAAACCATATTAAGATGTCAAATGTTTTGGGTGGCTCCTATAAAGGTAGTGAACAACAGATCACTGTCGGTGTAGACTTAATATTTACAAAAGCAAATTAAAGATTATTCATTAAATTCAACAGCTGGCACGCTGATACCATGAATCACATTCACTCTGCCAGAAGGTAGGTTTGTTTGGATTGAGCACTGCTAACTAATCCTGGGCATGCAATATTAATGCATCACAGTTCAGGGGGAGGGGGTAATAGGAGTAGGAATTGTTCTCTTTCAGTTTAGGTGCAGCAATTTTTTGTTTCAAGGAAAATTCATATTTGACAAAATAATTGCGCCAAATATTTGGGGGGTGAGCAGCATCAGTGGTGAGAGCAGGAGCAGAGGCAGAAATATAAAGAATGTGGATCCGAGGCTCCAGGCCAACAGGAACAACAGCAGTGAACGCGAAAGCAGGGCGAGGGCGGGAATATAGAGTGGTGACCTGATGCCCCAGACCAGCAGCAGCAAGAGTGGAAGCAGAGGCAAGGGCAGGATTGAGAGTGGGAGCAGAGGCAAGAATATAAACAGTGGTGACCCAGAGGCCCCAGACAAACAGCAGCAGTAAGGGTGAGCATGGGAGTGAAGCAAAGACAGGAATATAAAGAGCTTTGTTGGGAGCAGGTGGAGCTGATGCATTCTGAGAGTTTGAGAAAAGAAACAAAGACATCACAGGAAAATAGTTAAGCGATTAGTTGGCGAGTATTTCCCTTTATCCCCCCCTCTCTAAACTGGGGCACTGTTTTAAACTAAGAGCCGCAAAATTAAAAACTTCAATTAGGGCTAGTAATATAGCAAAACACTAAGAGTGTTCACTTGACAGTACAGAACTTGAGTATTGCTGAAAAGAGAGACATATTACTAAAGCTTTTCATCTTGCACACATCAGGACAAACACAAGAAAGCCAAATTTCAAACGTAACAATTTATATTGCAGGAGAAAAAGGTGCTGATTGTTGGCAAGTTGACTCTGGTTGGCTGAGACACTGCCATGGAGAAAACAAGGAGGAAACATTTGGCTTTCCAAGCTCCTGGGTAATTTAAAAAAAAGGTGAAAGGCAGGAACATATTGCAGAGAACGAGTTCCTGTGTATTAATGTATGTCACTTCTAGAGAGCATAAATCAGCCATGCTATGAGTTTGACTGATTATCTTAAATTGGCTGCTGGTGTAGCTATTCGTGCACTCAGAATCATCAAAGGTTTCCGGCACAAAGGGGCCACATGGCCAATCATGTCTGCACCAGTCGAAAAATGAGCCACCCAGCCTAACCCCACTTTCCAGCATTTGGTCTGTAGCTCTGCAGGTTACAGCACTTGAGGCGCACATCAAGCATCATTTAAAAGAGTTGAGGGTTTCTGCCTCTACTACCCTTTCAGGCAGTGAGTTCCAGACCCCCATAATCCTCTGGGTGAAAATTGTTTCCTCATCTCCACCCTAATCCTTCAACCAATTACCCTAAATCCATGCTTCCTAGTCACTGACCTCTCTGCTAAAATAAATAGGCCCTTGCCATCTACTTTACCCAAGCCCCCCACAACTCTGCACACCTCAATTACATCTCCCCGCAACCTCCTCCGCTCCAAGGAAAACAACCCCAGCCCATCCAATCTCTCCCCACAGCCACACTTTCTAGTCCTGGCAACATCATCACACATCAGGATTGTTCAGCAAGTGCTGTCCAATCACAGAATCACATATAAAAGTATACCTTTGTTTTGGGTTTTGCAAGCCCAGCCTGGTTAAGTACAGTCTGTACTCTGCCTATAACAGGCAACCAAAGGAACATACTGCTCGACTCGATCAGCCAATCATTGGGAAGTACAGTCTACATACTTGGCATTGCAACGGCAATGAAATGCGTACGCAAGATTGCTCAATTGTGCAGTTGGCAAAACATTTTTTTGGACTGACAGCAGTATCCTATTCATGGAAAATACTACTCGCCTAGCAACTGCATAGTAGCAGCGTGAAATGGTTTGCTTAACCTGTTGGTCAAATTTCTGAGGTACTTTGCCTTTCCAGGATAATTTGAGGTAGTCCGGGCACTTCTTAGATCCAAAAAGTAGTGGCCTTTGGCTCATTTGCAAATTTGTGCTATACACAGCAAGCAATGATCTGATCAGGATAGCCATTGGACAGCAGGATAGCTATGATGTACTCTTTCTGCGTCAAGCTTGCAAGGTAAACAAATGGCAAGTGAAAAAAAGAGATGTGCCAATGAGTCAAGTAGCTTCAGCCCCTTTGAGTTAGTCTATGGACATGGAGTGAAAGGCCCCTTTAAATTTAAAGAAAGATTTATGACAGGCAGAGGAAATTACCCTCTTAGATTGTGTCCAAATTCAAGAAATGATTTCAAAAGCATGTGCAGTACCACAGGAACATCCTGGGATTTCCCAGAAGGTAATGGAAAAACCAAGTGGAAAGAACAGTTAAGACCTGTCCTTTTAAACCCGAGGTTGAGATACTGGTTCTGCTGCCTTTGTCTGGCAAGCGACTGAAAGCTAAGGAACTCAATGGAGGTGAATTATGTAATCAGTGCCCAGACAGAATGGAAAGTCAACGAGTGTGTCTCGTGAATATATTGAAGAGGTAAGATGATCAGAAGTATATCAGCAAGTGGGTGTACTCAGATAAAGAGGGAGATGGTGATCAGGATACACTTCGACTTGGATGGTGATTCGGTGACAGAGTTCTCAAACTGAACCTCTTGCAATAAAATTATTGAATGCAGAGCCGTTGAAGGGTTTAGGTAAGATACTACATCTTCCTAAGAATCATAAGAGAACATAGCTGAGCTGTAAAAGAAAATTAATCTGTATGTGCTGATAGGACAGGTCGAAGCTCTCTGGCTATTCATGAGGTTAATGTAGGACAAGCTATGCCTATTAAACAGAACCCTCAGGCTCAATCCTGGTAAATTGGCCCAGGTCAGAAAGCTGGACAATGATATCACTGAACCAAGTCAAAGAAGCTGTAGCTCCCCAGTTGTACAGGTACCAAAACCCAATGGGTCACAAAGGTTCTGCATTGATCATCGAAAAATTAATGCAGAAACTCAAACCGATTCCTCTCCAAACCCATGGCTTAAGGATTGTACAGAATTGGGAACTCCGTCTTCATTAGCAAAATTGATTTGCTTAAAGGTTACTGGCAAGTTCCTATGTCAGATCAGGCCAGGGAAATTTCTGCTTTCATAACATCATTTTCCAATGTAAAGTCTAACCGTTTCCTATGAAGAATGCACCAGCTCCATTTCAGAGGTTAACTAATGAAATGAATGCCAGGTTGAGCAATTGTATCGTGTATATTGATCATATTGAACATGGAGGGCTCTGTTTGAAAGACTGAAAATGGCTGATCTAGACAAAAACTTGGCAAAAAGTGGGCTCGCCGAGGCCAAAGTTACTTATTTGGGACATATTGTAGGTCAGGGTTGAGTGTTGCCTACAGGAGCTGAAGTCCAGGCAATAATAGACTTACCTGTCCCCAAGTTGAAAAAGGGATTCCTAGGAATGTATCGGTTCTACCAGAGGGTTTGTCCCTAACTTCATTACAATAGTCACTGCATTGACAAATTTATTGAGAAAAAAAACGTGAAGATCAACTGGACAGATCCTGTGAAGCAACCTCAGGAGGTTAAAGGGCTATGTTAGTAAATTACCTATTTTAGCTGCCCTAAATTTTAATAGGCCATTCAAAGTGGCATGGGGATAAGGGCAGCATTTCTCCAAGGTGATGATGCTGATTTAGAATGACCAGTCAGTTACTTCTCTAGGAAACTTTACAATATGATTCTAGTGCAAGGGTTGAATCCTGCTAATTTTAGTTGTCGCATACAGATTGCTTCAGGGTAAATATCATGATGCTATCGAGCCAGACTGCTTAACGGTGACATGTAACAAGGGACAGAATCTTACTTGTACTATCATTACTTTGGTAATGATTTTTCATCTTTTGGGGGAAGGTGTTATGAATGCAAGGTTTTAGGTGCATGTTTAAAACTGTTTGCTTAAGGTAAAATGGAGGAGTGAAATGCCTGCTCCGAATTCTGCCTGACAAGAAGCCTGGGTGGCTTGGCTGCTGTGGAGACAGGGGATACCCAAGTCAAGATATTTGCTGAGCAAAGTGCGAAGTTCTCACACCTGAAACAAAGGTAATGGCAGGTGTGCTAACAGTGAGTAGACTTTCAGTCTGCATGCTTTTGGATAGAAGAGAATAAGGGAGGAGAGAGGAAAAGGGACTGCAGTTAGCGTGATCAGCAAAAGAGAAGCGGAGTTCTCTGTGAGCTACCAAAGCAGGGTGCAGGAGGACAGTTTCTGGTCAAGATGCATCCTGTAGTCATCTAAGGGGTCCGGGAGATTTGTCCTGGCATGGCTGGTGGTTGGTGGGGGGGTGTGGGCGTGAAGCAGGCTTTACTGCTGGTAGTAGACTTGGAACTCTGAAAACTGAGAGAAACACCTTTAAACACTCAAAGTTACTGTTCAGCGAAATGAGGAAACATGAACCCATTGGAAGCTGGGAGCAACTACGGACTGTTTCCTACAGGGTGTGTAATTCCATGGAGTGTATGACATGACGTATAATCGACGAGTGATGTTAAGGTTATTGGTCACTTTAAAACATTAACAAGGGTTAACCTTTCTGCAGTTTAGAGTATAAGTTGCCTACAAAAATAGTGTTTAGCCAAGATTGCTTTCAGTTGGTTTGTTACAGTAAAAGTCTTAAAACTTGAAATCTTGTGTGATTCTTACAGTCACTGGCGATTCAAATACCTTTGCAAAACAACTGGCAATACTTGAAAATATTCTCAAGGGAGCTGAAACACCACTCCATTTAGCATACCATTTTGTAATCTGTCATAAATGCTGATCACAACACACTTGTCCCAAGTATCACAATGGCACGATAGCTTTCCAGAAAAAGTCTAGTTATAGCATCACAAGGCATGCAGAGTAAATAGTTTCTCATCCAATCCAATGCAGTAATTTCCCTAATGACTCTGTCAGTAATGTATAGCCTGATGTGGTATTGACTCATGTGGGCCAGGAAGCTCCCAAGTTCTGATTTGGAGCCTATGTTGAATTAGCTCACATAATGCAAACTGATGCTGAAGGAAATGGCAATGGCACCAACTGGCAAGTACTTATGTGTGGGCATTAGAGTCAGTCATGATGCCTTCCATGGTGAAACAGCCAGAGAACCTTTTCAGTCAAATCGTAAATGTGCAGAACTGGCACCTTTGGAATCATTATCAATGATATTTCACTTCCTTCATGAGAACAGGAAAAAAATGTCAGAATTATAAAGAAGCAGTGGAATTTAAACATTTCATTTGCTGAAAAACTCTAAGTTAATGTTGTAAAAAGACAAATAATCCAGAGAGTGGTAAATGAAAACAGAAAATGCTGGAAATACTCATCAGGTCAGGGAGAGAGAGATAAACAGCTAACATTGCAAATCAATGACAATTTATATGGAAAGGGAGGAAAAGGTGGGGGAGAGAGAGAATAAAAAGGAAGGTCTGTGATTGGGTTGAGGTCAGGAGAGATTACATGATAAAAGGGATGGTGGTGCAAAGCAAAAGAGGATGGTAATGGGGCCAGTAAAGAGGCAAAAAAATGGGTCCAGAGGAGGTGCAAATGAAAATAGCAGAATCATAATCAACAGCTACCATCTGAAAAAAAAATGGGGGCACAGCTTGATCTGAAATTGTTGAACTCAATGTTGGGTCCAAAGGCTGTAAAATGGATAGTCAAAAGATGAGGTGCTGTTTCTTGAGCCTGCATTATTTCTATGCTGTTGCATTGAAACTCAATGCACTGTTGTTCAGCATTCATTTTTTCCTTGCACTTTTTTTTTAAATGCCTTGCTATGATTTTCTATCTGAAAAGGTGTGCAATGTGGAACATACCCCTCAGGAGGCCTTTACACAAAGACCTCAGCGTCATCTCTTTACACCTCAATGAATGAAGCTCACCATAACTCTGAGCTCTTCTGTTGTCTGAATGCCCATTTCTTTGGCTAGGAGTCCTCCCAACGTGCGCGCACCCGCATGCACATAAGCACCTCACTTCCCATAATCAGGATTCCTGTTCCACCTGGACCCTTCCTTCTGGTCTCAACCTTTCCAGATCTTTTTATTGAAAACTGCAGGAGAGACATCAACCATCTCAACCTCTCTGTACCCCTTGCTCACTCTAACCTAGCTATCTCTCTCTGATAATGCAGCAATCTACTTCTCTCATGCCCCATGGTAGACTCCTCGTTGTTCAAGTATGTCCAAGCTGTAAATGATTTCATCATCTTCACTGGGTACTCTCCAGACTGAACAGCCAATATGGGCATCCACAGAACTGGCAGTTCATATTGTTAGTGTTTTGGCAGAACTATTGTAGCTGCGCCACCTCTAGCCTTCCTCTAGACAAACTGGATGTTGAGAGTTTGGTGTAGTTGATCCTCGAAACATGCTAAACCAAATTTCAGTGTTTGCCCCCAAGTAAGCTGCTTAGCTGCAGTGTTTCCCCCAGAGAGGTGGTCTGCAATGCAGAAGGATATTTTCTTATGGTGACCTTGTAACATTTGTACTGACCACCTGATGTTATTTGCCCGAGACAGCTCCCCATGTGCAATCTGCTTCAGAATTCTGTAGTCATCCATGCAAGAGACATGGCTTACCCATCTATGTCAAATTTTTTGGAGAGGAGTCTCCACGCTGTTAAGCCCAGCACAATGGAGAACCTGTTTATGATTTTGTCCTGCCATCAAATTCTCACGATGGATCTCAGGTGTTTGGTGGAAGCATTCCAGAGCAAAACTGATAGACACATCATTTCAGCCTGTTCTAGCCCCATGGAACAGATTTCTTCCCAATTCAACTATTTTTTTGCCCCCACTGTCCTGTCTCCTCTCAGCTACATTCACAACTCTTCCAATCCCTCCTCTGCTTTAACAACTTCCAGCTTCCTGGTCTTAACTAACTGTCTCTTTTCACCATGGATGTCTGATCCCTGAACACCTCCATTCCACCCCCCCACCCCCAATCAAGACAGTATGAGGGCTCTCTAGCTCTTCCTAGAGGGGAAGCCCAACCAGTCCCCATCTGCTACCATCCTATTCTGCCTGGCTGAATTTGTCCTTACATTGAACATCATCTTCTTTGACTCCACTCACTTCCTCCAAACAAAAGGTGCCACTATGGAAACACAAGGGTCCTATGTCTGTCATGCACCTGTAGAATATATGGGCCAGTCTTTCTTCGAGTCCTCTCCCTCACCTCAGTACCATTTCCTACGCTCGACTTGACTTGGAAAATTCTAACAAATTTGCTTCAATTGATTCATCGCCTTCACACTTTCATTCTTCTTCTCCTTCGCATCTGAGGATAAGCTGATTACCCAATATCTATGAGACCACTGACTTCCATGGCTATCTTGTTTATACATCTTCCACACTGCTTTCTTCAAGGACTCTTTCCCATTCTCAGTCACATCTGTTCTGACGATATCATGACACACCAGTGCTTCCAATGGGTCTTCCTGTTTCTTCAACCAAGGATATTCCTCCAATGCGGTTGGCAGATTGCTCAAACATGTTAGCCCGATTTCACAATTCCGCCCTCACCCTACACCACCAACCCCCACACCAGAGCCACAATTGGTTTCCCCGGTCCTCATCTTCCATCCAACCAGCCTCCACATTTAAGATTGTCCTCCGCCATTTCCGCCAACACCAGCATGATGCCACCTGAAAACATATCTAGACATAGCATTTTAAAAGTAACCATTCCCTCTGTGACACCCTGGTCCACTTGTCCATCATTCCCAATACCCATCCCAGTCCCACACATCTTCCCACATAAATGCAAGAAATGCAAGACCTGTTGACCACCTTCCTTCCCAACATCCAGAACCCCAAACACTTCTTCCAAGTGAAACAGCAATTTACTGCTATTTCCTGCTGACGATCTCCATTACACTGGGGAGACCAAACACAGATTGGGAAACTGCTTTGCTGAACAGCACCATTCAATTTTTCACTTGGTTGCAGTCCATCTGCCATTTTAATTCTTCATCTCACGCTGTCCTCCCTCTGTCCTCAGCTTCCTACATTTTTCCATGAGGTTCAAATCAAGCTCGAGGAACAGCACCTAATCTTTCCATCAGACAATTTACAGCTTTCTGGACTCAAATGTTGAGCTCAGCAACTTCAGCTATTTTTTTCTGATAGCAGGTGCTGATAATGGTTCTGCTGTGACTTTTTGCACCTCCTTTGGATGCATCTATTATTTCTTTACCTGTCCCACTGCTATCCCGTTTGCCTTGTACCATCATCCCCTTTGTTACCTAACCTGTCTTCAGGCTATCACAGACCTTCCCTATTATTCTTTCCTCCCCTCCCTTTTCCATCTTTTTACTTACTCCACCTGTTAGACCTCTCACTTATTCTACTTCTGATGAAACAGTCATCTATTTGAAATGTTAAATCTGTTCCTCTCTTCATTAATACTGCCTCACCTGCTGAGTGTTTCCAGCATTTTCTATTTTTATTCTGAATTTATATTTTGTTGTACTCATATAAACATCCTATTAAGGACAGCACTGTTAGGTTAATATTTGTTTGAAAAATTTCCCAAAATGAAGCTTAAATGGAAGAACATAACAGCTTTGGAGTAGAAAAATTAAAATATAAACTGCAAAAATCTATAAGGGGTATTTAATAAGGTTCTTGCACTGATACAGAACACCGAGCAACTGCAACAGCTCACATATTCTGCACTTTAAAAAATGGACATATGGCTTTAGGACCTGCAATTATTCTGGTACTACTCTAGTCAGAAATACAGCAAGTGATTCGGCAGAGCAAGTAATTGGTCATCACTTAGAAAATCATTTCATTCAATCCGGGAATTGCAAAATTAAAGCACTCGTGAAAAGGGTCAAACTACATGGAACAAATGTAAAAATTTACACATTCAAATTCAGAGACTCCAGCACCAGAAGAGGCCATTCAGCTGATTATATATGTGGCAGTGTAGACCTAGAGCTATCTAATCATCCCATTACCCTTCCCTTTCTCCTTGTCCTTTTACACTTTACATTTCAAGCTCTGGTTCAATTCTCTTTAAAGTCACGTTGCTATCTCTATGTCAACAGATATTTGAAAAAGCAATCCATGTTCTGGGCATATTGCATACGAAAAACTCTCCTCGGACTTCCTCCTTTATAATGATAACTATGAGTTTATGCCCTAGCTACCAATTCAATAACCAGTGGAAACACTCACTATCCACCCTCTCCAAATCTTTGATAAACCTGAAAACGTGATCCCTTCCCTTGATCTTCAGTTTCCCAGTTTGCAGGATGTTTCACCAATATTTATGGAAGAGAGGTGGGTGTTAAATGCCAGTGGTATTTAGTGGAGAATTAATCTGTAAAAGATAGCATCAGCAGCAAAATAAAATTAGTTGTTGGCAACTCCAGTGTCACTAATAAAGGTGAGGATCAGACTATGACAAGCATGCTTTCCTGAGGGCCTCGTGTAGGTGTTGCAATATGAACATCATATATCTTTGTCTGATGTTTGATCCTCTGAACACTACACAGAGCTCAATAGTCGACCAAACAAAACACAAAGGTTCGTTCTCAGAATGTTACTTCCAAAATGAACTCAAGATACCAGAAATCTATTACAGGGAAAATATCAGGCAGAAACTTTGATCAAATTCTACTTAAGATCAAAGACAGCTCCACTGCACTGGTAATTTATTTTTCCTCTCAACCATCCTAAAACGACGACAGTTCACTGAACTTAACAAATCTAGAAAATCAAATTTTGTGAATAGCTTCCAGTATGTTACCTTCTGCATAAAATAGTCTCAAAATACTAGATTTTACTTGTAACTATCTGCCACTCTTCCAAGCAAAATCTTTATGATACAGGTTACTCTCAGCATGGTGATAGAGCCTGCAAATTTCAAATGATCCAAGGTGGTATTGCTGAAGGTGTAGTGAATCTACCCAAGAATTTACATTGCAATTGTACAGTTTCCACATTTAACATAAACCAGTTTTGCAAGTGTCTTGGTTGTTCAGAGTTGTACTATATTAAATAAATCAACAAATATTACATAATTTAGTTCTTCTGTGTAATCAATGATTTTTTTTATTTGTTCATGGGATGAGTGTGTTTGCTGGCAAGACCAGCATTTATTGCACACCCTAATCACCTTAAGAAGGTGGCGTGTCGCCTTTGTGAAACGCTGCAGTTCATGTGGTGTAGGCACACCCAGTGCTGTTGGATAAGGAGTTCCAAGATTTTGGCCCAGCGACAGTAAAGGAAAGGCTATACAGTTCCAAGTCAGAATGGTGTGGGGCTTGGAGGGGAACTCAATGGTGGTCTGGTGTCTGGTGCCCTTGTCCCTCTAGGTGGTAGAACTCATGATTTTCGAAGGTGCTGTCAAAGGTGGGTTGGTGAGTTGCCACAGTGCAGCTTGTTGATGGTACATAATGCTTGTACTCTGTGCCAGTGGTGGGGGGAGAGAATATTTAAATTGTAGATGGGTGCCAATCAAGCCAGTTGCTTCATCTTGAACGATGTCGAGCTTCTTCAGTGTTGTTGGAGCCGTACTCATCCAAGCGAGTGGAAGTCCTGTGGCTGAGAAGATTGGCACCATCAACCATAACCATCTTCTTTGTGCTAGGTATGACTCCAACCAATGGAAAGTTCCCCTCCACACCTCACAACCCTTTTTTTCATTGTGTATTGCTGAAAGAAAGAAACATGCTAAGCTTTTCACCTTGCACTCATTCTCTAACAGGATGCTGTCGTCAAGCCAAAAAGATGTTTGCCTATCATACAAATGAGCAATGTAGGATATAGATTTCAGTGTCAGTGTGATGCTAGTATTTTACGCCCCAACAATTGGCGGACCATATCAAACAGCACATCCTTCAGCTGGTTACAGCAGGGAAAGCACTGACCATACCCAATCAGCCCACGCTTTCAAAAGAGTGTCCAATATTAGATGTGATTCTGCAATTGGACAACAAGTGCTAAACAATCCTGATTGTACTAAGAATTACACTGAAAACTAATCTAAGATTGCCAGGCGGGCTCACAGTATGGCTCACCTATGCATGCTAGAAGCCACATATATTCACACACAGGGCCCTGCCTTTTGAAGACAGAAGGAACATGTGTACACTTTGCACCTTTTATATCTGAACAAAGGCTTGGGAACAGTCATTGCCTGATCCCTTGACAAGGGTTGACCTTCCCAGTTTGAATTTGAACAAAGCTGGGCAGTTAACTGCTCCAGGCTGCACCCTCCATAGCAATGCCTCCACCAACCAATCAGCACACTCTTCTCATGCAGTATAAATTGTTGTTCCCACATAAGTTTGGTAATTTATTGCGAGCTATCCTAATGAGTGCAAGGCAAAAACCTTAGGCAGCATGTCTCTTTATTCAGCAATACTACTAGTAAAATTGAAGACAGAGAAAATAGGACTCAGAGGTATTCTCAGTCAAATGCTGCCTTGATGTCAAGGGTAGTCACACTCTCCTCACCTCTGGAATTCAGCTATTTTGTCCATATTTGGACTAAGGCTGTAATGAGGTATCAAACCAGATGGCCCTTGTGGAACCCAAACTGAGCATCAGGAGCAGGTTATTGCAGAAGTGCCACTTGATAGCACTACACTCCAAAGCCTTAAAAAAGTTTTGTTGGCAGCTGTCAACACGGTGAATGACAAATGCCGTTTCTTTCCTGCTGTGCGCAAAATCTGGGCCATGGTCATTTTTGGGCTGTAGAACCTTATTTTTTTTTTTAGAGCTGCCTTGCATTGAACAGGTAGAAAAACTCCACTAAAGGATTGCCTTTAATCTCTTTCTTGTTTTCACTTTGCTGATAATTGGGTAGACTAATGAGGCAGTAATTGCCGGATTGGATTCGTCCGCTTTTTGTGGACAGGACATAACTGGGCAATTTTTCACATGGTCAGGTAGATGCCAGAGCTGTAGCTGCACTGGAACAGCTTGGTTAGGAGTGCGGCTAGCTCCAGAGCACAAGTCTTCTGTAATACAGCTGGGATGTTGTCAGTACCCACAGCCTTTGCTTTATCAAGTGCCCTCAGTGATTTTTTAATATCATGCGGAGTAAAGCAAATCTGCTGAAGACTGTTACCTGTGATGCTGGAGAGGTCAAGAGGAGGCTGAGACAGATCATCCACTAGACACCTCTGGCTTTTCATTTGCACTGATGAGCTGGGCTCCCTCATCATTGAAAGTGAGGGTGTTGTTGGAGCCTCTTCCTCCAATTAATCGTAGGATTGTTCACCACCATTCACAACTGGATGGGGTAGGACTGCAGAGCTTTGATCTGATCTGGTGGCTGTGAAGTCACTATGCTATGTTTATCACATGCAAACAGTCCTGCGCTATAGTTTCACCAAGGTTGGCATCTCTTTTTTTTATATAAAAGGTATGCCTGGTGTTGTTCCTGGTGTGCACCCCTTCGCTCCTCATTATTCCAAGGTTAACTCCCTGGCTTCTTGTTTCTAACTAAATAAAATTGGAGTTATTACTGTCACTTAACCACTACAGCACTATTTAATTGTCTTGATCTCTCTTTAGCAGCAACAATAATTTGTATTTATAGGTCTAAATTGTAGAACAACAACCCTTGGTGTTCAGCCATGACTTAATCAAAAGAACCTGATATTCTTAAGACTGAATATGACTTTATTTCTACTTAACTGGCAAAAAGAAAAAGAAGATCCCAGCACAGCATATTTAATTGAGTCATGTTAACCTGGTATGAAATGCCTAAGGTGAACCTTGGGTTTTATCTAAAGTTAAAATAAATTATTGTAACTTACTTTACTATAATAACTCAAAGAGAGTAAAGGCAGTCCTTTAATGGAGTCTTTCTACCTGTCCAATGCAATGCAGTTCTAAAAATAAGCAAAAGTGACCATGGCCCAGATTTTGCGCACAGCAGGAAAGGAACGGCAATTGCCATTCACCGTGTTGACAGCTGCCAACAAAACTTTTAGAAGGCTTTGGAGTGCAGAATTGCTCTAATGCAGTATCAATCCAGTCCAGCGCTCTCTAATGGAGATCTGTGACATCTTGAGCAGGCAAGAACTAATGAGACGCCTCAACCAATCAGACAGAAGAATCCTCACTGGGCTAAGTAGAGTTTAAACCAGGAAATAGTAGATTTAAATCATGCACAGAAAGCGAAATAAAGATTGGGACAGACTGATGGAATTAAAAGGACAAAGATAAGGGAGGCAGGAAAAAGTAATTTTGATTTTAAAAAAAATCTTGAACACTAATTATCTTCTGAGGCCACCTCAAAGCTACCTCCATTTCTCCAGAAACCCTCCCCATGCCCTCAGAGGTTCATAATCCAAGTTGAATACAAAGAAGTACAGGCAAGAGCTGAAAAAGGGAAATGAGGGGAACAAAGCGAGTGTATGAGACAAGATAAGTGAGTAACAAAAAGAGAACTCAATTCTCTTATAACAGTATCATCTTTCATAAACATATAAATAAGTAAAAGGACATCAAAGAAATGGTGAAGCTAATTAGGAATCTTCTTGTGGAAGCAGAAGGCGTGGTTGAGGTAATAAATGAGTACTGCAGCTGTCTTCAACAAACAAACAAAAGGATTCTGCCAATGTCACAGTAAAAGAGGATGTAATAGAGAAGTTGGATAGGATAGAAATAAATAATTGGCAGTTCTCAATGTTGAAAAATCAGCCAGTCTGATGGGGTAGATTCCTAGGTCAGAGGAAAGAAAGAGTGGAAATTGTAGAAGCTCTGGCCACAACCTTTCAATCTTCCTTGGATATGGGAGTGGTGATAAAAGTGGGGTGACAGAATATTTTTAAGGCAGGTAGATTCTTGTCAAGCATGGGAATCAAAAGTTATTGGGGGTAGATGGAAATGTTGAACTCTAAACACAAACAGAGCAGCCATGATCTTATTGAATGGTGGGGCAGGCTCAAGGGCCTGAATGGCCTCCTACTCCACTTATTTGGTATGTTCGTAGGACAAAATTAATTGGCACTTTAACAAATTGCCTATTTTTGAAAGGCAAATCATGTTTGAGTAATTTGATTGAGTACTTCAGGGTTGATGAGAATAGAGCACTTGTATATATGGACTTTCAAAAGGAGCCTAAACTAAAAATACTACATAATGGACTAGTTAGCAAAATTGGAATAGGATTAAAGGCGTAATGGCTGTGTGGGTACATAACAGGCTAAGGAACTAAAAGCAAGGAGTAGTGAGCATGGTGGTTTTTCAGACTGGAGGGAAATTTACAGTGGTATACCCAGGGATCAGTGTGAGGACCACTGTTCTTTTTGATGTTGATTAAAAGCCTGGACTTTGGCATAATTTCAAAGTTTGCAGATAACAGAAAATTCTGAAATGTAGCAAAGAGTGAAGAGGGTGGTAACAGATTTCAAGAGGACATAGGCAAACTTGGTGAAATGGAAGATGAAAATTAGTTCAAAGTGAAGTGATTCATTTTGGTAGGAAGAAAGGGTAGGGGCACCATCAGCTAAATGGTACAATTTTATAATGGGTGCAGGAACAATAGAGACCCAAGGGTGTGCATACACAAGCCTTTGAAAGTATTAGTTCAAGTTGAGAAGGCAGTTAAAAAAAGAGCATATGGGATCCCTGACTTATTGTCTCTGGTTATTGTCCAGGTCTTGTTGCATTTGGACATGGACTGCTTCAGTATCTGAGGAGTCATGAATGATGAACATTTTCAGCTGATTGCACAATGGTTGGGCCTAGGACACTACCTTGAGGAACTCCTGCAGTGATGTCCTAGAACAGATTTTTGTTTTTGATTCTTTCATGAGATGTGCATATCGTTGGCTAGGCCTGCATTTATCACCAATCCCTAATTGCCCTCAAGAAGGTGATGGTGAGCTGCCTTCTCGAACCGCTGCAGTCCACGTGGTGTAGGTGCACCCACGGAGACCCAGAGACAGTGAAGGACGATCGACATCCAACAACCACAACCATTTTCCTTTGTGCTAGGTATGACTCCAACATGTTTGCTGTATGTCACATCTTAGAATGATCATATATGATTAAAATAAGATGTTTGATATTAAAAGCAAATAGATAATAAATATGCCAAGTTACTTAAATGTTTACACTTCTCGAAGTTGAACAGGTGCATTGACAATATATCAAATTCTTCCTCCCTGCGTCAAAAACAAGCTCAAACATTTATGATTTGCCAATGACGTTAATTAATGGAGTAACCTCAATATTTAATATATGTCCACAAAATTTTAGATACAGTGCTACTTAATTCTAATATCACATGCCATATAATAAATTCTTGCATTTCACAGAAACAATTGCACAAGGAGAAAACAGCACCAAATAATAGGCACCTCAGTCTATATCCTCCTTCCCTAACCAAAATCTATAGTCTATAGTATGGTCTATAGTATGTTCCAATAAATCACACTTACTTGCTGAGGCTTGTTAACAATCAAGCCTCAAACGCTGGCTACATCCATGTATGGGTGCATCAAAAATATTTTTTTATAACGTCATTACAGAGCTCTGGAACCGTGACCAGCCAGACTACAATTCACAGCAGTGATCACACATTTTGCCTCAGCCACAATATATGAGCACATCAAAGAAAAAAATTCCTATCACCCCGATTCCCATGCTAGGAAGAGTTTGTGTCCTCAGACCTTTCTGTACTGGTGCCCTCCTGGCCTGACCAAAATGTGAGCTGATATGGGTACTTTCTGAAATCTTCAAAAATTCCAAGAATTAGTCAAACTCTGTTTGATTGGCATGCCAGACATGAGTGAAGCTAGCCTCACATATAAATTGTAACTAATGAATCCTACAAGGGTTACTTTTATAGTACAAAAAATAATAAAGTGCAGCAAAAGAAAGTAACCTTGATTAAATTAGGTTGTTAACAATTACAATTGCTGTTCTTGGTTTCTAAATTGGTATAACATATTCACCTGCTTTCATGAAATCTAGTCAATGTTTTCCCTCATTTCATGTTTTGTTACTACATGAAAACTAGATGCAAATATGTACCTGCTTGTGCAGAAATATGTAACAATTTGACTGAGCATCTCAACAAACATTAAAAAAGTTATACATCTCTTGAAAATAGCTTTATAAAAAGACAAAAATATAAGGTTTTAAAAACAGGTAGGTAAAGAGAGAAATGAATGCAACTTCTATTGTGGTAATCAGACACATTAGACAAGAAATATTGGCAGGAAAAAAGGAGTAACAAAAGTGACAGAAAGCTTAAACGAATGGAGATACTCTCATAGATGCAGTCAGACGCATTTAGATTGCAGAATAAGACCAACAGACACAAATAATAGTACAACAGAATTAACAGTGATGTATGGACTGCCAAATATATAGGGATTGAGCAAGGTAGACAGTGAAATATTAGAGAAGACATGCAGGAGGTCAAGAACATGACAGAGTGAGACAGATGTAAACACAGGGTGAAACATACATACATAGGCAAAGTAAGCAATATTCATACATAGCTCTGGCTCAGCCACTGTGTGCTTCTAACAAATGTGAGGAACTGTTGTGGAACAAAATGAGCAGAAGGGCATAGTGGTATTGTGACTGGATTAATATTCCAGAGACCCAGGGTAATGCTCTGGGGACCCAGATTCAAATCCCACCATGACAAATGGTGAAATTTGAATTCAAAAAAATCTGGAATTAAAAGGTCTGATGACGACCATGGAACCATTGCCGATTGTTGCAAAATGTCCTTTAGGGAAGGAAATCTGCTGTCCTTACCTGGTCTGGCCTACATGTGACTCCTGACTCACAGGTTGGCTCTTAACTGCCCTCTGAACAAGGGATAGGCAGCAATTGCTGGCCTAGCCAGCAATGCCCATAACCCATGAACAAACAAAAAAAAAGCAGCAAATGCGAGGCAATTCGGAGGAATGGATCTCATTCTTAGCAAACTTTATGACAGCCACTTTTGTAGGTACAGAGCTAGAAGATAACTTGTCAATGGTGAAGTCTGCTACAATCAATACATGCAAGCTTTCTTTCAACAAGAACTACATTGAGAAAATGCTCACATAAAAAAATGACAGGTTTCATTTCTTCAGAATAACAAACTGATGAAATTAAGCTCACTGTTTTCCATGTCATTCAAGGAGAAATCACGCTGCTGCCAGGTCACCAATGTCATGACTTTCCATGGGAATGAAATTGCGAGATGAGAAAAGACCTAGTTTTGCTTTATACCTCTAGTGCGGAACATTAATATGATGCTTATAACAGCAGTAAAACAGGTGTAAATTTAACATATGGGGTGCACTTATTAAGGTATATTGACTGTGAGTCAAGAATATAGGCCAAATACGGTTCACCATACTCAAATCAACTCCCGTTGTCTCAAAACCTTTAGAATTTAGGGCAACCAAACATTAGTGAGCAATTTGAAATCACCATTTTTTTCCGATCACCACTGATTCTGAAAATCAATGAAACGTGAAACTTGTACCTACCTCCAACAAGAGTTCATCTTTTGTTTTTACTGGTTGGGGTTTTCTCTTTTCTCCTGGTTCCTGATCGTCATCGTCACCATCTGACATTACAACCACCGATGGTGCAGAAGATGACGACGATGTGGAATCTGAATCACTGTGAAACAAAATATAAATTAACCACACTAAAAAGTATATAAATATACACATCAGAGCAAATATCAGAATCTTTCTATACTATTTGGCTTTGTTATAAAATACAATAAAACTGAACAGGCATAATCAATATAGTAATCGGGTGAAGTAGTACATTATTCTGTTTAGTGGTAAACAATGAAATCAGTGAGGAAAAAAAAATCAGACAATCAACTCCAATTTGGCACTATAAAGAACAAGAATTTCAGTTAGCAGAATTTAAAAAAAACAGGTTTTTAAAAAAATACGAAGTTGGATTTCCTACCACAATAAGAATAAATTACATTACTGTACAAGCAGTCTATCTTCATGCTGCCTCCGTCTAAAAGAACTGAAGAGTGTACAGTTTACAAGGGCAGTGTTGGATCCTGGTCACTAGTTTAGTTGGACTAATGGATCCAGGTTGCACAGCTTGTTTCAGGATGGTCAAGTTGGTAACATAGACAGAAGATCAACAGGCACTTCTTATGTAGAACACTTTCTATTTATTTACAAAGGAACTCAGCAGTTGCACTTGTGTGCTTACAACTCAAATCCTGTCTCTGCATTACAGACTCTGACTCTAGACTACTGACTACTAAGGTAGCCCACGTTACTCTGCTATTGGATACTAAGATCATGTGATCTTCCATTATAACATTCTTCTTAAAGGTATATTACACATCAGATTACCACGTACACCATATATATTTGTAGTGACTCCTGGAATCAAAGGCGCAGTGTTACAAGTTAGATTTGTTCTCATGTACAGGAATACTGATCACTTTGACCTTTCAACATAAAAACAGCATCTTCTCCCTCCTTGGATTGCAGGCTTTTTAAAAAAAAAGCCTTATTCTGAAAAATTGACCCTCATTGCATCATTTATGATACTCCACAAACAGGTCCATCTGGCTTAAAGATATAACTTCAGGGCTGCATCTCATTGCCTTTAAACTGATACAAATTTGCGTTGCTTTAAAATGCAACACTTTAGCACATGTTAAACCTGTCAAGGTGTGTTTTTGTGTGAGCAGGAGCAGGAGAGGAGGAGGGAGAAAGGCTATTTATGCAAATGTTAAGTTAAATTTAAGTATAGCAGAGGTTCTGAACACAATCTTTCAACCTTCCATGGACATGGGAGTGGCACCAGGACTGGAAACAAATGTTGCAGTCTAGTTCAAAAAAAAGGAGAGCCAACTATAGGCAAGTTAGCTTAAAGTGATTGGGAGGCTTTTAAATAGCATAATCTCGGACAAAATTATCACTTGAATACCAGGGATCAAAACTAGAATGTATTTTATGATGAAATTACAGAGAGGGTTGATAATAGTGCAGTTAATGATGCGTATATAGACTTTCAAAAAGTGTTTGAAGAAGTGTGATACAATAGACTTGTTAGCAAAACTGATGATGTGCTATTAATGGGACAGTGGTAGCCTGAACACAAAATTTGCCAAGGGGCAGTAGTGGCGAAAAGTTGTTTATTAGACTGGAAGGAAGCATACTATGGAGCACCCCCTACCTCCACGGGTCAGTGATATAAATGAATATATGGCGATATATGAATGACCTGGGTTTTGGTACACGAAGCATAATTTCAAAGTTAGCTCATAACCTAAAAACAAACTTTGTACGGAGGATAGTAATGGATTTTTGGAGAACGTAGAAAGCTGGTGAAATGAGCAGACATATGGCAATTTAGCACAAAATTGTGAAGTTATGCATTTTGGAAGACTAAAGAGAGGTAATACAAATTAACAGGGAATGCTGCTAAATTTATGGCAAAGAGGAGATATTCAAGATACTGGGTGGGCTAAAAATTAATGGAGGAGGGTTTTTAATTATTATTCATTCATGGGATGTGACTGCTGCTTGGGCAGGTGATAATTAGCTGCACTCTAGAACTATTCAGTCCACATGGTCTAAGTATACCTGTAATGCTGCTGGAGAGTTCCAGGGTTTTGGTCCAGCGACAGTGAAGGAACAGCAATGTAGTTCCAAGTCAGGATGGTGAGCGACTTGGGAGGGGAAATTGCAGGTGGTGATGTTCCATTTGCTGCATTTGTTGTTCCAGGTGGTAAAGGTCATGGGTTTGGAAGGTGCTATCGAAGGAGGCTTGGCGAGTTGCTGCAGTGCACTTTGCAGATGGGATATACTGAAACCACTGTGCATTGGTACAGTGAACGAATAAGGTGGTAGATGGGATGTCAATCCAGCAGGTTGCTTTGTCCTGAATGGTGTCAAGCTTGTTGAGTGTTGTTGGGGCTGTGCTCATCCAAAGCAAATGGATGAGCTAACATAAAAGGGAATCCAAAAGTCTCCTATTGCCATACAAAAAGTAAAAAGGGTATAAGAGGACCAGTGGAGCCAATTAGGGATCAAAAAGGGATCTATGAATGGAGGCAGAGGGCATGACTGAGTTACCAAATTAGTACTTTGCATACAGCTTTGCCAAGGAGTAAGAGTTAGAGTGAAAGAGGAGGCAGGTGAGACATTGCACAGGTTAAACATTGATAGAGAGGAAGTATTAGGAAGGCTGTCTGTATTAAAAGTGAAGTCACCAGAACTGGATGGATGCATCCTAGTTTGCGGAGGGAAGCAAGGTCGAAATTGTGCAGGCACTGGCCATAATCTTCCAATCCTCTTAGATACAGGGGTGGTGTCAGAGGATTAGAGAATTTCAAACATTACATTCTTGTTCAAAAAAAGTGCAAAGGATAAACCCAGCAACTACAGGTCAGCCAGTTTCACTTTGGTGGTGGAAAAGTTTTTAGAAGCAAATCCAGAATAAAATTAATAGTAACTTAGACAGGTGTGGATTAATTAAGGCAGGCCAACACAAACTTTGTTAAAGAAAGTAATGTTTAACCAGCCTGATTGTGTTTTTTGTTGAAGTCCAGAAGGTACTGACACCATCCCTCAGCTGGTGAGTCAATACTCTTCAATGTTCATCACCACCTGCAAGTAGCACTGAGGATAGTAATGACATAGATATACTCTGGGTGGAGGACTTGAATGCCCATCACTAAGAGTGGCTTGGTAGTACCACCGCTGATGTCACTGGCCAAGTCCAGAACACAGCTGCCAGAATTATGATGCCAGAATAGATGGCGAGAACCCAACCTGATAAAATAACCAATTTGACCTGAGCCACACCAATCTACCCATCACAGATGCATTTTCACAGGTGTATTTTTGCACAACAGTATTGATAGGAGTGACCAACCCCCACCCTTGTGGGGGCAAATTCCAATCTTCATTCTAAGGACACCATCCATCATGTTGTGTGGCACTATCATTGCACTAAACGCATTGATTAAGTGTAGCAGCTCAACACTGAGCATCCATGACACACTTGGGCTTTCAGCAAGAGCAGAATTGTATACCACTTGGAATCTCATTTGCTGACTCTTTCCAAATGACCAACCTTGGTCCAATAAGTAGCGCAGAAGAGCATACAAGGAGCAACACCAAGAATAAATGAAAATAAGATGTCAACCTGGTGAAACCACAACACAGAATGACATGCATTCTGAACAGTGGAAGCAGCATGCTATAGACAGAACCAAGTCATCCCACAACAAACGGATCCAATCAAGGTTCTGCATCCTTGCCAATTCCACTAATGAATGGCAGTGAATATTTAAGCAAGGTAAAGAGGGAGGGAAAAAAAAAATCAATAAACATCCCCATCCTCAATGGTTTGGAGCTTGAGCAACAGCTGGCATCACTGCAGTCCACCCACGAGGCAGAGAGGTTTGTGGATAGCACAGGCAAGGAACAGTCCTGGTGTAGTATGGCACTACCACCGTGCTAAATGGGATAGACTCCGAATAGATCTAGTAGCTCAAAACAGGCATCTATGAAGCACTGAGACACCAGCAGAATTGTATATGCCACCACAATCTGAATCCTCATGGCAAGCCATATCCCTCACTCTATCTATGCCATCAAGCCAGGAGGTTAACCCTGGTTCAATGAGTGCAGGAGAACATGCCAGGCATACGTAAAAAACGAAGCTATAATACAGGACTACATGTATACTAAACAGCGGAAGCACTGTGCGAAAGACAGAGCTAAACAATCCCAGAACCAAGAGACCCGATGGAAGTTATGCAGTCCTACCAAATACAGTTGTGAGTGATGATGATGGAAGATTAAACAACTGGAGGAGGCACCTCCACAAATATCCCAGCCTCAATGATGGGGATGCCCAGAACAGCAGTGCAAAAGACAAGCCCGAAGCATTTGCAACCATCTTCAGATAAAAGTACCAACCAGATGATCCATTTTAGCCTCCGCCCCAGCATCAGATCCTTCAGCCAATTCGATTCACTGCATGTAATACCAAGAAATGGCACAATCAAGGCTGTCAAAAGGGATTTGGATAATCATATGAAAAAAAATTTGCAGAGCTACAGGGAAAAGACAGGGGTGCAGGACTGGGCGAGTTCCTCTTGCAGAGAGCGGCATGGACGTGATGGGCCGATTGGCCTCCTTTTATGCTGTAACCATTCTATGATTCTGTAAGGTTGAACTATTCACAACCACCTCAGGCATAAGTGCCGAGTAGGTGATCCTTCCCGAGGTCCTCACCATCATACGTGCTAGCTTTCAGCCAATTCAATTCATTCAACAATATCAATAAACAGTGCACTGGGCATATCAAAAGGCTACAGGATCCGATAGCATCCCAGCTTTACTATCAAAGGCTTGTACTCCAAAGCTAGCCATGCCTCTAGCCACATGGTAAAGCTGTAACACATCATCGACCGGGCAATATGGTAAATTGCCTAGGCATGTCCTCTCCACGAAAAGAAATCATCCATCCTGGACAATTACTGTCCTATCAGCCTACTTCCAAACATCAGCAAAGTGATAGGAGTTATCAATAGTGCGGTCATCACTCGGTCAAAATCTTGGACCTTACTTCAGCACTCTGAGCATACCTTCACCTCACAGATTGCAGTGGTTTAAAGAGCAGCTCACCAATACTTTCTACAGGGCAACTAAGGATAGGTAGCGTCAACTCTGATATATTGCTAGTGATGCCAACACCCCCAGAATGAACACCATTTATTCTAAGTGGGCTCTATGATTCTAGGATAGTGATAATTGTAATATCAGCATATATTTCCATTAAACCAAGTTCATTTTATTAGAGCCAATCAAGCATTTATGTCTCGCAACAATTACATTACATGACTATAGAAAATGAACAAGTATTTTTAATAAGACCAATCAGCACTTTTTCAGAGAAACCAAGATGGGTAATAAATGTGGCTTTGCCATCGTTGTCCACATCAGAGAATAAATTATTTTAATAACTTTTTCTGACTCCCTGTACAAAGGAACATGATTTGCAAGATAGAAGGCAAACTAGGACTATTTCTACCATCCTGGCAGCTCACGATACAATATTAGAGTTATTTAGAACATAAGAAATAGGAGCAGGTGTAGTTCCTACTGCCCATTAAGCCTGCCCCACAATTCAGTACCATGGCTGACCTTCAGATTCAATTCCATTTTCCTGCCACTCCCCATATCTCTCCATTCCCCAAGAGACCAAACATCTGTTTATCTTAGCCTTAAATATACTCAATGGTAGCACATCCACAACCCTCTGGGGTACAAGGTTCCAAAGATTCACAACCCTCTGAGTGAAGAATTTCTCCTCGTCTCAGTCCTAAATAATTGACCCCTTATTCTGAAACTGTGCCCTATTGTTCCAGAATCCCCAGCCAGATGAAACAACCTCTGAATTTGACCCTGTCAAGCCCCTTCATAATCTTGAATGTTTTAATGAGATCACCTCCAGAGAATATAGACACAGTTTACTCAGGCTCCCATCATGGGACAATCCTGTCATCCCAGGGACAATCTAATGAATCTTTGCTGCACTGCCTTCAATGCAAGTATTCATTACAAATCAATCTCTCTCATTTAGTATACAACGGAACCAAATCTGAGGTGAGGGAATGCCAGTGGGCCAAGGCAAGGTACTTGGTGAAAATCAATAAGTGGCGGAAGGTTGATGGGGGAAAACCAACTGCTTCCCATCGCTATTTTCTCAAGTAATAAGTCTTCGATGTCAATTAGTGATAATTAGTGATAACAACAACCAGGGTGATACACAGCAAATGGAGAAACATTGCCACATTAAATGTTCAAGTATCTGTATACTGGTTCTACAATATTTCAGCAGTTATTAACATCCTAAAATTAATCATAAACATAGAATGTGCAACATTTTTCCATCTGTTCAGTGCACTTAAGAGTGAACAAGACTTGTCACTCCCCACCCTCTAATAGATTCTGCTCAAAAGATTTATCTGCCAAATATGGAACTGAAAGAACTTGGCTTTCCTCTGCTTCAAACAAACTGAAAATGTCACCTTTTGTGACTTTTCATTTCCTTACAAGAAACTGAATTATAAACAAGCACATCATCTTCCCCTCCTCTCCTTACGGATATCCAAAGTCCACCATGAGCAGATGCCATCAACTGTTAAAACCATACACTGGCTTCTAATACACACCTCCTTCTGAATAATTCAGTTCTAGAATGAATAATACTCTAAGTCACACAAGAGCAACTAACTATATTGCATACGTTTCACAACAGTTCAGCAATAAGAAACATTAAAAACTGCATGTACTCAACCAGATTAATTCTTATTTTAAGTAGGAGCACAGAACTACCCCAATCAAAAGATCAGATGCTTGGATTTCAAAAATCTAATTCATAAATCTGGACTTCAGTAAGATAACCTGTGTTAAACCGACACTGCCTGGTGAAGCAAATGAAAATTTGTTTCTGGAAACTTTTTTTTTTAGTTAATAGCAGTAATGGGGCAGGGGATTTTCATAATGTGCCTCTACCATCAACATTTACATTAATTATTTCAGGTGCGAAAATGTATCAATTCCATAACCACATTTTGATTTAAGCCAGAACTATTACACTGCACAGTAATGTACTGCAATAAGACTATAATTAGTACCCTGTAACAATATAGGCATTCCAATGTTCGGTTAATTTACCCAATTTCTAACTCAAACCATCAAATTGATTCCTAATGTGTGCGACTGGTAGTTTTCTGGGGTGCATGGCACCTCTTTAGAATTTGTCCACTAAAACGGAATTATAAATTTTAAGCCAGCACCAAAATCAACTACTGCCACTGACTTAATTGTACAGGGCCTTAGGCAATGGTCAAAAATCAATATTTAATTATTGCATATGACAACCAACTGATTGAAGTACCTGCAGAGCACAACTTGCATACTGTAAACAGGTTCAGTACTCAGAGGAAATCATACCTATTTTTATTTGCTCATGAAATGTGGACGTTGTTGGCAAGGTCAGTATTTACTGCTCATCCTCAATTACCCCCGAGGTGGTGGTGGTGAGCTGCCTTCTCAGTCCATGTGCTGAGGGTACACCTACAGTGCTGTTAGGAAGGGAATTCCAGGTTTTATACCCAGTGACAGTGAAGGAACGGCGATTTGTTCCAAGTCAGGATGGTGCAAGACTTGGAAAGGAACTTGCAAGTGGTGGTGTTCCCAAGCAGCTGTTGCCTTTGTCATTCCAGGTGGTGGAAGTCACTGGTTTAGAAAATGCCGTCCAAGAAAATTACTGCAGGGCGTCTTCTAGATAGCAGACACTGCAGCCACTGTGTGCCGATGGTGGAGGAAGTGATTGTTTGAGGTAATGTATGAGATACCAATAAAGTAGGCTGCTTTGCCCTGGATGGCATTGCAGCTCCAACAACATTCAAGAAGCTTACTCATCCTGCAAAGTTGAGAGTATTCCATCACACTCCTGACTTGTACCTTATAGATGGTGGACAGGCCTTGGGGAGTCAGGAGTAATCTATTTACCAGCCAGCCTCTGACCTCCTCTTGAAACACAGGGTGGAATTTAATCTGGCTCATGGTAGCAAACTAGGGCGTGCAAGTGGACGTGGACCACTTCATTTTCCGAGGAGCTGCAAATGGTACTGAACACTGCAATCAACAGCGAGCATCCCTACCTCTGACCTTACGATAAACGGAAGGTCATTCATGAAGCAGCTGAAGATGGTTGCATCTAATACCCTGCCCTGAGGAACTCCTGCAGTTATGTCCTGGGCCTGAGATGATTGGTTTCCAACAAATACAACCATTTTCCTTTGTGCAAGGTATGACTCCAGCCAGCAGAGAGTTTTCCCCCTAATTTCCATTGATTTCAATTTTGCTCGGGTCCCTGATGCCACTTTTGGTCAAACACTGCCTTAATGTCAAGGGCAGTCACTCCCCCCAATCCTCTGGAATTCAACTCCTTGGTAATCCTTAGGCCAAAGCTAGAATGAGGTCTGGAGCTGAGAAGTCCTGGAAAAATTGGTAAGCAGGTTACTGCTGAGTAAGTGCCACTTTGTAGCACTGTTTAACATACCTTCCACTACTCTGCTGGCGATTAAGAGTAGAGTATGGGGCGGTAACTGACTGGATTGGATTTGTCCTGTGTTTTGGGGACAGGCTATACACGGGCAACTTTCCACACTGTTGAGTAATGTCAATGCTGCAGCAGTACTGGAACAACTTTGCTGGGGGCATGGTTGCTCTGGAGCACATGTTTTCAAACTGTGAAGGAATACAATTGTGCTGCTGTTGATAGCCCACAGCACCTCATGGATGCCCAGTTTGAGCTTCCAGATCTTTTCCCAATCTATCCCATTTAGAACAGCGATAGTGCCACACAACACAATAAAGGTGCCATCGGTGTGAAAGAAAGACTTAGTCTCTACAGCAACTGTGGGTGGTTACCCAGAACAAGACTGTAATGCCCAGATGCATCTGCAACAGATAGGCTGGCGAGAATGAGGTCCAGTAGGTTTACCCTCGTGTGGGTTTTCTTACCATCTGTCAAAGACCCAGTCTGGCAAATATGTCCTTCAGGACTCGCTATCTTGGTCATAAGTGGTGCTACCATGTTACTTGGTGATGAACATTGAATTTCCCCACCCAGAGATAATTAAGTGCCCTTGCTACCCTTAGTGCTTCCTCCAAGTGATACTCAACATGGAGGAGCACTGATTCAGCTGAAAAAGGGTGGTAGGTAGTAATCAGCAGGGGGTTTTGACCTGATGCCATGAGAAGTTAGGACTGGTCAGGAGATACCCAGGAGAGGTGGATGTAAGGTTTGATTCTGCAAGTATGACTGGCATAATGCAATGACTGTTTTTTTATTACCATCTCTAATTGCCCTCGAGGTGGTGGTGGTGGTGAGCACCTTCTTTAACTGCTGCAATCCATCTAGTGTAGGTATTGATGGTGCTGTTAGGGAGGGAGCTCCAGGATTTTGGTCCAGAAGTGAAGGTGGCGAGAAATATTTACAAGTCTGTATGTGCATAACTTGGAGAGGAACTTGCAGGTTGTGGTGGTGGTGTCTCCATGTGCTTGCTGACCATATTCTTTCAGGTGGTAGAAGTTAAGAGAGTGGAAGGTGCTATCAAAGGAGGCTTGACCTGTTTCTGCAGTGCATGGTGTAAATGGTACACACTACAGCAATGGTGGACAGGGTGACTGCTTAAGCTGATGAATGGGGTACCAATGTTATTTTTTTGACTAGCATGTGCGACAGGTCTCACAATTTTGGCAAGTCCCCAGAAGTTAGTGAGGAGTATTTTAAAGGGTGAACTGGGCTGGCTGTGCCTTTGTCATGTTTAGTGCTTGGGTGGCTTGCTGGGCCATTTCAAAGTGAAGTTAAATGTCAACCACAGTGGTCCAGGTCTGATGTTCCAATCGGCTAAACCAGGTAAGGACAGCATTTCCTCCCCCGGGTTTTTACAATAATCAGTAGATTTCATACAATGTTTACTGATACTAGTCTTTTATTGCAGATTTTATTTAACAATTTAAATTCTCCTACTTCTGTGATGGGATTTGAGTCAAGTCTCCAAATTGATTAACGCAAACCATTGGATTACTTGTCCAGTAATATAACCAGTTTGCCACTGCATCTGACAGTAAAATTACAAAGCTCTTCGCATAGTCTTAAAAGTTGGCAGTTTGATATATTAATAACTTGGATGAGGGAAGTGAGTGTGCTATCGCCAAGTTTGTGAATGACACAAAAGTAGGTGGGAAGGCAAGTGGTGAGGGTAACACAGAATCTACAGAGGAATATAGACAGGTTAAGTGAGTGGGCAAAAACTTGGCAGGTGGAATATAATGTGAGGTTATGCACTTAGGCAGGAAGAATAGAGGAGCTGAATATTATTTAAATGAAGAAATATTGCAGAAAGCTGTATCACAGAGGGATTTGGGGCTCCTCATGCATGAATCCCAAAAAGCTAGCAGTTAATGGGGAAGGCAAATGGAATGTTGGTCTTTATTTCAAAAGGGAATGGAGTATAAAAACAGGGAAGTCTTGCTAAAACTATACAAGGCACTAGTTAGACCACGCCTAGAATACTGTGAACAGTTTTGGTCCCCTTATCTAAGGAAAGATATACTGGCATTGGAGGCAGTCCAGAGAAGGTTCACTAGGTTGATCCCGGGTATGGAGAGATTTTCATATGAGGAGAGGTCGAGTAGGTTGGGCCTGTACTCATTGGAGTTTAGAAGAATGAGAGGCGACCTTATTGAAACATACAAGATTCTTAGGGAGCTTGACAGGGTAGATGCTGAGAGGTAGTTTCCACTTGTGGGAGAGTCTAGGACCAGAGGGCATTATCTCAGATTAAGGGATCGCCCATTTAAGACAGAGATGAGGAGGAGCTTCTTCTCTCAAAGGGTAGTGAATCTGTGGAACTCTTTACTGCAGAGGGCTGTAGAGATTGGGTCATTAAGTATATTCAAGGCTGAGGTAAGGAAATTAAGGATTATGGGGAAGGGCAGGAAAGTGGAATTGAGAATCATCAGACCAGCCATGATCGCATTGAATGGCAGAGCAGGCTCGATGGGCCGAATGGCCTACTTATGCTCCCTACAGCTCATGGTCTTATGTTGCATTTTCGTGTAGTTGCATCTCTACTTTCCCACTCCAATTCTGTGCGTCATGCTCACTATCTTGCCCTTTGTTTCCAGTCTTCTTTATCTGTCTCCAAACTCGCGGTCTAACACTTGGGAGTTGTTTATTCGTACCATTTTTTAAATTTGCCACATTATTTCACACCTCATGATTACAATCCAGATCGAGGTTTAGCACCTGTAACAGCAATCTTTTCATACAAACATACAAATTAGAAGGAGTAGGTCACTCGGCCCCTCGAGCCTGCTCCGTCATACAATCAGATCACCCATGATCTTATTGAAACCTCAACCTCACATTCCCACCTACGCCTGATAGCCTTTCACCCCCTTGCTTATCAAGTATCTATGTACCTCCACCTTAAAAATCTTCAAAGGTCTGCTTCCACCACCTTTTGAGGAAGGGGGTTCAAAAGACTCAACCTTCAAAATTTCTCCTCACCTGCGTCCTAAATGGGCGACCTCTTATTTTTAACTAGTGGCCCATTGTACTAAATTCTCCCACAAGAGGAAACCATCCTCTCCACATCCACCCTGTCAAGACTCCTCAGGATCTTATGTTTCAATCAAGTCATGTCACCTCTTGCACTTCTAAACTCCAGCAGATACAAGCCTAGCCTGTCCAACCTTTCCTCATAAGGCAACCTGCCCAATCCAGGTATTAGTCTAGTAAACCTTCTCCAAACTGCTTCCAATACATTTACATCCTCCCTTAAATAAGGAGACCAATACTGTACCCAGTACTTCAGATGTGATCTCACCAATGCCCTGTATAACTGAAGCATAACCTCCCTACTTTCGTCTTCAATTCCCCTTGCAATAAAGCTTTCCTAATTGCCTGCTATACCTCCATACTAGCCTTTTGTGATGCATGCACCAGGACATCCAGTTCCCTCAGAGCTCTGCAATCTTTCACCATTTAGATAATAAGCTTCTTTCTTTTTCCTGCCAAAATGGACAATTTCACACTTTCCCATGTTATACTCCATTTGGCAGGTCTTTGCCCACTCACTTAACCCATCCATATTCCTTGTGTTCTGATCACATGTTACTATCCTACCTTTGTGTCATCAGCAAATTTAGCAACCTAAATTAAATTAAATTAAACCAAACCTAACTTCGGTCCCTTCATCCAAGTCATTTATATAAATTGTAAAAAGCTGAAGCCCCAGCACTGATCCCTGTGGCCCCATCATTTGTTACATCTTGACAACAAAAAAAGACCTCTTCAGGTCTACCTTCTGTTTCCTGGTAGCTAGCCAATCTTCTATCCATGTCAATATGTTACCCCCTACGCCATGAGCTTTCATTTTTTACAATGACCTTTGTGGCGCCTTATCAAATGCCTTCTAGAAATCTAAATTCAAATACATCCTCTAATTCCCCTTTATCCATGGTATATGTTACTTCTTCAAATAACTCTAATAAATTGGTTAAACATGATTTCCCTTTCACAAAACCATGTTGACTCTGCCTGGTTACCCTGAATTTTTCCCAGTGCACTATAATGTGTTTAATAATAGCTTCTAACATCTGTCATAAGGAAAGTGTTAAGCTAACTGGCCTGTAGGTTCCTGTTTTCTGCCTCCCTACCTTTTTGAATAAAGGAGTTACGTTAGCTATTTTCTAATCTCATGGAACCTGCCCCAAATCTAGGGAATTTTGGAAAATTAAAACCAATATATCAACTATCTCACTAGCCACTACTTTTAAGACCCTAGCATGAAGTCAATCAGGACTTGGGCACTTGTCAGCCCACATCTCCAACAATTTTCTCAGTAGCACTTCCCTAGTGATTGTAATTTTCCCCAAGTTCCTCCCTCCCTTCCACTTCCTGATTGACAGCTATTTCTGGGATGTTACTTGTATCCTCTATGTATCCTGAAGGCCGATGCAAAATACTGGCTCAATTCAACTGCCAAATCCTTATTTTCAATTATTAACTCCCCAGGCTCACTTTCTATAGGACTAATGTTCACTTTGTTAACTCGATTCCTTTTTAAAATGTCTATAGAAACTCTTACTATCTGTCTTTATGTTTCTAGCTAGCTTTCTCTTGCACCCTAATTTTCCTTTTCTTATCAATCTTTTCTTTGCTCTTTTTTATAATCTCCGATCAATCTTCTGATCTGTCACCCATCTTTGTGCAATTATATGCCTTTTTTTAAAGTTTGATACTATCTTTAGTTAACCATAGATGGTGGGTCCTCCCTTTGGAAATTCTCTTTGTTGGAATGTATCTGTTCTGTGTTTACTAAAATATCCCCTTAAATGCCCGCCATTGCATTTCTACTGATGCATCCCTTAACCTAATTTGCCAGTTCATTTTAGCCAGCTGTGTTTTCATGCCCACATTGATGCCCTTAAGTTTAAAATACTAGTCTTAGACCCACTCTTCTCTCCCTCAAACTGAATGTAAAATTCAATCATATTATGACAGCTTTTCCATTCACAAAGCTTCGGCTTTGCAAAGATCTCAGCTAGATTGGTGACATATTTAACCCCAACCAACCAATTATTCCCAGTTGATAATAAGGCAGTACAACAATAAAATTTCCTATGCAACGAAACCAGGAAATCAACATAATCTGACTGGACTTGGGTGCAAAATGGGGCAGGAATTCATCAGCCTGGTCCCAGTCCTTTCTGCACCTGTCAAATTTTCCATCATTTGCAGCCTTTCAACAAAGAATTCCAGGAGCATTTGCACATTGCTATTGTTTAGAACCCCAAAAGTAGGTTTAAATGGCAGGTTTGCCTAACAGGAAATTTAGGGACTTCTATCTTTAATTCCATCTTGAAAGCCTTTATTCAGAAAAGGTAGCCGCCTGTAAGAAAATGGTAACCTGAAGGTGTGGCTTGGGAGCAACTCGAGCAGGTAGACTAATAGTTGGAACTACTTCAAACCAAGAGCACCCAAGGGCATCAGGCCTCAGGTACAGGCTGAGGGTGAGGGGGCACGCAGTCGAGTATGAAACTGGAGAACATTCAAGACTGGGTTTACCAGACTGCTTGCAGCAGTCGCAATGAATGCGGGAAAGTCTTAGGCTTGGAGCATGATTAGGACATGTTCCATGCTTGTGGCTCAGTCTCTCTCCAGAGCAGTCCATCTGTTGAATGTCTCAAGGCTTCTGTATGCCGTAAAGGAAAGAATGATCAATGTGATGGCTCCAACAATTTACACAAGATCTTTGACAAAATTTCCAAGCCTTGGGTTGGGCTCTTTATTATATATGTAGGCATGAAACTGCAGTTCAGAAAAAGCACAAGTGCTACAGCTCTCCAATGACTCAGGAAGTTTGTGCATGACTCAGTTACTGACTGAACAGTCAGAAAACCTTAGGTTCAGCCTGCAGTTTGTGCACAATATCTCATCTGACTTGTGCCAGCAGTAGGGGTGTCACAAAGCTCTCCACATCCTTGCGTTAAAAAATGAGAAAAATTGCTCCTGATTACTATGCAGTGACCCCTGCTGCAAGTGTGGAGAGGACCAGACCCACAGAGAGCCCTGAGGTCATTCAATTTGGAGGCTGGCATGAACAACAGCTGTTTGGTACCAGGAGCAGTAAATATCCAAGAAGCATTACACTAGTCAGGAAACATTGGAAAGAGGGAGACAAGAAACAGCAGAGACTTAGAAAGAAAATTTAAAACAGGTGCTTTTGAAACTTTGATACCACAAGGAACAGCTGGAGGCAGATAACATTCGATGCATTTAAAGGGAAGATAGATAAACATGAAGGAGAAGGATATGTTGATGGAGTTGAATGAAGAAGAGTGGGAGGAGGCTCATGTGATGCATACACACCAGCGTGGTCATGTTGGGTCAAATGACTTATGCAACTGTAACAGGATGAAGTGGATTGAGCGCTCACCCCCACTAGAAGACTCCTAAAATATGTTGCTCCTAGTAGTTTTTTTTAAAAATAGTTTCCTTCAGAACATATACATCTACATCTACATGAACTATACATTACTGTGTATAGCAGGTATAGGCAACAAGAAGCAAATGAGGTACTTGTAGAGTATAGAAAATGTAAGAAAATACTAAAAAAGGAAATCAGGAAGGTAAAAAGAAGACATGAGGTTGCTTTGGCAGATAATGTGAAGGTAAACCCGAAGGGTTTCTACAAGTATATTAAGAGTAAAAGGATAGTAAGGGACACAATTGGTTCCCTTGAAGATCAGAGTGGTCGTCTATGTGTGGAGCCTCACGAGATGGGGGAGATCTTAAAGAGTTTTTTTGCATCAGTATTTACTCAGGAAACTGGCATAGTGTATAAGGAAGGAAGGGAAACAAGCAGTAGTTACATGGAACATATAGAGATTAAAGAGGTGCTTGCTGCCTTACAGCGAATAAAGGTGGATAAATCCCCCGGGCTTGACATGATATTCCCTCGGACCTTGAGGGAGACTAGTGTAGAAATTTCAGGGGCCCTGGCAGAAATATTTAAAATGTCCTTAGCCACGGGTGAGATGCCGGAGGATTGGAGTTGTTGTTCCGTTGTTTAAAAAAGGCTCCAAAAGTAAACCAGGTAATTAGAGGCCAGTGAGCCTGACGTCAGTAGTAGGTAAATTATTGGAAGGTGTTCTGAGAGATCGGATATATAATTATTTGGACAGCCAAGGGCTGATTAAGGATAGTCAGCATGGCTTTGTGCGTGGTAGGTCGTGTTTAACGAACCTTGTAGAGTCTTTCGAGGAGGTTACCAAGAAAGTAGATGAAGGAAAGGCTGTGGATGTTGTCTACATGGACTTTAGTAAGGCCTTTGACAAGGTCCCACATGGGAGGTTAGTTCAGAAGGTTCAGACACTTGGTATCCATGGACAGGTTGTAAACTGGATTCAACTTCATGGAAAATTATGAAAAAACTGAAAAGAAAGGAAAGCCCAGGAGAGGCTATTAAAGTCTCCAGAACACAAAATAGGACAGAGTGTTTGGAAAGGGCTAGGAATCTAACTTCCAGCACATCAGATAAAGGGACGACAATGAGAAAGGGGACGGGAAATACAGGACTGAAGGTGTTGTATCTGAATGCACGGAGTATACGAAATAAGGTAAATGAGCTTGTGGCGCAGATTGAAATTGGCAGGTATGATGTGGTGGACATCATGGAGATATAGCTGCAAGGGGATCAGGACTGGGAGCTAAATATCCAAGGATATACATCCTATCGAAAAGATAGGCAGGTTGGCAGAGGGGGTGGGGTTGCTTTGTTAGTAAGAAATGAAATTAAATCGATAGCAAGAAATGACGCAGGGTCAGATGATGTAGAATCTGTGTGGGTAGAGTTGAGGAACCGCAAAGGTAAAAAAACCGTAATGGGAGTTATGTACATGCCTCCGAACAGTAGTCAGGATGTGGGGCACAAGGTACGCCAGGAGATAGAAAAGGTGTGTAAGAAAGGCAAGGTTATAGTGATCATGGGGGATTTCAATATGCAGGTAGACTGGGAAAATCAGGTTGGTAGTGGATCCCAAGAAAAGGAATTTGTGGAATGTCTACGAGATGGCTTTTTGGAGCAGCTTGTGGTGGAGCCCACTAGGGAACAGGCAATTCTAGATTTAGTGATGTGTAATGAGGCAGATTTGATAAGGGAGCTTAAGGTGAAGGAATCCTTAGGAGGAAGTGACCATAATATGATAGAATTTACCCTGCAATTTGAGGGGAAAAAGCTGGAATCAGATGTAACGGTATTACAGTTGAATAAAGGCAACTACAGAGGCATGAGGGAGGAGCTGGCCAGAATTGACTGGGAGATGAGCCTAGCAGGAAAGACAGTGGAACAGCAATGGCAGAAGTTTCTGGGAGTAATTTGGGAGACACAGCAAAAATTCATCCCTAGGAAGAAGAAGCATACTAAAGGGAGGACGAGGCAACCATGGCTGACAAGGGAAGTCAGGGACAGCATAAAAGCTAAAGAGAAAGCATACAATGCGGCGAAGAGCAGGGGATTGGGAAGCCTACAAAGACCAACAGAGGACAACTAAAAAAGAATTTAGGAGGGAGAAGATTAAATATGAGGGTAAACTAGCCAGTAATATAAAAGAAGATTGCAAGAGTTTTTTTAGATATAGAAAAGGATAAGAGAGAGGCAAAAGTGGACATTGGGCCGCTGTAAAATGACACTGGAGAAGTAGTAGTGGGGAACAAAGAAATGGCGGAGGAACTGAATAGGTACTTTGCGTCAGTCTTCACAGTGGAAGACACGAGTGACATCCCCAAAGTTCAAGAGAGTCGGGGGGCAGAGGTGAGTATGGTGGCCATTACCAAGGAGAAGGTGCTAGGAAAACTGAAAGGTCTGAAGATGGATAAATCACCTGGACCAGATGGATTACATCCCAGAGTTCTGAAGGAGATAGCTGAAGAGATAGTGGAGGAGTTAGTGGTGATCTTTCAGGAATCACTCGAGTCAGGGAGGGTCCCAGAGGACTGGAAAATCGCTAATGTAACCCCCCTGTTTAAGAAGGGAATGAGGCAAAAGACGGGAAATCATAGGCCGATTAGCGTGACCTCGGTCGTTGGTAAGATTTTAGAGTCCATTATTAAGGATGAGATTTCAGAACACTTGGAAGTGCATGGTAAAATCGGGCAAAGTCAGCATGGTTTCATCAAGGGGAGGTCATGTCTGACAAATCCGTTAGAATTCTTTGAGGAGGTAACGAGTAGGTTAGACAAAGGAGAGCCAATGGATGTTATTTACTTGGACTTCCAAAAGGCCTTTGACAGGGTGCCGCACAGGAGGCTGCTCAGTAAGGTAAGAGCCCATGGTGTTAGAGGCAAGGTACTAGCATGGATAGAAGATTGGCTGTCTGGCAGGAGGCAGAGAGTGGGGATAAGGGGGTCCTTCTCAGGATGGCGGCCAGTGACTAGTGGAGTTCCTCAGGGGTCAGTGTTGGGACCACAACTTTTCACTTTATACATTAATGATCTAGATGAAGGAACTGAGGGCATTCTGGCTAAGTTTGCAGATGATACAAAGATATGTGGAGGGACAGGTAGTATTGAGGAGGCGGGGAGGCTGCAGAAGGATTTGGACAGGTTAGGAGAATGGGCAAAGAAGTGGCAGATGGAATACAACGTGGGGAAGTGTGAGGTCATGCACTTTGGTAGGAAGAATAGAGGCATAGACTATTTTCTAAATGGGGAGAGAATTCAGAAATCTGGAGTGCAAAGGGACTTGGGAGTCCTAGTCCAGGATTCTCTTAAGGTTAACTTGCAGGTTGACGCGGTAGTTAGGAAGGCAAATGCAATGTTGGCATTTATTTCGAGAGGACTAGAATATAAAAGCAGGGATGTGCTGCTGAGGCTTTATAAGGCTCTGGTCAGACCACATTTAGAATATTGTGAGCAACTTTGGGCCCCGTATCTCAGGAAGGATGTGCTGGCCCTGGAGAGGGTCCAGTGGAGGTTCACGAGAATGATCCCAGGAATGAAAGGCTTAACATATGAGGAACGTTTGAGGACTCTGGGTCTATACTCGATGGAGTTTAGATGGATGAGGGGAGATCTGATTGAAACTTACAGAATACTGAAAGGCCTGGATAGAATGGACGTGGGGAAGATGTTTCCATTAGTAGGAGAGACTAAGACCCGAGGGCACAGCCTCAGAGTAAAGGGAAGACCTTTTAGAACAGAGATGAGGAGAAACTTCTTTAGCCAGAGAGTGGTGAATCTATGGAATTCATTGCCACAGAAGGCTGTGGAGGCCAGGTCATTGAGTGTATTTAAGACCGAGATAGATAGGTTCTTGATTGGTAAGGTTATGGGGAGAAGGTGGGAGAATGGGTTTGAGAAACTTATCAGCCATGAATGAATGGCGGAGCAGACTCGATGGGCCGAATGGCCTAATTTCTGCTCCTATGTCTTATGGTCTTATAAGGGGGGGAAAGGGATAAACCAGGGAACCACAGGCCAGTCAGTCTAACCTCAGTGGTGGGGAAACCATTGGAAGCAATTCTAAGGAACAGAATTAATCTACACTTGGAGAGGCAAGGATTCATCAAGGACAGAAAACATGGTTTTGTTAAGGGGAGGTCATGTCTGACCAATTTAATTGAATTTTTCGAAGAGGTGACCAGGCGTGTAGATGAAGGCAATGCATTTGACATAGTCTGCCTGGACTTCAGCAAGGCTTTTGATAAGATCCTGCATGGGAGACTGATAACGAAGGGAAGAGCCCATGGGATCCGAGGCACTTTGGCAAACTGGATCCAGAATTGGCTGAGTGGCAGGAAGCAGAGGGTGATGGTCGAGGGTTGTTTTTATGACTGGATGCCTGTGTCCAGTGGGGTTCCACAGGTATCGGTGTTGGGTCCCTTGCTGTTTGTGGTATATATAATCGATTTAGACTTGAATGTAGGAGGGTTGATCAGTAAATTCGCGGATGACACGAAAATTGGTGGGGTGGTAAATAGTGAGAAGGTTAGCCTTAGATTACAGGAGGATATAGACGGGTTGGTCATATGGGCTGATCAGTGGCAAATGGAATTTGATCCGGATAAGTGTGAGGTGATGCACTTGGGCAGGACAAACAAGGCACGGGAATACACGATGAATGGTAGAACCCTGGGAAGTACCGAGGATTAGAGGGACCTTGGTGTGCATGCCCACCGGTCTCTTAAGGTAGTGGGACAGGTAGATAAGGTGGTTAAGAAGGCATATGGAATACTTGCCTTTATTAGCCGAGGCATAGAATATAAGAGCAGGGAGGTTATGCTGGAACTGTATAAAACGCTGGTTAGGCCACAGCTAGAATATTGCGTGCAGTTCTGGAATCCGCATTATCGGAAGGATGTGATTGCACTAGAGAGAGTGCAGACGAGATTTACCAGGATGTTGCCTGGGCTGGAGAGTTTTAGTTATGAGAAGAGATTGGATAGACTGGGGTTATTTTCCCTGGTGTAGAAGAGATTGAGTGGGGACATGATTGAGGTGTATAAAATTATGAGGGGCATAGATAGGATGGTCAGGAAGGAACTTTTCCCCTTGGTGGAGGGATCAATAACCAGGGGGCATAGATTTACGGTAGGGGGCAGGAGGTTTAGAGGGGATGTGAGGAAGAATTTTTTCACCCAGAAGGTGGTGGGAATCTGGAACTCACTGCCTGAAAGGGTGGTAGAGGCAGAAATCCTCATAACATTTAAGAAGTATTTGGATGTGCACTTGCGATGCCATGGCATACAAGGCTATGGGCCTAGTGCTGGAAAATGGGATTAAAATAGTTAGGTACTTGCTTGACCAGTGTAGACTTGATGGGTCAAAAGGCCTTTTTCTGTGCCCTAGACCTCTATGCATCAACTATCACTAGCCACTACTTTTAAGACTCTAGGATGAAGTCCATCAGAACCCAGACACTTGTCAGCCCACAGCTCCAACAATTTACCCAGGACCACTTCTCTGGTGATTGTAATTTTCCTGAGTTTCTCCCTCCCTTCCATTTCCTGATCTCTAGCTGCTTCTGGGATGTTACTTGTATCCTCTATAACGAAAGCTGATGCAAAATAGCTGTTTGATTAATTTGCCATCTCCTTGCCTTCCATTATCAATTTTCCAGACTCACTTTCTAAAGGACCAACGCCCACTTTGTTAACTAGTTTCTTTTTTTTGCATATTTATAGAAACTCTTACTATCTGTTTTTACATTTCTGGCTAGCTTTCTCTCATACTTTAAATTTTTCCCTCATTATTAATCTGTTAGACATCCTTCGCTGTTCCTTACATTCTGTCCAATCTTCTGAATTTCCACCTGTCTGTGCACAAATATATACTTTTTCTTTAAGTTTGATACTATCTTTAATCTTTCTAGTTAACCACAGATGGTGTGTCTGCCCCTTGGGTTTTTTCGTACTCGTTGGAATGTATCTATTGTGTATTCTGAAACATCCCCTTTGCCACTGTATCTCTATTGACCTACCCCTTAACCTAATTTGCCAATTCACTTTAGCCAGCTGTGCTTTCATGCCCTCATAATTGCCCTTATTTAAGTTTTAAAACATAGTACCAGACCCACTCCTCTCTCCCTCAAACAGAATGTAAAATTCAATGATATTATGGTCGCTGCTACCTAGGGGCGCCTTCACTATGAAATCACTAATCCCATCTCAGCACACAATACCAGGTCTAGTATAGCCTGCTCTCTGGTTGGCTCGAGAACATGCTGCTCCAAGAAACTATCCTGAAAACATTCTATGAACTCATCTAGGTTACCTTTGCCCATCTGACTTTTCCAGTCTATAAGTAGATTAAAATCTCCCATGATTATCATCATACCTTTCTGACAATCTCGCATTATTTCTTCCTTTTCTGCTCCATCCTACCATGTGGTTACTCCTAGGGGGCCTGTACATAATTCTCGCAAGTGACTTCGTGCTTTTAGCATTTCCCATCTCCACCCAAATCATTTCTACATCCTGGTTTCCTGAACTTAGGTCACCACTCTCCAACAGTCATCCTCCCACCTTTTTCTCACTTTGTCCTTCCTAAATGTCCTATATCCTTTACTATTCAGGTCCCAATCCACATCCTCCTGCAGCCATGTTTCTGTAATCGCTATCAAGTCCAACTTATTTATTTCTATGTGCACTCTGAGTTCATCAGTTTTGTTTCAAATGCTTCATGCTTTCAGGTACAGGGCCTTTAATTTTATCCTTTTCTTTTTAAAAACCTCTAGTCTCATATGTTAATTTACTGTGCGATTTGTATTCTCTATCCCTTCTTGTCAGTCTGTTTTTCATGTCCCATAATAATACCTCTCTCTTTTGCTGGTCTCTACTCTTCAATTTACCACATCTTCCTAAACTTAATCCCTTGCCCCCACTTACTTTAAAACCCTCTTCACTTTCCTAGTTATGCGACTCACAAAAACACCGTCCCAACACTGTTCAGGTGTAGACCAAGCCAATGGTGCAGATCCCAATTTCCCCAGTACTGGTGCCAGTGCCCCACGAACCAGAACCCACTTTTCCCACACCAGTCTTTGTGAGCCACACATTCATCTCCCTAATCTGATTTGTCCTATAGCAATTAGCATGTGGCTCAGGTAATTTTTATATTTTTTAAATTCATTCTTGGGATGTGGGTGTCGCTGGCTGGGCCAACATTTATTGCCCATCCCTAGTTGCCCTTGAGAAGGTGGTGGGAGTTGCTTTATGAGATTACGACCTTTGAGGCTCTGCTTCTTCTAATGCTAAGGATGTCTAAAATAGCAAAGGTGGAAACTGTTCAGCCTTTTCTCCTGCTTAGCATATATTGTCCAGGTCTATCCACTGTATGTGTGCACGGAGGATTCAGGCTTGGTAGACTCGCAGTTTGGTGTTCTCAGTCAGGTTGGTGTTGATCCATGCTCTCAGTCAGTTTGGACATAACAGCTGCAGCTTTTGCAATGTGTATCTTGATTTCAGCATCAAGTGATAGATTGCTGGTGATTGTGGAGCCCGGATACGTTGATCTAGTAATCTAGAGACCAGACTAATGGTCCGGAGACTAAGTTCAAATCCTACCTTGGCAGTTGAGAAATTTAAATTCAGTGAATTAAATAAAATCTGGAATGGAAAGCTAGTATTGGCAATGGTAACCATGAAGCTACTGGATTGGCATAAAAACCCATCTGCTACAATAATGTCCTTTAGAGAAATATATCTGTTGTCGTTCCTGGTCTAACCTACTTTTCACACCAGTCACACAGCAATGTGGTTGATTAGGATATTGTAATATAGAGTAAAATTTCAAAATTTGCCAATGATACCAAACTTACCACAAGGATGATACCAATCGACTGCAACAAGGCGCAGGTAATAAAATAGAATGGGCAGAAAAGTGGCAAGTGGAAATTAATACAAAGTGTGAGGTGATGATGTATTTTGGCAGAAGTGATGGGTGAGGCAATACATAGTGAAATGGCACAGTTCTAAAGAATGTGCAGGGATAGAGTGAGCTGGGGTTCTTGTTCATAAATCTTTGAAGGTGGGAGGATATGTTGAGCGTGTAGTTAGAAAAGCAAATGGAATCTGGGGCATCATGCAGAGGTATCAAGTACAAAAGAATGGAAATTGTGCTGAACCTCTTATAAAGGTCATTAGGCCACATCTGTGCTCAGTACTGTGAGTACTGTGCTCAGTTCTGGTCACCACACTTTAGGAAGGATGTGAAGGTCCTGGAGAGCGAGCGCGTAAAAGGAAACTTCCAGGGGTGAGAGGCTTTAGCTACAAGGTTAGGTTGGAGAAGCTGGAGTTATTCTCGGAGCAAAGAAGAAATTTGAAAGCCAGAGAGAAATAAACTTGCAGGGCTACAGGGAATACTTGGGAGGGGGAGAAATCAGACTAACTGGATTTTTCTACAGAGTTGGCAAGGGCTTGATGAGTCGAACAGCCTTCAGCTTGATAGGCTGAATAGCCTCCTTCTGTGCCGTTAAGACTCAACTTAAATGCCCTCTGAAGCAGTCTAGCAAACCACAAAGTTGCATTCAAGAAGACAGCTCACCCATCTCCTTATCAAGGCATTTGGGATGGGCAATAAACATTGTCCTTTCCAGCACACCCACAGTCCATGAAAGAATGGAAAAACATTTCCCGTGTCTTTAAGTCTTTTTTAATCTCTCATTCCAACATAAAGTCTGACATGTTAATCTCCCTGTTCAATCCAAGGCCAAGTAATTGATTAATATTTCTGCTATTTAGCTGTCATTACCTGTCAGTTTATCTATGTTCCTCCCTTAATGACCTTACTTCTATCCTGATATTTGTGTTATTTGGTATGTCTATAAAAATACCAATTCTTTTATATTCCTTGATAATTAAAATTCCATTATTTCTCTTTGCCTTCCTTTTTTTTTCTTTCTATAATATTCCCTTTTATCATTCCCTGCTTTATCTATATATACTTGGTGTATGCCTTTATTCAGATTCAACTTTGTCCTTATTTTATTTATCCATAGTATGTCATTACTGGTTACTTTGCTTTTACGTTTCAATGGGATGGGTTTATCTTGAATTTTACTAATACACTATTTTAAGTGCTTCCCATTGCTCTTTTATTTATGTTTGTCAGTAATTTTTCCAATTTATTTCCTTAAGCTTCATTCCCATGCCCTTAAAAATCAGCTTTCATTCAATTTATTACTTTGGTCTTTGCCTCATGTTCTTCTCAATTTTTAATTTTAAAAACTCATTATAGTCTGATGGTATTGCCTACATGTTCCCTTATGCTCAATTTTCTGTTCTGGTTCATTTCCATTACTAGATCCAGCAATGCTTTCTCTCTTGCTGAACTTTTCATATACTGGATAAGAGTGCACACATTGTTTTTTTTAAATTCTTTCACAGGATGTGCGCAGTGCTGGCTAGGCCAGCATTTATAGCCCATCCCCAATTGCCCTCAAGAAGATGGTGATGAGCTGCTGTCGATGTGATGTAGGTTCACCCACAGTGCTGTTAGGGACGGATTTCCAGGATTTTAACCTATGACAGTGAAGGAACAGCGATATATTTCCAAGTCAGGGTGGTGAGTGACTTGGAGGGGAACTTCCAGATGGTGGTGCTCCCATGTGTCTGCTGCCCTTGTCCTTCTAGATGGTAGTGGTCGCAGGTTTGAAAGGTGCTGTCTAAGGAGCCTTGGCAAGTTGCTGCAGTGCATCTTGTGGATGGTACATACTGCTGGCACTCTGCATTGGTGATGGAGGGAGTGAACGTTTGTGGAAGAGGTGCCAATCAAGCGGGCTGCTTTGTCCTGGATGGTGTTAAGCTCCTTGACTGTTGTTGGAGCTGCACTCATCCAGGCAAGTGGAGGGCATTCCATCACACTCCTGACTTGTGCCTTGTAGATGGTGGACAGGTTTTGGGGAGTCAGGAGGTGAGTTACTTGCCACAGGATTCCTAGCCTCTGACCTGCCCTTGTAGCCACGGTATTTATATGGCTAGTCCAGTTCAGTTCAGCTTCTGGTCGATGGTAAGCTCCGGGATGTTAGTAGTGGCGGATTCAGTATTGATGATGCCATTGAATGTCATGGGGCGATGGTTGGATTCTCTCTTGTTGGAGATGGTCATGGCTGGCACTTATGCTATTTATGTTACTTGCCACTTGTCAGCCCAAGGCTGGATATTGTCCAAGTCTTCCTGCATTTGGACCTGGACTGCCTTATTGTAAAAGCTCCATTCCTGTCCCGCTTTAGCTACCACTTCTTGTCGGTTTATTTGAGGATAGTTAGAATCTCCCATGATTATTATTCTGCATCTTTTAGTCATTTCAAATACTTGCTTAAAAATCTCTTCCTCCATCTCCTTTCCACTATTAGGTGGTCTAGATTATGCTTGTATTAGTGAGCAATTCCTTCTCATCTTTTATTTCAATCCATATGTATTCTGTTTCTATCCTTCTGTTAATTATGTCCCTTTTCATTGTCATTGTCGTCTCCAATTCATACAGTGATCCTATATCCCTGCTGTCCTTCGGCTTTCTATTATCTTGTAGCTGCAATATTTAGTTAACCAGAATTATTCTTTACATGGCCATGTCTCAGTTATTCCTCTGCATCTGGTTCCTTTCTATAAATTATGGACTCCAGTTCTCCCACTTTATTTTGGATGCTAATATGGCAGTTGGCACATAGGTTGAGTAGAAATCCAGAAATTATCACCCAAGCTCTTGTTTTAAAATTTAGTTCCTAACTTTGGATTTTCCAGTGACAGGTTCTCCTCTCTTTTCTTCCTTACGTCATTGGTCCCAACGTGGGCTATGACAACTGGATCTAGCCCCTCCCTTTGCAAGTTCCTCTCCAGTTGCTCAATGATATTCTTTCCCTTTGCATCAAGTACATGACATATGCTTTTGGGTTCTCTGTCATGACTGCTAAGCAACTATCCCCCGATTAGAGAAGTTGTAGTCATAATGGATTTGATATTCGGCTCTTCGGAAACATCCTCCGCCCCACACAACCAACTCCCCGATCCACCTCCTGCTCCACAGCGTCAAATTAGCATTCTGGCTTCCCCCCGCCACCGCCTGCATCCTTATCCTCATGGGCAGCAAGAATATTGCACCTGTTGAATAGAACCAATATCTGTGGGAAGTCCTTCTCTTATCATGCCTTAGTTCCCCTTATCCTGCCAACATTCACACTCTCTCCTTCCTGCAACTGTGCTTTGCTCTGTGGCATTAGTCCACTCTGGAGAAAACTGTCCCAAAATTCTTCCATCTCCCTGTGTCAGAGTGCCTCTAACTCAAACTCCAGCTCAAATGCTCTGAGCTGAAGGGTCAAGCCAGGGACATGTACAGAAGATGGATTTGCTCTATACAGTGGTGCTGCCCATAAACTCCCTTACTGTTCTGGCACATACCTGTAAATTAAACTGCCAATTCTGATTTTCATTTATTAGTATTCATTTAGTTTGAGATATAATCTAGATTCCAAGTAATTGTATATTTAGATATATATCAATTTATCTGTAACTAATTAACTTTTGTTTTAACTTTATTATTTCCTTAACATCTATTTATAGATGTATGTCAGATCTAAACTTAATAAAATTCAGAACACTTTAATGTTAGCATTCTTAATTTTAAATTTTATCTTGCTAAATCTGATTAGTTAATATCAGCTATGACTAAGTCAATAATACTCTTGCCTCTAAGCCACAAGGTTCTGAGTTGAATACCACTCCAGGGCTTGAGAACAAAAATCAAGGCTGACACTCCAGTGTAGTATTGAGGGAGTACTGCGCTGTTGGAGGTGCTATTTTCCATTAAACAAATTCCCCCTTTGTCTGTTCAGGTGGCTGTAAGAGATCCCATGGTACTATTTTGAAGATGACCATGGGAGTTAACCTGGGTGTCCTGGCCAATATTTATCCCTCCATCAACATCACAGAAACAGATCATCTGGTCATTATTGTAACAGTGACTATGTTTCAGAAAAGTATTTAATAGGCTTTAAAGCATTTTGAGGCGTCTGGTGGTCAGAAGAGCAGTACATAAATGATTCTTCCTTTCTTATTAAAAGTTTAGGAGAATGGTAGTTTAGTCGTATACTCAAACATCCTTAAATCTGTATGTTTTGCAAAGTTTCATAAATTTCTAGTTTAATGTACTGGATTCAGAGTTTATGGCACAGTAATATTGGTTTATCTCTAGTTACCTTGAGGCAATGGCAGGTGTCTCACTTGAACTGCTGCTATTTTTGCTAATGGTGCCAATAAGATGCCAGGGAAGAATTTTTGGATTTTGACCTGGTAGCATTGAAGGAATAGTAAATATACCTCCAAGTCCAATATCCCAACTGGGTCAACTTTTCAATGAAGATCAAAGGATTTTTGGGGGGTAATGGTATCAAAGAATATAAAACAGCGATGAGCAAATTGGGTGAAGATACAGATCAGCCATGATCTAACTCAATGGCTGAAAAGACAAGGAGTTGAATGGCCAACTCCTATTCTTATGTACCCTAGTAAAGTTTTAATTGGGAACTTGGGGTGGGAATGGTGCTCCCATGATAATAATGCTGCTCTTGTCAAATGAAATAAGTCAAAGAAGGGAGGGGCTGTTGAAGTAAGCTTGGTGATTTGCTACAGTGCATCTTTTAGAGAGTACATACTGTAGCTGCAGTGCAACAGTGATAAGGGAGGTGGATTTTAAGTTTGGTGGTAAGAATTCTGACCAAACAAACAGCTCTGTCCTGGATGGTGTCAAGCTTGTGTGTTGGTGCAATAGAATACCCTGCATTCGCCTGGGGGGATTCAAACTGTCCTGAATTGAAGATGATGGAAGGGCCAGGATATGACAATATCCAGCTGCTGCCAGTTATTTAGGGTGACAGCCTTTTCATTAAGAAATGTTATGACAACACCCAGAGTGCACTCTCACTCTTCCAGAGTAGAGTTGGGGTAATCTCTGAGACCTGGTTCTGCTTGAAGAAAATCTGTTAGTTCCAGAGTTAAAAGGAGGTAGTTGAGTTGTTTAAAGAGGAAACTGTTAAAGTGATACAAACACTATATCTATCTGGCTATTCTATTCATTATAGAGATTCCATGCTACATGCATGCACCAGAGCAACTGGGATGATGTAAAGACAGTCAATTCTGAAGTATACAATCTTCTCTCCTTGCTCTTTTTTGGCCCTTTTGATTTTTTTTTTCAGGTCTTACTGAATTTCTAGTGCTAATATATGAGCTTGATCCCTTTCTCTTTAAACTATAACCCATCTCCAACTTTTCTTTCCCCTCAAATTATTGAACTTCCAAATCTGTGCCCATCTCTCTAATCAGGCTACCGTCCCTATCACAGCTCTGAAAAAGCCCTAACCAAAGTCACAACTCATGTTCCTTGTGACTCCACCAATGATAAATCGTCAATCCTCAATCTTCTCTGCAGCTTTTAACATGGTTGACCTCCCATGCTTCTCTAATGCTTCTTTTCCATTATCCAGCTCGATGAGACTGCCCCTTTTTAGGTCCACTTTTACTAATCCAATCCCAACCAGCATTTTCTTCTCTTCTCACCACTACACTTTTACCACCAAGCCTCCAGGGAACTCTCCTTGGCCCCCTTGTTCCTTACCTACAATCTGCCCCTTTCTGATGGCACAAGGTCAGCTTCCCAATTCCTTTGGCTGGCCACTTTTGCATCCACTCTTCTTCAGTGTTCTAGGCTTCACACACTAAGATTCTCTTGATAAATCCTTCTCTTCATATTGTTATTCTCCTTTAAAGGCCTTCTTATTCACCACTTTTACCCAGTGTTTAGATGCCCCTTTTAATATTTTATTCTTAGTCTGGGGGTCCATTTTGAGGTTATGCTTCTCTGAAGTGAGTTAGAGCATTTTGTGTCTATTTATACAGATGCAAGCTGCTGTTGTTGGAGTGGTCCTGCAATTCATAACCTAACTCCTCTCATTTCCTCATCTTCATCTTGACACTATTGTTGAAACTTTCAATTCGAGGGGGAGCTAAAACAGGCAATAGTGAATCAGGTACTAGTTGTACACCCAGCATAATATGGCTTTCATATCCAATATCTATCACTCAACCAACAGCACAAAAATCATCCAGTTACTTATCACTTCTTATCTGTGAAATCTTGCTCAGCTTATGAAAGGCTCTACATAATTTAAAAAAAAACTTGAAAGAAGTTACATTTAATGGGTGTGGCATCAAGGAGCCCAAGCATAACTGAAGTCAACGGGAATCAGCAGGAAAACTCTCCACTGATTGGACTCATGCCTGAAAAAGGAAAATGGTTGTTGGAGATCAATCAGCTCAGTCCCACTGCAGGAGTTCCTCAGGGTATTGTCTTAGGAGCAACCATCTTCAGCTAACAGACGAACGTATGAATTAGGAGCAGAAGTAGGTCATTTGCACTAAAGAGCCATATCAGGATGCATCATGGGATTATCCAGGCTTGGCCAAGTTGTGGATACAAGTTAAGTGCAGGTTAGAAAAAAAAAGCTAGAATGCATATGACCTTTTGGCCAGGCCCGGGAGCTGATGACTAGCCTATGGATCAGTCCACGATGTAGCTAAAGGATTGTGACCTTTGGGTCAGGATAAAATAAGTTGATGAATGGTCTATGAGTTATACTCTAATAAACTAATAGCTTGACCTCAGGGTCAAGATATGCAGAATGCTAGACACTGCAGTGAAACGTCAGGATAGATAAGCAAAGTACATATTTTGGAACATCATTTATACTAACAATCAGGTCATTCTGTGATTATTCTACAAATTCCTCCGGAACTGCAGTGGTGATGACAGAGGTGATGAACATGTCGTTCCGTGTTTATATTGTAAACTCATACGGAATTAAAGATGTAACAACTAGACATACAAGATAAGAACATTGCGGGTTAATGGTGCGATACCTAAAGGATTATGTAAATATCTGACAGAAACTGTGCAACTTCGAATTGCCTTTTAGAGCATTCTGAAGGAGCATTTCCCAGAAGTGCATACTTGCACGAAATAAAGAATTTCTGCTGAATCTACCTGCAGTCAACTGTGTTGAAGGTCTTTTAGATACTCCACAACAAGCCTGCTCCACCTTTCAATAAGGTTATGGCTGATCTGACTGTGGCCCCAAGTCCACATCCCACTTATCCCCAATAACCTTTGCTTCATCAATGACATTCCTTCCACCAAAGTCAGAAATGGGGATGTTTGCTGATGATTGCACAGTGTTCAATACCATTTGCCACTCCTCATATTGAAGCAGTCCATGTCCATATGCAGCAAGACCTGGACAATATTCAGGCTTGGGGTAATAAGTGGCAAGCTACATTCACACCACACAAGTACTAGGCAATGACCATCTCCAACAAGAGACAATATAAACCATCTCCCCTTGACATTCAATGACATAGCTATTACAATGACATGACATGACATCACTGAACTCCCCCCTCCGCCACTATCAACATCCCGGGGGTTACCATCAACCAGAAACTGAACTGGACCAGGCATATAAACACTGTGGCTACAAGAGTCAGTCAGAGGCTAGGAATCGTGCGACGAGTAACTTCCCTCCTGACTCCCCAAAGCCTGTCCACAAGGCACAAGTCAGGATTGTGATGGAATACTCCCCACTTGCTTGGATGAGCTCCCACAACACTCAAGAAGCTTGACGCCATTCAGGATAAAATAACCCCCTTGATAGGTACCTCATCCTTTACCTTCAACATCCACTCCCTCCATCAGAAATGCAGAGTGGCAGCAGTGTGTACAATCTACAAGATACACCGCAGCACTTTCCAAACCCACGACCACTACCACAGAGAAAGACAAGGGCTGCAGGTGCATAGGAACACCATCACCTGCAAGTTCCCCACCGAGCCCACACGATCCTGACTTGGATTATATTGCCACTCCTTCACTGTCACGGGATCAAAATCCTGGAACTCCCTTCCGACCACCACATGGGCTGCAGCAGTTCAAAAAGGCTGCTCACCACCGCATTCTTGAAAGAATAAAACAAGCCCTCTTCACTGGAATAAACTGAATATTTTAGTGTTATACCATCTGGCAAATTTTATTAACGGCTCCTTTCACTGAATGCTCACCTGTCTGATGAAGTGTCTTCAGATGATGAGCTTGCATTGTCTTCACTGTCTTCTTCATCAGCTGCAACATCTTGTAACGTAACATCAACCCACGGGAATTCACTACTCTGGCCTAACTGCTTGCCTTGTGTATGCTCTGGGTCCTGGCATATCAATTGTGATCTTTTAAAAGATAAAGTCTCCAGCTGAGCAGACACTGAAACCTCCATCTCTTGATCACCAGTGACTGGGGCAGGACTGACTAATGTAATATCACACTTCTCAGAGGTGTCAACTTCACTTGATTTAACAGCATCCAAATTTCCTTGCGCAATAGATGTTGCCAGAGTTACACAAGGCACTACATTACCATTAACTTCACTCGCAATGCACTGTGGAGATGTAACACCCAGTTCATGCTGAGCTTTAGAATCTGTCTGTTTTATCACGCCAACTTCAGAGACAGCCATCAGGGATTCACTTTTACACACTTGAGTGCACAATTCTGCTGCTGGCAGCGCATATTGTTTGGCAGCCAAATTATTATTGCTTTCCATCAAAAAACTGCCCTCAGAGATCACTTTCTTCTCAGCTGTGTCTGTCTGGAGACAGAGCTGAATTTCTTTATCTCCTCTTTGGTCTGTCATACTTCCTCAAAATCAAACCTGAAAAGACAAAGGAAAGGATTCAAAATGCAAACATGAATGACACAGCATTATTTACAAGAAGTCTTAATTCAGTAAAAACATAAATAGAAGCAAGAGTAGACCATTCAGCCCCTTTAGCCTGCTCCCACATTCAATAAAACCATGGCTGATCAACTACCTCAACTCCACTTTCCTGCCCACACCCCATATCCCTCAAGTTCCTTAGATTAAAAAAAATCTATTGATGCCTGTCTTGAATAAACTCAATGATGAAGCATCCACAACCACCCTGTCCCATGTTCTGTATCCCCAGCTAGGGGAAACAACCTCTCAGTGAGTACTGTGTAAAGCCCCTTCAGAATCTCCGATGTGTCACAGACAGGATTGTGTGTGCTTTCTTACTGACCATGATCAATGTATTTTGTATGTGAGGTGCATGTATATTTTCTTGCAAGAGTGGTTGTCCCAATTTAAATAATCCCAGCAGCAAGATTTATGGTGAGTTTAAAAATAAAGGAGGTTATTTATGGCAGGATGTGACGAGGGGTCAGTGCTGGTACCTCAACTTTTTAAAATTTATATAAATGACTTCGACCAAAGGAATGGTTGCTAAGTTGACTGACAACAAAGATAGGTAGGAAAGTAAATTGTGAAGAGGATGGAAGGGGGCTACAAAGTGACATAGATAGGTTAAGTGAGTGGACAAATTTCTGGCAAATGGAGTATAATGTGGGAAAATGTGAAACATTCATCTTGGCAGGAAAAAAAGCTTATTATTTAAATGGTGAGAGATTGTAGAGCTCATTTCAGAGGGATCCAGGTGTCCTAGTGCATTAATCACAAAAGGTTAGTCTGCAGGTACAGCAAGTAATTAGGAAAGCTAATAGAATGTTATCATTTATTGTGAGGGGAATTAATTACAAAAGTAGGGATAAAAGTAAAAAACTGCAGATGCTGGAAATCCAAAACAAAAATAAAAATACCTTGAAAAACTCAGCAGGTCTGACAGCATCTGCGGAGAGGAACACAGTTAACGTTGAGTCCGTAGGACTCTTCAACAGAATTAAGGAAAAATAGAAAAAAGGTGAAATATAAGCTGGTTGAGAGGTGGGGGGGGGGGGGGGGGGGGGTGGGACAGGTAGAGCTAGATAGAGGGCCAGTGATAGGTGGAGATAGCCAAAAGATGTCATAGACTAAAGGACAAAGGGGTGTTGAAGGTGGTGATATTATCTAAGGAATGTGCTAATAGGTGACATTAAGGGTAGAAAGCAGGACGAGCAAGGTACAGATAGCCCTAGTGGGGGTGGGGTGGGGGGAAGGGATCGAAATAGGCTAAAAGGTAGAGGTAAAACAATGGATGGAAATACATTTAAAAAGAATGGAAATAGGTGGGAAAAGAAAAATCTATATAAATTATTGGAAAAAAGGGGGATTGGAAAGGGGGTGGGGATGGAGGAGAGAATTCATGATCTAAAATTGTTGAACTCAATATTCAGTCCGGAAGGCTGTAAAGTGCCTAGTCGGAAGATGAGGTGCTGTTCCTCCAGTTTGCGTTGAGCTTCACTGGAACAATGCAGCATGCCAAGGACGGACATGTGGGCATGAGAACAGGGTGGAGTGTTGAAATCGCAAGCAACAGGGAGGTCTGGGTCATGCTTGCGGACAGACCGAAGGTGTTCCGCAAAGCGGTCACCCAGTCTGCGTTTGGTCTCTCCAATGTAGAGGAAACTGCATTGGGAGCAGCAAATGCAGTAGACTAAATTGAGGGAAGTGCAAGTGAAATGCTGCTTCACTTGAAAGGAGTGTTTGGGCCCTTGGATGGTGAGGAGAGGGGAAGTAAAGGGGCAGGTGTTGCGCCTTCTGCGGTTGCATGGGAAGGTGCCATGGGAGGGGGTTGAGGTGTAGGGGGTGATGGAGGAGTGGACCCGGAGGGAACGATCCCTGCAGAATGCCGCCAGGTGGGGGTGAAGGGAAAATGTGTTGGGTGGTGGCATCATGCTGGAGTTGGCAGAAATGGCGGAGGATGATCCTTTGAATGCGGAGGCTGGTGGGGTGATAAGCAAGGACAAGGGGGACCCTATCATGGTTCTGGGAAGGAGGAAGGTGTGAGGGCGGATGCGCGGGAGATGGGCCGGACACGGCTGAGGGCCCTGTCAACCACCGTGGGTGGAAAACCTCGGTTAAGGAAGAAGGAGGACATGTCAGAGGAACTGTTTTTGAAGGTAGCATCATCAGAACAGATGCGACGGAGGCGAAGGAACTGAGAGAATGGGATGGAGTCCTTACAGGAAGCGGGGTGTGAGGAGCTGTAGTCGAGGTAGCTGTGGGAGTCGGTAGGCTTGTAATGAATATTGGTGGACCGTCTATCACCAGAAATTGAGACAGAGAGGTCAAGGAAGGGAAGGGGAGCGTCAGAGGCTTTCTAAATAACGGTGGTTGACAGGGCCCTCAGCCATGTCCGGCCCATCTCCAGCGCATCAGCCCTCACACCTTCCTCTCCCTCCCAGAACCATGATAGGGTCCCCCTTGTCCTCACTTATCACCCCACCAGTCTCCGCATTCAAAGGATCATCCTCCGCCATTTCCGCCAACTCCAGCATGTTGACACCACCAAACACATCTTCCCTTCACCCCCCCGGCGGCATTCCGCAGGGATCATTCCCTCCGGGTCCACTCCTCCATCACCCCCTACACCTCAACCCCCTCCCATGGCACCTTCCCATGCAACCGCAGAAGGTGCAACACCTGCCCCTTTACTTCCCCTCTCCTCACTGTCCAAGGGCCCAAACATTCCTTTCAAGTGAAGCAGCATTTCACTTGCACTTCCCTCAATTTAGTCTACTGCATGCGCTGCTCCCAATGCGGTTTCCTCTACATTGGAGAGACCAAACGCAGACTGGGTGACCGCTTTGCGGAACACCTTCGGTCTGTCTGCAAGCATGACCCAGACCTCCCTGTCGCTTGCCATTTCAACACTCCACCCAGCTCTCATGCCCACATGTCCCTCCTTGGCCTGCTGCACTGTTCCAGTGAAGCTCAACGCAAACTCGAGGAACAGCACCTCATCTTTCGACTAGGCACCTTACAGCCTTCCGGACTGAATATTGAGTTCAATTTTAGATCATGAGCACTTTCCTCCATCCCCACCCCCTTTCCAATCCCCCTTTTTTCCAATAATTTATATAGATTTTTCTTTTCCCACCTATTTCCATTCTTTTTAAATGTATTTCCATCCACTGTTTTACCTCTACCTTTTAGCCTATTTCGATCCCTTCCCCTCACCCCACCCCCACTAGGGCTATCTGTACCTTGCTCGTCCTGCTTTCTACCCTTAATGTCACCTATTAGCACATTCCTTAGATAATATCACCACCTTCAACACCCCTTTGTCCTTTAGTCTATGACATCTTTTGGCTATCTCCACCTATCACTGGCCCTCTATCCAGCTCTACCTGTCCCACCCCCAACTTAAACCAGCTTATATTTCACCTCTTTTCTATTTTTCCTTAGTTCTATTGAAGAGTCATACGGACTCGAAACGTTAACTGTGCTCCTCTCTGCAGATGCTGTCAGACCCACAAAAGTAGGGAGGTTATGCTTCAGCTGTACAGGGCATTGCTGAGATCATATCTGGAAAGATGTAAATGCATTAGAAGCAGTTCAGAGAAGGTTTGCTAGACTAATGCCAGGGATGGGCAAGTTGACTTATGGGGAAAGACTGGACAGGTTAGGCTTGTATCCACTAGAGTTTAGAAGAGTAAGAGACAACTTAATTGAAACCTTTAAGATCCTGAGGGGTCTTGACAGGGTGGATGTGGAGAGGATATTTCCTCTTGTGTTAAAATCTAGAGCTAGGGGTCGCTCATTTAGGACAAAGAGGAGAAATTATTTCTCTCAGAGGGTAGTGAGTCTTTGGAGCTCTCTTCCTCAAAAGGCAGTAGAAGGAGAGTCTTTGAACATTTTTAAGGCAGAGCTAGATAGATTCTTGATTAACAAGGGGGTGAAAGGTTTCCAGGGGTAGGCAGGAATGTGGGGTTGAGGTTACATTCACACCAGCCATGATCTTATTGAATGGCGAAGCAGGCTCACAGGGCCGAGTGGCCTACTCCTGCTTCTAATTCGTATGACTCATGCCTGTGACCCATTAAAAATCCAAAATCCTTTTCCAAATAAGGTGGGTGGCCAGGTCAATTATACATCCTGTGTGATGACTTTCACACCTTGAGAGTTTGAGATAGCTAGCTGTATTCGAATGACACATTCAATTAACATATTGAATTAATTTCAGGGAAAACGTATCGAGTCAACATCGGTCTGGAATATTCCTTTTGTTCCTCCTTGATACAGGGGAGTGTTTCAATCCACAAGAGAAGTCAGGTGATTCTCAGGCTGCCATCTTTTTTTTAACCTTTTGTGGTTTTTAAAAATATAAAAGTATTGACAGAGTTCATAATATGCTGGAGCATGATATATGCTTCAAGGAGATCAGCTCTCAATCTTTTCATCTCAACAGTAATGGCCCAATTTGTTCAGGCTCTCATCATAGAACAGCCCTCCTATACCAGGGGCCAGTATAGTGAGCCTTTGCTGTACTGCCTCCAAGCAGGAGATAGAGATCAAAACTGAGCACAGTATTCCAGGGATGACTTCACCAAATTCGCCAATTACAATAAGACGTTATTATTCTTGATTGCAAAAGGATTGGAGTACAAGGTCAACATGCCATTTGCCTTCCGAATTGCTTGCTGTGCCTACATGCTAACTTTATGTTGCCTGTACCAGTACGCCCACATCGCCTTGAACAACATTTCAAAGTTTCACACCTTTATGAACAATATTCCACTTTTCTATTCTGACAACCAAAGGAAATGACCTCGTGCTTTCCCACATTATATTCCATCTGCCACTGTATTGGCCACTTACTTAGCCTACCTATATCTCGTCAGACAGTGTGTCCACCTCACAGCTTACATTCTTACCTAACTTTGTATCCACAACCAACTTGGAAACATTACTCTTGGTCTCCTCATCTAAGTGACAAAATAGATTATAAATTTCTAAAGTCCCAGCACTGATCCTTGCAGCACTAGCCACAGCCTGCCACTATTCCTACACTGCTTCCTCTGTTAACTAATGCTCCATCCATGCTAATGTATTACCCCAGCTCCATGAGGCCTTATCTTTAAACTGAAGATAAGCTTTTGTATAACACATTATCTAATTTGGAAATCCAAGTATACGGCATCTACCAGTTGTCCTTCATCTACATCCTCAAAAAACACAAATACGCTGGTCAAACATGATTTCCCTTTCATAAATCCATGTCACTTTGTCTGATCATTCTAGGATTTAAGTGCATTTTTAAATGCTTCCTTGATAATAGATTTCAGCATTTTCCTGATGACTGATGTCAGGTTAATTGGTCCTTAGTTCCCAGTTTTCTATCTTGCTTTTTTTTTTGAATAGGGGTGTTACTTTTAGTAACTTGCAATCTGCTCGGACAATTCTAGAATCTAGGGAATTTTGGAAAATCATAGCTGCAGAGATAGTGGATGCTCTGGTTACCCCTTTTAGGACATTAGAATGTAACCTTCAGGTCCGAGGGATTTGTTGGCGTTTATTCCTTAAGTTTCTCAAGTTCTTTTGCTCTGTTGATATTAATTACCTCAAGCTCCTGAAACTTATTAGTCCTAATCCTAGTATGTAATTTGTGTCTTCTATTGTGAAGACAGACAATATATTTGTTCAATATCTCTGCCATTTCATCATTCCCTATGATAATTTCTCCTGTCTCTGCTTTTTATGTGCTTGTAAAAGCTCTTACAACCCACTTTTATATTCCTGGTTAGTTTATTCCCATTTTATTTTTTTCCTTGTTGAAATCAGCTTTCGGTTGCCTTTTGCTGGTTTCTAATACACTCCCAATCTTCAGGCTTACTACTCTTTCCAACCTTCTCTGACGTCTGTGTTTATGCATCCACCATGAAGAAATAATTATTTGTGTAACCTCACTTATTTTACAAACCACAGGTAAAATGAAACCAAAAAGTTATGTACTGCATCACAATGAGCATTCGATGTTGGATCACCCAATTAAGCTTTAAATCAATATCTTTAAAATGTCCCACGGTGCTTATAAAATAACTTATGACAGCAAGCCACATAAGGAGATATTATGGATGACCAAAAGTTAAGTCAAAGTGAAAGGTTTTAAGGAGTGTATTAAAAGGAGGAACGCAAGTTTAGAGAGGCAAAGAGATTTAGTAAGGAATTCCAGAGTCCAGGCAGCTGAAGCCATAGCCACATGGAGTGATGAACAACGTGGATACTTAGCAGGCCAGGCTTAAGGGAGTGCAGATAACTTTGTGGATGTGGGACTGGAGGAGATTACAGAGATAGTGGGGAGCCAGGACTTGGAAGGATTGGACAACAAGGATGAGAGTTTAAAAAATTGAGACAATGCTTAACCAGCATCCAGTGGAGATTAGCAAACAGAATTTATGAACAGAATTTGATGCTGGTTTGGACAGGAGCAGCAGAGTTTTAGATAGCCAAGCTTACAGAGGGCAGAATGAGGGGGCTGGCCAGCAGTATGTTAGAATAGTCAAGTCTAGTGGTAACAAAGGTATGGATGAGGTTTCAGCAACAGAAGCGCAGAGGCAGGCGACCTTACGCACTTGGAAATAGGCAGTCTTAGTGATAGCAGGAATACGTGGTTGGAAACACATCTTGGGGTCAAATATGACACCGAGGATGAAAACAGCCTGCTTTAGCCTCCAGACAGGTGCAAGGGAGAGAGGTGGAGTTGGTGATTAGGGAATGGAGTTGGTAGCAAGAGCCAAAGACTATGGCTTTGGTCTTCATGATACTTAATTGGGGGAAATTGCTGTTCACTCAGTACTGAATGTCGCATCAGCAGTCCGATAATTTAGAAACAGTGGGGGAAATCAAGAGAGGTAGTGATGTAAAATTGGGTGCCATCAGCATATATGTGAAAATTAACATCCTGAAGGGCAGCATTAGATGTGAAAGAGGAGGTAGTTAAGGACAGATCGTTGGGGGGAGACCAGAGGTGACAATGCAAGAATGGGAAGAGAAGCTATTGATGGCAATTCTCTGACTACGATTAGATAGCTCAAAATGGAACCAGGTAGACAACAGGGGAGAGGTGTTGCAGTGATCAACTCTATCAAAGGTGGCAGACAGTTTGATAAGGAGAGGTGGGATAGCCTGCCTTGGGCAGTCACATAAGATGTCATTTGTGATTTTAATAAGTGCTTCAGTACTGTCAGCATCAGAAACCTGATTGGAGGAATTCAAACTAGGAGTTTGGGAAAAATGGATACAAATTTGGGTGACAACTCATTCAAAGACCCTTAGAGTTCAGGGAGCTGCAATGAAGGTCTTTCCAGGGGAAGCAGCCAGGATGAGAGAGTGTAGTAGTTTTAACAGGGACAAGGGCCTCAAAGGTTGAGGTGAGGGTGTGGGTGAGCAAATTAGTAGCTGCAGAAATCAGAAATGGCAAGGTGAATGCAGGGCCATGTGTACCATCTGCAAAATACACTGCAGCAACTTGCCAAGCTTCCTTCCACCTTCCAAACCCCTCAACTTTACTACCTAGAAAAGCAAGGACAGCAGAACACCACCAGTCAGTTCTCTTCCAAGTCTCACACAATCCTAACTTGGAACTATGTTGCCATTCCTTCATTGGCACTGGGTCAAAATCCTGGAATGCCCTCCCCTACAGCACTGTGGGTATATCTACACCACATATTGCAGCAGTTCAAGGCAGCAGCTCATCACCTTCCCAAGAGAAGTTGGGGATGAGCAACACATGCTGGCCTTACCGGCAACACTTACATCACACGAAGAGAGATTTGCATTTATGTAGCCCTTTTGACAACCACCAGATCTCAAAGCACTTTTACAACTTTAAGGGTGTAGTCGCTATTGGGACGTAGGAAATGCAGCAGTCAATTTGAACAAAACAAACTCCCACAAACAACAGGATAATGACCAGATAATATGTTTTTGTGATGTTGATCGAGGGATTAATATTGGCCAGGACACCAGTGATGATTTCCCTTCCCTTTTTCAAAATAAAGCTATGGGATCCTTTACATCCAGCAGTTGGTTCAACATCTCATCCAAAAGACAGCACCTCAAACAGTATAGCACTCCCTCAGTACCGTGTTGGAGTGTCAGCCCAGATGTTTGTGCTCACTCCGTCAGTACCATGTTGGAGTGTCAGCCCAGATGTTTGTGCTCACTCCCTCAGTACCGTATTGGAGTATCGACCAAGATTTTTGGAACACCTTGTGACTCACAGGCGAGTGTTACCAACTGAGCCACAGCTAACACAGATGAACGAATAAAGCAATAAAATCTGCCATACTTCTCAATCTTTTTCTCTACCTCGAACGTTCAACCAATCAAATACACGTACTACTAAAAAGAAAATTTTGGTACTTCTATTTTAATCAGAAACTTGAGAAGGAACAGGAGTGCCCTCAAGGTGGGATTGGCGAAGGAGAAACCTCAATAATACTGGGTTGAACTCTAGTCATTCAAAAAAGATAAGTGGAAATGAAACAGCGTGTACCACGCCACTGATGATTGAGCTTTTTATTAAGTATAGCTGGAGCAGCATGTACAAATAAACCCCACTAGGACAGCAACGTGCTTACCAATTAAAAGCAATGGGAAAGTCTTACTCTCGCTGCTCAGTGTATAAATAAGGCGTAAGAAACATGATCTGACGGAGTATAGCTGTAAAGACATGGGCACCGCGGAATGAGAATCACTGAGCCGGCCTGGCTACAATGTTGCCCCTGTAACGAAATAACAACTTACCCGGGATTCCCGCCACCGCCAGCGCCAGCTCCAACTCCAGCTCCGGGAACACGCGCTGTCGCATATTATGACGTCACCCTCCGTCGCGGAAGAATGACATAAACGACGAGAGCAGCCAATCGCTGGTGGTGCCATTGCAGAGAGCTGGGCATTTCCAACAACCTCTCCAAGTGAATGCTGATAAGATGAATATGTTTTTGAAGTAAGAGACGTGCAAATTGCTTTCACCCTAAAATAGCATATGTTCTTGAAAAAAAACTGGAAGAATGTGAAGACGTTAAAATTAAAAGTTACGAGTAATCAATGGAATGCTATGAAGCTAAATCTGTACACATAGATCAACTATTGGCTCCTGTTCAGTTTTGGTTTGTAACTCTTTTAGAGTCAACCAATTAAAAGTTTTGGTTTGTATGGTCTGACGGTCTAAATGGCCCAACCATCTTCAGCTGCTTCATCAATGAGCTTCTCTCCACCATGAGGTCAGAAGTTTACTGATGATTGCACAATGTTCAGCACCATTTACGACTCCTCAGATACTGAAGCAGCCCATGTCCAAATGCAGCAAGACCTGGACAATATCCAGGCATGGGCGTCACACAAGTGCCAGGCAATGACTATCTCCAGCAAGAGAGAATCTAACCATCACCCCTTGACATTCAATGGCATTACCATCACTGAATCTCCAACTATCAATATTCTGAGGGTTACCAGTGACCAAGAACTGAACTGGACTAGTCATATAAAGACTGTGGCAATAAAAGCAGGTCAGAGGCTGGGAATTCTGCTGAGAGTAACTCAATTCCTGACTCTCTAAAGTCAGTTCACCATCTACAAGATGCAGTCAGGAACCATTTGCCTGGATGAGTGCAGATCCAACAACACTCAAGAAGCCTGGCACCGTCCAGGACAAAGCAGTCCGCTTGATTGACACCCCATCCGCCTCCTTCAGCATTCACTCCCTCCACCACCAATGCACAGTGGCAGCAATGTGCACCATCTACCAGATGCACTGCAGCAACTCCCACAACCTTCCCACATCTTCTTTCCATTTCTTTGCATGCACAGGCCTTCACGTTAAAGGTTACCTGCACCCATTCTCAACAAGGTCCCATCCGACAGCACCTTCCAAACCCACCACCTCTACCACTTAGTAGGACAAGGGCAGGGGATGCATGGGAACACCACCACCTGCAATTTCCCCTCCAAATCATATACCATCCTGACTTGGAACTATATTCCTCACTGTCACTGGGTCAAAATCCTAGAACTTCCTGACAGCACTGCAGGTGTACCTATATCAAACGGACTGGAGCATTCAAGAAGGCAACTCACCATCACCTCAAGGGCAACTAGGGATGGACAATAAATGCTGGCTCAGCCAGTGAAGCCCACACAGCCTGAACAAAAAAAAGGATGTTCGAGAATCTAGAACTAGTGGTCACTGTTTAAAAATCAGGGGCCGCTCATTTAAGACAGAGGCGAAGAGAAATTTTTTCTCAGAGTTTTGAGTCTTTAGAACTCCTTTCTCAAAAGGCAGTGGAAACAGAGTCTTTGAATATTTTTAAGGCAGAGCTAGATAGATTAACAAGGGGATGTAATGTTATTGGGGGTAGGCAGGAATGTTGGGATAAGGTTACAATCAGAACAACCATGATCTTATTGAATGGCAGAGCAGGAGCAGGCTCGAAGGGCCGAGTGGCCTACTCCTAATTCATATGTTCACATGTTCTATGTCTATGCATAAACAAGGCTACCTTCGTAACATTGCTTGCTTCTGGCCTTACCTTAGCACCTGCATCACTGAAACACTTATCCGTGCATTTGGTATACTTTGATTTCTCCCTTGTCACCCTTTCCAATCTTCTATCCTCTGCTCTCCATAAATGTCAACTTGTCCAAAACCCACTTGCCTATATCATGTTCATAACTCCTGCCCACTCTGACCTATCCTGGGTCCTAATCACCTAAAAATAAAATCATTTTCAATCCTACCATTGTCCGTCCCCTAATCATTCCTGTTTGTGAAGCACATTGGGAGACTTTCTCTATGATAAACTTTGCTGTTGGTTATTGTATATATTGAGCATGACAACCCAAAGTATTATTCATTTCTATCTAGTGCACACCAGATTACTTCAAAAATAAGGGCAATTTTTATTTCAGAATACATTTTGTAAGGTCAATGGGAAAGCATACAATAGAAAAGGAGAACACTTATCAATGTCACAGGGACATATGGTTTTTCAACTCCTCCAAACTTTTCAGGCCAACAGCTTCTGCAGGTAGTGCCAATATCATGAACTTTGTGTCTTAACACCTGCGCTCGCATATGCCTGGCAATTGAAAGTTAGATTTTTGCTGGTTTTCTTTTTTGATGTAATGGAATTTTTTCCTGATCCTTGGCATGGATGGTGGGTATTGTATTGACCCTTCTGGTGATCTTATCCCTGGTTTGCTTTCTTGCTGTCATTGGTCTCCTGGCATTTGACATAGTCAAATTCATCACTATTTGGGATTTTTCACGCTCAATCATGATGGGCGTGTTCGGTGGCGAGATCAGAGAATCTCATGAGAAGGCCCTAGGCGCATTCCTGACGATGTGAATCCAGGAAGTGATTATCCCTTCCTCCCGTCAATGGTGGGCCGCGTTTCCTGCTGTCGAACATTGGGAACTTAATTTGAATGCATTTGCATCTCATTATTGTGGCCATATGCCAGAATCACCCCCACATCAAATTTAAAGCCCACATCGGCGTGATTACACGATAGCGTGATTTACTTCAGAAGGCGTGCACCTGGCTACCTGAACTTAGAGGGAAATTCGTAGGTGAGTGCACACAACTTTGCGCAGCGCTCACGATAATCCCAATGCAAGGAAGCGGCTACACTGATTCAGGGGGAGTCACAGGCAAGTCTCCATAGCGGCTTCATCGTGGCTGGCTTGTGGTGCCGGAGAAAGGGCGACAGTGCTGGGAGAAGGGAACCTCGGGAAAAGGGTTACAGTGCATGGAGGAAAGCGGATAAGGGAATCTCGGGGCAAGGGTGATAGTGCAAGGGGGGGGGAGGAGGAGAAGGGAACTCAGGGCAAGGGTGACAGTGCAAGGGGGTAGGGGGAGAAGGGAACCCCGGGGCAAGGGCAACAGTGCAGGGGGGGTCATGGCAGCGCAGACTGACGTTTGAACACAAACACATGTCAGGGGAGTGGCGGGGCGGGGTGGGGGGGGGGAAGAAAACGGCTGGGCAAGTGCAAAACATGTCAAATATGAGCACTCTTCCGCAGCTGAGAGCATTTAGCTTGAGCTCAACTGGCATGCTTGGAGTCAGGCTAGTCAAGCAACTGTGCCCACTCAAGCAGCACTAATTCCTGACAGTGCCAATGATTAGTCCTGTACTGTTAACCCCTCACGTGCACACTTCAAACTTGAATGAGTGCTATGGTGCTGCAGAGCCACTGGGCGACTGGGCAAGCTTGAGGATCCCCTTGGGAAAAGTGGCCATTGAACACTGATGGAGGGGTGCGCTCCTAATCCCTTGCATTATGTTTAAGTAGACATTTAAAAGTCACCTTCATGGTCTAAGCAAACCACAAAGCCTTGCAGCAAAGGTTAGGGCAATGCCTGCACCTGAGATGAGAGTTTAGGATGCAGTCAAGTGGCCGAAGCTGTGCCACTCAGTCATGTGGTGTAGGGCGATGCTGGGTGTGGGTATGATGAGCCATCATGCGCACTAAATACTGGGCAACCATATGGTGGCCTGGACTCTCCAACATGTGTTAAAGGGCCTTTAGAGGCAAATGCAGGTGATGACTTAACCAGAGTGATCCTCAGGAGACAATTGCTGACCCTTGTGTCTCTCTCTTTGATACTGCAGTGAGGAGACCATCAGGAACATGGAGTTGGTGATCTCACTGTCTGTCTCATTGCTTATAGGCAGCAGAGAAGTTGGAGAAGAATGTGACGAAGGTGCCTGGCTCGCCTGAGGGAGGAGCAGGACCCTGAAGACCAAGGGGCGGCACGGGCTCCTTCATACACAGAGAAAGAACGCCACAGATCCATCGTTCGTAGACGCATTACTAGACCCAGGGTGCAGAATCATCCCAGATTTGCACAAAGCGCGGTAGTGGGCGGGAAAAAGGACATTTTTCCTCACCAGCCACAATGGTAGCTTTCCACACCATATCGGCCCAATTCCGCCTCATTAATAATGCTTTCCCAGGAAACACGCCATTTCAATGGTGGGCAAGCTCTCATTCACCCGCCATGCCATCACCTCATTGCTTCATCACGCCAGGCGCCAAATTTAAAGTGCAACCACATGAACACCTCCTAGTGCTTCCAGACAAAGGCTGCTGCAAAGAAGACATGGCACCAAAAGGCAAGAAGGCTGCACCCACCCCCAGTTTAATAATGGGTCCCTCAAGCACCATTTGGACACGTGGTGGCCTGCCGTGATGTTCTCTACCCCTGCTCTGGCTGCAGGAGGGGCAGCAACATCACCAATCCAGCATGGAAGGAGGCGGCAGCAGTGTTCAGCACCAATGCCCTGCAAAAGAGGACAGCCACCCAGTGCCGAAAAAGGATGAATGATTTCCTTCCGCCAGGGTAAGTTACTCTTTTCATCACTCTCAATTCACACACTCACAAATTCAGCACACATCCACAGGGCCCTCACTCATTGCCAATTCAAGGGACATCACCATTCACTCTCTTATACACACCTTCATTGTCCTCATCCCGTCCAGGAGACCACTCACCACCCACAAATGCCAGGCATACTTACCATCTGGCCTGGCAGGTGTCCTGTTTACACTCTCTCTATCTCTGTTCATACAGGACAAGCTGGCCCATAACAACAAGGAGAGGTTGCAGACTGGTGGAGGAATGCCTGACATCAACGTCCTCACAGACTTTGAAAATAGAGCCATCCAGCTGGCCAGCAAGGATCTGAACCGTTCCTGTGCTGACAGTGAGGTCAGCCCATCAAGGTCATCAGTAGCAGTCAGCGGACTGCTTCCACCGCTGCTGTGGATGTTGGGTGAGCACCAAGACGTAGCGGCAGGTTTAGGAAAGTTAAGAAGATATAGTTGCGCAGCATGATAGGGTATTAATCACTTGTACATAATGTTCACTGTTGTAAATAAACTCCCACGAATGTCTCCCTGCCCATGGCTTCCTTGTTCTGATGAGCAGTGTTTGTGTCACTCAGATGTGAAACCTTTCTGCACAAGATAAAGGCAGGTGTCTCAGTCCAGGGCCTCTTCCCTGTGCTCTGTGCAGCCTTCAGACCAAAGTGATGGTCCGGCCTCACACTCCCTGGACACATTACTGATGCCTGCACCTCGATGGTGCTTGTCATTGCTGCCAGAATGTCATGGGCAGGCATCATAGAGTTCCATCATTCTCTCTGTGTGCTCTCAGCACCTTCAAGGTGACCCCCAGCTCCTGCACCTCCTCCTCAGCCAGCTCGTCTCCCCGTTACAGCGCCAGGTTGTGAAGGGCACAGCAGGCGACGACGATGCATGACACCCTCTGTGGACCATATTGCAGGGCTCCACCAGACCGGTCCAGACACCGGAACCTCATTTTCAGCATCCCGGTGGACTGCTCCACCTAGGAGCGAGTTGCAGCATGAGCCTCGTTATACCTTCGCTCTGCTGCAGTCTGAGGCCGCCGCATGGGCTCCATCAGCCACATCCTCTGTGGGTAGCCCTTGTCCCTGAAAAGACAACCCTGCAGCCTCTGTGGATCCTGGAAGACGTCAGGGTTCTGAGACTGACTGAGAATGTAGGAGTCATGCACACTCCCTGGAAACTGTGTGCAGACCTGCAGGATGCGTTTGTGGTGGTCGCACACTAGCTGCACATTCAGCGAATGGAAGCCCTTGTGGTTGACGTCATGGACGACTTGTTGCGATGGGGATCTGAGCAGCACCTGAGTACAGTCGATGGCACCCTGCACCTGTGGGAAGCCTGAGTTCTAGGCAAATCCCATTGCTCTTGCATCCTGGCTTTCCTGGTCCCAAACGAAATGCACAAAGTTGTGCACCTTCACGAAGATGGCATCCGTGACTTCATGGATGCATTTGTGGATGGAGGCTTGTGATATCCCACAGAGGTCACCTGTGGAGCACTGAAAGGAGCCACTGATGTAGTAATTGAGCTCTGTGGTCACTTTCATGGCCACAGGCAGTGGACGTCCTCCATGTATCTATGGCGCCAAATCCTGCAGCAACTGGCAGATGTGACCAAGCAGTTTCCTAGACATGCGCAGTCTTCAGCGACATTTGTTCTTGGTCATCTGCAGGAATGAAAGAAGGCGACTATAGACCCTTGGTCTAGCTAGGCACTGTCCAGCAACATCTCGCTGTGGCTCTTCAGCAGCATGTGTGGGAGCTCCAGACACCCCTTCTTCCTGGGGATGCTGCTCCTCCCTCTGTCCAGCCAGGCACCTCTGTTGTTCTCTTCTCCTTTGTCTCCACTCTCTGTATGCCACAAGGCATATAGCTAGTTCACCAGGCTCCATGCTCAAGAGGGAGATGTGTGGGTTGGCTTAGGTGTTCTAAGAACCTCTCTTGGTTAAGTCTGAAGGTCCCTTAATGCATCCCAGAGAGTGCTGGCCACCACTTCGATGGGCAGAGTTTAGTGCACCATATGGCTTCCCGAGACCCCAGCTATCTGCACCCTACCCCACCTGACCGATTAGCGGCAGCTTCACCCACTGGACTGCATGCTGTGCTCTCAGCTCAGGCACAGGCATTCTCCTAACCCACACTGCAAGGCTACACTGTTAGCTTGAACCATGGGGCAGACTGGTCCAAACCTGAATGATGACATTGCAAGAGGCTGTGAGCACCTCCACTAGTGACTGCTCCATGGCCAGCTTTAGTAAGGAGATTGTACAATGTGCCCAGTCGTCCAACTGTTCTGCAGCCCACTAAAACGCTCATTAGTTTGCACTCAGTGTCCAAGGGGTGAAAATTTCAGAAGCATTTACACAAACAAGGAGTAGGAGTAGACCATTCAGCCCCTCGAGCCTGCTCTGCAATTTAATAAGATTATGGCTGATCTGATAGTAACCTCAAAGCTGCATCCCGCCTACTCCCAATAGCCTATCACCCCCTTGTTTACCAAGAATCTATCCACCTCTGCCTTAAAAATATTCAAAGACTCTGCTTCCACCACCCTTTCAGGAAGAGAGTTCCAAAGACGTACAACCCTCTGAGAGAAAAAGTTTCATCTCATCTCCGTTTTAAATGAGTGACCTCTTATTTCTAAACAGTGACCCCTAGTTCTGGATTCTCTCACAAGAGGAAACATCCTCTCCACATCCACCCTGTCAAGACCCATCAGGATCTTATATGTTTCAATCAAGTCGCCTCTTACTCTTCTAAACTCCATCAGATAGCCTAACTTGACCAACCTTTCCTCATAAGCCAACCCACCCATTCCAGGTATTAGTCTGAAAAACCTTCTCTGCTGCTTCCAATGCATTTACATCCTTCCTTAAATAAGGCAACCAATACTGTAGACAGTACTCCAGATGTGCTCTCGCTAGTTATCTGTATAATTGAAGTACTACCCCCCTACTTTTGTATTTGGATTAGTAATCCAGAGACCCAGGGTAAAGCTCTGGGAACCTGGGTTCAAATCCTTCCATGGCAGATGGTGGAATTTGAATTCAATAAAAATCTGGAATTAAAAGTCTAATGATGACCATGAAACCATTGTTGATTGTTGTAAAAACCCATCTGGTTCACTAGTGCCCTTTAGGGAAGGAAATCTGTCGCCCTTACCTGGTCTGGCCTACATGTGACTCCAGACCCACAGCAATGAGATTGACTATTAAATGCCTCTGAAATAGCCTAGTAAGCCACTCAGTTGTAACAAACCGCTAGAAAGACACAAAAAAGGAATGAAACCGGATGGACGACCCAGCATCGACCTAGGCACCAGAAACGACAACGGTAATCGCAGCCCTGTCAGCCCTGCAAAGTCCTCCTTACGAACATCTGGGGGCTAGTGCCAGAATTTAGAGAGTTGTCTCACAGACTAGTCAAGCAACAGCCTGACATAGTCATCCTCATGGAATCATACCTTACAGATAATGTCCCAGACATCACCATCACCATCCCTGGCTATGTCCTGTCCCAACAGCAGGACAGACCCAGCAGAGGTGGTGGCACAGTGTATACAGTCAGGAGGTAGTTGCCCCGGGAGTCCTCAACATCGATTCTGGACCCCATGAAGTCTCATGGCATCAGGTCAAACATGGGCAAGGAAACCTCCTGCTGATTACCACGTACCGAAGCACTGAGGATGGCAAGGGCGCAGAATGTTCTCTGGGTGGGGGACTTCAATGTCCACCACCAAGAGTGGCCCTGTAGCACTACTACTGACCAAGCTGGCCGAGTCCTAAATGACAAAGCTGCTAGACTGGGTCTGCGGCAGGTGGTGAGGGAACCAACAAGAGGGATAAACATACTTGACCTCATCCTCACCATCTACCTGCTGCAGATATATCTGTCCATGACAGTATCAGTAGGAGTGACCACCGCACAGTCATTGTAGAGACGAAGTCCTGCTTTCACATTGAGGATACCCTCCGTCGTGCTGTGTGGCACTACCACCATGCTAAATGGGATAGATTTCGAACAGATCTAGCAACTCAAGACTGGGCATCCATGAGGCACTGTGGGCCATCAGCAGCAGCAGAATTGTACTCGAACACAATCTGTAACCTCATGGCTCAGCATATCTCCCGCTCCACCATTACCACCAAGCCAGGGGATCAAGCCTGGCTCATTGAAGAGTACAGGAGGGTATGCCAGGAGCAGCACCAGGCATACCTAAAAATGAGGTGTCAACCTGGTGAAGCTATAACACAGGACTACTTGTATGCCAAACAACATAAGCAGCAAGTGACAAACAGAGCTAAGCGATCCCACACCCAACGGATCGGATCTAAGCTCTGCAGTCCTGGCACATCCAGTCATGAATGATGGTGGACAATTAAACAAATCACTGGAGGAGGTGGCTCCACAAATATCCCCATCCACAATGATGGAGGAGCCCAGCACATCAGTTCAAAAGATAAAGCTGAAACATTCGCAACAATCTTCAGTCAAGTGCCGAGTGGATGATCCACCTCAGCTTCCTCCGGAGGTCTCCAGCATCACAGATGCCAGTCTTCAGCCAATTTGATTCACTCCACGTGATATCAATGAGACTTTTTCAGATAAGAACAGTTATTTCCCTGTGTTTTACTGGTTAGCAATTCAAATGTCATTTCTAAATCCATAGTATTTAAGCATTTAATCTATTCTAGATGTCCAAAAAAACCTGTTGACCTTTAATTTGAATAAACTAAATGAGTGAACATCCATAGCTCTGTGTGGTAGAGAATTCTAAAAACCCACATCAATTTGAGTGAAGAAAGGTCTCTTCATCTCAGTCCTAAATGGCTGACCCCTTACTCTGAGACTGCGATCCTTAGTTCTAGAAGCCCCAGCCTGGGGAAATATTCTTTAAACATTTATCAGAATTTAAGAAGCCTTTCAGAACTTTATATGTTTCAATGAGACCACTTCTTATTCTTCTAAATTCCGGGGAATATATTTCCAATCGAGTGGGTCGAGGGTTGCTCGGAGTGTGGGAAGAGGATAACTAGTCAGGTGCCACACCGCGCCAATGCAGCACTTAGCCAAATTGTCCAGGTAAGTTTTTTACTGAATTAAAATTGATGCAAGGCACATTCTAAAAGGTCCGGTTTTTGAACAACCAGATATGAGACACTGTACTGTATATCCTTCGTTAGAGACCAAAGCTATGCACAGTACACCAGGTGGGATCTTACCACAGCCTATTCAATTACAGTAAGACGGTCTCACTCTTATGTCTTTGTAATAGAGGCTAACATACCATTTGATTTCCAAATTGATTACTGTATATTCACGTTAACTTTCTGTGATTCATGTACAAGGACAGCCAGCTCCCTCTGAATGCAAACATTTCTTAGTCTCTCCATTCAAAAGAATCTTATTTTTTAATATTTCCGACTAAATTGGATAACTTCACAATTTTTTTCATTTGTTCATGTGATGTTGGCTAGGCGAGCATTTATTGCCCATCCCTAACTGCCCTTGAGAAGGTGGCGTGAATGTTAGTTGCCACTTGTCAGCCCAAGCCTGGATATTATCCAGGTCTTGCTGCATGTGGACATGGACTGATTCAGTAACTGAGGAGTCACGAATGGCGCTGAACATTGTGCAATCATCAGCGAACATCCCCATTTCCGACCTAATGATGGAAGGAAGGTCACTGATGAAGCAGTTGAAGATGGCTGGGCTGAGGACACTACCCTGAGGAACTCCTGTAGTGATGTCCTGGAGCTGAGATGATTGACCTCCAACAACCACAATCATCTTCCTTTGTGCTAGGTATGACTCCAACCAGCACAGAGTTTTCCCCCTGATTCCCATTGACTCCAGTTTTGCTAGGGCTCCTTGATGCCACACTTGATCAAATGCTGCCTCGATATCAAGGATAGTGACTCTTACCTCACCTCTGGAGTTCAGTTCTTTTATCCATGTTTGAAACAAGGCTGTAATGAGGTCAGGAGCTGAGTGACCCTGGCGGAAGCCAAACTGAGCATCAGTGAGCAGATTATTGCTAAACAAGTGCTGCTTGATAGCATTGTTGATAATCTCTTCCATCACTTGATGCATTGTATTTTATCTACTGTGGTCACTCACTCCACCTGTCGAAATTCCTTTGTAGCTTCTTTGCGTTCTTCTCAATGCTTACTTTCCCACTTAATTTTTCATTGTCAGCAAACTTGGATACATTGCACTTGGTCCCATCCTCTAAGCCATTGATACAGATTGTTAATAACTGAGGCCCAAACACTGATACTTATGGTGCCCCGATAGTTCCAGCCTGCCATCCTGAAAATAACCTGTTTGTTCCTACTCCCTGCTTTCTGTCCAATGCTCAATCTATACCACTTTATCCCTAACCCCACAAGCCCTTATTTTGTATAATAACCCCTTGTGGCATCTTATGAAATTTTTTTTTGAAAATCCAAATACATCACATTCACTTGTTGCCCCTTATCTATCCTGCTAGTTACAATGTCAGTTAAGGAAGAAGGAAGACATGTCAGAAGCACCATTTTGGAAATTAGCATCATCGGAACTGAAGAAGGTACACCCTCCAATCTCGCAACTATCACATAGGCCAATTAAAGAGGAGAAGTTATAGTCTCTGATCATGCAGTAACCACAGAGACTCAGGCTTCCTTTAACAGGTTTTATTTAAGCATATGCAAGGGAGCCACACTCATTCCTAAGAATGAAGACGCAGCTCCCAGATTGATTACATTTCATTACTTTTGTACTTTTTCTTATCATAACACATTTGAGTACATTTGAATACATCCAATCGGTAACCGACACACCGGTCCCTGCTAACTCTATGCTATTAAGTACATAAACATGTGATTTTGCTAACCAATTATTCTAAAGGATGTATACATAATTATATTATCCAATCAAAATTAAAACACGAATGCAAAGACTTTGGTTCTCACAACTCAAGACTGCTTGTGTTTCATCAAAGCCCCCTCTTTGTCCATTGTATGTCTGCCCATATCTAAGCTAAAACCATCAGCCCCTTCCCTACGTGAATGGGGAGTACATGTAATCTAATTTATGTCATACTTTTTGTCTCTAGTCTGACTCTCAAGGCTGTGCAATGTTCATCTGGTAATCTTCAACTCTTAATATATTTAGCAGCCATGTCTACCTGGAGATTTTAGGGGTTTTTCAGTAAACTCTTACTGTATTCTCTTTTAGCATTTTTAATTTCCCCCTAACAGGAACAGATGCAACGGAGGTGAAGGAACTGAGAGAATGGGATGGAGTCCTTACAGGAAGTAGGGTGTGAGGAGCCATAGTCGAGGTAGCTGTGGGAGTCGGTGGGCTTGTAATGAATATTGATGGACAGCCTATCACCAGAAATTGAGCAAGAGAGGTCAAGGAAGGGAAGGGAAGTGTCGGAGATGGACCATGTGTGAAGGTGATGGAGGGGTGGAAATTGGAAGCAAAATTGATAAATTTTTCCAGGTCTAGACGAGAGCATGAAGTGGCACCAAAACAGTCATCGATGTACCGAATAAAGAGTTGTGGGTGGGGGCCTGAGCAGGACTGGAACAAAGAATATTTCACACACCCCATAAAGAGACAGCCATAACTGGGGCAATGCAGGTACCCATAGCCACACCTTCTATTTGGTGTACCAATCCCTATTTGCTCGGAGAGAATTTTTAAGAGTCAAACACATTGCTGTGGGTCTGGAGTCACATGTAGGCCAGACCAGGTAAGGACAGCAGATTTCCTTCCCTAAAGGACATTAGTGAACCAGGTGTGTTTTTGCAACCATCAGCAATGGTTTCATAGTCATCACTAGACTTTTAATTCCAGGTTTTTATTGGATTCAAATTTCACCATCTGCTATGGTGCGATTCAAACCTGGGTCCCCAGAGCATTATCCTGGGTCTCTGGAATACTAGTCCAATGATAATACTATGCCACAGCCTCCCCCTGAACACCTTCGGTCTGTCCGCAAGCATGACCCAGACCTTCCTGTTGTTTGCCATTTCAACACACCATCCTGCTCTGATGCCCACATGTCCGTCCTTGGCCTGCTGCAATGTTCCAGTGAAGCTCAATGCAAACTGGAGGAACAGCACCTCATCTTCCAATTAGGCACTTTACAGCCTTCCGGACTTAACATTGAGTTCAACAACTTAGGATCATGAACTCTCTCCTCCATCCTCACCCTTTTTTGATCCCCTTTTTTCAAATATTTATTTTTAAATTTTCATACATATATATATATATTTTCCCATCTATTTCTATTATTATTTAAAAAGTGCATTTCCATTCATTGTTTTATCCCCACCTATTAGCCTATTTCAATCTTTTTCCCCCACACCATCCCCTCCCCCCACCCTACCTCCACGAGGGCCATCTGTCAATGGCTCATCCTGCTTTCTATTCTTAATGTCACCATTAGCACCTCCTTTAGCCAGTACCACCACCATCAACACCCCTTCGACCTTTTGTTTATGACATCTTTTGCAATCTCTCCTTAGCCTCCACCTATCACTGGCCTTCTAACCAGCTTCACCTGTCCCACCCACCTTAAACAGTTTATATTTCACCACATTTCTACTCTTTAGTTCTGAAGAAGAGTCATATGGACTTGAAATGTTAACTCTCTTTGTCTCCACAGATGCTGTCAGAGTTTTTCTAACAATTTTTGTTCTTGTTTCAGATTTCCAGCATCCGCAGTATTTTGCTTTTTTCTTAATGAAAGGGAGACCCCTTGATTGATCAGTGTCTTTCCTCTAGGGTAGTAATTTAAAATATATGGCTCTTTAGGGATACACTGCATGAAGGCTTAGGTTTCATGCTAGTGCTAACCAACAACACATAATCCTTATTTCCATCTTAAAGCTTATTCATTTATACTTTGTAGAATGCAGCAGATGGTTCAATTGGATGTGCATAGTAATGGCAGTTACGTCTATTGAGCAGATTTGATTTCCCAGCATGTTAAAGTGAATCATATTACAGAAATTTAGAGTTAGGCCATATGTCAAAGTGAGCAGGCAAGGAAGCAGAAGCAGCTTGACTCAGTTGGTAGCATTCTTGCCACTGAGTCATAAAATTGTGGGTATGAATTCCATGATAGACTTGAACACATAATCTAGACTTCTGTATTGAGGAATTTCTATATTGTTTGTGGTGCTATCTTTCAGGCAAGATGTTAAACTAAGGCTTTGACCACCTGTTCAAAATGCATGCAGAAAAATCCATGGCACTTGGGGAAGAGCAACAATTTCTCATTCCCCTTTCACCATTTTTACCAAAAGTAGATCTAATCTGATTCATTCATTGAACACCAATTGGTTTCACTTCAAAAGTAACATATTGGTTGTAAAATGTTGAAGTAAGTTCTGAAGATTTTATATATATATATATTTATATACATATATATAAAACTAAATGCAAATTTGTTGGCAGGGTTTCTGAAGATCAAAAATGAAAAATGTTGTTGTATTTTAAAACCTTTACATAGTGTGATGGCTATGGGTCATTACAGGACTCCCAGATCCTGCAATTTTTATTCTCTGTCCTTTTCGTCTGAACGCGTGGCCCCCTCCAGCCCACTTTATCGCATCTACCAAACCTCAGTGACTATCACTCCACCTCCCCAGCCACCCCACCACCACTCCTACTTTCAGAATGGAATGGCAGGTGGGTAAGTTGTATGATTTTTAGTGTAAAAAAACCTATAGAAACAGCTGGTCAAGAATAAAACAAACTGCTGGATATCTTAACAGGAACACAAATGGCTGACATGCACTTTCCATTGCCAGCAATGCTCTTCTCCCTATTCACACTTAGTTATTTACCTCCCACTTGGGTTAATACCAAAAATCTTCACTCATGCTGAGAACCACTTGTTCTGCTGAACCTATGTGGCCTCACTCATGATGAACAAGAAACAGTTACATGGAATTCGCAAGACTATTCGCAGGATCCACAAACTCCTCCACTAATCAGGAACTAGTGCATGATAAACACACATATATTTAATAGGATTTCACTTTTCCAAAGGGAAGTGCCATTCAGGCATCAATTGTACCTGGAGTCAGAGGGCTGCATCAGATTGGGTAGCAGCATGAGCCTGAAGTGAAGGAATAAAATCAAAAATCAGCTAGCACCCTAGCATTCATTATATTCTGAGCTCAAAGGAGAGGGTTAATAAGCGTAGTGCAGTTGATGTTATATATCTAGACTTCCAAAAGCTAAAGTCTTCTTTTTAGGTATTGCTTCGGGATAGAAGGTGACTTGCTTCCACTCTGGTTCAGTGGGTTCAGAGATGGCTGATAAGAACAATGCATGATCTGCAGACTCTGTTGCATGCAGGGCTAGTGGCGCTTGAAGGGTAAGCTGGATAAGTTGTTTCGATACTTGCGCGTTCTCTCCGACACCTCAACTTTGCCTCAGCGTGTTCCTGACGAAGCCTACCATTGTGTTTGGTGCCTTCCTAAATGAATCTTCTCCATTTTGGCCAGTTGCAGGCCAGGAATTCCCATGAGTCGGCGGGGATGTTTGATTTCTTCAGGTATGCTTTGAAGATCTCACAGCATCCCTCATAAAGCACCATGTTAAGGACTTGTAAGAAAAGCTGAAGCCCATGGAATTAAAGGGCAGTGGCTGTGTGGAACAAATTTGGCTAAAGGACTGCAAACAGTAATTGTGAACAGTTGTTTTTCAGAGTGGAGTGAAGTAAATGGTGGTGTCTTGCAGAGGTTGGTTTTGAAACCACAGCTCTTTTTGATATATAATTTAAGCCTGAAATTGAGTATCCAGGGTATAATTTATATGTTTGCAGATTACATGAAACTTGGAAGTGAGAATGATGGTCAAACTTCAGCAGGACATAAGGCAGACACATGGCTGATGAAATTAATGCAGAGAAGTGTGAACTCATTCATTTTGTTAGGTAGAAAGAGTCAAGTCATAAAGTCATTGCAGCATAGAAAGAGGCTATTTAGCCCATCAAGTCTATGCCAGCTCTCATAGAGGAATCCAGTCAGTCCCCTTCCCCACTCTATCCCCGTAGCCCTGCAATTCCATTTTCTTCAAGTTCCCATCCAATTTCCTTTGGAACTCATTGATCATCTCTGCTTCCACCACATTCATTGGCAGTGAGTTCCAGGCAAAAAAATTTATCCTCACATTCCCCCTGCATCTCTTGCCCTTCTTTCTGCACCATCCCTCAAACCACACATTGATTTTCCCTATATCTCATTTGTACTCTTGCTAGCGCATGGTACTGGGAGTGATCCAGAGATTACTACTTTTGAGGTCCTACTTTTCAACTTCCTTCCTAGCTACTGAAATTCTGACTGTAGGCCCCAATCCTGTCCTCTCTATGTTACTGGTACCTGCATGAAATACAATTTAAGGCTCACTTCTTTCCCCCCTGCAGAATATTCTGCACCCTCCTCATGATGTCCTTTACCCTGGCACAAGAGAGGCAACACACAATGACAGTTACAGAAACACATTTGTTTCTGTCCCTTTAACTATGGAATCTCCTATAATGACAGACACACTGTCTGTCCCTTTAACTATGGAATCTCCTATAATGACTGCATTTTGGCTCTTTGCTGTTCCCTCTTATGCAGTCCCTTGCCCATTTTTGCCATAGTCTGAACAGCATTCCTTCAAGTTGTTGCTACTCCCAGTAGCCTCCAATGCTGAATACCTGTTTGAGAGTGGCACACAGCCCAAAGAATCCTGCCTCTTCCTACTCTTCCAGAAGGCCACCCATCTGCCATCTGAACTTTTACTGCCTGACGGGTGACCAATGTAGTGTATTGAAAATTGCATTGTGCATTTTGTCCACTCAGGGCTACCAACAACCAATTTCATGTCCAAGGAAAATACAATATACAAAACAATTGTCTGTGACACACTAAGCAAGAAGCAATTGATCAATATTGCACATGATTGAAGCACTAGCAACCAAATGTAACTTCAGTGATGTTGAACAGCAAATTGTCATGAACAGCTTCATGACAATTTCTTTTTAAATAGAGGTCTAGTCTGTGGGTGTGTCTGTGTGTGTCTTAATTGGATCAAAGCCAGCTACCCTGGGTACTTTGATGTATAGTAGTTTTGAGATATAAACAGAGGTAGAGGTACATTTGCATTTTGTTGAATAGAGCGGGAGGAAAATCTTTCACCTAGCTAGGAGACACCAAGCAATGTTTATATTACTAATAAAATTGGTACTATGAAAGGGGTTTTATTGTTAGAAGAGGTGGAGTTCAAAGTGAGATGGTGATAAATGAGAAATTGCATTCAAAGGGCAAGCTGGGTATAACAGAAGGGAGTTTGTGTGTATAAAGCAGAGGCATGTAACATCAAAGCAGCTGCAAGCCTACAACTGTCTGCAAAGGAACCAAACTGAAAGGAACCTCATTTTGAATTCGTAGGGTGAAAATGTTTTGCTTGGTGTTTGGTTAAGTCTATTGGTTATTGTTGCCTTAGTAGAGATTAATTTGGGAATTTGTTAAAAGTTATGATAGTAGTAATTTGTAGCTATGTATATATGTTTAATTTGTTGTAAATTAATAAATGCCTCATTTAGTTTGATATTAAAATCTCTCAAGAACTGGTTGTCTTATTCCTGAATTTATATCTGCAACTCAAAACATACCAATTGAAAATATAGGTTATGACAGTTGTTTAAAGTTTCCCTCTGGGATTTTAAATAACTCAGCCTTTAAAACCTTCTGTGTCAAAACAAAATCAAAACATTAATAATCAAAGGTTGTCTCTCTAGTCGACTGCGCCAAAAAGCCCCCGAGAAAGACAGAGAGCTGTCAGAACTGCTGGAGCTAGTAAGATCACTCTCATTTCAGATACTCCAATTCACTTCAGATCATTCCAGAGCTACTGAAGTTGAGGCTGTCAATAGTAATTACCACACTCCAAGTTCAACTCCAGTAAACACTGTTCATTATTCACTATCAGGAAACCACTTGCAAACCTACAATAGCAATCTCACAAACCGTTGCGACTTGTCCAAACAATGTTTACACTGTTGTGGTACTTATTCACACCGGAGAGAATGTCCTGCTATTGCTAAACAGTGTAAAGCTTGTGAAAAACTCAACCACTTTGCTTGTGTCTGTCGTTCAACAGCAAAATCAACTACTAAGACCAGTACCTACAGAATGATGCCTCTAATGCATACCACAGCAAAAAGAATGAGAGAATGTGACCAGTGTAGAGGTGGATGACCCTGAATATACTTCTGTGCTTTTTTTCAGACATCACAACTAGCCACATGTGACAGTAATCATTGGCTTCTTGGAAGTAAATGCTCTCATAGATATAGGCACATCATGGGAGACAAAACATTCAACAAACTTCAGAACTGTTCCATTCTCTGCAAATGAGGGAATATGAAAATTTTCCCTTACAACAGTGACAAACAATTCAAGACTCTTGCAACTTTTGAAATGCCAATCTTATTCAAAGTTTGCATGCTTATCAGTTTCCAAACAGCAACAGATCTGCATATGATTGTAGTCACATGCACGATTCCTACATTTACCAACAACATTCTCGAATTGCATGCTGACCTCTTTCTTGATATTGACAAACTGAAAGGCATTACATACAAATTGCATGTTGACCCTAATGTGCCCCAGTTGCACACCAACAAATACCATTTTATGTCAGAAAAGGAACTTCAACATTTGCTTGACCTTGACATTATTGAGAAAGTTGGGGATGAGCCTATCCTTTGGGTTTCACCCATACAAGTTACCAGGAAACCCAAGAGTGAGAACCAGTTTAGAAACTGTGTTTGATATACGGTCACCAAATCAAGCCACATAACAACAAAGTAATTTGACACAGACAATCAATGATGTCATAGAGAAAGTGGATGGTGCTAAACACTTCACTGAACTTGACCTCAATATAGGCTACTATAAAATCGAGCTTGGAGAATAATTGAGGTATCTTACAGTATTCTCCACTCACATCTTTTTTTAAACAAGTGGCCCAACTTTAGAGTCAACTCAGCAGCTGAGGTATTTCAGCACATGATTCAGTCTGCACTTCAAGGACTTTAAGACACTCTGAACATGAGTGATGACATTTTCATCTATGGTAACAAAAACAGAAAATGCTAGAAAAACTCAGCAGATCTGACAGCATCTGTGGAGAGAGAAACAGAGTTAATGTTTTGAGTCCGTATGACTCTTCTTCAAAGCTAAAGAGAAGTAGAAATGTGATTGAACTTATACTGTTTGGGGGTGGGGTGGAGCAGATAAAGCAGGATAGAAGGTCAGTGATAGGTAGGAGCTAAGGAGAGATTGGCAAAAATGTCATGACACAAGACAAAGAGAGTGTTAATGGTAGTGGTAAGGGCTGAAGAAGGTGCTGAAGATGCTAAAATGCTTTTTAAAAATTCATTCATTGGATGTGGGTGTCACTGGCTAGGGCAGCATTTATTGCCCATCCCTAATTGCCCTTGTTCAAAGGGGATTTTAAGAGCCAACCACATTGCTGTAGGTCTGGAGTCACATGTAGGCCAGACCAGGTAAGGACAGCATATTTCCTTCCCTAAAGGACATTAGTGAACCAGTTAGGGTTTTGCAACAATCAGCAATGGTTTCATGGTCATCATTAGACTTTTAATTTCAGACTTTTATTGGATTCAAACTTCACCATCTGCTATGGTGGGATTGGAACCCAGGTCCCCAGAGCATTACCATGGCTCTCTGGAATACTTGTCCAGTGATAATACTATGCCACCACCTCCCCCTGAACACCTTAGGTCTGTCAACAAGCATGACCCACGCCTTCCTGTCGCTTGTCATTTCAACACACCATCCTGCTCTCATGCCGACATGTCCATCCTTGGCCTGCTGTAATGTTCCTTCCAGTGAAGCTCAACGTGAACTGGAGGAACAATACCTCATCTCTGGATTAGATACTTTACAGCATTCCAGAATTAACAATGAGTTCAACATCTTCAGACCATGAACTCTCTCCTCCATCTTCACCCCTTTTTTAATCCTTTTGTTAAAATTTATTTTATATTTAATTATTTTTATTTTTATTCATTTAGTCATTGTTTTATTCCTTTTTTAAATTCCATTTTTATCCCCTTTTCTATCCTTTCTCCCCAACCACTGCCCCTCCCCCCAACCCCACCCCCAAAAGTGTCATCTGTCGCTTGTTCTATGCTTCTCTTTCACAGAGTGCTGACCCTTGTTCTGCTATTAAGACATTCTGTTTTCTTACCTTTATGCCACTATCAGAACCTTCTTCAGCCCTTAACACTACTACTAACACTCCCTTTGTCTTGTGTCCATGACATCTTTGTCAATCCCTTCTTAGCCCCCACCTATCTCTGGCCTTCTATCCTGCTTTACCTGGTCCACCCCTCCTCCCTTGAACAGTATAAATTCCACCACATTTCTTCTCTTTAGCTCTGAAGAAGAGTCATATGGACTCAGAACATTAATTTTGTTTCTCTCCCAGCAGATGCTGTTAGACCTGCTGAATTTTTCCAGCATTTTCTATTTTTATTTGAGACTCCAGCATCCACAGTATTTTGCTTTGTTCTCATCTATGGTCTCACTGAAAGTGAACTTGAGACATGCCTACATACATGCTTTCAATGTCTTAGAGAATGTAACCTCATCTTGAACAAAGACAAGTACCTGTTCGATGAAAGCAGAATTGAATTCTTTGGTCATGCCTTCAGTAATGAAGGAGCATCACCTGAGTGTCAAAGGCAATGCAAATGCCCAGATCGTATAAATGTGCAGGAACTCAGGAGTCTGCTAGGTCTTACCACATACTGTAGTCATTTCATTCCTAACCTTGCTACGTTATCTTCCCTCTCTATGCAATCTGATAAAAGAGACCACCAAGTGGGAATGGACTACATCACACAAGCAGGCTATATACCAGATCAAATGATGGCTGTCAGCAAGTTGCACAAATACCAATTTTGACCCTGAAAAAGTCACCCAGCTAGTCATGGATACAAGCCCATTTGGCTTAGGTGCAGTTCTCTTGCAGAAAGAAAAAAGAGGTAACCCATTAATCCATGCAATGGCAACTCTTCTCAAGGGCAATTAGGGATGGATAATAAATGCTGGCCTAGCCAAGGATACCCACATCCCATAAATGAATTAAAAATTGCAGATTGTTAATGTCTGTAGAGCAACACTATATGCAAACAAAGAGAGAAGCACCCTCAATCACATAGGGTATCTTACACTTTCATCTCTACTTGTATGGATGCAAGTTTGAAGAAATAATCGAACAGCAACCATTAGTAAACTTGTTCAGCAATCCACATAGCAAACCACCCAATCAAATAGACTGTTGGACACTCAAACTACAAAAGTACAAGTTCAATGTTGAATATCTGCCAGGCAGGATCAGCCCAGCCAACCATCCTTCATAACACCCGTTGCCAACAGCCAGACCTACTAGTTGTGAAGAAAAGGTCGCCGAACAACATCTTAGCTATGTGAACCTAAATGTGGTGCCAAAGTCGCTAAAGCTAGCTGAAAATAAAACAAGATGAGGCATTGTAATTACGTATGACACCTATGGAATCATAAACCTGGAAATATATGATTAAGAGAACGTCGTAAAAGAGGTGGCTAATGAGGTAGTAGATGCGTTGGTGTTAATTTTCCAAAAATTCGCTAGGTTCTGGAAAGGTTCCATCAGACTGGCAAGTAGCAAATATAACCTCTCTATTCAAGAAGAGAGGGAGGCAGAAAACAGGAAACTACAGGCCAGTTAGCTTGACGTCTGTCATGGGGAAGGTGTTAGGATTGATCAGTAACGAGGTTATAGCTGGGCACTTAAAAAAACTCAAGGTAATCAGGAAGAGTCAACATGGCTTTGTGAAAGGGAAATCATGTTTAACCAATTTATTAGAGTTCTGTGATGGAGTAACATGTGCTGTGGAAAAAGAGGAGCCTGTAGACGCACTGTACTTGGATTTCCAGAAGGCATTTGATCAGGCGCCACATCAAAGGTTATTGCGGAAAATAAAAGCTCATGGTGCAGGGGGTAACATATTAACATGGATAGAAGATTGGCTGGCTGGCAGAAAACAAAGAGTATACATAAATGAGTCTTTTTCTGATTGGCAGGATGTGATGAGTGGAGTCCCACAGGGGTCTGGGCTGTGGTCTCAACTTTTTACAAATAATATTCCTGGGATGGCGGGACTGACATATGAGGAGAGATTGAGTCATTTAGGATTATATTTGCTGGAGTTCAGAAGAATGAGGGGGGATCTCATAGAAACCTATAAAATTCTAACAGGACTAGACAGGGTAGATGCAGGAAGGATGTTCCCGATGGTGGGGGAGTCCAGAACATGGGTCATAGTCTGAGGATATGGGGCAGACCATTTAGGACTGAGATGAGGAGAAATTTCTTCACCCAGAGAGTGGTGAGCCTGTGGAATTTGTTACCACAGAAAGTAGTTGAGACTAAAATATTGTATGCTTTCAAGAAGGAGTTAGATATAGCTCTTGGGGCGAAAGGGATAAAAGGGTACGGGGAGAAAGCGGGAGCAGGCTATTGGGTTGGATAATCAGCCATGATCATAATGAATGGTGGAGCAGGCTCGAAGGGCCGAATGGCCTACTCCTGCTTCTAGTTTCTATGTTTCTATGTTTCTAATATCAATGACTCAGATGAGGAGAGTGAAGGCATGGTAGCTAAATTTGTAGATGAGACAAATATAGTTTCTTTTGAAGAGGACATAATGGGGTTGAAAACTGATATAGGTAGATTGGATGAAATTTTTCCATCCTGCCTGCAGCGGGTTTTGTGGCAGGTGGGAGCAGAGATTCCAGCAGCGGGCAAAAAGTCAAAATCCGCCAGTGTAAAAACAGCTTGCAATTCTCCCAATGGTGGGTTTATGGCGGGTCGGTTATCCCACCGACTAATGGCTTGAAAGCCGTTTGCACTCATTAACATGTCATGATTGCTTATTAAAACAGCTGCTGTCCAGAATCTTGTCAGGCCAGTGGGAAATTACGTCGGCCTCAAACCCATTTGAAAAGAGGTGGTGTGCACAAGTTGGACCTCAGTTCGCTGGTAACTTCAAGGTGATTGGAACATACATAGCCTGGCTGTCATAGTGCTACGCCGGTCTTGTAGCGATGAATGCCACACTGGTGGGGCTGTAGGGTTGGACTGCTCCTGCTCTTTGCCTTCATTGTCTTGAAGAACAGCGCTGTGCTGTGGTACTCATGCAGGCCTCCACTTTCAGAAACACTTCAAATGGGGGTGAGCGGTGAGACGAGGGTGGGGTTGACAAACCCAACGGGGTCAACGAGGAGGGAAGGCTGTGGAATGGCAGTCAGGGTAAAAGGCAAATATAAGGGGGGCATCGGGAGGGAAGGCTGTGGAATGACAGTCAAGGGGAAGGGTGAACACGAGGGGTGCTTTCTAGGGTCACTCTCTAAGCTCTTTGTGCCGCAGGAATGAACAGGAACCCGCTTAGAATGAAAGGAGGGAGACTTCCTTGCAATGAAAGCCACTGAAAGCCAATGGCTTCATTAGCACCGTTAAAGGGCTACTCAGAACCCAGTGGCTTCACATCACAGTCGCTGCATCTCAAGAGTAACACGTAGGAATGTAGAATTTGGGAATGGAGGCAATAGCGAAGGAGGCACAGCTGTATCATTTATGGCATTCCATCAGTGAAGGCCTGTTACATGTTCACCAGATTTGAAATTCCTAATGGGCCAAAGAGCATCCACTTATTGACCATGAGCAACTGATTGGTCATTAATATGCCTCATCAGAGATTGGAGTACAGAGCTAGGTTGGTCACTCATCTCACTGAAACTTTAGCATCCCGCGCAGGGGTCAAGATGATGCATATCTGTGATGCCATCTTGGTCACCTCGATGTGTGTGCTAGTGTCTCAGGGACAAGGGGGCATCAGCCACCATGCAAGCGGAGCAGGAAAATCTATTACAGTTTCCATACGTTTCATCTTCTGAGCTTCACTTTCTTGCTCTTTGAGTCATTAACGTCTTCAATGTTTCCTTTCAAAGAGATGGCAAAAGCACATATGGATCCAGGGCTCAATGCTGCCTTTGTCAGGGTCCTAATGCAACGGAGGAGGTGAAGGAGAGAGAGGCGACTCTGCGCGCAGCTCCAGCAGGAGAGACATGGAAAGCGGAGCCAGAGCATGAACAGGAAGGTCAAGAGGAGAGACCCAGACAACAGGGGCAACTTGCCAGACCGAGGGTTTATTATAGAAGAGTGTCCTATTTACAAATGAGCGAGAGGCAATGCCATGTGCACCTGCAATTGTCCTGAGCTCTGATACATCACATACGCCACATTCTTTGTGAAGACCTGATGCCATGTGGAATTGGAGGGTATCCCCAGCCAGTGGCTTTGAAGGTGATTGCTGCACGCGATTTCCTCGCATCTGGTTCTTTCCAAGTATCAACAGGGGACTTGTGCGGCATCTCTCAGTCCTCAATACATTGATGCATGAAGGAGGTCAGATGCCCTTTACAGGAGAGCCCATCATTATATCAGGTTTGATCTGGATGAAGATAGCCAGGCTGTGAGATTCACAGGCTTCGCCGCCATCTCAGGCTTCTCAACAGTACAGGGTGCAGTAGACTGCACCCATGTGGCTATATGGGCTCCATGGCAGCAGCCCCTAATGTTTATAAACAGCAAGGGCTATCATTCCATCAACGGACAACTGGCGTGTGATCCTCGGAAGTACATACTACACGGTTGTGCACGATACCCTGGGAGTTGCCATGACTCCTACATCCTGAGTCACTCCCAGGTGCCTGAGATTTTCGAGGGGCCATTACGTCTGCAGGGATGGCTGCTTGGGGATAAGGGGAAACGCTGGCTGATGACACCGGTGTGTCGTCCTCAGAGTCCCTCTGAGGAGAAGTACAACACTGCTCACAACTCCACAAGTTGCCTTACAGAGCAGACCATAAGGCTTCGAAAAGATGCGTTTCAGATGCTTGGACCGCTCAGGTGGTTCACTCCAATACACTCCGGACAGGGTTTCCCGCATCATCACTGTGTGTTGCACCTTTCACAATCTGGCAATGCACAGAGATGATCCCCTGCCAGAGAATGAACTGGAGGAGGATGAGAGCTCATCCGAAGGTGAAGACCCAGAGGCCCGGGAACCTCAGGAGGCTGCTGAGGGTCAGTATGAGTGCGATCACGTCATGGAGGAAGGAAGATGTGGGAAACGTGCCCATGATATGTTATTTGCTGACAGGCTCCAGGAAGAGTAAAGTTAAGTGAGGGAATATGGCCACATCTCTCCTAGCTCTCAATGCCATTCTCTTTCACCTCAGGGGATGTTCAACCACCTGCAGCGAGAACAAGTCCCACATTCACACTTGCACATTCTGGCCTTGTGAACTGCCAGGCCATGATCTTTGCTTTAGTCCATGGGGTCCTGTGAGTGAGCTCACTTTGGGAGCTGAAAGCCCCCTGAGAAACAAGAGCAATGTGAGAGAAGACTTGAAGCCTTAGTTGCCATCTAACGATGCAAACACTGCTGCGACTGAGATGTGGACATGCCTAGAGATCTCCTCCTCCCGTGCAATGCAGGGCCAGCACAAATCCGGCAAGACCTGCTGGACCAAGGTCTCCATAATGGTCGCCAGCCTTCCCATCGTGACCTCGAGGTGTTCGCATGTCGGAACCCTGACATCAGGCTGATTGAGGCCGGACTCATCTATCACTCGCTCTAGTCTGCTGAATGACTGTCGATTTTCTACCTGATGTTCCACCGCCTCTTGTTGCATCTCCAGCATTGAGTTGGTGGCCACTTCCAGAGGCTCATCATTTGAATTGGACTGAGCAGGTGGCTGGTCTCCAGCAGCCCTCTGAGTGCCCAAGACCTGGGCTGTCCCTGCCTCTGGCTGCTGCGGGGACGTGTCAGTGAGGGGTTCCCCAGAAAGTGAGCCCGAGCCTAATCTACAGCTGTTCCCCACCGACGTGTGTCCCTCTGAGCTGGTGGACAGTGAGCACCATGATGGTGCTTCTTCCGGAGCTTCCTCTCCAGATGTAGTCCTGGGGCTCACACTGGTGCTGTACTGGCTCGGGCGCCTCGATCTGCTGGTGCCTAGAAAATAGAAAATAGAGTTCTAGTTAATGAGCATGAGCTAGATAAGACTACATGTGAGTCACTGTGAATGTCAGGATTTGATGAAGTGCTAGGATGCTGGGAGAGGCCGATCTCCCCTTCCCCACAGGAGCGATCCCTGTCCTCCTCAGCCAGCTCGGCTGCAGACTCCTCAAGCTCACTGAGGGCAATGATGTCGGCCGTCCCTCCCCCAGTCTGCGATCTCTCGCGCCTGTTGTGTGCCAGCTTGGTCTGTATGAAGAAGAAAGAAAAGCATGTGATGAAAAAGGATGGAGCAGAGGTTGGGTGAGATGCATGTTCCCTGTATGTGGTGATCCTGCCCCCAGAGGATGGAGTGTGAACAACATGATAGATGGGATGGTGGTGATGTGAAAGTCTCGGTGAGAGAATGAATGTTGATATGTGTCCCCCACGAATGGTTGTGTGAGATCCCTGAAGAGAGTAGCTGTTTGAGTGCATGATGCTATGATGAGAGTTTGATATTGAAGGGAGTTAAAGGGTGACTCCCCCTGGCGGAGCGGATGGCATCATTAATCCTCTTTCTGCACTGGGTGGCATTTTGGACACGGTTTCCAGCTGCACTGACCTGCTCCACGACAGCCTCCCAGGCTGGAGAGGTGAGGCTGCTGTACTTTCTGCAGCCATCCCTGGGATAGAGCATTTGCCTGTGCACCTGCACCCCTCTGATCAAGGCCTGGAGAGCCTGGTGCATGAAGACGGGTGCTGCCTTCTTCTTGAGGCTCTCAGCCTTTTTCTTCTGTTTGTATGACATCTCTGGTGGACTGAGGAGAGTCAGATTATGTGTTGGACTGGCCTTTAAATATGGCATTCTGACCTTCGAACTGGCCAGCTGACGGCGGGCAGACGAATCAACTTCTGACCCGCCAGATGATTCAGACCGATATATGCATTTGCATAATTAATGACCGTCCAAGCGTGGAATTGGGCACGAGTTGCTGCCATTCCAGTCAGCAGTGTGGGTGCTGCTAAATCTGCCCTCCACCGCACTTAGTCTCATTAATGGAAAATTCGGCCCATTGAGTGAGTGGGTAAAATCTGGCAGGTGGAGTGTAACGTGGGAAAATGTGAAGTTATTCACTTTGGCAGGAAAAATAAAAAAGCAAAGTATTACTTAAACGGAGATTGGCTGCAGAATTCCAAGGTGCAGAGGGATCTAGGATTTCTAGTTCATGAGTCACATAAAATTAATATGTAGGTATGGCAAGTAATTAAGAAGGCTAATGGAATTCTATCTTTTGTTACAAAAGGAATTGAATATATAAGGATGTTCTACTCCAGTTATACAGGGCGTTGGTGAGACCACATCTTGAATGGAGTCATACCTAGCACAAAGGAAGATGGTTGTGGCAGTTGGAAGTCAATTATCTCAGTTCCAGGACATCACTGCAGGAGTCCCTCAGGGTAGTATTCTAGGCCCAACTATCTTCATCTGCTTCATTAATGACCTTCTGTAGTGATTGACAGTTTAACCTTTTTTTACTGCCTATTAGGGATCACATGATTGTTCCTGACGAATGAGCCCTAAGCACGGGTAATGCAGGGGCAGAGTTTTTCTAGTCGCAGACCTGGTTCAGGCATGTAGCTTCTAAAGGAGCTCTGTGTAATAAAGTTATCTGTTTCAAGTAGAAACCTGTCCGGTACATCAAGTCATTACACCTTCCTTCCATCATAAGGTTAGAAGTGGGGATGTTCGCTGATGATTGCACAATGTTCAGCACCATTCACGACTCCTCAGATATTAAGCAGTCCATGTCCAAATGCAACAAGACCTGGACAATATCAGGCTTGGGCTGACAGGTGGCAAGTAACATTCGTGCCACACAAATGCCAGGCAATGACCATCTCTAACAAGAGAGAATCTAACTATTGCCCCATGACATTCAATGGCATTACCATCACTGAATCCCCCACTATCGAGGTTCTGGGGTTACCATTGACCAGAAACTAAACTGGACTAGACATATAAATACTGTGGCTACAAGACCAGGTCAGAGGTTAGGAACCCTGTGGCCAGTAACTCACCGCCTGACTCCCCCAAAGTCTCTCCACCATCTACAAAGCGCATTCAGGAGTGTGATGGAATACTCTCCACTTGCCTGGATGAGTGCAGCTCCAACAACACTCAAGAATCTCGAATCCATCCAGGACAAAGTAGCCCACTTGATTGGCACCCCATCCACAAACATCCGCTCCCTCCACCACCGATGTGTAGTGGCAGCAATGTGTACCATTGACAAGATGCACTGCAGAGACTCGCCAAACACCTTCCAAACATACGACTTCTACCACCTCTAAGGACAAAGGCAGCAGATGCTTGGGAACACCGCCACCTGCAAGTTCCCCTCCAAGTCATGCAGCATCCTGACATGGAACTATATCGTCGTTTCTTCACAGGGGTGTAGTGCTGCTGGACTGCACTGAAGCACCGCTCTGGTGCTTCCTCCTCTTGCTTCGGTTGTTTCGGTGGGTTCAGCTGCATTGGCAATGTTGAAAGTGTAATGGCGGAATCGTTGTGATTCCATCTCGGAAACTGACTGTAACTTGTGAGAAAAGGAACAAACCACAGCTTCCCTTTTCCTCCACCTGCTTTCTTTCTTCCCCTTCCACTGCGGCTTTGGAAACCCCGAGCTGATCAGCAAACGGTTGCTCTGCCTCTTTGGGGACTCGGCTTGTGGGGCCACTCAGCCCAGCCAACAACCGTCCACCTCTCTCCAGCAGCAGGACTGGCATGCTGGCCTCATCTGGGGTGTCACCTGGCACCCTCACTGATGTTTGGGGCCTCAAATGGTTAATACATAGGAAAACAACGTAATAGTAGATATAGAAATGATATGGTCAACACATTTTCTTGGAGCTCCAGCACTTCAAATTTGACATGACACCCGTGGCCCAGTTCAGCTTCTCAACTCCAACCAGCCATATAAATACTGTAGCTACCAATTCTGTCATGACAGATGCATCTGTGACTTTTAGATTGGGGAGGAAGAGGTCAAACAGGTTTCTCCCTCTTGTTGGTTCCCTCACCACATGCTGAAGACCCAGTCTAGCAGTTATATCCTTTAGGATTCAGCCAGCTTGGTCAGTAGTGGTTTGACCGAGCCACTCTTGGTGATGGACAGTGGCAAACGAGCACAGTTGAGGAAACTGAGTGCTGGTGGGAGGGGAGTTTGATGAGAGGGGAGTTTGGTGACAGGGGAGTTTAAAGTGTTAATTTTGTTCTTAAATTTTTCTCTGAAATCTAATCTAGTCTGTATTTAGCAGTAACTGGAAAGTACTGTATAAGCAGGCTAAGTACCTTCTTTTCTACAGTTTGGACAGGGTAAGCTTACTCTCAGTTGTAGGAGCTGAGTAGTTAATTAGCTAACTGGTTGAATCTGGTTTCTCTAGCCCCAGTTCAGTTGGCTATGATTACAGGACTCTTGAGTGCAGCCTTGGCAAATGGAGTGCAGCTGAGTAAAGTGAATGCAGACTTGGAGTTTGGTGAGAGGAGGAGCTGGGGGAAGGAGGTGTTTATCTCATTTTTCTATCTTTCTCACCCTGTAGGAATTGGTCCTTGCTCTAATACAGGGAAAGGAGCTAGCTGTTTGTTGAGTATCTGGTGAGTGGTCTATTCTAATCCTAAGGTTTAAAATAGTATACAAATTGATGGTAATGTTAATAAAACATATATAAAAGTACCATTAAATAAGTGATTAATATAATTGAGTAATTATTTAAAACATATTAAGGATGGCAGGACAGGTGGTGTGTCAAGGCTACAGCATATGGGCGTTCCTGGATAACATTGTGATCCAGGGTAAGCACATCTGCAGTATGTGTTTGCAGCTTGAGGAACTTCGGCTCAGAGTCATTGAGCTGGAGGCTGAGCTGCAGACTGTACGACACATCAGAGACGAGGAAAGTTTCCTGGATGCTTTGTACCAGGAGGCAGTCACACCACTTAGGGTAGGATCTTCTGATTTGGTCAGCGGTAAGGGACAGGAGGGTCTGACTGTGAGTGAGGCAGGTAAGGGGATCCAGAGGACAGGAGTGCAGGAGTGTGAGCCTCTGCAATTGTCCAATAGGTTTGAGGTTCTCTCAGTTTGTTTGGATGAGAGCAGGGGCTGCAGGGTGGATGAGCAAACTGACAATGGCACCGGGGTACAGGAAGCCATTCAAGTGGGGTGAGCTAAAAGGTATGTTGTGGTTGTAGGGGACAGTATAGTAAGGGGGATTGGCACTGTTCTTTGCAGCGAAGAGCGAGCATTCAGGCGGCTGTGTTGCCTGCCCAGTGCCAGGGTTCGGGATATCTTTTCACGGCTGGAGAATAACTTGCAGTGGGAGGGGGAGGATTCTGTTGTCATGGTCCATGTAGGTACCGACAACATAGGTAGAACTAGGAAAGAGGTTCTGCATAGAGAGTATGGGGAGCTAGATACTAAATTGAAAAGCAGAACCGCAAATGTTGTAATCTCTGGATTATTAGCAAAGGGTACATAAAATTAGAGAGATGAACATGTGGCTCAAAGACTGGTGTGGGAGAAGTGGGCTCTGGTTTGTGGGGCACTGGCACCAGGGGGAAAGTGGGGGCTATACCATTGAGACAGTCTACACCTGAACCATGCTGGGACCAGTGCTCTTGCAACCCGCATAACAAGGGAAGTAGAGATGGTTTTAAACTAAATAGTGGGAGCAAGGGATCACATGTGGAAAGGTATGGTATATGAAAGAGTAGAGAGAGTAAGAGAGGAGAATAATAATATGGGAAATGAGAGTCGGAGAATGGAGAGGTAGGGCACCCTTTTGGAGAGTTAAGATGCCCATTGAGAGAGGTCAGGTGCCTGTTTTGGAGAGCTAAGGTGCCCATTAAGAGAGGTCAGGTGCCCTTTGGAAGAGGTTGGTTACCCCTTTGGAATTAAGAGTAGACATGAGTATGCGTAAAAAGTGGATAAGTTCTGTCGAACTGTCAAGCTATAGTCATTTAAATCCCCACGCCCTTTAAATTTTTGGGGGAAAAAAATCCAACCTGAATCAGTGCTTGCTATTTCACTGTTTGTTGACATAAGGATTAAGGCTCATTATGCATTATTGTCCATGAGCCCAGACATCCATAAGCCTGTTGAAACAGCTGCATCTGAGGGAAAACATTTCTTGATTGATAGCTTTCTGTCTTAGATCTATTTCTCAATTGCTCAATGTTTGTTAACACAAGAAAAAAAAGGTGTCAAGTGCTTACAGTTTCTGTTATTGCTACTTTAAAGGGATGGCTTATTGACACTTTTATTGGGCTATAGTTGTAAAAGGAGGCTTTTGTAAGAAAGTTATGAATGATTGACTGTTTGTTAAAGCTTTTTCACACATGATATTGTTACAAAAGGGTTCATTGGTTCTGTATAGAGTGTATACTGGGTAACTGGGCATTGAAATGTCATAGGCTGGCATGGAGGGGATGAATTGCCATTGCGGGTGGGTGCAGGCATGGAGTGGCAGGAAGGTATGAATGGCCATTGTTGGTGGGCGGAGGGGCATAATTTAACATGGGGAGAATATTGGGCTGGATGGAGAGGCATAGGTTGACATGGGAGGATGTTAATGGCCATTGGGGGAGGGTGGAAAGACATAGGTTAGCATGGGGGGCATGGATAAGACCTTTTGAATTTACCTTTCAAAAGGTTTCCTCATCCAGACGATGGTTCACAATATCTCAGAGGGGCTGCGAAACATGACACACTGAAAAGCTGGCCCAAGTCCACAAAAATTGCAGAGGGCTAAGATATGTCTAGCCTTATAATGGAGCTGGCCAGTTTGGGAATGCAGGGTGCGGGCTCATGACCTGCATAAGCCCGTACCCTTATCCCATGCTGACGAAAAAAGGAGGTGCTGCGGGGGGGATGGGGCTGGGAATCCAAAAATCAGGTCCCAGCACCATGTTTAAATGTCTGTGGAGTCTCTTCGGCTCGGCAAAAGTCCAGCCCTTTGTACCTGAAGAAAATGTTTGTTTTTATAAGGACTTAAGCACTTGAAGGGATTTAAATGTTATCAACGAGAGGGTTTTTTTTAACACCATATAGGGAAGTCTACAATAGACAATTAGAACTTTATTTTATTTCATTTCAGCATAGATCCTGAGGTCTGCTCATGGTGGATACTGGGTGTGTTGACATGGAGGGTGCAACGGCAAAGGGTGTTGGGTGTAGATTCATGGATTACATGAGTTAGCACTAAGTTGGCAAAGATACTATAAAGGATCATGATGATGAGTGGGGTGGATGGGTTGGCATGGATGGTGTGATAAACATTAGGGATTGGCAGAGGTGCATAGGTTGGCATCGAGGGCATGAGAGGCCATGGGGTGGTTGGGGGGCATGAAGTGGCATGAGTTAGCATGGATGGGGCATGGTGAGTGTGTGAGGGGTGAGGGCTAGAGGGCTGTTTTTTGTTTCATTGTTTTTATTGTAACTGGGATGAAACCCCAAAACAGCAAAGCAAGCCTTTTAAGCAGCATGCCTTAGCATCCGGCAGCCCTTGTGGCTGTCTCCAAATACTTCCTGAGGTCAGTGGGCTCGATTCCTGTTAGCACCCACATCCCCTCGAATGAAAACCTGATGATTTGGGGCACTTTCTCCCAAGTCAGTTTGAGTCTGGAATTTTCCCAACCCTGTGCTTTCAACTCGAGGAGTGAAACTTCATCCCTTAATGTCAAATTAGCAGCCTGACAACACAGAGGTGCTGCAGAATCGAGGGTAATAGTGATACACAGCTGAGGGTTGTTGACCCACATGTGGAAATTTACTGGATGTGTGCATGTGACATTTCCAAAGGAGCAGCATGCAAATAAGGAGGGGGCCAAAGGTGAAACCTTGAGGTATCCTGCGGTGGGAGGAGGAGCTTTTGCTGGAGGTACGCTGGCTTTGTTGGAACAGGTAAGCGTAGAAACTGGTCACCTGTCCAAGGATCACTGATAAAAGACAGTAGAGGAGGAGAGAGTTTTCTAAATTGTTGGCATAGGCTTCTTAGTTCCACCATTGATGGCCACATCTTTAGCCATGACAGCTGCACATTCTGGAATTCAGTCCCGAAACCCTCTGCTTCTCCACCTCCTTCTCCTCCTTTAACAACATTCATGAAACAGCCCTCTTTGGCCAAGCTTTTGGATTCCCTTTCTAGTATCTCTTCTTTGGAATCAATGTTACCTCTATATGATGCACTCAGATATTTTTCTAATTAAAGGCATGATGTAAGTACTATGGGGTTAACTGGATATTCACTGAAGATGGGTGCAGAGTCCGTGATGTACAATTGCAATGCAAGCTGGGCATCAAATTCATGCTTCCTCCTCATTTCCATGATTGCTGCATGTTTCCTGTGCTACCGCCATTTTTTATTGGCTGCACACATCAGGAGAAGCCCTGACGGCTTGAGTGCCTAATGCTACTTAAAGACAGCCTGCACCTCTTAAAGGGAAGCCACATTGTGGCTGCTTGTGGACATTTTCAAAAGTGTGATGTGGAACAGTCAGCATCGGATGGCAATTAGGTAGGGAGCATTCACCAAGATTTGCAAACACTGCACTGAAGGTCTTGTTGGAAGAGTGGAACAAAGGAGAAATGTCCTGTATCCTCAGGGGGGAGCTCCTGAAGGTATGGACTCATGAAACAATGGGAAGAGATAGCAGGATAGATCAATACCAGAAGTATAGCTTCAAGAACATGGATCCAATGCATCTTCAACTGGTAAATCCTGCCAGCTGCAACACCAGCTTCATTCACTGTTCAATTCACGACACCTTAGCATTGATGTACTTACCAATCAGAAATCTACCACACTATTCATATGCTTAACTGTCACACACTAATAGGGCAGGAAGCAGGTTGGGATGCAGTGAGGGGCCATATAGTGGTGGGGGGGGATGTGCGATGTGGAGGGCCCATCACCTTCCCAACTCCCTCTGATTAAGTCTGGAGAGGGGAGGGTTGAGAACTGTCTTCCCACTTTCAGGCCAATTGAAGTCCTTAAGTGGCCATTTAAGGGCCACTTAAGGGCCTATTCCTGCCAGCATTTCAACCAGTGTCAGGTGGGGCCACACCATGAGGATGAACTGCCAGGTAAACCCTGATAGGCATGCCTGCAGCCTGGTTGGGGTTGGTGGTGTGGTGAGCACCGTCCTTCTCAGGTACTCTGTGCTCAATGGAGGATCCTGCCAGCGGCAAGTGAGGGACCCATGGTGTTGGATCCTGTGGACTCTCCTCGCCTGTTTGTTGTGAGTGGTGGTCAAGATGGTACTATTGATAGAGTTGATCAGCAGACTCTTCTTAGTTGGCAAGTTTTAGTTTATTTACAAAAGTACTCAGCAGCAACTAAACATGTGCTTTCACTTCAAACTCTATCTCTACACTATCAAGGACTAACTACTGACTACTAAATACTAACTACAGAGATAGCCAGCGCCGCTCTCCTATTGGGTAGTAAGATCATGTGATCTTCCTTAACAGCATTCTTCTTAAAGTTTTAGTACACATTAGATAAAACCATAAATACCACATCCCTCCCCCTTTACTCGGATATACATTTTATATTTACAAGTACAATTTTCTCAAGACAGCAAGATATTTATGCTGGCAAGCAATTTACTAATTCAGTCTTTCTGGGGGTTTCCTTATGCATGTAGACAGTCTCAGCTCTACAACTTCAGATGCTTTGTCAGGAACCTCATTTTCTGGAGTTGCCTGAACACCAGGAGCTTTTCTCAACAGGAAACGCTGACCTAGTTATGAACACTTGTGGAATAATTTCTTGGTGATTTGTTTCTGTCTTCTTTAGATGGTCCACATGTCTCTGTGTGACTCAGCCTTAAACCTCCACGTGGTAAGATAGAGGTCTAGTCAAAGCACTTATTTCACCTGGTCACCACTTTGGTCCTTCTCCAAAGTTCTTCATGTATACCATCTCCCCCATGGTAAATTTCCTCTCATGACTATGCCAGTCATGTCTAGTTTTCTTACTTTCCTGACTTCTTTCCATCTTCCCCCCTAAATTTGGCATTCTTAAGCTCAATCTTTTCCTGAGATGGTGTTTCCTCAATAACTCCGTAGGTGTGACACCTGTTGCTGTGTGATGGGACGTCCTATAATGGAAAAGAAAGTGTGCTAGCTTGGTTGCTAAGGAATCTCCAGTTAGCTTCTTCATGCCAGCCTTGAATATTTGAACCGCCCTCTTGGCCAGTCCATTTGAGGAAGGGTGGTATGGTGCAGTTTTTACATGAGTGATGCCATTGAGGTTGATAAACCGCTGAAACTCAGCACTTGTAAATGCTGTGCTGATATCAGGAATGACTACTTCTGGTAATCCGTTAATGGCAAAACTTAAACATAGCTTCTGAATTGCAGCAGAAGATGTTGGTGACTTCACCTCATATATGTCCATCCATTTTGAGTGGGCATCAACAATGAGCAGAAACATTGTTCCCATGAAATGACCCACATAGTCAATGTGTAACTACATCAATGGTCTTCCTGGCCACTCCCAAGGGTGTAACGGAGCTGTTGAAGATAACTTTTTCAGTTGCTGACATTGCACACAATTCCTCACTAAGCTCTCTGTTTCACCATCCATCCCAGGCCACCATTGATAGCTGCGAGCTATGGTCTTCATTTGGGATATTCCTGGATGTGCATCATGTAGTTCAATTAAAAGTGGCTCCCATCCCTTTGGAGGTACTATTACTCATGCTCACCACAATCAGATGCCATCCTGGCTACTTATTTCATGTCCCCTGTAAAGTACAGTTTCATTTTGTCAGATACGGGCTCTTGTGACCAACCATGCAGCACTTGTTCTCATACTTGAGATAAGACTGGGTCTTGATTTGTCCAGTCTCTGACCTGTCGAGCGCATACTGGCAAGGAATCTAAGAAATTTAACAATAAAACAAACTCTTGTAGAACTGGGGCGTCCTCATCATTTTCTTGTAAGGGCAAATGACTTTGTGCATTGGCATTTGCAATTTGACTAGCAGCCCTATGTACGAAAGCATACTCGTGTGCTGCAAGGATTAAAGCTTTATTTGCATTTCTGTGCTTTTGTTCTGTGTGCCTCCTTCTTTCTAGCACGACTTCAACCTCGCACTTCTTTTCAGCTTCAATATTGACCAGACTACCCTCAGATGTAAGCTCGACTTGAGTGAGCTCAGTGGCTGAGTCTCCCAAAATTTCATCATATGCCTGCTTTTTAGAAAATTCTGTGACTTTTGCCTCCAAAGCCTCTTTGGTTGATTCTTCAGCTCTTCCATCTCTTTTTTGTACTTGCTTGTTGCCGCCTGGAAAATTGAGCATTGTTGTGTCTCCTCTGCCAACTCATTCTTCAATTTATTCAGAGAAGTGCTGAATTCTTTCTGTTTCTCTTCATACTTTTCCAGAGGTATAAACTTAGACCTGAGGGAACCTTGTAGTGTGTGAAGGTCTTTCAGCAGGTTTTCTTTTTCCTTTTGCAAGTTGCTCAACTTGTCTCGAACTCTGTCCTTAAGCATGGTCTCTTCAAGTTCCTTCCACTGTTCTTCCATGTTTTGGCTTAAGTTTTAAAAAATAGAATGTTTTTATTATCATAGAAATGGACACATAATGAGACAGTGCAAGGAAAGAATTAAGCAGACTTTTAAACAAAAGAAAAAACTCAGTGAGATCTACAATGTAGAAGAGTCTGAAGCAACAAATTCAGATATTTACTTAATTAATTTGAAGGTTGGAAAGACAGAACCAATAAATGTAACAGTGAAAGTGAATGGTGGGCCTCTTAGAATGGAAGTGGACACAGGAGCTTCCCCTAAAGTAATTGGGGGACATACCCTCAGATATCTGAAAAATAGTGAACATCAATTAAATTTGGTGCCTGCATTTCTTCAGGTTGTTGAGTCTTTACACATTCCTTTTTCAAAGCAGAAACGCTTGCTGCCTTTTGGAATTTCAGTGGTCAATCAAGGTTGATTTCCCCTAGCCAATTTCGCCCTAGGAGGCTTGGTCCTCTGCCTCTTAATACCAACACTGGTAGCTTTGCCAATTGACTTCCATAATGGACAGTTACTCTACTTACGCCTTTGACTTGGATGTCTTTACCTGTGTATGTTTTTAATTGGGCAGTTGTTTCTTCCAAATTTCATGACCCATGAATCCATGACCAGGACCTCCAATCAAGCCCCGAGGGAAGCTCAGGAGAGGAATCCACTGAAACCCTCCCTAAAGACCCATCACAGTGCTCACCCACAACCTCCACCAGTGCAGAGACACATACCTCGGTGGGACCTAGCTTTAGACTAGCCTCAGGATCACAATATAGTGAGCACATCGCACTGTCTGGTTCCACAGCAGGTGGAGGCTGGGACTTCCCAGGTCCCCGACAATCGGAAGACTGCTGGAGGCCAGAAATTTGCTGAGTCTGAGTCGGTTGACGAGCCCCTGGACTCAGTCATGTCACAGTTACTGGAGCTGCAAGCCCGGGAAGTTCAGGAAGGGATGTCCGCTGCGCTCCCCAGATTGCAAGGCACAATGGAGAAGTCTGTCTGCATTCAGGCTGAGGTGATAGCACTGGCATGCCAACGCACCAAGGTCAACATTAGGAGGATGGCGGCTGCCATGGAGACCTTGGTCTAGGACATCGCACCTGCACTGCTGTGCAGGCTCAACTCCATCACTGATACCATAGTTGGCCTTCAACAGTGTGTGTGCGAGAGGGGGGTGGGGCAGCCCGATCTCACTCCAGCTACCCCTTCTCCTCAAGGAGTAAGCCTGGGGCCCTTGGGCACCCATAGGGAGGAGGATCAGCAGGTGTACTCCCTGGGGCCATCCACCCAGGTGAATCCGGGAGTGTCTGGCTCATCCGAATCCCCTCTTCCTGTGACCTCAGCAGCCCCAGCTCCACAAGCCGAGGAGGGTGCCACTGTCACACAGCAGGACCTGAAAGCAGGCCAGGGCCCTCCAGGCCTCAGACCTCCAGAGGATGCCCACCAAGGTAATCACAGATAGGGCGTAGCAGTCAGCAGGTTGCCTCCACTTCCACTGTGGATGTCCAGGCAACACCAAGATGTAGTGGAAGGGTTAGGAAGGTTACAATATAGTTGCACAGCCTGAGCATGGGCGTTAATCACTTGTACATAATGTTCACTACTGTAGCTCCGAAAAATGTCTCCTTGTCTATGGCTCTGTTTTAAAGTGGAGTGCTCTGTACCTTTAAGAGAATGTAGTTAGTTGACCATGTGACTATATTGACCAACCGCCACACAGCGTAGGCTTCTTGGGTAACTATAAGTCTAGAACTGGAGGTGATTGAAGAAGCACACATGGTGTTGGTGCTCTGTTCTTAGTTCTAATAAACTACTAGTGTTTGTTCAGTTGATCGGTCTCTCTGTCTATATTGTTTCAAGCACCAACTAATGTGGTAACATCAAGGGCGCAGCTAGCGTTTGCTGGACAAAACGAACCTGATAACCAAAAACATAAAAGACGCCTTGTTCTGATGAGCAGTGTTTGTGTCACTCAGATGTGAAACCTTTCTGCACAAAATAAAGGCAGGTGTCTCAGTCCAGGGCCTCTTCCCTGTGCTTTGTCCAGTTTTCAGACCAAAGTGATGGTCCAACCTCACACTCCCTGGACACATTACTGATGCCTGCACCTCGATGGTGCTTGTCATTGCTGCCAAAATGTTGTGGGCAGGCGTCACAGAGTTCCATCATTCTCTCTGTGTGCTCTCAGCACCTTTAAGATGGGGCTGGCCCCCATCTCTTCAGCATCTGTGACCAGTGACTCTGAAGGGGTCAGGTGCAGAAGGCAAAGGATTAGATGTTTTTAAAGTTTCACGGCTGTGTCTCTGTGATATGACCCTGATCACAGGCCTCAGTGAGCTGCCCTCGGCCAGGCAGGAGTCAGACATTCTCAGAGACTATGTGAAGATCTATGGAGTGTCCTCACTGCATGTCATCATTATCCTCCTGCATTGAATGACTATTAGGCCCTCCACTGCATCTCCATGACAGGATCGTTCTCACAGAGGATATGTGCACTGTCATAAGCCAGACTGGATCAAACATTCACAGATGCAATGTGAGGATCTATGGTGTCTCCTCACTACATGTCATCACCATCCTCCACAAATCTAGCAGCTATGAGGGCCTCCCAAACGCCTGCCTCATCTGATGCCATCATCAACACCTTCGAGGACCTCCTCACCCTCATCCCTGTCAGCATCCTCCTCACTGGAGGAGACATCCAGCTGCTCCATCTCCTCCTCAGCCAGCTCCTCTCCCCGTTGCAGCACCAGGTTGTAAAGGGCACAGCAGGCGATGATGATGCGTGACACCCTCTGTGGACTATATTGCAGGGCTCCACCAGACCGGTCCAGGCACCAGAACCTCAATTTCAGCATCCCGGAGGTCTGCTCCACCAAGTTGCGAGTTGCAGCATGAGCCTTGTTATACCTTCGCTCTGCTGCTGTCTGAGGCCGCCGCACAGGTCATCAGCCACGTCATCTGCAGGTAGCCCTTGTCCCCAATGAGCCATCCCTGCAGCTTCTGTGGACCCTGGAAGACGTCAGAGATCTGAGACCCATTGAGAATGTAGGAATCGTGGACACTCCCTGGAAACCGGGCGCAGACCTGCAGGATACGTTTGTGCTGGTCGCACACCAGCTGCACATTCAGCGAATGGAAGCCCTTGCGGTTGATATAGTTGATCCCTTGGTTGCAACGGAGATCTGAGCACAATGTGAGTGCAGTCGATAGCACCTTGCATCAGTGGGAAACCCGAGATCTGGGTAAATCCCAGTGTTCTTACTTCCTGGCTTTCATGGTCCCGGGCGAATTGCGCAAAGCCTTTGCGAAGGTACACCATGGATGCATTTGTGGGTGGAGGCTTGTGATATCCCGCAGAGGTCACCTGGGGAGCCCTGAAAGAAGCACTGGTGTAGAAATTAAGCGCCGCTGTCACTTTCACGGCCACTGGCAGTGGATGTCCTCCATGTCCATGTGGTACCAAATCCTGCAGCAGCTGGCAGATGTGACCGACCTGTTCCCTAGACATGCGCAGTCTTCGGCAACACTGGTTCTCAGTCATCTGCAGGAATGAAAGGCGGCGTCTATAGACCCTGGGTCTAGCTAAGCGCCAACCAGCGACAGCTTGCTGTGACTCTTCAACAGCGTGTCAGGGAGCCCCAGACGCCCTTCTTCCTGAGGGTCCTGCTCCTCCCTCTGCACAGCCAGGTGCTTCTGTTGTTCTCTTCTCCATCATCTCCACTCTCTGTACACCACAAGGCATACAGTGAGTTCACCAGGTTCCATTCTCCTGATGTACTCCTCCTGCAGGATGAAAGAGAGAGATGCGTGGGTTAGCTTGGGTATACTAAGAACTTCTCTTGGTTAAATCTGAAGGTCGCATATCACATCTTGGAGACCACTGGCCACAACTTGGATGGCCAGAATTTAGTGTGCTGCATGGCTGCCCGAAACCCCACCCACCTCCGCCCCACTCCACTTGACCGATTGGAGGCAGCTTTGCCCACTGGACTGCATGCTGTGCTCTCAGCTCAGACACAGGCATTCTCCTAATCCGCACTGCAAGGCTGCGCTGTTAGCTTGAACCATGGGGGAGACTGGTTGGGATGATGACAAACTGGGATGATGACATTGCAAGGATCTGTGAGCACCTCTACCAGTGACTGCTCCATGGCCAGCTTTAGCAAGGAGATTGTACAATGTGCGCAGATATTCAACTGCTCTACAGTCCACTAAAATGCTCATTAGTTTGCAGTTTGTGCCCAAGGGGTTAAAAAGCTTTGGAGAACTTGGTGGCACTTTCATGCCTCTGCATTGCTTGAGTGGGCAGATAAACTAGAGGCCCAACTCTACACATGTCAATGTGGCTGCATCTGAACTGTCTCAGCTGCAGAGGAATGATCACTTTATACAAGGTTTCCCGAATGCATGGCCGGTTCCCTCCCCCCAACCCCGCATGTGCTTGTGCACTAACTTCAACTGCAGAGCAGCCCATGCCCTCTCCTCCAACGCTCCGCAACTGCAAGGCAGACCTGCCCCCAACTGCCCCCACCTCCAAGGCACCTCTACCACAGGGCAGCCCTTGCCCCTGTTAGGGAAGGAAACAGTTAAAGAAGTTCAATTGCTAATTATTAGGTTGTTTAACTAAGTGTCCATTTGGTCGTATAAAAGGGCTAACAGCTGAGTCTGTGGCTGTCTATGGAGAGTTTTGTGACAACCAATAAAACTCTGTCTGAAGGAGCCTGTCTTGCTTTCGGTCTTCATTTCTAAACAACTATTGGAATTTAACAGCTCCCACGCCTCCAACACATCTCAAACTTGAAGTCCAATGGCAACCCTCACAAGCGCTGTGCAACCTTACTGTGCACTCATTTCCGAGTTCCCCTCAAAGTGCAGCTCGCCAAGTGCGCACCTTTTATGTGCAGTTGTCAAACACGTCAGCGTGCAATCACAGGGAGGACAATCCAGTTTGGGGCAGGGGGATGATTCCAGCAGGCTGGTCTAATAATGATATGCAGATGTATTACAATGAGGTTCCTGACGTCCGATTGTGGGATGGGCGATGGGCAGAGCGAATGATCTCAAGCTGGTTTCGTGATGTCGTGAAACTGACTTTTGGCTTCTCGCCATATTGCCCGCTCACGCTGCCGAACACAACCAATGCCAGCGGGCATGGAAAATTCCACCCATGGAGTCATTATGACACAGAAGGAGGCCATTCAGCCCATTGAGTCTATGCCAATTGTGTGTTGGGCATTCCGATCAGTTTCATTTCCCTGCTCTATCCCCATAGCCTGGCAACTTTATTTCCCTCAAGTGCCCATCCAATTTCCTTTTAAAATCATTGATCATCTCTGCTTCTACCGCCTTCAAAGGAAGCAAGTTCATTACCATTTGATGTGTAGGGAAGTTCTTCCTCACGTCCCCACTTAGCACTTTAGTATGCCTCACATTCACACTTCACAGACTTCATGATTGGCAGTGATTGAACCATGACATATTGCAGGGGACACACTGACACATTTCCCCTATTTTTTTCAGGAGAAAGTGCTGCACAACAGGAGGCAGCAGGAAGAATTGGATGGGGCCAGGCTAGTTTGCATGTTTTAAACCCCATGGAGGAGACAATGTTGGCTATCATGAGAAATGGCATTGTTGAGACATGCCCAGTGAAGCATAACGTAACACTCCTTCTCTCATCGCACTTTTATCTCTTCCTCTCAATCTATTTCAAATGATGCAAATGGTGTAAGCATGCATTTCTTACTTGCCCCTAACCACAACTCAACCCTCTTCCCTTTTTTTCATATCAGCTACTCAAGAACTGAAGCCTTTCCAAGCAGTGGAGGAAGAGGAGGAAAAAAGGCAAAAGGATGAAGAGGCAATATCTCTAATCTCACAGTTGCTGCCACCAGCCCGGATATTGATGCAGCATGTATTTTAGAGGATAGGATAGAGTAGGGATATGCATGCTATGAAATACTAGACCCAAATGCACAGGAGCCAGGGCAGGAGAAAGGATAGAACAGGTTATGCTCTCCAGAGGGTTAGATTGCACACATCAGTTCTGCTTGGAGGAATCAAATGAGGACTTTGATGGGCCAGGGTGCAGAAAAGAACTAGGAGATGATCAAACCTAAATGCTTGGTGCACTGGAAACCCTGCCATCATCGAGGCATGGCCAGCGAAGTGATTGATGATGAGGGTACCACCATAAACTAGCCCTCCTTCTCTTGTCCAGTATGGATGTCAAAGAGCAAGGAGCACTAACTCAACATGGGGCTTCGTGCAGAGTTTGGAGCCTGTCTTTTCCAACATGGATATGTGATCACGTCCATCAAAACACCTGAGGAAACAACCATGATGCAGCTCCTGCTGGTCAATGTCACAGCAAAAGCAGCTACCCCCCAAGTTTGCATGCTGCAGTGGACACTCCACCTGCTTGTATCTGGCAACAGCGAATGAGATGAGGCTGTCTCTATGTCTAGAGAGACTCAGTGACCTGTCTTATGCAGCAGAGCACTGCAAACTGTGAGCTGTTGCTAAAATCTCCAGCAGCAGCCTGGAAGGAACCAAGAAAAGCTAAGAGTCACATTTGTCATAGTCTCCAACAGTCTGCTATCACTATGTATAATAAGGGTCTTGATGCTTCCTATGTTAAGCAAGATATTGAGACTGACAAGGGTTCCGGTCGAACACAATTACATGAAGTTTATTACTAGTAACAACTATATACAGCTATGCACAGGCTTTGATCTATTCTGGGTCCTAACAGGTACATAGGCTGATTAGTTGACTATTGCCTGACTCACAAGGCATACATAAAGTCTTACAGATACAGAGTCACAGACAGTAGTAAACATCTGCAGTGGAGATCACAGGCAGTAGTGAACATCTAACATGGAGAGTGCACCTTTTATCCTCCAGCCTTACACGCAGTGATGTCATATGCAGACTCTTAAAGGTACATGTCATTGTCCGCACTGGCATGCATACAATATCACAACAGTAACCTTGACAGCCATTAGCAATGTGGTTCCTGCTCTGCTCTGAGATTAGAGTTGAGACTGCAGCAGTTGGCAGATTTCAGTCAATATCTCTTTTGTGAAGTAAGGTCGTCTCAAGCGTTGGTTATCGTGGAAGTTTAGGTAACGAAATTGCTCCCTAAGCATGCTCTGCAGGTATGGCCACCCACTGAGAGCTCTTCTCTCCCATGCTGCTCCTTCTTTTACCAGCTTGTCTTGCTCTATGTGGTCTCACCCAGTCATGCTTGATTCCAAGAGGAAGGCATACCAGGCCATCCATGTCTGCAAGCCACTGGTGTCAGCACAAGCCTTTAAGTCACCAAAGAAGCACCAACCAGAGGAAGGTATTGACTTGTGAGGAAAGTTTGAGCAGTTTGGGTCAATACTCATTGGAAATTAAAAGGATGAGGTGATTATTGAAACCTGTAAGATTTTGTGGGTAGATGCTGAGAGGATGTTTCCCCTCAAGGAGGAATCTAGGATTAGGAGGCGCATTTACGTAGCAGGTGGCACTGGAAAATTTGGCAAGAGGCCAAAAATTAGAAGCCCCCTGGTGGGAAAACAGTTTGGAATTGTCACCTCACCAGTTTCACATAGCGGGCTGATGATAGAACGAGTTTCCCGCTGATCCATGACAGTTGATAAAGATAGTCAGGCTGCTAGATTTAATGGTTTTGCAGCTTCCTCAGGCTTCCCTAGAGCGCAGGGTGTGATTGACTGGCTTTGAGGCCTGATGTTTATCAACCAGAAAGGGTTCCACTCCATAATTGTTCAACTGGTGTGCGATCATCAGAAGCACATAATGCACGTTTGTGCCATGTACCCTGGGAGTTGTCATTACTTGTACATCCTGAATCACTTCGAGGTGCCTCACATATTCAAGGGGCCTCAGTGAGTACAGGGCTGGCTGCTTGGCGGTAAGGGGTACCCACTCAAATGAAGGCTCATGACCCATGTGTCATCCTCAGAGTGCCTCGGGGGAGAGGTACAATGAGGCACCTAACTCTACACGATTCATCATCGAACAGACCATTGGCATCCTGAAGATGCGCTTCTGATGTTTAGACCGCTCAGGTGGGGCTCTGCAGTATGCTCCAGAGAGGGCTGTCGGAGAGTGTGGTTTGTTGTGTCCTTCACAACCTGGTGCTTCAAAATGTGGATTTCTTGCCAGAGTGAGACATGGAGGAGGCTGAGAGCTCCTCGACAATGAAGTGCTGGAGGGACAGGAACCTGAAGAGGGTGAGCTTCCATGTGATGATGTCATGGAAGAAGCACAATGTAGAACTTTGGAAGATATGCATGTGACACATTGATAGCCACAAGATTTCCAGGAGAAGTAAGGTGCGGGACACGGTCATATTCCTTCTGCTCTGCCATTGCTCTGAAAGGGATTTAAAGCCAGTTACATCGACAGCAAGTTCTGCATTAGCACTTGCACCTTCAACCCTCATGATTCACCCCAGGCCATGCTCTCTGGAAAGGTCAGCAGTGAACCCTGTATCTGTGCACTCTGGGAAGTGAAAGTCGACACAACAGCGCAAACGTTATGTCAAAGAACTTGATGCAGTCGTGGCCGGCATTTGAGAAACTACAGCTGACAGTGATATGAGCGCATAGTTGGAGATATCACCATCTCGCCAGATCTTGTGCTTTGGCAGTACCACTTAGGAGACACAACTGCAGCAATCCCTTCCGGCTGCTGAGCAGCCCTCACACAATGTTGTCTCACAAACAATAAGGGTTACAACTTCATTCAGCATCCACTTCCAATAAAGGTTTTGACGCATCTCCCGACATCACACAGGAATCTGGGAACTATCTTGACTGAGGTCAACATCACAAGAAGATGAGGATCACAAGGGGAGACAATCACTGAGTGGGAGGCTGGCTCACTCTCACTGTAAGACGGTACATATATGAATATGCAGGATGCCTTCAAAAGACAAAACCATTTTCAGTGACATCGAATGCAGTGACAAAAGTGCACTATTTTTACAGTGATTGAGTACCCATGCCCCAGAAGTCATGTTAACATTTCTTAATTTTTCTTACCCTGCCTTTGCACAGCCCCAACGTCTACAGCAGAGGTGGAGGCAGCTTGCTGACTGCTACATCCTGATATCTGTGATGACCTTGGTGAATGTCCCCTGGCGGCCCGAGGTCTTGAGGGCTCCGGCCTGATAAGGGTCTCCTGTTCAGGGGCAGATGCACTCTTCTTGGCCTGAGCAGCTGGAGTAGATGGGGCCACAGGCAGAGGGGATTCTGAGTGGCTGAACACCTTTGGAGTGCCCTGTGTGGAGGCCTGCGGGGTGTCCACTGATACTCCTCCCTGTGGGCGCCCAAAGTCCCCTCCCTGACTACATGAGGAGAAGGGGCACCTGGAGGTAAGTCAAGGTGCTCCGTCACCCTGTGCCTAGCTGCTGATGGATCCCACCAATGCCTATAGCCATGGAGTGCAGTGTCGAGTGCAAAACCAGCAAGACCTGCTGGACCTAGGTCTCCAAGGTGGTTGCCAGCCTTCCCATGGAGACCTCAAGGCGCTCGCATGTCGGAGCCATGACATCAGATAAAGCACGGATGGATTTCTCCATCCTCTTGCAACTCTGGCAGATTGTTTGCCACCTGTCATTTCACCTCCAGCATTGTGTCATTGGCCGCTTACAGAGGCTCATCATCTGACTTGGACTCAGCAGGTGCCTGATCTCCAGCAGTCCTTTGAGTGCTAGAGACCTGGGCTGCCACTGCCTTTGACTGCTGTGGAGACGTGTCAGTGAGGTGTTCTCCTGGAAATGACCTCAAGCCTAATCTAGATCTATGAGCCACCGAGGTGTGTGTCTCTGCGCTGGTGGAGGGTGCAGGTTAATGCAGTGACGGATCTTCTGATTAATCAGCTTCATCCCCTGAGGTGGGCTGGTGGCTGGGGCTTATGTTGCCACTCCTTCTCTATCTGGATCCACTGGTGCCTGTAAGTAAGAGAAGATAGATTTAGTTGAGTGGAAGGAAGAATATAAGGTTGCATGTCACTCATTGTGAATGTCAGGAGGTGATCATCTCCAGGAGGTCTCATCCGTACTAGGTTGCTAGAAGAAGCCAAACTCACCTTCCCCACAGGAGTGATTCCTGTCGTCCCCAGCCTGGCAGCATCCTTCTCAAGGAAGATGAGTGTGAGAGGAGGACCCCGGGACAGGCAGTCAGCTGCACCCAGAGGAGAGTGTGAGAGGAGGACCCTGGGACAGGCAGTCAGCAGCACCTAAAGGAGAGTGTGAGAGGAGGACCCCGGGACAGGTAGTCAGCAGCACCTACAGGAGAGTGCGAGAGGCAGACCCTGGGCAGGCAATCAGCAGCACCTAGAGGAGAGTGCGTGAGGTGGACCCCGAGCCAAGCAGTCAGCAACACCTAGAGGAGAGCGCGAGAGGAGGACCTTGGGACCGGGAGTCAGTAACACCTAGAGGAGAGTGCGAGCGGAGGACCCTGGTCAGGCAGTCAGCAGCACCTAGAGGAGAGTGTGAGAGGAGGACCCTGGGACAGGCAGTCACTGCAGCACCTAGAGGAGAGTGCAAGAAGAGGACCCTGGGACAGGCAGTCAGCAGCACCAAGAGGAGAGTGCAAGAGGAGGACCCTGGGACTGGCAGTCAGCAACACCTAGAGGAGAGAGCAAGAGGAGGACCATGGGACAGGCAGTCAGCAGCAACTAGAGGATCTAGTCTATCTAGAGGATCAAACATATAATCTACACTCAAGTAGGAGTAAGGGCAAAATAAAAGCAAGGGTCCATATTATATTAAGTTAAGATGTATCTGGGGAACTCAGTCCCGTGATTTGTATATCCTGGGCTATGTGGGAAATCCTAGACTCTCCTGGCAATATGGATGACCATGTATGCAGGAGGTGCCTCGAGCTCTGGGATTTGGAGCTTAAGCAGCAGCTGGGGACACAAAGGAGCATTCACGAGGCTGAGAGGCTTGTGGATAACACATTTCAGGACATGGTCACCCCACAACTTAAGGAAGCAAAGAGGGAATGGGTGACCACCAGGCAGAAGAAGGGGACCAGGCAGGTAGTTAGGGAATCCCCCAAGTGCATATTGCTCGCAAACCATTTTTCAGCCTTGGTAAACAGTGAGAGTGACTGTTCCTCTGTGGAGGCCAACCTGAGCAAAGGCCATGGCACTGTGGGTGGTCCAACTGCTCAGGGGGTGGAGGAAGAAGTGTGGAAGGGTAATAGTGGTAGGGGATTCGTTAGTGAGGGGAGCAAACATGCAGTTCTGCGGCCTTAGATGTGACACCAGAGTGGTATGTTGCCCCGACTTGAATGGTGCTCTGTATACGGTGCTGTGGTCAGTTCACTCATCCTCCCTGCAGTCTGTGCCCTCACCCACACCAGGAGCAAGAACCTCGTACCTATTGGACAAGGGCACTGGCTGAGGCCCTGACCATGGTCCAAATTTGATGTAATTAATCTAAGGGATGTGACTGCCTCCTGAAACAGTGTCCAGGTAACTCTCCCTCTCCCTGATGTGTCGCAGTGTCTGCAGCTCGGACTCCAGCTCATCAACTCTGAGCCGAAGTTCCTTGAGCAGCCAACACTTGCTGCAGGTGTGGTCACTGTGGATCGCACCAGCATCCACCAGATTCCACATGCTACAGCTGCAACACATCGCCTGCCCAGCCATCTCTATTCTATGTAATTAATTAATTTGGATGTTAAATATTTTGAAAGTGAATTTCTTAACTGTACCCTTCAGCTGTAATAATATCTCCTGATTTAAACCACTTGGCCAATCAAAGGAGACACTGAAGAGATATCCACCAATCACCTACCTGTTTTTCTTTGACGTTACACTTCAGCTCTGACAGGTAGCAATAGTTTAAAGGGGCTTTCTGCACTGACTTTTATCTCCCGCCATCACTGCCCTTGTCACGCAGCTCCACTCTCCGTGTGCTGGGCCTCCCTCCCTGCCGCTGGATTTTATCTCCCGCTGCCGCTGCCCTTCTCACGCAGGCCCGCTCTCCAAGTACTGAACTCCGAGTTCTCCTCACTGTGTTACATTGAACTCTCAGCTTTCCTCGCTGTTTTAAACTGAACTCCTGGCTCGCTCCTCGCTGCTTTAAACTGAACATCCAGCTCTCCCCTCGTTGTTTGAAACAGACCTCCCGGCTCTCTTCGCTGTTTTAAACTAAACTCGCAGCTCTCTCTTCGCTGCTTTGTACTGATCTCACAGCTCTCCTAACTATTTTAAGCTGAACTCCCGATTCTCTCCTCATTGATTTAAACTGAACTCCCGGCTCTCCATGCTGTTTTAAAGTGAATCCCTGGCTCTCCTTGCTGTCTTAAACTGATCAAGTGGATCACTCTTTGCTGTTTCAAACTGATCTCCCAGTTCTCCTCGCAGTTGTAAATGGAATTGCCAGCTCTCCTTGTGGCTTTAAACTGATCTCCTGGCTCTCCTCACTGTTTTAAACTGATCTTCTGGATCTCTCTACTAGCTGTTTCAAACTGTACTCCTGGCTCTGCTCACAGTTGTAAATTGAACTCCTGGGTCTGCTCACTGTTTTAAATTCATCTCCCAGCTCCCTCCTCGCTGTTTGAATCGGATCCCATGGCTCTCTACTCACAGTTTTAAGCTGATCTCCCGGCTCTCACCTCGCTGCTTTAAACTGCATTCCCGGCCCTTCTTGCTATTTTATAATCACTCCTGGATCTCTCCTCACTGTTTTAAACTGAACTCACAGCACTCTTTGCTCTATTAAACCCATTCATGGCTCTCTCCTCACTGTTTTATACTGTTCTCCCGGCTCCCTCCTTGCTGTTTTAAACTGAACTCCCGGCTCCCTCCTCACTGTTTTAAACTGAATTCCTGACTCTCTCCTCACTGTTTTATACTGTTCTCCCGGCTCCCTCCTCACTGTTTTAAACTGAATTCCTGACTCTCTCCTCGCTGTTTTAAACTGAACTCCCGGCTCTCTCCTCACTGTTTTATACTGTTCTCCCGGCTCCCTACTCACTGTTTTAAACTGAATTCCTGACTCTCTCCTCGCTGTTTTAAACTGAATTCCCGACTCTCTCCTCGCTGTTTTAAACTGAATTCCCGACTCTCTCCTCGCTGTTTTAAACTGAATTCCCGGCTCTCTCCTCGCTGTTTTAAACTGAATTCCCGGCTCTCTCCTCGCTGTTTTAAACTGAATTCCCGACTCTCTCCTCACTGTTTTATACTGTTCTCCCGGCTCCCTCCTCGCTGTTTTAAACTGAATTCCTGACTCTCTCCTCGCTGTTTTAAACTGAATTCCCGACTCTCCCCTCGCTGTTTTAAACTGAATTCCCGACTCTCTCCTCACTGTTTTATACTGTTCTCCCGGCTCCCTCCTCGCTGTTTTAAACTGAATTCCTGACTCTCTCCTCGCTGTTTTAAACTGAATTCCCGACTCTCTCCTCGCTGTTTTAAACTGAATTCCTGACTCTCTCCTCGCTGTTTTGTACTGTTCTCCCGGCTCCCTCCTCACTGTTTTGTACTGTTCTCCCGGCTCCCTCCTCACTGTTTTAAACTTAAGTTCCGGCTCTCTCCTTGTCATTTTAAGCTGAACACCCAGTTCTTTCCTTGCTGTTTTAATCTTAAGACCCGACTCTCTTCTCTTTGTTTTAAAGTGAACTGCCGGCTCTCCTCGATGCTTTAAACTGATCTCCCAGATCTCTCCTCGCAGGTGTAAATTGAACTCTCGGCTCTCCTCGCTATTTTAAACTGAACTCCCGGGTCTCCTCGTGATTTTAAACTGAACTGCTCGCTCTTTCCTCGCTATTTTAAACTGATCTCCCAGCTCTCTCCTCGCCGTTTTAAGCTGAACTCCCTGCTCTCTCCTTACTGTTTTAAACTGATCTCCTGGCTCTCTCCTTGCTGTTTTAAACTGAATTCCCAGGTCTCCTTGCTGATTTAAATTGGCCTCCCGATTCTCCCCTCGCTGTTTTAAACTGAACTCCCGGCTCTGCCCTCACTGTTTGAACCTGATCTCCCTGCTCTCCTCACTGTTTTAAACTGAACTCCCATCACTCTCCTCTCCGTGTTAAGCTGATCTCCCAGCTCTCTCCACGCTGTTTTAAAGTGATCTCTCAGCTCCCTGCTCACTGTTTTAAAGTGATCTCCCAGCTCCCCCACGCTGTTTTAAACTGAACCCCCGGCTCCCTGCTTATTCTTTTAAACTAAACTCCAGGCTATCCTCACTGATTTAAACTGAACTCCGGTTTCTCTCCTCGCCATTTTAAATGAACTCACGGCTGAAGGCATGGAACGTGGGGAGAGGGACTGCAAGGTTCTTGAGCAAATTGATACAGGGAGTGACAAAGTATTGGAGTTGTTGGCAGGCTTAAAAGTGGAAATCTCCAGGTCCAGGTGATTTGTGTCCCAGACTGCTGAGGGAGGCAAGGGAGGAGATCGCAGGGGCTGTGACCCAAATCTTTAATTCCGCTCTGGCCACGGGGAAGGTGCCAGAGGACTGGAGAACAGCTAATGTTGTTCCACTATTTAAGAAGGGTTGTAGAAATAAGCCAGGGAACTACAGACCACTGAGTCTCACGTCAATGATAGGGAAACTATTGGAGAAAGTTCTGAAGGAGAGTATCTATCTCCACTTGGAGAGGCAAGGTTTGATCAGGAATAGTCAGCATGGCTTTGTCAGAGGGAGGTCATGCCTAACAAATTTGATTGAATTTTTTGAGGAGGTGACCAGGTGTGTAGATGAGGGTGGTGTAGTTGATGTAGTTTATATGGATTTCAGCAAAGCCTTTGACAGGGTCCCACATGGGAGACTTATAAAGAAGGCACGTGGGATACAGGGTAATTTGATAAGGTGGATTCAAAATTGGCTTAGTTGTAGGAGGCAGACGGTGATGACAGAAGGATGCTTTAGTGACTGGAAGCCAGTGTCCAGTGGCATACCACAGGGATCTGTGCTCAGTCCCCTATTATTTGTCATTTATATAAATGACATAGATAATTATGTGGGGGTTAGAATTAGTAAGTTTGCGGATGACACAAAGATTGGCCGGGTGGTTAACAGTGAGGTTGAGTGCCTTGGGCTACAGGAAGATATAGATGGGATGGTCAGATGGGCAGATAAGTGGCAGATGGAATTTAACCCTGGAAAGTGTGAGGTGATACACTTTGGAAGGAGTAATTTGACAAGGAAGTATTCAATGAATGGCATGACACTACGAAATTCTGAGGAACAAAGGGACCTTGGCGTGTGTGTCCATAGATCTCTGAAAGCAGATGGGCATGTTAGTGGGATGGTGAAAAAGGCATATGGGACACTTGACTTTATCAGTCGAGACATAGATTACAAAAGTAGGGAGATCATGTTGGATTTGTATAGAACGTTGGTGAGGCCACAGCTGGAGTACTGTGTGCAGTTCTGGTTGCCAAATTATAGGAAGGATGTGATTGCACTGGAGGGGGTGCAGAGGAGATTCACCAGGATGTTGCCTGGGATGAAACATTTAAGTTATGACAAGAGGTTGGATAGACTTGGGTTGTTTTCGTTGGAGCAGAGAAGACAGAGGGGCGACCTGATCGAGGTGTATAAGATTACAAGGGGCATGGACAGGGTGAATAGGGAGCAGCTGTTCCCCTTATTTGAAGGGCTAGTCACAAGGGGGCATAAGTTCAAGGTGAGGGGCAGGAGGTTTAGGGGGGATGTGAGGAAAAACTTTATTACCCAGAGGGTGATGATGGTCTGGAATGCGCTCCCTGGGAGGGTGGTGGAGGCGGGTTGCCTCACATCCTTTAAAAAGTACCTGGTTCAGCACTTGGCATGTCATAACATTCAAGGCTATGGGCCAAGTGCTGGTAAATGAGATCAAGAGTTTATCACGTGTTGCTGCAGACTTGATGGGCCAAAGGGCGTCTTCTGCACTGTGTGATTCTGTGTGATTCTCTGTCCCTGCTGTTTGAATGTGATCTCCCTGCTCGCTCCTCGATGTTTCAAACTGAACCCGGGGCTATCCTCTTGCTGTTATAAGCTGAGCCCCCAACTCTCTCCTTTTCGTTTTAAGCTGATCTCCAGGCTCTCTCCTCGCTGTTTTAAACTGATCTCCCAGCTCCTTTGCTGTCCTAACCTGAACTCTCGGCCCTCCTCACTGTTTTAAACGAACTCCGGGCCTCCTCGCTGTTGTAAAGAGATTCCCAGCTCTCCTGGCTCTGTAAAATGAACGCCCATCTCTCTCCTCACAGTTTTAAAATGGACTTCAGGCTCACACCTCACTGTTTTATGCTGAGCTCCCAGCTCTCTTCTCGTGGTTTCATACTGATCTCCAGCTCTCCTTGCGGTCTTAACCTGAACTCCTGGCTCTCATCACTGTTTTAAACTGATCTCTCGGCTCTCCTCACTCTTTTCAACTGAGCTCTGGCCTCTCCTCATTGTTTTAAACTAATCTCCCAGCTCGCCTCGCTGTCTTCATCTGAACGCCTGACTCTTTTCTCGTTGTTTTAAATGGAACTCACCACTTTCTCCTCGCAGTTTTAAGCTGATCTCCTGCTTGCACATGAACAGGAGAGAGAGTATATCCTGAGTGAGACACAGCCAGAGTGGGTATTGGCAATTTGGTGCAAAGTGGGAAATTGCAAAGGGCAAAATTGCAAAATTTGGTGCAAAAATGCAAAATTGCTCTTTGCATTTTTCCCTTGCTACCCAACTTCTTAAATCTTCAGAGTGTGGGTCTTGCCCTGCTGCAGCAGTAGAGGCTACAAAGGAAAAGAATCACTGTTAAATGGTGGGTAAGGTATTTACTACTTTAATCGCTTATCGTTTAAGGTCTTTTTGTGGTTGACAGTTTGTATATTCTACAGTAATGAGGATCAGGAAAGAAGGACCCTAGAGTAATAGAGTAAAAGGTTTAATTTAAAGGGATAAGTCATGGCAGGAGCGCTCAAAGCCGTGGTGTGCTCCTCATGCTCCATGTGGGAATCCGGGAACATTTCCAGTGTCCGGGACCAGCACGTGTGCAGGAAGTGTGTCCAGCTGCAGCTCCTGGAAGCTCAGGTTTCAGAGCTGGAATGGCGGCTGGGGACACTGTGGAGCATCGGCGAGACTGAGAGCATCATGGATAGCACATTTTGAGAGGTGGTCACACCGAAGATGAAGGGACTTGAGGAAGGAAGGGAATGGGTGACCACCAGGCAGTCCAAGAGAAACAGGCAGTTCAGGAGTCCCCTGGGGTCCCGCTCGCAAATCGGTATTCCATTTTGGAGGCTGATGAGGATGCTGGCTCCTCCAGGGAGTGCGGACAGAGCCAAGCTTCTGGCACCACAAGCAGCCTGTCTGTACAGGAGGGGAGGAAGGGAAGAAGAGCAATAGTAATAGGGGATTCTATAGTCAGGGGAACAGATAGGCGCTACGGTGGCCGTCAACATAACTCCAGGAAGGTATGTTGCCTTCCTGGTGCCAGGGTCCGGGATGTCACTGAAAGGCTGCAGGGCATTCTGAAAGGGAAGGGTGATAAGGCAGAGGTCATGGTACATGTTGGTACCAATGACATAGGTAGAAAGAGAGATGTGGTCTTGCATCAAGAATTCAGGGAGTTAGGCAGTAGACTAAGAAGCAAGACCTCTCGGGTTGTAATCTCTGGATTACTCCCAGTGCCACGTGCTAGCGAGCTCAGGAATAGGAGAATAGCGCAGATGAATACGTGGCTTAAGAGTTGGTGCAGGAGGGAGGGTTATAGATTCCTGGATCACTGGGACCCTTTCTAGGGAAGGTAGACGGTCTACATCTGAACCAGAGCGGGACTAACATCCTTGCGGGCGGGTTTGCTAGTGCTGTTGGGAGGAGTTTAAACTAATTTGGCAGGGGGAGGGGACACAGAATGTTAGCAGAATAGGGACACATCATAATACAGTAAAACAATCAAGTCAGAGGGAGTACAGCTGCATTAAGCTTCAAGGGAGTAAGGCAAGACTGGATGGCCTCTACTTTAACGCCAGGAGTATTACAGGTAAAACGGATGAGTTAAGGGTGAGGATTGACACGTGGAATTGTGATATTGTAGCCATCACTGAGATGTGCTTGAGGGAAGGGCAGGATTGGCAGCTCAACATTCCAGGATATAGAATCTTCAGGCAAGACAGGGGATGGGGTAAAAGAGGAGGAGGTGTTGCGTTATTAGTTGAGGAGTCAGTTACTGCAGTAAGGAGAGAAGATATCTTGGAGGCGGCATCGAATGAAGCTTTGTGGGTAGAGCTTAAGGAATAAAAAAGGGGCAGCCACATTGTTAGGTGTTTATTATAGACCCCCAGATAGTCAGCGGGAAATTGAGGAGCAAATATGTGCACAATTTGTGGAGGTGTGTAAAAACAATAACAGTAGGGTAATTATATTAGGTGATTTCAACATTTCCAACATTAATTGGGATAGACGTAGTGTTAAGGGCTTGGATGGAGTGGATTTCTTGAAATGTGTACAGGAGAACTTTTTAGGTCAATATGTAGAGGGTCCAACAAGGGATGGCGCAGTGCTGGACCTAATTCTGGGGAATGAAGCCGGACAGGTGGCTGAGGTGGTGGTGGGCGAGCATTTTAGTGATAGCGACCACAACATGGTACAGTTCAAGTTTGTTACGGATGAAGAAATCAACAAGTTCCAAAAAAATGTTTTGGATCGGGGGTGAGTGGATTTTAGTAAAATAAGGCAGGATCTGGCCAAGGTAGACTGGGAACAGGTACCTGTGGGGAAATCTACAGAGGAACAGTGGGGGGTGTTCAAAAAGGAAATGGGGATGGTACAGGCTCAACATGTTCCCTATAGGGTGATAGGAAGGAATAATAAGCCCAGAGAACCATGGATGACCAGAGATATTCAGGTTATGATGAGAAGGAAAAGAGAGGCTTTTAGCAGGTACAAGGGGAGTAAATCAGCAGAGGCATTAGTGGAGTACAGATAGTGCAGGGTGGAGCTTAAGAAAGCAATTAGGAGAGCAAAGAGGAGATATGAGAAAGCTCTGGCTGGTAAAAGTAGGGAAAATCCCACGATATTCTATAAGTATATCAATGGGAAGAGGATAACCAGGGAAAGAGTAGGGCCCATAAGGGACCAAGGTGGGAATCTATGGGTGGAGGCAGAGGACGTCGCTAGAGTGTTGAATGAATATTCACATCCATCTTCACCCAAGAGAAGGAGGATGAAGGTATTGAACTTGGGGAGAGAGAGTGTGAGGTTCTTAAGCAAATTGATATAGGGAATGACAAGGTACTGGAGGTGTTGGCAGGCTTAAAAGTGGACAAATCTCCAGGTCCAGGTGATTTGTGTCCCCGACTGGTGAGGGAGGCAAGGGAGGAAATGGCAGGGGCTCTGACCCAAATTTTTAATTTCTCTCTGGTCACGGGGAAGGTGCCAGAGGACTGGAGTACAGCTAATGTGGTTCCGCTATTTAAGAGGGGTTGTAGAAATAAGACAGGGAACTACAGGTCAGTGATTCTCATGTCAGTGGTTGGGAAACTATTGGAGAAATTTCTGAAGGAGAGTATCTATCTCCACTTGGAGAGGCAAGGCTTGATCAGGGATAGTCAGCATTGCTTTGTCAGAGGGAAATTTTTTTTGAGGAGGTGACCAGGTGTGTAGATGAGGGTAGTGCAGTTGATATAGTTTATATGGATTTCAGCAAAGCCTTTCACAGGGTCCCACATGGGAGACTTATAAAGAAGGCAAATGCACATGGGATACAGGGTAATTTGATAAGGTGGATTCAAAATTGGCTTAGTTGTAGAAGGCAGACGGTGATGACAGAAGGATGCTTTAGTGACTGGAAGCCAGTGTCCAGTGGCGTATCACAGGGATCCGTGCTCAATCCCCTATTATTTGTCATTTATATAAATGACATAGATGACTATGTGGGGGGTAGATGACACAAAGATTGGCCGAGTGGTTAACAGTGAGGTTGAGTGTTAGGGCTACAGGAAGATATAGATGGGATGGTCAAATGGGCTGATAAGTGGCAGATGGAATTTAACCCTGAAAAGTGTGAGGTGATACACTTTGGAAGGAGTAATTTGACAAGGAATTATTCAATGAACGGCATGACACTAGGAATTTCTGAGGAACAAAGGGACCTTGGCATGTATGTCCATAGATCTCTGACGGCAGAGGGGCATGTTAGTGGGGTTGTGAAAAAGGCATATGGGACACTTGCCTTTATCAATCGAGGCATAGATTAGAAAAGTAGGGAGGTCATTTTGGAGTTGTATAGAACCTTGGTGAGGCCACAGCTGGAGTAGTGTGTGGAGTTCTGGTCGCCACATTACAGGAAGGATGTGATTGCACTGGAGGAGGTGCAGAGGAGATTCACCAGGATGTTGCCTGGGATGAAACATTTAAGTTATGAAGAGAGGTTGGATAGACTTGGGTAGTTTTCGTTGGAGCAGAGCAGACTGAGGGGCGAACTGATCGAGGTTTACGAGATTATGAGGGGCATGGACAGGGTGGATAGGGAGCAGCTGTTCCCCTTAATTGAAGGGTCAGTGATAAGGCGGCATAAGTTCAAGGTGAGGGGCAGGAGGTTTAGGGAGGATGTGAGGAAAAGCATTTTTACCAACAGGGTGGTGACGGTCTGGAATGCACTGCCTGGGAGGGTGGTGGAGGCGGGTTGCCTCACATCCTTTAAAAAGTACCTGGATGAGCACTTGGCATGTCATAACATACAAGGCTATGGGCGTAGTGCTGGTAAATGGGATTAGGTAGGTATGTCAGGTGTTTCTCACGTGTCGGTGCAGACTCGATGGGCTGAAGGGCCTCGTCTGCACTGTGTTTCTGTGATTTTAAACTGAACTCCCTGCTCTACTCGTTGTTTTATACTTATCTTTTGGCTCTCCTCGCTGTTTTAAACTGAACTCCCAGCACTCTCCTTGCTGTTTAAAACTGATCTCCCAGCTCTCTCCACATTGTTTTAAACTGAACTCCCGCTCTCTCCTCACTGCTTTAAACTGAATTCCTGGCTCTACTTGCTGTTTTGAACAGAACTCCTGGCGCTTCCTGCTGTCTTAATATGAACTCCCGACTCTCTCCTCACTGTTTTAAACTGATCCCCCAGTTCTCTTGCTGTCTTAATCTGAATTCCCGGCTCTCTGATCGCTCTTTTGAACTGAACTTCCGTCACTCTCCTCGCTGTTTTAATTGGATCTCCTGGCTCTTTTCTCGCTGTTTGAAACTGAACTCCCAGCTCTCTCCTTGCTGTTTGATACTGATGTCTCAATGCTTTCCTCACTATTTTAAACTTAACTCCCTGCTCTACTCACTGTTTTAAACTTATCTTCTGGCTCTCCTCGCTGTTTTAAACAGAATATCAGGCACTCATCGCGGCTTTAAACTGAGCTCCAAGCTCTCTCCACATTGTTTTAAACTGAACCCCCGGCTCTCTCCTCGCTGTTATAAACTGAACTCCCTGCTCTACTTGCTGTTTTGAACAGGACTCCTGGCTCTCCTTGCTGTTTTAAATTCATCTCCCAGCTCTCCTCGCTGTCTTACTCTGAATGTTGGGCTCTCTCCTCGCTGTTTAAACCTGATCTTCCTGCTCTCCTTGCTGTTTTAAACTGAACTCCCAGCTCTCCTCACTGTTTGAAACTGATCTCCCGGGTCTCCTCGCTGCCTTAATCTGCTCTTAATCTGAGCTCCTGGCTCTCCTTGTTGTTTTAAACTGAACTTCTGCTTTCTTTTCACAGCTTTAAACTGAACTCCCGTCACTCTCCTTGCCATTTTAAATGGATCCCCTGGCTCTCTTCTCGCTGTTTGATACAAACATCTCAGCGCTCTCCTTGCTATTTTAAACTGAACTCCCTGCTTTCCTTGCTGTTTTAAACTTACCTTACAGTTCTCCTCGCTGTTTTAAACTGATCTCCTGGCTCTATCCTCGCTGTTTTTAGATGAAGTCTCAGCTCTCCTCAATATTTGAAACTGAACTCCTGGTCTCTCCTCACTGTTTGAAACTAAACTCCCATTCTCTCCTCGCTGGCTTAAACTTAACTCATGGTATCTTTTCGCTGTTCCAAGCTGGAGTCTCAGTTCCATTGCTCTTGGAAACTGAATTCCTGGCTCTCTCCTCATTATTTTAAGCCAAACTCCCAGCTCCCCAATGTTTAAAACTGAATACCTGGCTCTCAACTCGCTGTTAGGTACTGATCTCTCGACTCTTTTCTTGCTATTTTAAACTGGTCTCCCGGCTCTCCTCGCTGTTTTAAACTATACTCCCGGCTCTCCTCGCTGTTTTAAACTATACTCCCGGCTCTCCTCGCTGTTTTAAACTATACTCCCGGCTCTCCTCGCTGTTTTAAACTATACTCCCGGCTCTCCTCGCTGTTTTAAACTATACTCCCGGCTCTCCTCGCTGTTTTAAACTATACTCCCGGCTCTCCTCGCTGTTTTAAACTATACTCCCGGCTCTCCTCGCTGTTTTAAACTGGACTCCCGGCTCTCCTCGCTGTTTTAAACTGACCTCCCATCTCTCTGCTCGCTGTTTTATACTGAACTCCCGGCTCCCCTCAGTGTATTGAACTGAGCTCCCGGCGCTCCTTGCTGCTTTAATCTGTACTCCCAGCTCTCTCCTCACTGTTTTAAAGTGATCTCCTGGTTCCCGCCTTGCTGCTTTGAACTGAAATCCTGGCTGTCACCTTGCTGTTTGAGCCTGATCTCCATGCTCTCTCCTCGCTATTTTAAACCGAACTCCCGGCTCTCCTTGCTGTTTTGACCTGAACGCCTGGCCCTCCTCCCCGTTTTGAACTGATCTCCTGGCTCTCTCCTCGCTGTTTAAACCTGATCTCCCTGCTCTCCTCACTGTTTTAGACTGAACTCCCGGCTCTCCTATCACTATTTTAAACCTGATCCCCTGCTTCTCTCCTCGCTGTTTGAAACTGAACTCTCAGCTCTCCTCTCACTGTTTTAAACTGAACTCCCAGCTCCCTCACTGTTTGAAACTATTCTCGCAGTCTCTCCTTGCTGTTTAAACCTGATTTCCCTGCTCTCCTCGCTGTCTCAGCCTGAATTTCCAGCTCCCTCACTGTTTGAAACTGAGCTCCCAGCTCTTCTCACTGTTTGAAACTGAACTCACAGCTCTGAACTCGCTGTTAGACAATAATCTCTCAGCTGTCTCCTTGCCTTTTTAAACTGGACTCCCGGCTTTCCTCACTGTTTTTACCTGAACTCCCGGCTCTCTCCTCACTGTTTTAAGCTGAGCTCCCAGCTCCATCCTCGCTGTTTTAAACTGAACTCCTGGTTCTCCACACTGTTCAAAACTGATCTCCCAGCTCTCTTCACTGTCTTAATCTGCTCTTGATCTAAACTCCAAGCTCTCCTCGCTGCTTTAATCTGAACTCCCAGCTCTCTGCTCACTGATTTAAACTGAACTCCCAGCTCTCTGCTCACTGATTTAAACTGAACTCCCAACTCTCTGCTCACTGATTTAAACTGAACTCCCAGCACTCTCCTCACTGTTTTAAACTGATCTCCCGGCTCTCCTTGCTGTCTTAATCTGAACTCTCGGCTCTCTGCCAGCTCTTTTAAACTGAACACCCGGCACTCTCCTCGCTATTTTAAATGGATCTCCTAGCCCTCTGATTGCTGTTTGAAACTGGACAGCCAGCTCTCTCCTCGCTGTTTGATATTGATGTCTCAGCACTCTCTTCACTATTTTAAACTGAATTTGCTGCTTTATTCGCTGTTTTAAACTTATCTTCCAGCTCTCCTCGCTTTTTCAAACTGAACCCCAGGCAAGCTTTGCTCCTTTAAACTGATCTCTCGGCTCTCTCCTCGCTGTCTTAAAGTGAACTCCTGTCTCTCTCCTCACTGTTTTAAACTGATCTCCTGGCTCACCTCGCTCTCTAAATCTGAACGCCCAGCTCTCTCATCGCTGTTTTAAACTATACTTTCCCCTTTCTCCTTGCTGTTCTAAACTGGACTCCCTCCTCTCTCTTCGCTGTTTTAAACTGTACTCCTGGCTCTCCTTACTGTTTTAAACTGAACTCCCAGCTCCCTCACTGTTTGAAACTGATCTCCCAGCTCTCATTGCTTAATCTGCTTTTAATCTGCTCTTAACCTGAGCTCCCGGCTCTCCTCGCTGTTTTCAGCTGAACTTCCACTCTCTTCTCGCTGCTTTAAACTGAACTCCCGTCTCTCTGCTCGCTGTTTTATACTGAACTCCCAACTCCCCTCACTGTATTGAACAGAGCTCCCTGCACTCCTTGCTGCTTTAATCTGAACTCATGGCCCTCTGCTTGCTCTTTTAAACTGAACTCCCGTCTCTCTCCTCACTGTTTTAAACTGATCTCCCGGCTCACCTCGCTCTCTTAATCTGACAGCCTGGCTCTCTCGTCACTGTTTTAAACTATACTTGCCCCTTTCTCCTCGCTGTTCTAAACTGGACTCTCAGCTCTTGCCTCGCTCTTTGAAACTGTACTCCTGGCTCTCCTTACTGTTTTAAACTGATCTCCTGGCTCTCCTTGCTGTTTTAAGATGAATGCCCAGCTCCCTCGCTGTTGTAAACTGATCTCCCGTATCTCCTTGCTGTCTTAATCTGAACTCTCAGCTGTGCTCGCTGTTTTAAACTGAGCTCCCGGCACTCTCCTTGTTTGAAACTGAACTTCTGGCACTCCTCACTGTTTTAAGATGAACTCACAGCTCTCTTGCTGTTTCAAACTGAGGTCCTGGCTCTTCATGATGTTTTAAACTGATCCCCATGGATCTCCTTGCTATCTTAATCTGAACCCCCATCTATGCTTGCTGTTTTAAATTGATATCCCGGCTCTCTCCCTCCTGTCTTAATCTGAACTCTTGGCTCTCTGCTTGCTCTTTTAAGCTGAACTCCCGGCTCTCCTCGCTCTTTTGAACTGAGCGCCTGGGTGCTGCTAGCTGCCAAGGTGAAGACACTCCCCTGCAGTGGAACATCAGAACCCCCCCCCTGCCTCAAGAAACTTTGAGGCACCTTCCTGCCTTTGTCCACTCTGTCTCCCCCTTCCCCCACTCTCTCTCTCTCTCCCCTACTCCCACTCTCCTTTGCTCTGTTTGTTGTGTGTATTTTGCTGCCATCGGTGTGGGTATAGCATTTCCCAATGGCATCAAGATCTTCGCCAATTGCGGGGCCTGTTTGGGCCACCTACATGGCAGCAGTGGCCTCTTTGGCTCCTGCTTCCCCTGTGGCTCTGTCACCTTTTAGGCTACTGTCCCGCAAGCTTGGGATGAAGTGCTAAACTCAACTCACCATGATGATTGAGGCATGTGTGCAGGCTATGGCCAGGGTTGTTGGCCCCTCAGCCATAGCCGCAGCCCCCAGGGTGTACAACAGGCCGTATTCTTTTTGGAGGCTGCGCGGTCAGTGTGCCTTGCCCTCGATAAGGGGCTCACTGTGAGTGGGATGTTCTTGGCAGTGGCCTCTCTGGAGTCCACTGCCCAGAGGCTGATTCTTTCGAACATTCTGCCCTTCATCCCTGATGGGTTCCTCCACCTCCACTTTTGTCACCTGGGGGAGGTGAGGTTGGGAGTGGCGCTGATCCTGCTGGGCCGGAAGGACATGAAGCTTTGGCCCGTGTACTCCTTCCAGCACCAGGCTTTTGTTTGCCTGGCCCGGGAGGAGTGCAGAGAGGGGGGTTCCAATGTCATCTTCAAAGGGGTCACCTACTGCATTTTTTAGTCTGCGAATGGCATGCGGTGCCATGCCTGCAAGGGGGTGAGGCACATAAGGAAGAACTGCCCAGCCTCCATGGCTGACAGCACCATCCAGGTGTCCGCAGCTGGCACCTCTGCTCCTCCCCCCATCACCACTCCATCTTCCTCCCCAGAAGGGAAGGAGCCGCTGGCAGCCATCATCAGCTCAGCTGCCAGTGAGGTGGGGGAGAGACCCTGCACTGGAAGAAGGCGTGATAGAAGACCTGCCATGCAGTGGCAGCCCCCCAAATCCCCCCAGCTCCCCAAACCAACCCTGATCCCCAGACACCCAGGGACACCGGCTGTTGCGGGGAGAAACGTCATCTGGTGACATGTTGGTGCGTGCTCCTGGGCCCATATGCACCTTAGCACCATGTGCTGGGCCGTGCATCATCCCTACGCGGCAGCAGTGGGGTGCGCGACCCTGAACCAGTGGTATTATTGATGAAGAGCATCTTGCCCAAGCCCCAGGGGATGGTATGTCCGGGAGGGGCGGATAATGCATCGGAGGCCTCACTGATGCAGGTCTCCCCAGCTTCCAGCCTGCCCCAGAAGAGACGCCACCCCTCAGAGGGGGAGGAGCTCGGGGCCAATGGGGTCGCGGTTATCTCCCCCCCCGTCTGTGGGGGGGTGGGGGGTAGTGGCATCTCCACCACAAAAGACCTCACTTCGCCCCCTGGGGGATAACAAACATTCAAAGGTTCTGCTGGGATTGTGAGAAAAGCCTGGCAGCCAATATAAAGGCAACATAAACCCAAAGTCTCCTATCGGCATATAAATAGTGAAAGGGTGGTAAAAGGAGGAGCAGAGCCAATTAGGGACCTAAAAGAGAATTTACACATGGACGAAGGGACCATGGTTGAGGTATTAAATGAACACTTTGCATCCGTCTTTGCCAAGAAGGTAGGTGCTACCCAGGCCATGGTGACAGATGAGGAAACTTTGTCACTAGAAAGGTTCAAAATTGATAAGGAGAAAGGGTTGAATAGACTGCCGGTACTTAAAGTTGACAAGGCACTGGGTCCGGATGAGATACATCCAACGATATTGACGGAAGTGAGAGTAGAACTTGCAGGGACACTGGCCAAAATCTTTCAGTCTTCCCTAGACTCAGGGGAGGTGCCAGAGGACTGGAGAATTGCAAACATTATGCCCTTGTTCAAAAAAGATTGTAAGGATAAGCCCAGCAATTACAGGCCAGTCAGTTTAACCTCAGCGGTGGGCAAGATTCTAGAAACAATTATTCAGGATAGAATTAATAATCACATGGGAAAATATGGGTTGATAATGAAGAGCCAGCATGGATTTCTAAAGGGTAAATCATGTTTAACTAACTTGCTGGAGTGTTTTGAAGAGGTAACAGAAAAGGTCGATAAGGGTAATGCTGTTGATGTGGTGTACATGGACTTTGAAAAGGCATTTAAGGCAGTGCCACACAACAGACTTGTGAGAAAAGTTATTGCTCATAGAATAAAACAGACAGTAGCAACATGGATACAAAATTGGCTGAAAAATAGAAAGCAGAAAGTAATGGTCAAAGGATATTTTTTTGGGCTGGAGGAAGGTTTGTAGTGCAGTTCCCCAGAGGTCAGTATTGGGACCCATGCTGTTCCTGTTATATATTAATGATCCAGATCTTGGTGTGCAGGGGACAATTTCAAAGTTTGTGGATGATACAAAGCTTGGGAGTGTTGTGAACTGTGAGGAGGGTGGTGTGGAACTTTAAGAGGACTTAGACAAGCTCGTGGAGTGGGCAGATAGGTGGCAGATGAAGTTTAATGTGGAGAAGTGTGAGGTGATGCATTTTGGTAGGGAGAACACAGACAGACAATATAAAATAAGGGGTGAAATTTTGAAGGGGGTGTAGGAGCAGAAAGACCAGGGTGTATATGTGCACAGATCATTGAAGGTGCTAGGACAGGTGGTGAGAGCAGTTAATAAAGCATATAGTATCCTGGGCTTTATTAATAGGGGCATAGAGTACAAGGGCAGGGAGGTGATGCTGAATTTATATAAGACGCTCGTTAGACCTCAACTGGAATATTGTGTACAGTCCCGGGCACCATATTATAGGAAGGATGTGAACACATTGGAGAGAGTGCAGAAGAGGTTTACAAGAATGGTTTCAGGATGAGAAATTTCAGCTGTGAGAATAGGTTGGAAAGGTTGGGGCTGTTCTCCTTGGAGAGAAGAAGACTGAGAGGATATTTGATAGAGATGTTCAAAATCACGAGGGGGCCGAATGGAGTAGATAGAGAGAAGCTGTTCCTGCTCTTAAACGGATCAAAGAATGAGAGGGCACAGATTTAAATCTGCGATCTGCAAAAGAAGCAAATGTGATGTGAGAAAAAACTTTTTCACACAACGAGTGATTCGGGTCTGGAATGCACTGCTTGGAAATGTGGTGGAGGCAGGTTCAATCGAGGCATTCAAGGGGGTATTAGATGATTATTTGAATAGAAACAATATGGCCAGGTTACAGGGAAAAGGCAGGGCAATGGCACTAGGTCATAATACTCATTTGGAGAGCCGGTGCAGACATGATGGGCCTTCTTCTGTGCCGTTAAGATTCTGTGATCCCTTGAACAGGGCCCCCCGGGGGTAGGTGAGGGTATCACCCTTGTGTTGTTCCCCTGCCCCAATCCACCTGAAACCCCTGAGATGCCACCTGGCCTTTTGGGGGACTGCGGCAGCCAAGTGACTGCCCCAAAGGCTGGGTCATCAGACAACGGCGGTGGTGAGGGAGGCCTCCCAGCTCCCTCTCAGCCTTTGGCTCCGAGTGCCACAGTTCTAGGTCTGGAGCTATTCAGGACTCGCCAGGTGCTCCAGTGCCAGAGGGGGAGTGGGGTTCTGAGCCGCTGCCCCACTGTGGCACAGCACAATGTGAGGAGGCCAGAAAGGATCCCTCTTTCCTTGATCCTGGGGTTGGGATCGAGGTGGAGTGGAGCCAATTGGCAGCTCCAAACCAGCCCCCATACTCGATACCAGGGAGGGGTTGGAAGCTGGAGGTGACGACCTGGAGGAGGGCTGGGTCTCGGTGGTGAGCACCGGGGACGGCTTAGAATCGTTGTTGGGTGAGCTGGTGGATCCCCTGGTGCCCCCTCACTGATTCTCCCCTCATCCCTTTACGGAATCTCCAGGACTTTCTTGCGAGTAATCGTGGTCGCTGAGACAGGGTCCAGTCCACCCTGGACCGGTGGCATTCTTTTCCTCTTGTGTTCTGGTCTGCCTGCGAGGCCCTCAAGGGCTCTGGGCTGGACCGGAGCGCTAAGAGGAGGGTCCACGCATTTCTCGCTGGGCTCCTGAAGGAGAGGAAGGATTAAAATAGTCCTCTCCTTCTTACACTAGGCATGGTGATGATAACACATACTTCTGACAATGAAGACTACCATAGCCGGCCTCAACATCAACAGCAGCAGGGACGCACAGCGCAGGTTCCACAACTTCTCGGTCCTCAGAGACAGGAAGTATGCGGTGTGTTTCCTGCAGGAAACCCATACAGTTCCGGGAGACAAAGCTACATGGCTCCTGGAGTGGCGAGGGGGAGTCTATGTGAGTCACCTAGCCTCCAATTCTGGCGGGGTGGCTATCTTGTTGGCCCCACATTTTCAGCCGGAGACCTTGGGGGTCAAGGAGCCGGTGCCAGGCCGGTTGCTGCACCTTACTGTGCACCTGGGGGGCACGGCGCTTCACTTTGTGAATGTGTACGCTCCCCTTGGCACGCAGCAGCAAGCGAGACTCTTTGAGGAAGTGTCCACTCATCTGGGCTCCATCAATGCGGGTGAGAGCATTGTCCTTGGGGGGAGTGGGGGTGGATTTCAACTGTACCCTCGGGACCAGGGACCGTCATGGTGCCCAGCACCACTCGCTAGGGTGTGAGTAAGTTGCAGGACCTGGTCGGGTCCTTCGACTTGGTGGACGTCTGGCGACAGCTCTATCCTGACTCCAGCATTTTCACTTCGTGTCACCTGGAGTCGGAGTGTCCAGACTCGATAGCATTTACATTTCGAAGGCGTTCGTGTCCTGCGTTCCATCGGCTTCTGTGCAGCGGGTGCTGTGCACGGACCACTGTCTGGTGTGGACAGAGCTCGCTCCGTTCTGCACTCGGACGGGGTCTGCATACTGGCACTTTAATAACCTGCTGCTGGAGGATGAGCGGTTCCTGGACTCGTTCAGTCGTTTCTGGGCCGGCTGGAAAAGGAAGCGGGGAGGCTTCCCCTCCTTGAGGCTATGGTGGGATGTGGGCAAGGATCACATCCGCGTCTTCTGTCAGGATTACGCAAGGGGGTCGACAAAGAGGTGGAAATCCAGGGTTGAGGAGTTGGAGAAGGAGGTGTTCGACCTGGAGGCAGGTCTCCGTCAGCCCGATGTGGACCCAGCCCTGCGGCTGGTGTACGATGAGAAGAAGGGCGCGCTGCGGGACCTGCAACTCATCTGGTCCCGGGTGGCGTTCGTGAGGTCACGAATCCAGTTCCCCAAGGACCTGGACCGTGGCTCCCCCTTCTTCTACTCACTGGAAAAAAGGCACAGGGTCCGTCAGCAGCTCCTTACGCTGCTGGCCGACGACGGATCCCTTGTCTCGGATCCAGAGGGCATCAGGGCCATTGTCAAACCCTACTACACTGCCCTGTTCTCTCCGGATCCATCCAGTGAGGATGCTCGCAGAGTTTTGTGGGAGGACCTGCTGCAGGTCGGTCCGGAGGGCGCCGGAAAGCTTGACTCCCCTATAGGTCTGGGGGAGCTGACCGGCACCCTCGACAGCCTCTCTAGGGGCAAATCCCCGGGGCTGGATGGGCTGACTGTGGAGCTCTTCAGGGCATTCTGGGATGTCCTGGGGAACGACTATGTGGGTGTCCTGGAGGAGAGTATCGCGACTGGGGAGATGCCCCTTTCGTGGCACAAGGCGGTCATTGTCCTGCTGTCTAATAGGGGGATGTCCGCCAACTTAAGAACTGGCGCTCGGTCTCCCTCCTCTGCACAGATTGCAAGATCTTTGCCAGGGCCATGACTTCTCAGCTTGGCATTGTGCTGGACCACATGATCCTCCCTGACCAGTCCTACACCATCCCGGGCCGGACCATCTTTGATAATATCCATCCATTCCGGGACATTATCCACTTTTCCCAGAGGACTGATCATTGAGCGCCTTCCTGTCTCCTGACCTGGAGAAGGCGTTCGACAGGGTGGATCACGAATATTTATTCAGGACTCTGTGACCATTCGGGTTCAGGATGCATTTTGTCACACGGATCTGACTTCTGTACGCTGCCGCAGAGTGTCTAGTGAAGGTTAACGGGTCCCTGGCAGCGCCCCTTCACTTTGGGAGGGGAGTGTGTCAGGGTTTCCCCCTGTCAGACCAATTGTATTCTATCTGCATGGAGCCTTTCCTGCGCCTCTTGCGGAGGAGGTTGTCGGGATTGGTTCTGCGTGGGCTGGGCATCGGGGTGGTCCTCTCAGCTTACACTGATGACGTGCTGCTCGTGTTCACCGACCTGGCTGACCTACGGAGGATGCGTGAGTGCCAGGAAGCCTACTCTGTCGCTTCCTCTGCCAGGATTCACTGGGGCAAGTGTTCTGGACTCCTGGTGGGTCAGTGGCAGATGGATCCCCTACCCGAGGAGCTCAGGCCTTTCATCTGGAGCAGGACCAGCCTCCTCTACCTGGGGGTCCATCTCTGCCCTGCTGAGGAATCCTGGCCGGCGAACTGGCAGGAGCTGGAGGCCCAAAGTTACCACTCGCCAATGACGCTGGACAGGACTGCTCCGAGTGCTGTCTTACCAGGGTCGAGTGCTGGTCATAAACCAGCTGATTGCCGCCATGTTGTGGTACCGGCTGGTCACTTTGACCCCTCCCCTGGATTTTGTCACAAAAGTCCAGAGAATGCTCGTCATCTTCTTCTGGGACAAAAGGCTGCACTGGGTCACTGTGGAGGTTCTGAGTCTCCCGCTTAGAGAGGGCAGTCAGGCGCTGGTGTGCCTTCGCACCCAGGTGGTGACTTTCCGCCTTCAGGCCCTGCAGTGATACCTTTACATCGAACCCCCTCCAAGATGGTGTGCCCTGGCGACGTATTTCTTCCACCAGGTGCACGGCCTGAATTATGATGTGCAGCTCCTGTTTGTAGACCGGAGGGGCCTTCGTGGCTCCTTGCAGGCATTCCCGTCTTTTACCAGGACTTGATTAAAGTCTGGAACATGATCACCTCGTAACACAGCTCTCCCCCGTCAGGAGTAGCGGCTATCGTCGGAGAGCGACTGCTCAGGAATCCACCCCTCTGCCTTTTTCAGTGGCTGGTGGAGGGGAGGGCTGTGGCTGCCAGGATGACCAGGATCGGGGACGTGTTGGGTGGCGGAGTGGGCTGGATGATTCCACAGGAGTTGGTGGAACGTGTGTCCGTGGACATCCGACTCATGGCCAATGCAATTCAAGACCTCAGGACGGTCGTGCTCAGCCCTAACGTCATACTGGGCCTCGAGGTGATGCAGGTGCGCGGTGGTCTTCCGTCTGAGCGTACCCCTGTTCAGATGGAATTCTACATTGGCCCCAAGCCCCCAACCCTCCCTTGGGAGCCAGTGCCCCGCCACCTGAGCTGCCTCACAGAAATGCCCTCCGTACCCTTTAGCACGGCGCCGAGGGGTTTCCTGTATGGGCTGCTCCTGCACACCCTTCACTTCCTTGCCCTAGACTGCCACCCGGATATGCCGTCTGGCAGTGGAGGTCAGCAGTGAGGGGTCCTCTACGAGGGTGTTCTCCCACTTTCCATCGGGGACCTGGGGTGGATTGTGTTACACGCAGCATCCCATGCAATCATAGGATGTGTCAGTTCATGGACTCCCAAGATGCCTGCGTCTTTTGCAGCCTCATGGGGTCTGTGGACCATGTTTATATAGGGTGTCTTAGGCTGCCCTCCCTTTTCAATTATTTGAATAGCCTTTACTGTTGTTTTGTTTGCACTTCAGCCCCATGGATCTATGGGCATCGGTGAGGAGGGGGGCAGGGAGGGAGGAGGCCTCCTTGTGAACCTGCTCCATGGCCTGGCCAAGTTGGCCATTAACAGGTCCAGACAGTGGGCGATTGATGGGATGGTCTGACTCTCTGCCTCTCTCCTGCGGCTACATTCATGGCTAGCACCGTCGAGGCCTTCCGTGCTTGGTGGGCACCGCAGGGACTGGGGTGTTTTATTGACCCCCTTAATCACATTTTGGTTTGATGTTCGTAAGTTTCCTTTAAATTTTGTCTTTGTTTTTGCAGTTTCCCTTTAAGGGGCTGCTTTTTAATTTGTCCCTGATTTTGTTAATTTAGTTTATTTGTTTTGACTCGAAAAGAGTTACAACTTTTCAACCTTCCTAACCCTGTCGCTATGTTTTGGTGATCCCCCGACATCCACAGCAGAAGTGGAGGCGGCCTGCTGACTGTTACACCTCTCCTTTGTTGACTTTGACAGGCATCCTCTAGAGGGCCAAGACCTGGAGGGCCCCGGCCTGCTTTGGGTCTCCTGCTGCGGGCCAGCTGCACTCTCCCTGGCCTGTGGAGCTACAGCAGTGGGGGTCACAGGAAGAGGGGATTTGGGTGGGCCGGACATTCCCGGGGTCACTTAAGTGGATGGCCCTGGGGTCTATACCTGCTGATCCTCCTCCTAATGGGTGCCTAATGGCCCCTGGCTGACTCCTTGAGGCGAAGGGGAAGCTGGAGTGAAATCGAGCTGTCTCGCACCCCTCTCACGTTGACACTGTTGGAGGCCAACTATGGTGTCAGCAATGGACTTCAGCCCGCACAGCAGTGCAGGACCGATGTCCTGGAACAAGGTCTCCATGGCGGCCGCCATCTTACCAGCGTTGACCTTGGTGCATTGGCATGCCGGCGCTATCACCTCAGCCTGAAGGCAGACGGATTCCTCCATCATGCCTTGCAATCTGAGGAGTGCAGCGGACATCCCTTCCTGATGTTCCCGAGCTTGCCTTTGCAGCTCCAGCAGCTGAGGTATGACCAAGTCCAGAGGCTCCTGACTCAGAGTCAGCAAATTTCTGGCCTCCAACTGTCCCATGAGTGTCAGAAACCTGGAAAGTCCCTGCCGCCACCTACTGTCGATCACACTGTGCATGTACTCACCAGATTGGGACCCCAAGGCTACACTAGAACTAGTTCCCACTGAGGTGTGTGCCTCTGCACTGCTGGAGGGTGTGGGTGAGCGCAGTGACGGGTCTTCAATTACGGTGTCAGACTCTTCTTCCGAAGTGTCCTCGGGGTTTAAATCAAAGACCTGGCTTGTGGATCCCCTTGGCTGCTTCCCAGATGTTCCTGCGAAAGTGGGGTGAGATAATTAGTGCATGGCAGGGGACTGCAGAATATGGGAACTGACTCACAGCATGGTTATCTGATGGATGTTACACTGCTGGATTCTCTTGGTTGAGCACCGACGACCTCACCGTCAGCCCAAGAAGGGACCAGATTCTTGCCGACCTGCAGGATGACTCTATTTTCAAAGTCTGTGAGGACCTTGATGTCAGGTATTCCTCCACCAGTCTGTGACCTCGCCCTTTTACTGTGTGCCAGCTTGTCCTGTTTGAATACTGATGGAGAGAGTGAGAGCAGGTTGCCTGCCAGGTCAGTTGAGAAAGATGCTTGGCATGTGTGGGTGATGAGTGACGCCATGGACAGGATGAGGACATGATCTGCAGGGCAGATGAAGGTATGTTTGAGAGAGTGAATGGTGATGTCCCTGGAACTGAGATCCCTGTGGATGCGTGATGAGTTTGTGAACGTGTGAATTGAGAGTGATGAGAAGCGTGACTTACCGTGGTGGAACAGAGGAAATCATTCATCCTCTTACGGCACTGGTTGGCTGTCCTCTTTTACAGAGCATTGGCTGCTGGTCTTCGCCCAGAGCTGGGGTAGAGGACTCCATAGTGGGCCTCCACCGTGCCCAGTAGGCACCCGAGGGAGGCATCGCTAAATTTTGGGGCAGCATGTTTCCTCCTTTTGACAGCCATCAGTTTCCAGCAGCTTCCTATCCCTTAGTGAGTGCTAGCTCTGTGTAGTGGTGCCCTTTAAATATCACACTCAGATTACTTAGGCCTGAGGTGACAGCGGGTCGGGCAAATCAGAGGCCGCCCCGCCAACAATCCGGCGTGTTTCCCATGAATGCGTTATTAATAAGGCAGGACACACTGGGAAGGGGAAGATGTGGCGTGAAAACCCATCACTGCAACTGGTGGGTAAAGTGATTATTTTCACGCCCGTAACTGTACTTAGTGTAAATCTGGGTTGATTCCACTCCTCTTACCAATGCCTTGAGGGAGTTGTGGATAAACCTTGGGGTATCCTTCGCCTGGTGCACCGAACTTGCTACAGGCCTCCTGAAAGACAGCTGGGCTGGAGAGAGTGAAATGTGTGTGCTCAGGTGGCGTTTAAATATGGCACCCAGACCTCCGACCTCATTCAGTTACGGCAGAGTGGAGAAATTGGTTCCTGACCCACCAAGTTATTCAGAGAGATACTTATTAATTCATAATTAATTAACTTCTGAGTGCGAAATTGGGTGCAATTCCCCACCATTCCGACCAGTGGGAAACGTGCCACAGAACCTGCCGGCCATTTCAAAAACAGAAGATTCCATCCAAGGGTTCTCCCATTTAAGACGAATATGAGATGAATTTCTTCTGAGGGTCATTAGTGTTTGGAATTCTCTTCTCCAGCGAACTGTAGAGGCCGGGCTATTGAATATATGGTCAAGGGTTACCAGGGACAGTTAAGAAAGTGGAGTTAAGGCCACAATCAGATCAGCAATTATCTTCTGGAATGACAGTGCAGGCCTGAGGGGGCGAATGGCTGCCCCCTGCTCGTATTTATTTGTTCCTATATTCTATAAAACTATTACTACATATAGAGAGAGACAAAAACACGTTTATTTAAATCATATAACAGCATATGAAGTTCAGATAAGTTCAAATAATTCATCTTTATTGTACGTAACAAACATCACATCAATAAATATTTAAATACTAACCCTAAGTAACACAAACATCTTGAACATTTTATAGAGCTTTCACCACCATTCTTGGGACTAAGTTTTTTTTTCTTACATTAGACATGAATTCACATGAAATGGATAATCATGGTAAATGCACATATTTCAAATGTTAGCTGTAAGACATATGGCAGGAATACTCTTGTGTATGGAGGTCATAACCTGCAAAAAAACCCTCAAAATATACAACTTTTAAAATCTGAAATAAAATCATAAACCATTTGTTAAATATATGACAGCAGAAATTAAAGTCCTTTCTGACCCATTATTTATTTAAAAGATATTTAAATTTTGTTCGGATATTCAGACTTGACTTGTTAGTCATTTCTCACAAAAAAAAATGCACAATATTTTCAGATTAATCTTATCTGTTATTCATTCCATCCAGATCAGTTGTCTCCCAGCAACAGCCTGGGGTGCGGGGGAAGTATTATGTATTCAAATCGGAGGCCATGGGCAAGGAAAGCAGCCCCAGTGGCCCTGCAATTAACTCAAAGGGGTTTCCCTTCCATCAATATCATTTCTAAATATTTTAACTTTTCTTTGGCCTAACTGGTGTAGGCTGCAGGGCTCCTGCCTTTCTCAGCAGTGGCCACCATTCCTGGGGGTGCTGCTGAGGGTGCTAGTCCTCTGATCGGACTGACAGCTCTAGGGGGCACTCAACCATCCTGAATAGGATGGCAATCCTGGAAGCCAGCTATTCAGGAGCTGCTACAAAATCAAGAGGGATGTCCTGTTGGCCAGCTGGGCGAGTTGCTGACATGTATTTCTGGCCATTGTCAGGACTCTGACCTTTTTTAGGAAAATTCTGCTGATTAACTCTGTTTCTCTCTCCACAGATCAGACTTGTTGAGTATTTCCAGCATTTTCTATTTTTATTTTAGATTCCAGCATCTTTTGACTTACTTACTTACTGATCTGAAGTTATGATTGGGTATCAGGTGAAAACCAACAACCAGAAACAGGCGTAGTGCTGAGTTGTCCATTAAGTCATTTTAATTGTTAACAGAAGTCTGTCATTTATGTTAGGCAGTTGTATACTACATCATATTACCCTTGGGGAATGTTAACAACCTCTTAAACTGCAAATGGCATCATGTTTTTTAACCGAGAAAAATTGAAAAGGTTTCAACAGGTTGAATTTTCCCATGGGCTTCAGGACCCTGACAGCAGGACCAAATGGGAGTTCCAAGCCTACACTTGCCATGAGTATGACCGGTGCAGGGATATTCCCAGAGGCAGTCCTCTAATTGGCCCTCCAATCATAGGGCTGGCAGCTCAAGCCTCCGCAGCCCCCTGAGAGAGCTGGGTGCTGCTGAGGCAGCTAGGAGAACATGAGGGTGCCTCAGAATGGAGCTTTCCTCAGAAGAGAGTAAGGTTGAAATTAAATCACTGAGGGACCAAGCTGGTAGGCTCCTCCAATCGGAGGGGAAGCATTCCTGTGGCAGCGTACAATGAAACGAATTTTGCTGCTGGTGAGTGCAAATAATTGTCCCTAGCTGAGGCCTTGATTACTTCAATTGGCTGCCTGCCTCTGTTGAGCAGCCAGCCAAACTGAATGTTGGCCTACTCTTGGGAAACTTCCTCAGTAGTGGGAATGTATTTGGGAGCCACCTCAACATGACTCCCTGTTACTTTCCGGGCCCCCCGCCTCCTAGCCACCATGCTGGATTCAGGAAAATCCTGCCCCATATGTTTTATAATCTGTACAAATCTGTCAATCTGATGACCCTGTCCATACATTTTCTTACCATAATTTGATTTTGTTCCATTTATACTCGGTCATTCTGAAGTCATTGGGTGGCACAGTCTGATGTATTTTGTAATTTTCAAAAACAAACAGCAAATATAATTTTAAACATTGTGACCATGATTTGAAATAAGTTACAAAAGACCGCACAATCAATTTTTGCAAATGTTTACAATAAAGGGAGAAATTTATTCTTTTATATCATTGCTTTACCTGGAGTTTTATTTATGAATCAGACTAAAGGCTGCAACAAGAGAAGAGACAATTGGGAAAACTCAGTCGCTCAACCCAGAAAGTTATTGGGAACCCAGAATCTAGGATTCCCTCACGTGCTGTCAAGTTTTAATTTCACAATATGTTAGAGATGTCACCGATCGGTTTCCTGCTTGGAGGCCAGCGTGATTGACAAGCTGGGCCTCCAGTCCAGAGGAAAGACGGTCAGTGAAGGCCACAGCAGCAGGTAAGTACGCAACCAGATGCTGGGGTGTGGGGGTCGATTGGGTATGGGGGTGTGGGGGTGGAATCAGGGCCTGATTGTTGGGGGAGCTCAGAGGCCTCATGGTAGTGGGAGAAACCTTGGGGTTGCGATGGAATGGTTGGTGGGGGTGCCTGATTGTGGAGACTCCTCAGGCACCTGGATCAAGAAGGCAGGTTGACAGTGCTACCTCCTGAATCTACCAAGTCCTTGGGAGTTTTCCCAGCAAAGGGGAGCCAGGTTTGCATACGTGTGGGGAGTTAAATCCTCTAAAATTAATGTCAGATCATGAGCCTGATGTCATTCCACCCTCTCCTGGGTTTCCCCAAGGGAACCATTTAGATCTGGCTGGAATCCAATTAAGGCAATTAAAAAGACAATTAAAATCTTCTTTAACCTTGGATTCTGACTTCCCAGTCAGGGCACCTGTTCCACAACGTGTCAGGAACTCCCCCAGATAACCAAGATAAGTGCACAGTGGGAGGAGCTTCTTCAGTGAAACTGACAGGCTGGGAAGGCTTTGCTCAGTGAAACGGAAGGGCTCCAGCCATGGCCTGGTGAGAGGCTGCTGCTCTCAGCACTGCTTCCTAGAGAGTGCTTTCACTGCTTGACAGGAGATTGACAACTTCTTGGGAATTTCACCCTCAGCTGCCCTTTCCTGCTGCTTACTGAAGGTACTGAACACAGCATAGGAGCATAATGAGAGGCAAGAGCAGAAGCAATACCACCGCCAACAGTTCCAGCAGCAACAGCACCAGTTGCCTGCTCCTCAGTCTTCTGCCCCTCCACAGTGCAGATGGCTTGGAGACTGAAATCCAGCTGGAAGGAGGTGTGAACTGCCCCACAACACAGGGTCTACAGGCGGAAGACCAGCTATCCCAATATTTGTGAGCAGCAGTGCCTCAGGAGGCTCAGACTCTCACAGCAGGTCACTGCTGACAGCTGCAGCTTCCTGGAATAAGACCTTCTTCCTGGTGGAACAGGCGGAAATGCTTTGCCAGTGGCCGATAAAGTGCCTATAATTGTTCAGATGGGGATTTGAGGTGTATTCTTGGTGAGAAATGAGTGCAGCTGCAAGGTGTGTTAACCTGAGGAATGTTGTGCAGGAGAATGCTGGGCAAGTTGGATGGCGGGATTTTTCAGCCCCGCCTACAGCTGGGATCGTCCGGTCCCGCCAAAGCCAAAAATCAATGGACCTCTGGCTGGGCCATCGCATCCCCTGTGGCAGGTCCTGCCACCGCAGGGCCGGAAAATCCCAGCCAGAGTGTGGGGCTTAACACCTGACAGCATTATGCCACTCACCTGTCATACCCTCCTGAGGTCCTGGACCTTCTTGGTGCACTGTTTCCAGGTTGAAGGGAGAACACTCCTGATGCTGACTTCCTCGAACACTTCCATCCACTCCTGCTTGGTTGAAGAGGTTCTCCTCTTCCTCTCGTCCTTTGGAAAGCTCAGCTCACAGTAGCCCCTTAGATCCCACAGCAGGACCTACAGATTCCTCTCTGGCCTTTTCAGGTTTCCTCTCTATTCTTGTGGTTGCTGCAGTCCTTGTGATCCATGCTGCGGTCTCTTTAATTAGACATTCCTCCTTTGACAAATGGATGTGTCACCTCCTCGTCCTCTCTGATTGGCTGGGAAACCTAGAGGCAGGAAAAGAATGCCGTGGCTCAGGAAAAGAACCTTAACTAAGCTCAACAATTAGTGATCTGTTCCCAGAGCCACAAATGATCCCAGGCCTCTGGCAAGGACTAAGTCCATAAAATTTTGCCCCTCGTCTCAAAAAGGCTGCCAGGTTTCCCCATGCTTGGGACCTGGCTGCCAGCTTTTGAAGTCAAAAAGCTGAATGGCCACAAAGCTTGCAGCCTCATTATGACATTTAAATTTCCAACCCACTTCCTTGGAGCGGGTTGGCCACCCACCCACCTTCTGGCTCCCTTTCAAGACAGACAAGGGCAGTTTGGATGTGGGTTTGGGTCAGGAAACTGATTTTTCTAACTTGAACTTGTGCCCCCCCACCCCGCTTCACCCCCACACCCACACCCACACCAAACAGCCAAACCTGTCCTTTATTTTAGGTTAAAATTCCTTCACAGTCTCAAATCGCTAACTGTAGACACAAGGCAGAGCAGAATTCTGCTGCCAGCAGTAGCTGTCTGTGGAATGCAAGGCCAGTGATCAAGGAGGACTGCAAATGTTTTTGGATGCAGGAAGAGAGCTCTGCTCTCAATTCAGCTAGTCTTTAAGATAGGAAGGAATGGCACTGTTAAAATGCAACTGTGCATCAATGCGAAGTTAAACTTCTCTCATTAGAGTCACACTGACTTCAGTGAGCTCAGGGAGTCAGATCACTGATCCACATCCAAACCTACTTTGTACTGATGAGAACATGACTGTAAAAACTGCCTCTGAACTTTGAGGATGGGACAGGATTATAACACTGTCTAAATGTAGCATGAATAAACAAAGTGATTAATAATGAGAGAATGGCTTAAGAGAGTCAGTCAGGGTTAATGGAATTTACTTAAACTAAATTTCTGTTAGATAGATATGTTTCTTTAAAAAGAAGGAACATTGGGAATCCTAATATCTGAACTCCCAACCTTACCAAATATCGACCAAAAATTGGGAGAGCAAAGTGTTGCATCAGACATTGCCTCAAAGCACAGCTCACTGATACTGACTCTCTCCTGCCTAATCTGAACCAATATTATAGCCCAAGAAATATGAAAGTCAGCTTGTGTTTAGTTGTATTGTAGCTGTACAGTCCTACAATCAACAATAAGATAATTCATCAGCTGATCTGGTTTTGGTATTTTCACTAAGGAAGGGTTATGACACCAGGAAGACTCTCTGGCCTTCTTCAATAGTGTCTGCAATATTGTTAAATCATATTTGTGTAAAACCAAAATTAGGGACCTTGATTATCTTCCAACTTAATTTTCCCTTCACTATGATGGAAATGTGTGGTAACTGATGTGTAATGAACCTTTAAGAAGAATGTTATATTGAAAGATCACATGATCTTAATATCCAATGGCAGAGTAGCACGGCTACCTTAGTAATCAGTAGTCAGTAGGAGTAGTCTAGAGTTAGAGGCTGTAACGTAGAGACAGGGTTTGAGTTGTAAGCACACAAGTGTAGCTGCTGAGTTCCTTTGTAAATAAATAGACTGTGATCTACATAAGAACTGTCTGCTGATCTACTTTGTATATAGTACCAACTCGGCCATCCTGAAACAAGCGGGCAACCCGGATCCATTAGTCCAACTAAACTAGTGACCAGGATCCAACAAACTGGGAACAAGAAAAAAGCAAGAAAAAGCGAGGAAAGAAAACAAGTGAACCAAAATCAGGCCGTACCTTGCACTGTAATTATAAGTGGAATTTCTGTCCCAATTGTTGAAACAGCCCCTCGAAGCATGCCAAGGTTTGGAAGAGTTGATTCTTTTGATCCAACCGCGAATGATTGATCTCATTATGTTGAACATCTCGTGTTCTTTTTCCATGCTAATGACATTGCGGGGGAGAAGAGGCGAGCGAATCCTCTTATCCACATGTGGGAGTAAGACCTATGGATTGATTCAAAGTTTGACAGAACCCAATGCCTCGGATTCGAAAAGTTTTGATGACTTAGTGAACGTTGTGAAGAGTCATTACCAGCCCAAGCCCTTGGTAATGATGAAACGGTTCAAATTTAATTCAAGAAATAGAGCCCCAGGGGAGACAGTTGCCTGTTATGCAGCAAGCCTGACAGAATATTACAAGTTTGGTACATCTATTAATGAGATGTTTAGAGATCATTTGGTGTGCAGTATAAATGAAGATACAATTCAGAGAGATTACTCTCTGAAATAAATTTAGATTTTCAGAATGCACTAGAAATAGCACTGGCCATGGAAAGTGCAGTGAGGAACTCAAAAGCCATACAGGGAGCGCAAAATGGCACCATCCTCCACATTGGATGGGGATCCTCAGCCAAAAAGGGCGCGAAAATGCACAGCTCTGATGAGAAGCGGGGAGCAGCCGCCGCTTACAGACAAATAAAAAGAAATGACTTAGCAGCAAAAACATGGGATAATAATAACAGAGGTGGAAGCAGACAACCTTGCAATGAATGGAAGTTTTTAAAGATTGAATGTTTTTATTGTCATTGAAACGGACACCTCATGAGACATTGCAAGGATAGAATCAGGCAGCCTTTCAATCAAAAGAAAAAACCCCGTGAGATCCATAACATAGAAGAGCCTGAAGTAACAGATTCTGATTTATTCGCTGTATAATTTAAAGATAGAAAGAACAGAACCAATCTATGTAACAGTGAGGGTGAATGTTAGACTTATCAGTATGGAGGTGGATACAGGAGCTTCTACTACGTTAATAGGTGGGCATACTTTCAAATACCTGAATTATGGAGAATGTAAATTGAATTTTGAAGAAACGGATGTCAAATTGAAAACTTACATGGGAGAAGACATCAAAATCAAAGGCATAAGCAGGGTTACTGTACAGTACGGAAGTCAATCAGTGAAATTACCCTTGATGGTGGTAGCAGGTGAGGGGCCAAGCCTCCTTGGACAAAACTGATTGAAAGAAATTAAATTGGATTGGATTGAGATCTTCCAGCTGATAGCCAGTGGGCTACCTTAGCTGCTACAAAAATACGCTTCAGTTATCCAAGATGAACTTGGGAAGATCCAGGGGCTACAAGCAAAAATTCATGTGGATCCAGACATTACCGCCCCTGATTTATGAAAGCAAGACCAGTACCTTATGCAATGCGGGAAATGATGGTCGCTGAATTGAACAGATTAGAGAAACTGGGAGTGATGCAACCTGTGCTGTTCTCAGAATGGGCGGCACCAATAGTCCCCTTACTTAAACCTGACCAAAGCATTCGAATTTGTGGAGACTACAAATTGCCTATTAATAAAGTGGCTAAGTTGGACAGACACCCTATACCAAAAATTGAAGACCTGTAAGCTAAGCTGGCAGGTGGAACAGCCCACACGAAGCTTGATATGAGTCAATTGGAGTTGGAGGAGGCCTCCCAGAAGTTTGTCACAATTAATACACACAAAGGGTTGTACCAATATACCCATTTGCCTTTTGTTGTATCCTCAGCTTGCGCCATATTCCAGAGGACAATGGAAAACTTATTGTAGGTGTTGCCTCACGTTATAGTTTATTTAGATGACGTTCTGGTGACAGGACTCACTGAAAAGGTGCATTTGGCAAACTTGGAAGAAGTTTTGAAACATTTCTCACAGGTGGGAGTGTGTTTAAAAACAGAAAAGTACATGTTCCAAGCGAAAGAGGTAATCTATTTAGGTCACAGGGTAAATTCACAGGGCCTCCGCCTGGTTGAGAAAAAAGTGAGAGCTATTAGAGAGGCAACAGTGCCAAAGAACACCTCTGAGCTCAAATCATTCTTGGGGATGATCAATTACTATGGGAGCTTCTTACCTAATTTGTCAACAGAACTGGCACACCTGTATCACCTACTCAAAACAAACCAATGTTGGTCTTGGCAAACACCACAGATCGAAGCTTTCACAAAGATGAAATAACTGTTACACTCATCCACCCTATTAGTACATTTTGACTAAAGAAAAGAGTTAGTTTTGACATATAACACATCTTATGGAGTGGGAGCAGTGCTCTCCCATCAAATGGATGATAGATCAGAAAGGCCTATTGGATATGTATGAAGAATGCTCAACACAGTGGAAAAGGGATATTCACAGATAGAAACAGGCTTGACAATTATCTTTGGTGTCAAGAAATTTCACCAGTATGTACACAGTCATCATTTTGCTATCGTTTCAGACCACAATCCTTTGCTAGGATTGTCCAGTGAGGACAAGGCTATACCACCCATAGCCTCAGCAAAAATACAGAGATGGGCATTGATTCTGGCAGCATATGAGTATACTTTCATCCACAGGCCTGGAAATCAGATTGTAAATGCTGATGCACTTAGTCATTTGCCTTTGAAAGAACACGATGAGGATGTTCTAGTTCCTCAAGAACTCGTTTTATTATTGAACTTCTTAGATTCATCACCGATATGTGCTGGACAGATTAGAGATTGGGCAAGTCGAGGCCCAGCCTTATTCAAAGTACGAGAACAAGTTCTTCATGGTTGGTCACAGGACAGGAATCTGACAAAATGAAACCATATTTTCACAGAAGAAATAAGATAATCAACCAGGATGGTATCTCATTGTGGGGAGCTAAAGTGATTGTTCCTCCAAAAGGATGAAAGCCTTTGTTAACTGAACTACATAGTGCACATCCAGGTATTCCCCGAATGAAGCCATAGCACGCAGCTACCTATGGTGGCCTGGAATGGATGGAGAGAGCTTAGTGAGAAGTTGTATGCAGTGTCAGCAAGTGCAAAAGTTACCTCCAACAGCTCCATTACACCCTTGGGAGTGGCCAGGAAGGCCATGGGTGCGATTACATATTGACTATGTGGGACCTTTTATGGGAATAGTGTTTCTCTTGATTGTTGACGCTCACTCAAAATGGATGGACATAAATGAGGTGAAGTCACCAACATCTTCTGTTACAATTGACAAGCTAAGTCAAAGTTTAGTCATCAACGGACTACCAAAAGTGGTCATATCAGATAATGACATGGCATTTATGAGTGCTGAGTTTCAACCGTTTATTAGCCTCAACGGTATGACTCGTAAAAACTTCACCGCACCACATGTCACCAAATGGACTGGCCAAGACAGTGGTTCAAACATTCAAAACTGGCATGAAGAAATTAACTGGAGATTCCATAGCGAACAAGCTATCACATTTTCTTTTCAATTTCAGGACCACCCCTCACACGACAACAGGTGTCACACCTGCAGAATTGTTGATGAAACGCTGTCTCAGAACGAGATTGAGCTTAATAGCGCCAAATTTAGAGGGGCAAGGTGGAAAGGAGTCAGGAAAGTCAGAAAACTGGACACGACTGGCATAGTCGTGACAGAAAGTTTACCGTAGGAGAGACGGTATATGCGAAAAATTTTGGAGCAGGACCCAAGTGGTTATCAGGTAAAATAAGTGCAGTGACAGGACCTCTTTCTTATCACGTGAAAGTGGAAGATCAAGTCATTCGGAGACATATAGATCATATAAGGAGGAGAGAAACAAATATCAGGAAATGATTCCTCCAGTGTTCACGACTGTGTCAATGTCTCCTGTTGAAAGAACTCAACTGAGTACAGATGTGCCTGAAGGATCGGCTGTACCTGCAAGAGCTGAGGAAACAGATTTGCAGGTGCCCACCGAAGAATCTGATGTTCAGACAACGCCAGAAAAGGAGATTCCTGACAAAACATCCAAAACTGTAGAACTGAGACATTCTACATGCATAAGGAAACCGCTAAAAAGACTGAGTTTGTAAATTACTTATCTGTGTAAATAATTTGACATTTTGAGAAAAATTGTAATTGTAACTATAAAAAGTATTTCTGAGTAAATGAGGAGGGATGTGGTAATCTGATGTGTAATATACTTTTAAGAAGAATGTTATAATGGAAGATCACATGATCTTAGTATTCAACAGCAGAGTAGCATGGGTTACCTTAGTAATCAGTGATCAGTAGTCAGTAGGAGCAGTCTAGAGTTAGAGTCTGTAATGTAGAGTCAGGGTTTGAGTTGTAAACACACAAGTATAGCTGCTGAGTTCCTTTGTAAATAAATAGGCTGTGTTCTACATAAGAACTGTCTGCTGATCTACTCTGTATATGGTACCAACTCGGCCATCCTGAAACAAGAGGGCAACCCGGATCCATTAGTCCAACTAAACTAGTGACCAGAAAATGGATAAAAGCAAAATACTGCAGATGCTGGAAAGCTGAAATAAAGAGAAAAATGCTGGAAAAACCCAGCAGGTTTGGCAGCATCTGTGGAAAGAGAAGCAGAGTTACATTTTGAGTCTGTATGACTCTTCAGATGGAAATGGAATTCCCCTTGGTTCAAGCTTGCTAAATTCAAGGCACACGTACTTGAAAAATAACTGACAATTAAGGCAATGGAAGTCATGCTTCAGAAACCCTCAAGCTAGATATTTGGCACAATATATAATATTTTGTTTCTCTTATATATCGTCACTTAAAGAAATATTTAGTGCTGGACCACCTCACTGAGAAACATCTCAAAGCTTCTAACATACAATGAATTAAAGTCCCTGTAGTTATTTTGATTAGCATAATAGCTGCTTTGCAAACAACAAGATCTTGAAGAGAGGGCCTTTATTTCATGCGTTATTTAAAGAACATCTTTAACAATTTGATATCTCTTCATTATGACACTTAAGTGCCAGCCTAGGCTATATGTTTACATCCAGGAGTGGGGATTGAGCCCACAATCTCCCAGAGGATAGGTTGTTACCAACTGAGCCAGCTTGACAATCAGACATTACATTTTATATTTTCTGCTGGTAAGCATACTGACATCAATTTTAATTTCATTATCCCAAGGAAATAGCGAAACCTTTTTGGATTTTACAAATACAACAGGCATTATATTTAGTTCTATTTGAAATTACAAGTTGCTCAATTTTCCTAATTTAGTTCTCCCCTCCTGATTTTGCTTACTCATCGCACAGTTCAAAAGTTTTTCAGGATTCACGGATCCACACAGACAGATGCATTGCACCCAACATTACTACAGGAATCACCAAATGTTATTTACAAGGAAATCACAGAGACAGGTATCACTGATGGGTCAGAGGCACAGACCAATTGGAGTATTCACACTCTGGTATCTTAATTAAGTGGTTAGAAATCACCATTGAGACAATGGTCAGTGTCAAAAAGCTACCTCACTGTGAATATCATATTTGAATGTGATCCTGACCTTACTGAACAACCAGATAAACCCAGCTGATCAGAAGGAAAGATGAAAGAAAGAAAGACTTGTATTTATATCATGCCATTCACAACCCTAGGGCATCCCAAAAACACTTCATGAAATGTAGTCACTATTGTAATATGAGGAACTTAGATGATTTTTCCCATCACAAACACAGGGGTGCTTCTGCTGCTCCTTTGTCTGAGATCAGCAAACTCAAATTGTAGCAGGACCAAATATTGGACCTCCCTAACCTGTACAGATTCAGAGACAGAAACTTTGCAACTGAAAGAGGAGAATCACCCATTCTTAAAGATACCTATACATAACAGCATACTGAACACTCTGAGCTGAATCTTGGTGCAACAGTGAGTGTACCGACGGCGGGACTGAAAGTGACCAGGACTTCCGCTCAGAGGCAGGACAGCTGGCCACATGCAATAATGCGGCGGTCAGCTAATTAGCTATCCAAAATTGAGGGACATGGTCAATTGTATGGTGGGGACAGGCAGGAAGTCACTGCCTGTGTCTGCAGTTGCCTTGTCTCATGGGGTCGAAGGTCTAGGAGCCATGTTTAAACAGCACCCAGACAGGCTTCCACTCCCTGCAAGGCAGCAGCATCATTCTGTCTGTCAGAGAGGAGGGTTTTGACCTTGAACTGCTGCCACCCCTCCTCCACCTGCTACACTTGGATCCCTGGAGTTGCTGCCATCCCTACCTGTCAATCCCAGTCACCTGCTGTCACCCCATTAAAAACCCCATTCACCTCCCTGCAAGCTCTCCTTCCAGCCACCTGGGAATGGCTCGAGGTCCTGTTTCTCAGCAATGGCAGCAGGAAAGTACCCCGCCTGACCGTTGGCTAAAATATAGGTGGCAGTGTAGGTTGTTAACTGTAGGATTCACAAGCAAAACTGGGTCCAGCACTGCAAATGGGTCAATAACCTCCTGCAAGGGTAAATGGCATGATGTTGTCACTGCAAAGTGGCAGTCATGATGGCATCAAAAAATGTAAACTTGTGGGCGGAGAGGGATGCCAGACAGGAGCTCGGGTTCTAGGCATCAGCATTAGATGAAACATGTGGACTGAATATGTGGGTGCCAGTTAATGCTGTGTTAGTTGTACCATTTACAGGAGAGTGTGTGCCTGGAACACTTACAAGCTCTTAAAGGAGTTTGCTGTCCATTGAGATGGTACTCAATCCTTCTGTCTGCCTTCAGGACACAAGAGAACACAACCTCAGGCAATGTTCAAAGACAGGTGGCAGTACCCCTGACCTCCGCATATTTAGCCCTGAAAGGAGTAGGCGGTTGACCAGGCCAAAGAGAAGGACGGATGTTCAGTTGCAGACGGTGAAGCCAGAGTGTCAAGATACTGAGTGAGGATGTCACCAACCTGGTGTCGAGAACTGGGCATACAGGAGACACACGTGACACTGCACTGGGAAAAGGGATTGATTACCTCAAGCTAATCCTTTAGGTTCCAGCAGTCAGGAGACATGTCAACCACAGTCTGTGATGAGCCAGAACTCCAGCTCTGAGGATGATGACACAGAAAGCTCAGAGGATACACTGTCACATCATTTCCCAGCACCCTCCTTCAGCGCAGAGACAGTCACCTCGGTGGGAAAGCATTCGCAATTCGACTCAGGAGTGCCATCTGGTGAATCCATCATAGACAAATCACAGCAGCTGAGGATGTGACAGTTCAGGTCCCTGACAGTTGGAGGACAGCTGGAGATTAGGCCCATGCTATGCTCAATGCTGATGATGTGCCTCTGGGAATGGCCATACAAAACCTGCTGGAGATGCAGAGACTAGCAGGGGAACACGTGGCAGAGATGCCAGAGGCTATGCGCAGCATTGCATGGATAATGGAAGAATCCATCCAAGCCATGAGTCCTGTCATGGTTCTGGCATGTGAGTGCATGGGTTCCTCCAAGGAGAGGTTGGTGACTGCCATGGAAAGCCAGGTCGGCCCAGCAGAGAACAGTCAGTGATTGCTGGATATGCGCTAGGACCTGCATTCCATCACTCTGACTATGGGCAGTGGGGGCTAGGTGAGAGGGAGAGAGGCACTTCGACTTTTTCTGCTCATGGATTCGGGGAGGTGCCATTGTGCACCAACAGGGAGGAGAAGAGCTAGCAATTTGCCTCAGGACATCATTTCAGGGCACTCCGAGAGTGCGCTGCCATTCTTCCTCCTTTTTCCAGTCACCCCAGCGCCTCCAGTAGGTGAGGCTGAAGAGGGTGCACCTACACCTGTGCAGGAGACCCTCTAGGCCTCAGGCCACCAAATGATGGCTGCCAAGATTATTTCAGGCAATGGGGCATAGCACTCAGAAGGCTGTCTCCACTTCAAGTGCAGATGTCAGGGCCGTACCAATGCGCAATAGTAGGAAATGTAAATAAAAACCTTCTAATGGCACAAAGGTGGCATGGGTGGCACTTCATTCATGTGCGTTGAATGGCCATGTTATTGGGATGTTTGAAACCAGATGGGGCATTTAAGGGGCTGGCAATTCATTGAAAATTAATGATGGTTGATGCAGAGGCGATGGATGTACCATTTATTGTTGAGCCTTGAAGTAGTGGCAAATATGATCTTCTTGACATTCAGTGGTTTCTATGTTTATTAACTTTGTTAGGTCAGAGGATTGGAACCTCACTGACAAGCCAGTATATGCTGCTCACCCCCTTATTGTTCCTCAGAAGCTGTTGTCTGCAGCTGAGGCAGTCCATATTTTTCATGTGAATGCATACAGCTTTTAGCCAGGATTGGAGCAGGTGTGGCTGAATCATTTGCGACCTCCTTCCGAGTCGGAAGTGTATGAGGGGTCCATTCAAATGGGCTTGTTCATCCCAAGGGACTAAAGCCTTTTCCCTCTTAGTTGTCAAATGTGGGGGCAAAATTCCACAGTGACATTTCTTGAGACACAAATGAAGAAATCCTGCAGGGGTCTCACTCTAGCTGAAATTGGGATGCAATGAGGGTCTTACGGGTCTGCCGTTCGCATTGTTCCATAGTCCTAGCATCTGGAGCTACAGCAGCAACATGTACCACCTCAGGTGATGCCAATTCTTCCCCTTCATCCTCATCTGAGGGTGAATCCAGCTCCTCCATCTCCGAGCTGACAATTCCTCATCTCTTTGCTGCGCTAGATTATGAAGGGTGCAGCGGAGCACAATGATCTGAGTTTTTAAAAAATTCATTTATGGGATGTGGGTTTCGCTGGCTAGGCCAGCATTGAGTGCCCATCCCTAATTGCCCTTGAGAAGGTGGTGGTGATCTACCTTCTTGAACCACTGCAGCCCCTGTGGTGTAGGTACACCCACAGTGCTGTTAGGGAGGGAGTCCCAGGATGTTGACCCAGTGACAGTGAAGGAACGGCGATATATTTCCAAATCAGGATGGTGAGTGGCTTGGAGGGGAACTTCCAGGTGGTGGTGTTCCCGTCTATCTGCTGCCCTTGTCCTTCTAGATGGTAGTGGCCGTGAGTTTGGAACATGCTGTCTAAGGAGGCTTGGTTCCTGCAGTGCATCTTGTAGATGGTACACACTGCTGCTACTGTGCATCAGTGGTGGAAAGAATGAATATTTGTGGATGTGGTGCCAATCAAGCGGCTACTTTGTCCTGGACGGTGTCAAGCTTCTTGAGAGTTGCGGGAGCTGCACTCATTCAAGCAAGTGTGTTCCATCATACTCCTGACTTGTGCCTTGTAAATAGTGGACAGGTTTTGGGGAGCCAGGAGGTGAGTTACTCACCACAGGATTCCTAGCTTCTGACCTGCTCTTGTAGCCACAGTATTTATGTGGTTAGTCCAGTTCAGTTTTTGGTCAATGATAACTCCCAGGATGTTGATAGTGGGGGATTCGGTGATGGTAATGTCATTGAACATCAAGGGGCAATGGTTAGATTCTGTCTTGTTGGAGATGGTCATTTCCTGGCATTTGTGTGGCATGAATGTTACTTGCCACTTGTCCAGGTCTTGCTGCATTTGGACATGGATATTATCCAGGTCTTGCTGCATTTGGACATGGACTGCTTCAGCATCTGAGGAGTCGCGAATGGTGCTGAACATTGTGCAATCATCAGCGAACATCCCCATTTCTGTCCTTATGATGCAAAGAAGATCATTGATGAAGCAGCTGAAGACAGTTAGGCCGAGAACACTAACTTGAGGAACTCCTGCAGTGATGCCCTGGAACTGAGATGATTGACCTCCAATAGCTACATCCGTCTTCCTTTGTGCTAGGTATGATTCCAACCAGCAGAGCATTTTCCCCCGATTTCCTTTGACTCCAGTTTTGCTTTGGCTGCTTGATGCCACACTCGATCAAATGCTGCCTTGATGTCAAGGGTAGTCACTCTCACCTCACCTTGGGAGTTCAGCTCTTTTGTTCACGTTTGAACCAAGGCTGAAATGAAGTCAGAAGCTGAGTAGCCCTGGCGAAACCCAAACTGAGCATCATTGAGCAGGTTATTGCTAAGCAAGTGCCACTTGATAGCACTGTTGATGACCCCTTCCAACACTTTACTGTTGATCGGGATTAGACTGATAATTGGTAATAATAATAATTGGTAATTGGCCAGGTTGGATTTGTCCTGCTTTTTGTGTGCAGGACATACCTGGGCAATTTTCCACACAGCCGGGTAGATTCCAGTGTTGTAACTGTACTGGAACAGCTTGGCTAGGGGCATGGCAAGTTCTGCAGCACAAGTCTTCAATACTGTTGCCAGAATATTGTCAGGGCCCATAGTCTTTGCAGTATTCATTGCCTTCAACTGTTTTTTGATATCACGTGGAGTGAATTGAATTGGCTGCAGACTGGCATCTGTGATGCTAGGGACCTCCTGAGGAGGTCAAGATAAATCATCCACTCGGCACTTCTGGCTGAAAATTGTTGCGAATGCTTCAGCCTTTTCTTTTGCACTGATGTGCTGGGCTCCTCCGACATTGAGGATGGAGATATTTGTGGAGTTTCCTCCTCCGTGTGTTGTTTAATTGTCCACCACCATTCACAACTGGATGTGGCAGGGCTGCAGAACTTAGATCTGACCTGTTCGTTGTGGGATCGCTTAGCTCTGTCTATTGCTTGCTCTGCTTATGCAGTTTGGCACGCAAGTAGTCCTGTGTTACAGCTTCATCAGGTTGGTTGGCACCTCATTTATAGGTATGCCTGGTGCTGCTCCTGGCATGCCCTCCTGCACTCTTCGTTGAACCAGGGTTGATCCCCTGGCCTGGTGATAATGGTAGAGTGGGGGATATGCCGGGCCATGAGGTTACAGATTGTGGTTGGGTACAATTCTGCTGCTCCTGATGGCCCACAGCGCCTCATGGATGCCCAGTTTTAAGTTTGATCTGTTTGAAATCTATCCCATTTGGCACGGTGGTAGTGCCACACAACACGATGAAGGGTATCCTCAATGTGAAGATGGGGCTTTATCTCCACAAGGACTGTGCGGTGGTCACCCCTGCTGATACTGTCATGAATAGATGCATCTGCAGCAGGCAGGTCGGTGAGGATGAGGTCAAGTATGTTTTTCCCTCTTGTTGATTCACTCACGACCTGCCGCAGACTCAGTCTAGCAGCTATGTCATTTAGGACTTGGCCTGCTCGGTCTGTGGTGGTGCTACCGAGCCACTCTTGGTGATGCACATTGAAGTCTCCCACTCAGAATACATTCTGTGCCTTTGCCACCCACAGCGCTTCCTCCAAGTGGTGTTCAACATGGAGGAGCACTGATTCATCAGCTGAGGGAGAGAGGAGTGGTACATGGTAACCAGCAGGAGATATCCTTGCCCATGTTTGACCTGATGCCATAAGACTTGGGGGCCAGAGTCGATGTTGAGGACTCCCAAGGCAACTCTCTCCCGACTCTATACCATTGTGCCACCACCTCTGCTGGGTCTGTCCTGCCGGTAGGACAGGACATATCCAGGGATAGTTATGGTGGTGTCTGGGACATGACCTGGGAGTTATGATTCTGTGAGTATGTCCATGTCAGGCTGTTGCTTGACTAGTCTGTGAGACAGCTCTCCCAAGTTTGGCATTAGCCCCCAGATGTTAGTAAGGAGGACTATGGTGCATTTTGTGGCACTCTGCCTGAGCAATCCAGACTGCAGAACCTCATCTTCAGCAGCCCAATGGTCTGTACTATTGTAGCTCTTTTGAGACATGGGAGTCATTGTACCTCTCCTCTGCTGGGCTTTGTGGGCTCTGCACAGCTGACATGAGCCAGATCTTCTGAGGATATTCCCTGATACCCAGGAACCACCCCTGCATTTGCTGCAGGAGAGCAAACAGCTGTGGCACCTGACAGTGAGTGAGGATGTATGAATCTTGAGAGCCCCCTGGAAAGCAAGCACATACTTGCAGGATTCATTTTCAAAAATCACAGACCAACTGTATATTGAAGGAATGAAACCCCTTATGAATGCTGCTGACTGTTCCCAGGAGGCTCTCAGTGCCACATGAGTGCAACCAATTGCCCCTTGCACTTGGGGAAATAAAGCAATAGAGTCAAATCCACCAGCTCTGGCTGCCTGGCTCTGAGGGTCTGTGGTGGATTGCACAAAATCATCAGCCCTTCTGAATCTGGTATTGATGAACTCCCTTATCTTTGTTTGGCTGACTGGGAGATGCCACTCATGTCCCCCCTGGAACCCTGGAATGACCCAATGGGGTAGAAATTCAAGGCGTGGTGACTTCTAAGATTACTGGCATAAGATTGCCTCCCATTCCATGGGACCATATGTCTTCCTGCAGGAGCTGACAGAGGGCAGTGAATGACTGCCATGGCATCCTCAGCCATCTTTGACATTGCCCCTCTGACATTTGCAGGTAGTTATTCCATGTACGGTATATTTGGTTATGTGCCATTCCTGGTTGCCAGCATCCTGAGCAGCCTGACTATCTGCTTCCACCCCTTGTTGTCCTTCTGGCCGTTGTTGTGCATGGCCCAGAGCCATCCTTTGAAAATCCCCTCCTCCTCCACCATAGCATCAAAAAACATTGGGTACACGAGGCCTATCCTGTCTGCTTGAAGTGAACTGCAGACTGAAGGCTGGCAAAAATCTGGTCAGCATAGTCTATTTGGCCTTCCTTCCTGACTGGATGGCAATTACTGCTGTGCATTGGCCTGGTCTTCACCAACCCCACTGTGGCCAACTCCGTCCTTGACCTGGTCTCCAGCCACTACTTCCAGCTGTCACAGCTATGCCCTAGTCACCCCCCACTCTGACACAGGAGCTACAAGTCATCACCCTCAGTCATCTTTGGCCTTCTCTTCAACACCCTCGACCTTCCCTCCATCAGTCTTGCCCTGCCTTCTGTGATCCTCGAGCCACCCACCAACACACTTCACCAAATGCCTGTCAACCTAGAGCTGCCCCATGTCACCATTGAGCTAATCCCTGGCACCCTGGAACTGCCCTTACCCCCCATTTACCTGCCAGCTGTCATCTCCGACCCTCCATCAGCAACCTAACCCTGCCCTCAGTTAGCTTCTACTCTCCCAACCTCACCATTGACCTGCCGTCAATCACCCTTGATTGCCCATCTTGCCCATGCTTGAGCTGCCTGCGGTAGAGATTGACCTTCCCTCTGTCATCCAGCCCTCTCCCTCTGCCCCCCACCATCCTTCTTGGGGCCACCACGATGCCACCTCCCTCCTTACACAGCCTTGCCCCCACTCTTCTTAGGACAACCACAACCTGACCTCCCTCCCTAGGATAGCCATGCACAATCTCCCTGGACAGATGCAATCTAAGCTCAATTCAACCACTCAGCCTCAATTCCCCAGTCCAAAATAGTTTCCCATACAAGAAAAGCAGCTCCTACTTAATCCTTTAACCAGTCATGAATCTGAAGGCACCTGTTTGCTGCTGACTTAATTGTAAAGGTACAATCAGTCAACTATGTGTCTTAATGAGTACGCATGACATGCTAATGCATTAGATAAAGGTTCCCTCTGTTTGTCATCAGGAACCATAATCCACCTTTAATCAGCCAACTTCCTACCCAATTTTCATCCCACCATTGGACAGCTGCCATCTCACTTCCCACACAATTACCTGTCCCTGCCCGCCTCATTTCTCGCTCCCAGGATCTTCAATAGATTTCGCCCTCTGTATTTTTAACTGTCTCCTAGAATTCTAGTAATACAATCAAAAAACATTGATTCCTGTACAGTTTCACCCATCAATATATCAACATCAAATATGTACAGACTTTCCAATAAGATAATATTGTAGAACAACCCACCCATGAGTCTTGTAATCATACATAAATTTAACAAAATAAACTTCATTTTGGTGCATCATGCTTTGGCACCATTTCACTGTCAGACATTAGTGAGTCTTTTTTTTAATTTGGCTTCAGTGTGTTTCTAAGTCTGGTTTGTTCTGGCAGTGGTATATTTATCCCTTATTAACTAGCTCTTATTGAAAAATATTGACTGATACAGAATTTCTTTCCAAACGTTGTCATGCATCACATTTACACCAACATAACAATACTGACAATATAATTATACAATTTACTAGCAAAGAGACTATGGTTATCACACAAAATTGTAAAACTTATTGGAACAAACTGCAATTTTTTCTTTGTCCATTATAATAGCAAACTTGCAAAAGGAAAAGCATGTTGCAAAATGAAGTGCTTTCTCAAAAAACGTTCTCCTCCTTTAGATTTCCATCATGGACTATTGTCTGCTCAAAAGAAATACAACCCTTCCAGTTCTCTGCTGCTGGAGGCACATGGGAATGGAATGAAATAGCTTCTCCTTTGGTTCCCTACCCCGTCTAGCGGAAAAACTAAAAGCTTCTACTTCATTCTTCCTCTCATAATTTGGTTGAAACAAACAGCATTGTGGACAACGTTCTTTTATGCTTTCAAACACTTTGAAAATAAAACACATGCAACATAGATATCATTTAACTAAAGTTATTGGAGGGCAACTAGAGATAGGCAATATAATGGGGCCTTGTCCAAGTCTCCCTTATCCCAAGAACAAATAAAGAGTTAGAAGTTGCATATGGTGAAGTTTCTGCATTCTAGCTATTTTTTTGTAAAGTCTTCTTCAGAGCAAGGACAGTTTTACTCCCAATGGAATATAGACCAAAATCAAGTTAGAAGGAATCTCTTATTTAAAAATTCTACTAAAATCTAATAGTCCTTAAACTTATAATTTGTGTATGAAACTTTTTGCCAGTGTATAATGGAATGATCCTTACTGATATTTGGTTGCTTAGGCCAGGTGAACCATTTGCTGTTTATTCTGCTGGAGCAAGATTGTGAAATCAATTCATCTCAAGCAATCTGTGTTGTTTGTTTCAGAGAGCTCTTGGAAATCTCCGTCTGCATGGTTGACATGGCAATAGCTTCATAGTCCTCTTCTCTGGGGCTACATTTGCAGTAGTGGAGAATTGAACGCAAGTCCCTCTGAAAATTTTTATTGAGGAATCCGTAAAAGATGGGGTTTGTACAGGTTGACAGCATGGCTGCCAGATGACATATGGAGAAAACCAGATTGTGATGGCAATTATTAATGGCCTCATAATTCCAATCAAAAACAGCATTGAAGATGTTGAGGGGCAGCCAGCAGACTGCAAATGCTACCACAATAGAGATTAGCATAATAGTGATTCTTCTGTTTTCATCTGCCCTGTATTTATTTTCTCTCATCTTCTCCATCATGTTGTTTCTCCTCCTTAGGCGTACATATATCTTTTGAAGAAAAAAAACAAGATTATTTTTCAGGTTATGTTTAGACATTCAAGCTTGAGCTCATTTGTATTACAATTGTAGGCAATATTCTTTCCTAGAAATCAGCTATTACTTTGTGCTAAACTTATAGTAATCACATAGCTCCCCCATAGTTCAGCTGGTTAATGAACAGTAAGTTAAGACATACAAACCAGCTCATACCAAGGTCAATCCCCAGCCTTTGCTGATGTTATGGCAGGTAGATGGTAGATGCCAACTGCCCAAATCCCAAAGGGAGACTTGAAGCAGCTGCCACAACTATTTTTGCAATTTGTACTTATTTCAAGATGTGGGCTTTGAATTCAGTAAAAAGGCCACCAAGTCTTATAGGTTTCTTACAAAACTAAACTAAAACTTTATTAATAGAAGAGATGATTTAAGCACATACATAGATCTACAAATTACAACAATGATAACTTCTAAATCCCCTAATTAATCTAATCTCCAGTTACACCTCCGATAAGGCAACAGTGAGACACATAGGCCAGGATTTTCAGCTCAGTATGACACGCCCGAGTGTGAAATAGCAGGTGATAATGTTGGATGAGAGTCCAACTTTACAGTTGTTGGGCGGGCGATTAGGCCAGGTGGCCTGTGCATTTTTTTGCAAAACTTCATCCACAGGCAGGATGAGGTTTCCAACAATGAATAAAAAAAATTAAACTAATTGAGGTCATTGACAGAGTAATTAAGATAATTAAAGACCTGCCCATCTAACCTTAAGGCTGGCGGGCAGGCCAGGAGCCCCAGTGGGCTTCTGATTATACATGAAACCTCATCCACTGGTGGGATGAGGTTTCATGTCCGTTTTTAAAAACTTTAATACATTTTATGTGATATTTATTAACATGTCCCATCTCGTGTGACATTGTCACATGAGGGGGACATGTTAATAAATTTTTAATTTTTCTATTTTTAAAGTTTTCTGGACTGTCAGTAATCTCCCTGAGACAGCACTTAGTCTCAGGGAGCAGTGCGCTCTTACGCGCGCATGAGCAAAAGAACGCACTTTGATAGCTGGGGATTCCCTCCCCCCAACCCCCATACAGGAAGCGCGTAGCGCTTCCTGTCGGGCAGGCCTTAATTGGCCCGCCCACTTAAAATGGTAGTGGACCCCGTTTCGGTGGTGGGGGTCGGCTGTCTGCCCGCCACCAAGCTGGTGGGACCTGCATGCCCACCAAGGACAAATTTCTGCCCACTATGTCTTTGGACTTTTCAATTTCAGAATCCTGCATTTCTCCCTCTTCCTCATTATCTACCACCACTAATGCCTCCTTTTGGCCCTCTTCCCTGTCAAAGTATTTTTTAGGCATATCTACATGACACACCCTCTGCTTCTCTCTTCTATCTGGAGCATTTATTAAATAATTTACTTCACTCAAATTCTTTTCAACCCTGTAAAGCCCACTAAATCTTGCTTTTAATGAATCACACAGTACTGGTAACATAACTAGCACTTTCCCCCCCAGCAACCTTATCAAACAAAATGTCAACTAATTGGATTTCCACACCTTCTCTTTGCCTCTGAGCTTCCTGTTCTTATGGTCTTGTTATCACACAATCTGGAATCAATCCAGGATGCTCTCTCTACAACACTTCCGTTGAAAACACTTCTACAAGCTGCTCAACTACCATAGCGATCTGTGATCAGCTATATCATTACCCAAAATAAATAGAGCCCTGACAATAGGCAATTATTCCACTACTCCAACAATCACATCACCTGTTTTCCACTTACTCTTTAAATTTACCTCCCACAATGGAATAGGTTTAGCATCTCCATGAACTGCACTTATTATCACCTGTTCCTGCAGTACTCTATCTAAACAACTAATATCACTATCGCACGATATTAAGGATTGACTAGCTCCTGTGTTCCTTAATATTTTAACATCTTTACCTACTCCACCCTGTACACATGGAAAGACTTTCCCTTCACACACAAAATCTTTAAACATTTTTTGCAACCTGCTCCTCAGAATTCTCTTGGGTAACTTGTGAACACATTCCCATTTCTTTACCTATCACTGATTCTTCCTGTTTTACCTGTACACAAACCATTGGTTTTTTCCTGTGCCTGAACCTCAGAACCCACAGTACTTTTACTTCCAGAACTTTTCTGTACCTCAATAATTCCAACAGATTTTCCCTGCAAATTCCAACATGCTGACTTCGAGTGTCCAACTTTATTACAATGAAAACACCTAAATTTTCAAGTGTCACCTCTTCCCTCAGCACTTTCCTTTTAATTTTGAGAAAAAAACTTCCTGGGAATTTCCACCTACTTCTTCTCTTCCCTGACTACCCATCTTCCTTTCACTATCCCACTTTCTATTCTTCTCTGATTTAAAAAGGTGACAAAAAAATTGTTTAGCTCTATGAACTAACTCATAATCATCAGCTAGCTCTGATGCTTGTCTTACCATTTCAATCCTCTGTTCTTCCACGAGTTCCCACTACTGAAGGAATTGAATCTTTAAATTTCTTTCAAAAGAATTGCCTCTCTAAGAGCTGCATATGTTGTCTCTATCTTTAATGCATTCATCCACCAGTCAAAATTACTTTGTTTTATGCTCTCAAATTCAACATAAGTTTGCCCAGTCTGTTTTCTCATATTCCTAAATTTTTGACTGTATGACTTAGGAACCAACTCGTGCACCCAAAATAACTTTTTTTTAACAACATCATAGTTCATTGACCTTTCTGCTGACAGTGAAGCATAAACCTCATGTGCTCTACCCACCAACCTGGATTGTAACAACGATGTCCAGTTTTCCTGTGGCCATTTCATCTGTTTAGCTATCTTCTCAAATGAGATAAAGAATGCTTCAACATCTCTTTCCTCAAACTTTGGAAGAGCTTGTATAAATTTAAATATCTCCCTACTGGGTTCTGATCTGGAAATAAGTCCTTCCTCAACTCCTGGTGTTTCCTTTTTAACTGTCAACATTCTAAGCTGGAATTCCCTCTCTCTCTCTTTTTCTCTTTCCTCCTTTTCTAACCCTGCCATTTCTAATTCCCTTTCGTGTTTTCTTTCTCTCTCCTGCCTTTCTGCCAGTTCACTTTGAAGTGCCCTTTTTTTTTCTTTTTCTGCTCTTTCTTTTTCTTTTCCTTTAGCTCTAGTTTTTTAAAAATTTCCTTTGGTTGTTCAAGTTCAAGCTTCTTCATTTCTAACTAAAGTCTCATTAGTGTCAAGTAACACTTCCAACTTTAAATGCTGTGCTATACCTTCAATTATGCCTGCTTTCCTTGTCCCTGCGGGTAATCCCAATTTAACTTATCCACCAATTCCTTTAACTTAACTTTATTTACCTTTTGTAGACCAGCCAAATTTATAACTTCAACTCCCAGACAAGTCTTAGCAACAGCCAAAACCATATTGCAGTCTCACTACTTAAAATCCCTCACGTCAACTCCTGAATTCAAAGCACATCCCGTACATGTAACCTTAAGGTTCACCAACTCCAAACCAACCAAGGAATCTCAAATATATCCTGCAAAGAGCCCCCGATTTTTGTTATGACAGGCGGATGGTAGATGCAAAACTGCCCAATTCCAAGGGGAAACTTGAAACAGCTGCCACAACTATTTTTGCAATTTGTACTTATTTCAAGATGCGGGCTGTGAATTCAGTAAAAAGGCCGTTAACTCTTATAGGTTTCCCACAAAACTAAATTAAACCTTTATTAATAGAAGGAGTGATTTTAAGCACATACATAGAAATCACTACTATGATAACTTCTAAATACTCCAATTAATCTAAACCCCAGTTACACCTCCATTAAGGGAAGAGTGAGATACATAGGTTTTTAAAGACTAGGCAAAGTAACACACAATACCCTTAACAGTCAAATTCAAAGTGAGTTTTTTTCAGCTTCCGTTCCTTGTAGACAGCAGCCTGAGGCATAGATGCTGGAGGCTTTTCACACTTGTTAGATCTTAGAATGCCTGCCTTTACACACAGCCTTCTCTCCTTTATACATATTTACCCCTCTGAATGCAAATTCGTATTGTTTCACTATGTCTTTGGACTTTTACCTCTCTAATAATAAAAATCCATCAAAGTACCAATTTTACCAGTAATCTTTTGAAAAATAAACACACGGTTTCTTAACTTCTCCTGGCTAGGTGGAACATTTCACCCCCTCTTTTGAATTCAAGCTAGTCTGGTTTATTTAAAAATGCAAATGTTCCCTTTACACCTTACATTCTAAAACTTCACCCATGTTTACCTACTTAACATATCAAACCTAGCTTATCTTCTGATACATCAAAGCCTTCAGACCAGCTGCCTTCAATTCAATTATGTCACACACACCCACACACACCACATACACCCCAACTATGACTCTGCTTTACAATAAATTCCAATAACATTATGAAAATTATTATATCTTCCTGACACTGAGTTGACTGATCTCTGCCAGGGTGGCAGCAGGAGTGCCACAATTGTCTTCTGTTTTTTTTTATCCATTCATTGGATGTGGGCTTCATTGGCCAGGCCAGCATTTAGTGCCCATCCCTAATTGCTCTTGAGAAGGTGGTGGTGAGCTGTTTTCTTGAACTGCTGCAGTCCATGTGGTGTAGGCACACCCATAGTGCGTTTGGAAGGGAGTTCCAGGATTTTGACCCAGTGACAGTGAGGGAACAGTGATATATTTCCAAGTCAGGACAGTGAGTGACTTAGAGGGGAGCTTCCAGGTGGTGGTTTTCCCATCTAATGACTGCCCTTGTCCTTCTAAGTGGTAGTAGTTGTGGGTTTGGAAGGTGCTGTCAAAGGAGCCTTGATGAATTCCTGCAGTGCATCTTGTAGATGGTACACACTGCTGCTATTGTGCATCGGTGGTGGAGGGAGTGAATGTTTGTGGATGTGGTGCCAATCAAGCGGGCTGCCTTTACCTGGACAGTGTCCAGCTTCTTCAGTGTTGTGGGAGCTGCACTCATTCAGGCAAGCGGAGAGTATTCCATCACACTCCTGACTTGTGCCTTGTAGATGGTGGACAGGCTTTGGGGAGTCAGGAGGTGGGTTACTCACTGCGTGATTCCTAGCCTCTGACCTGCTTTTGTAGCCACAATATTTATATGGCTGGTCCAGTTCAGCTTCTGGTCAATGGTAAACCCCAGGATGTTAATTGTAGGAGATTCAGTGATGGTAATGCCATTGAACATCAAGGAGCGATGGTTAGATTCTCTCTTGTTGGAGATGGTTATTGCCTGATACTTGTGTGGTGCGAATGTTACTTGCCACTTGTCAGCCCAAGCCTGGATATTGTCCAGGTCTTGCTGCATTTGGACATGGGCAGCTTCAATATCTGAGGAGTCACAAATGGTGCTGAACATTGTGCAATCATCAGCGAACATCCCCATTTCTGACTTTATGATGGAAGGAAGGTGATTGATGAAGCAGCTGAAGATGGTAGGGCAGAGGACACTACCCTGATGAACTCCTGCAGTGATGTCCTGGAACTGAGATGACCGACCTCCAACATCCACAACCATCTTCCTTTGTGCTAGGTATGACTCCAACCAGCGGTACATTTTCCCCCTGATTCCCATTGACTCCAGTTTTGCTAAGGCTCCTTGATGCCACACTCGGTCAAATGCTGCCTTGATGTCAAGGACAGTCACTCTCACCTCACCTCGGGAGTTCAGCTCTTTTGTCCATGTTTGAACCAAGGCTGCAATGAGGTCAGGAGCTGACTGGCCCTATCGGAACCCAAACTAGGCATCAGTGAGCAGGTTATTGCTAAGCAAGTGCCACTTGATAGCACTGTTGATGACCCCTTCCATTACTTTATTGATGATGGCGGGTAGACTGATGGGTGGTAATTGGCCGGGTTGGATTTGTCCTGTTTTTTGTGTACAGGACATACCTGGGTAATTTTCCACATAGTCGGGTAGATGCCAGTGTTGTAGCTGTACTAGATTGGCTAGGGGCATGGGAAGTTTTGGAGCACAAGTCTTCAGTACTATTCCTGGAATATTGTCAGGGCCCATAGCCTTGCCTTCAGCTAGTGCCTTCAGCCGTTTCTTGATATCACGTGGAGTGAATTGAATTGGCTTGAGACTGGCATCTGTGATGCTGGGGACCTCCGGAGGAGGCCGAGATGGATCATTTCACTCGGCACTTCTGGCTGAAGATTGTTGCAAATGCTTCAGCCTTTTCTTTTGCACTGATGTGCTGGGCTCCTCCATCATTGAGGATATTTGTGGAGCCTCCTCCTCCAGTGGGTTGTTTAATCGTTCACCACGACTGTCCACGACTGGATGTAGCAGGACTGCAGAGCTTAGATCTGATCCGTTGGTTGTGGGATCGCTTAGCCCTGTCTATCACTTGCTGCTTATGCTGTTTGGCACGCAAGTAGTTCTGTGTTATAGTTTCACCAGGTTGACAGCTCATTTTTACGTATGCCTGTTGCTGCTCCTGGCATGCCCTCCTGCACTCTTCAATGAACCAGGGTTGATCCCCTGGCTTGATGGTAATGGTAGATTGGGGGATATGCCAGGCCATGAGGTTACAGATTATATTCGAGTACAATTCTTCTGCTGCTGATGGCCCACAGCACCTCATGGATGCCCTGTCTTGAGTTGCTAGATCTGTTCGAAATCTATCCCATTTAGCACGGTGGTAGTGCCACACAACACAATGGAGGGTATCCTCAATGTGAATGCGGGACTTGGTCTCTACGATGACTGTGGTGGTCACTCCTACCGATATTGTCAGGGGCAGGTGAATCTGTGGCAGGCTGGTGAGGATGAGGTCACGTTTGTTTTTCCCTCTTGTTGGTTCCCTCACCACCTGCCGCTGACCTCAGTCTAGCAGCTATGTCGTTTAGTACTTGGCCAGCTCCGTCATTAGCGGTGCTACCGATCCAGTCTAGGTGATGGACATTGAAGAGTACATTCTACGCTCTTGCCACCTTCAGTGCTTCCTCCAAGTGGTGTTCAACATGGAGGAGCACTGATTCATCAGCTGAGGGAGGGCGGTACGTGGTAATCAACATGAGGTTTCCTTGCCCATATTTGACCTGATGCCATGAGAATTCATGGGGTGAGGAGTTGATGTTGAGGACTCCCAGGGAAATTCCCTCCCGACTGTATACCGCTATGCTGCCACCTCTGCTGGGTCTGTCCTGCCGGTGGGACAGAACATACCCAGGGATGGGGATGGCGGTCTCTGGGACATTATCTGTAAGGTATGATTCTGTGAAGATGACTATGTTAGGCTGTTGCTTGACTAGTCTGTGAGACAGCTCTCCCAATTCTGGCACTAGCCCCCAGATGTTAGTAAGGAGGACTTTGCAGGGTCGACAGGGCTGTGATTTCCATTGTTGTTTCCGGTGCCTCGGTCGAAGACGGGCAGTCCGTCTGGTTTCATTTTTTTGTGACTTTGTAGCGGTTTGTTACAAATGAGTAGCTTGCTAGGCCACTTCAGAGGGCAGATAAGAGTCAAGCACATTGCTATGTGTCTTGAGTCACATGTAGGCCAGACCAAGTAAGGACGACAGATTTCCTTCCCTAAAGGACATTAGTGAACTAGATGGGTTTTTAACAACAATTGACAATGGTTTCATGGTCATCATTATACTTTTAATTCCAGATTTTTATTGAATTCAAATTCCACCATCTGCCATGGTAACCCGGGTCCCCAGAGCATTACCCTGGCTCTCTGGATTAATAGTCCAGCGACAATACCACTATGCCATTGCCTCCCCCTGCCTTATGGAGGGAAACAATAGCCACGGCCCCCGACTTCTCATTACTATCCAGCAACCCTTGGCTGGAAGTCTTCGGATCAGGCTAAGCTGTGATGGCCTTGTGCCTGAACAGCCTGAGGAGGGGCATTGTCCATTCACACATGAAGAATGACCTGGTGCTACTGGAGCCATACCCATCAAGGAGTCAAGATCTGCAGGAGACATTCAGGAGAGGAGATGATTAGTAGTAAAAAGAAAGATAAAAACTTACAATATTCACATTTGCACTCTTTCAGGCAATTAAATTACACAACAGAATGTTAACCATCAAATGCTTAACTCACTTCTATAAAATGCATCTCTAATTTTAGCTGAGGTGTTGGCATTATTTTAAGTGAAGTGGGCTAAATAAAGGAGGTGAGTTTCAGCCTTTTGTCTGTGTGTAATTTCAGTGTGAGCAACAACATCTAACAATGACACAGGTCATGGATACCATCAGCAAAAGAAAACCTGGGACTGAGTAAAGCCATTCCACACAGTTTATAGTCTATGTCACACTAAGTATAATACTACATATGTAAGCCACGCCTGACAACTCAGCCAGTCAGACTACATTCCCATATACTGCTACCCCTGTATTGTATTATGAAGCATAGAGGATAATCAATTGAAATCAATAGCCATAGTTAAAATGGTACAAGGGATGGAATCATCCCAGATTTGCACAAGTGCGGTAACAAGCGGGAAAAAGAATGTTTTACCCATCAGCCGCAACGGAGGCTTCTCACACCTTATTGTCCCTATCCCGCCTCATTAATCATGCATTCCTGGGAAACATGCCGTTTCAATGGCAAGCGGGCTGTCATTAGCCCGCCATGCCATCACCTTGTCGCTTCATTACACCAGGTGCCATATTTAAAGTGCAGCCATTTGCACAGCTCTCAGTGCTCCAGCCCAGGGCTACTGCACAGAAGATGTGGCCCTGAAAGGCAAGAAGACTGTAGCCCCCAAATCAGTGACACATCCCAGGAACACCTTTTGGACACAGCAGAGGCCCGCCGTGATGTCCTCTACCACCACTCTGGCCGCAGGAGGGGCGGCAAAATCACCAATTCGGCTTGGGAGGTGGTGGCAGCAGTGGTCAGTGCCAATGCCCTGCAAAAGAGGACAGCCACCCAGTGCTGAAAAAGGATGAATGATCCCCTCCGTTCCACCAGGGTAAGCCACTTTGCTCATCACTCCAACTCACACACTCACAAACCCATCACACATCCACAGGGCCCTCACTCACTGGCAGTTCAAGGGATATCACCATTCACTCTCTCACACACACCGTCATTGTCTTCATCCCATCCATGGGACCACTCACCACCTACACATGCCAGGCATAATTATCATATAGCCTGGAAGGCATCCTGCTTACACTGTCTCCATCTCTATTCATGCAGGACAAGCTGGCACACAACAAGAGGGAGAGGTTGCAAACTTGTGCAGGAGTGCCCGACATCAAGGTTCCAACAGGTTTTGAAAATAAAGTCATAAAGCTGACTGGAGAAGATCTGGACCGGTCCTGTGCTGATGGTGAGGTCAGCGGTGCCCTACCAAGTGAACATCCAGCAGTGCAACATCCATCAGACAACCATGCTGTGAGTGATGTGTCCTCTTTCACAGGCAACTGCCATGTACTAATTATCTTTTTTGCAGGCACATCTAGGAAACAGCTAAGGGAATCCATGACCCAGGTCCTTGATTCAAGCCCCAAAGACACCTCGGAAGAAGAATCTGCTGAAACCCCAATTGAAAACCCATCACAGCACTCACCCACACCCTCCACCAGCGCAGAGACACACGACTCAGTGGGACTTAGCTCTAGACTAGCCTCGGGATCACAATCTGGTGAGCACATCGCACTTTCTGATCCACAGCAGGCAGCGGCAGGGACTTCCCAGGTCCCCGGCACTCGGAGGACTTCTGGATGCCATAAATCTGAGTCAGAAGGCAGGTCTCTAGACTCGGTCATGTCACAGTTTCTGGAGCTACAAAGGCAAGCTCGGGAACAACAGGAAGGGATGTCTGCTGCACTCCTCAGATTGCTAGACACGATGGAGGAGTCTGTTTGCCTTCAGGCTGAGGTGATAGCTCTAGCATGCCAATGCACTGCCAACATTGGTAGGACAGTGGCCGCCATGGAGACCTTGATCTAGGACATCGCTCCTGCACTGCTGCACGGGCTGAGCTCCATCGCTGACGCCATAGTTGGCCTCCAACAGTGTCAACGCGAGAGGGGTGTCGGGCAGCTCGATTTCACTCCAGATTCCCCTTTTTCCTCAAAGAGTCAGCCAGGAGCCCTTGGGCACCCATAGGGAGGAGGATCAGTAGGTGCACGCCCCGGGGCCATCCGCCCAGGTGACTCCAGGAGTGTCCAGCACATCCTAATCGCTTCTTCCTGTGTCCATAGCACCTCCAGCTCCACAGGCCGAGGAGGGTGCCACTGTCACACAGCAGGACCCCGAAAGCAAGCCAGGGCCCTCCAGGTCTCGTCCCCCCCAAGGACGCCCATCAAGGTCATCACAGAAGCAGTCAGCAGGCTGCCTCCACCTCCACTGTGGATGTTGGTGAGCACCAAGATGTAGCAGCAGGTTTAGGAAGGTTAAGAAGATGTAGTTACACAGCCTGGGCATGGGTGTTAATCACTTGTACATAATGTTCACTATTATAAATAAACTCCCAAGAATGTCTCCTTGCCTATGGCTGCTGGTTATGGCGAGCAGTGCTCGTGTCACTCACATGTGAAATCTTGATTCCTGCACAAGATAAAGCCAGGTGTCTGAGTCCAGGGCCTTTTCCCTGTGCTCTGTGCAGCCTTCAGACCAAAATGATGGACCGGCCTCATACTCCCTGGACACATTACTGATGCGTGAACCTCGGCTCATACTCCCTGGACACATTACTGATGCGTGAACCTCGGCTGTGCTGGTCATTGCTGCCAGAATGTTGTGGGCAGGTGTCACAGAGTTCCGTCATTCTATCTGTGTGCTCTCAGCACCTTTAAGGTGGGGCTGGCCCCCATCTCTTCAGCATCTGTGAGCAATGACACTGCTCCTGAAGGTCTCAGGTGCTGAAGGCTGACAAAGGATCAGATGCATTTAAAGTTTTACGGCTATGTCTCCATGATATGACCCTGATCACAAAGCACAAGCAAGCTGCCCTCAGCCAGACAGAAGTCAGGCATTCACAGAGGCTATGTGAAGATCTATGGGGTGTCCTCACTACATGTTACCATTATCCTCCTTGAATCTAGCAACTACTAGGGTCTCTCCTGCATCTCTATGACAGGAGCCTTATTGCTGCCCTCAGCCAGACTGGAGTCAAACGTTCACAGACACAACGTGAAGATCTATGCTGCCTTCTTACTGCATTTCATCATCATTCTCCACAAATCTAGCAGCTATGAGGGTCGCCTGAGTGCGCCTGCCTCGTATGGCTAGTGCGATGGCCTCAACCCCATCATTGTTGCCTTCGAGGGCCTCCTCACCTTCATCCCCATTGACGTCCTCCTCATCGGAGAAGACGTCCAGCTCTTCCATCTCCTCCACAGCCAGCTCCTGTCCCTGTTGCAGTGCCAGGTTGTGAAAGATGCAGCAGGTGACCACGATGCGTGACACCCTCTGTGAACTGTATTGCAGAGCACTACCAGACCGGTCCAGGCACCAGAACCTCATTTTCAACATCCTGGTTTGCTCCAGCAAGGTGTGAGTTGAAGATTGAGCCTCATTGTACCTTCTCTCTGCTGCAGTCTGAGGCCGCCGCACAGCTTACATTTGCCACGTCCAGTGCAGGTAGTCCTGGACCCTGAAAGATGTCAGGGATCTGAGACCTACTGAGAATGTAGGAATCATGGACACTCCCTGGAAACCATGTGCAGACCTGCAGGATGCATTTGTGGTGGCCACACACCAGCTGTACATTCAGCGAATGGAAGCCCTTGCTGTTGACATAATTGATCGCTTGTTGCAACAGAGATCTGAGTGCCATGTGAGTGCAATTAGTGGCACCCTGCACCTGTAGGGAAACCTGAGATCTGGGCAAATCCCAGTGCTATTGTCTTTCCTTGTCATGGGCGAAATGCATAAAGCTGTGTGCCTTCACAAAGGTGGCGTCTGTGACCTCATGGATGCATTTGTGGGTGGAGGCTTGTGAAATCCCACAGAGGTCGCCTGAGCAGTCCTGAAAGGAGCCACTGGCATAAAAATTGAGTCACTTTCACGGCCACAGGCAGTGGATGCACTCCAGTCCCTGTGATGCCAAATCCTGCAGCAACTGGATGATGTGAGCGACCAGTTCCCTAGACATGCATAATCTTTGGCAACAACGGTTCTCCGTCACCTGCAGGAATGAAAGGCGGCGTTTAAAGACCCTGAGTCTAGCTAGGCTCTTCACGGCCTGTGTAGGAGCCCCAGCCGCCCCTTCTTCCTGAGGGTGCTGCTCCTCCCTCTGTCCAGCCATTCACCTCCGTCGCTCTCTTCTCCTTCATCTCCATTCTCTGTATGTCATGAGGCATACAGCTAGGTCACCAGGCTCCATGCTCCTGATGTATTCCTCCTGCAGGTTGAAAGAGAGATGCGTGGGTTAGCTTGGGTAAACTGAGAACTTCTCTTGGTTAAGTCTGAAGGCCCCTTAATGCATCCTGCAGAATGCTGGCAACCACTTGATGTCCATTGTTTAGTGCGCTGCATGGCTGCCTGAAACCTCACCCATCTCCGCCCCACTCCACCTGAATGATTGGCAGCAGCTTTGCCCATTGGACTGCATGCTGTGCTCTCAGCTCAGAAGCAGACATTCTCCTAACCCGCACTGCAAGGCTGCACTGTTAGCTTGAACCATGGGGGAGACTGGTCCAAACTGGGATAATGACATTGCAAGGGGCTGTGAGCACCTCCACCAGTGACTGCTCCATGGCCAGCTTTAGTAAGGAGATTGTACAATGTGCCCAGTCGCACAACTGTTCTGCAGTCCACTTAAATGCTCATTAGTTTGCAGTCTGTGCCCAAGGGGTGAAAAGCTCTGGAGCATTTGGTGACACTTTCAGCCTCTGCGTTGCTTGAGTGGGCAGAGAAGCTAGAGGCCCAACTCCACACATGTCAATGTGGCTGTGTCTGAACTGCCTCAGCTGCAGAGGAATGATCTCTTTATACAAGGTTTCCCTGATACATGGCCACTTCCCTCCCCCCCACCGCCCCAACACCCACCCACGAGCTTGTGCACTACCACCAACCAGAGTGATGCCCATGCCACCTCCGCCAACTGGCCACAATCGGAGTGCTGCCCTTGCCCCCCTCCCATCCCAACATGCCCCAGCCGCAGGGCAGCCCTTACCCCTGTACCGTACTGTCAGCCAGCCGGGAAAAAGCGACTTGCCTGTGCTCTCGCCTGAATGCACGGCGCCTCAACCTTGAGTTCCAACAGGTGACCCTCGCGAGCGCTGCACAAATGTTACTGTGTACTCACCTCCGAGTTCTCCTTGAAGTGCAGCTTGCCAAATGCATGCCTTATATATGCTGTTGTGAAACATGTCAGCGTGCAATCACCCTGATGTGCTTGGATGGTCCAGCGTGGTGGGATGATTCCGGTGAGCTGGGTTTATAATGATATGCATTTGTATTACAATGAGGTTCCTGATGCCCGGCGGCAGGCAGTGCGGCCTGCCATTGATGGGCGGAGCAAATGGTTGCAACCATGTTTCACGAAGGTGTACAACCGATTTTTGGCCTTCCTGCCATGTTGTCCACTCACGCATGATGCCCGATGCCAACAGGAGCAGGCGATTCTGCACAAGTACTTGAAACCCTCCCCACTCCTTTATCTGTTTGCTCAATTATTTATTATTTATTTTTTACTCTTCTCCCTATGTTCTTTGTGGGATTAGAATTCCCCTGACCTCTATAAATAGTAACATTATAATTGTATTCATCAAGTGTACCACTTCAATGTTTCAAATGAAACTTTAAACATGTTCTTTTAGTGTGTGTTTAGGATATCACTAGAAATCAAAATCAGAAGAAATCTTCACAAGCACATTTGTTAACAGTGAGCAGTGATTCTTATCTCATTCCTTCTTTCCCATGCCTGCATTTTCTATATCTAATTTATCACTTTCTCTCTCTTCTACCGTTTTGCAACATTTGTCTTATTGCAAACAACTGATATCAGCATAAGCAGTCAGAGACAGTGGGAGTTGGTCACTAAATAAAACCCAAATATACTTGCTATAAAAACTCTGGAGACAGTCACAACACCTGAGTGGATTGAACTTGAAACTAGTTTCAGGACTGTGTTTCAGCCAGGTCCATCTTGCTCTCCCCTTTCATGACTTCTATTTCGCTCTGTTTCCTGCCTGTTCTCTCGCTTTTCTCATGCTTGTTCTCCTCCGCCCTCTTCAATGCAGCCAGACTTGAGAACACTAACTAATTGTCAAAGGCAGTGATTTGGCAGCATTCTAATATCAAACAGCCAATTTGCAATTGCTTTGTTCTACCCTCCAAACCTGCCGTATGAGTCACTGGCACAAATTTAAGTGCACTTAAAGATGCAGCTTTTATATTGAGTTTTAGAAAAGATGTATTTTAACGTTGGATCATAAAAGCATATTTTGGAAATATTGCAAAAAATCAACGTTTTTCTTGTTCACTTTACTCAAAACATCTTGTTCACACAACATTACTTAATTACTGCTACAAGTTCCTTGGAGAGTTTTGTCATCACTAAACAATCTGAAATAATATTAATGATTGTAAAGGAAATATCTGAATTGTTGAATCCCATACCAAAATAAGACTGAAAATTCAAAGTTCAGGCTCTGTATTAGATTTCATTTTCAATCAGTGAAACACATAAAGATAGACAGAGCAGAACTTGATTGCAGCCAGGAAGAAATAGTTTATTTAACAATTTTTTTGCCATGAATAGGTGGTTATCTTGTTCTTTCTGAATTCATAATACTTATACAGTGAAAATTGGGAGACAACGTGCTCCCATATCATCAAGGATGTGATATTGTCACTGATTATACTTTGAATTGTGCTACGTTTCTTATTTAAATGCATTTTAATAAACAATGGCAAAGAAAGATGTAATTAACTCTGAATTGTCGCTCTTCAAAAAAAGCTTTGTGGTTGAGTTGAATAACAATGAGAAGGTGAAAATAAAGTGAAAAATTACCATATCAATTGCTTATAAAATGCACGGGAACACTAATGAAATGCATGATTGAAAACTAGGTTAATATTTGATATGCTCCATTTTAGCTCTTGGTCTAAACTAGGTGTAAGTTGATCAGTTGCTAAAAGTAAAAATGCTATTGGGAGAAATTCAAAATTTAGAATCCTATGGTAGGAGGACATCCAGACCATCATGCCTGTGCTGATCAGCTCTTTGAAAGCACTATTCAATTAAACCCTGCAATTTTAACCCCTTCAAGTAGTTATCCCATTACCTTTTGAACATTACTGTTGAATCTGCTTCCACTACCCTTTCAAGCAGTGCAATTCAGACCATAGTAAAACACTGCATGAAAAACCTGTGCCCTCTAGTTAATGCCCCTTTTGCCAATAGAAACAGTGTCTCCTTATTTTCTCCATCAAAAGCATCAATGATTTTGAACAACTCTATTAAATTTCCTATTAACCTTCTCTGCTCCTAGAACAATCCCAGCTTCTTGAATCTCTCCACATAGCTGAAGTCCTTCATCTCTGGTACCATTCTAGTGAATCTCCACTGCATGTCGCCAAGGCCTTTACACCCTTCCAAAAGCATGCTATCCCAAACAGGACACAATAGGTTGAACTTTACGTGCCCCCAGTGGGTGTATTTCCTGCGGGCCGGGGCTGGGGGGCACGTAAAATGGGTTGGGCGCCCATCCCATCACCTTCCCGCCCACTCCCGAGCTCAACCCCCATCACATTAGGGGTCGGGTGGGCGGGAGCTGAAATTGGCAGCCCACACGCCATGTTAGAATGACCAATTAAGGGTCAATTAGTGTTATTATCAAGTCTATTTACCCTGATAACACGCTGCCTGTGCCATAATACATTTGGTACGGACAGCAGGGTGGGAGTGGGAAGCCAGATTTTTAATCTCAAGTGGTTAAAGGGCGGAAAGGAAGGTGGGAGGGGGGGGTCACTCTTCGGGGGCTGCCCTTTGTCGATCATAGGGCGGGTCCCCTTAGGCTGAACGCCCACTTCGTTCTTACCTGCTCGCTCTCTTAAACTCACCCTCTCCCCCAACTGCCCTTTGCCTTAACTCCCGAACCCTCCCAGCCGAGAGCCCGGATTTACCTGCTTCAGGGATCCATGGGCCTTGACCTTTTTCTCTTCAGCTGCAGTCCCGGCAGCTGCCACTGACACCTTCCTGTCACTGCCAGGACTGATGGATCTGCCAGTCAATCCAGAGGGCATGTCTTCCGCCCCAATGAGGGCTGGAGGTCCCACTCGGCGCTCGTTAATGAGCCCTGGAGCGTTTTATTGCTGCGGGACTGGTCGGCATGGAGCTGGTCGACTTCATGCTGACATGATTTCTGGGGGAATGCATGCCATTCCCACTCCCCGCAACCCCACACCCCCAGTATTATTCCGCTCAATTCTCCAGCTGGAGATAACCTATGATTTAGAAGGGTTTTCTTGTCTTTATACTCTATGCCTCTATTTATAAAACCAAATATCCCACATGAATTTTTAAATAGCCTTCTAAACCTATCCTGCCACCATCAAATATTCCTTAATGCAAATCCTCAGGTCTCTCTGCTCCTGCAGTCCTTTAAAACTGCACCATTTGGTTTATATTACCACTCTTCACTCTTCATTCCAAAATGAATCACTTCACTCTACTTTGTATTAAATTTAATCTATCATGCTCCTGCCCATTTCACCAAGTTGTCTCCTCCTGAGGTCTGCTCCTATCCTTTTCACTTCTCAAAATTTTGTGTCATCTACAAATTTTGAAATTATGCTCTTTATAACCCAAGGCCAGGTCAGTATTATATATGAAAAAGAGTAGGGGGCCTAATACACTCCCCGCCCCCCCCCCCCCCCCCCCCACCACCCCAGGGACCACTGCATATTTTCCTCCAGTTTAAAAAAAACATTCACTGCTACGTTCTGCTTTCTATCTCATAGCACATTTTGTGTAGATACCTCTTTAATCCCATCGTTATTAATTTTGCTAATGGGTCTATGATTAGATGAATATCTTTTGAAAATCCACATATACAGCAGCAACCACCAGCTTTTGGGTGAAAAATTGAGGTTAGGGGAATGAATTTCAGGTGGCAATATCTTGCACCTGATCCCCCCCGGAAATGTGGCAGCTTCCAAATTGGAAACTAGCAACCTGCAGAGATGCAGGGCACAAAGCTGTATAGGCATCAGGAACTGCATTTGCAAATCAGTGTTCAAATGTCAGTTGTAGAACTCCAGCTAAAATTGATCATCAGCTAACTGTAGCTTGTGCAATGTATGCTCCACTCAATTGCTCCTGGCATTCAGCAAAGTCCCCTCTAAACGTTTTCATTGTGTGTTTGCTTGAATGTGGGTACTATTAATGTTTTTTGTGTGTGTGAGCACACGCGTGGTATTTTAAAAGGAGAATGTAAGAGCGACCTGCACAATACCTTCCAAGTTGCTGTCTGACTACATGTCAGCTTGGTCTTTAGTGATCTAAACCGGAGTCCTTAAAAAAGGAACACTGGAAGCTGTCTACAAAAATGGAGACAATTTTCTTATATTGTTTAATTTCTGCGGAGCGAGGAGCTGTAGGAGTTCTTCTGGCTCATTAAAGGTACTGCAGGCCTTTGCTGACACAAGCACCCCAGCCTATTTCGCTGCCTGACCTCTTCATGTTGGCCTAAATTCCTGAGGCACCATTGGTGTCCACAGTTCACCACTTTCGGCAGATGAGAACCAAGGTTCAGTTTCAATCTGGGCTCAAATAAACGCCAATGAGTGCATCATGCCACGATGTTACAATAGAAACTGGTGAGAATTGAATTTCTCTACTGATGATTTTTAAAATCTCATTCATTCATGAGGGTTCCTTAAAACAATTGCCTAGGATTGATTTGGATTACCAACTGAATTACTCTCCACACTGAAATGATATAAATTGATTCTGGAAAGTGAAAAAATAAAGATTATAGTAACTGTTGAGGTGAAGCTCTGAGTTCCAACTGATCCCTCAAGGTGCAAATTACTTTTAAGCAACTACTTTCATTGAAGAAAATTGTTTACTTCTGTTTCTGAAATTTATTTTCTCACAGTATTCTGTGACAGCATGGTTCTAATTACATATCCTTCAGTTAATCAAAGCTGAGCAAAATAATCTAAGTACTGTGCAGCATTCAATAAAATGAGTAACATTTCAATTTTCAAAATGAAAATAAGAAATTAGTATTTTGTAAAGTCAAACCATACCAAGTTTGTCACTTTGACAAAATTTTGGCGCTGCAGGTGTTTGTACATTGCAAATACCAGGAGCAGAGAGTTTCCATTTTGCCATGAAAGTCAAAGGTTTTTTGTTCTGTTTTTCTTCCTGGTGCCACTCCAAGTCAAGAGATTTGGCAGAGATTGTAATCAGTTGTGTTAGATATTCAAGCCCCAAGTCACAACAAATGCCCACTACAGTGTATAAACCAACTCAAATCAAATGAACGTTTCTTGCTCATTCACTGCAATGGTTCAGATTTACTACAAGATTAAATTATATGTCAGATTATATTATTAAAGAAAATGGGGAAAGGATAGGAGACTGATTAGAGTGGATGGCTCCTCATGAGGAACGAGCGCTTTTGTTGGCACAATGGGTAAAATAATATTCTCTGTGTTGTAAATTTCCAGGATTTAGTGACCAAAAAAAATACCATAATTCTTGAGGTAAAATTCCTCTCAGACCTTTCAACATCTCAACATCTTCAAAACTTATGTTATGAATTGATTTGGGGGAGATGGTGACTGTGTGGTAATGTTAGTGGACGAGTAATCCAGGGGACATGGATTCAAATCCCAACATGGCAGCTGGTAGAATTTAATTTCAATTAATAAAATATGGAATTGAAAGCTAGTCTCAGTAATGGTGACCATGACACTATCATCAATTGTCTTAAAAACCCATCTGGTTCATTGTCCTTTAGGGAAGTAACTCTCCTGAACCTGGTCTGGTCTACATGTGACTCCAGACCCCAGCAATGTGATTGACTCTTAACAGCCCTTTGAAATGGCCTAGCAAGCCACTGAGTTCAAGGGAAATTAGGGGTGGGCAACAAATTCTGGCCTTGCCAGTGACACCCACATCCCATGAAAAGAGAAGGAAAAATCTTAAGGATTGCTAGTTAAAGCTTTAGTATAGTTATTTTTTAAAAAACATGGTGTGCCCTTTTAACTGGCGCTGGATATCTTTGATGCCCTGAAAATGTTCTAGAGGGCAACAATGAAAGCAGAATTCACATCGCTTCATGTTCCTGTTGCAGAACTTTGCATGCTGAGAGCAAACATCAGGAACCTAGACACAGAGGCCAATAAATTGTGCAAGGTTTGTTTCATTTGAAACTCTTAGGCCCGATCGGAGCAGGTGTGTTCGGCAGCGTGATTAGTAAATCTCGTGAGAAGGCCCAAGTTGCATTTCCGGGTGATGTAAACCCTCGACGCGATTGTCCCCTTCCCCCATCAATGGCAGGTTGCGTTTTCTGTCGTTGAATGTCAGGAACTTAATTTTAATAAATTTGCATCTTATTATTGTGGCCACATGCTTGAGTCATTCCCCCTTCCAGGCTCCACTGTGATGGGGCTGGAGGGGTGAGCAAGACGGCACCGAAGGGAGTCTAGGGGCAAGGGCCCCAGTGCGAGATGGGAAGCGGGGGTGGAGGGGGTGGGGATGTGGTGCAAGGCAGCACAGACTGAAGGAAGTAAGCAAGCATCTGCTGGTGTGGGGCGGGGGGAAGAAATTGGCCAGGTACTTGGAAAAGCATTTCAAGATTGAGCTGAGACCGTTCAGCATCAGCTCCATTGACATGCTTGGAGTCTGGCTTCTGAAACAATTATGTCCACTCAAGAAACGCAAATTCCTGATAGTGCCACTGATTGCTCCGGAACTTTTAACCCTTCAGGCACAGGCTGCAAAATATTCTGAGTTTTATGGGACTGCACAACAATTGAGCGACTGGGCAAGTTAGAGGACCCCCTTGCAAGGTGGTGGCCATGGAACAGCCACTGAGGAAGGTGTTTAGAAACCCTTGCTTTGTAGTTATTCAGGCTTTGAGCAGTAACCATCATGGTTCAACCAAACGCATAGCCTTGGAGTGCAGGTTAGGATAATACCTGTGCCTGACCTGAGAGCACAGAATGCAGTCGAGTGGATGAAGCTGTCACCACTCAGTCATGTGGTGTGGGGCGGAGGTGGGCGAGGTTTTGGTCAGGCATCAAGCGAACAAGTACTGGCCATCCAAGTGGTAGCCAGGACTCGCGGCATACGTGAAGGGGCTTTGATACACAGCTGGAACTGGAGTCTTAACCAACAGAGGTCCTTAGGAGACATATGACATTTGATACTGCAGTGGAGAGACCATCAGGAACATGGAGCCTGATAATCTCATTGTCTGCTTCATGGCTTATAGGCAGGATAGAAAAAGGACAAGAATGCGACAGAGGTGCCTGGATTGGCAAAGGGAGGAGCACAACCCTCAAACTCAAGGGGCAGCAGGGCCTCCTTCACACGTAGAGGAAGATCTACAGAAAGCCGTATTTGTAGGCACCTTATTAAACCCAGGGTATATAGACACTGCTTGTCCTACCTGCTGGTGAGCAAGAACCAGTGTCGCTGAAGACTGCGATTGTTAAGGGAACTGGTTACTCACATATGCCACCTTCTGCGGCAGGATTTGGTGCCTCAAGGACTCAGAGGGCATCCACTGCCAGTGGCATTGAAAGTGACCCCTGTGCTCAATTTCAACGGCAGAGGCTCCTTCCATGGCTCCACTGGTCACCTGTGCGGGATCTCTCAAACCTCCACTCACAAATATGTCCAGGAGGTCACGGACCCCAACTTCATGAAGGCACATAACTTGGTCAATTTTGACCGAGATCTGGCGAGCCAGAAAGCAAGAGTGCTGGGATTGGCTGAGATTTGCAGTTTCCCACAGGTGCAGGGTGCCATCGACTGATCACACATGGCTCTAAGATCTCCGTGGCAACAAGCAGTCCAGTATGTTCAGCTGGTCTGCAACCATAACAAATGGATCATGCAGTTCTACACATAACACCCAGGGGTTGTTCATGACTCATGCATCCTCAGTAGGTCTCAGATCCCTGACATCTTCCAGAGTCCACAGAGGCTGCAGGACTGGCTCCTCAGGGACATGGCCGCCACAGAGCACATGGCAGATGACGCCCTTGTGGCGGCCTGAGAGTCCAGCTGTGAGAAGGTACAACAAGGCTCAAGCCACAACCTGAACTTTGGTGGAGCAGAACTTTGGGATCCTGAAAATGAGGTTCTGGTGCTCGGCAGATCTGGTGGAGCACAACAGTACATTCCCAGAGGATGTCACGCATCATCGTGGCTTGTTGCGCGCTGCAAAACCTGGTGATGCAAAGCGGGGAGGTTCTGGATGATGTGGAGATGGGCAAGCTGCACCTCTCCTCCGATGAGGAGGAAGTGGGAGAAGAGAAGGGTGATGAGGCCCTGGAAGCTCAGAATGCAGGCAATGAGGCCATTGCTCTGGCTAGAGGAGGCAGGTGTGCTCGTGAGGCCCTCATTGCCACAAGATTCCATGAGGAGGATGGTGAGGTGCAGTGAGGACTCTCCTGAGAGCACAGGATAGCAACTGGGAGCATCTGACACCAATCTGGCAGAGTCATCACACTCACGCTCTGTGCAGTGTCTCATCTCATGCATACCTCGCTGGAATGCAACAGGAACATGGACTTCAAAAGTGCTTGATCCTTTTGCATGCACAACCACCTATCCCCTTCAACATTACGCCTTCAGCTGTCCAGAATGCAGGTGAGAAGTGGGGGAGGGGCATCAAAGGTGCTCAGAGCACACAGAACATCACATGACCCAACAACATTAGGGCATGATATTTGTGCAGTACACACAATGAACATCAAAGTGCAGACACCACCGATGTGGGCTGTGACTTTGGGTCAGGACAATCACTGTGGTCAGAGGGTTACGCACTGCATAGAGGAGGGGCCCTGGACACGACTCGTGATTACATTCTGTGCAGGGACCAAGGTTTCACTTCTGAATGACACGAACACACCTCATCATAAGGGGCCATAGACAAGGAGGCAGGAGTGAGTGTATTTACGTTGGTGAACATTATGTACAAGTGATTAACACTCGTGCCCATGTTGTGCAACTACATCTTCTTGACTTTCCTAACCTTGCAGCTACGTCTTGATGCTCCCCTGACTTGCACAGTGGCGGTAGAATTGGCCTACTGACTGCTACGTCCTGTTGTCTGTAATGGTGTTGATGGGCGTCCTCTGTTGGGCTGAGACCTGGAGAGCCCTGGCCTGCTTTTGGGGTCCTGCCATGTGGCAGTGCCCTCCTTGGCCTGTGGAACTGGGGCTGCTGGGGTCACAGGAAGAGGGGATTCGGATGGGCCAGACACTCCTGGAGTCACCTGGGTGGATGGCCCCGGGATGTACACCTGCTGATCCTCCTCCTTATGGGTGCCTAAGGGCCTCTGGCTGACTGCTTGAGAGGAAGGGGCAGCTGGAGTGAGCTCAAGGTGCCTCACCCTCCCGCTCTCGCATTGACACTGATTGATGCCAGTAAGCGTCTTGGCGATGTAGTCCAGCTACTGCAGCAGTGGGGGACCAATGTCCTGGACCAAGGTCTCCACGGTGGCCTCCACCCTATCAGAGTTGACCTCAGTGCATTGGCATGCTAGCGCTATCGCCTCAGTCTGAAGGTGGACGATTCCTCCATCGTGACTTGCAATCTGAGTAGTGCATCCCTTCCTGATGTTTCTGAGTTTGTCTTTGCAGCTCCAGCAACTGAGGTAGAGTCGAATCCAGAGGCTCATCATCTGACTGGGCCCCAAGCTGTCCTCTGGCTGCTGGAGCTGCTCTGGAAGTCCCTGCCTCGGCCTGCTGTGGATCAGATAGTGTGCTGTGCTTACCCTGTGACCCCGAGACTACTCCAGAATCAGGCCCCACCAAGGTGTGTGTGTCTGTGCTGGTGGAAGGTGTGGGTGAGTGCTGTGACGGGACTTCAGTTGGGGTTTCAGCGGACTCCCCTTCTCAGTGATGGAGTGCAGCTCCTGCAGCAGTGCAGGACTGATGCCCTGGACCAAGGTCTCCACAGTGGCTGCCACCCTACCAGTGTTGACCTAGGCACATTGGCATACTGGCGCTATCACCTCAATCTGAAGGCAGACGATTCCTCCACTCAGTCTTCGGGGCTTGCATTGAGGGCCAGCTCGCTTATGCCCTCGGATGCTTCCCAGATGTGCCTGTAAAAGAAAGGAGAGATCATTATTGCATGGCTGGGGACTGCAGAACAGGAGACATCACTCACAGTATGGCTGGCTGATAGATATTGTAGTGCAGGATCCTCACCTGGTTGAGCACTGTTGACCTCACCGTCAGCACAGGAACAGTCCAGATCTGCACCAGCCAGCTGGATGGCTCTATTTTCAAAGTTGGTTAGGACCTTCAGTTGAGGCATTCCACCCCCAGCCTAGGACCTCTCTCCTTTATTATGAGCCAGCTTGGCCTTCATGAAGACAGATGGAAACAGTGTAAGCAGGACACCTGTCAGGCCAGATGAGAAGGATGCCTGGTATGTGTGGGTGGTGAATGGTGCAATAGACGGAATAAGGACATGATCAAGAGAAGAAGTGACAGTCTGTGTGAGAGAGTAATTGGTGATGCCATTTGATCTGACAGTGAGAGAGATCTCTGTTTATGTGTGATGGGTTTGTGAGTGTGTGAGTTAAGTGTGGTAAGAAGGGTGACTTACCCTGGAAGAATGGAGGATATTTTTTGTTTAATCATTCGTGGGATGTGGGCTTCACTGGCTGGGCCAGCATTGATTGCCCATCCCTAGTTGTTCTTGAGGAGGTGGTGGTGAGCTACCTTCTTAAACTGCTGCAGTCCATGTGGTGTAGGTACACCCAGAGTGCTGTTAGGAAGGGGGTTGCAGGATTTTGACCCAGTAACAGTGAAAGAACGGTGATATATTTCCAAGTCAGGATGGTGGGTGATTTGGAGGGGAACTTCCAGGTGGTGGTGTTCCCATCTATCTGCTGCCCTTGTTCTTCTAGATGGTGGTGGTCATGGGTTTGGAAGGTGCTGTCTGAGGAGCCTTGGTGAATTCCTGCAGTGCATCTTGTATATGGTGCACACTGCTGCTACTGTTCATCGGTGGTGGAGGGAGTGAATGTTTGTGGATGAGGTGCCAATCAAGTGGGCTGCTTTGTCCTGGGTGGTGTCAAGCTTCTTGAGTGTTGTGGGAGTTGCACTCATCCAGGCAAGTGGGGAGTATTCCATCTCACTCCTGACTTGTGCCTTGTAGATGGTGGACAGGTTTTGGGGAGTCAGGAGGTGAGTTACTCATCACACGGTTCCTGGCCTCTGATGTGCTCTTGTAGCCACAGAATTTATATGGCTAGACCAGTTCAGTTTCTGGTCAATGGTAATCTCCAGGATGGTAATCATCTCAGTGATGGTAATGCCATTGAACATCAAGGGGCAATAGTTAGATTCTCTCTTGTTGGAGATGGTGATTGCCTGACACTTATGTGACATGAATGTTACTTGCCACTTGTCAGCCCAAGCCTGGATATTGTCCAGGTCTTGCTGCATTTGGTCATGGACTACTTCAGTATCTGAGGAGTCACGAATGGTGCTGAACATTGTGCAATCATCAGTGAATATCCCCACTTCTGACCTTATGATGGAAGGAAGGTCATTGATGAAGCAGCTGAAGATGGTTGGGCCAAGGACACTACCTTGAGGATCTCCTGCAGTGATGTCCTGGAGCTGAGATGACTGACCTCCAACAACTACAACCATTTTCCTTTGTACTAAATATGACTCCAACCAGTGGAGAATTTTCTCCCTGAATCCCATTGACTCCAGTTTTTCTCGGGCTCCCTGATGCCAGACTCGGTCAAATGCGACCTTGATGTCAAGGGCAGTCACTCTCACCTCACCTCGGGAGTTCAGCTCTTTTGTCCATTTTTGAACCAAGGCTGTAATGAGGTCAGGAGCTGAATGGCCCTGGCGGAACCCAAACTGGGCGTCAGTGAGCAGGTTAATGCTAAGAAAGTGCCATTTGCTAGCACTGTTGATGGCCCTTTCCATTACTTTACTGATGATTGAGGATATACAGACAGGCGGTAATTGGCCAATTTAGATTTGTCCAGTTTTTTTGTACAGACAATTTTCCACATAGTCAGGTAGATGCCAGTGTTGTAGCTGTACTGGAACAGCTTGGCTAGGGGTGTGGCAAGTTCTGGAGCACAAGTCTTCAGTACCATTGCTGGAATATTGTCAGGGCCCATAGCCTTTGTAGTATCCAGTGCCTTCAGCCATTTCTTGGTATCATGTGGAGTGAATCAAATTGGCTGAAGACTGGCACCTGTGATGCTGGGGATCTCTGGAAGAGGCTGAGGTGGATCATCCATTCGGCACTTCTGACTGAAGATTGTTGCGAATGCTTCAGCCTTATCTTTTGCACTGATGTTCAGGGCTCCCCCATCATTCAGGATGGGGATATTTGTGGAGCCTCCTCCTCCAGTGAGTTGCTTAATTGTCCACCAACATTCACGATTGGGTGTGGCAAGACTGCAGAGCTTAGATCTGACCCATTGGTTGGGGAATCGCTTCGCTCTGTCTATCAACTGCTATTTAATCTGTTTGGCATGCAAGTAGTCCTGTGTTATATGATCACCAGGTTGACATTTCATTTTTAGGTATGCCTGGTGCTGCTTCTAGCATGCCCTCCTGTACCCATTGAACCATGGTTGATCCCCTGGCTTGAGGGTACTGATAGAGTGGGGGATATGCTGGGCCATGAGGTTACAGATTGTGCTTGTGTACAATTCTGCTGCTGCTGATGGCCCACAGTGCCTCACGGATGCCCAGTCTTGAGTTGCTAGATCTGTTTGAAATCTTTTAGCGCGGTGGTAGTGCCACACAACACGATGGTGGGTATGCTTAATGTGAAGGTGGGACTTCGTCTCCACAATGACTGTGCAGTGGTCACTCCTACCGATACTGCCATGGACAGATGCATCTGCGGCAGGCAGGTTGGGGAGGATGAGGTCAAGTATGTTTTTCCCTCTTGTTGGTTCCCTCACCACCTGCTGCAGACCTAGTCTAGCAGCTATGGTCTGTAGTGGTGCTACCGAGCCATGCTTGGTGATGGACTTTGAATTCTGCCACCCAGAGTATATTCTGCACCCTTGTCACTCTCATGCTTCCTCCAAGTGATGTTCAACATGGAGGAGCACTGATTCATCAGTTGAGGGAGGGCGGTACGTGGTAATCAGCAGGAGGTTTCCTTGCCCATGTTTGACCTGATGCCATGAGACCTCATGGGGTCAGGAGTTGATGTTGAGGACTCCCAGGGCAACTCCCTCCTGACTGTGTACCACTGTGCCGCCATCTCTGCTGGGTCTATCCTGCCAATGGGACAGGACATACCCAGGGATGGTGATGGTGGTGTCTGGGACATTATTTGTAAGGTATGATTCCATGAAGATGACTATGTCAGGCTGTTGCTTGACTAGTCTGTGAGACAGCTCTCCTAATTTTGGCACTAGCCCCCAGATGTTAGTAAGGAGGATTTTGCAGGGTTGAGAGGGCTGAGATTGCTGTTGTTGTTTCCAGTGCCTAGGTCGATGCTGGTTGGTCCATCTGGTTTCATTTTTTTTTTGTGACTTTGTAGTGGTTTGTTACGACTGAATGGCTTGCTAGGCCATTTCAGAGGCATTTAAGAGTCCATCTGTTTCATTCATCCTTTTGCGGCACTGGGTGGCTGTCCTCTTATTCGAGCATTGGCGCTGACCGCTGCTGCCACTGCCTCCCTATGCTGGATTTGTCACCTTGGATGAGGTTATTCGCCCCGAGCAAGGGTAGAGGGTTTCATGTGGGACTGCATCGAATCCAGTAGCTGCTTGAGGGAGGTGTCACTGAATTTGAGGGCAACAGGTTTCCTCCCTTTGGAAGCCATAAATTTCCATCATCTTTTGATCCCTTAGAGAGTGCTAGCTCTGTACAGGGGCCTGAGGTGATGGTGGGGTAGGCGAATCAGAGGCCACCCGCCAGCGATTTGATGTGAAATCCCTGCCTCCCAATTTTTTCAACAATGCGGCACACGGTATGGTGGAAAAAGCCACCATTGCTGTCGGCGGGTCAAACGCCGATATTCTCACCCGATATTGGGCTTTGCTGATTTCACGAGAAATCCCAGCCTTAGTGTGCAGAGATCCATGCTAGGAGCAAAAATCAGGAAAACCTAATCTTTACTATGTAGAGTGGCTTCTTTATGAAAAATGTGCTGTAGCTGGGAATTGCCATGAACAATTTTTTTCACTATAAACGTTTAGTTATGTATCAAATTCCTGCCTCTGCTCTTTTACAAGAAGTATCAACTTGTTTATTTTAAATAAATTAACACATTTAGTAAGGGAACAGAAAAAAGAATTTGATACAAGCACATGACAACATTACTCCACAATTTCCAGTCTGATATGATTTCCAACAGATGAAAATTGATCTCAAGCTCTCTGTAGATCTAATACAATGTTGAAACCCAATATTTCATCACTGACTATTTTTGAGAAAACAAAGGATGACTGAAAAAAATAGAGGAAGAAATCTGAATATGGGAGAATACTACAAGAAATATAAGTCGGAAATCCTTGCTGCAACTTTACCGAACATGTTGAGACCACTCCTAGAGCATTGCATATAGCTTTGGTCTCCTTTTTAACAAAGGATATACTTGCATTGGAAGCAGTTCAGAGAAGGTTCACTAAACTGATTCTTCAGATAAAAGGGTTTTCTTATGAGATAAGGTTCTGCAGGTTGGGCCTGTACTCATTGGAGTTTAGAAGGATGAGAGGTGATCTTATTGAAGATATATAAGATTCTGAGGGTGTTTGACAGGGTGGATGCTGAGATGACATTTCCCCTCATGGGGAAAATCTTGAACTAGAGGACACAGCTTAAAAATAAGGGGTCTCCCATTTAAGATTCAGATGAGGAGGAATTTATTCTCTCAGGGAGTCATTTGTCTTTGGAATTCTCTTCCACAGAGAGCAGTGAAGAGTATGCTCAAGGCTGAGTTAGACAGGTTTTTGATTGACAAGGGAGTCAGGGATTATTGGGAACAGGCAGGAAAGTGGAGTTAAGGCTACAATCAGATCAGCCATGATCTTATTGGCTGGTAGAGCAGACTTGATGGGCTGAATGGCCTACTCCTGCTTTTATTTCTTATGATCTTATGAAAGTGGCAATCCCTTCTCTCTCCAAGATTTTTATGGGAGCTGTATAAAAATACTTTGCAGAAAAACTGTTATATCAGAGAGACTTGTGACAAATGAGGGGAGAATTTCTTTCATTTGCTAATGTGTAAAACTGCTCATCAAGGCAAGGTTTATGATTGAGCAAAATTTTCAATATATGATATGCAAGTGATTATGGCATATCAGAAAATCTTATAATACAGGATATGTCTATTTAAAGTACTTTTGAAGAAAACACAAAATGGCTATTTAGCACAATGATTAGCTAAGACAGTCTTCCATAAACAAAGTCTGCTTTATAGATTTTGACCATTTTTTTCTGAGAATTTAAAGCAGTTTCATTTTTAAAATCTACATAAGTTACAACTATCTTTTTCTATCCCCACCACCACCTGCCCCCACTGCCTGTAATGTCTTTACATGTTGGCACCAACTACTCAGGTGGGAAGGTGAGATGGTCGAGCCCATTATATCAGAGTATATCTTCCTCCTCGGTCAACCCATATGGCTTATGGAAAGTAAAAAAAACTGCATTGTTGGAAAGCTCAAAACAAAAACAGAAAATGTTGGAAACACTCTGCATGCCAAACAGTATCCATGGGCTCAAAAGACAAGTTAACAGTTCTTGGAAAGGACACACCCAAAATTTAACCTGCCTGCTCTTTCCACTGATGCTGGTTGACTTGTTGGGACAAACAAAAATAAAAGTACACAGAAATTATAACATAAAAATAAGCCATTCAGACCATTCAGCCAGTTCTGACACCTTTCCTCCATGCCAGCAAATAGTCCTAAAGTCATTGTCCAGCATTTTCAGTAGGTTAATCAGAAGATATAATTGGCAAGTGAAGGAACAAATCTTCACAGGCAGTTTTCTTTCACTCTTGCAAATGACTCAGCTACATCTAAGGACACTGAAATATCAGCCAGGATTGAGATTCCAACTCAGATTAGGAACTAAATGCTACAATGTTATTGTCACCTATATGTCTCTCATATAAAATTCTTATTTTCAGTATTTTGATGGTTTTTGAAAATCATGTGAAGCCAATGAAGGGAAATTAGCATGAAATTGTGACATGTATACAAACTGTGCAATTACCAGTATCCAATAGTGTCAGGTTTGCATGTCCACTATAATTACTTTAATAATAGTTAAACAATGCAATCTTCAGTTGGAAAAAAACCTATCAAGCTCAACCTACTTAAAATTCTTGATTGGATACTGCCAACTCTTCATAACGGCTTATTGTGTTCTGACAGCACACATAATAACTACCTGCTGCTCTCTTCAAAAATTAATGATGCTCTTTTAAAATTTGATCATTATTTTAAAACGGCATTGGGTTGCACAATATTGGAATACATCAATTGAGCCAAGGGTTTGAAATGCAATCTCACAGGATTCAAAACTGAACCAGCTTTCATCACATGCAAATTAACCAGATTATCATAAAATCTAAATAGTACTTCCCACTTACTTTAAAGTAGCAGATGAATATAAAGCAGAGGGGAGCGAAGTATTGCATTACCAGGAGACATGTAGTATAAGCCAGCCTTTGGTTTTCAGATGGCCACTGGTCCATACACAAGTACTTTCCAGCAAATTCCTTTGAATATTTAGGGTCGTACTGGAACTGGTCATTGGTCAGAACATGAAAAAGGGGGAAAGGCAGAGATGTAAGCAGTGCCAGTGCCCACATGATGGCAATGCTTAGGTAGGCATGTTTGTTATTTGGTCTCCAGCCTCGGGGGTTGATTATCAACTGGTGGCGCTCAACTGCAATCAGCACCAAGGAGAAGATGGAGACCGTGATGGAGATACACTGGATCATGGAGTTTAACTTGCACATGGCCTCACCAAAGATCCAATGGTCCATAAAAGTGTAGACAAATGTGAAGGGCAAGCACATGACACTGATGAGCAGATCAGAGACTGATAGGTTGACAATCAATATGTTGGTAACATTATGCATTTCTTTCTGTTTCATAACAATGGTGATCAGTAGCAGATTGCCAGATACTCCGAGGATGATGATGGCACTGTAAATCAGTGCCAGCACAAATATCATGGCATTCGGAGAGTAACATTGATCATAATGGCCCCAGGTAAAATTTCCCCCAGAAGAGTTAAAGGGATTGGAAAGATTTCCAGCATAAATGAAAGCTATCCCATCCATTCTGTCTCCAAGCAGTGTTCTCTCAGTGCAAGGTGTTGCAGTATCAACAATAATTTGTTTTCTCCCCTTTGCAGGATAAAATGTTTTTGATTAAATAGACTTCTGAAGAGTGTTGGTTTCACATTTCACATTATATCTGATCAGTAGTTTCAATATTAATCACAGCTCCATGTTTTCCTTTTATGTACGAGTCTTCCTGTAATTGAAAAGAAGTGTTACCACAATTACCATGAATAAAAAATACACAAATAAAATACAATGCATAGAAAAACTACTACAATCTAACCACCTGGGAGCTTGCTGAGAAAATCAAGTCAATGGGTCATTTAATTGCTTATCAAAATCTAATGCAACCAAATAGTTGGGACTGAAACCTACCCAGTGCATTTTTAGGTCTGCGGTTCTAATCAGATAACCAGTCTTTCATACGCCTGCTACCAGGATTTAGATGCTAATCGGTAACAGTTCTTTGTAAACTGGTGTTATGGGAAAATGTGGACAAAAAAAAATTACTTGTGAATATATGCCCTAAAAGGTGAAAATCTAACCATTGTTTGCATCTGTGGGATTGATTTAAACATCTGTTGATTTGGATGATTTAGAAGGTTATCTGTCAACAGACTTTGCCATGGTCAATCATACAGAATCACACAGTGCAGAAGAGGCCCTTTGGCCAATCGAGTCTGCACCAACATGTGAGAAACACCTGACCTACCTACCTAATCCCATTTGCCAACACTTGGCCCATAGCCTTGAATGTTATGACGTGCCAAGTGCTCATCCAGGTACTTTTTAAAGGATGTGAGGCAACCCGCCTCCACCACCCTCCCAGGCAGTGCATTCCAGACCGTCACCACCCGCTGGGTAAAAAAGTTTTTCCTCACATCCCCCCTAAACCTTCTGCTCCGCACCTTGAACTTATGTCCCCTTGTGACTGACCCTTCAACTAAGAGGAACAGCTGCTCCCTATCCACCCTATCCATGCCCCTCATAATCTTGTACACCTTGATCAGGTCACCCCTCATTCTTCTCTGCTCCAACAAAAACAACCCAGGTCTATCCAACCTCTCTTCATAACTTAAATGTTTCATCCTAGGCAACATCCTGGTGAATCTCCTCTGCACCCCCTCCAGTGCAATCACATCCTTCCTATAATGTGGCAACCAGAACTGCACATACCATCCTCCTTGACTGCCTCTCCCATGTAGCTTCCCTTTTTGTTTCACTCTTGCCGACCCAATCATAGCAAGAATATCTCCAGAACACCTACATGCTGTACTTTAGCAATATTATTCAAAGACATGAGGTTAGCTTCTGTGTGTACACTAGTAACATCCAGCTCTGCCTCTCCACCACCTCCTTTAGAACCTCAAATTGTCTTTGTGCTGTCAAATTGTGCATCTTGGATAAGCCATCATCTTCAACCCCACCACAAAGTTTCCACCTTTGCCCCAATTCTATTCCCCTTCCTGACCATCATCTAAGGTTGAATCAGATTGTTTTCAACCTTAGCTGCTCTTAGACCCCAAGCTGAACTTCTGACCAGAATTTTCCCGTCGGTGATTTGGGGGCGGGGCCCGCTCGCCGATGGGAAAATGACCCGGGATGACGTTGGGAGGAACCCCCGACATCATCCCAGTCCATTTAAATATTCAGGAAGGCGGGTGGACAGCGAAATCAGCTGTCCGCCCGCCGACCTGTCAATGGCCAATTGAGGCCATTGACAGGATCATTAAGCTCATTGAAAGACCTACCCGTCCAACCTTAAGGCTGGTGGGCAGGCCAGGAGCCCCAGCGGGCTTCTGATAAAAGATAAAACCTCATCCACTGGCGGGATGAGGTTTCATCTCAGTTTTTAAAAAGTTTATTAAAGTTTCACTTATATTTATTAATATGTCCCATCTCGTGTGACAGTGTCACATGAGGGGGACATGTTAATAATGTTTTTCTTTCTCTATTTTTAAAGTTTTTTAAACATTCAGCCCTCTCCCTGAGACAGCACTTAGTCTCAGCGAGCAGTGCGCTCTTTCGCGTGCATGTGCGAAAGAGCGCACTTTGACAGATGGGTAACCCCTCACCCCTCGCACAGGAAGCACACAGCACTTCCTGTCGGGCAGGCTGCTGGGCAGGCCTTAATTGGCCTGTCCACATAAAATGAGGGCCGGCCCTGTTTCGGCGGTGGAGTTCGGCTGCCCACCCGCTGCTGAGCCGGTGGGGCCCGCCCACCCATCAAGGTCAAAATTCTGGCCTCTAACACCATATCCTTTCCATCAAAAAGACTGCCTACTTCCACTTTAACAACATAACCTTCCTCCATACCCATCTCAGCCCATCTTTTGCTAAAATCCATAGGGTTGTCACATCTAGACTATCTATTCCAATGTCGTCCTATCCTACTGCACATTCCATAAACCCCAACACTTCCAAATCTCTGACGCCTCTAACCTGTCCCACAACAGTTCCACTCAACCCCGCTTCAATTTAAAATTCTCATTCTTGTGTTTAAATCCTTTCCTAGTCTTACGCCTCTGTAACCTCCTTATCCTACCATTCCCCTTAAATTTTCTGTTCCTCCAAACCCTGCCTCTCCTGTATCCCCCTCCCTTCACCCCACAATTTGCCATTGCTTCAGCTATCCAGAAGCCACACTCAGAAATGCCATTCCTAAACTTCTTTTCACCATCCATCAACCCGCTCCCCACCACAACCACCTCCCTCTCCCTCTTTATGACACTACTTAAAACCCATCTCTTTTGCCAAGCTTTTGGTCACCCCATCCAGTATTTTATTCTCCTTCACTGTGTCCAGCTTTGCTAAATGATGCCACTACCTTTTTCTGTGTGGAAGCTAAGTGAAAGTCCTTATTGTTGGTGCTATATATTAGTGAAACAAAACTATCAAGCGAAATTAGGCATCATGTACAAATCAAAGCAAGAGTGAGTTATGTAAGCCAAGCTGGCTAATGTTTTATTTTCAGTATGCTTGATATGGTAGCCTTTGTAGCAAACATATTTCAATATCCTAAATAAAGCATTAAAAGTCGGAATCTACCTCTGTACTCTGCTGTTTCCTGCTTTCTTTCATGGGTTGAGTTGGACATTTGCAAAGTGCTGCAACATTCGGCAGGATTTCAGATGGTGGGAGTTGGAGGTCTTGATGGAGAAGCTGGTGTGGGGGTATGGTGGAAGTTGCACCTGTGGGATTCAAACATTGATGGGTGCTGTGGTAAGAGTGAGATCCATCCTTCTCCAGCCTGAGGCCCAAGCAGGGTAACCTGCCGGGCTTCCCCCGTCCCCAGAATTCCTCCCACCAGCCACAAAATTGAGGCAATGTGGGAATAATTGGTCACTTAAGGGTCTGAATTGGGGTGAGGACCCTAGGCCTCACCCAGCCCAATATAAAATTTCAGGCAGGTTGGGGCGGGCAGGAGGGCAATGGGCAGTCCACTCGGGGAATTTTACAGCTCCCCCCCACCGCCGGCAAACCTACCGGTGAGAGCTGTAAAATTATGCCCATTATAACCTTTCAGTCTCACAAAGCAAATAAATATTACTCTCCACAATGTCTTTGCTTTCTTCCCTAGTTCCATGTAACTTTGTATAACTGTCTTGTTATTAAAATTGTATATTTCAACATGATTTAATCATAATTTGTGTATATGCATTAATTTACCAAACGTACAATGGCTAAATCAGATAGGATGAATAAAGACTATCAGTTAGTTATTATGAATTATTCCTGCAAGTTGTACATATCTTTTGTAACTCCTTCTTACAATTTTGGAAGAAGCTGTAATAAATTTGAAGTTGCTTTGGACTGCCTGTTTAATGGTTCAAAGCTCACTCCATATTGGTAACAGCTATTACATAGGATTACCTAGGATATACAGCATAGAAACAGGCCATTCAGCCCAACCAGTCCATGTCAGTATTTATACTCCACTCAAACTTCCTTCTATCTTTTCTCATCTAAACCTACCATCATAACCAAAAATTGCCTCATATGCTTGCCTAGTTTCCCCTTAAATGGATCTATACTATTTGTTTCAACCAGTGCCTGTGGTAACAAATTCCATATTCTTACCACTCTCTGAGTGAAGAATTTTCTTCTGAATTCCTTACTGGATTTCTTGGTGACTGTCTTACATTGATGGCCTCTGGTTATGTTCTTCCCCAGAAGAGGAAACATTCTCTCTGTATCTATGCAATCTAACCTTTCATACTTTTAAAGACTTCTATTAGGTCACTCATCAGTTTGCTTTTTTCAAGAGCAAAGAGAGCCAGCCTGTCAATCCTTTGATATGTATGTCCATGCGTTTCTTCTCTGTGCCCTCTCCAGTTCCTCTATACCCTTTGATGATCAGAACTGCACCAAAGGTCAATACAGGTTTAGTGTCACTTCCTTACTTTTATATTTTATCCCTCTAAAAATAAAACATAGAGCTTGTTTTTTTTTTACAGCCTTGCTAACCTCTGGTGCAACTTTTCCTGATTGGTGTATTTGTACTCTGAGATCCCTTTGTTCCTCTACCCCACCTAGACTTGCACCTTCCAAGTTATAAAGGGCCCTCCATGTTCTTACAACCAAAATGTACTGCCTCACACTTAGTGTGTTGAATTTCACTTGCCCATTATTTGCCCATTCTGCCGGTTTATTAATGTCCTCCTGTAATTTATTTGTAGCCCTCTTCAGTATTGATCAACCTCCATAATGCTGAACCCAATTTGGTGACATTCACAAAGTTAATAATTGTTTGATTCCAAAATCCAGATCGGTAATGTAAATTGTGAAAAGCACTGGTCCCAGCACTGATCCATGTGGAAGATCACTTCCCACCTTCTACCATCCTGAATAACTATCCTTCATTCTGACTCTTTGCTTTCTGTCTGGAAGTCAGCTGCTAATCCATCTGATCTCACATTCTCTAACCTTATTCATTAGTCTATTGTGCGACAACTTATCAGATGCCTTTTGAAAATCCAGATAAATTATATCTACTGCATTATCATTATCTGTTACGCTCCTCAAAAAAATTCAATAAGGTTGGTCAAATAAAATTTTCCATATTACCTTTTCATTATTTTGAAATCTATTCATTATTGCATTTCTCATTTCCAGATGTTCTTCCATTCTCTCCTTTAGTAGGATTCCATTATTTTTCCAACCACTGACATTAGCTGATTTATAATTCCTGGACATGTTCTAGCCAGCTTCTTAAAATAGGAATTACATTAGCTGTCTGTCCGTCCACTGGCCCCACACCTTTTTATAATTATTTATTAAAGATGAGTAATGCCTCTGTTATCTCTTCCCTAGATTCTTTTAAAATATGTGGATGCAATCCATCCAGACTAGAGATTTTATCCTCTTTGAGTTTTACTTTATTCAATACATTCCCATTTTAAAAAATGTAAATGCACTTATCTTCCAAGATACTGCAAAGGCTATGGGTCCTGACAATGTTTTGGCAATAGTACTGAAGACTTATGCTCCAGAACTTGCTGCGCCCCAAGCCAAGCTGTTCCAGTATAGCTACAGCACTAACATATATCCAATAATGTGGAAAAAGCATGGCAATTCCAACTCAGCCAGTCACCGGCCCATCAGTCTACTCATGATCATCAGCAAAAGATGGAAGGAGTCATTGACAGTGCTATCAAGCAACACTTACACAGCGATACCTGCTCACTGATGCTCAGTTTGGGTTCTGCCAGGACCACCCAGCTCCTGACTTCATTCCAGCCTTGGTTCAAACACGGACAAAAGACCTGAACTCTAGAGGTGAGGTGAAAGTGACTGCCCTTGATACCAACGGAGCATTTGACCAAGTGTGGCATCAAGGAGCTCTAGCAAAGCTAGAGTCAATGGGGATCAGGGGGAAAACTCTCCACTGGTTGCAGTAGCAAAAAGGAAGATGGTTGTGGTTGTTGGAGGTCAATCATCTCAGTTATGGGGCACCACTGCTGGAGTTCCTCAGGGTAGTGTCCTAGGCCCAAATGTCTTCAGCTACTTCATCAATAGCCTTTCCTTCGTCATAAGGTCAGAAGTGGGGATGTTCGCTGATGATTGCACAATGTTCAGCACCATTCGCATCTCCTCAAACACTGAAGCAGTCTATGTCCATATACAGCAAGACCTGATCAACAATAAGGCTTCGGCTAATAATTGGCAAATAACAGTCGTGCCACAGAAGTGCCAGGCAATGACCATCTGCAACAGGAGAGAATCTAACCACCTCCCCTTGATATTCAATGGCATTGCCATCACTGAATCCCCCACTATCAACATCCTGGGGGTTACCACTGACCAGAAATTTAACTGGATGTAGTAATTATGGTTTTATTTAGTGTGTAATGTACCTTTAAGAATAATCCTTGTTAAGGAAGATCACATGATCTGTAGTAATGAACAGGAGAGTAGTACAGGCTGCCTCAGCAGCCAGTGTAGAGATAGAGTTGGAGTTGAAAACATACATGTAGTTGCTGCTGAGTATATTGTAAATAAACTTAATGTTTCCACCCAAGCAGCATCGCAAGGTCAACTCTATCTTTAATAGTACAACTTGGCCACCCTACAACAAACTGGCGATGAGGATAAAATAGGGCAGATCAGAAGAAATCAAGTTAAAAAAGAAATCAGCGCTGTACCTTGCCCAGTGATTGTAAGTAGCAAGTTCCGTTAGAATTGAAGAAGTCATCTTCTCTCAAAATTACACAATTTGGGAGAATTGATCCTTTTGAGTCAGCCACAGATGATTGGTCTCAATATGTAGAATACCTCGCAATCTTTTTTCGAGTGAACGAGATTACAGGGGAAGAGAAGAGGCAAGTGATCCTCTTGAATACTAGTGGGAGAAAAACCTATGGTTTGATTCGAAGTTTGATGGCACCTAGTGCCCCAGATGTGAAAAATTTTGATTAATTGGTGGACTTCGTGAAGGGTTATTTTCAACCTAAGACCTCAGTCACGATGCAGAGGTTCAGGTTAAATTCCCGAAATAGAGCCCCAGGCGAGACAATTGCATGCTATGTGGCAAATTTGAAGCAGCTGATGGAATATTGTGAGTTTGATATGACTCTGACTGACATGCTCAAGAGATCGTTTAGTGGTTGGCACGAAGGAGGACACTGTCAGAAAACGTTATTGTCCAAAGTGAATCTGGATTTCAAGAAGGTGCTAGAGATAGTGCTGGCCATGGAAAGCGCAGTAAGAGATTCACAAGCAATGCAGGATGCACAAAATGGCGTCGTCCTCCGCATCGGGCGGGAAGCCTCAGCCGAAAGTTGTGCAAGAAAGCGAGACTGTGCCGAGAAGCGGGAAACAGCCCTCGCTAGCCCAGGAATAAAGAAAAATAACTTAGCAGCAAAATCGAAGAATAATTTTAATAGAGGTGGAAACAGGCAGTCTTTCAGCCATTGGTAGTTTAAAAAAATCGAATGCAATTATTGTCACAGAAATGGACATATAGGGAAGAATTTTTCAGCCAACAGGTAAAATGAAGCGCAATGACATTGGGCATGCGTCCTGACGTCATTGCGCTGAGTTGCAATGTTCCGCAGTCGCGGCTGCTCCATGCCTCTTTCGCGCACATGTAGCGCTGAACGCTACTGGTCAATTCTTAGGCTGGGCAGGCCTTAATTGGCCCACCCATGTAAAATGGCAGTGCGGAGCCGATTGCGGGTGGCTATCGGCTCAGTGCCTGCCCCCGCCCCCACCCATCATATGAAAAATTTTGCCCATAATGAGGCAGCACAAGGAAAGATTGTAAACAAAAGAAGAAGCCCAACGAAATCTACAAGGTAGAAGAACCTGAAACAACAATTTCTGACATTTACTCATTGTTTAATCTGAAAGTTGGAAAGACAGAACCAATATTTGTCACAGTGAAAGTAAATGGCAAACCTGTTAGAATGGAAGTAAACACAGGAGCTTCCACTATTGTAATTGGGGATCATGCCTTCAGGTATTTGAATTATGGTGAACATCAGTTAAGCTTGGAACAAACAGTGGCCAAGCTAAAAAAGTATACAAGTGAAGACATTCAAGTAAAAAACATAAGCAGACTAACTGTCCATTATGGACGCCAATCGGCAAAGCTACCGGTGTTAGTATTGAGAGGCAGAGGACCAAGCCTTCTAGAGTGAAGTTGGCTGAGGGAAATCAACCTTGATTGGCCACTGAGATTCCAAAAGGAGGCTGGAAGTGTTCCTGTTCTGAAAAAGGAGTGCGTAAGGACTCAACAACCTGAAGAAATGCAGGCTGTCTTAAGCCAAAACCAAAAATAGATGGAAGAGCTGAAGAATCAGCTAAATGAAGCCAAAGAGGCTTTGGAAGCAAAAGCCGCAGAATTTTCCAAGAAACAGACAGATAATGAAATTTTGGGAGACTCAGCCACTGAGCTGAGACAAGTTGAGCTTGCATCTGAGAGAAGCCTGGCCTATAATGAAGTCAAAAAGAAATTCGAAGTTAAAGTTTGCACTGGAAAGAGGAAAGTACATAAAACGAAGATACAGAAATACTAATAAGGCCTTAATTTTGGCAGCATGCAAATACACTTTCGTACATAGGCCTGGCAATCAAATCGCAAACGCCAATGCTCTTTGTCATTTGCCTTTACAAGAAAATAATAAGCACGTCCCAGTTCCACAAGAACTTGTTTTACTGTTATGTGCTCGACAGATCAGAGGCTGGACAAGTTGAGACCCAGTCCTATCTCAAGTGCCACATAGTTGGTCACAGGAGCCTGTATCTGATGAAATGAAACCGTATTTCAACAGCAGACATGAAATAACCAGCCAGGATGGCATCTTATTGTGGGGAGCACGAGTGATAGTTCCTCCAAGGGGAAGGGAGCCACTTTTAATTGGACTACACAGCACCCATCCAGGAATTTCCCAAATGAGGACCATAGCACACAACTATCTATGGTGGCCTTGGACAGATGGCGAAATAGAGAGTTTAGTGAAGCACTGTATGCAATGTCAGCAACTGCAAAAGTTGCCAGTGACAACTCCATTACACCCATGGGAGTGGTCAGGTAGACCCTGGGTGTGGTTACACATTGACTAATTTGGACCTTTCCTGGGAATAATGTTTCTGCTCATTGTCGATGCCCATTCAAAATGGTTGGACATGTATGAGATGAAGTCACCAAAGTCGGCCGCTAAAATTGAGAAACTACGTCAGAGTTTTGCCATTAACGGACTACCGGAAGTAGTAATTATCAATAACGGCACAGCATTTACGAGTGCTGAGTTTCAACAGTTTATCAGCCTCAACGGTATCACTCATGTAAAAACTGCACTGTACCTCCCTTCCTCAAATGGACTGGCCAAAAGGGTAGTTCAAACATTCAAGACAGGCATGAAGAACGTAACTGGAGATTCCTTGGCTACCAAGCTAGCACGCTATCTTTTTCATTACAGGACTACCCCTCACACAACAATAGGTGCCATACCTGCGGAGTTATTGTTGAAACACCATCTCAGGTCGAGATTGAGTTAATAATGCGGATTTAGAAGGGAAGGTGGAAAGGTGTCAGGGAAGCCAAAAAACTAGACATGCCTGGCATAGTGGCAAGAGGAAATTTACCGTGGGAGAGCCGGTATATGTGAAAAACTTTGGGGAAGGATCAAACTGGTTACCGGGTGAAATAAGTGCGGTGACTGGACCTCTATTTTACCACGTCGTGGTGGAAAACTGGATCATCCGTAAACATGTGGACCATTTAAGGAAGAGAGAGACAAATCACCAAGATATGGTTCCACCAGTGATCATGACCGGGTCTGCGTTTCCTGTTGAACATACTCAACCCAGGACAGACATGTCTGATGTTCCTGTAAGAGTTGAAGATACAGAACTGCAAGTGCCCACCGAAGCACCTGATGTCCAGACAACTCCGAAAAAGACAGTTCCTGGCAAAGAATCTGAAGTTGTAGAGCTGCGAAGTTCCACACGTACCAGGAAACCACCTGAAAGACTGAACTTGGAAATTCCTTACCCAGTGTAAATAGTATGTTGTTTTGAAAAATTTGTACTTGTAAATATAATATGTGTAGCCGAGTTAAAAGAGGAGGAATGTGGTATTTATGGTTTTATTTAGTGTGTAATGTACCTTTAGGCATAATACTTGTTAAGAAAGGTCACATGATCTGTAGTGACCAATAGGAGAGTAGCGTGGGCTACCTCATCAGTCAGTGTGAAGATAGATTTGGAGTTGAAAGCACACGTGTAGTTGCTGCTGAGTATTTTCTAAATAAACTTGATGTTTCCACCGAAGTGTCTGCAAATCAACACTATCATTAATAGTACAACACGGCCACCCTACAATACTGGACCAACCATATAAGTATTATGCCTACAAGATCAAGTCAGAAGCTTGAAATTCTGCAGTGAGTAACTCACCTCCTGACTCCCCAAAGCCTGTCCACCATCTACAAGACACAAGTCAGAAGTGTGATGGAATACTCTCCACTTGCTTGGATGAGTGCAGCTCCAACAACACTCAAGAAGCTCGACACTATCCTGGAGAAAGCAACGCCTCCACCCCATCAAAATCCTATCCACCATCATAAACATTCACTCCCTACATCACCAATGTACAGTGGCAGCAGTGTGTACCATATACAAGGTTCACTGCAGCAGCTTTGACAGCAGCCTCCAAACCCATGGCCCCTCTGCCACCTAGAAGGACAAGACCAGTTAATACATGAGGATACCATCACATGCAAATTTCCCTCCAAGCCATACATCATCTTCACTTAGAACTATATTGCCATTTCTTCTGACTGTCTTTAACCTCAGTTGCCTCCATGCCAAAACTAAATGGACCATCTTAGACATTCATCATCTAAATTCAATCTGAAGATGTGTGAGGTTATGCAGCTTGGGAGGGCAAACAAAGCAAGGGAATAGTTAATGATCAAGAGGATATCGAGAGGGGCTGAAGTGAGAGGCCTTGGAGTGCATGTCCACAGGTCCCTGAATGTGGCAAGACAGGTGGATAAGGTGGTAAAAAAGGCAAATGGAATGCTTTCCTTTATTGCACGTGGTATAGATTACAAAAGCAGGGATGTAATATTGGAGCTGTATAAAGTGCTGGGTAGGCCACAACTGGAGTTTTGTGTACAGTTCTGGTCACCACATTACAGGAAGGACATAATTGCTCTGAAGAGAGTATAGAAGAGATTTACAAGAATGTTGCCAGGGCTGGAAAATTGCAGCTATGAGGAAAGATTAGATAGGCTAAGCTTGTTTTCCTTGGAACAGAGGAGGCTGAGGGGTGACTTGATTGAGGTGCCCAAAATTATGAGGGGCAGAGATAGAGTAGACAGGAAAGATTTGTTTTCCCTAGTGGAAAGGTAATTTACCAGGGGGCACAGGTTTGTAGAAGGATTAGAAGGGATATTAGGAAAAACTTTTTCAACCAGAGATAGTAGGTGCCTGGAATTCATTGCCCTGATTGGTGGTTGAGGCAGAAACCCTCAACTCATTTAAAAGGTACCTGGATCTGCACCTGAAGTTCTGTAACATGCAAGGCTTTTTTTTGGTAACTTTTCTGCAGTTCTATGATTCTATCTACAGTTTGCGGATGACTGCAGTGCCATTGGCCACTTTGCACCAGATTTGCAAGCCATTCTTGATCTCTTCAATTTGCATACAAAAAACTTGGCCTGTCCTTGAATGTTGCCAAAACAAAACTCATATATCAACCTGCACCTGGTCAGCCAAACATTCCACCTCCCATATATGCTGAAGGAGGCACTCTGAAATACGTTCAGTACTTCACATACTTTGACAGCAATCACTCTTAAAAGGCCACCGCCGTCGAGAAGATCCAATAGCAGATCACCAGTGTCAGCTCCGCCTTCTGAAAACTATGGCCTATTTCCATTATTTTTAAATGTATTTCCATCTATTGTTTTTTCTCTACGTTTTAGCCTTTTTTGATTCCTTCACCCCACCCCACCCCCACTAGGGCTATCTGTACCTTGCTTGTCCTGCTTTCTACCCTTAATTAGCACATTCCTTCGATAATATCACCACCTTCAACATCTCTTTGTCCTTTTGTCTGTGACATCTGTTGGTTATCTCCACCTATCACTGGCCCTCTATCCAGCTCTACTTGTCCCACCCCCCCACCTTAAACCAGCTTATATTTCACCTCTCTTCTATTTTTACTTAGTTCTCTTGAAGGGTCATTTGGACTCGAAACATTAACTGTGTTCCTCTCCGCAGATGCTGCCAGACCTGCTGAGTTTTTCCATGTATTTTTGTATTTTTGTTTTTGTTATAGTTTCCCTGTGCTCTGTTGAATGCAGCTTTACATGTTTCCCATTGTTGTTTACCAATATAGTTGCCCATTTTATTTTCTCAGGTGCTAGCCTCAGCCTATCAGGATCAACTTCCAGTCTATTAACTTGATTATCATCATACTTATGTCCTTCCTGATCATCACCTTAAAGCCTATCATATTGTGGTCACTATTACCGCAATGTTCCCCTGCTCCTACTCCTACTCTTATTTATTCTGGTTTATTCCTCAATGCAAGATCCAATAGTGAATCTCCCTTTGTTGGGCTTTTTACATATTGGATTAGAAAGGAGTCCTGTACACATTGTAGGAGCTTGGTTCTCTTATCCTATTTACCCACCTCTTCTGTCAGGGTAGTTCAAATATGCCATGATTATTATTCGGTGTTTTTTACTCAATTTCCTAATTTGTCTGCATACTGCTTTTTCCACCTCCCTTCCCTATTAGGTAGTTTGTACACTACACCAATTAGTGTGATTGTCCTTTATTATCTTTTATCTATCCATATGAATTCTATTTTTGTCTTGCTGGTAGTTGCATCCTTTTTTCTACTGCCATTATGTTATCCCGAATAAATGTAGCTACTCCACCTCCCTCCATCTTTTCTAAATGTGTTATATGATGCAATTTTTAATTCCCTGTCAAGATTTTTCTGTAGCCATGTCCCAGTAATGTCTACTATGTCTGCTTCTTCCCAGTGAAAGATTGCCTCCAGCTGCCCTGTTATATTATGCTATTTGTATTGCTATACAGACATTTTAACTCATTTTAATGAGGTTTCTTCTCACTTTATGTTTAAGCATCTTTTTAGGTGTCAGTGGGGGAGCATTTTGCAGATAGGGATCATAACTCTGTTAGATTCAAGGTTGTTATGGAAAAGGACAAGGATGGGCCAGAAATCAGAGTTCTTAATTGGGGGAAGGCCAATTTTAAAAAGGTCAGATATGATTTGGTCAGAATGGACTGGGAGCAGCTACTTTTAGGTAAATTTGCGTCAGAGCAGTGAGACTCATTCAGGAAGGAAATAGGGAGAGTTCAGGGCCAACATATTCCAGTAAAGACAAAGGGCGGGACCATCAAATCCAGGGAACCCTGGATGTCGAGGGATATACAGGAATGGATAAAGAGAAAAAGGGAGGCTTATGGCAGATACCAAGGGCCCAAAACAGCGGAAGCCCTAGAGGAGTATAGAATGTGTAGGGGGGAACTTAAAAAGGAAATTAGGAGAGCAAAAAGGGGGCATGAAAAAATATTGGCAGGTAAAATAAAGGAAAATCCAAAGTTATTTTACAAGTACATTAAGAGTAAGAGGATAACTAGGGAAAGAGTAGGGCCCATTAAGGACCATAATGGTAATTTGTGTGTGGAGCCGAAAGATGCAGGTAGGGTTCTAAATGAATACTTTGTGTCAGTGTTCACAAGTGAGAGGGACAATGTGGGTATGGAAATCAGGCAGAAGGACTGTGATAAAATTAAAGAAATTAGCATAGAAAGGGAGGAGCTTCTAAGTGGTCTGGCAGGCTTAAAAGTAGATAAATCTCCAGGCCTGGATTAAATGTATCCCAGGCTGTTGAGTGAGGCAATGGAGGAGATAGCAGGGGCATTGGCAATAATTTTCAATACCTCTCTGGCCACAGGAGAGGTGCCAGAGGACTGGAGGACAGCCAATATGGTACCATTATTCAAGAAAGGAGGAAGGGATAAACCAGGGAATTACAGGCCAGTCAGTCTAACCTCAGTGATGGGGAAACTATTGGAAGCAATTCTGAGGGACAGAATTAATCTACACTTGGAGAGGCAGGGATTAATCAAGGACAGTCAGCATGGTTTTGTTAAGGGGAGGTCATGTCTGACCAATTTGATTGAATTTTTCGAAGAGGTGGCCAGGTATGTAGATGAGGGCAATGCATTTGACGTAGTCTACTTGGACTTCAGCAAGGCTTTTGATAAGGTCCCGCATGGGAGACTGATAACGAAGGTAAGAGCCCATGGGATCCAAGGCAGTTTGGCAAATTGGATTCAGAATTGGCTGAGTGGCAAGAAGCAGAGGGTGATTGTTGAGGGGTGTTTTTGTGACTGGATGCCTGTGTCCAGTGGGGTTCCACAGGGATCGGTGTTGGGTCCCTTGCTGTTTGTGGTATATATAAACGATTTAGGCTTGAATGTAGGAGGGTTGATCAGTAAGTTCACGGATGACACAAAAATTGCTGGGGTGGTAAATAGTGAGGAGGATAGCCTTAGATTACAGGAGGATATAGACGGGCTGATCAGATGGGTTGATCAGTGGCAAATGGAAGTTAATCCAGATAAATATGAGGTGATGCACTTGGTAAGGACAAACAAGGCATGGAAATACACGATGAATGGTAGGATCCTGGGAAGTACCGAGGGTCAGAGGGACCTTGGTGTGCATGCCCACCGGACTCTTAAGGTAGCGGGACAGGTAGATAAGGTGGTTAAGAAGGCATATGGGATACTTGCCTATATTAGCCGAGGCATAGAATAAAAGAGCAGGGAGGTTATGCTGGAACTGTATAAAAAACTGGTTAGGCCACAGCTAGAGTATTGCGTGCAGTTCTGGAATCCGTATTATAGGAAGGATGTGATTGCACTAGAGAGAGTGCAGAGGAGATTTAGCAGGATGTTGCCTGGGCTGGAGAGGTTTAGTTATGAGGAGAGATTGGATAGACTGGGGTTATTTTCCCTGGAGCAGAGGAGATTGAGGGGGGACATAATTGAGGTGTATAAAATTATGAGGGACATAGATAGGGTAGACAGGAAGGAACTTTTCCCCTTGGTGGAAGGATCAATAACCAGGGGGCATAGATTTAAGGTAAGGGGCAGGAGGTTTAGAGGGGATGTGAGGAAGAATTTTTTCACCCAGGGGGTGGTGTGAATCTGGAACTCACTGCTTGAAAGTGTGGTAGAGGCAGAAACCCTCTTAACATTTAAGAAGTATTTGGATGTGCACTTGCGATGCCATGGCATACAGGGCTATGGGCCTCGTGCTGGAAAATGGGATTAGACTAGTTAGGTACTTCTTTGACTGGCGCAGACTCAATGAGCCAATGGGCCTTTTTCTGTGTTGTAGACCTCTATGACTCTATGACTTTAGACTTACATTCTCTACCTCTATTTATTCCCTTGCCATCAGTGTCCTCCCTTACTTTATTCTTTCCTATGCTCTCCTGCCCTGTTTTGCTTACATTCAGGCTGCTTACATTTCTTGTAGATCCTTCCTCCCCAACCCCCACAAACCCTACTTACTAGTTTAAAACTTTTGTCACCTCCCCATTTACCTTTCTGCAGGACACAGGTCCTATCCCATCAGTACAGCTCCTCCCTGTCCCAGAAATGTCCCTTTTCCCACCCCAGCCCTTTAGCCACATCTAAAAAGTTATCACACTCTCTTCAGCCACATGAACCATTTCACATTGTGCTACTGTCAAGTAATTGAGCATGTCTGATACCCATGCTTCGGTACACCTTCATCATACATTCTGCATGCTAATTATTTCACACGTAATAAATTACATTTCCATATACTCCTGTAACGCAACATTGTACCACATGTGCCATCCGACAAAAGCCACTCGTGTGCTTTCAGGTGACCTTGTATAAAGATCAGGTATGTCTGGAGACATTTGCTCCTTTTCCCCTGCAGTCTGATGTCTGGTAGAAGCCAGGCTATCATATGCAGTTTCTTATTGTTCATTGGGAAGGACGCAAAGACCTCCCAGAGAAAGTGATCAATTTACTATTCCTAATGACACTTTCTAGGCTGTCATTAGAATGTACCAGTTTGATATATTTTGGTTAATTGTGTCCAATTCAAATTCAACTAAAACAATTGTTTTGGAAGAACTCCCATTTGGTGTTCTAATTTCCATGTTCCTATCATATTCTAAGTAGGCAATCCCATCAATTACCTTTCTATCTCATTGATGAGCCCTGGAGGAACTTTACTGCTTAATACCATATTTTCATATTATCTTTTCTTTTTAAAAAAAATATAGCATTTAGATTAAACTCTGATCGCTTTTAAGTTTTTAGCAGTTTTCAAAAGTGGTTTCCAAACCTAGGATTTTCATTTCCCTAATTCTAACAGATGAGGAACAATTCTAAATTAATAAACCTATAGGCTAGCAATCCTCATATTAAACTGTAATCTAGCAAAACTTAACGCTGAAAAATAATAAAAGGGAATCATATAACTACTCAGAAAATTTCATGCATTCCCACAGACACAGAAAGAGATAAATTATTAAAATTCTTTTCACTGTCTTCTAGCAATAATCATCTTTTTTTGCAAATGTAAGGACACTTGTAATACTGTATCTGCCAGAAGTTAGCAGGCAGTCCAGAGCTGTGTATTTTTGTAAACATTAACTTTAGAGAAAAGCTTAAGGTCATTTAACTCTTGCAAATCTTAATCTTTTGTAAACTTATATTTTTATAGTCCCAGAGCATATAAGGGCCACAGTATCAGCTAGTCATTTTATCAGTGCGCACAAGTTACTGGTATGGGTATTATAATGCCATCAGAAATTCCTTATAAAGGTGTAATGGCTGATGTAAACACAGTGCATGGCTAATTTCTTGTTCTCACTATTATGAGATATACATTTAAAATGAGAGAGCTTTTTCTCCTTTCACTTTGTTGAATAGTGTCCTTCAGTTGAAATAGCAAGTGCTAATATCAAATAGTTTGTTTTTAACTCAAAGTTTTCAATTGTTGTAACCTCTTTTTTAAGAACGTGAATTAACTATTTATTTTAACATGCTTGTTACTCAAAACTTTAGAGTCTTTTTAAATGAGAAAATTACAATATTTGGGCAATTCTTCTTTGAGGATCTTTTTCCTGACTTCAGATTTTAAAAAGAACCTGTTGAACTTAGCTGCCACATTTTTAAAAAATGAGTTAAAAAAACCTTAAAATACCCCTAATCATAAAATCTCAGATTTTGTTGAATTTAGTCAGCAACACAGTTTTGATTGTATTTCCCATTTATTAATTTTAATGAACAGAAAATTCAAAGGGGCTGATCTCCCCATCTGAATTCCCGAAAAGTTATTTTAGCACATGAAGCTATGCGCTTGAGTTTGACTTTTAATATGTATCATTTAAGTACTTAATAAACACTTACAAATATCTTTATAATGTTGTTTACATGCACCAATCATCTTTTCCCCCAACATCAACTTCCCTCAGCTAACAGTGTACAATAGCGACAACTAAAGATACATCTACATTGATGCATTGGGGTTTATCAGGCTAAATTCCAATTTTGGAATTCCTCCCTGAGGACTAACAAAAACAGAATTTAGTTGCACAATTCATACTGTGTCCACACATCAAACATATTACTGAAGACTTGTGTATGAAGAGGTGGGTAGCTGTCGACAGTGTAGGGGTGGTTTAAGAATTTAACCCTCAATATTTTTTTAAAATCAGTAGAAAAGGACATTTTCTAATAGGAGAATGAGGAATTGGGGGTTGGGGTGGATCAAGCAGTGATTCTGAAATTGAAAAGAGAGTGACGATCAAAAATAAAGGAAGCATTTAAGTAAGAAAATAGCCTGCATATGCTCACAATAAGGGAAACCTCGAGAAAGGAAAGAACTGGGGAGGAAAAGATGTGTGAGCTGCACAATGACAGTAAAGAGTCAACAGTACTTGGAAGAGAGCATCTCAGCATCAGGATCTTCATTAAACATTAAAATAAATTTACCAAGAATTATGTTCCAAGTTCATCCTTCAGGGTGCCTTTAATATTATTTTATGTTACATTTATTTAAATTAGATCTGATATAATTGGGAGTTGTGAGGAGGAGTTGAATATTTAAGCAGTTTTTTCATTAACAAGGAAAATATATACACATAAAGGTGCCAAACTAAGTGTTTTAAGCCTGGCGATTACAATCCCTTTAATTAGTTGGGCAGTGTCTTGCTCATTCACATCTCAATTTTCTGTTTTATTGGTTTGGTTTAGTTTTGTTTTGATCTTTGCTAATTAATTCTCAAGATTTGCTGATGAGTGCCTAGAACTGAAGCAGCATAGAAGTCCAGCTCATTAATAATAAATGTATAATTGGAAGGCTGTCATTAACACGCTCATTGACCGAGTCCTTATGTAGCTGCAGTATTATTGGCTCATTATGGCAGGAAGACTGACAAAACTCAAACCTTATTAAATTTCCTCTGCCCATCAGCCACCCCCTCTCGGGCTGCAGGCATGTCTGATCTTCTTTCGGTTGATCCATAATCTATCTCTCCAACACAATGTACACGCACACCTTATCTGTTTGACTCCGATTTCTTCCCCTCTGGCTCATCAACCTCTCTCTCGGCTCAATCCCCATCTCTCTTTGACACAGCTCTCCTCATCTCTTTCTCGTTGACGGCGGTTCATCCCTGTGGCTCAGCTCTCTTCCTTTGTGCTTCGTTCATCTTTTTCACTCTCCCTGGTTTATTAAGTTCCCTTTCTGGCAGCTCAATCTCTGTGCTCTCATCTTTGCTTAAACTCTCATTTATATCTTCCTCAGCTCTCTCCCTTTTTTACCTGAAATACTGATGTCCGTTTGATTAGAAGGCTATAACAATAGAGATATGGATGAAGGAGCTAGCATATAAAAAACAGACACAAAACACAAACAGTTTTGCATCAGTAGTTGTGTGTAGCACACGAATGCTCCAGAAAAGTCATGACATGAGCGCTGGAGGCTACATTTTAGAGGGAAGATCGAATCTCCTTGACACTAAGGTTCCTGCAATGGCGCAAAAATCATGAAACCCCACAAAATGCATAAAAGTTGCGACAATTAGAAACAACATTAAAACATGATATCAATTAATCATCTATTTCAGCAAACCGATTGTTATTATTTCACATATCAAGAAACATACCAAAATGAAATGCAAAACAACTTTAAAAAGGGGGCTTACAAGGATATGCCTGCAGAGGTTAGCCGGCTATTTTATTTTAAAGACCTATTCCTCTTGAAAGGCAAAAAAGTAACTGTTCACTCTGAAAGTTCGTGAGATGTCTTCTAGAATGGAAAGCTTCACTCGTATCGGTTGAATCGCATTTTCTCTCGATTCAGGACTAGTCACAAAACGAAATGTCAGAGAGTAAGTTAGCCTCTTGCCCAGGTCACCGCTCTCACACTCACTCGGCTGTCATTGAAGATTGAAAGGAGGATCAGTGACCATTTCCGACCGAGTTTTCCCTCTGTCAGAAAGCGAACCGTTGCTTCTGATACTCTATGGTGGATCAATACTTACATAAGACCCATTTCCCAAATCTGGCTGCGATTTTTGTAATAGCCAAACAACACTTTAAACCCGAGTTTGAAGATAAGACAAACTAAGCCTACCTAAGACACAGAGTGCTGAAGGTGCCTTTTGCACCCTGTTCTTTAGTGAATTATTCATCAGTGCAAGTTGCTCCCTTATTTCTTACAGCGGAGGCGGATCTTTGAGATCAGCTCCTGTCAAATCACACGAGGAGTTCAGTGTCAGCCACGGGGCGGGGGCTCTACAGACAGTTTGAGGGGTGGTCTATACTTAAAAAATAACAAAGAGACCCAGTTAAACTGAGAAAAGGCACACAACTCCCGAGTACAAAAGAATTCCCCCAAGTACCAGACCACCCCTTGACTTGCCCAGTGTTTACTCACCGCTGCCAGCCGAGACAGTTTAGTCCTGTGGCCTGTTGCTGCCGCCTGCAGGAGATGCTGCTGCTATCATCCCGTGCACTTCGCTGAGTGAGATCCCACACTGTTGTCAAAGGGAGGGGGGGGGGGGGGGGGGGCTCCAAAGATGCTGTGATCGAATTCTGTGACACTTTCTTACTGTGCATGTGTCTCTATATATCACTGCCCCATACATCAATGTCTCGTTCAATGAAGTGAAACGGTCAGGATTATCTGGTAGAGTGGATGATGAACAAGCTTCTTCTGCAGTTCTGAAATCAACTGTAATAAAGATAAATCTCTCGAGTGCGATCAATGTCCAGCCTATTCCTACCTAACTGACTGTAGTCGAGAGTCGGTGAGACATAAAGGGAACGTTCAAAAGTAGAGGGGACGACTGCACAGCTTCTGGAGAGAAAAGAAATTACAAAACAGGAGGTAGGTGGGGATCCCAATAGAAGGCGAGGGGAGGGAGATGAGAGGAGCTGAGATGAATTAAAACAAGAGGACAGCGAAAGAAAACCTGAAAACAGCATTCCTGTGTCAGCAGCTCAAGCTGACAATAAGCACATCCGCCAACGAGCAGCAGCGACCGAAATGGCCATTTCCACAGCTCGAAGCTCAGCCAAGTGAAGAAACTCCAGTAAATGTGCAAGTCCCTCGATGTAATCAAGGTGCTTAGACCAGGAACAAGGAAATGTCGATGAACACACGAAGCAGTTGATCATTCGGATGGCCAGGTATTCAATCTCTTACGTTGGTGTTTCCATTCGATCTTTAAACTTGGCATATTTGGGTACAGAAGTGGTGTCATTCAATGCTGCATAGTTATGCATTCAGTTCCCGCTTTGACTTCATTCATTTGGGAAGGTACAACCGTTTGGATCTTTATTGCGAACCGGTTTTGCATGTATCTCTGCTCCATGTAAAGACGGCAGCAACAATTAGTAAATTGCACGTCAGAGTATAGTTTCTGTTCGGATAATTAGACCTTATTTTCCGCTAACATTTAATCAAATGTTTAGGCTATTCCTGGGGCACAGCACACTAACAATAAAGAATTCATGCACGAGCCCAATGTTTTTCGTGATTACTTATCAGAAAAGCGCGAAAGAAAATTGCAAAATACTACATTTCTGGAGTGGCGGATGCGTGCGTTCACTCATCTGCTTTTAACATGGAGGGACAGATGAAAATGATTAGTTCGTGGGAAAAAAAATGCCTTATATAATCGACCACCTGCCTTGTTTGACCGCAAGTCTGAATGTTTAAACAAATGCATTGTTTCTATCTTTGACCAAGTTCTGCATCTTAATAAAAAGTTTTCTCATTTTATATTTATTTGTCCAACAACACGATTTAGTTAAAATCATAAGTTTATATTGAGATTCTGCCATCAGAAACAAGTGCACGATTACTAATGTGTCCAGTACGAGAGGTTAACACAGTGACAAAACATTGCATAATTCAGAACAATACACAAGACATAAATAAAGAACCAAATTAAAGGATAGTATATTCTTCTTAACCGCATCTCTGTTACGACTGAAGGTGACCAAATGATTTATTTAAATGCTGACAACGATCGATTTGCTTGCATTCCCTTGTAAATATTCTGACAGTATTCCTTTTAGGAAGTGTCTGGATCCCATGATTCCTCACACGTGAGTCCCCAACGTCAGCTCAGCTGTCAGGGAGAATATATCCTGTTTAAATGAACAGCTCCTATGCTGTACTGGGAAGAAGGACAGAAAATTGATTAGAATCGCCTGAAGCTATTCTCATTCACATCCTGAAGTGCATCTCTCGAGATACACTGGCATTGATTGCCTATGCATACTTTCAAGCTGGGAATAATATAAGCGGAGAAATAAGGACAAGGGAAACAAGAATAAAAATTGAGCAAAATGATTGATGAAATCACCTGGTTCTTTCATCTTTAAAAAATACACTGCTATTCTTTTTACAAGAACTGATTAAATAGACAGACAGATTTCAAAGTGCACCGAAGACTTATTATGTCATTAATGCCCGACTAATCGTTGAAGGACGGAGTGATCCCATTCTAAATTGTGTTTGTCACATAAAATAATTTTACAATTTTGATCTAGGTCCTTAGTCAACATCCAGTGTTTATATTTGGTCCTCCTTCATGTTACCATGTTCAGTCTTTTAGCCATTAAATGTTATTATGGCAAACATGCTGCAGAACAAAAGAGAAAAACAGAGAGAGCGGAGGCTAGACTTTTGCAGCAACTGACAGTTGAAGGAATAAGCCCTGAGTGAAAACAATGTGAGAGGGACAGAAAGAGATATAGATAAAGAGAGGGAGTGAGAGAGAATTGACCAGGAGGAGAATGAATGTAAGAGAGCAATTCCTGAAATAAATAATAGTTTAAATATTGATCAAAGTTTTATTTGATAGTTCCCAAACACATTCCAAATTATTGACTGTAGCATATTATATGGCAAGTTGCCACCAGTGCTCATAATTCCCTTTCTGTCACTGGGCTTGCCGACTGGCTTCGAATGTTTATCCAGTGAATAGCTTAGTTACACACAACAGGGAGTTTACAAGTATGATCCCAAATTAGCTAATCTCAGATGGGCAGCAGTAGCAATTGTACAGTTGATTTTGAAGCCATGATTTAGGAAGGAAAGGTCCCTTCTCTTGATTGTTATGCAGTGACACCTGGAAGCATAATTATTTTAACTTCAAATAAGGATGAGGTCTGGCTCTGCTATGACATCCACCTGTGGTAGAATAGCCTGACTGGCATCACTCACTGTCAAGACTCATAAATGAAGAATAGCCAGTTGGGTGAAGACCCATTGGAAAGTCCACAGACCATGGGATCATGCTCCCACAAGGAGTTAACGTTTTTACCATCAGGAGGAATTAAAGGGAGAAAATTGATAAACAAATAGGAAAATGGATGCAACCTTATCATAATTGTTGATTTAATAACAACAACCTGTATTTACGTAGTATCTTTAACTTAGTAAAATGTTCCAAACCTGCATAGGAGCTTTATCAAAAAATATTTGATACCAAGCTGTAGCTTCCAGTATATATTAATACACAGGTCCCTGTTCTTTGCAGATAGAAAGAACATGTACACACATTGCACCTGTTTCAGCTAAACAAATAAGTGACAGCCATTCGCTGGTTCATTCCCCAGGACCATGTCTTGACCAATGAGAGTCAAGCTGCTGGGTTTAAATTTCAAACAATGCTTGGCAGTTAATTGTTAGTCACATCAACTGGTGCATTCTCCATGGCAATGCGTCTACCAATCAGAGTCTACTTACCAACTAATCAGCACTCTCTTCTCATACAGTATAAATATGTTGTTTCCCCTGACATTGGCATTTTCTTACAAATTGTCCTGATGAGTGCAAGACAAAACGTTTCAACAAAAAATGTCTTTTTTCAGCAATGCTCAAGTTCTGTAATACCAAATGACTAAATGAGTAGATGTGCAAGGTAACACAAAACAGACATAAACCAACATGTAGGCAAAAGAAAACCCAGAGAAATTTGTATAAACTGGCAAGATGAATGTAGAAAACTTCAGGCTGTCCTGCATACGCCAGAGACACCCTCATGTGGCATTGAAGTCATGTGTTCAGCAGTAATATTCACTAATACAGAAGATCTGCACTTAAGGCAAAATTTAAGGGTGATAACAATATTCTAGTTAAAATGTGAACTGGCATCGTGAGTGATTTTGTACTCAGGACTACTGAAATTTATTGCAATCTGCTGTTAACATTGCATGATAGAATTTTTTAGTCTAAATTGCAAGCTATTACTATTAAAATTCAACAAGGGATATTTATAATAGCATTATATATTAATATTGCCATTAAGGTCAGAGATCGCTGCAGCTCCTCATGGCACATTGGGTTTACCACACTTTACCTGAGCCAATCAGAACACGCACATAGAACACAGGAAATCAGCCAATCATGACAAATTTAAACTAACTAATATATGCTGAACAGTGATTTAGCTGCATTATTCTAGATGTTTATTCATTAGCTCTGAAGCTCTGAAGAAAAGTCATATGGACTGAAAACGTTAACTCTGTTTTTCTCTCCACAGATGCTGTTAGACCTGCTGAGTTTTTCCAGCAATTTCTGTTTTTGTTTATTCATTATAATGCTTCCATCAGTACAGAAAGTGCAAAATTAGCCTGCACGGTTAAATAGAGTAAAATTAATACCTATTATGGTACATTTGAGTGCCCTAAGAGGAAATAAGCTTACAATAAGTGCAATTAGAAGAAATCAGTCGATCTACAGACAAATCAGTGCTTCGTAACAAAAGGTTTCTGTTGCTGTATCGTAAAAGAATGACTCTTGTTTGTATCAAATCCTATGTTGCTGATGTGACTTCAACACCAGTTCAAAGGAATATTTTGACATGTGCTGGCTGGAGAAAAAGTCGTGAGTTCAGCAGAGTAATCTCATTTCAGGACTGTGGTTGGAATACATGATTGTGTCTAGGGGTAGCATAGGCATGGATGAGAGTATGAGCAGTAGATTAGCTGAAGCAGGGGCAGAGATGGACAATGTTACAGAGGCTAACACCACAATATCTCGTTCCTGCTCTGATACTTCAAATACATTTTCCCTCTGTCAAATATCATAACCTTAGGTTCCTTTCTTTTAAATTTCAAATTCTATTTCTCCACCCACTGATTGAGTTTGTCAAGATCCTTTTTTGCTTTGTGAACATTGATATTCAGTATTTTCCACGACTCCCAAAGATAACTTGTACATATTAATTATCTGCCTGAGAAATAGGATTATAATGGTGAAATATGAGCCCCAATGTTCCATGAATGCAAAAAAAATGCTCACATTTTCACTAAAAATTAATATTTCATTCAGCTGCATGGTAAGTGAATTATGATATTAGACATGTTTCACAATGAGGAAAATTGGCTATGTTTAAGTTCAGTATATGTGTATTACACAAATAATATTTATTGCTATATAATATGTGCAGGCCATACATTTTCACATTAATTTTCTATAAACTAGTCAATCAAGCTATCACTTATATCAATTGCTTTTATCAATTATATCACATCATTTGGCTTGCATTTTGAATCTAAACATCAAGAATGAAACACATTGAGTAATCCACATTGATAGAGCCAGCTGTTTGCCACACAAATAGTGGACCAGACTCATTTGATCACTATCAACATCCTGGGGGTTACCATTGACCAGAAACTGAACTGGACTAGCCATATAAATATTGTGGCTACAAGAGCAGGTCAGAGGCTAGGAATCCTGCAGCGTGTAACTCACCTCCTGACTCCCCAAAGCCTGTCCACCATCTACAAGGCACAAGTCAGGAGTGTGATGGAATACTCTTCACTTGCCTGGATGAGTGCAGCTCCAACAACACTCAAGAAGCTTGACTCGCAGCTCACTTGATTGGCATCCCTTCCACAAACATTCACTCCCTCCACCACCAATGCACAGTGGCAGCAATGTGTACCATCTACAAGATGCACTGCAAGGACTCATCAAGTCTCCTTAGACAGCACATTCCAAACCCACAGCCGCTACCACCTAGAAGGACAAGGGCAGCAGGTACCCGGGAACACCACGACCTGGAAGTTCTACTCCAAGCCACTCACCATCCTGACTTGGAAATACATTGCCGTTCCTTCACTGTTGCTGGGTCAAAATCTGGGAACTCCCTCCCTAATAGCACTGTGGGTGTACCTCCTACACTGCATGGACTGCAGCAGTTCAAGAAGACAGCTCACCATCACCGTCTCAAGGGCAATTAAGGATGGGTAATAAATGCTGGCTTACCCAGCGAAGCCCACATCCCGTAAAATGAATTTAAAAAGTGAAAACATTGTATACCTTATAAGTGGTAATAGCTACTAAACATTGATTTCAAGGGCAATTCCAAATATTAATTAAAAATTCCAGATTTGATTTTTAGTCAGCCATTAGAAACAGGTACGACCCGTTTTCCAGAAAAAAGGCATAGATTAATGAAGCAAAGTTGCTGAGTAAATTGAAGAGAAGTTATTTCCACAGGCAACAGGGTCAGCAACCAAATGGCACAGGTTTGAGATAATTGACAAAAAACCAAACGGGTGATGAGGAGAATTTTTTTTTACGCAGAAGGTTGTTAAGATCTGGAATTGTGGGCTTGTAGGGATCATGTAAGCAGATTCAATAGCAGAGGTACCGAGAAAGGGCAGGGGAGGGGCACTATATGGATAGCACGTTCAAAAGCTCACAGAGGCATGATGGGCCCAAAAGCCTCCTTCTGCTGCAAAATATATGACTATGTTTTAAATCATAAATTATGCATCAATAGAATTCTATTTTTTCTTGATTCATATGAAAGCTCAGTAATTCACACAGCCCTCACCGCTGGACCAGAATCTGAAATGTAGCATTGAGTTTGAAACCCCCTGCACAATCAAATTACTGATCCCACCAATTTTGTTGTGTGAATGTGGAGTGTAAAGGTCAGCTTTTTTGTAATAGGAAATTCAGAGGCAGAGCTAACCCTAGCTTTGTACTTGTGCTAGTGCACCATAAAAGGGCAGAAACCACTGACCACAATTTAGTCACAAACATTGAATGGCATAGAGAGAGCAGAGGCAAACAACATGTGAAAATAACAGCAAAAGCAAGTAATGTGTTAGGATGTATTGTAATGATGGTGCAATATGAAACAAAATGTATGTATTGTTTTTGTACAAGGCCTCAGTTAGGTTTAATTTAGAATACTGCATCCAGTTTTGGTCCCATCACAGTTCAGTGATTATAAAGGGTCTAGGAAAAATTCAGAGGAGGGTTATTAGATTGTTACCTAGTTTAAAAAACCTTCAGTATCACAATTTTACTCTGCTCAGCTCTCACCATAACCACTCCCTTCTGAATCCAGACTACTGTTGATCCTACTTCTTTCTGCTCTACACATAGTATTTTACGGTTAAGCCAAAGCAGAACCTTTTTTGATAAATCGATAAAATGAAGCAAGTCTGGGGAGAATGTTATGGCTGAAATGCGGTGAGCCATTCTAAGCTCCATTGACTTTGGCGGGAACCCCATGGGCAGAAATTTTTGCTTGGTGGGCGGGTGCACACCCGACCTGCTTGAGCGTGAAATGGCGCGCGATGACGTCGATCAAGTGTGCCAGCGTCAACATGCAGTCACGGGATAGTTCGGTCAGTGGGCACACGCTGGAGCTGGCAGTGCGCCCAACGCCAATTAAAAAGCCTGTTAAGGCCATTAAATTATCAATTAAATTAAAATTTTCACTCCCTCAACCAACCTTACGGTTGGCGGGTAGGCGAAAAGGCCAAGCGGTCTTTGCATTTTTTTGTAAACCTCATCCAAGGGCGGGATAAGGTTTCCAAAAGCAAATAAAAATAAAATAAAAACTTTAATTTTTGATTAATAACATGTCCCTGCTCATGTGACAGGGTCACATGAGCAGGGACGTTTTTCGTTACATTTTTATTCTTTTAAATTCTTTTGCACAGAGCTGCCTCAGGGAGATTATGAAGCGCTCACTCACTCATGCGCGAAGTTTGCGATTGGCAAGCTCACACTCCCCAACTGACCCCCCCCCGGCACAGGCAGCGCTTAGCGCTGCTGCTTGCATTTCACTCTGGGCGGGCCTTAATTGGCCCGCCAGCATGAAATTGCGTTGCGCTGCTAATTGTGGGCAGCGGTTGGCTCCCTGACCGCCCCCACCCGCCCCCACCGAGCCTGCCTGCCCGCCAAGGGCAAAATTCTGCCCCATGTGTTCAGAACCCCTTCTCCCCTTTCCAATATTTACGTTTTTTTCATTCAAAAAATGAAACAAGCATTTATATCTGGTACATCAAAGAAACCTCTTACATTTGCTACCGGTCTTATCGTTTGGGTCTCCTTTTGACCAGAGCTATTCCAGAGATATCACTGAGCAGCAGGGGCCACTTGAGTTTCCGAAGAAGAGTCATATTGGACTCAAAACTTTAATTCTGTTTCTCTCTCCACAGATGCTGCCAGACCTGCTGAGTTTTTCCAGCATTTTCTGTTTTTATTTCAGATTTCCAGCATTCACAGTTATTTGCTTTTATGGCTTGATTCATTTTAATAGGCTCTGCAACTTTAGATTGCAATGGAAGGTAATAATTTTCTATGAAAAGATAATATTTATTGCAGTTTCTCTCAAATTTTATTTTCCAACTGCTAATCAATCGAGCATGGCTGGAATGAAATAACTGATAAGGAGTAATACTAAAAAGTATAATAGTAACAAAACAGTTTCATACATATTTCAAAAATCCACCAGGGGAATATGGTTTTGTAGTTGCGTGACTTGTTAAAATACTCAGATTACACGTCTCTCACCATTCATAAGGGAATTTGCTCAGTCAGTAAGTTAAATTTATCCAGATGATGTCTGTTCATTGGATTCAACCAATGCAAAAAAAGTTTGAGCTAAATTATTAATATACAAAATGTGCAAATTACATTGCATTAATTACATAAAACACAATAAACACTGAGCAATTCATTCAACAATATGTACTGTAACTTTAGTTACTGTAAAAGTGGTGCTGACATAGCTATGCAACAAGGAATTAAAAGTTAAGCTTTAATACTACTATAATCACATTTTGCTCTTTGTAGCTGGTGAATATGCCTTGCAGCATCAATGAGAGGTTTCACCAGCAGCAGAAAGAAGCTCTGAACATTCAGAAGTGATGTTCCACTCTGTTATATAAAGACCACAGGAAGCAATGTTAAAGAAAGGCTGAACTTTATATAACACTCATTAAATTACTTGAAATGCCTGAACAAGCTTCATATAAAATGAATTACTTTATGGCACATTGATTGATTATGCAGGCAAATGTAGCATCCATTTTGCACACAGCAAGGTCTTATAACACTGAAATATGGTTCATGATCAATTAATCTATTCTTGACTATGTTGTTTGAGGGAGTAATATTAACACTGTGACAATTCCCTGCTCTCTTTTGCAAACAATGCCATGAAGTAATGCAAACCTTTAGTGCTGCATCTGTGAGGCTTTCAAAAATAAGACTATTTGTTCCAAAATTATTAAACATAGTTACCTGTGGCTATTGCAATGGACTTTCGCCTTTCTATAAAAATGTGATTCAGCTAAAACAAATATTAAAATAGGACGGATTCCCTAGTTTACCATACAGAGTCAAATTTATCAAGCATCACCCTGCAATAGATTAGAATGGTAGTATTTGGATCAAGGCTTGGGGTGGGTTTTCTGTAGAATTGGATGTTTTTTTTCAGCTTGGTTCTCTTACTTTTCTCAGCACCACTATTTATTGTTGGGATGTTCTGATTAAGCAGGATACTTTAAGGATATAAATATATATATCTTGCAGCCTAGTAGTTTTTATGATCATAATTTCTTAATTGGCTTGTTACATTCCTCTGATTTCTTTTCTTATTTTCTGTATTAGGAATGTTGTAAAAGGCTGGAATGGTTCATAGGATATTGTGCCTGAAGACTTACAGATTGACAGCAGCAAGCAACATTTCTTGCCACTTCAGCAGACTCACTAGTATGGGGCAAAATGTCATTTCATTTCGCATGTCTACTCGGGAGATCATAAAGCACTGCAAAAATAAGGAGACATAAGCACCAGTGCAAAAATTACAACGTCAAACAAGTTGTTTAACTTTTTGAATGAGCTTTTTAACATTTTAAAATTAAATTCCTAGGTTTTGGCAAATGTGATGTAATTGAATTGTATTACTTATAACTTGTGATATGTTGATATTCATCAGGCACTTGAAGTATTTCACCTAGCCTGCCCACTATGCATGTTTACTGCTGATACAGATTGTGATTGCATAATGTTATATGGGAATCTTACGCCATACGCATTGGATGTTATTCAATACGTTAGGTGTTGTTGGCCAATGACAGCATGTTACTGGACCAATGACAACCCAAACCTTGCATGCTTTCCATTTTTTCCCATGGTGCATTAACATCCTTCATATCTCACATTTTAACTGATTCTTCCTAATTATGGACCACATGTATTTTTTATAAACACTAGTTCTGAATATTTATAAATTCAGCAGCCCAAAATGAATCTTGAAGATAAAAATACAAATAATATCACTGTTACTTTGGAAAATGGCAATAACACTACCATATATGGACTAGGTCTCCCTTCTTGGGATGACTATAATGGAAGTATCCATGATATAAGATATTTACTGGTTGGAATCTATACATTTATTACTGTTCTAGGGCTTCTTGGCAACTTTTTTGTTGTAATTGCACTGTGTAAAAACCTAAAACAGAAATCAATGATTAACTTTCTGATTGGGAATTTAGCCTTATCTGACATTTTAATTCTATTGTTTTGTTCACCGTTTACACTGACTTATGTTCTTCTAGACCAATGGATCTTTGGGGAGATCATGTGTTATATAGTACCATTTGTTCAGTGTGTGTCTGTCATGGTTTCTATACTCATGCTAATGTCAATTGCCATGGTTAGGTATCATATGATAAACAATCCATTATCCAACCATTTTACCATAAATACGGGATATTTGGTCATGGGAACAGTGTGGATTATTGGATTTACTATTTGCTCACCATTACCTATCTTTCATAAAATCATAGACCTAAGTGAAACTGTTCACTTAGACTCCTTAAAAGATAAATACTTATGCATTGAGTCATGGCCATCTGACTCTTACAGAATTGCTTACACATTGTCCTTGTTAATCTTCCAGTATATTTTGCCAATAATTTGCCTAACAATCAGCCATGCTAGTGTTTGCAGAAAGGTAAGTGCCACTGTGCCCAGCAGACAAAGGAGATCCGAGGAGAATGAAATGATTAATTTAACTATACACCAGCCTGCTAACAAGCAGTTTCAAGCACAACAAGGATGGAACTATTCCTTTCTGAGAAAATACAAGAAGAGATACAGCAAGAAGTGTGCCAGTGTCATGCCTGCCATGTCCAATGTCCACAAGAATGGCCAGATTCACCATGATCTCTTGGTAATCCATGGTTCAGAGAATACGCAGCCTTTACCCACTTCCTTTCTACCAGGTGTACCTGTATGTTTTGAACTGAAAGCAATGGAGCCTGAAGAGCATGCCAATTCACATAATGTTTCAGTGACACCAAAATCCATCACCAGGTTGAGGAAACGATCACGCATTGTTTTCTATAAACTGACCTTAGTAATTGTTGCTTTTACTGTCAGCTGGATGCCTCTGCACATCTTTCACCTTTTAACTGACTTCAACGCAAATCTGATTTCTAACAGGCACTTCAAGCTGGTATATTGCATCTGTCACCTGCTGGGTTTGCTATCCTGTTGCCTGAATCCTGTACTGTATGGATTCTTGAACAATGGTATTAAATCCAGTTTGCAATCCTTGGTCAAATGCTTTTGGGTAGAATAATACCTATAGAGGGTAATATCAGGGTTTGGCAGCAGACAAAATAACTGAACAAGTTTGTCAGTCAATAGTACAGTTTACATCAGGTCACTAAATTCTATGTGCCATTGTGATCAATATCGACTCCTGAGTCATTCTAATTCATTCCTTGATGTTCTATTCTGAAGGTGTTCTTAAATAAGTTCACTACCTTACTTCTTGCTTACTGAAATCTCAATAGAAAATGAAGTAAAAATTTCGCCTCCACAGTATAGTGATGGTAAACAGGAAATAACAATTGAAAAAAAATGCTAGTCCTAGCTATGTTCTGAAAATACATTGATATAGGAAAGGGGAATTTTTATTCACTGATTCAATCTCATGGATATTTATTGGCATAAACGTAAACATCATTTGCATGATATATTCTTGTGCTTTGTGGGCTGTACAAAATAGATCAGTGTCCCAATTTTATTTAAATCTCTAATGTTACCACAAATCTTTTTCTAAAAGCATATTTTGATTTCACGCTTTCTGAACCAAAGAGGAATCACCAATGCAGACAGTCAGCTTAGATTCTACATCCCAAGCCTTGTTACATTATCGTAACCTGAAGAGAAGCCACACATTCAGACAGTAGTTAATATATATCCCTTGTCCTTAGTTTACCATCAGATACAATGGCCTCAACCATGTTCTTAAATTGATATTTTGCAAATTAAAGCTCCCACTAGAATTAATGACTTGAAAAATATCTTGTATACACCATCTAAATAATGTTTTATATGCTGTTGAAATGTTCTGTGTATTACTTGTAATGTACTCATTTAATATTAACTTTTAAAATGAGTACTATATCAAAACCATTCAGGAAGATATTTTGTTTATGTTTGTATAGAGATCCACAGTGTTGATAGAAATTACTTTGAAATGTACCATCACCTCAGTTGTAAGTGTTAGAATTCTGATAAAAATCATAGATTGCTCTTTGCTTTTTACTCATTTCAATGAGAATAAGAAATGAGAAATGATTTGTTGTTGATGTTTTTATCCCACCGATCTTACACAATCAGTGATGACTTCATCTCTCTTCTGTCAAATGCCTGTGAAGGAGAAAAATAGTTTCAGTTGAATTTCATTTTGAATAACTGTGTAACTTTTTTTTGAACAACTGGAGTTAGCTTTCTGGACTGCCAGTTTTAAGCAGCCATTCAGAAGAGATATTTTTATTAAAACCAGTCACAATGGCATGTAACACCTCAGCAACTCATCCAAAGGAGTGTTAAGATTGTAAATTTCACATTCAAAACTGTCATGTGGCTTAGTTCTGATTGTGAAATAATGTATAGAGCAAAATAATGTAATAATGTATTGAACTGGAACAGGGTACAATAAATATATAATTACTAAAACCTGAAAATATTTAACAAAATAAGAACAGAATGATGCATTCAGAATATTATATCCTTTTGTATTTCTGTGGGCATCACAGATGCAACTGACTCCTGCATGTACTTGTTTAATAAATATGGAATTCATGATTTAACTTCTCTAGCTTCCATAACTTTGATGAATTGCCACCTTCTTTGATATAGGGCAGAATTTTCTGTTTGACGTCGGGGGGGTGGGCCCCACACATCAGCGTGTAAAATGACGCGCAGTGATGTAGGGCAAGCGTCCCGACGACACGGCGCGCCATCATGATATTTTGCTGGGTGGGTGCATGATGAAGTTCGACTCATGCCCGCCATTAATTAACGGGCTAGTTAAGGCTCGTAATTCATCAATCGACGGCGATTTTCAGGCGCCCGTGCGATCTTCGGCTCGGCACACGGGTGCAACGGGCAGGCGGGTAAGAGACTTTTTTATGAACCTCATTCATGGGTGGGATAAGAGGGCTCAGTAGGGTCGTGAGTCTGCTCTGTGAAGTATTTATTGGAGGAAGTTTTTTAAACTTGCCTGTGTGATCTATAGTAGTTCAGAACGAATTCCAGCAGCTTTCCGTGTACTTTGAACCTTCAGGTCAGCACTCTGCAGCCAATAATCTTTATCAGGCCTGCAGCTTTCCGGAGGCCTCCCCTTAGCCTGAGTATCGGTTCTGACATCTCCACTGGAGGCAGCTCCTCTGAGGAGGAAGGGAGGGCTAGAATAAGGAGGAGGCCAGGAGTGCACAATCAGCCTCCATGGGAGCCACCTTTGGGAGGCCAGACGCAGGCACAAGGGGTGCAGGCCAAGAGGTAGTCCAAGGTGGAAGGGGCCGCAGAAGACTCCACTATCCTGCTGCCAGGGTTTACAGGCGGCGAAGCAGCTACCTCAATATAACTGAGGTGCAGTGCCGAAGGAGGCTCCGAGTGTCAAGGGAGACAGTCAGCTACATCTGTCAGATGAGATCTCTCCTAACTGTGTTGGCGGACACCCCATGCCAGCGGCTCTGAAGGTCACAGTTGCCCTCCACTCCTATGCATCTGGCTCCTTCCAGGGCTCGGTGGGTGATCTTTGCGGTGTCTCCCAATCAGCTGTCCACACTTGTGTCAAGCAGGTTACAGACGCTCTGTTCAGATGGGCATTGACCTTCATCCACTCCCGCTGCGAACAGGCAAGTCAGGCACAGTGAGCCAGAGGCTTCGCGGCCATTGCTGGCTTCCCCCACATCCAGGGTGCAATAGACTGCACACATGTGGCCATCAAGGCGCCAGCAGGTGAGCCCGGTGCCTTCGTCAACAGGAAGGGCTTCCACTCCATGAACGTGCAGATAGTGTGTGATCACAGGATGCAGATTTTACAAGTCTGTGCAAGGTACCCAGGCAGCTCCCACGGCGCCTACATCCTCAGACACTCCCAGGTGCCGAAGCTCTTCAGTGCTCCAGCTCGGCTGGATGTCTGCTGGATGACAAGGGCTATCCCCTCAGAAGGTGGCTCATGACGCCTCTCCACCATCCAATATCAGAGGCCAAGCAACGGTACAATAGGAGCCACGGCTACACAAGGGCTGTGGTGGAGAGAGCCATTGGTCTTCTCAAGATGCACTTCCGATGCCTGGACCGCTCAGGGGGTGCACTCCAGTACCCCCCAGATCGCGTCACTGTGATAGTGGTAGCATTCTGCACTCTGCTCCATCTTGTGCTGAAAAGGGGGGACGCAATGGATGATGAAGACATTGACGCAGTGGATGCGGCTGCACATGATGAGTCCAGCACTGGTTCTGAGGATGAGCACGCACAGGGGAATGATGTGAGGCTAAACACTGACCCGGAACTACATCAAGGAAGTAGGGACACCCGGGAGGCTTTAATTCAATGAATCTTCAGCTAGCACAACACAAATGGATCAGCAGGACCAGCCTTGCCTGACGCTTCCATACTCGACATATAAGTGCTAAATCTGCCAGGTCATCATCCGGAACTAAGGGCTTTGGACATAAACTAGAATGTCCAAACAAATGCTCATGACATTTATCTTAACCATACAGATGCAGAACAAAGGAGCCACCCTCAGCCATGGTAACACATCTGATTTTTATTTTAACCATCAGATGTTCTCACAAATCCAAAACAAAATGTTAAGCAAGCAGAAAAAAAAAATCTAATCTCGGGCCAACACAAAAGCACCAGTGATAAACCCGTGATGTGCCTAAGCTGCCTTATGTTTATGTTTCCGGGTGCTACGTCTTGGTGCTGCCCCATCGCTCGGAGTGGCATCTGAGACAGCCTGCTGACTCTGCTGTCCTGTTGGCCTCGATGACCTTGGTAGCCGTCCTCTGGCCCGTGGAGCCTGTGAGGGAGCTGCCAGTTCCACTGCTGGCATTTCCCCAGTCGTCACAGCCTCACCCGATGAAGCGATCACTGGGAGAGGAGCGGAGGAGCTGGTGCGCACATCTGGAGTGCCGTGAGAGGAGCCCGCAGAGACGACAGGCAGCTGCTGCACCGACGTGAGGTTGTCCCGGACCTCCCTGCTCACCATCGATGGATGGGCAACGAGCTGGGAAGCTTGAAGCCCACACCATCTCCCACATTGGCACTGACCAGCTGTGGCCACTGGCGCTGTGAGGGCTTGCATGTCCGAATGTAACCCCAGTAGGACCTGATTGTTCTCCTAGAGGCCCCTCGCCACGAGAATCGCCACTCTCTCCATGGAGGAAGCATGATGCTCTGCTATGAGGCTCATTGTATCAGTGATGCTCCGCATGGACTCCTCCATCATGGGCACCAAGCGAAGCATAGTCTCAGGTAACACTCCCAGATGCTCTCACACACCCGGCCGCATTTCCTCCAGCTGGTGCATCGCAGACAACTCCAGAGGCACATCATCACGCACCGACTGAGCATGTGCCTGGTCCCCTGCAGCCCTCTGACTGCTGGCACCATCGGCACTCTCTGAGGGGTGACATTATTGAGGTTTTTAAACTTATGAGGGGCATAGATAGGGTCGACAGAAAGGAACTTTTCCCGTTGGCAGAGGGATGAGTAACCAGGTGGCATAGATTTAAGGTAAGGGACAGGAGGTTGACAGATAATGTGATGAACAATTTTTGCACACAGAGTGAAAGGGTGGTGGACGCAGAAACCCTCCTAACATGTAATAAGTATTTGGATGTGCAGTTGCGATGCCATGGCATACAAAGCCATGGGGATAGTGCTGGGAAATGGGATTAGGAGACTTAGGTGCGTGTTTGACCCGCGCATCCTTGAAGGGCCGAAGGGCCTTTTTCTGTGCTGCACACCTCTGACTCTATCACTCTGTGACTGAGCAATGTTGCAACAATAACGAATTTAACAATCATCAGTGCTATGGATGTTGGGAGTACATTGCAGATCTCACTGTTGGCCTCAAATATCTGGCTGTGCCACCCCAGCCTCACTGACACCAGTTGACCTGGGTGCAAGCTCCAGGGCCTCCTGTTCGAAACGGCTTAACATGAGGAGGTGAGCCTGGCCGCCTCCAGTCCTCGAACGCTCAGACTCATTGTGAGCATTCTTCTCCTGAGAAAGAGAGAAGACCATTCATTGTGGCAATTTGCACATGGACTCTGCACGTGCCCGCCGCACCCCAGCCACAGTGGCCCATATCAGGCCTCCAGTGCCTCCTCTCCCCACTACTGCTGATCAGTCACACAAAGATAGTACACCTGCTCCCAACCCCCCCCAACGGCCACCTTGGACACATTCTGCATCCATCACTTTAGGAAACACACGGTCTTTGCTCCCATAGCAAGGAGGCGCATCTACGTGCTGCGTCGAGGGCAGCAGATGGCTTTTGGCCACGACACCTTGAGGCTCCCCTTCCACAATCTCATCACCGTGAATAGGACATGTGTTGGAGTTCTGAGTATGCACCGAGCTGCATCTCCTGCAGGTTGCCCCCAGACTAGTCATGTGCGACTAAGAGCAACACATGGTGTGGGGGAGAACTCATCTCCTCATGAACCACTCAGGCTAATCTAAGCATTGGCACTATCTGCTTGCCCATCCAGCGTACGAGAAATGCCCAACATGTTTCAATGCAGTCACGACAGGAAGACTTGGGGGGAGAGGGGGGGCCTCAAAGGCTAAGGCTACCTGCTGGGTTAACTGCCCAGTGCCAGCATGGTACTCATCCTTCCAGAGCGCAACAAGTCGTTGAAGCACTTGCAACACTGGATCCAGGTGCGCCGCACCACATCGCGGGAGCTCACCATCTCCGCCACCTCCTCCCAGGCACGTTTGGTCATGTGGGGGGGCCTCCTCCTCCCAATCCTGGGGGATCAACACCTCCCGCTGTGCTGCCACCTCCTCCAGGAGAGCAGCAAGGCAGTCATCAGAAAAACGAGGGGCACATTGGCCCCCCCGCTGGCCTACCCTGCAGCCTGCCCTGCTCCTCTGCCCTTCCCTCCAGCCTGCCCTGCTCAGCCGACCCCCTGTGGTGTGACCTGGAAGTGGCCATTGTGAGCAGCCTACAGGAGGCTGCCAGGCCTTCCTTTAAACAGACTGCTGGGTTGCCATTGGACCCAGCGGCCTGTGCTCTCCCGCCGCAGCCCACACACTCCTGCTATTCACAGGAGTTGGCAAATACGCTGGGCGGCCCTTAATTGATCCGACCGTGTAAAATGGCGGCACGGACCTGATTGCGGGCGCCGATCGGGTCCACGTCCGCCCGCAGCCACTCCAGCTCCGCCCGTCTGACAGGCAGAAAATTCTGCCTATAATGTTTAATGATACACTGAAGAGAGCAGTGCAATTTCTGGCTGCTTTCTGTTTGGGAAATGATAAGAACAAATAATGCGGGAAATGTTCGAGTAATACGCATTCTTGTTGACTTATCACTGAGGCATTTCAGACATTATTTGTCTTCCAGTCTGTTCTGCTAAACATGTTCCTATGTGTTATTCTCCAGTGTGTCCTACTAAGCAGAAGAAAAGGCAAGCAATTTCAAAGTGAACAACTCACAAGTAAGAATCAGGTTTTTCACTGAAGTGAATGAAATATCAAGAGGACATAAGCTTGCAGAAACAATGCTCTCACATTTGAATATTGAATTCTTTTGGAACTGTGCACATTATTTCTGTCACTGAATGAAGAGTGATATAATGTAAATCTTTAAGCTGCGCATTTCTTTATCATGGTATTATGTGAATAAATTGAAAATTGGTGACTTCTGTTTCTGAATTTTAATACACTATATATTTTTTGAATGGACAGCCATGTAATGAGTGATGCAAACAGTGGAGTGGGGAGAGGCAGAGCTATTTCTGAATGTAATCAAGGCTCACAAGTATGTACTGAAAACCTCGCAGCGGCCTCCAATCCCCCAAATTTCTTCTAACTGAGAACTCCCCTTGTAATGGTTTCTAATTAGTAAAAATGAGTAAGTTAAAGAACTGCCTTTGCCCCAGTGTCTGTTTTATTGGCAATAATGTGGGAGGTGATGGCTAGAATTTTACAGCACTTTGGAGTTGGAAGGGTTGGGAGAATCACGGTGGAAGGAAGCCACTGAGTGGCTTGCTAGGCCATTTCAGAAGGCAGTTAAGAGACAACCACATTGCTGTGGGTCTGGAGTCACTTGTAGGTCAGACCAGGTAAGAGTGGCAGAGTTCCTTCCCTAAAGGAACATGAGTGAACTGGATGGGTTTTTAACAACAATTGAACATGATTTTCATGGTCACCATTATTGAGGTTAGCTTTTAACTCCAGATTTTATTAATTGAATTCAAATTCTACCAGTTGCTGTGCTGGGACTTGAATCTATAACCCCAGTGCTTTAGTCTAGGCCTTTGGATTACAAATCCAGTGACATTACCAATAATTACCAATAACCACTTTCCCCTACAATGAGGAGGATGCAGAGATGCATGCAACCAGCCTCTTATACACAGAAGAGGCTACCTACCAGAGAATGTGCTGTCAAAGTTAAATGTTGTCAAAGGCTGACATTCCTGCAAATGTCACAGCGACAGTGTTGCCAAAGACTGTGCCTCTCTAGGGAGGCAGTCACTGAGTTCTATACTATGATGTAGGATGAGCTGGGGAAGTGGTGTTCACCCAATGCGTATGGTGCTGAAAGTTACCTTGGTATTGAATTTCTACACCTCAGGATCATTCCAGGGATCTTCCGGGGGAACATGTTCATCTTGGAAATAATCAACAATCCACCAAACCATAGGGCTGCCTGATAAGAGTGGTAGCATATGATGTATGTAGAATGAGGATACAATTGAGGGCTTGTTCAAACTAGTCTCAGCCAGATAAATGACCACATAGGTTATCTTTAAACAACAGTTAAAAAAGAAAACTGAGTATGTCTCGATATGTCGAATGCATGGAACAAGATGATTTGGTCTAGTGATCTAATTTACCTCACAAACCATGCAGAATTTACACTAGCATTGACTTTTAGCCAGTTAGTCTTAGAAAGATGAATAGCCACAAACATATCCTCTCTATAACCCATGAGGTAATTGAGTATAAGACTATGGTACGATCTAATATCTATTTATATGTGTATTGAAAGGCCTTAGAACTGTGGCAATGTGTGAGTGTAGAACTGCAGTCATGTGGAGTGTCTTGAACAAATCTGATTCCAGAACTTAGACCAATTCATTGACTCTAATGACATTTCTGATTGGTTAAATCACAAGTAAAACCTTTCTACTTCTATCAAAGTAGTGTACAGCTGCTGCAACCATTCCTCATCCAAAGTACATTGAAGCATAAAAACAGAAAGTGCTGGAACAACTCACCAGGTCTGGCAGCATCTGTGGAGAGAGAAGCAGAGTTAATGTTTTGAGCCCAATATGACTCTTCTTCAGAATTGAAGAGAGGTAGGAATATCCAGAATTGAAGAGAGCTAGGATAGGTTTTATGGTGTAGAAAAAGGGGAGAGGGGCAGGTGGAACAAAAGAGAAGGTCAGGGGTAGGTTTGAGAACAGGGGAGATCAATGACAAAGATTTCATGGAACACAAGAAAAAAGGAGTGATAATGATAATATTAAAGACACAAAGCATGGTTCCAGAGTAGGTGCTGATAAGCAGAATAAAGGTCAGCATTGTCTGAAGACAGTGCTTCCCTACACCACAAAACCTATTACATCCCTTCCTCTCTTCAATTATAAAGAACCATCTTGGACATGAAACATTAACTCGGTTTCTTTCTCCACAGATGCTGCCAGAATGACTGAGTTTTTCCAGCACTTCCTGTTTTTATTTCAGATCCCCACCATCTGCAGTATATTGCTTTTATTACATAGAAACACAGAAGATTTATGGCACAGAAGCAGGTTATTTGGCACATTGTGTTTGTGCCAGGTAAAAAAGGCACATGTTTTGGATTTTACACCTACTTTAAGTTATTTGCTGAAGCAGTATGGTTAAATAAAATTGCTCATGGTAGATCCCGCTGAATTCTGAACTCAATATTTTGGGTCTGTACTTAATGGAATTGATGTTTATTTTGACCGATGTCATGCAAATATTCTATGGGACACCTTTTGTACTGTATTTCTAGGTCAGCCTGTGGGAGTTGATCCTTGGAGCCTCCTTTTACCTTTGTCAATTTGTTTTTTCCTTGTGAGTATGCGCACTGTGGCCATTAGCCACCAGGGGGAGGTTGAGTGCTTTAAGTGGGCGTGCAAGTCTGTGGGCGGAATCATCCCAGATTTGCAATAAGTGCGGTAGCAGGTGAGAAAACGACATTTTACCCGCCTGCCACAATGGCGGTTTTTTGCACCATATTGTCCCATTCCCACCTCATTAATTATGCATTGCTGGGAAACACACCAGGCAGGGTGCCCTCTAATTCCCCCACCCTGCCATCACCTCAGGCCTTCAGTAAATTTAAAGGTCACCCCTGCAAAGAACTAGAACTCATTGAGGGATAGGAAGCTGCTGGGTACTGATGGCTGCCAAAGGGAGGAAATGTGCTGCCCCCAGATTTAGTGACACCTCCCTCGGGGGCCTACTGGATGCAGTGGAGGCACGCCGTGATGTCCTCTACCTCATTGTGGGTAAAGGCCATCAAGTAAGGTCACCAATCCTGAATGGGAGGCGGTGGCAGCGGTGGTCAGCGCCAAAGCCCTGCAAAAGAAGGCAGCCACCCAGTGCCAAAAGAGGATGAATGATCTTCTCCGTTCCGCCAGGGTAAGTCACTCTTCTCATCACTCTCAACTCACACACTCATAAACACATCACACATCCACAGGGACTTCACTCACTGCCAGGTCAAGGGACATCAACATTCACTCTTTCACATACACCTTCATTTACCCTGTGGATCGTGTCCTCATCCCATCCATGGCACCACTCACCACCCACACAGGCCAAGCATCCTTCTCATCTGGCCTGGTAGGTATCCTGCTTACACTCTCTCCATCAGTATTCATGCAGGACAAGCTTGCCCACAACAAAAGGGAGAGGTCGCAGACTGGTGGATGAATGCCTGAAATCAAGGTCCTCACATACTTTGAAAATAGAGCCATCCAGCTGGCTGGTGATGATCTGGACCATCCCTGTGCTGATGGTGAGGTCGGCGGTGTTCAACCAATTGAGGATTCAACAATGCAACGTCCATCAGACAACCATACTGAGAGTGATGTCCTGTTTCACAGGCCACTGCCATGTACTAATTATCTGTCCTTGCTTTTGCAGGCACGACTGGGAAACAGCCAACGGAGTCCACAGCCCAAGGCCTCGACTCAAGCCCCAAAGAAAACTCTGGAGGAATCTGAAGGCACTCTCATTGAAGACCTGTCACAGCACTCACCCATGTCCTCCACCAGCGCAGACACACAAACCTTGGTGGGACCTAGTTCTAGAGTAGCCTCGTGATCACAATCTGATGAGCACATCATACTGTCTGATCCACAGCAGGTAGAAACACAGACTTCCCCGGTGTCCGGTACTCGGAGGACTGCTGGGGCCAGAAATCAGCTGAGTCCGAGTCAGATGATGAGCCTCTGGACTTGGTCATGTCACAGTTGCTGGAGTGCAAAGGCATGCTCAGGAACATCAGGGAGGGATGTCCACTGCACTCCTCAGATTGCAAGGCATGATGGAGGAGTCTGTCTGCCTTCAGTCTGAGGTGATAGCGCCGGCATGCCAATGCACCGAGGTCAAAACTGGTAGGATGGCGGCCGCCATGGAGACCTTGGTCCAGGATATTGGTCCTGCACTGCTGCATGGGCTGAACTCCATCACTGACACCATAGTTGGCCTCCAACAGTGTCAATGCGAGAGGGGTGTGGGGCAGCTCGATCTCACTCCAGCTACCCCTTCTCCTAAAAGAGTCAGCCAGAGGCCCTTGGGCACCCAAAGGGAGGAGGATCAGCAGGTGACCCTGGGGCCATCCACTCAGGTGACTCCGGGAGTGTCCGGCCCATCCAAATCCCCACTTCCTGTGACCTCAGCAGCTCCAGCTCCACAGCTTGAGGAGGGAGCCACTGCCACAAAGCATGACCCCAAAAGCAGGCCAGGGCCCTCCAGGTCTCGGCCCTCCAGAGAACACCCCCCCAACTTTGAACTTCATCACAGACAGGACATAGCATTCAGCCGGCTGCCTCCACCTCCACTGTGGATGTCAGGGCAGGGTTAGGAAGGTTAAGAAGATGCATTTGCACAGCCTGAGCACGGGTGTTAATCACTTGTACACACTGTTCACTATTGTCAATAAACTCCCAAGAATGTCTCCCTGCCTGTGGTTCCTTGTCCTGATGAGCAGTGTTTGTGTCACTCAGATTTGAAACCTTCGTTCCTGCACAAGATAAAGGCAGGTGTCTCAGTCCAGGGCCTTTTCCCTGTGCTTTGTGCAACCTTCCCAGCACACTGATGCTGTACCTTCACTGTCACACTGCCTGTACCTTGATGGGGCTTATCATTGCTGCCAGAGTGTCCAGGGCCAGTGGCACAGAGTTCCGTCATTCTCTCTGTGTGCTCTCAGCACCTTCGAGATGCAGCTGACCTCCATCTCATCAGCATCTGTATCAGGCGACACAATATCTGTGTCTGGCCCTGAATGATTCAGCTCATGAAGGATACCATAGGATTAGGAGAAGTTAAATTTTCCCCGCTGCATTTCCATGATATGACCCTGTTCACAGAGCGCAAGTGAGCTGCCATCAGACAGACAGGAGTCAGGCATTCACACTAGCTATGTGAGGTTCTATGGAGTGTCCCCACTGCATGTCGTCATCATCCTCCGGAATGTAGGGACCATGGGCATCCATTGCGTTTCTATGACAGCAACTTTATCACCAAGTGTATGTGCGCTGCCATCAGCCAGACAGGTGTCAAACGTTCACAGATGCAATGTGAGGATTTATGGTGTCTCCTCACAGCATGTCATCATATCCTCCATGAATCTAGCAGCTATAAGGGCCTCCCGAGTGCGCCTGCCTTTTCTAGACAATGTTATGGCCTCATTGCCGTCATGATCGCTTTCAAGCACCTCCTCACCCTTATCCTTGTCGATGTCCTCCTCATTGGAGGAGACATAAAGCTCTTCCATCTCCTCCTCAGCCAGCTCCTCTCCGTGTTGTGGCTCCAGGTTGTAAAGGGCACAGCAGGTGATGATGATGCGTGAAACCTTCTGTGGGCTATATTGCAGGGCTTCACCAGACCGGTCCAGGCACCGGAACCTCACTTTCAGCATCCCGGTGGTCTGCTCCACCGAAGTGCGGGTTGTAGCATGAGCCTCATTATACCTTCTCTCTGCTGCAGTCTGAGGCCGCCACACAGGTGTCATCAGCCACGTCCTCTGCGGGTAGCCCTTGTCCCCGAGGAGCCATCCTTGCAGCTTCTCTGGACCCTGGAAGATGCCAGGGATCTGAGACTGACAGAGAATGTAGGAGTCGTGGACACCCCCTGGAAACCGTGCGCAGGCCTGTAGGATGCAGGATGTAGTGGTCGTGCACCAGCTGCACATTCAGCAAATGAAATCCTTTGCAGTTGACGTAGTTAACTGCTTGTTGCCATGGAGATCTGAGTGCCAAGTGAGTGCAATTGATGGCACCCTGCACATGTGGGAAACCTGAGATCTGGGCAAATCCCAGTGCTCTTGTATCCTGGCTTTCCTGGTCCCAGACGAAATACACAAACTTGTGTGCCTTTGCGAAGATGGTGACCGTGACTGCCTTTGTGTGTGGAGGCTTGTGATATCCCACAGGGGTTACCTGTGGAGCACACTGGCGTAAAAATTGAGTGCCACAGTCACTGTCACGGCCACTGGAAGTTGATGCCCTCCATGTCCCCGCGGCGCCAAATCCTGCAGCAGGTGTCACATGTGACCGACCAGTTCCCTAGACATGCGCAGTCTTCGGCGACACTGGTTCTCGGTCATCTGCAGGAATGACAAGCACCGTCTATAGACCCTGGGTCTAGCTGGGCGCTGACCAGCGATGGCTTGTTGTGGCTCTTCAGCGGCATGTGCTGGAGCCCCAGCCGCCTTTTCTTCCTGAGGGTGCTGTTTCTCCCTCTGCCCAGCCAGGCATCTCAGTTGTTTTCTTCTCCACTACCTCCGCTCTCTGTACACCACAAGGCATACAGCTAGGTCACCAGGCTTAATACTCCTGATGTACTCCTCCTGCAGGATGAAAGAGAGAGACACGTGGGTTAGCATGGATGTACTAAGAACCTCCATTGCTTAAGTCTGAATGCCCTTTAACGCATCCCAGAGCATGCTGGCCACCACTTGGATGGCCAAGGATTAGTGCACTGCATGGCTGCCCGCAACCCCATCCACCTCCGCCCCCTCCATCTGACCGAATGGCAGCAGCTTCACCCACTGGACTGCATGCTGTGCTCTCAACTCAAGCACAGGCATTCTCCTAACCCGCACTGCAAGGCTGCACTGTTAGCTTGAACCATGGGGGAGGCTGGTCCAAACCTGAATGATGACATTACAAGGGGCTGTGAGCACCTCCACCAGTGACTGCTCCATGGCCAGCTTTAGTAAGGAGATTGTACAATGTGCCCAGTCGCCCAACTGTTCTATAGTCCAATAAAATGCTCATTAGTTTGCAGTCTGTGCCTGAGGGGTGAAAAGCTCTAGGGCACTAGGTGGCACTTTCATGCCTCTGCGTTGCTTGAGTGGGCAGATAAGTCCAACTCCAAGCATGTCAATGTGGCTGCGTCTGAACTGTCTCAGTTGCTGAGCAATGGTCACTTTACATAAGGTTTCCCTAATGCGTGGCCGCTTCCCTCCATCCACCCCACCCCTGCATGTTCTTGAACACTACCATCAGACTGGGCTGACTTGCCCCCCAAAACTCGCCTCAGGTGCAGTGTAGCCCTTGCAACCCCCAACTTGCCTCTCAACATGCTGCCTTGCTCCTCCAACATGCCCAACTGCAGTGCAGCCCTTGCACTGGCATCGCACTGTCAGATGCCTGTGCCCTCACCTGAATTCACGGGCTTCAACCTGGAAGTCCATTGGGTGACCCTCACTAGTTCTATGCAACGTTAATGTGCACTCAGCCCCGAGTTTCCCTCGAAGTTTAGCTCGCCAGGTGCACGCCTTATATATGCTGTTGGGAAACACATCAGTGCACAATCATGCTGATGTGCCCAAATGATCCAGTGTGGGGGTATGATTCCAGTGAGCAGGGCTTATAATGATATGCAGATGTGTTAAAATGACATTCCTGACACCCATGGCCCATCATTGACCGGCGGAACAGACAATCGCAAACTGGTTTCATGATGGCATGAAACTGATTTTTGGCCATGATGCCCAATGCCAACGGGAACAGAAAATTCCAGCCCCTGAGTCAGACAGCAGAGAGATGATGGACGGAATGCCCTACCCCGTGGTGAGTTAGGTTGTGGGGAGCCCGCCACCTTCCTGTCTCCACCCCATAACAGTCCACTTAAGGGCCTCATCCTGCTGCTGAGTACAGAAAAGCTGGCCTCTGATTCGCCAGCAGATCTCGGCGGGGAGGGACTTCCACCCCTGAGCTCTTTGATCTTAGGGGAAGGCCCACTGCTGGCCTGTCAAGTGGCTGAGTCGCACAAGACGCAACTTACTTTCCCAAAAAGAGGCAACGCAAGTTTCTTGCCAGCTCTCTAGCTGGCAACCGAGGCCCCCGTCACCTCCGTAAGATTCCACTCAATATTGTTCTGACTCCACAGATTTCATCAAACCCACTACCCCGCCACCCCCCTCCCCCATCCCCACACCAACCCCCACACCTATTTATTTTTCAGTAGAGAAGAAAAATTATGAAAATAATAAGACTAATGAGAGAAGTGGGACTATGCACACAGAGAGGAGAATTGCTTGGGAGTTCAGTAAGCAAGCTGGGAGACAACAAGGACACCACATCCAGCCATGATGTTCTGACACACCCAATTGCAACAACAGATAAGATCTCAAACCTTTGACAATAGGGGTCAACCTTGATAAGAAAATCCATTCAGAATATGACAGGCAGTTAGTTGGCTATATTTTACTGTAATTCACTCTTGATAATATTTACATGGGCCGCAATTTTCCGACCCCGTTGGTGGCAGGCATCATGGCGGACTGTGGGGTGGGGGGGGAACAGTATGGCGGGAAGGCCAAAAATCAGGTTCACATCGTTGTGAAATCAGTTAGCCATTGCCGCTCTGCCCATCAATTGAGGGCCTCTTTTCCTGCCGTCCAACGTTGGGAACCTAATGTCAATGTATTTGCATCTCATCAACTTGCTTGCTCACTGGAATCATCCCCCCCATGTCAAATTTACCACCCAGGTCGGCAGGAAAACACGCCATGTTCTATGTCTGGACACGAGTGACATGCAGAAGTTGGGAATTACCGAAACATCGTGGATATCAGAGGAGCAGAAGATGCTGCAGTCTGATAGCTATCGGACCCTGGAGGAACACATGCAATGCAAATGGATTCTCATAGGCATGGCTCTGCTGTGAAGCAGTTCACGGAAGGTGGGAGCTCTCCGTTGATGTCTGGGGTCTGCTTCGGGACGTGGTCTTGGCCATGGGCTGCTACAGATGATCATTGAGCAGTGGAGAGGAAGGTCCAGCTGTGAGTGGGAAAGGAAGGTGTACCGGAGTGGGGTGAGGTTGGAGGCGGAAACTAAGGTGTCAGGGGGTGAGGTTGGGAGGGGGAGAGAGAGTCCAGGGGGAGGAGGGTGTAAAGTAAAGGCGATGTCAAGTTGAAAGTGCAAGGGAGGGGTCTCTGGAGTCAATGACTCCCTCCTGGGGGGTTGGATTGAGGGTGGGAGTGGTAAGAGGAATGGTGAGTATGAGAGGGGAGAGAGTGAACCAGAAGGGTGGGGAGTGAGGGTGTGATGGTAACAGTAGAAGAAACAGCTCAGGTGATTGGTGGTGACTTGGAGGCAGACACAGACCCTGGGGGTGGGAAGGAGGAGGTCGGGGAGGTCAATGTGGATGGGGGTGGGGTTCTCAGGAAGGTATGGAACATGCACATTCACCTGGATATCCTGGAAAGAAAAGGTTGGTAGGTGTTGGTAAGGAAGTGGAATGTGCTGCCAGGGGGGTCAACAGTGATGGGAAAAGGACATGGGTGACCAGGGAGGGGAAAGGATGGGGGAGCTGAGAAGTGACATAACAATTACCAAAACAATTACCATGGCTGTCGAAATTGAAAGTGAACAGAACCTCGTGTTGGACGAGTACAGGTGCTGTATCAGTGGGTGGATGGAGATGCAGCTCAGCTCAGGTGGAGAACTGAAAGAGAACCACAGCAGGCAGCACTGAAAATGCTTGAGACATTGAGATGAGTATGAAGGGGGAAAGCTCCGCATGTGTGGGAGAATGCCTGCACGAGGCTCCAAAAGGCCCTGCTGCACACACACCTCTCCCCCTAGCATCACTCATTGTCCGGATACATACAGCTGAACTGCTGTATGGTGAGGGGATGCAGGGGGAGGACTTGCGAAGCCTATAAATGAAGCTGAAAGACACCATTACACACTGCATCCAGCAGGCGCCCCGCAGAGGCGTCACTAAAATTTGGTAGCTGCCGTCTTCTTTGGTTCGGGGCCAGCTGTCAATTGAGCAGTCCTGGACTGTAGACATGAAGCAGGTATGTGCTGTGGTGCACTTTAAATATGATGTCCGCAGTGAGGAAGCACTGAGGTCAATTTGTGGCAGGCAAATTCCAGCCCGCCCGCCAGTCAGCCGGATTGTTCCACATGAATGCATTATTAATGTGTCGGGAATGGGATGATATGACGCAATAAGCCACGATTGCGGCCAGCAGGTAAAACGTCCTTTCTCCCGCCCACTACCGCACTTTGTGCAGATCTGGGACGATTCCACCCATGGTTTTGTCAGCAGGTAAAACATCACATGCCATTTAATTTTTTTGGGGGGGCTTTATCCCCCTCAATGTCATTTGTAACTAAATATTCACTGAGATTTTTCTTCTCAAATGAGTTAATCAAAACATCAAATAGTCAAAAGGGTAAATTCACCAATCCCATGTTCCCAACAGGAAGCTGTGTTCAAAGGGACAGTAGATTGGAGATAGAATTACAGCATTGCAGTGTTGATTGTCCAACTTGTGCTTCCTTTGAGTGTGATTCCTCAATGGAAAATGAGTCTACCCTAAGAAACAATTTAATATGTTTTCCACTACTGGTGTGGAAAAAATGCTCTTCTAATCTCTCATCTCAGTACAGGTTTGTTAATTTTCGATTCATATTAAATCATTTTAAATACTTAGGCCATGTTTCCTTTCAATCTTCTTCTTGCCAATGTTAGAAAATAGAGACAGTTTAAGTAAGTTATGTTGGCACTTGTGGGTGTTAGGAATGAGTTTTAGCTTTAAAGTTTAAATTTGATTTGTATTTCTGTATCTGTGTTAAGAAAAGTCAAATAGAGTTTAGAAAGGCGCTTGCATTTCTAATGAGGAGTTTTACAACCCGTAAAGAGAAAGTAAACATACAAGGGTAGGAGGATTGAACTGATGCCTAGCAACAGGGGCCCAGAGAGGCAGGTCTGTCCCACAGACACACACACACACATAAGACGAGAAACAACAGTTTGTTTTGGAAGCTGTTTGAGTTCAGTTGGTTTGAAGACAGCTGTGAAGCAGAAACAGCCTAAAAGGGGACAGATAGCAAGTCTCAAGTTAAGGAAAACTCCACAAATCCAGGAAAGTGGAAGAGGAGAAAGTCCAAAGATGGCCTCCTAGTCAAAGGATAGACAGGAACCTGGGAAAAGGTCCTGTTAAGTGAAGAGTGAGAGGCAGAGAAAAAGGCTCCAAGCTTCAGATTTAAAGAGACAAAAGCTACAGAAAGCAGATTTAAAGCAAGAACACCTTGCAAGAGGCAAGAAGACCCAAAGAGACAACTGAAGGTCTGTAACTCTTTGCTATGGGCATGTGAAGCAGTGGTGTACTGTTGATGGCTGAATCAGAGAGACAGAGTGTGCGGAAGTCAGCTTGAACGCATGTGGTGACCCAGGGAAGAGGAACATCAGGAGGAGAGTTTGAAACCCTGGAGATGAACCCTTGCGGAAGGCGTCTGGGAGAAAGTGTCGATTTGGGAGAAGATTCCAAGGCAAAGTCTTGGAGAATGGAGATTGGAAACCCTCATGTGAAGGACGGAATTCAGTGAGACTAACTAGTTCACAGTGTGACAAGCGTCTGGAGGGAGTTGAGGAGAGATCTATAGCATCTGGTTGAGGTGGCATCTGTCACTTGAGACCAGAGTGTGGTGTGTCTGACCACAGGGTGACTATTGGTTTACATAGACTGGGTACTTACGATGTACATTAGAGTATAAGATAGCTTTTGTAACTTGTGTTATCCTTACAAATCTATCTTTATCTCTAAAGGTATAGTTGTGGGTGAAGGAGTATTGTAATATAGTTCATCTTTTCTTGTTGAATAAATGTTTTATTCTTTTTTTAAAACTTCATCAGCTGACCCCTGTGACTCTGTTCAGTAGCTACTCTCCACGTATCTAAACAAACAAATCAAAGTTAGGATCTATCGAGCTGGGTTCCACTCTGGGTTCAGGCTTGTCCAGGGGTGACCTCAGCTGGGATCGTAATGCCAATAAAAATAAGTAACATTTTTTTATATATACATAAGAGATTTTGGATCGTAATTTTAGTAGACTCAATGTTCAGCATGCTCATCCAATGCAGAGCAGCAGTGAATAAACCTAACAAAACATTGAACTAGAAAGCTAAAACAAACAAGTACAAGCCAGAGGTTGTAACTAAGCTGTGTAGTTCTCTCTCTGATCAGTCACACCACACCTTGGCCTGGATTTTCTTGCTTCCATCTGAATTTGAACAGAGGCTGAGGGGCTCTAAAAATGGTGGGCGGGACCCAATTCTGGCATTCCCGCTTCCATTCCCATTTCCTGCAATTTTTGCCAGTGGAGGATAACGGTGCCACTGAATGATGCAGTTGAATGATTTAAACTAATCATCTTCTAAAAAGTATATGAGTACTTTAAGATCTTCTCTTGTTTCTCCTTTGTTTTCAAACCTTTTTTGATCTGGGACCCACCTGAATAATTTATACCTCTTATGAAGACCACTGTATACACCTTGCCTCTACCAAGACTCAGAAAGGGGTTACCCATTGCTTAGTGTTTTCACACTTATGACTCTGACCTTGTTGAATAAACACAGGCCGCCCTTCAATTTCAATCACTTTAAGTCTGTTTACCAATCTCCCAAATCTGCCATTATCTTATTTTTAAAACTTCAAAACCAACTTAAAAATTTTATCGCTAAAACATATGATTCATGAAATTAGACATTTTTATAACACTTGCCGATGGTACACATTGTTGCCACTGTGTGTAATGGTAGGGGAGTGAATATTTAAGGTGATGGATGGGGTGCCAATCAAGCGGGCTGTTTTGTCCTGGATGGTTTCAAGCTTCTTGTGTGTTGTGGGAGCTGCACTCATCCAGGCAAGTGGAGAGTATTCCATCACACTCCTGACTTATGCCTCGTAGATGGTGGACAGGCTTTGGGGAGTCAGGAGGTGAGTTCCTCTCCACAGAATTCCCAGTCTCTGACCTGCTTTTGTAGCCAGAGTACTTATATATTTGGTCCAGTTCAGCTTCTGCTCAATGGATGTTGATAGTGGGGTTTCAGCAATGGTAATGCCATTGAATGTCAAGGAGAGATGGTTAGATTATTTCTTGTTGGAGATGGTCATGCCTGGGATTTGTGTGGCAAGAATGTTACTTGCCACTTGTCAGCCCAAGCCTGGATATTGTCCAGGTCTTGCTGCATTTGGACATGGACTGCTGCAGTATCTGAGGAGTCGCGAATGGTGCTGAACATTGTGCAATCATCGGTGAACAACCCAACTTCTGACCTTTTGATGGAGGGAAGGTCATTGATGAAGCAGCTGAAGATGGTTGGGCCTAGGACACTTTCCTGAGGAACTCCAAAGCGATGTTCCACAACTGAGATGATTGACCTCCAACAACCACAACCATCTTCCTATGAGGAAGGCATGGAGAAATTTCAGAGTAGAAATTCAGGTGCGCCTAAATTCTCTTAATGTGAGGTTCCTTCCGGCTCCACAGTCAGGTAAGTATGAGAATTTCCCTTCCAGTTAATGTCACATTATGTTACGTGATTTCAGTCGGTGGCGAGTGAAGCACTGGGGAGATCAAAAATCTACAGTGGATCCTGCAAAAAAAGCAATATTATAATTGACATAAATTATGCTTCCCTTTAAATTCAGCTGGCATGATCTCCCTGCACCAGTGGAACTTCCTGTCGCAATATGGTTAATGACCCACTCCTGATTGGAATTGTGCACGTTCTTCCTGTCCTCCCATATGGGGCAGCCATAAAATGGCTGCAATGTGACCAACTTAACTGGCCTTGATTTTTGAAACCTAGGAAGGAGGCACCTAGAGGTGATCTTACAGAACAATATATAATAGTTGAGAGATTAAGAAAGTCAAATCTGGAATATTACTTTAAGTTAAATTGCCAAAGGAGAACAAGAACTTGTTACTTTGAATGAATGAAAGGTAAATTTAGGACAGATGTCAGGAAATTATTGACACAAATAGAATAGCATTCCAGAAAGTGCAGTGGAATAAATCCCATCAAATCATTTAAGAAACAACTGAATGCTAAAAAAGAGGCATTGGGATTTTTCTGGATTAAGAAATGGCCATCGTCATCTTTAACTACCTTGCAATTTTCTGATTCTGCAACTGTGGTGCACACTGGGACCCATGTTGGAAAAGTCAGAAATTAAAAACAGAAAATGCTGGAAACACTTCGCAGGTCATGCAGCATCAGTGGAGGAAGATACAGCACTCTTTGTAATGCTCAGAAAACCTCAGGCAGAAGTGCTAAAATTGCCAATAAGTGTTTTCAATGAGTGCCAGATTCATTAAACTGGAAAATCTCAACTATAAGATCCTGAAATCATTCTTCCCACTCTTAACTGAACCATTTCCTAAGCATGTCTTTTTAAAGATAAACTAATTTAACGCAATGATAAAAGCAAAAAACTGCGGATACTGGAAATCCAAAACAAAAATAAAAATACCTGGAAAAACCCAGCAGGTCTGGCAGCATCTGCGGAGAGGAACACGGTTAATGTTTCGAGTCCATATGACTCTTCAACAGAACTAAGTAAAAATAAGTAAAAATATTTTCTATTTTTACTTAGTTCTGTTGAAGAGTCATACGGACTTGAAACGTTAACTGTGTTCCTCTCCGCAGGTGCTGCCAGACCTGCTGGGTTTTTCCAGGTATTTTTGTTTTTAATTTAACACAATGTTCTAAATCTAACAACTTCACATTAACTTGATACAAAAACTCTGGTCACTGCAAGTGTGTTTTTTAAATTCTTTCACAGGACATGGGTGTCGCTGGCTAGGCCAGCATTTTTATTACCCACCCCTCGTTACCCTTGAGAAGGTGATGGTGAGCCGCCTTCTTGTACCACTACCATCCATGTGGTGTAAGTACGCCCACAGAGCTGTTTGGGAGAGAGTTCTAGGATTTTGACCCAGTGACAGTGAAGGAACAGCAATATAGTCCAAATCAGGATGGTGAGTGACTTGGAGGGGAACTTGCAAGTGGTGGTGTTTCCATGCATCTGCTGCCCTTGTCCTTCTAGGTGGAGGTTGTGGGTTTGGGAGGTACTATTGAAGGAGTGTTGGTGAGTACCTGCTGTGCATCTTGTAGATGGTGCACGCTACTGCTACTGTGCATCAGTGGTGGAGGGAGTGCATGTTTATGGATGGGGAGCCAATCAAATGGGCTGCTTTACCCTGGATGGTGTCAAGCTTTTTGAGTGTTGTTGGAACTGCACTCATCCAGGCAAGTGAAGAGTATTCCATCACACTCCTGACTTGGGCCTTGTAGATGGTGGACAGGCTTTGGAGAGTCAGGAGGTAAATTACTTGCCACAGGATTCCCAGCCTCTGCTCTTATAGCCACAGTATTTATAGAGCTGGTCTAGTTCAGTTTCTGGTCAATGGTAACCCCTAGGATGCTTATTGTATATTTTCCCCTCAATCTCTCTAATTTTAACATTACACTTCTTATTTTCTGTTTTGATGTAGGTTCTGCATTTTAAACATCAACTTGTCTTTTCTTTCCATAGGTTTCTCTGTCAACCATGACTCAGTTGTCGTACTCTTGACTCCAGATCAGGATGTTGTGGGTTCAAGTCCCATTCTAGAGAGACTTTGCAAAAAATCTAGGCTGATACTCCAATGTCAATGCTGAGGGAATTGTTGGAGTTGCTGTCCTTCAGATGAGATCATAAGCTGGGGCCTGCCTACTCTCTAAGGCTGATGTAAAAAATCCTATGGCATTATTTCAAAGAGCAGGGGAATTATCCCAGTGTCACGGACAATATTTACTCCTCAATCAACATCATGAGAACAGATTATCCGGCCGTTATCATAATGGTGTTGGTGGGAGCTTGCTGTGTGCATATTGGCTGCTGCTTGACATGCTGAATGCCTCCAACGTTTCTGTTTCAGTCCTTGACAGCAAACATTTGCAGTTTTTTGCTTTTTTGCATTTGGTGAATCCGCTTTAGTCATTGTTTTTAAACTGGTGCCCTTTGTCACAATGAATGACTCATTCAATGAACACTGCAGTTTTTCTATTTCTGTAATGAGGCTATGAAGTGATCAAAAAATTAATTGTAATTAATTTTACAATTAATAATTTTAAGCTCAGTTAAAATTGTTTTATCCACATATTTAAATGATACAACTACTGCATCTATCTTGCTCAAATTTGTTGTATTGCTGAGTATCATTCAAAAATAATCCATCATAAATACTTTGTTCGACTATTTCTGAATTAATATGAAACTTCTGTATGTCTACCATAGCTGAGTGTGTTGTACTTAGATGCTGGGATAACCATGATTGTACTGAAGATCAGTAAATAGATAGTGTGCGCTACAGTGGTCTGGGAGAAGTGTGACCTCAGGACAGGGCAGGACATTTAAATCTTGTGCTGGTTTTTGTCAACAAACATTGACAAGTGAATACTCAGTGAAGAATGGTAACTGTCTGAACTATGAAATAACCATAGGGTCATATTTGAAGGAGCGATCAATATGCCCCACTCTCCTATTATTTCCCTATAGCCCTGTAAACTTTCCTCTAAAAGTATATTGTAATGACTTGATGTACCGGATGGGTTTCTACTTGAAACAAATAACTTTATTACAGAACTCTTTTTGAAGTTACATGCTTGAACCAGGTGCGTGACTAGAAAGTCCGCCCCCCTGGATTACCTGCGCTTAGGGCTTATTCGTCAGAACAATCACGTGACCCCTAATAGGCAGTAGGAAAGGTTATACCTTCAATTCACTACACATATATATACAATTCCCTTTTGAAAGTCATTATTAAATCTGTTTTTGCTTGGTGTTAGCCATGGCCAGGGTGATAAACTCTTGGCGAAAACATTAAGGGACACTTTGGCATGGTGAACCATACAACCTGGGGTGGGATGGGGCTGGGGGATGTTGGCAAACCTCTGAGAATGGCATAGGGTGGGTGGTGGGGGGGGTCAGGTGTGAGGAGGTGGTTCCAACAAACCTGTGGAAACAGAAGTGTGTACTGAGCATGCCGAAAATCATGCATCGGAAATACAGGACAAAGAGCATCCCAGCTGTAAACAACCCGGGAAACGGGACAAGCATCTCCAATACAGGATGGTCCTGTAAAATCCGGGAAGGTTGGTCACCTTGACCATGGCTCAGTTGATAGTATGCTTGCCCCTGACTTAGAGGGTTGTGGCTTCAAGTCCTACACTAGAGACTTGAGCACAAAATACCTAGGCTGACACTCCAGCGCAATACTGAGGGAGGGCTACATTGTTGGGGATGTTGTCTTGCAGATTGAACCTTGAAAAAGGATGACATGCTGTCTAAGCTGGATGTAAAAGATCCCATGGTAATATTTTGAAGAACAGGAGAGCTATCTCAGTGTCCTAATCAATATTTATCCCTCAATCAACATCACAAAAAAATACTATCTGGTCATTCTCACTTTGCTGTTTGTGGGTTCTTGCTGTGCACATCTTGACTGCCATGGTTCCTGCATGACAATAGTGACTACACTTCAAAAAGTACTTAATTGGCCGTGAAACATTTTGAAATGTCCTGACGTTGTGAAAACTCCTTTATAGATGCAAGTCTTCTTTATTTTCCTTTAAGATAGTGCCTTCTAGATCATAATAACTCGCTGCATAAAAAAATAATTTTCCTCATTTCCCCTGTGGTTCTTTTGCCAATTATCTTAAATCTGTGTTCTCTGGTTAATGGCCCTGCTGCCAGTAGAACAGTTTTTCCCTATTTACTCTATAAAATCTCCCTCAAGTAAATTGATACTCCTCTTTGACAGCAATATGGAGCCTGGGAATTCTCCACTTTTCATATCAGAGGTATGTAACCCAAGTCCTACCATTCACCACTGAAGGGTATTCACAGCACCATAACAAGTTAACAGTTAACTGCACCCAGGTCTTTAAACTATCCTGCAAATACTATTGTGCAAATTCTATGGTTTGAGTTTTTTTAAAGTCTTCTTTGTCAGATAGTATGCTGCCAGATTAGGTGGTGAGGTGCACCATTGTAACCTACCATGGCATGCTGAGCTTGACTCCTGTCCTCAAACTACTAAGTTCTGAATGTCAATTATGCCGTTATGGAAGTGACAAGCCAAGACCAAGTAATTCCCCATGGAGAATGAGGGAAAATGAAAAAGAATGTCACCATGCTCTCACACATCTCTCAGTCACTGGCAGAATGATATTGGCTGATGCCTGAAGACTGATCACCTGCCTGCCCACTAAGTTGATGGTAGTGCATAGCCCACATGACAGGAAGGAAAGAATATTAAAATAACTTCAAAACAACTGGGGTTACACTTTTGCATAAAAAATTAACAGTGATTGATTGATAGTCCTAGTCATGAAACAATCAGAAGCATTATTGATGCCTACAAAACTGACCCTTGGTGCAGTATCTAGCATATTGACATCCCAAACTACGTCAATTGTATTACCATTGGCTCCCCTAATGCAATACGAGCTAATGTTAAAAAATATTAAATGGATTACATTTAACATATGCTAATAACTCCACTTAAAAGGTTATGTAAAATGCCATAACTGAACACCAAATCATATTTTAATAGAATTCATATTAAATAATTATTGGTAAGTTAAAAAGAGTTATGATAAGAAGTGATTCTTTTTACTGGAATTTGTAAACAAATTAGCTGAAATATTTAGATTAGCTCAGAAATGATGGATTGCTTCTCAATCAAATAATTTTAATAAACTCAAATAAATTTATTCTTGTCTGTGACAGACTGGAGCTCTGGAGGAATGTAATGACTTGATACAAATCACAGGAACGTCAACATGTAGTAGGATTTTAATCATTGAAACGTCAACAGACTCTGCCAAAATTACAGATGGCTTTGGCATTAAGGAAAAGCATTCATGAGTGATGGTAACATTTCCTTGCTTATATATAGATCAACAACAGAGCCAATCACAGTTTGAAAACACATTTCAAAGAGCTGTCCAAGATTTTCAGATGATCAGCTTTTCAGCCATGCACAAACATTAATACGATGATTTTTTTTTGAAAGGCTGTGAGAACACACTTAGCAGAGATGATAATGTCATTGACAACATACAGAGCTGTGCACCCAGCGCTACAGGAGATGGTGGAATAGCTTCTTGAGTTGTTGTTTACATATCTTCACACTCTTTCCCAGGAGAAAAACTTGAAGTACTCGAATGATTCACAGCACAATTAACAGTTTGACAGACCACAACTACTTTTATATCAGCACAGTGCTTCCAGCCCAGGACTGCAGCAAAGAAGGCATGGCCCCAAAAGGCAAGAAGGCTGTAACCCTAGAGCGCTTTTGGAGGCCGTGGAGGCCCGCTGTGAGGTCCTCTACCTCTGCTCTGGCCGCAGGAGAGGCAGCTACATTACCACCCAGCTTGGTAGGCAATGGCAGTGGTGATCAGTGCCAATGCTGCACAGAAGAGGTTGGCCATCCAATGCAGGCAGAGGATAAATGATCTCACCTGTGCAGCCAGGGTATGGCAACCATCTCATCACTCTAAGCTCACACACTAAAGACCATCACACATTCACTGGCATCTCACTCACTGCCAGCTCAAGGGACATCACCACCTATTCTCACACACATACCCTCACATCTCCATCTGGCCTCATCTCCTCTGCGCAGACTGCCTCGTCAGCCCTCACCATTTTGAGGCCACTTGCATAGATCAGCATGTGCCCTCACACACACCCTGGGATACCCTCCTTCCCTAGTACAGCTCTCATCCTGCAGCTTCTTCCCTTGCCTGAGGCCACTTCTCCCCCTTCGCCAAGCAAGCTCTAGCCCTGCAGCCATTGAAAAGCCACCCACATGTGGCTGAACTGGTAGGTAGAGACCTGCCTGTGAGCCCCCCTAAAAGTGATGTGGTGCTGTCTGTGAAGCCTGGCGCTGATGACTGCAAGTGCTGACTGAAGCAATGTAGGCAAACAAACCTTCAAGTCCCGAGTGAAGTGCAGGCCGCCAGGTGGACGTCACTCGTGCTGTTGTGAAATACATTGGCGTGTTTTCCCACTGATGTGGGCGGACGATCCAGCGGGGTGGGGGATGAGTCCGGCGGGCTGGCCTTATAATGATATACTGATGTATTACAATGAGGTTCCCAACGTCCGATGGCGGGAAATGCGGCCTGCCATTGGCGGGCTGAACGGATGGTCGCAAACTGGTTTCACGCCTTCGTGAAACTGATCGCGCCATGTTGTCCACTCATGCCATTGAACATGTCCATTGCTGGCGGGCATGGAAAATCCCAGCCTCTGTTTCTCTCTCCACAGATGCTGCCAGGCCTGCTGAGTTTCTCCAACATTTTCTGTTTTTATTATGAACGGGTCTTTTTCTGGCTGGCAGGATGTAACAAGTGGTGTGCGACAGGGATCAATGCTGGGGCCTTAACTTTTTACAGTTTATATAAATGACTTGAATGAAGGTTCCAAAGGTATGGTTGCTAAATTTGCTGATGACACAAAGATAGGTAGACTAGTAAAATATGAAGAGGACACAAAGAGGCTACAAAGGGATATAGATAGATTAAGTAAATGGGAAAAGATCTGGCAAATGGAGTATAATCTGGGATAGTGTGAAATTGTCCATTTTGGCAGGAAAAATAAAAAAGAACCATGTTATCTAAATGGTGAGAGACTGCAGAGCTCTGAGATGCAGAGGGATCTGGGTGTCCTTGTGCATGAATCACAAAAGGTTAGTATGCAGGTACAGCAAGTAATTAGGAAAGCTAATAGAATATTATCATTTATTGTGCGGGGAATTGAATACAAAAGTAGGGAAGTTATGCTTCAGTTGTACAGGGCATTGGTGAGACCACATCTGGTGTACTGTATACTGTATTGGTTGCCTTATTTAAGGAAGGATGTAAATTGATCGGAAGCAGTTCAGGAAAGGTTTACTAAACTAGTAAGTAAACTAGTAAGACTCTGAAGAGTCATACGGACTCGAAACGTTAACTCTGTTTTTCTCTCCACAGGTGCTGTTAGTCCTGCTGAGTTTTTCCAGCATTTTCTGTTTTTGTTTACTAAGCTAATACCTGGAATGGGAGGGTTTTCTTATGAGGAAAGGTTGGACAGGCTAGGCTTGTAACCGAGACAGTTTACAAGAATAAGAGGCAACTTGATTGAAACACAAAAGATCCTGAGGGGTCTTGACAGGGGTCATTGTTTAAAAATAAGGGGTCACCCATTTAGGACAGAGACAAAGATAATTTTTTCCCTCAGAGGGTTGTGAGTCTTTGGAACTCTCTTCCTCAAATGGGGGCGGAAGCAGAATCTTTGAATATTTTTAAAGCAGAGGAAGATAGATTCTTGATAAACAGTTCTGCCAGCAGTCTCTGCAGTCCTGCCACATCCAATCGTGAATGGTGGCGGATAATTAAACAACTCACTGGAGGAGGAGGCTCTATAAAGACCCTTATCCTCAATGATGGGGGAGCTCAGCACATCAGTGCAAAGATAAGACTTTTGCTAAGCATTTGCTACAATCTTTAGCCATAAGTATCAAGTGGAGGATCTCTCTTGGCCTCCTCTGGAGGGCCCCAGCATCACAGATAAAAGTCTTCAGCCATTTCAATTCACTCCACGTAATATCAAGAATTAGCTGAAGGCACTGGATACCACAGATGCCATGGGACTTGACAATATTCCAGTAATAGTGCTGAAGACTTGTGCTCCAGAACTTGTTGCGCCCCTAGCCAAGCTGTTCCAGTACAGCTATAACACTGGCATCTACCCGGCAATGTGAAAAATTGCCCAGGTATGTCCTGTACACAAAAAAGCAGGACAAATCCAACCCGGCCAATTATCACCCCATCAGTCTATTCTCGATCATCAGTAAAGTGATGGAAGAGGTCATCAACAGTGCTACCTAGCAGCAGTTGCTTAGCAATAACCTGCTTGCTGATGCCCAGTTTGGGTTCCACCAGGGCCATTCAGCTCCTGACCTCATTACAGCCTCATTACAAACATGGACAAAAGAGCTGAACTCCAGAGGTAAGATGAGAGCGACTGCCCTTAACATCAAGGCAGCATCAAGGAGCCCTAGCAAGACTGGAGTCAATGGGAATCAAGGGGAAAACTCTCTGCCAGTTGGAGTCATACCTAGCAGAAAGGAAGATGGTTGTGGTTGTTGAGGACAATCATCTCAGTTCTAGGATATCACTGCAGGAGTTCCTCAGGGAAGGTGCCCAAGCATCTTCAGATGCTTCGTCAATGATCTTCCTTCCATCATAAGGTCAGGAGTGGGGATGTTTCACTGATGATTGCACAATGTTCAGCAACAATCATGACTCCTCAGATACTGAAGCAATCATGTCCAAATGCAGAAAGACCCGGACAATATCCAGGCTTGGGTTGACAAGTGGCAAGCAACATTTGTGCCAGACAATGACCATCTCCAACAGGAGAGAATCTAACCATCACCCTTGACATTCAATGGCATTACCATCATTGAATCCCCCATATCAACATTCTGGGGGTTACCATTGATTAGAACATGAACTGGACAAGCCATATAAATACTGTGGCTAGAAATCCTGCAGTGAGTAACTCACCTCCTGACTCCCCAAATCCTGCTCCAACAACACTCAAGAAGCTTGACACCATCCAGGACAAAGCAGCCCACTTGACTGGCACCCCCTCCAAAAATATTCATTCCCTCCACCGCTGACGCACAGTAGCAGCAGTGTGTACCATCTACAAGATGCACTGCAGCGACTCACCAAGCCTCCTTAGCCAGTACCTTTAAAACCCAGGAGCATTAGTATCTAGAAGGACAAGGGTAGTAGACAGATGGGAACACCACTGCCTGGAAGTTCCCCTCCAAGCTACTCACCACCCTGACTTGGAAATATATTGCTGTTCCTTCACCGTCACTGGGTCAAAATTCTGGAGCTCCCTTCCTAACAGCACTGTGGGTGTACCTAGACCACATGGGCTGCAGCAGTTCAAGAAGGCAGCTCACCACCACCTTCCCAAGAGAAATTAGGGATTGGCAATAAATGAACATATGACTATACGAATTAGGAGCAGGAGTAGACCACTTGGCCCCTCGAGCCTGCTTTGCCATTCAATAAAATCATGGCTGGTCTGAATGTAACCTCAACCCCACATTCCTGCCTATCCTCAATAACCTTTCACCCCCTTGTTAATCAAGAATCTATCTAGCTCTGCCTTAAAAATATTCAAAGACTCTCCTTACACCACCTTTTGAGGAAGACAATTTCTCCTCGTCTCCCTCATAAATGAGCGACCCCTTATTTTTAAACAGTGACCCCTGGTTCTAGGTGCTCCCACAACAGGAAACATAATCTCCACATCCACCCTGTCAACACCCCTCAAGATCTTAAAGGTTTCAATTAAGTCGCTTCTTACTCTTCTAAATTTAAATGGATACAAGCCTAACCTCTCCAGCCTTTCCTCATAAGACAGCCTGTCCACTCCTGGTTTTTTCATTCATGGGATGTGGGCTGCAATAGCCAGTGAAGCCCAACATCCCATGAACGAATTTTTAAAAAGGGGTCAAAGGTTATTGGAGGTAGGCCGGAATGTGGAGTTCAGATTACAATCAGGTTAGCACGATCTTATTCAATGGTGCCATAGGCTCCGAGGGCTGAGTAACCTACTCCTGCTCCTAATTCGTATGTTTGTATGACCCAACCTGACCGAACCCTCCCCCAAAGGCATGACCGGACCTGACTTGCCCCAATCCCCCACCCCACCAAAGGCCTGACCTGACCCGACCTGAGGCGACCAGACTCCTACCCCAACAAATGTCACACCAGACTCAACAGGACACACCCCAAAGGGGGGACATGACCCGACCCAACCAGACACCCCCACACCCACAAGACCTGACCTGACCTGACCACCCCCCACTCCAAATCCTACCCCCTTACCTTATACACATACTTTAAATCTGGCTGGGCCTTTAAACTTACCTGGTTTATGGCAGCTAGTGCTGTAAAAATGCAGGGGCTTACTTATCATCGACTCTACAGCCCTCGACGCTAGGCCTTGAGGAGTGGCTTGGAGGGGAACTTCCAGGCAGTGGTGTTCCCATGTGTCTGCTGCCCTTGTCCTCCTAGATAGTAGTGCTCATGGGTTTGGAAGGTACTGTCTAAGGAGGCTTGGTGAGTTGCTGCAGTGCATCTTGTAGATGGTACACACTGCTGCCACTGTGCATCGGTAGTGGAGGGAATGAATGTTTGTGGATGGTGTGCCAATCAAGCAGACTTCCCAGATCTCACCTGGCCTGAGCCGGAGCATCAGGTGAGATAGGATTGGCTGGATTTTCAGCTAAGTACTTTCGAGCAGAGTGGCAATCCACTCACTTGCCACTGCATTGGAAGTTACGGCCCATTAAGTCAAATGACCAAAAGCTTAGTCAAAGAGGTAGGCTGAAAGATATGTCTTAAAAGAGGAAAGTGAGGTAGAGAGGCAGAGAGGCTTAGGGAAAGTATTTCAGAACTTCGGGCACAGGCACCTGAAGGCATGGCCGCCAATGGTGGAGCAATTAAAATTGGGAATGCACACGAGGCCAGAATTAAAGGAGTGCAGATATCTTGGAGGGTTGTGGGGCTGGAGGAGATTACAGAGAGGCAAGGCCATAGAGAGATTTGAAAATGAGGATGAGAATTTGAAAATCCAGATGTTGCCTGAGTTCTATCCACTGGAGCTTAGAAGAGCAAGAGATGACTCGATCAAAACCTTTAAAATCCTGAGGGGTCTTGACAGAGTGGATGTGGAGAGGATGTTTCCTCTTGTGGGAATATCCAGAACTAGGGGTCACAGTTTAAAAATAAGGGGTCGCTCATTTACAATAGAGATGAAGAGAAACTTTTCCTTAAAGAGTGAGGTTTTGGAACTCTCTTCCTCAAAAGGCAGTGGAAGCAAGGTCTTGGAATAATTTTAAGGCAGAGCTAGATAGATTATTGATTAACAAGGAGGTGAAAGGTTATCGGGGTAGGTAACAATCAGTTCAGCCACAATCTTATTGAATGGCGGAGCAGGCTTGAGGGGCCAAGTGGCTTACTCCTGCTCCATACTCATATGTTCATATGTTCGCATGTAGAATAGGATGGGCAATTGGGACTGTTGCTCATCATAAACCAGTGCTGAGTGCCTTTGGAGGATGCCAAAAAGGCACAGGGGGAAGCTGTAGGCTTATCTAACAGGGAGTCAAGCCTGGAATGGTGGCAACAGAGCATGAAGGTCAAGCATTGCTGAGGGGTTGGAGTAGAGAATTGGGAGGGCAAAGTACCTGAGCGAGAATTAAAAGGAGGCATGACTATAGAAGAGAGCCTAGGAGGGGTAAAGAGAAAAATTAAAATAAAGAGCATAAGTGGAAATAAATTGATAGGCTTGGGTCCGCAGCGTCAGTCAAATTACACATGCAAATGGACATAGGGAGAGCGCAAGTTACATAGGTCTAGTTACATAGGAATTAGGATACCTAAAAAATGGTAGTAAATAGGCAATAGGAGATAGATGGTGATAATGGGAAGGAGTCCAGAGTTAAAGTTGGAGGTCCTGTGGTGGAATAATGATGACTTGGGGTGGAATCAGCCCAAAGCATCTACGAGCTGTCGTCCGAGTTTGGAGACAGGGGAGGTGAGTGAAGTCCAGGGAGAGTATCGTAGGAGTAGCACTTTTGACTGAACTGTTTGCTTTCGACTTTAATAGTCACATTCGGTAAACCTGACTCAAATGTGTCATTAACCTTTTCTTTATTAAAAGCTCAGTGAGTGAAGTGTGACGTTGTATATTTCAGCAGAAAATTAGCCAGCTGCTGAAATGTGAACACCTGTGCAGCACCTGTTTTTGAGTACTTCTTTAACTATCCTAACAGCTGCTCCATTTGGTGCCGGATGATATGGAGGCCGATGTTTGATACTGTTGTGCTTCACGAAATTTTACAATAGAGTACAACAAAATTGAGGGCCATTATCTGAGACAAGCTCCTTAGGTAATCCATGGTAAGTAAAAATGGACCATATCTTGTCTATTGCTCATTCAGCATTGGTGTTTTGACCCATGTGCTTTACTTTGATCCACTTTGAGTAGCTTATCGATGAGCACTAAGAAATTGTCATTTTCCTTTTCACAAAAGTCAACATGAAATTGATCAGGACCTTGGTTGCAAAGGAGTTTTTTTGTGGCTTATTTCTACAGTTTTGGCAGAAAGTACATTTGCATACCATTGGTTCTAGATCACTGTTTAGACAAGTATCTGCCAGAATCCTATCTCTCAGAGAATTACCACTACTCTGCGACCCCAATTGATGCATCCTGGTTCACATGGCAACTCAATGATGATTGTGGAACGGTTTCAGCTTCTTTTCTATACATTGGTCAAATTCTGTCCAGCCATTCAATATCAGATCATAGACTTTTTCCAACACAGGGTTCTTCTGAGTTCCAGTCGTAATTTCAATTGTTATGATCAGAAAGTCATCATCTGCTGCACCTACCATGAAGGTTGCACCTTCACAACCAACATCCGAGGCCTGATGCGACAAATGCAACAGTGCATCAGTGATAGCATTTTATTTCGAACTGCAGTATTTGACGTTGTGGTCATACTGCGAGAGAAGTACAGCCATTGCTGTATATTTGACACTAATGTCATCAGTATTGCAGACTTTGGTCCCAGAATAGCTACTAAAGGTTTATGATCTGTTATTAGCATGAAGATTCTACATAACAAAAGCTGGTAAAATCTTTTGATCAGAAAATAATTCCAAGTACTTCTTTTTGACCTGTGTGTAATTGCATTCATTCTTTCAGGGTATGTGATATGAATACTATGAGCTTCTCTTAACTATCATCCATTTTTAAAAATTCATTCACGGGATGTGGGCTTCGCTGGCTGGGACAGCATTTTATTGTGCATCCCTAGTCGCCCTTCAATTGGTGCAGTGATCAGTTATCCATGACATAGAACCATAGAAAAGTTACAGCACAGGAGGAGGCCATTTGGTCCATCTTGTCCATGCCAGCCCGAGGACACCCAGGTGCCCTTTCTAATCCCACCTTTCTGCACCCGGCCCATAGCCCTGCAGCTTACAGCACTTAAGGTGCAGATCCAGGTACTTTTTAAAAGAGCTTAGAGTGTCTGCCTCTACCACCGACTTGGGCAGCGAATTCCAGACACCCACTACCTTCTGCGTAAAAAAGTTCTTCCTCATGTCCCCCCTACACCTTCTGCCACTTATCTTGAATCTATGTCTCTTGGTTCTAGAATTCTCCACCAAGGGAAACAATTTTATCCTGTCCACTCTATCTATTCCCCTCATAATTTTGTACACATCAATCAAGTCACCTCTCAGCCTTCTTTCTTCCAGGGAAAATAACCCCAACCTATCCAATCTCTCCTCGTAGCTACACTTTTCTAACCCTGGCAACATTCTTGTAAACCTCCTCTGTACTCTCTCCAGAGCTATTACGTCCTTCCTGTAATGTGGTGACCAGAACTGCACACAATACTCCAGTTGTGGCCTCACCAGTGCTTTATACAATTCCAACATTATATCCTTACTTTTCTATTCTATACCTCTGCCAGTGAAGGAGAGCATTCCATATGCCTTCTTTATAACCTTGTCTACTTGAACTGCTACCTTCAGGAACCTGTGTACTTGTACACCAAGATCTCTCACTTCATCTACCCCTCTTAGTATATTCCCATTTATTGTGTAATCCCTGTAACTGTTTGACCTCCCTAAATGTATGACCTCACATTCTGTATGTTAAAATCCATCTGCCACTTTACCGCCCACTCCACCAACCCATCTATACCGTTTTGGAGATTATGGCTATCCTCTACACTATCCACTACTCGGCCAATCTTTGTTTCATCTGCAAATTTCCCAATTGTGCCCCCCACGTTCACGTCCAAATCGTTAATATATAACACAAACAGCAAGGGTCCCAACACCGAGCCCTGTGGAACACCACTTGAGACAATTTTCCATTCGGAAGGGCATCCATCGACCATTACCCTTTGTTTCCTGTTACAAAGCCAACCTTTTATCCAGTTTGCCACATTACCCTGAATCCCATGGGCTCTTACTTTCCTGACCAATCTGCCTTGTGGGACCTTGTCAAATGCCTTGCTAAAATCCATGCACACAACATCCACTGCACTACCTTCATTAACCCTTCTTGTCACTTCCTCAAAGAATTCAATCAAAGTTGTGAGGCAAGACCTTCCTTTAACAAATCCATGCTGACCATCCCTGACTAGTCCATGCCTTTCCACATGACAGTTAATCCTATCTCTCAGGATTGATTCTACTAATTTGCTCATCACCGATGTAAGACTAACTGGCCTATAATTGTTTGGCATTTCCTTTGATCCCTTCTTAAACAATGGAACTACATTTGCATTTCTCCAGTCCTCCGGTACTTTCCCTGTATCTAGTGAAGATTGGAAAATGGACATGACTGATCACTGCCCCAACTTCATAGTTTGAAGCATCATATGCTCGCATCAGGTGGTGATTCATGTTGTAATGAATGAGCAGCGCATCACTGGTCAAGCTTCTCTTACATGCATTTTGTTGTGCTTTACATCATTCCCATTTCACATCTTTTTTCAACAACTCATGTTGTGAAGCCAAGACAGTTGCAAGCTCAGGCAGAAATTGCAAGTAGTGTTGGATGATGCTTAAAAAATATCTAAGCTCAGACACATCTTTTGGCTTTGGGTCATAGACTATAGACACCATCCTCTCTTTCACTGGCTCTAGCCGCTTTTCATTTATTTTCAGGCAAAGATACACTACCTAGGATTATACAAAAGCACACTTGCTTCTTTTCAACCTCACATTGTGATCATTGAGCATTTTTAATACTTCATCCAACGCTTGAAGATTTTCCTCCTCTTTTCCAGTCAGGATTAACACATCCTTCTAATTGCACAAACAATGAGGTACTCCTTGCAAAATAGTATCCATTGTTGCTTGAAAGATTTTTGGAGAAGACATTGCAAAATAGGGCAGCTTTGTGCACGAGTATGCTCCAGGTGTGTGTGTGTTTGTTGTGAAATACTATTGACTCTCTCAATCCACATTGAGCTGTTGTATAAGTGTGAGGCAAATCCAATTTTGCGAATATCTTCACAAAATAACAACGCACTAACACCGCACACACATCTTGCAAGGCCAGTAATGGCTACTGCTCATCATCCACTGCCAGGTTAATTGTGACTTTGTACTTACCGCATAGACTCATGGTTTTGTCTGACTTGGAACTACTTCAAATAGCTGTAGTCGGTTTTTACTTGCACAACGTTTCTCTATAGATTCTTTAGTTCCTTTTCAATCTGAGTTTGAGAGCATAAGGAACCAGCCTAACCTTGCAACATACTAGTCTTGGATCAAGTTTGATTCAAATGCGCACTTCCACAACAATTATGCCTTCATAAATGTCCTCAAAAATGTTGCTGTATCTATCCCATAGCTGATCAAGCTTCTTGCTCATCTCAACTTAAAAAACAGACTTCTAGTCTAGCTTTTTCATGCAAAGTCAATTCTTACCATTAATGTTGGTTTGTTGACATACCTCATTACAACAACTGGGAACTTGAGGAACTTGCCCTTATACTGGATATTGCACTTCATTTGTCCACATGTTTCTAACACCTCACCTGAGTCAGTTTTCAATTAAACTGTGGTCTCAGTTAGAGGTACGGCACTGAATTTGCTCTTGTACATGTCTACTCATGAAGGAACAATCTGCATGTTGATTCCCCAAAACCTTTGTACAAAAGTCTCTGTCATTTGAGTGGTTGTTGGTAGCATGAATATAGCACAGCCCTTAGCTCCTGTTCGCTGAAGCAACCTGAATTCACTTCAAGATTATGAGCTCCATCCTTGTGACATCACTGTTTTCCATTACCCTCAGAATAAGTTCTAGTTCCTTTTGGCCTTTGCTTGGCAGGCAGTTACTATTTGGCCTATCTTTCGGCAATTAAAACATTTGACATTTCTGTATGAACTTACTTGTGTCATGTGGTTGCCTTCATAGTGATAACAAGTCATTAAATTGCTATCACCAGCATTCTTCTAATCAGGAATCCTCACTTTCGGCTTGGCGGAAGCTGTACGAGTCACTTGCACGGGACAAAATTTCTGAACATTCTTCGATGCCATCTCCATACCATATGGTAAAAGCAATCTTGCACTGTAAGCATAAAGATTTTGTGTATTTAGTAACTTTGATTGGATTCTTTCACTAACCATTGCATATACAAAGATAAAAACAAAAAACTACTGAGGATGCTGGAAATCCAAAACAAAAATCGAATTACCTGGAAAAACTCAGCAGGTCTGGCAGCATCGGTGGAGAAGAAAAGAGTCGACGTTTCGGGTCCACATGACCGTTCAACAGTTCTGTTGAAGGGTCGTGTGGACCCGAAACGTCGACTCTTTTCTTCTCCACCGATGCTGCCAGACCTGCTGAGTTTTTCCAGGTAATTCGATTTTTGTATTGCATATACAAATCTGTTTTGTAGTGTATAGTCTAAGAATGTGCCAAAGTTGCAATGTTACGATAAATTCTTCAGTGCCACAATATACTCACCAACTGTTTCGCCACTTTTCTGGTTTCTGATTCCAAATTTGTAGTTCTCCACTATCTCCAGTGGCTTTTGGTTGAAATGTTCCTCAAACTTGGTGATGATTCTTTTGAATGGCACGTCCTTTCCCTTGATGGGAGCAAGAAATTTGTTAGCTTGCCATACGCTTCAGGGCGCTCTCCATTAGCAAAATTGCTTTCTTGTGCTCAAGAACTCCCTCATTCCGAGTCTAGGCCTTTTCAATTTTACCTTTGGGTTCACAAATATTATCAGCTTTAAAAAAATGCCCATTCTTTGAATATTTGAACTGAATGGTTCTCAAGCTTTTTCAAGCTTGGCCTTCCAATGGATCCCATGGATGCAGCCGTATCATCCCATTTCAAAAGTAACAGTGACAGTAACACAGTAACCCTTCACTCTGGCTGTCTGTAATAGTGATACAGAGTCTAAGTCAGCCTAGGCATAACAAATTCACCCAGAGCCAGTCTACTTGGTAGTTGAATCAGATGGACACTAGGATACTGCAGCAGCCCATTTGACCGAGTGTGGTCACACAATGTCAGGGACAGTGAGGCTCAGCACAATCCAATTAAAATCTTCGCCATTTGTGCAGGTAGGTCACGGGTAGCCAACTGATCTTGTTCAGCATGGTCCCCACTGCTATTTGCTGCCAATAATTTTGTACTTACATTCCATCTTGACACCAAAACCTGTTACATACTGGGAAGCAGTTGCAAAGAAAACAGACACCAAGATGACTAGTTCACATGTTGTGCACTGCACATGCTCATAACATTTGAATGTATTACAATGACTTGGAGTTTGTTTGTTTGTAAGGTTAAGTTTATTGAAATAAAATGCGTGAAGAAGGAAAAAAAGTTTTAAAAAATTGATTGTGACATTATAAACATTCCCTTTGAAAGCCTTTGGATTATGTGGCAACGAGCAATACTTACAGACCCTCTATTCATCAAAGGATTGTAGTTTTATATCTGATGTGAAGCTGCCATAGTACAACAAACTAGAGAAGTAATTCAGTTTAAAACTGTTTAGAGGTCATTTTTAAATATTGTTTTTTTCTGCAAATAATATTGCTGAATACAATTTGGAAACAATTTAGGAGAATCAAGATATATTAACCACTCATCCTATTCAACTGGGAACAGGCTGACTGACCACATTGACTTGCCATCAAACATGAATTCTGCAAAGGCCAGAACAGCATTTATATTGATTTAAGTTAAAATGGACGGGCAGTACAATGTGATGAGACATCTGTTTCAAAATTCTCATAATGCCAGTCAATAGTTTCTGAGATACAGGTCTAAAACATGAAAGTCAAGGTTGACTCATTATGTACATGTCAATATTTGCCCAGCCTTTAGCCATTACAGCATTTTTCCCCAGTGGGTGCTTGAAAAAAATATTTTAAGCCTGTTTTATGAAATAATTATCCTTTCCATTTCAACATAATGAGGCTTTTACGATGTACTTAAAGTTTATCTGGATCTGTTTTTGTCAATGAGTACCTTAAAAATTATTTTCTTGTGGTTTCACATGAACTCATTGAAAATTTAAGGTCATTGTAATTACTAGAGAAGAAAAAATATCTTTAGTAAATAATGGCCCATAATGGAATGAGGCAAAAAAAAAAGCAGCATATTGCTTGGAGGAAGTGAATATCAATGATTTGGGCTGTTAAGAAAAATTTGAATCATTGAATCATAGAATGGTTACAGCATAGGAGGCCATTTAGCCTGTTGTGTTTGTGCTGACCCTCTAAAGGAGCAATTCATCTAGTGCCACTACCCTGCCTTCCCTGCAGTCCTGCAAATTTTTCCTTTTCAGATAATGATCCAATTCCCTTTTGAATGCCTCAATTGACTCTGCCTCCACCACACTCTCAGGTAGTGCTTTCCAGATCCTAACCACTCGCTGTGTGAAAATGTTTTTCCTCATGTCACCATTGCTTCTTTTGCCAATTACCTTATATCTGTGCCCTCCGGGTCTCAAACTTTCCACCAATGGGAACAGTTTCTCCCTATCTACTCTGTGCAGACTCCTCATGATCTTGAATACCTCTATCAAATCTCCTCTCAAACTTCGCTTCTCCAAGGAGAACAGTCACAACTTCTCCAATCTTTCCGCGTAATTGAAGTTCCACATTCTTGAAACCATATTGTATCTTTCCTGCGTCCTCAGAATGAATGATACCTTCACATCTGAAAGTCTGTTGCCAGAACTGGACACAATACTCCAGTTGAGGTCGAACCACTGTTTTATACAAGTTTACCATAAGTTCCTTGCTTTTGTATACTATGCCCCTAGTGATAAAGCTTAGGATGCCATATGCTTTATTAACGGTTCTCTCCCTCGGAACAGAGGGAATATATACATCCAGTTCACTCTGTTCCAAGGGAAAAAAGTGCTTCCCTACTGACATATGATGAACTTGGCCCACAGCACATATACACCCAGTTCCCTCTGAGCCTGCACCCCCTTTAGAATTATACCCTTTATTTTGTATTGCTTCTCTGTGTTTCTCCTAAATTAATTCCAAAATAGATCACTTCACACTTATCTGAATTAAATTTCATCTGCCACTTGTCTGCCCATTCCATCAACCTCTCAATGTCCTTTTGAAGTTCTACACTATCCTCCTCATTGTTCACAATACTTCCAAGTTTCATGTCATCCACAAATTTTGAAATTGTACTCTGTACACCAAGGCATAGGTCATTAATACATATCAGCAAAAACAGGAGTCCTAACACTGACCCCTGGGAAGCTCCACTATTAATCTTCCTCCAGTCTGAAAAACCACTATTCACCACGACTCTCTGTTTCCTATTACTCAGCCAATTATGTATCCATGCTCCTACTGTCCCATTTATCCCTTTAATTTTACTCACAAGTGTATTGTGTGGCACTTTATCAAATGCATTTTGGAAGTTCATGTACACCACATCAACAACATTGCACTCATCAACCCTCTCTGTTACTTCGTCAAAAAACTCAAGCAAGTTAGTTAAACATGATTTGCCCTTAATATATCCATGCTGGCTTTCCTTAACGAACCCACAGTTGCCCAAGTGACCATTAATTTTGTCCTGAATTATCACTTCTAAAAGCTCCCCCACCACTGAGATTAAACTGGCCTGTAGTTGCCAAGCTTATCTTTACCCCCTTTTTTGAACAAGTATGTGACATTTGTCATTATTGGTGTTTGTTGCAATTTTTCTGTTTTCCTGACTTACTGTGCTTGTATTGCTCAGAGAGGTTCCTTTTCATCCTTCTCTTAGAATACAATAGCTTGCTTTTCTTTTGATCTGAAAGAAGGTGATGTAGATGTATCATTCATATAAACATAAGAAGGATTCATCTTTGATCACTTATGATCACAAAGATGCCAATTAAACAATAATATTTTGAATTTTACAGCAAAGAAGAGGCTATTTGGCCCATTGCATCCATGGTAGGGGCATGCGGCGTTGAGCAGCGTGAGAGGTTGGTGTTGTGGTGGGTAGGAGATGTCTTGTGAAGATGCATTTATTGTTATTGACCATCCATGTAAGATCTCCTAGCACCACTGCCAGGTCCTCACAGCTAGAGTCATGAAGTTGATTTTCATGGCCACAAGCCACAGTTCCTTCTGAGGGTGCTTTTGAGGGTCTTCTATGCTCCCAATAGCAACCCCCAACCCACCATGGACCCATGATGTCTTTTCTCCTGCACATTTGCAGCATTATTTCACACTGTCTGCCTTGATATTCATTTTGCAACAATTTATATTGCAGCAATATTTTAATGAAGCTTTCCTTTAAGATAACAGTTGTCTTTAAGAGCATGTGGTCTGTGAGCAATGCTGCTGAGTCCTACTGCTATGACACAAGGCATTCGAGGAGAGCTACTTCGGGCAATACCATAATCTTTCAGATAAGGTGGATAAATGAAGTTTGCGTGTTGCCCACCTCAATCTGAACATGTGTAAGCAGGTCACGAACCATGACCCCTGCACCTAAAAAGCAGGGCTAACCAATTTCTAGCCCTAGGACTCAAGAGACATATTAAACTTTCGAGATTTATTAAACCCATACATGGTTACAAACAAGCAGGTAGTTACAAGTAGGATATCTATACAAGTAGGATATCTATCAGGCATCAAAAGCATCATCAGTCCAGGCAAATTCTTGATCAGAAATACCGCTGAAGATGTCAAAAGCAAAAAACTGCAGATGCTGAAAATTTGAACAACAAACAGAAAATGTTGAAAATACTCAGCAGGTCAGACAGCATCTGTGAAAGAAACAGAGCGGGGCTGAAACAGGCAGCGAGCCATTCAAATATCCATTGGCTTCATCAGGACTGAAAGATCTAGCTGGTGGGAGGGGCCGAAAAATTCTGGCCAATTTTTCAGGTTGATGATGGCCCTTCATCAGAACTGAGAAAATATAGAAATGTAATGAGCTTTGAGCAAGTGAAAACAGGCAGGGGAGTAGGAAGAACAAAAGGGAAGGAATGGAGAACGAAATTAGAAAAATCAAACCAACAAGAAACATGAAAGAAGATAGAGGCTGAGGTTATGACCTAATACTGTTAAACTCAATGTTGAGTCCAGAAGGCTGTAGAATGCCACGATGAAAGATGAGGTGCTGTTCCATGATCTTGTGTTAAGATTCACTGGAACACTGTAGCAGGTCAAGGGCAGATAGGTCAGAGTGAAAGCAAGGTGGAGAATTAAATCAACATGTGACAGGAAGCTGAGGGTCATGCTTGCAGATTGAATGGAGGTGCTCCACAAAGCAGTCACCCAGCCTGTGTTTGAGTCCTAGGTTGAGGGAAAAGGGAAAAGGAAGTCATATTGTAAGTGCTAACATAGAAGTTTGCATCTTCTGAACAGATGCGACGGAGGTAGAGAAACTGGGAAAATGCAATGGAGTTCTTACAGGAAGCGGGATGTGAGGAAATATCTTCAAGGTAATTGTCCTCCTGACACTCTCCTGCCATGTCCTAGTTCTGAGTGGAGCAGTTGCTTTGGGAGTCTGGTGTCAGGCATACAAATGACTTGTCCTGCCCAGCGGAGCTACCTTTGTGTGATTAATGCCTCGATATTGGGCATGTTGGCTTGGGAGAGGATGCTGCTGTTAGACCATCTTTAATTCCAAGCAATTTGGAAGATCTTGCAAAGGCACAATTCGTGGTAATTCTCCATTACTCTGAGGTGCCTGCTGTGGGTTGTCCAGGTCTCTGAAGCATATAGGAGTGCAGGGATCACTGCTGGCTGGTAAACCATGGCCTTAGCCTTGGGTTTCAGATCTTGATCCTCAAATCCTCTTTTCTTTAGTCGGCTGAAGGATGAGCTGGCACTTTGGAGGCAATGATGAATTTTGTTATCTATGTCTTCCTTCATCGAAAGGTATGTAAAATGGCCCACATTTTCCATGATCTCCCTTGCTGATCTGGATCGATGGGGGAATGTGTTGTGCTGTGGCAGCTGATTAGAAGAGGACCTTAGTTTTCCAGGTATTTAGTGAAAGGTAATTTTCTTATATGCTTTGGATAAGGGGTTAACAATGAATGGAGTTCAGTTTCTGACTGAGGGCACACACAAGAATCCTCTGCATACTGGAGGTCAAATCCCTCAAAGTTCCAGTGCAAAGATCCACTCTACAAGTGTTACCAATTCCCATTCATACAAGCAATCACTCCCATCATGTTCTTCCTCAGCCATACCTTCCTTAGGGTTTTTCTAACTACACAAATGAGGAAAATCAGTATAAGCAACAGGATTCCCTGCCCCATGATTAACAACATTGGCATAATAGGGATGAGTCTGTTGTATACGACTTCCCACTATTTATGATTTTCCTACATTCATACTTTTCTCTGCCCTGTCATTTTATTGCTGTATGTGTACCAAGTCTTTATAAAATGCACAGGACCTGTGCAAAATAGGCCCTAAATGTTAAGAGCAGGGTAGGAGTAGATGTCTAAACCTCATTGCTGATCAGAACATGGGAAGAAATATATGAATTATCCAAGAACTCTAGAGAGAGAAGAGGAATTCTGGAAATCTACAGATATCTCTTGTTGTTCCAGAAAAGGTGGAGCCTGGCTATTCCACTGTGATATGTTGCAAAACATATCTCAACATTCTGAGTGGGGGAGGGTCAACAGCCAGCAGTTGCGATCCATATAGATGCCAATGACATAGATAGAAAAGGGCTGAGATCCTGCTGGCAGATTTTAGGGATAGGAAAGAAATGAAAAAGTAGAACCTCAAAAGTAGTATAGCCTGGTACCACAAGCTCATGAGCACAGAAACAGGAGGACAATGCAGATGAATGATTAGCTGAGGAGACAGTGCAGGAGGGAGAGCTTTAGATTCTTGGGACATTGGACAAATTTTGAAGGAGGTGGGATGTCAAGCCAGGTGGCTTGCACCTCAAGGGCGTTTTTAAAAAATTATTTCATGGGATGTGAGCGTTGCTGGCAAATTCTGCATTTGTTGCCCATCCCTAATTGCCTTTGAACTGAGTGGCTTGTTAGGCCACTTCAGAGGACAGTTAAGAGTCAACAATGTTGCTGTGGGTCTGGAGTCATTTGTAGGCCAGACCAGGTAAGGATGGCAGATTTCCTTCTATATGGACATTTGCAAACTAGATGAGGTTTTACAACAATCGATGATAGCTTCATGGTAATCAATGACACTAATTTTCACTTCCCAGATTCTTTTTTATTAATTGGAATTTAAATTCCACCAACTGCCGTGGTGCAATTTTGAACCCATTTCCCCAAGGAAATTTTCTAGGCCTCTGGATTACTAGTCCAGTGAAATGACCGTTATGCCACCATCTACCACAATATCACTTGGACCAATATCATTGGTGGGGAAGTGCGTTCATGCTGTTAGAGAGGTGAAACCAGCTTGGTAGGGGGTTGGGAACCCGAATGTAGTTTCAGAAGGAAGTGAACCAAAGCTGGAAATCGACTGCAGAAAGTTAGCAAGTATGGATGAGAGGGGAAACAAAGACTAGAAATAGATAACAAAGAAGTTTTGTGGTGCTTAATGATATGTTCTTCAATGCAAAGAGTCTAGCGAATGATGCTGAACAGACTTCCAAGGGTATCCACTTGTAAGTTATTACTGAAAGATGACTTTAAGAAGGGCTCAATGTTCCTGGATGCAGGGATTTCAGATAAGGCGAAGAGCAAGATAAAAATCATAATATTGATTAAAGAAACAATTGCCGCTGTGAGGAGAGATGATATGCTAGGAGGATTATTAAACAAGTGATGTCATATAGATTGAAAAGAGAGAAAAAAAAGGGGTTAAAGGCTCCCAACAGGCAAAGGGAGTTATAAGAACAAATATGTCAGCAAATTGCTGAGATGTACAAACTAATAGGGCAGTAATAGGGGATTTTAGCTACCCTATTATTAACAAGATCAAATTAGTGTAAACGATACAGAGGCTGCAAAATTCTTTAAAAAGCATTCAGGAGAACGTTTATAGCTGATACATAGCAAGCCAACAAACAAAGGAATGATTCTGGACTTAGTTTTAGGAAATGATGCAGAGCTGCTAGAAGAGCTATCTGTGCAAGAGCATTTGGATGATAATGATCACAATTGAGTTAGATTTAACATTGCATTGAAAAAGGACAAAGATAAAAATAAAAAGATAACAGTTTTAAACTGGAGAAAGGCCAATTTAACTCAGCTGAAATGTGATTTAGCAAAGGAGAGTTTAGAACAAATACATTCCCACAAAGAAAAAGCAGGGAACCTACGGCAAGTAACTCACCTCTTGACTCTGCAAAGCCTGTCCACCTTTAAGGCACAAGTCAGGAGTGTGATGGAATGCTCTCCACTTGCCTGGATGAGCGCAGCTCCAACAATGATCAAGGAATTCAACAGCATTCAGGACAAAGAAGCCTGCTTGATCAGCACCCCATCGATCAGGTTAAACATTCATTTCCTTCACTACTGGTACACAGTGGTGGCAGTGCATGGCATATGCCCAATGCAATGCAGCAACTCACCAAGGCTCCATCGACAGCACCTTTCAAACCTGCAACCTTTACCGCCTAGAAAAACAAGGGTAGTAGGTGCATGGGAACACCATGACCTGCAAGTTCCCCTCCAAGCCACATACCATCCTGGCTTGGGACTATATCACCGCTCCTTCACCATTGCTGGGTCAAAATCCTGGAACTCCCTTCCTAACAGCACCTACACTACATGGTCTGTGACGGTTCAAGAGGGCGGCTCGCCACCACCTTCTCAAGGGCAATTAGTGATGGGCAATAAATGCTGGGCAAGCCAGCGATGTTCACTTTCCAGGAATGAATAAAAAAGGTCTCTGCCTTTTTTTAGTTTCGATTAAGTTAGATTCACCAGTCGATCATTTGGATTAGTTAAATTGGCAATTAGGGAATTCTTCATCCAGGGTGAAACCACAAGCTGGCAATATGTTTTGCAACACATCACAGTGGGGTAGCCAGGCTCCACCTTTTCTAGGTCAGCCAGAGATACCTGTGGCTTTCGAAGCTTCCTTTACTCCTCTTCTGAGTTCTTGCACAACTCATATGTTCAATATGTTCGATTGGTAACCAGACTCAATCACTTCCAGAGACTCAACATTGAAAACTTCCGTAGATCTAGGTTCCTCTAACCACAGTTTGGCCATCACAAACAGTATTACCACTCCACATCCCACCATCCTCCATGTATTTCAGGATTGGTTTCATGATTTACTGGTGCTTATTTTATACCAATCCTGAATATGACTGTCCTGATGCCAACTGACTGAATAGATTTTTTTTATACCAAATTTAGGTAAACTATTGCTTTCTAAATCACTTAACCCTTTTTTGATCTGATTCATAACACTCTTTATTGATGCGCATGTAATTGTCTTCGACATCTTCTGGTCCGGATACTCCGCACTAGTCAAATTGATAATATCATTGACTTTATTCTTTGGCTGGGACATAGCATTGATTAATTCCCTCACTGATGACACTGTTCTTAGTCCTTCACATAAGGTCACCAGTTTGAGTGTTCAGTCCCTGTGGCAGCCCTTTCTGCACGTTCCGCACTGCCTCATCAAGTTCCTATAATGATTCAATCTCTGCTAGGTTTCATGCTGCAGTTCATGCTACAGCTTCCATATCTCACTGCTTATCCTAATCTCTGTGGTTTTGCATTCAAAATCAGAGGTCATGAGTCAGCTAAATGGCTACCTGCGCTTCTCTGATTAAAATATGCACAATTTCCTGGATCATAACAAAATAACAGTGTTCATATACTGGGTTCCATAGGCCTCGGGCATAGATTTTAATCTATCAACTGTAACTATCAGTGCAATCTCCTAACAAGCATCATATACAAAGCTTGATGCGTTCTGATAACCGTCTTCTGCAGACAATTGGAGTGCTAGCATGGAGGATACAGCCAGAGGTAGTTCCATGGCACCACAAGTACCTCCAAGGTATAGAGAGGGAGAAGAGGAAAGCCAGATATGCAACAGGAAATTCAATAGTTATGGGCAACAGGCAGGTTTTTCACTAGCTGCAGACCTATTTCCAGGATAGGATGTTGCCTTCCTGGTGCCACAGTCAAGGATGTCACTGAGCAGCTGCAGTGTACTCTGAGGGGAAAGGGTGAACAGCCAGAGGTTTGATCCACACTGTTACCAATGACGTGTGGAAAAAGTGATGTGGTCCTACAGGCAGATTTTAGTGAGCTAAGAAATAAAAAGTAAGACCTCAAAGGTGGCATCCTTCCAGTTATGAGAGATAATGGGAATGCAGCCTCAGAACTCCAATGAGGTCATATATTGCACTTCTTTTGATGGCTGAACAAGTTGATTCTGGAAAGGCAAAGTCTGTCACAAGTGCCACAGATGAAGTTTTCCCTTGATGGTGGTGCAGGGTGATCTCTCCTGATCCCTGGTTTGCGGGGCTGGCATCTGCTTTGGAGCTTCTGAAACCACATGTTGCCCATGTGGCGAATTCCTGCCCACAATTTGCATCAATTGTCAGTTACAGCTTCCTACTTGTTGTGGTTGATGTTGAGGGCCTTTCACATCTCTTTTGACAGCATCCTTAAATCAGAGCTTTATGCACCTGCTGGTCTCTTGGCATGGGTTACTCCCCATATAGCATACCCTTGGGAATGTGGCCATCTTCTATCTTGTGCACATGCCCAAGCCAGCAAAGCCTTCTTTGCTTGATTAGCGTTAACATGCTTGGCATGTTTGTCCTAGAAGGAGTGCTTCATTGGTGACTTACTCTTTCCATCTGATGCCAAAGATGTTTCATAGATACCAGAGATGGAAGCTATTGAACCTTTTTTCTTGATGGGGTAAATTGCCCAGGCTTTGTTGTTGTACAGCAATGTACTGAGGATACAGGCCTTGTAGATAAAAGCATCTTGGTTCTGTGGATCAGTTTGTTGTTCTTCCATGCCCGTCTTGTTAGTTGGCCAAAGTTGTTAGCTACCTTTCCAATGTGTGTGTTGAGCCCTTCATCAACAGGCAGGTTGTCTGTCACCGTAGATCCAAGGTAGCAGAATTTTCTGACTGCTTCCAGTGGTGTGTTGTTGAGTCTGATCACAGGCAGAGACACTAAACCCTGTCCCATGCCTACAGTTTTCTTGACACCGATGATGAATGAGAACATGACACAGGCATGGGACAAATGATCCATGAGCCTTTAGAGCTGGCCTTCTGTCTGGGCAACTAACACAGCATCATCAGCATATAGGAATCCTCCGATCAGGGCATGCTGCACTTTTGTCTTGGCTTCAGCCTTAATAGATTGTTGAGCAGTTTCCTGTCTGACTGTGTGTGGACATACACTCCTTCCATGTTTGCTGGGAAGCATGGGTTTGGAGGATAGAGAAAAATGTACTAAAAAGAGTGGGGGCCAAGACACAGTGGTATTTCACCCCATTCTTGATCTCAAAACTAAAAGAGGTGGAGTTGTCGAACTGAATGGTGCTGTGCATGTTATCATGGAAGGATCGTATGAGACTGCAAAACTTGGGAAGACAGCCGATTTTCTCTGGAATCCGGTAAAGGCCTGTCCTGGTCCATGAGCTACAAAAGTTCAGCATTGATAGTGCTGCTTACCAAGAACCTAGATTTGCTGATACTGGATCAATACATGAGACCAATTATATCTTCTACTAGCACGGCAAAAGTGCAGATGACCACTATGAACATGGAGTAAGCTTCACTGTCAACAAAAGATTGGCACAGATAATTGAGATGCCTGTTGCGACAGCTGAACACTTCATATCTCTTTGTCTCCCGTCAGATAAAGGTTTTGTCACCATTATCTAAGCTTATGCACTAACCTTGCATGCCAATGCTGAAAAAAAAATCACTTCTGGAGCATTTGCCACATGGAGAAAAATTTCATAGCAAACGTGCCTCAATCATCATGGAGTTGGCAAGAGGAGTGAAAATGGACAGCTGCTACTAGAACTTTGTGCACAGCTTGGACTTTGCATTACCAACACCTTCTTCCAGGCCATACATCGGTGCAAGGTGAAATGTCATCATCTGGGAACTAGCATTGGCACCAACTTGACCGGTTAATCACCAGATCTGTCCACGGTATCACAGCATCTTTTCAGTGCAGAAGGAGGCCATTCGGCCCGTTGAGTCTGCACTGGCTCTCTGAAAGAGTATTCCACCTAGTCCTACTCCCCTGCCTTATCCCCATAACCTTGCACATTCTCTCTTTTCAAGTAGCAATCCAATTCCCTTTTGAATACCTCGATCCAGTGTTCTTCACATCAGCACCTATCAAAATGCAGATTGCAAAACTTATCACTTGCTTGGCAGTAGCAGGGTGAAGGTGCAATCACAGAAAATACACAAGTCTAAATACAATGGCATGTGCACATCAGCATTCCATGTACAAGGGATGAAGACAAATATCAGAAGCTCTCGGGAAATCCCTTCCAGCTGAGGGCTTACCAGATAACATTGATGAAGCACAGAAGACTCTGCACTCAATCATCCACAAAGCTGCAGTAATCACGTTTGGCAGAGGAAGAAACAGGAACAGAGATTGGTTTGAGATCCATCATGCAGAAATGACTCCTGTCTTTGAAGTGAAGAGCACAGCTCACCTGGCTTACAATCTGCCTACTAACCCTAAAGCACATGACAATCTCATGCTAGCCAAGGCAGTTGTGCAGAAGACAGCAAGGTACTGTGCAAACAAGCGTTGGATCAATATATATGAAGAAATGCAGGTCTAAATCTTCCGATATCCAGAGCAGCAAAATCTGGATTTAAATCTGCGTTGCTGTCAGGACCCTGCGAAAATTCAGGCATGCGCACTTGCACTGTAATCGCCTGGGGAGTTTAAACATACAATGGGCTGACTGAGCAACCCAGGACTCTCCGTGAATGTATCTGACACTCAGCTCAGGTTTGGCGACTTGGACCAGATGTGCATGACTTACCTGGATACTTACTGTGGAAACATAATGCTGGTTAATACCTGGTCTAACTCAGCGATTAGCCTGTGTAATTGAACTCAGCACCACAACCGACTTGTCCCCCACCCCCCACCCCCCCGCAATCACTCCCCCCTGATCTGACACAACTCTCTTTCCCACCACCACCCAGACCTAACTGCACATCCCGCTAATCTGACATAGCACCCCCACCAACCCGAACCAACCTGAATACACACCCAGACCCCACTACCCACCTGATCAGACTGCACCCCCCGACCTGATCCAATTAGCCACATGACCCGACCACTCCCTGGCCCATATACTCACCCCATCCGACCACCCCAACCCGACCTGACTGCCCATCCAACCCAACCACCCCAAGACACGACAGCCCACTCACCCACTCAACTTAGCCACTCACTCATCCATTCACTAGCCCATACCGATTCACTAAAAGACTTGAGACCTTTATAAACTTATCTGAATACAGCAGCTAGTGCTGTAAAGAAGGGGCGTATCTTCTCTTTCCCTCGACTCTCCAGCACTCGCTGGACTTACCTTGGAGGGGCTGTGTTGGCCCATTTATGATTCAGCCAGGTTTGGAAGTCCCAGCTGAAAATGGGCAGTTCCGTTGGGGCACAGAAAACTTCATGGGCAGCAGCAATGCACTCAGGTTGTTACTGACTGGAAGATCTTGGCCACAAACTGCTCATGACAATGATAACCTCTCTGCTATGTATGACAGTATCAAATGAACACTTGGGCCTACCATCACCAAATCTGCTCCTTTGAAATCCGCAGATGGGGAAGTACTCACTGAGGGGAACAAGCAAATAGCCCGCTGGATAGAGCACTACTCCGAATTATACTCACGTGAGGTGAACGTCTCTTTGCCTGTGCTTGACGATCTTCTACAGCTAGCTGTCATGTATGAGTTTAGTGCAGAACCCTCATTGCTTGAGTTTGAGAAGGTCATTGACTCCCAAGGAAAACACCTGGAAGAGACAAAATATCAGCTGAGCTACTCAAGTATGGAAAGCCATACCTGCTGCCATACCTCCACAATCTCATCCTCCTCTGCTTCACATTATACAAGAACAAAGGTGGCCAAGTGGATTGCCACAAATAGGAAGATGTGCTTGTGCTGTTGGAGAGGGCTTAAACTGGTTTGGAAGGGGGATGGGAACCTGAATATATATTCAGAAGGGAGAGAAGCAATGCTGGAAATCAAAGGCAGAAAATTAGTGAGTGAGGGTGACAGAGGAAACAAAGACTAGAAATAGACAACAAAGGATCTTGGCAGTGCTTCTTGGTAAATTCTTCAATGCAAGGAATTTAGTGAAAAAGGCAAACAAGCTGATTTCCAAGGGTAGTCACTGAAGGGTAGTCATTACTGAAACATGGCTGAAAGGGTAGCAATGGTAGCTCAACCTTTCTGGATGCAGGGTTTTCCGAAGGGATGGAGAGGGTGATAAAAAGGAATGGTGGTTGCAATATTGGTTAAAGAAACAATTGCAGCTGTGAGGAGGGAGGTGATATGCTTGAAGGATCACTAAATGAAGCTATGTGTGTTGAAATGAAGAGTAGACTGTAGAGTCAGAGAGAGATGGAAAAGCAAATATGTAGGCAAATTGCTGAAGGCAATAATAACAGGGGATTGAAACTACCATAATATTAACTGGAAAATTAATGTAAAGCGCATAGAGACTGAAACATTCTCAAAATGCACTCAATGCAATATTTTTAGCCAGTACATAACAAGCCCAAATAGAGAAGAAGCAGTTTGGGTCTTAGTTTTAGGGAATGACGCTGGGCCACTGGAAGGGCTATCTTTGGGGAATTAATTTGATGGTTTTGATCACAAATCAATTAGATTTAGTGTCATCATGGAAAGGGGCAAAGATAACCAAGAGTAAAAATTTTAAACTGGAGAAAAGCCAATTTTACTAAGCTGAAATGTGATTCAGCAAAAGTGGGCTGGAAAAAGCTACATGAGGTCAATCAGGAGACATCTGAGGAAGAGATAGTGATAGTTTAAAACAAATATGTTCCCACGAAGAAAAAGGGTAGGGCTCTGCGGCAAGTAACTCACCTCCTGACTTCCCAAAGTCGGTCCACCATCTATAAGGCACAAGTCAGGTTTGTGATGGAATACATTCAACTTGCCTGGATGAGAGCAACTCCAGAGACACTCAAGAAGCTTGACACCATTCAAGACAAAGCTGCCCACTTGATTCATGCCCCTTCTATCAAATTAAACATTTACCCCCTCCTCCATTGGTGCACAGTGACAGCAGTGTGTACCATCTACAAGTTGTACTGCAGCAACTCACCAAGGCTCCTTCGTCAGCACCTTTCAATGCTGTGACCTCTACTACCTAGGAAGACAAGGGCAGCAGGAGCATGGAAACAGTAGTACTTTGCTTTTATCTTAGTGAGAAAGTCTTCATCCAGGGTGAAACCACAAGCTAGTAATGTGTTTTGCAACACATCACAGTGGGATAGCCAGGCTCCACCTTTTCTAGGTCAGCCAGAGTTACCTGTGGCTTTCCAAACTTCCTTTACTCCTTTTCTGAGTTCTTGGATAACTCACATATTCCTTCAATATGTTGGATTGGTAACCGGACTCAATCACTTTCAGAGACTCAACATTGAAAACTTCCGTAGATCTAGGTTCCTCTAACCACAGTTTGGCCATCACAAACAGTATTACCACTCCACATCCCACCATCCTCCATGTATTTCAGGATTGGTTTCATGGTTTACTGGTGCTTATTTTATACCAATCCTGAATATGACTGTCCTGATGCCAACTGATTGAATGGCTTTCTTTCACAAAACTAGGCATCCTATTGCTTTGTAACTCACTTAACCCTTTATTGATCTGATTCATGACAGTCTCTATTGATGCGCACGTAATTGTCTTCGACATCTTCTGGTCCGGATACTCCGCACTAGTCAAATTGATAATATCATTGATTTTATTCTTTAGCTGGGACATAGCATTGATTAATTCCCTCACTGATGACATTGTTCTTAGTCCTTCACATAAGGTCACCAGTTTGAGTGTTCAGTCCCTGTGGCAGCCCTTTCTGCACGTTCCGCACTGCCTCATCAAGTTCCCATAATGATTCAATCTCTGCTCGGTTTCATGCTGCAGTTCCTGCTACAGCTTCCATATCTCACCGCTTATCCTAATCTCTGTGGTTTTGCATTCAAAATCAGAGGATGCGATTCAACTAAATGATTACTTGCACTTCTCTGATTAAAATATGCACAAATTTATGGATCATGACAGAATAACAATGTTTGTTGAATTCCATTGGCCTCGGGCAGTTACAACTGATGGGTTAAAATCTATCAGCGCAATCTCCCAATAAATGTCATTATACAAAGCTTGATGAATACTGATAACTGTCTTCTGCAGGAAATTGGTGTGCTAGCATGGCGAGTACAGCCAGAGCCAGGTCTATGGCACCATTGCTGCCTCCAATGTACAGAGCAGTAGAGGAGGAAGGTCAGATAAATAAGAGCGATAGAAGGTTCAACAATCTGGGGCTTCAGAGTGAATCCATAATGGTATGTTGCCTCCTTGGTGCCATGGTAAAGGATGTCACTAAATGACTGTCCATTTATATCCTTGGGGGGAAAGGGCAAATAGCCAGAGGTTGTGATTCATATCAATACCAGTGATATAGATAGAAAGAGAGAAGAAGTCCTGCGGGCAGATTTTACGGAGCTAGGAAAGAAAATAAAAATCAGGCCCTCAAAAGATTTCAGGATTACACTTAGTGCCATGCACAAGTGCAAGTACAGAAATAGGAGGATAGTGCAACTGAATGCATGGCTGGAGAGCTCGTTCATGAGAAAGGACTCTAGATTCCTGGTGCATTTGACAAGTTCTGGGGGAGGTGGGACATGAAGCTTTGCATCTCAACAAGTTTGTGATCCATATCATGGAGGTGGAGTGTGCTCATAAATTATGGAGGGTTTAAACCAAAATGGTAGGGGGATGGGAAACATAATGTAGATTCGAAGGGAGAGAAACAAAGCTAAAAACAGAAAGCAGAGAATTAGTAGGCAAAAGGTAGAGGAAACAAAGACTTAAAAATTAGACAACAATGATGGTTGGCAGTTCTTAATCATGTATTCTTCAATGCAAGGAGTCTAGTGACTAAGGCAGATGAGTTGACTTCCATGGGTAGTCACTTGGAAGCATGACATCATAATTGCTGAAACATGGCTTAAAGAAGGGCAGCAATGACAGCTCAATGTTCCTGGGCAGTAATTGCAGAGGATTTCAACTACCCTATTATTAATGGGGGTGGGGGGAGCTGTTGTAGTGCAGTGGGCAACATCCCTGTCTCTGAGTCAGAGCTCCGGGTTCGAGTCCCAATTCAGGACATAATGGCCATGGAAAGTACATTCGTAACGTAGCCGAGCAGGTTGATTATCAACCTGTAAATCCTTCCAATACGCTTATGGCAGGCGGTAAGAGGGTGAGAGTCTCCTGGTCAACCATGCTTGATGGGGAGTGGTGCGCCTCCATCTATACCCTCTGGTAACAGGCTGGCAACTTGTTCCAGGAAACACTAGCTACAGAAACACACATAAGCATGTGCTTCATCTGTCTCTCTAGGCGCAGGAAGAAAATCAGGAAGAAAACTATTAACTGGGGTAAAATCAGAGTAAATGATTTAGAGGACATAACATTCTTAAATAGCATGAACTTTTTTTTGCTAATACAGCAAGCCCAACAAATGAAAGGGCAGTTCTCCAGTCTGGCAGTTTAAGAATTGCTGCCAGACAAGTATCTGTGAGAGAGCATTTTGATGGTACAGTGCTGATCACAATTCAGTTAGATTTAACATTGTCATGGAAAAGGACGAAGGTAGTCTCAGAGTAAAAGTTCCAAACAAGAGAGAGGTTAATTTTACTAAACTGAGATACAATTTAGCAAGTGTGGACTGGAAAAAAAGCTACTTGAAGGCCAATCAGTATCAGAGCAGTGGGAGGCATTCAAGGAGGAGGATCATGAGAGTTTTGAACAAATATGTTCCTACAAAGAAGAAGGGTGGGACTTGCAAATTGCCAGCCCCTTGGGTATCACTGAACACACAGGGTAAAATAAGTAAAAAGAAAGGAAAGTTAATATTAGATATCGAGAGGCCAATATTGCAGAAAGTCTCAAGGAGTATAGAAAGTGCAGGAGTAAAATTTAAAAGGAAACATGGTAAACAAAGAGCTAGCATGAAAAAGATTTGGAAAATAAAAGCAAGGAATACCCAAAGATGTTTTATAAATATATTAAGGGCAAGAGGATAACTAAGGAAAGAGTAAGATCTATTAGAGACCAAAAAGATAACCTTTCTGGAGGCAGAAGGCATATGTATGGTTCTTAATGAACATTTTGTGCCTGTCTTCACAAAAGGAGTGGTACGATGCAGACTTTGCAACTAAACAGGAAGAGTGTGAAATATTGGATGGGATAAACATAGTGAGAGAGGAAATATTAAGGGATTTATCACCTTTCAAAGTCGATTAATTGCCAGGCCTGGATGAGATGTATGCTGGCTCTCTAAGAGAAACAGGAAGGGAAGAGTAGAGGCTCATTTTCCAATCCCCTCTGGCCACAGCTGGGTCAAGGAGAGAAATCATGTACCCTGGTGCTTCTCCTGTTTCCTGGCCCCTTATCCCGCTCTGCACCCCTACTGCCTTAACCCTCCTCCTCAATCATGCATGATATTTTTTCCCCTTTCAAGGTTCACCAATCAATTCACCAAAAAATCACAGAAAGATCTTAGTAAAATGATAATGCCCATTGTTGGCATCTGATTACAAATATTGTCCAATATTTATATATGACATAGGTCATTAATGTTAAGAGCAGCAAACAAATTAATGCAGTGTTAGTTTGCGTGCATCCTATAGGTGATCCCACTGCGACTATTAAATAAACCAGACAGTACAAATTTTACTTTTAACAACATCTTGAAATATAGTTAACTTGACAGGAAAATATCCCATTAGTTATTTATGCACACGATAATATTGATTTGGTGACTGCCTCAGCCCTCATTAATATGTTCTGCACATCACACCATATGGACACAGTGACAATAAATTCATATCTGGGGAAAGATTCAATTCTTGCAACCCAGATAAACTGCAAAAGATCTTTTCCATTCTGTAGAAGAATTAGCAGACTTTCTCCTGCCTGGGTACATGATATTATTCAATATAATTATTTCATACGAGGGTGTAATTGGATTCTATTTTATCAGTAATCTTACAGGGTAGAAAGATCAAATGACGGCTGAGCAACAAAGTGGAATGATTGGAAAACATAGGTATTCATGGTCAGTGAGAAGTATTGGAGCCCTCAAGTGTCTCTGTGTGATACAACTTTAAAGAGGTCAGAGGACAAAGACTGAATGGTTCACAATTGCCTCCGTTTTCTTGATCAGCAAGTCTGAAGATTCTGCTGATTGCTGCTTCTCATTACAATATAGTTTCAATATTTACTATGCAGCACAACTTTATCATGATATTTCATTCCTCAAAAACTCATTAAAGCACCAAGATAGAGTAGGATAATAGGTAAGTAGACAAAAGGACAAGATTGAAGTCAATGGGAAAGACTCCTGAGAATTGTGTGCAATGTCAAAAAGGTTACTGATTCACTATGACACTATCACACACTCCTCTCCTGGCAATTTCACCCCACAAAGCCTGCTCACAGTAAACTTCCATGAGCAACAAAATAAACAGAACTCCAGCCATGATTCCAGCCTCTGTTCATAAGATAATTATGGATGACAAAGGCCATCTAGCCCAGGTCATCTCACCCATTCAGAATGACATACAAGCATATGTATTAGGAGCAAGAATAAGCCATTCGGCCCCTCAAGCCTGCTCTTCCATTTGATAACTTTGCCTACATTATACCAGTGACTACAACTCAAACGTATTTAATTAGTTGTAGAGCAATTTGAGACATCGTGAAATGTGCTGTACGAATGTAGGTTTTGTCTTTCTTTCATTACACCTGCATGCAGTAGGTAGAGTGACTGTAGCAAAGGTGAATCTGGAGGGCTAATGCTGATTCTCTAAGGACAATTAATCACAGGGCAATCAACTGATGTTAGGAAAGTGGCTCAAAGAAATCACTACATTTACAAAACAACACAACCTTACCTTTCTGACTTCTTTGGCGCCGACCCATAATATAACATAAATGGTACCTGTCCCTTTTACGTTAATGACATTATCCCCCGGATTTATCAATCAGACATCTACCAGCAACTCAGGGAAAATGTAGATTGAATCGTTGATCCAAATTTTTCAGAGAAGAATGATACATGGTACAAAAATTCAGTACGGCCTTAACTCAAGAATTAGATTGTTTCCCCTTCCTCCAGAAGCTGTCATATAAATTGTGTTGTACACTGAATTTATAACCTATAAATTGAATTTATAACAGGTTCCCTATGATGTTGCATTATATTTGTACTAAATAAATATGCAAAAAGTGTTATCTTAAATTCTAATTGTTGTTTTTGGTATGAGAGAAACAGACAAATTAATTGAAAAAATGTAATTGATAAATAAGAACTCCAACAGCAAAAAAAGTGTCAGCAAAATCCCGAGAGAAATCATTTCAAGGAGCACTTAAGTCATAGGGTTAAGTTTCTATAAAAGCCCTTTAAGGTAAAAGCCCATTATGCTGTTTCTCGGGAATTTCAATGGGCTTTTTTGCCAAAATTACAAAGGGTGATTGGGAATCCTACCCCCAGAAAAATTGTATTCTCACAATGTGACCGCCCTCTGCTAGATTCTAAACAGGATGTTGCAGGGTGGTGTGAACCTAAGAGTCAAGATTTGTGAAACCTTTCTTTGAGCAACCTTTTAGTGACAAATAGGGATTTCATTCCCAGACTTTGCAAGAATAGTAAAATGGGTGATAGTGAGTCAAGACCCTGTTTTGCATCACTCTGGGTTTTTAGTTCCTTACATTTATTTTGATGAGGCGCAAGATTCTCAAGCTTCTGGTACATTGACAGAGAATGTCATTAGAATTGTGTCTAGGGCATAATGAAAATTTAGACTGCTATTTATATGCTGGTTTAAATTCAAAACAGAATTTTGAGAAGTGTACAGTATTTAATTCTGTGGAATTAAACCTAAAAAGTGACATCCCCACCACACCCTCCCCCCCCACCTAATGCCACAACCCCCTCACCACCCCAACCTCCCCCACCAATCCCCAAACTCCCTCAACAAGACCCCAAAAACCCCCCACCCCCAACCTCCCACCAGCCTTGCCCCACCCCACCCCCAAACTCCCCTGTATCCCCAACCTCCCCCTGACCCCACCCCCAACCTCGTCACCCCTACTCCAGCCCCAACCCCAACCCCCCCACCATGCCAACCTGATAGTGAGGAAGAAAGCTGTACACTGCAGGAAGATATCAAGAGATTGGCCAGATAACCATAAAAGTGTAAATGTAATTCAATCTGGAGAAGTGTGACGTAATGCATTTGAGGAGGGCAAACAAGGCAAGGGCATACACAATAAATGTTAGGGTACAGAGAAGTGTAGAAGAGCAGAGGGACCTTGGGGTTTGTGTGTACAGATCCCTGAAGGTAATAGGACAGGTAGGTAAGATGTTTAAAAAGGGATAGGGGATATCTTCTTTAATTAGCCGAGGCATAGTATATAGCAGCAAGGAACTTATGCAAAAGCTGTGCAACTAGTAGCAACACTAGTTGGGCCAAGCTAGGTTGCTGCATACAGTTCTGGTTACCACATTACAAGGAGGATGTGATCTGAAAAAGATAGGTACAAAGGAGATTTTCGAGTATGTTGTCAGAAATGAAGAATTTTAGCTAGGAGGAAAGTTTGGATAAGCTGGGATTGTTTTCTTTGGGACAGAGGAAGCTGAGGGGATATTTAATTGAAGTTTATAAAATTATGGGGAGGGGATGCCTCGTGGATAGGAAGGACCTACTTCCTTTAGCAGGAGAGATCAATGTCGAGGGGATAGATTTAAAGTAATTGATAGAAGGATTAGAGGCGAGTTATGGAGAAATCTTATCACCCTGAGGGTGTTGGGATTCTGGAACTCACTGTCTAAAAGGATGTTAGAGGCAGAAACCCTCATTGTATTTAAAAAAGTACTTGGACATGCACTTGAAGTGATGCAACTGCTAAGGTTATAAATGAAGAGCTCGAAAGTGGGATTAGGCTAGGTGGCTCTTTTTCGACCAGCACAGATAACAATGGACTGAATGGCTTCCTTCTGTGTTGTAAATTTCTATGATTCTATGGAAGAGGTTATTAACAGAACAAAAGCACAGGACTGGGGATAATTCGATAGCACACTTCTGCAATCATTTGGGAGATTAGACAGAGTAGGTATAAAGGCGATGCATTCTGGTTGGCAGAATGTGGCACGATGTTTCTCAGGGTTCTATACTGGCAGATAATATACATAATATATATATAATGTATCCAAAATAGTTGACCTCACACTTCTCCATATTCAAATCTGTCTGCCATGGTTTTGCCCGCTCAATTAATCTGCTAATATCTCTTTCTAACTTTCTGCTCCCATCCATTCAAATTCCAACTATTGTGTCTCCTAACTTAGTACGACCGGCAAACTTTGACAACTCTCTATTCTTTATCCAAGTCATTGATATGTATGGTGAAAAGCTGAGGGCCAGTACAGAGCCCTGGGACACATCTGCCTCCTTTTATTTAAACTGTCTCTCCATATTCTTCCTGCCAAAATGAATCACCTCACACTTCTCCGCATTGAATTCCATCTGCCGCCTGTCTGCCCAAACCATCAACATATCTATGTCCTTTTGAAGTTCAAGACTATCCTCATCACAGTTGACAACATTTCCAATCTTCCTATCATGTGCAATTTTGAAATCATGCCCAAAACACCACAGTCTAAGTCATTAATATGTATCAGGAAGAGCAAGGGTCCCAACACTGGTCCCTGAGGAGCTCTACTACAAACCTTCCTCCAATCTGAAAAAAACAACCATTTATTACTACTCTCTGTTTCCTGTCAAGCAGCTAATTTCTTATCTAAGTGCTTGCTTTCCCTATTATTCCATGAACTAGAATTTTGCTCACAAGTCTGTTGTGTGGCACTATATCAAATGCCTTTTAAAAATCCATATACACCACATCAACAATGTTGCCCTTATCAACCTTCTCTGTTACCTCCTCAAAAAAACTCCAAAAAGTTAGTTAAACATGATTTTCCCTTAATGAATCCATGCTGGCTTTCCTCAATTATCCCGCAATTGTCTGAGTGACTATTGATTTTGTCCCAAACTCTTGTTTGCAGAAGTTTCCCTAACACTGAAGACAAACTGACTGGTCTTTGGTTGCCCGCATTATCCTTGCATCCATTTTTGAACAAGGATGTAACATTCACAATTCTCCAGTCCTCTGGAACCTCCCCTGTGTCTAAGGAAGACTGAAATATTATCATGAGTGCCTTTGCAATTTCCACTCTCACTTCCCTCAGTGCCCTTAGATGCATCTTATCTGGTCCTGGTACCTTATCTATTTTAAGTAAAGATAGCTTTTCTAACACTTCCTCCTTCTCAATTGTTAATTATTTGAGTGTACAGTTACCTCCTCTCTCATGTCAGCCTCAGTAGCATCTTCTTCCTTTGTAAAGACAGATGCAAAGTACTTGTTTAATACCTCTGCTATTTCTCCTGCCTCCATGTGAAAGTCCCCTGTTTTTGTCCCTAATCGGCCCTACTCTTTCTTTTACCACCTTTTTATTATTTACATGCTTGTAGAAGACCTTGGAATTCCCTTTTAAGTTAGCTGCCAGCCTCTTTTCATGCTCTCGTCCTGCATTTCTTATTAGTTTTTCATTTCCCTTCTGGTCCTTCTATATTCAGCCTGATTCTCAATAGTATTTTCTACCTGACATCTGTCTTACCTGAACTTCTTCCTTTTCATCTTCACCTCTATCGCTCTTGTCACCCAGGGCACTCTGGATTTATTTGTCCTGCCTTTCCCCTTCAAGGGAATATACCTTGACACTGCCTGCAATACCTTTTCTTTGAAGGTGGCCCATTGTTCAGCCACCATCTTTTCTGCCAACATTTGACTCAGATGCGTTCTCATCCCCTTGAAATTGGCTTCCCGCCATTTAATTATCCCTGCTCTGGATTGTTCCTTGTCCTTTTCCATTGCCAACCTAAACCTTATGATGCAATGGTCACTGTCCCCTAAATGCTCTCCCACTGTTATTTGATCCACTTGGACCAACTCATTTCCCAGAACCAGGTCCAACTTTGCCTGCCTTCTCATTGGACCAGAAACATTGCTGCAAAAATTGATCTTGAACACATTCCAGGGACTCTCGCCCCTCTTGTCCCTTTGCATTATTCCTATCCCAGCCTATATTTCGATAATTGAAATCCCCCATTATAATTACGCTATGATTTTTGCACCTCTCTGTAATTTCTTTGCAAATTGTTTTTCTACATCCCTTCCACTGGGTGTTGGTCTATATACAACACCGATCAATGTTATTGCACCTTTTTCATTGCTTACCTCTAGCCAGAGAGATTCCGTCCTTGCACCCTCTGAAACATTCTCTCTCTCCAGTACTGTAATGCCATCTTTAATCAATATTGCCGCTCCACACCTCCATCCTCCCCCCACCCACACACTTTTCTTCCTTTCCGGTCTCTCCTAAACATCTTGTACCCAGGAATATTTAACACCCAGTCCTGCCCTTCTTTGAGCCAGGTCTATGTTAAAGCATTAATACCATAGTTCCATATGTCAACCAGTGCCTATAGTTCACTAATCCTATTACCTACATTCCGTGCATTCACATACATGCACATTAGCCCTGATTTAGGCTTTATTTACTTTTACCCTTACTCTGACCCCATCTACTACTGCCTACTCTAATTCTATCAAACTCTCCAAGTATTCTATCTACCTTGATGCTACTCTCTGATATATCCTTGTTATCAGATGATACTTCTCTACTTCCCACTGCCAGTTTTTCTCCTCTGCACTCTGAATTTCCCCTCAGATTCCCATCCCCCTGCCAATCTAGTTTAAATCCTCCCCAACAGCACAAGCAAACATTGCCGCAAGGACACCAGTCCCAGTCCTGTTAAGGTGTATTGGGTTCTTCTTATACAGGGCCCACTTGCCGTAGGACCAGTCCCAATGCCTCAGAAATCTGAAGCCCTCCCTCCTACTCCATTTCTCCAGGCATGTGTTGAACTGCTCAATCTTCCTATTCTTATGCTCACTAGCACGTGGCACTGGGAATAATCTTGACATTAGCGCTCTTGAGGTCCTGCTTTTTAATTATCTTCCTAACTCCCTAAAATCTGCTTCCAGGACCTCATCCCTTTTCCTACTTATGTCATTGGTCCCAATGTAGGCCACGACCTCTGGCTCATCCTCCCCCTGCCCACCCAAAGAATGTCCTGCAGCCACTCTGTGACATCCTTGACCCTGGCACCAGGGAGGCAACATGCCATCCTGGGGTCATGTCTATGGCCGCAGAAATGCCTGTCTGCTCCCTTAACTATGGAATCCCCTACCACTGTAGCACTTCCACTCTTCCACCTCCCTTCCTGTGCAGCTGAGCCACCTGTGGTGCCACAAACTTGGATCTTGCTACAGCCATCTGATGAACCATCTTGCTCACCAGTATCCAAAATGGAAAAGCGGTTAGAAAGCCTTGGGGGGATTTCTGCACTACCTGCCTGTTTCTCTTAGATACTTTGGTGGTCACCCATTCCCTGTCTGCCTGTGTACTTCTTTTCTGTGGTGTGACCACCTCTCTAGATGTGCTATTCACATAATCCTTAGCCTCGTGGATGCATCACAGTGATTCCAGCCATCACTTGAGCTCCATAACCCGGAACTCAAGTTTCTGCAGCTGGTGACACTTCCTGCAGATGTAGTCATCGAGGGCACGTGGTGCCTTCACAACTTCTCACATTGTGCAGGATGCACATTCCACATTGCTGAGCTGCACTGACATACCTTAAATTTTATATAAAATGTTTACTACAGTATGATATAATTTCATAACTGACCTGTCACTCACCAATAATCTCTTCTGTGCCGAGTCCAGAAAGCCCTATACTTACCAAGCAATCAACTTTCAGGACTCCTGTGATGTCACTTTTAGATTTTATCTGTAAACTCCTTTCTCTCTCTCTCTTTGCTGCTTTATGGGCTTTCTCTCTTCAAACTCCCACTGCTTCATAGACTTCTGCTGTAGCAAAGTAAAAGCCAGCTACTGGAGGCTGAAGGAAGTTGGAAATGAAAAGATCACCTCCTTCCCTCTTCACTGAACTCCCTCACTCACCAGCTCCAACTTAAGCACTCTAATGCACACAAAGCAGCACTCCAGTGCAGACCAAGATAATTAGCTATAGTCCACAAAGGACCATAGGCATCTCTCTCCATTAGAAAGAGGCGATTGGTTTTATATATAGCCTTAAGGGATGCCATGCTGCGATCATGTAGTAGGCCTTCATGAGCTACCATAGCCAGAGTGGGGATTGAATCCCCGCCATTGGCGTCATTCTGCATCACACACTAGCCAACTGAGCTAACCAAGCCCGATGTTGTGGAGGTAAAAGAAGGCTATTTTTAATTCATATCATATGATATTTATTGCAATAATAAATTCTTGGCACTGAAAATCCTAGTCTCTTGCTTTGATGGTGGGAGTGCTACGAGCTGGTGCTTCCGCCCACCAGTGCAGATAGACAATGACTCCATCTAAAATCACTGGGTCAGCTCATTTATTTTGTGTGGAAAATAAGCAAGATTTTCAGCAGGAGTATGGAAATTCTTTAGCCTAGCAGGGTGGAGATTCTGGAAGATGGAAAGAAGAGCAATGCAAGCAGTAGCTTAGTCTTCACTGAAGGTGTCATGAATAAGTCTCAATCACAGTCCCTGTGCTGCTGCAGGAATATAGAACATTTTGAAACATGAGCAGGTCTGTTCCTCTGTTCAATTAACTCGTGGTTGATCTATTCCATTTACCCACTTTTGAGCCATATCACTTGATACCCTGCCCTAACAAAAATCTATGAATCTCAGTCTCAATGAGCATATGGAAAATCACATTACAATTTGGCAGAGTCAACATGGTTTTATGGAAGGGACATCATATTTGACAAATCTATTATAGTTATTTGAGGGTGTAATGAGCAGGGTAGATGAGGGGACTGAGGGATGTAGTATATTTGGGTTTTCAGAAGCCCTTCAATAAGGTGCCACACAAAAGGTTGTTGAACAAGAGTAGCACTCATGAGATTGGGAGTAATTTGTTCACATGGATTGACTGTTGGTTAATGGGGGGAAGAGGAAGATTAAACAGGTAATTTTCAGGATGACAGGTTGTAACTTGTGGAGTGCTGCTGTTGGAAATTAATCACACCAAGGCATCACTTAGTACTTAGAAACCCCATTTATTACTTGTGCACAAGGGAGACAATACAACGAGAGCTACTGTACCATCTCGTAGCAGAATACATGCAGACCTGTTAAAAGCATTTTTACAGCCAATCAGTAAATTTTGCACAAACCTATCCGCTTATTTGCATAAGTTAACTGACCAATCCATATTTCAGTAAATTTTCATTCCCAGCACAACAAATGCTGTGCTTACGCAAATGCTTATCACAATCCTGATTACATTCAGCCTGAGAAAGAACAAAATGGAATGTCTCAGGGCTCATCCTACAACTGTGGTCAGACAAGATGGTATTGTTTCTCAAGGTTGCAGTATTTTTCTCTTAGGCCTAGGCATATAATCCAACTTCCCCATTAACCCTTTTAGCACTAAATGGGTTCCCTGTAGTTGGCTGGGCCACCACACTGCAAGGATCAGTGCTTGGGCCTCAGCTATTTAAAATCAACTATAACATATCCAAGTTTGTTGACAATACAAAGCAAGGTGGGAAAGTAACTGTTAGGAGGATGCAAGTAAACTGCAGAGGGATATTGATTGGTTCTGTGACTGAACAATTAGGTGGCAGATGGAGTATAATATGGAGAAGTGTGAAATTATCCACTTTGGTAGGAAGACTAGAAAGCAGAATATTTTTGAAAGATGAGAGCTAGTAAATATAGGTATGGAGAGGGAATTGGGAGTCATTTTACATAAATTACAGAAAGCTAAAATTGTTGTACAGAAGGAAATTAAGATGGCAAATGGCACATTAGCCTTTATTGTAAGAGGATTAGAGTATAAGAGTAAGGAAGTCTTGGTGCAGTTATCTGGACTTTGGTTAGACCATATCTGAAGTACAGAACAAAAACAGAATGACCTGGAAAAACTCAGCAGGTCTGGCAGCATCAGTGGAGAAGAAAACAGTTGACGTTTCGAGTCCTCATGACTCTTCGGCAGAACTGAAGTATAGTTAGGAGAGAGGTGAAATATAAGCTGGTCTAAGGTGGGGGGGGCGGGGGGAGAGAGAAGTTGAGGGTGGGGTGGTTGTAGGGATAAGCAAGCAGTGATAGGAGCAGATAATCAAAAGATGTCACAGACAAAAGGATCAAAGAGGTGTTGAAGGTGGTGATATTTTCTAAGAAAAGTGCTAATTAAGAATGGATGGCAGGATACTCAAGGTACAGCTCTAGTGGGGGGGGGGGGGGTGGAAAGACTAACAAAGTATTAGTTGTAGATTTAAAAATAGTGGAAATAGGTGGGAAAAGAAGAATCTATATAAATTATTGAAAAAAAAGGGAGGGGGAAGAAACGGGGTGGGGATGGGGGGAGGGGGAGTTTAAGATCTAAAGTTGTTGAATTCAATATTCAGCCCAGAAGGCTGTAAAGTGCCTAGTCGGAAGATGAGGTGCTGTTCCTCCAGTTTGCGTTGGGCTTCACTGGAACAATGCAGCAAGCCAAGGACAGACATGTGGGCAAGAGAACAGGGTGGAGTGTTAAAATGGCAAGCGACAGGGAGGTTTGGGTCTTTCTTGCAGACAGACCGCAGGTGTTCTGCAAAGCGGTCGCCCAGTTTGCGTTTGGTCTCTCCAATGTAGAGGAGACCGCATTGGGAGCAATGAATGCAGTAGATTAAGTTAGGGGAAATGCAAGTGAAATGCTGCTTCACTTGAAAGCAGTGTTTGGGCCCTTGGGACGGTGAGGAAAGAGGAAGTGAAGGGGCAGGTGTTGCATTTTCTGCGTGGGCATGGGGAGGTGCCATAGGTGGGGGTTGAGGAGTAGGGGGTGATGGAGGGGTGGACCAGGGTGTCCCAGAGGGAACGATCTCAACGGAATGCCACCAGGGTGGGTGAAGGGAAGATGTGTTTGGTGGTGGCATCATGCTGGAGTTGGCGGAAATGGCGGAGGATGATCCTTTGAATGCGGAGGCTGGTGGGGTGATAAGTGAGGTCAAGGGGGACCCTATCATGTTTCTGGGAGGGAGGAGAAGGCGTGAGGGCGGATGCGCGGGATATGGGCCGGACACGGTTGAGGGCCCTGTCAACGACCGTGGGTGGAAAACCTCGGTTAAGGAAGAAGGAGGACATGTCAGAGGAACTATTTTTGAAGGTAGCATCATCAGAACAGATGCGACGGCGGCGAAGGAACTGAGAGAATGGGATGGAGTCCTTACAGGAAGCGGGTTGTGAGGAGCTGTAGTCGAGGTAGCTGTGGGAGTCGGTAGGCTTGTAATGGATATTGGTGGACAGTCTATCATCAGAAATTGAGACAGAGAGGTCAAGGAAGGGAAGAGAAGTGTCAGAGATGGACCATGTGAAGATGATGGAGGGGTGGAGATTGGAAGCAAAATTAATAAATTTTTCCAGATCCCGACGAGAGCATGAAGCAGCACCGAAGTAATCATCGATGTACCGGAGAAAGAGTTGTGGGAGGGGGCCGGAGTAGGACTGGAACAAGGAATGTTCCACATACCCCATAAAGAGACAGGCATAGCTGGGGCCCATGCAGGTACCCATAGCCACACCCTTTATTTGGAGGAAGTGAGAGGAGTTAAAGGAGAAATTGTTCAGTGTGAGAACAAGTTCAGCCAGACGGAGGAGAGTAGTGGTGGATGGGGATTGTTCGGGCCTCTGTTCAAGGAAGAAGCTAAGGGCCCTCAGACCATCCTGGTGGGGGATGGAGGTGTAGAGGGATTGGACATCCATGGTGAAGAGGAAGCAGTTGGGGCCAGGGAACTGGAAATTGTTGATGTGACATAAGGTGTCAGAGGAATCACGGATGTAGGTGGGAAGGGACTGGACAAGGGGAGAGAGAAGGGAGTCAAGATAACGAGAAATGAGTTCCGTGGGGCAGGAACAGGCTGACACGATCGGTCTGCCAGGACAGTTCTGTTTGTGGATTTTGGGTAGGAGGTAGAAGCGGGCCGTCCAAGGTTGGGCGACTATCAGGTTGGAAGCTGTGGGAGGAAGATCTCCAGAGGAGATGAGGTCAGTGACAGTCCTGGAAACAATGGCTTGATGTTCTGTGGTGGGGTCATGGTCCAGGGAGAGGTAGGAGGAAGTGTCTACGAGTTGACGCTCAGCCTCCGCGAGGTAGAGGTCAGTGCGCCAGACAACAACAGCAACCCCCTTGTCAGCGGGTTTGATGACAATGTTGGGGTTGGACCTGAGAGAACGGAGTGCAGTAAGTTCAGAGAGAGACAGATTAGAATGGGTGAGAGGAGCAGAGAAATTGAGACAGCTAATGTCACGCCAACAGTTCTCAATGAAAAGATCAAGAGAAGGTAAGAATCCAGAGGGAGGGGTCCAGGTGGAGGGAGAATATTGAAGGTGGGTAAAAGGATCCGTTGAACGGGGAGAGGACTCCTGCCCAAAGAAGTGAGCACGGAGACGAAGACGGCGGAAGAAGAGTTCAGCATCATGCCGAGCCCGAAATTCATTGAGATGAGGGCGTAAGGGTATGAAACTAAGTACAGTTCAGTTCTGAACTTCAGTGAAGTACAGTTCTGGTTCTTTAACTAAGGAAGGAAATATTTGCCTTGGATGGATTGCAACAAAGGTTCACTGGAATCATTCCTGTGATGAGAGGTTGTCCTGAGGAGAATTGAGTAGAATTGGCCTATAGTCTCTGGAGTTGAAAAGATTGAGAAGTAATTTCATTGAAAAAGAGAGAAAGAACTGCATTAATTAAGTGACTTTCATGACCACCTTACACCTCAAAATACTTGAAATGTTTAAAAATCTTAGAGGGCTTGACAGGGTAGATGCTGAGAGCCTGTTTCTATTAGATGGAGAGTTTAAGAAAGGGGTCTCAGGATAAGGGGTCAGGAAAAAAGACTGAGGTGAGGACAGCTTTCTTCACTCAGATAGACAGAGACATAGAAAATAGGAGCAGGAGTAGGTCATTTGGCCCTTCATGCCTGCTTTACCATTCAATACGATCATGGCTGATCCTGTATCTCAACACCATACTCCCGCTCTCTCCCCTAACCCTTAATGCCTTTAGAGTCTAGAAATCTATCTATTTCCTTTCTAAATATATTCAGTGACTTGGCCTCCACAGCTTGCTGTGGTAGGGAATCCACAGGTTCACCACCCTCCTCATCTCAGTCCTAAATGTCTGCCCCATGTCCTGAGACTGTGACCCCCCAGCCAGACCCTCCCTACATTCGGTCTGTCCAGCCCTGTCAGAATTTTATATGTTTCAATGAGATCCCTTCTCATTCTTCTAAACTCCAGTGAATACAGGCCTTGTTGACCCAATCTCTCCTCATACGACATTACTGCCATCCCAGGAATCAGTCTGATGAACCTTCACTGCACTCCCTCTATGGCAAGTATATCCTTTCTTAGGTAAGGAGACCAAAACTGCACACAATACTTCAGGTGTGGTCTCACCAAAGCCCTGTACTGCTGCAGTAAGACATCCTTGCTCCTGTACTCGAGTCCTCTCGCAATGAAGGCCAACATACCATTTACCTTCTTAACTGCTTGCTACACCTACATGCTTGCTTTCAGTGATTGGTATACAAGGACACCCAGGTCCCTTTGTACATCAACATTTCCCAATCTATCAACATTTAAATAATACTCTTCCATTTTGTTTATCCTATCAAAGTGGATAACTTCACACTTATCCACATTACACTGCATCTGCCCACTCACTCACCCTGTCTAAATTACCTTGAAACCGCTTAACATCCTCCTCACCACTCGCATTTCCACCAAGGTTTATGTTGTCAACAAACTTGGAAATATTACATTTGGTTCCCTCATCCAAATCATTAATATATATTCTGAATAGCTGGGGCCCAAACATTGATCCCTGTGGTACCCCACTAGTCACCGCCTGCCACTCCGAAAAATACCCAATTATTCCTGACCTCTGTTTCCCGTCTGTTAACCAATTCTCAATCCATGCCAATATATTATCCCCAATCCCATGTGCTTTAATTTTGCACACTAACTTCTTATGTAGGACTTTATCAATAGCTTTCTGAAAATCCAAATACACCACATGCACTGGTTCTCCCTTATCTATTCTGCTAGTTACGTCCTCAGAAAACTCCAAACATAAGTTTGTCAAACATGATTTCCCTTTCATAAATCCATGTTCTCTTTGTCAAATCCTGTTGTTATTTTCTAAGTGTCCTGTTATCATGTCCATTATAATTGACTCTAGCATTTTCCCTGCTACTGATGTTAGGCTAACCAATCCGTAATTCCCTGTTTTCTCCCTACCTCCTCTTTTAAATAGTGGGGTTACATTTTCCACCCTTCAATCTGCCAGGACTGTTCCAGAATCTGGAGAATTTTGGAAGATGACAACCAACACATCCACTATTTCCATGGCCGCCACCTTTAGTACCCTGGGTTGTCAGGCCCTGGGGATTTATTGGCTTTCAGTCCCATTAATTTCTCCAGCAGCTTGTGAATATTTGGAATTCTCTACCACAGAGGTCTGTGGATGTTCAACTGTTGAGTATCTTCAAGGCTAAGACTAATATATTTTTGGGCTCAAAGGGAATCCAAAGGATATCAGGATAGGGTAGGAAAGTGGGTTTGACTAAGGAGATCAGCTATACTAGACGGGATTTTCCAATCCCGTCTGCCACGGGAATCATTGCGGGCAGGATGGGAAATTTGATGAACCAGCAAAAGATTCATTGACTTCGGGTAGGAATTTCCAGTCCTGTGGCGAGTGTGACTGGAAAATCCCACTCACTTTTACTGAATGGCGCAGCAAGCTCTCTACTGCGCTGCTATTTATGTTATTACATTATTAAACTGGGAGACAGTGGATGGATAACTAGAAAACTCAGATTTAAGATCATTAGTGAAACAATCGAGATGGTGTTTTGATGGTTAGATGGGGAGAACTTTTTTTTAACTCAGCAAGTGATTATGATCTGGGATGCATTGCCTGTAAGGATGGCAGATGTAGATACAATGATAACATTAGAATATATACTTAAAAAGGAGAAATTTGGCAAGTTATGGGGAAACAGCTGGTGTGTGTGACTAATTGGATAGCTCTTTCAGAGAGCAGGCACAGGCTCAATGGGTGAAATGTACGATTTTTGAAAATATCAACTGACCCAGTATTCACAGGTTTTAGAGGAAAAGTGTCTAATGCCCTTGTGTGAAAAGTGCTTCCTGATTTCACTCTGGAAAGTCTATTTCCTGTACCATTACAGGCCATGTTCACCCATTATCCCTGTGCTCGCTGACCTACATTGGCTCCTGATCTAACAACAACTTCTTGTTGTTGAAAGAAATCTCATCCTTCTTTTCAAATCCATGCATAGTTTCACCCCTCCCTATCACTGTAACCTCCTTTAGTCCAACTAGTCCTAAAAAAGCAGGTCAGAGACTGGGAATTCTGCAGCAAGTAACTCACCTCCTGACTCCCCAAAGCCTGTCCACCATCTACAAGGCACAAGTCAGGTGTGTGATGGAATACTCCCCACTTGCCTGGATGAGTGCAGCTCCAGCAGCACTCAAGAAGCTTGACACCATCCAGGGAAAAACAGCCCTCTTTATCAGCACCCCCTCCGCCACCTTAAACATTCACTCCCTCCAACATTGATGCATAGTGGCAGCAGTGTATACAATCTACAAGATGCACCGGAGGAACTCACCAAGGCTCCTTTACCAGCACCTTCCAAACCAGCGGCTTCCATTGCCCAGAAGGATAAAGGCAGCAGATGCATTGGAATACCTGCAAGTTTCCCTACAAGTCACACACCATCCTGACTTGGAAATATGTTGCTGTTGTTTCACTGTTACTGGGTCAAAATCCTAGAACTCCCTTCCTAACAGCACTGTGTGTGTACCTACACCACATGGACTGCAGTGGTTAAAGAAGGCGGCTCACCACCACCTTCCCAAGGGCAATTAGGGATGAGCAATAAATGTTGGCTTGGCCAGTAGTGTCCACATCCTGTGAAAGAATTTTTAAAAACTCTCTAAGATCTCTGCATTCTCCAATTCTGGTGTCTTGAGCATCCCAAATTTTAATTGCTGTACCACAGGTGATTGTGCTACTCAGCTACCTTGATACCAAGCTCTGGAATTCGCTCCTTAAATCTTCCCCATTTTTCTCTACTTCCCTCTCCTGCTTTAAGATGCTCCTTAAAACCTAGCTCCAAGTTTTTGAGCACCTGCCTTAATATCTCAATTGGCTTGGTGTCAAATTTTTTTGATAATGAATCGACGTGGGATGTTTTGATACTATATAAATGCCAGTTGCTTTTGTTTATTGTGCTCACCTTACTTATGCGGTTAAAGAAGGATATGCTACGCGTGTAACACCGAAGAAAATGAGTAAGTAAACAAAGCCCTGTTCACTAACTTTATCCTGGGGAACATTGGCTTGGAATACTTATGGTGGCAGCTGCAATGTGATTCCCGCTTCCCCCTGGTGGCCTACCTAGTTTGGCTAAGAATTGGATTTGGACAATAGTGATGAGGTCAGGGAAGTATAATGACTTAGGCCTCATATCGGTGAGTCAGATCAAGCCTCCTCCTTGTCCCCACACTGAACTCTCACCTTGAGTTACAATCAAGCTGAAGGGATGACTTACTTTTGATTTTTAGAAATATTTTCTGTTTAATAACTTAGGGCAGTCACATCCAGACCAAATAAAAAAGGATTAAGTTCAGTTAGACTAGATAAGATGGATAGAGATAGCATTAAATTGGATAGTGACTGATGGACATACATAGAGAGGAATTACTGTGATCGATATAAGAGCCCATGAAGAGCCAGAAAGCTTTAATCCGTTCTATCAATCACTCTTTCTCAGGAGAGCAATGTCTAATGGAATTAGTGTTTTGCACCTTACACTGTTAAATAATGCAGTCTCTCTCTTGGTGTACAAATGTAGTTTGGCAACTAACTGTTCAGAGCTTTACTTTAATAGGACAGTTGATTTTAGATAGTAAATCACTAATTCCTTCAACTAAATTATTGTAGCCAAAATAGAAGGAGGCACAAGTTGATTAACATCAAAATTAATTATACAAGTCGGACTTATCACCAGCTACTCTGGAAAGTATAATTGGTGGGGCTTTTCCTCACAATTAATTTCACCTTCCAGCAAGTTGCATGCGCAATTCAATACTTCATCTTAGAATGCCCTTACAGTGAGGCAACTCAAGCTCAGAGCTTAGCAGTTTGAAGAGAGTGGTGATAAATCTAAAGTATGAATTAATATCTCACTACACTATGGCGCAATATGCTGGTGTTAAGCAATATTGCTTCTCTTCTATTTACTTTTTCGAGGATATTTTCTTTTCAGGCTTCATGGAGTGTTCTGTCAATATTCATCAAACAAGTATGTTTTTTATTTATTCTTGGGATGTGGGTGTCGCTGACTAGGCCAGCATTTATTGCACTTGAAAAGGTGGTAGTGAGCTGCTTTCTTGAACTGTTTCAGTCCATGTGGTGTGGGTACACCCACAGTGCTGTTAGGGAGGGAGTTCCAGAATTTTGACTCAGCGACAGTGAGGAAACAGCAATACAGTTCTAAGTCAGGATGGTGAATGATTTAGATAGGAACTTGCAGGTGGTGGTTTTCCCTTTGCATCTATTAGCCTTGTCACTCTAGGTGATAGGAGTCACTGGGCTGGAAGGCGCTGGTAAAGGAGCCTTGACAAGTTGCTGTAGTGAATCTTGTAGATTATACATATTGCTCCTACAGCGCACCATTGGTGGAGGGAATGTGTAAGGTTATGGATGTGGATCAAGTGGCTGCTTTGTCCTGGACGATGTTAAGTTTCTTGAGCACTGTTGGAGCTGTACTCATCCAGGCAAGTGGAAAGTATTCCACCAGACTCCTCACATGTGCTTTGTAGATGGTGGGCAGTCCTCAGTGAGTGAAAAGGTAGGTTACTCACTGCAGAATTCCCTGCTTCTGACCTGCTTTTGTAGCCAGTCATTTATATGTTACATCCAGTCAAGTTTCTGGTCAATGGTGATCTCCAGAATGTTGATACTGGGGGATTCAGCGATGGTAATACCATTGAATGTCAAGGGGCAATGGTTATTGCCTGGTGCTTGTATAGCGCAAATATTACTTGGCACTTATTAGCTCAAGTCTGAATACTGTCTAGGTCCTGCTGCATGCAGGCAGGGGCTGCTTCAGTATATGAGGAATTGTGAATGGTACTGAACACTGTGCAATCATCAACGAACATCCCCTCTTCTGACCTTTGCATCTACTGTCCTTCATTGATGAAGCAACTGAAGATGGTTGGGCCTAGGACACCACACTGAGGAGCTCCTGCAGTGATATTCTGTGGCGGAGCTGATTCACTTCCAAAAAAATACAACCACTTTCCTTTGAGCAAGGTATGACTCCAACCAGTTGAGAGTTTTCCCTGATTCCCATTGACTTCAATTTTGCAAGAAGTCTCTGATGTCACACTCAGTCAAATACTTCGTTGATGTTAAGGGAAATCATTCACCTCTGGAATTCAGCTCTTTTGTCCATGTTTGGACCAAGGCTGTATAAGGAGCTGAGTGGGGCTAGTGGAACCCAAACTAAGCATCGGTGGGTGAGCAGGTCATTGCTGTGTAAGCGCCACTTGGTAGCACTATCAACAACACCTGCCATCACTTTACTGATCACTGAGAACAGACTAATGGGGCAACAACTGGCTGGGTTGGATTTGTCATGCTTTTTGTGGACAGAGCATATCTGGACAATTTTCCACATTGTTGTAGCTGTACTGGAACAGCTTGCCTGGGGGCACAACTAGTTTTGGAGCGCAAGTTTTCAGTACGACAGCCGGGATGTTGTTAGGGCCCATAGCCTTTGATGTATCCAGTGCCTTAAACTGTTTCTTGATATCATGTGCGGTGAATCGAATTGTCTGAAGGCTGTCATGATGGTGGGGACCTCAGGAGGGGGCCAAGATGGATTACCCACTTAGCACTTCTGACTGAAGATGGTTTCAAATGCTTCAATCTTGTCTTTTGTACTGACATGCTGGATTCCCCATCACTGAGGATCGGCATGTTTTTGGAGCTTGATCCTCTGGTTGTTTAATTGTCCACCACTGTTCACAACTGGATGTAGCAGGACTGCAGAACTTAGATTTGATCCATTGATTGTAAGATTGTACAGGTGTTTCCTAACTGCATTCCTGAAATGTCTGCCTTTTAGATTTCGCCCACTCGTTCTATGCTCCCCAACCAGTGGAAATAGTTTCTCTCTACCTACCTTATCTATTTCCCTTAGCTCTTGAAAACTTTGATCAACTCTTCTAAATTCCCCAGAATACAACCCTAGTTTATTTAATTTCTCATTATAATTTAACCCTTGGAATCCAGGTATCATTCTGGTAAACCTACACTGCACTCCCCCACAAGGCCAATATATCTTTCCTAAGGTATGGTGCCCAGAACTGCTCACAGTACTCTACATGTGGTCCAAGCAATACTTTGTATAGCTGAAGCATAACTTCTACTCCCTTGTATTTTAGATATAAAACCAGCATTTAATTAATCTTTTTGATTTTTTTGCACCAATCCATGATTTTTTAATGATCCATGTACGCGGATTCCAAATCTCTTTGGAACTTCACAGTTTCTAGCATTAGACCATTGAGAAAGTACCCTGTTCCATCTGTCTTGGGTCCAAAATGGATGACCTCACATTTGCCTGCCTTGAAATCCATTTGCTGCAGTTTGGCCCATTCACTTAATCCATCACTATCTCTTTGTAATTTTACACTGTTTACAATGCCACCTATCTTTGTGACATTGACAAATTTGGATATGTTGTTAGGAAATAGAGACAGTTTAAGTAAGCTATATTTGAATTTGTGGGCATGAGGAATGAGTTTTAGCTTTAAAGTTTAAGTTTGATTTGTATTTCTGTATTTGTGTGCTAAGAAAAGGTCAAGTTGAATTTTAGTTTCACTTTAAAAGGTACCTGCATTTCTAATGAGTTTTTTTTACAGCTCTAAGAAAGTAAACACAAGAGTTGAAAAAAACTTTGCTGTTGCCAAGCAACAGGGGTCCAAAGAGGTAGGCCCCACCCACTCACACAGGAAAAGCTAAAAGAAACAGGTTTGAGTTCAGTTTGAAGACAGCTGCCAGGAGAGGCTGGACACTGGGAGAGGGAACTACAGAGAGAGTGGATTTCCTAAAAGAACCAAAAGGTCCCAAGGCCAAAGGAGTCAGACAGAAACAGGAGAAAGTCCCAAGCAGACTTTCTTGTCAAAGGACAGACAGGAACCTGGGGAAAGGTCCTGTTAAGTGAAGTTCAGAGTGAGAGGAAGGCTCCAAGCTTCAAGTTAAAGAGACAAAAGCTGCAGGAAGCAGATTCGAAGTGATATAAATGCTGGTGAGAAGTCAGAAGGTCCAAAGAGATAACTGAAGGTCTGTAATTCTTTGCTATGGGCATGTGAAGCAGTGGTGTACTGTTGACGGCTGAGTTGGTGAGGGATATTGTGTGGAAGACAGCTTGAATGCATGTGGTGACCCAGGGAAGAGGAACATTGGAAGGAGAATTTGAAACCCTGGAAGTGAACTTTTACGGAAGGTGCCTGGGAGAAAGTGTCAGTTTGGGAGAAGATTCCAAAGTGAGTTTTTGGAGAGTGGAGATTGGAAACCCTCATGTGAAAGACGGAGTTCAGTGAGACCGGTGTGACAAGCATCTGGGGGGAGTTGAGGAGAGATCCATAACATCTGGTTGAGGTGGCATCGATCACTTGGTTTCAGAGTGTGCTGTGTCTGACCACAGGTCACCTATTGCTTTACATGGACTGTACTTACTGTGAACATTAGAGTATGAGACAGCTTTTGTAACTTGTGTTATCCTCTCTGTATATATCTGTAAAGGTGTAGTTATGAAGGATAATGTAATATAATTCATCTTATCTTGTTTAATAAAAGTTCATCAGCTGACTCCTGTGACTCTGTTCAGTAGCTACTCTCCACATATCTAAACAAACAAATAAAAGTTAGGATCTATCAAGCTGGGTTCCACCTTGGGATCAGGCTTGTCCAGTTGTACATCAGCTGGGATCATAACAATATGACTTTTTCTCCCATTATCTAAGCCATTAGCAAATGCAGTGAATGTTTGAGGCCTATCACAGATCTTTCTGGAATAACATTAACCATATCCTGCCAATTACAGGGCCCACCCATTTTGAATCTCTCTCTACTATCACTCAGCCAATTTCATGGTGAGGTCAATAATTTCTCTTCAATTCTGTGGGTTTCGACTATAGTTACCAATCTCTTATCAAGCGCGTTCTGGAAGTTCATATTAACCAAATTCATAGATATTCACCTGTCCACTACTTGTAACACCTCTGTAAAAAATTCAATCAGGTTCATCCGGCAGCATCTATATTTTAATAATCCATGCTGGCTCTCTCCAATCAGTTTCCACACAGCTCTTATCAAAATCACCAATGACAACTTGTGTGACTGTGACAAAGGTAAACTGTCCCTCCTCATCCTTCTCGACCAGTTTGCAGCCTTTGACATGGTTGACCACATCAACTTTCTCCAATGCCTTTCTACTGTTGAACTGCTCTCATCTGGTTCTATTCTTATCTATCCAGTTGTAGCCAGAGAATCACTTGCAATGGGTTCTTTTCCTGCTCCAGCACTGTTACCTCTGGACTCCCCCAAGGATTTATCCTTGGCCCCCTCGATAGATCTGCATCCTATCCCTTGGCAACACCATCCAAACCATCCTTTTATTCCATGAGCTATAACTTTTCTCACAAGTCTGTTGTATGGCAATGTATCAAATGCCTTTTGAAAGTCCACGTACACCACATCAGCAGCATTACCCTCATCAACCCTCTCTGTTACATCTTTAAAATTCTCCAGCAAGTTAGCTGAACATGATTCCCCCTTTAGAAATCCATGCTGGCTCTTCTTAATCAACCCACATTTTTCCATGGCTGGTCTCCCATATTGTACTCTCTGCAAACTTGAGGTCATCTGAAACTCTGCTTCCTGTGTCTTACCTCGCAGCAAGTCCTGTTTCCCTATTGCCCTTGTGCTCACTGATCTACATTGGCTTCTGTCAAGCAACGTCTTCATTTTAAACTTCTCATCCTTGTTTTTGAATCCCCCCCCTCCAAGGCTTTGCCCCTCCCTATCTCTGAAAACTCCTCCAGCACCTTAACGCTCTGAGACAGCTGTTCTCGTCTGATTCTGGCCTTTTATGTATCCACAGTTTTAATTGCTGCATCACTGTTGGCTGTGTCTTCAGTTGCCTAGGGCTCCAAGCTCTGGAATTCCATCCCTACACCTCTCCGTCTCTCTACCTCACTTTCTTCCTTCAAGACACTCCTTAAAACCAACTTAAAGCCTTCTTTAACCAAGCGTTTGGCTACCTGACCAAATATCTCCTTATGGTGTCATAATGCTTTTGTGAAACGCCTTAAGGATGTTTCATTTCTTTAAAGGTGCTATATAAATATGTTATTGTTGTTGTTGGAAATGGTAGTTTTCCAAAGCTGGAGTTCCCTGAATGATTAAAGCTATAGAGGTTAATATAAACAAAAAAAGGGGACTTACTAGAAATCTCAGGTTCATAATACAGTAGAGAGCCCAGCTAATTACAGAGAGTGCAGAGAACTGATAAAGAAAGAGAGAGGGACAAAAAGAGTGTATAAGAATATTAGTGGGCAACATAAAAAGAAATACTAAACTTTTTCATAAACATTTAAATAATAAAAGAATGGTCAAGTAAAGGGTGGGCAGATTTCAGACCAAAAAGGCAATCCTCTTTGGAAGCAGAGGGCCGAACTGAGGTACTAAATGATCATTTTGTATCTGTCTTCACAGAAGACAATGCTGCTAATGTCACGGTAAAGGAGGAAGTAGTAGAGAAATTGGATAAAATAAAAATAAAGAGGATATCCTTAAAATGCAGGGAACGTTCAAATTAAAAATGTCACTTGGACTAGTTGGGATGCATCCTATGTTGCTGAGGGAAGTAATAGTGGAAGTAGCACAAGGCCTCGGCTTCTAATCTGATGCATACAAATGTTATACCAAGAAGGGAGAGGGAGAAACCAGCTAACTACAGGACAGTCAGGCCCAGAATTTTGTGGGGACAAACAGGTCTCCAACTTAGACAAAGTGGCATAGCATTCCCGAATCTATGAGTCCAGCCACCAAACCTGGCAACCACCATTTTCACCAAGGACAGGGGAATGGAGGGGTGAGGGGGAAGGGGAAGGGGATGGGGGATATATTTTGCTCATCTGTGGTTCATGCAAGCAGCTGCACGTGTAAAAGTGCAGCTGCCTTCAAACAGATCCAATTTTTGTTAGTGGGATGTCCAAAACTGGAATAATGGGAATCGGGGGTAAAACTCTCCACTGGTTGGAGTCATACCTAGCACAAAGGAAGATTGGTTGTTAAAGGTCAGTCATCTCAGTCCCAGGGCATCACTGCAGGAGATCCTCAGGATAGTGTCCTTGGCCCACCCATCTTCAATTACTTCATCAATGACCTTCCTTCCATCATAACATTGGAAGCGGGGATGTTCGCTAATGGTTGCACAATGTTCAGCACCATTCATGACTCCTCAGATACTGAAGCAGCTCATGTCTAAATGCAACAAGACATGGACAATATTCAGGCTTGGGCTGATAAGTGGCAAGTAACATTTGCACAGCACAAGTGTCAGGTAATGACCATCTCCAATAAGAGAGAATCCAACCATCTCCCCTTGACATTCAAAGGTATTACCATCGCTGAATCACCCACTATCAACATCCTGGGGATTACCATTGGCCAGAAACTGAACTGGACTAGCCATATAAATACTGTGGCTACAAGAGCAGATTGAAGGCTGGGAATTCTGCAGGGAGTAACTCACCTCCTGAATCCCCAAAGCCTGTCCACCATCTACAAGGCACAAGTCGGGATTGTGATGGAATACGCCCCACTTGCCTGGATGAGTGCAGCTCCAACAACACTGAAGAAGCTTGACACTGTCCAGGACAAAGCAGCCCACTTGACTGGCACCACATCCGCAAACATTCACTCTCACCACCACCGACACACAGTTGCAGCAGTGTGTACCATCTACAAGATGCATTGCAGCAATTCACCAAAGCTCCTTCAACAGCACCTTCAAAACCCACAGCCTCTAGCACCTTGAAGGACAAGGGCAGCAAATGCATGAAACATCATCTGCAAGATCCCCTCCATGCCACACACCATCCTGACTTGGTACTATATTGCCATTATTCACTGTCACTGGATCAAGATCCTGAAACTCCCTCCCTAACAGCACTGTGGGTGTACCTAAACCACATGGACTGGAGTAGTTCAAGAAGGTGGCTCACCACCACCATCTCAAGTGCAATTAGGGATAGGCAATAAAAATGCTGGCCTAGCCAGCAGCGCCCATGTCCTGTGAAATTTTTTTTTTAAATCACTTCTTGTTTGCTTTTAGACATCTGAGCAATCATTTTAAAGCTGCCAGAGTTATCTGGAGAGATAGGGTACCCTTTTGGAGAGGTCCAGGAAGCCCTTTGGGAGAGAGAAAGTGCAATTTAAGAGGTGTCAGGTGCCCTTAGACATGAATGTGCATAAAAATGGGTTCAGTGGAACTGTCAAGGCATTTATATATCCAATTTCTTTAAGTTTCTGAAAAGAAAATCACATGCACTTTGACTAGCTATCTGTAGACATAAGGCTGAAGGTTATCATTATAGGATTAGTACTACATGACTGATTCCACAACCTTTAGTATCACAATGGTCGGGCGAGGAGGGGGGGTGGGGGGGTGGTGGGGGGCGGGTTGCTGTAAGGTTACATTTTCATTGACAGCTCCAAGTCTTTGATGTGGGGCTATGAAGACAAATGCATGTTTTCAAACAGGATTAGGTGCTTGAATAAAATGTTTGTTTTCATAAGGGAGTAAGTATTTAAAGGAGTTTACATGCTTTGAATGGATTTTTTATCAATGAGAGTGCCTTTTTAAAAATAAAGTCTGCAATCAACTCTTAGAACTTTATTTTATTTCATCTCAGAATGAGTCCTGAGATCTACCCATGATGGATACTAGGTGAGTTAGCATGGAGGGTGTAAGAACAAAGGGTGGTAGGTTGGAGGTGGAATGCATTGGCACAAAGTTGGTATCGGGGCTATAAAGGGCCAGGAGGATGAGTTTGATGTCATGGGTTGGCATGAATTGGCACTAAGTTGCCATAGGGGTTATAAAGGGCCTTGGGGGCATATAGTGGCATGGAGCATATGGGGGGCCATGGGGATGGGTGGGGTGGCATGAGTTGGCATGGATGGTTCATGGGGGCCTGTGGGCTGTGAGGGGTTGTGTGTGGTGAGGACTAGAGGGCAGTTTTTGGTTTTATTGTTTTTCTTTATAGAGCACCAAGGCTGGGCTTTTAACCAGTCTGCCTCGGCACCTGGCAGCCCTTCTGGCTGCCTCTGTACTCTTTTCGGTGGGCTCAGCAACTGTTAACACCACCACCCCCACCCCACCCCTCCCTCACTCCCACCCCAGGATGAAAATCCGAATGTTCAGGGCACTTTCCTGAGTCGGGTTTGCGAATTCGGGCGTTTTCCTGATCCAGTGCTCCTGACACAGGAGTGAAAATTCTGCCCAGTGTCTATATTGGTGGTGGGGAAACTTTTAAAAACAACAATCTGGGGGAAAACTAATTGGCATTTCAATAATTATAATAGATGAGTGCTTAATGATTAAAACAGAAAGTTTGGGAAAATAAGAAATGGAACAAACTTCACATCCCTTTTCCAAATCCTTTATAAAGGTACTTTATCACTCGATTCAAGAATAGAATATTATTAATCTTTCTGACTGGATCGGGTCACGGACAGATATAAAAAGCCACAACCTTGACTATCGTATCCTGTTGTAATAAAAGTAAAATACTGCAGAAGCTGGAAATCTGAAATAAAAACAGTGGGTGCTGGAAATACTGAGCAGGTCTGACCACACCTGTGGAGAGAGAAACAGAGTTAATGGCCTGAATTTTCCCGTCGGCGATTTGGGGGCGGGGCCTGCTCACCGACGGGAAAATGACGCGGGATGACATCGGGAGGAACCTCCAACGTCATCCCGGTCCCTTTAAATTTTTAGGAAGGCGGGCGGACAGCGAAATCAGCTATCCGCTCGCTGACCTGTCAATGGCCAATTGAGGCCATTGACAGAGTAATTAAGATAACTAAAGACCTGCCCGTCCAATCTTAAGGCTGGCGGGCAGGCCAGGAGCCCCAGCGGGCTTCTGATTATTCATGAAATTTCATCCACTGGCGGGATGAGGTTTCATGTCCGTTTTTAAAAAGTTTAATACATTTTATGTGATATTTATTAACATGTCCCATCTTGTGTGACATTGTCACATGAAGGGGACATGTTAATAAATTTTTAATTTTTCTATTTTTAAAGTTTTTTGGACTGTCAGTAATCTCCTTGAGACAGCACTTAGTCTCAGGGAGCAGTGCGCTCTTTCACACACATGAGCGAAATTGCGCACTTTGACAGCTGGGGATTCCCTCCCCCAACCCCCCCGTACAGGCAGCGCATAGCGCTTCCTGTCAGGCAGGCCGCTGGGCAGGCCTTAATTGGCCCGCCCACTCAAAATGGCAGAAGGCCTCGTTTCTGTGGCGGGGGTTGGCTGTCCGCCCGCCGCCGAGCCGGTGGGGCCCGCCCGCCCACCAAGGGCAAAATTCTGCCCAATGTTTCAGGTCAATAATCTTTCATCAGAATTGGGAAAAATTAGAGATGTAATAGGTTTTAAGCAAATTAAATGGGGGAAGGTGGGAAAAAGAGCAAAAGGGAAGATCTGTGATAGGGTAGAAGGCAGGAGAGATTAAATGACAAAAGGGTATCTGGTACAAGGCCAAAAGTTGTCATAATGGGACAAGTAAAGAAACAAAACATGTATTTAGAGGTGTTAATGGCAGAATCATGAATGACAGGGTATAAGGATAAATACGGCTACCGGCCAGTCAGTTTAACTTCTTTCGTGAGAAAGCTTCTAGAAATGGTAATATGGGATAAAATTAACAGTCACTTGGACAAGTGTGGAATTATTAAGGAAAGCCAGCATGAATTTGTTAAAATCAAAATGTATTTATGTAATTTGATTAAGTTTTTTGATGAGGTAACAGAGAGGCTTGTTGAGAGTAATGTGGTTGATGTGGTGTACATGGACTTCCAAAAAGCATTTTTATAAAATGTCACATGATAGGCTTGTCAGCAAAGTTGAAACCCGTGGAATAAAGGGAACAGTGGCAGCATGGATACAAAGTTGGCTATGTGTCAGGAAAGACAGAATAGTGGTGAATGGCTGTTTTTTGGATTGCAGAAATGTACACAGTGGGGTTCTTCAGGAGTCAGTACGATGAACAAATGCTTTTCTTGATATTTGTCAATGACCTAGATTTGGGAATTAATGGTATGTTAATTATATTATCAAGGTTAAGGATTATAAGACCATAAGACATAGGAGCAGAAATTAGGCCATTCGGCCCATCGAGTCTGCTCCGCCATTCAATCATGGCTGATAAGTTTCTCAACCCCATTCTCCCACCTTCTCCCCATAACCTTTGATCCCCTTACCAATCAAGAACCTATCTATCTCGGTTTTAAATACACTCAATGACCTGGCCTCCACAGCCTTCTGTGGCAACGAATTCCATAGATTCACCACTCTCTGGCTAAAGAGGTTTCTCCTCATCTCTGTTCTAAAAGGTCTTCCCTTTACTCTGAAGCTGTGCCCGCGGGTCCTAGTCTCTCCTACTAATGGAAACATCTTCCCCACGTCCACTCTATCCAGGCCTTTCAGTATTCTGTAAGTTTCAATCAGATCCCCCCTCATCCTTCTAAACTCCATCGAGTATAGACCCAGAGTCCTCAAATGTTCCTCACATGTTAAGCCTTTCATTCCTGGGATCGTTCTCATAAACCTCCTCTGGACCCTCTCCAGGGCCAGAACATCCTTCCTGAGACACGGGGCCCAAAATTGCTCACAATATTCTAAATGTGGTCTGACCAGAGCCTTATAAAGCCTCAGCAGCACATCCCTGCTTTTATATTCTAGTCCTCTCAAAATAAATGCTAACATTGCATTTGCCTTCCTAACTACCGACTCAACCTGCAAGTTAACCTTAAGAGAATCCTGGACTAGGACTCCCAAGTCCCTTTGCACTCCAGATTTCTGAATTCTCTCCCCATTTAGAAAATAGTCTATGCCTCTATTCTTCCTACCAAAGTGCATGACCTCAGACTTGCCCACATTGTATTCCATCTGCCACTTCTTTGCCCATTCTCCTAACCTGTCCAAATCCTTCTACAGCCTCCCACCTCCTCAATACTAACTCTCCCTCCACCTATCTTTGTATCATCTGCAAACTTAGCCAGGATGCCCTCAGTTCCTTCATCTAGATCATTAATGTATAAAGTGAAAAGTTGTGGTCCCAACACTGACCCCTGCGGAACTCCACTAGTCACCGGCCGCCATCCTGAGAAGGACCCCCTTATCCCCACTCTCTGCCTCCTGCCAGACAGCCAATCTTCTATCCATGCTAGTACCTTGCCTCTAACACCATGGGCTCTTATCTTACTAAGCAGCCTCCTGTGCTGCACCTTGTCAAAGGCCTTCTGGAAGTCCAAGTAGATAACATCCATTGGCTCTCCTTTGTCTAACCTACTCGTTACCTCCTCAAAGAATTCTAACAGATTTGTCAGGCATGACCTCCCCTTGATGAAACCATGCTGACTTTGCCCTATTTTACCATGCACTTCCAAGTATTCTGAAATCTCATCCTTAATAATGGACTCTAAAATCTTACCAATGACCGAGGTCAGGCTAATCGGCCTGTAATTTCCCGTCTTTTGCCTCACTCCCTTCTTAAACAGGGGGGTTACATTAGCGATTTTCCAGTCCTCTGGGACACTGCCTGACTCCAGTGATTCCTGAAAGATCACCACTAACGCCTCCACTATCTCTTCAGCTATCTCCTTCAGAACTCTGGGGTGTGATCCATCTGGTCCAGCTGATTTATCCACCTTCAGACCTTTCAGTTTTCCTAGCACCTTCTCCTTGGTAATGGCCACCATACTCACCTCTGCCCCCCCGACTCTCTTGAACTTTGGGGATGTTACTCATGTCTTCCACCGTGAAGACTGACGCAAAGTACCTATTCAGTTCCTCCGCCATTTCTTTGTTCCCCACTACTACTTCTCCAGCTTCATTTTCCAGCGGCCCAACGTCCACTTTTGCCTCTCTCTTACCCTATATATATCTGAAAAAACTCTTGCAATCTTCTTTTATATTACTGGCTAGTTTACCCTCATATTTAATCTTCTCCCTCCTTATTTCTTTTTTAGTTGTCCTCTGTTGGTCTTTGTAGGCTTCCCAATCCCCTGGTTTCCCACTGCTCTTCGCCACATTGTATGCTTTCTCTTTAGCTTTTATGCTGTCCCTGACTTCCCTTGTCAGCCATGGTTGCCTCGTCCTCCCTTTAGTATGCTTCTTCTTCCTAGGGATGAATTTTTGCTGTGTCTCCCAAATTACTCCCAGAAACTCCTGCCATTACTGTTCCACTGTCTTTCCTGCTAGGCTCATCTCCCAGTCAATTCTGGCCAGCTCCTCCCTCATGCCTCTGTAGTTGCCTTTATTCAACTGTAATACCGTTACATCTGATTCCAGCTTTTTCCTCTCAAATTGCAGGGTAAATTCTATCATATTATGGTCACTTCCTCCTAAGGGTTCCTTAACCTTAAGCTCCCTTATCAAATCTACCTCATTACACATCACTAAATCTAGAATTGCCTGTTCCCTAGTGGACTCCACCACAAGCTGCTCCAAAAAACCATCTCGTAGACATTCCACAAATTCCTTTTCTTGGGATCCACTACCAACCTGATTTTCCCAGTTTACCTGCATATTGAAATCCCCCAAGATCACTGAAACCTTGCCTTTCTTACACACCTTTTCTATCTCCTGGTATATCTTGTGCCCCACATCCTGACCACTGTTCAGAGGCCTGTACATAACTCCCATTATGGTTTTTTTACCTTTGCGGTTCCTCAACTCTACCCACACAGATTCTACATCATCTGACCCTACGTCATTTCTTGCTATCGATTTAATTTCATTTCTTACTAACAAAGCAACTCCACCCCCTCTGCCAACCTGCCTATCTTTTCGATAGGATGTATATCCTTGGATATTTTGCTCCCAGTCCTGATCCCCTTGCAGCTATGTCTCCGTGATGCCCACCACATCATACCTGCCAATTGCAATCTGCGCCACAAGCTCATTTACCTTATTTCGTATACTGCGTGCATTCAGATACAACACCTTCAGTCCTGTATTTCCCGTCCCCTTTCTCATTGTCGTCCCTTTATCTGATGTGCTTGAAGTTAGATTCCTAGCCCTTTCCAAACACTCTGTCCTATTTTGTGTTCTGGAGACTTTAATAGCCTCTCCGGGGCTCTCCTTTCTTTTCAGTTTCTTCATAATTTTCCATGAAGTTGAATCCACCCCCACCACACGCTAACCTGCTGCTTTGTTTCCCATTAGTCATACACAGGTGAATGACATTAAGTCCCTTGAGCACATATAACGAAAGACTGTTGGGACACTGGGAGTTGTTGAGGGAGTGGGCAGACATATTTAATGTTGCAGTTTGTAAATACATCTAGTATTAAATAAAAGAGATTTGCATGTGGTCTCCTACTTCACCATCTGGATTTGGATTAATTTAACATTGGGTGTACTTGTTGAGAGTTTCTAATATTTTCTATTTTATTTCAGGTTTTCAACATCTACACTATTCAGCTTTATCCTTTTGAAAATTACTATTAAATCTGTTTCCACTGTTTCAATCAGCGCATTCCAGGTCACAACAGCTAACTGCATGAAATAACTTCTCATCTCTGCATGGAGATACCAGTTAGTTAAATCTATGAACTCTGGTTGCAAAGCCTTCTGGTGATCGAAGTTGTTTCTATCTATTATATTCTTTCTCATCTATTCTTTTGAAACCCTTCATGATTTTGAATATCTCTATTAAATCTTCCTTTAACTTTCTCTGCTTTAAGGAGAACAATGGAGTTTTCCTAGTCTCTTCGCATCACTGGAATATCTTAATCATTGCTGGTACCAGTCTAATAAATCTCCTCTACACTCTTTCCAAAGCCCTGACATCCCACCTACGTTATTGACCGTTGACAAGGCAGTCAACCCAGTGTTACTGATGGGTGCATGATCTACAGTTTAGGGTTAGGCTGATGGAATTTATTTTGGATATTAGCATGTGAAGGTAGAAACAGCTATTAACAATAGCAGTGCTGAAACACAGCCTTATATTACCAGTGATATGTCAAAACTGAGGCTAATTTGCCCACCAGCACTCACCATCACCATGCTCCCATAATAATTATGAACTGTGAAGCCAGTGATTGACATGCAGCAGACAGCAGCCCCTCCCCACAGAGCAGAGCACACTGCCAGCCCCACCCCCTCTCCCCCCACCCCCATCCCCTCCCCCCACCCTCATCCCCATCCCCCCACCCTCATCCACATCCCTACCCCCATCCCCACAAGTTCAGAGTGGCTCTCCCTCCCCAGTACAGAGAAAGGCTCCCCCAGCCGCCCAGTGTAGAGAGCAGTCCCTAGCTCCTCAGTGCAGAGCAGTTGTACCCTCCCCAGTGCAAAGTGCCCCATCTCCCAGGGCACAGCACCCACCCCACCCAGTGGAGAATAGCTCCTCCCACCAGTGCAGAGAGAGAGAGAGAGAACCCTTCTCCAATGCAGAGTACAGCTTCTCTCCTTGGGACCGAGCAGCCTTTCCACCCAGGGCAGAGATTAGCTGCTCACTCAAGAGCAGAAAGACCCCCTGGGTAGAGAGCAGCCCCTCCCCCACTGCAGAGTGAAAGCCCTCCCCTTGTGCAAAGAACACCCCCCTCCCCGTTGCAGAAACCACCCCCTGGGCAGCGAGACCCCGCCCCCTGGGCAGCGAGACCCCGCCCCCTGGGCAGCGAGACCCCGCCCCCTGGGCAGCGAGACCCCGCCCCCTGGGCAGCGAGACCCCGCCCCTTGGGCAGAGAGCAGCCCCTTGCCCCTCCCCCACCCCGTCTCTCGGAAAGCCCGAATCCGGAGGCTGTTGCCTTGCGCCCGGAAGGAGAGTGACGCAGCGTCATCGTTCCGGCGGATGTTGAACGGAAAGCTTCAGAATGGTGAGAGAAACTGAGGGTCAGGGTGGCGAAGGGGACGGAGGGATTGGGAGAGAAGGGGTTACGAGTGGGGGAGGGGTGTTTGCGAGGGGGGGGAGGGGTGTTTGCGAGGGGGGGAGGGGTGTTTGCGAGGGGGGAGGGGGGGAGGGGTGTTTGCGAGGGGGGGAGGGGTGTTTGCGAGGGGGGGAGGGGTGTTTGCGAGGGGGGGAGGGGTGTTTGCGAGGGGGGGAGGGGTGTTTGCGAGGGGGGGAGGGGTGTTTGCGAGGGGGGGGAGGGGTGTTTGCGAGGGGGGGAGGGGTGTTTGCGAGGGGGGGGAGGGGGGGAGGGGTGTTTGCGAGGGGGGGGAGGGGGGGAGGGGTGTTTGCGAGGGGGGAGGGGTGTTTGCGAGGGGGGGGGAGGGGTGTTTGCGAGGGGGGGGGGGAGGGGTGTTTGCGAGGGGGGGAGGGGGGAGGGGTGTTTGCGAGGGGGGGAGGGGTGTTTGCGAGGGGGGGAGGGGGGAGGGGTGTTTGGGAGGGGGGAGGGGTGTTTGCGAGGGGGGGAGGGGTGTTTGCGAGGGGGGAGGGGGGAGGGGTGTTTGCGAGGGGGGGAGGGGGGAGGGGTGTTTGCGAGGGGGGAGGGGGGGAGGGGTGTTTGCGAGGGGGGAGGGGGGAGGGGTGTTTGGGAGGGGGGAGGGGGGAGGGGTGTTTGCGAGGGGGGAGGGGTGTTTGCGAGGGGGGAGGGGTGTTTGCGAGGGGGGGAGGGGGGAGGGGTGTTTGCGAGGGGGGGAGGGGGGAGGGGTGTTTGCGAGGGGGGGAGGGGGGAGGGGTGTTTGCGAGGGGGGGAGGGGGGAGGGGGGAGGGGTGTTTGGGAGGGGGGAGGGGTGTTTGCGAGGGGGGAGGGGGGAGGGGTGTTTGCGAGGGGGGAGGGGGTGGGGTGTTTGCGAGGGGGGGAGGGGGGAGGGGTGTTTGCGCGGGGGGGAGGGGTGTTTGCGAGGGGGGGAGGGGGAGGGGTGTTTGCGAGGGGGGGGAGGGGGGGGAGAGGGGTGTTTGCGGGGGGGGGAGGGGTGTTTGCGAGGGGGGGGGAGGGGTGTTTGCGAGGGGGGGAGGGGTGTTTGCGAGGGGGGGGAGGGGTGTTTGCGAGGGGGGGGAGGGGTGTTTGCGAGGGGGGGGAGGGGTGTTTGCGAGGGGGGGGAGGGGTGTGGGGGTTGGAGGGGGAGGGGGTGTGGGGGTTGCGAGGGGGAGGGGGTGTGGGGGTTGCGAGGGGGAGGGGGTGTGGGGGTTGCGAGGGGGAGGGGGTGTGGGGGTTGCGAGGGGGAGGGGGTGTGGGGGTTGCGAGGGGGAGGGGGTGTGGGGGTTGCGAGGGGGAGGGGGTGTGGGGGTTGCGAGGGGGAGGGGGTGTGGGGGTTGCGAGGGGGAGGGGGTGTGGGGGTTGCGAGGGGGAGGGGGTGTGGGGGTTGCGAGGGGGAGGGGGTGTGGGGGTTGCGAGGGGGAGGGGGTGTGGGGGTTGCGAGGGGGAGGGGGTGTGGGGGTTGCGAGGGGGAGGGGGTGTGGGGGTTGCGAGGGGGAGGGGGTGTGGGGGTTGCGAGGGGGAGGGGGTGTGGGGGTTGCGAGGGGGAGGGGGTGTGGGGGTTGCGAGGGGGAGGGGAGGGGGTGTGGGGGTTGCGAGGGGGAGGGGAGGGGGTGTGGGGGTAGCGAGGGGGAGGGGAGGGGGTGTGGGGGTAGCGAGGGGAAGGGGAGGGGGTGTGGGGGTAGCGAGGGGGAGGGGTGGGGGTGTGGGGGTAGCGAGGGGGAGGGGAGGGTGTGGGGGTTGCGAGGGGGAGGGGAGGGGAGGGGAGGGGGTGTGGGGGTAGCGAGGGGGAGGGGAGGGGGTGTGGGGGTTGCGAGGGGGAGGGGAGGGGGTGTGGGGGTAGCGAGGGGGAGGGGAGGGGGTGTGGGGGTAGCGAGGGGGAGGGGAGGGGGTGTGGGGGTAGCGAGGGGGAGGGGAGGGGGTGTGGGGGTAGCGAGGGGGAGGGGGTGTGGGGGTTGCGAGGGGGAGGGGGTGTGGGGGTAGCGAGGGGGAGGGGGTGTGGGGGTTGCGAGGGGGAGGGGAGGGGGTGTGGGGGTTGCGAGGGGAGGGGTTGCGGGGGGAGGGTGTGTGGGGGTTGCGAGGGGAGGGGTTGCGGGGGAGGGGGGTTTGGGAGGGGGGGGGATTTGGGAGGGGGGGAGGGTGGTTTGGGAGGGGGGAGGGGGGTTTGGGAGGGGGGAGGGGGGTTTGGGAGGGGGGAGGGGGGTTTGGGAGGGGGGTTTGGGAGGGGGGAGGGGGGTTTGGGAGGGGGGTTTGGGAGGGGGGAGGGGGGTTTGGGAGGGGGGAGGGGGGTTTGGGAGGGGGAGGGGATGAGGGGGTTGCAAGGGGGTGGGGGGTTTGGGAGGGGAGGTGGGGGGTTTGGGAGGGGGGGAGGGGTGTTTGGGAGGGGGGAGGGGGATTTGGGGGGGTTTGGGAGGGGGGGAGGGGGGTTTGGGAGGGGGGGAGGGGTGTTTGGGAGGGGTAGGGGGATTTGGGGGGGTTTGGGAGGGGGGGAGGGGGGTTTGGGAGGGGGGGAGGGAGGTTTGGGAGGGGGGGAGGGAGGTTTGGGAGGGGGGAGGGGGAGGGGGGAGTGGGGGAGGGGGGCTTGGGAGTGGGGGAGGGGGGCTTGGGAGTGGGGGAGGGGGGCTTGGGAGTGGGGGAGGGGGGTTTGGGAGGGGGGGAGGGGGGTTTGGGAGGGGGAGGGGGTGAGGGGGTTGCGAGGGGGTGAGGGGGTTGCGAGGGGGTGGGGGTTGCGAGGGGGTGGGGGTGTGGGGGTTGCGAGGGGGAGGGGGTGTGGGGTTGCGAGGGGGAGGGGGTGTGGGGGTTGCGAGGGGGAGGGGAGGGGGTGTGGGGGTAGCGAGGGGGAGGGGAGGGGGTGTGGGGGTAGCGGGGGGGAGGGGGTGTGGGGGTAGTGAGGGGGAGGGGAGGGGGTGTGGGGGTAGCGAGGGGGAGGGGAGGGGGTGTGGGGGTAGCGAGGGGGAGGGGAGGGGGTGTGGGGGTTGCGAGGGGGAGTGGGTGTGGGGGTTGCGAGGGGGAGGGGAGGGGGTGTGGGGGTAGTGAGGGGGAGGGGAGGGGGTGTGGGGGTTGCGAGGGGGAGGGGAGGGGGTGTGGGGGTTGCGAGGGGGAGGGGAGGGGGTGTGGGGGTAGCGAGGGGGAGGGGAGGGGGTGTGGGGGTAGCGAGGGGGAGGGGAGGGGGTGTGGGGGTAGCGGGGGGGAGGGGAGTGGGGGTTGCGAGGGGAGGGGTTGCGGGGGGGAGGGGGTGTGGGGGTTGCGAGGGGAGGGTTTGCGAGGGGGGAGGGGTTGCGGGGGGGAGGGGTTGCGGGGGAGGGGGGTTTGTGAGGGGGGAGGGGGGTTTGGGAGGGGGGGGAGGGGGATTTGGGGGGTTTGGGAGGGAGGGAGGGGGGTTTGTGAGGGGGGGAGGGGGGTTTGGGAGGGGGAGGGGATGAGGGGGTTGCAAGGGGGTGGGGGGTTTGGGAGGGGGGGAGGGGGATTTGGGGGGGTGTTTGGGAGGGGGTGAGGGGGGTTTGGGAGGGGGGAGGGGGGTTTGGGAGGGGGAGGGGGTGAGGGGGTTGCGAGGGGGTGGGGGTTGCGAGGGGGTGGGGGTGTGGGGGTTGCGAGGGGGAGGGGGTGTGGGGTTGCGAGGGGGAGGGGGTGTGGGGGTTGCGAGGGGGAGGGGATGTGGGGGTTGCGAGGGGGAGGGGGTGTGGGGGTTGCGAGGGGGAGGGGGTGTGGGGTTTGCGAGGGGGAGGGGTTGTGGGGTTTGCGAGGGGGAGGGGGTGTGGGGGTTGCGAGGGGGTTGGGAGGGGAGGGGGTTGGGAGGGGGAGGGCTGTGGGGGTTGGGAGGGGGAGGGGCTGTGGGGGTTGGGAGGGGGAGGGGCTGTGGGGGCTGGGAGGGGGAGGGGCTGTGGGGGTTGGGAGGAGAGGGGGTGTGGGGGTTGGGAGGGGAGGGGCTGTGGGGGTTGCGAGGGGGGGAGGGGTTGTGGGGGAGGGGGTTGCGAGGGGGGAGGGGGTTGCGAGGGGGGAGGGGTTGCGAGGTGGAGGGGTTGCGCGGGAGGGGAGGGGTTGCGGGGGAGGGGAGGGGGTGTGGGGGTTGCGAGGGGGAGGGGAGGGGGTGTGGGGGTAGTGAGGGGGGAGGGGAGGGGGTGTGGGGGTTGCAAGGGGGGGAGGGGGTTGCGAGGGGGGGGAGGGGGTTGCGAGGGGGGGAGGGGGTTGCGAGGGGAGGGGTTGCGGGGGAGGGGGTTGCGAGGGGGTGTGGGGATTGCGAGGGAGGGGAGGGGGTGTGGGGATTGCGAGGGTGGGATGCGAGGGGAGGGGGTGTGGGGGTGGCGAGGGTGGGAGGGGAGGGGTGTGGGGGTGGCGAGGGGGAGGGGAGGGGGTGTGGGGGTTGCGAGGGGGAGGGGAGGGGGTGTGGGGGTAGTGAGGGGGGAGGGGGTGTGGGGGTTGCGAGGGGGGGAGGGGGTTGCGAGGGGGGGAGGGGTTGCGGGAAAGGAGGTAGCGGGGGAGGGGGTTGTGGGGGAGGGGAGGGGTTGCGGGGGAGCGGAGGGGAGGGGGTGTGGGGGTTGCGACGGGGGGAGGGGAGGGGGTGTGGGGGTTGCGAGGGTGGGAGGTGTGGGGGTTGCGAGGGGGTGGGGGTTGGGGGTTGCAAGGGGGTAGGGGGGTGGCTGATTTCCTTCCCTAAAGGACATTAGTGAACCAAATGGGTTTTTACAACAATTGATAATTTCATGGTCACCATTACTGAGATTAGTTTTTAAGTTCCAGATATTTTATTAATTGAATTTGAATTCCAGTGGATGCCATGCTGGGATATGAAACCATGTCCCCAGAGCATTAGCCTGGATTACTAGTCCAGTGATATTACTGCTATGCTGCTGTCTCCCCCTATTAGTGCTGTTTGCAGCTGCTTCTTTTTAATTTGTCATTTTGAATGCCTCTTGACTTTAGATATCATGAGTGAGGCTTAATTTTACTTAGAACTCGCCTCTCATAAATTTGCCAGAGCTCCAGACAGGACATAAGGGAAGAAAAAACAGGAGGGTGGTTTAAAGTGTGAGAGATTTAAAGGGAGACTGCCCTGTGCCCCTGGAGCCCAGGCTTCTTCCTGCCACTGCTACTATTTTCACCATGGCCCAGAGACTCAAAAAGTGGGAGGAACCTCTAGCACACAGCCACAGACAGTGCTAATTGAGGCTCACTGTGAATAGGGTCTGCCGGTCAGCCTCTTTGGTATTACAGCAAATATCCAGAAATTTCAGAATCCTCTCATGAGATTGCAAGTGAGACTAATTTAGTTGGCTTGTCTGGCTTGGCCCTATTAGGGTTTGATCATGCGACAGCTAAAGTAGCTGGGCACTGCAATTGCTGTAGGCTCACGAATGGAGGACATGAGTTCATTGGACTCAGCACATTTACAATAGTGGAATGGGTCTGAAAAATTCCACTCCCAGGGAACTTAATTTTTTATTGTTTCAGGGTGCCTAAGACTGCTGGGCAGAATTCCTTTGCTTGTTTGAGCCCAGGTGACCTTTGAGGACCAACATGCAGTGTATACTGACTCATTAGATATTTTGTGACTGGTCAGCATCACTTTTTTTTATTTCATGGGATGTGGGCATCACTGATGAGGCATTTGTTGCGCATCCCTAATTGCCCATGAACTGAGTGGCATGCTGGGCTATTTCAGAGGGCAGTTAAGAGCCAACCACACTGCTGTGGGTTTGGAGTTACATGTAGGCCAGACCAGGTAAGGACAGCAGATTTCCTTCCCTGAAGGACACTAGTGAACCAGATGAGTTTTTACAACAATGGCAGCATTACTGAAACTAGTTTTCAATTCCAGATTTTTTATTAATTAATAGAATTTATTAATTGAATTTAAATTTCACCAGCTGTCGCGTGGGATTTGAAACTATGTCTCCGGTGCATTAGTCTGGCCCTCTGGATTATTAATGCAGTGCGTTACCACTATGTCTCCAATAAAATCATGGCAAATTAAAATATCTATCATTCAGATTTGATCAAAGCATTATATCAATGTATGTGGAGTAACTGCTGCATGAAATGCTTATTGTCATATTGTGCAACCAGCTCGATAATTTATGTACTCTGAATGTTGATTGGATACTCATCTCTTATTATTCTGATGGAACATGGATGAGAAGTAACTGCTAGCAGTTGCTGATGGAAAAGAGCTACATCTACTTTCAGTAGTCAAATATTGCATTGGCTAAAAGGTCAATTAATTGGAATTTCATTAGTGTTTTAAACTAAATGGCTGACCGATAACCTGTCTGTATTTGGCCTTTGGCTAATCTTGCCATTTTGTTCCTTCTAACTAAACAATGAGAGGCAGGCGGATCTGCTTTAGGTATAATGAATCTTTTGCAGCAAATTGTTTGTGTTTTACATTTGGTCTTGCATTGTTCATTATGGTAAATGGAGCTGGCCAGCCAGCTTGCACGGTGTTATTAATACATTGTCCAAACTGCTGGAATAATAAGTGCCCTCTATTCTGACTGACATACTGTAAAGAGAAGTGCAAAATCAATAATCATCAAGTTCTTTATTAAGAGTAAAGGAGGTCTAACCTGGTTATAAGCCATTTAGGCCATTCATCTCGTAAGTTGAGGATTTAAAACTAAATGCACAGCTCTTGAAAAAGACAAAAGGTCAATGCCTGTTTTAAAATTTATTTTTATTTTTAATAGCCGAAAGCACCGAAGGCTAAGAAAGGGCCAGAGCCCAAGGTTATCCATCCATATAGCAGAAAGGCTGCCCAGATGGTTCGGGAGACACATAAGCAGGAAAAGAAGGATAAGTATGTGATTGTACTGTTTAACAAAGTCACTAAGACATTGCTGTGTGAAACACCAGTGAGCATTTTTTCAGTCAAAGCTGTTTTTCTTGATTTCGTCCCACTATGAGGGACTGTTCACCAGTCACCGTTGTTTTCCTGTTGGGAATTGGGTGCCTTGTCTTCTCAGATTTACCAAAGCTGCTGTTGATGCTGGGTATGTTAGATTTTTTTCATATGAAATATTATACCCAATTATTGATGGAAAATATCTTGTGTTTAGTTACATCCAAAGAATATTACCAGTTAAAAGATCAATTCTTTTCACTTTCATTAATCTTTTGAAAAACTCGGTTAATGACAGGACCAATAATTTGTTTGCATTAAGCCTTGACCCAATCTTAGTCCTTTTTCTATTCTTTGTAAATGAACTGAGAGAGATTTTTCTGTTTTTGAACTATCAGCATCACTCAGTTGGTAACATTCTCACCACTGTCAGAAAATTGTATTTTGCAGCTCCGCTATGGACTTTAAGCACATAAATATAAGGATAGATTCAGGGCAATCAGAGATGCCATCTTTTCCCTTGCTATCCAAGTAGGCATAAAAGATAAGATTGTTATTCATTTGCTATTATTGGACCTTGCTGTGTGCAAATTCTCTGCTACATTATCTCACATAACAACAGGGGCATAACTTTGTTTCATTCTTTCATGGGATGTAAGCATCGCTGGCAAGGCCGCAATTTGTTGCCCATTCCTAATTGCCCTAAGGTGGTTATGAGCCATCTATTGAACTGCTGCAGATCATCAGGTATGGGTACACCCAGAGTGCAATTCAGAAGAGAGTACCTACTTTTTGGCCCAGTGACAGTGACGGAATGGTGATATAGTTCCAAGTCCGGATGGTGTGTGGCTTGGAGAGGAACTTGCAGGTGGTGGTGTTCCTACGGGTGTGCTGCCCTTGCCCTGTTAGATGGTAGAGGTTGCGGGTTTGGAACATGCATGCGAACAAAGAGCAGGAGTAGGCCATTCAGCCCCTCAAGCCTGCTCCGCCGTTTAATAAGATCATAGTTGATCTAATAGTAACCTGAAATCTGCATTCCACCTACCTCCAATAACCTATCAGCCCTTGTTTAGCAAGAATCTATCCACCTCTGCCTTAAAGTATTCAAAGACTCTGCTTCCGTCACCTTTTCAGGAGGGAGTTCCAAAGTCTCATGACCCTCTGAGTGAAAAAATTTTGCTTAATCTCTGTTTTAAATGGGCGACCCCTTATTTTTAAACAGTGAGTCCTAGTTCTAGATTCTCCCACAAGAGGAAACATCCCCTCCACGTCCACCCTGTCAAGACCCCTCAGGTTCTTATATGTTTTAATCAGTTCACCTCTTACTGTTCTAAACTCCAGCGAATATAAGCCTAATCTGTCCAACCTTTCCTCATAAAATAACCCATCCATTCCAGGTCTTAATCTGGTAAACCTTCTCTGACCTGCTTCCAACACATTTACATCCTTCCTTAAATAAGGTGACCGATATGGTACACAGTACTCCAAATGTGGTATCACTCGTGCCCTGTACAACTGAAGCATAACCTCCCTACCTTTGTATTCAATTTCCCTCGCAATAAATGATAACATTCTATTAACTTTCCTAATTACTTGCTGCATCTGCACAATAGCCTTTTATGCACTAGGACACCCAGATTCCTCTGCACCTCAGAGCTCTGCAATCTCTCACCATTTAGATAATATGCTTCTCTTTTATTCTTCCTGCCAAAATGGACAATTTCACATTTTCCCACATTATACTCTATTTGCCAGATCTTTGTCCACTCACTTAACCTATCTATATCTTTTTGTAGCCTCATGTCCTCTTCACAACTTAATTTCCTATCTATCTTTGTGTAATGGAAGATGCTGTTGAATGAGCCTTGGCAAGCTGCTGCATTGCATCTTGTACATGGTGCACACTGTATATCTCACAATGTGGAGGTGGAGGGAGTGAATGTTAAGGTGGTGGATGGGGCACTGATCAAGCGGGCTGCTTTGTCCTGGAAGATGTCAAGCTTCTTGACTGTTGTTGGCGCCGCACTCATCCAGGCAAGTGGAGAGTATTCCATCACACTCCTGACTTGTGCCTTGTAGATGATGGATAGATTTTGGGGAGTCAGGAGATGTGTTACTCGCCACAGAATTCCCAGCCTCTGACCTGCACTTGTAACCACTGTATGACTAGTTCAGTTAAGTTCTTTGGCAATGGTAACCCTGCCCCCGGGATGTTGATGATAGGGGATTCAGTGTTAGTAATTCTGTTGAATGTCAAGGGGGGATGGTTAGATTCTCTTTTGTTGGAGATGGTCATTGCCTAGCACTTGTTTGGCGTGAATGTTACTTGTCACTTATCAGCCCAAACCTGGATGTTGTCTAGTCTTGCTGCTTATGGACACGGACTGCTTCAATATCTGAGGAATTGTGAATGGCTCTGAATACAATCTGCAGAAAATATGCCCATTTCTGACCTTTTGATAGAGGGAAGGTCATTGATGAAGTAGCTGAAGATAGTTGGGTCTTTGACACTACCCTGAGGAACTCCTATACTGATGTCCTGGGGCTGAGATCTTCTGTCCACGTTTGGATCAAGGCTGTAATGAAATCAGGAGCTGAGTGGCCCTGGCGGAGTCCAAATTGAGCAAAGTAATCCATTGGTTGTGAAATGTTTGAAGCATCCTGACAATCTGATTAGGTGCTATAAAAACATGAATTTATTCTTTTTTCTTATGTTGGATGGTTTTTGTGGAACTATCTTCATTTTGTTTATGTTCCTTTTTCACACTTTTGATACTTTACTTTCACCATAACAATTCATTGAGAAGCCTTGATGGAGAATACCACTGTAAAGAGAATAAATCCTTGGGCTTGACATTTCGAATCATCGATTTATTTTTTTTTTAAACATTTAGATCAGTGTAAAAAAACTGTTGTCTTTTTTTGTATAATGCGAAACTGCTATTCACTAACCATTTGCCAACAATAGAATCCCTAGTAACATCTTGCTCAAAAATCCTGATTTCAGTTATACTGTTATGTTTGTTGTTGGCCTTGTTCCTGAGGGAAATAAGGGATGGTAGAAATGGAATCTAAGAAACTATCATTCCACTCGAGCACTCCCTTTTTCTGTTCATGCTGTGATAGATTAATTCCTGATAGCATTCCCATAATATGCATTCTCATCAGCACCCCATTCTGAGCAAGATGTGAATGGAATGGAGGTCAAGAAAGAAATGGAACAATATAGCTGCCAAAGACTATAGGCCTCCAGGCCATGTTATATATACTGCTGTCTTGCACAACACTGTCAGAGGACCATAAAAAGCATTGGGTAATTGGCATATCTTATATTTTTCCCCTCTCTTCCCAAATGGAAGCAGCACTCTTGCTGTGATATGGTTCTGTGAGCAACAGCTGAACTCTGACACCTCACCAATCTGTTTATTCTTCAAGGGTTGGCCTGGACAGAAAGTTTTACCAGATTATTGGGCACTGTGGCTAAGCCTGCTCCCATCACCCACTGTTCACACATGTCATCATTGGATATCAGTATGAATTGAGTGGGAACTCTGGATAATTTTTTTTCCTCCCAGTCTGTCATGCTGTTGTTGAAACCTACTATCATCTGGGTAAAATTAATGAAGTTAGCATAGAATGTGATGAAACCTAGGACCATTCCAATCTACTTAGCTCACTTCCACACTAGACAGTGTGCCTACCAATTGTGTTATTGTCAGGAGAGTTTTAATTCTTTCTTGATAGCCAAAATCCTGGAACTCCCTCCCTAACAGCACTGTGGGTGTACCTACACCACATGGACTGCAGGGATTCAAGAAGGCAGCTCACCACCACCTTCTCAAGGGCAGTTAGGGATGGGCAATAAATGCTGGACTCGCCAGTGACTCCCACAGCCTGTAAATTAATTAAAAAAATGAATCAAATGGTGTTAGGAAACATTTTTTTTTAGCATAATTGAGGCATTTTAGTTATACACTTAAATGGCAGAATCTTGGATTATTAACATTACAACATGCTTAACTAATTGTAAATGTTGCTTGATGTAACTAGTAGCTATGGTTTTTCATTGTTTGATGGATTTAGTGTTCACAAGTTTGATCAATTTGACTGTTAGTGAATAGAGCACTGCCCTCCTATGACCATCTCCAAGCTTTTAGCTTTGTGTATTTGAAATTGTGGATAGTGCAGCCTCATGCAGTATTACCATTTTTTGCCATATGAACATACAGACATACGAACATATGAATTAGGAGTAGGCCCCTCAGCCCCTCAAGCCTGCTCCGAGATGGTTGTTCTGAATATAATCTCAACCCCGTATTCCTGCTTACCCCTCATAACCTTTCAGCCCCTTGTTAATTCAGAATCTATCTGGCTCTGCCTTAAAAAATATTCGAAGACTCTGCTTCCACTGCCTTTTGAGGAAGAGAGTTCCAAAGTCTCTCAAACATCTAAAAGAAAAAATTTCTCCTCATCTCTGTCTTAAATGGGTGACCCTTTATTTTTAAACAGAGACCCCTAGTTCTAGATTCTCCACAAGAGGAAACATCCTCTCCACACCCACCCTGTCAAGGACCCTCAGGATCTTGAAGGTTTCAATTAAGTCGCCTCTTACTCATTTAAATTCCAGAGGATACAAGCCTAACCTGTCCAGCCTTTCCTCATAAGACAACCCACCCATTCCTGGTGTTAGTCTAGTAAACTTTCTCTGAATTGCTTCTAAAGCATTTACATCTTTCTTTAAATAAGGAGACCAGTACTGTACACAATACACCAGATGTGGTCTCACCAATTCCCCATACAACTGAAGTATAACCTCTGTACTTTTGTAATCAATTCCCCTCACAGTACTGATAACATTCTATTAGCTTTCCTAATACTGTACCTGCATGCTAACCTTCTGTGATTCATGCACTAGGACACCCAGATCCCTTTGAATTTCAGAGCTCTGCGATCTCTCACCATTTAGACAATAAGTTTTTTTATTTTTCCTGCCAAAATAAACTCTTTCTCACTTGCCCACATTGTACTCCATTCACCAGATCTTTACCCACTCACTTAACCTATCTCTGCCACTTTGTAGCCTCCTTACGTTCCTCTTCACAATTTACTTTGATACCTATCTATGTGTCGTTAGCAATTTTAGCAACCATTTCTTTGGTCCCTTCATCCAAGTCATTTATATAAATTGTAAATTCCCCATAAATTGCCCATACTCACTGCTAACTTGGCCCCAGTGGACCGGCTGCCACAAAAGATTTATAATGCTGTCAATTATATTGTTACAAAATGTCTTAAGCAACCACTGTAATTTTTCAATGTAATATCTTGTTTTTGTTTCTCCTCTAACCAGGATAAAGAGTGGAAAGGCCATCCGTCTAAACACAATTGGTGAGTTATAAAATTGTAATTACCACTTGGGGTTGAAAGTGGGATATAATTGTAATATCTGAAGTCGAGGAACCTTTGGGACTTCATCCTTATTGTTGCAGTAAATACTTTATTTGTGTTCAGAGAGATCTGTGTTATGTAATGGCAAGAATGCTCATTTTGGCAGAAACCAGATTTTCAAAGAACAAAGAAAAGTACAGCACAGGAACAGGCCCTTCGGCCTTCCAAGCCTGCGCTGATCATATTGCCTGTCAACTAAAACATTTTGCACTTCCGGGGTCCGTATCCCTCTATTCCCATCCTATTCATGTATTTGTCAAGCTGCCTCTTAAACACCACTATCGTACCTGCTTCCACCACCTCCTCTGGCAGCGAATTCCAGACACTCACTACCCTCTGCATAAAAAACTTGCCCCTGCACATCTCCTCTATAGTTTTCTCCTCTCACCTTAAATCTATGTCCCCTAGTAATTGATTCTTCCACCCTAGGAAAAAGCTTCTGACTATCTACTCTGTCCATGCCACTCATAATTTTGTAAACATCTATCAAGTCGCCCCTCAATCTCTGTCGCTCTAGTGAGAACAATCCGAGTTTCTCCAACCTCTCCTCGTAGCTAATAACCTCCAGACCAGGCAGCATCCTGGGAAACCTCCTCTGCACTCTATCCAATGCCTCCATATCCTTCTGGTAATGCGGTGACCAGAATTGCACGCAATATTTCAAGTGTGGCCTAACCAAGGTTCTATACAGCTGCAGCATGACTTCCCAGCTTTTATACTCAATACCCCAGCCAATGAAGACAACCATGCCATATGCCTTCCTGACTACCTTATCCATCTTATACATTGCCACTTTCAGTGACCTGTGGACCTGTACACCCAGATCCCTCTGCCCGTCAATGCACTTAAGGGTTCTGCCATTTACTGTATAATTCCTGCCTGTATTAGATCTTCCAAAATGCATTAACTCGCATTTATCCGGATTAAACTCCATCTGCCATTTCTCCGCCCAAGTCTCCAACCGATCTATATCCCATTGTATCCTTTGACAATCCTCTTCACTATCTGCAACACCTCCAACCTTAGTGTCGTCTGCAAACTTACGAATTAGCCCAGTTACATTTTCTTCCAAATCATTTATGTATACTACAAACAACAAAGGTCCCAGCACTGATCCCTGCGGAACTCCACTAGTCACAGCTCTCCATTCAGAAAAGCACCCTTCCACTGCTACCCTCTGTCTTCTATGACCAAGCCAATTCTGTATCCATTTTGCCAACTCACCTCTGATCCCGTGCGACTTTACCTTCTGTACCAGTCTGCCATGAGGGACCTTGTCAAAGGCCTAACTGAAATCCATGTATATAACATCCACTGCCCTTCCATCTTCGATCATCTTTGTCACTTCCTCGAAAAACTTGATCAAGTTAGTGAGTCACGACCCCCCCTTCACAAAACCATGCTGCCTCTCACTAATACGTCCATTTGCTTCCAAATGGTAGTAAATCCTTTCACGAAGAATCTTCTCCAATAATTTCCCTACCACTGACGTAAGGCTCACCGGCCTGTAATTTCCTGGATTATCTCTGCTACCCTTCTTAAACAATGGAACAACATTGGCCATTCTCCAGTCGTCTGGGACCTCACCTGTAGCCAGTGAGGATACAAAGATTTCTGTCAAGGCCCCAGCAATCTCCTCCCTTGCCTCCCTCAGTACTCAGGGGTAGATCCCATCTGGCCCTGGGGACTTATTCGCCTTAATATTCTTCAAGACGCCTAACACCTCTTTTTTGATCTCAACATGATCCAGGCTATCTACACACTCTTCCCTAGACAAATCGACCGCTAAGTCCTTCTCTTTGATGAATACTGATGAGAAGTATTCATTTAGTATCTCTCCCATTTCTTCTGGCTCCAGACACAGATTCCCACCTCTGTCCCTGAGTGGGCCTACACTTTCCCTGGCTACCCTCTTGCTTTTTACATATGTATAAAAGGTCTTGGGATTTTCCTTAATCCTGGTTGCTCGTGACTTTTCATGACCCCTTTTAGCCCTCCTGACTCCTTGCTTAAGTTTCTTTCTACTTTCTTTATATTCTCCACGGGCTTCATCTGTTCCTAGTCTTTTAGCCATTACGAATGCTTCCCTTTTCTTTTTGACTAATCTCACAATATCCTTCATTATCCAAGGTTCCTGAAACTTGCCATGCTTATCCTTCATCCTAGCAGGAACATGCTGGTCCTGAATTCTTATCAACTGACGTTTGAAAGCCCCCCACATGTCAGTTGTTGATTTGCCCTCAAACATCCGCTTGTGCAGTACAATACTAAGCAGACCTGTACATTTTTATTTGCAGTGTGAGTGTTTAGCTACTCCAAATATTAGGTGGTACAAATTTTCAAATCCTGTTTTCTAGATTCTGATCTAGCATTGTGGTAACAGCATAAATATTACTCTTGCCATTGTGCCCTGCAGTGCTGATTTCTGATTCTACTCAAAATGAACACATTAACTTAACTTATACAGATGTCCACATGTTTTTCATAATTGATTATCCAGTTTTCAAAGGTACAGTGCTAAATTAAATCTTACAGAAAGGAGTTGGGTGATTATCCGGTTAGAAATATGATTGTGGTAATAAGGCTATAATTAGGCAGATAGATAATTAAATAGCATATGAAAGGTTGAGATGCATGTTGTTGAGGGTATAGAGTTATTATCCAGAGGAAGTTCACATCTTTTGGCAAGGTTCCCCCAGCAGCAGAAATCAGAATCAATTCTGTGCAGTACTCAGGTCTGTGCATTTTGTGACTAAGGAAATTTCAACACTGTTGAGACTGACCCAAATTATATAGTCCTCTTGTCCCCAACTTCCTCCTTTGTAAAATTTTAAATAAGTTGCAAAGCAGCCATAAAGACATAGCAAATTATTCATGGTCCAGTGGCATTAATGTTTTTTACAAACCAAATGGTAATTCCCCTTTTGAATTTTTCTTGTGTTCTCAATTAGTCCACTGGTGCTGATGCTGAAACATATGTTTCCTTATTCTGTGAATAGGTTCTTGAAACAGTTCAAGAGCTGAGCGTACTGCCTAACTTTCAAAACACATGATGCTTAATTTTTAACCACTGATACCAATTAGTACTTGTTCCTGCTAAAACATTCCTGGATGGTGGGGTGTAATGCTAGCATATTCTATGATATTCGTTGCCAAGCTTTTTTTATGTGTTTTAAAAATTTGATGGAGATGGTGAACTATATTCAAATGAATGCAGAAAAATATTGACATTTTGCAAGTTGATCTGCTTTCATAATAGGAAAAACATTTTTTCATACAGGAGAAAAACTGCAGTGGTTTCAAAGCCAGCTAGAGCCTAACAAGACTGAGTACAGTAAGCAGGAAGCCTGTGAGATAATAGAAAGGTAAGAGGAAATTTTGGAAAAAATTTGTAATGTTATTTCTTCTGCAGGAAAAGTTGATGGAGCTGGTTGGTGCAAAGCATTAGCACACTGTTCCAGGGGCTTTAATTTGTCAAAAAAAAGCCACAAATGGAAAACCAGAATAGCAGTGATTGACATATCTTGCTCTGTCTTTCATTCTTTCATGATGAATTGCATTTTAAACTTGCTTCTTAGATTAATTAATTGATTGCTTGCATACAGCAGTAAGGGAAAATACTCAGTGCCCAAAGACATAAGCTCAAAACTTACTGTCGGATTGCCACTTTGCTTCTTTTACTTACCCAGGTCGGGAGCTGCACATTTCTCGCCCGATCTCCTGAGATAGAGCTGGTAAGAAATGTGCAGCCTAGCAGCTCCTGAGCCCCTCCAGTGCAGGGCAGCAACATCAAAGGAAGTGAGGCACTAGCTGCCATAAAGCAGTAAGTTTAAAGGCCCCAGCCACTTTGACAGGAGAGAAGGTAAGTGGGTGAGAGATTAGGGCGGTCGGCATTAGGGTAGGGGAGGGTACTTGAGGGATTTGGAGGATAGTTGGGGGTGGCCTGAGGGGTGGAGGTTGGGTGGCAGTTGGGGAGGTGGGGGATAGACGGGGAGGGTTTGGGTGGTAGTTGGGGAGGTGAGGGGATAGTTGACGGGGGGGGTTGGATGGTAGTTGGAGAGGGGTTGGACGGTAGTCCGGGCGGGGTTGGGCGGTAGTCCGGGCGGGGTTGGGCGGTAGTCCGGGCGGGGTTGGGCGGTAGTCCGGGAGGGGTTGGGCGGTAGTCCGGGAGGGGTTGGGCGGTAGTCCGGGAGGGGTTGGGCGGCAGTCCGGGAGGGGTTGGGCGGCAGTCCGGGAGGGGTTGGCCGGCAGTCCGGGAGGGGTTGGCCGGCAGTCCGGGAGGGGTTGGCCGGCAGTCCGGGAGGGGTTGGCCGGCAGTCCGGGAGGGGTTGGCCGGCAGTCCGGGAGGGGTTGGCCGGCAGTCCGGGAGGGGTTGGCCGGCAGTCCGGGAGGGGTTGGCCGGCAGTCCGGGAGGGGTTGGCCGGCAGTCCGGGAGGGGTTGGCCGGCAGTCCGGGAGGGGTTGGCCGGCAGTCCGGGAGGGGTTGGCCGGCAGTCCGGGAGGGGTTGGCCGGCAGTCCGGGAGGGGTTGGCCGGCAGTCCGGGAGGGGTTGGCCGGCAGTCCGGGAGGGGTTGGCCGGCAGTCCGGGAGGGGTTGGCCGGCAGTCCGGGAGGGGTTGGCCGGCAGTCCGGGAGGGGTTGGCCGGCAGTCCGGGAGGGGTTGGCCGGCAGTCCGGGAGGGGTTGGCCGGCAGTCCGGGAGGGGTTGGCCGGCAGTCCGGGAGGGGTTGGCCGGCAGTCCGGGAGGGGTTGGCCGGCAGTCCGGGAGGGGTTGGCCGGCAGTCCGGGAGGGGTTGGCCGGCAGTCCGGGAGGGGTTGGCCGGCAGTCCGGGAGGGGTTGGCCGGCAGTCCGGGAGGGGTTGGCCGGCAGTCCGGGAGGGGTTGGCCGGCAGTCCGGGAGGGGTTGGCCGGCAGTCCGGGAGGGGTTGGCCGGCAGTCCGGGAGGGGTTGGCCGGCAGTCCGGGAGGGGTTGGCCGGCAGTCCGGGAGGGGTTGGCCGGCAGTCCGGGAGGGGTTGGCCGGCAGTCCGGGAGGGGTTGGCCGGCAGGCCGGGAGGGGTTGGCCGGCAGGCCGGGAGGGGTTGGCCGGCAGGCCGGGAGGGGTTGGGCGGCAGTCCGGGCGGGGTTGGCCGGCAGTCCGGGAGGGGTTGGCCGGCAGTCCGGGAGGGGTTGGGCGGCAGTCGGGGAGGGGTTGGGCGGCAGTCGGGGAGGGGTTGGGCGGCAGTCGGGGCGGGGTTGGGCGGCAGTCGGGGCGGGGTTGGGCGGCAGTCGGGGCGGGGTTGGGCGGCAGTCGGGGCGGGGTTGGGCGGCAGTCGGGGCGGGGTTGGGCGGCAGTCGGGGCGGGGTTGGGCGGCAGTCGGGGCGGGGTTGGGCGGCAGTCGGGGCGGGGTTGGGCGGCAGTCGGGGCGGGGTTGTGCGGCAGTCGGGGCGGGGTTGTGCGGCAGTCGGGGCGGGGTTGGGCGGCTGTCGGGGCGGGGTTGTGCGGCAGTCGGGGCGGGGTTGTGCGGCAGTCGGGGCGGGGTTGTGCGGCAGTCGGGGCGGGGTTGTGCGGCAGTCGGGGCGGGGTTGTGCGGCAGTCGGGGCGGGGTTGTGCGGCAGTCGGGGCGGGGTTGGGCGGCAGTCGGGGCGGGGTTGGGCGGCAGTCGGGGAGGGGTTGGGTGGCAGTCGGGCGCGGTTGAATGGGAGTGTAGTCGGGGAGTGGAGAGTAGTCGGGGGATGGTATGGGGTGTAAGGAATGTTCAGAAGGGGTGGGGGTTGTTGGCGGGGGGGGTTGCTGCTGGAGGGTGTCGGACAAGTATTCAGTGGATGGGAGGGTAGTTGGGCGATGGGGATAGTTGGGAGGGTTGGGGTGGGATGTTGCAGTAGTTAGGCAGTGGCGGTGTAGTTTTGGGGGTTAGGGGATCGGGAGGGTAGTTAGGGGGTAGCTGGGGGTGGTGATGGGTTAGTCGGGGGGAGTATTGAGTCATTGGGAGGATAGTGGAGGGTTGGGGTGTGGTTGGAGGTGTGGGGGAATGTAGTTCTGGGGGTGGCAGTATTTCGGGGGCTTGAGAGGGTAGGCGGTGGGGGCGAGAGATAGTCGGTTGTTGGGGACAGGGTAGACCGGTGTTTGGGGGTCAGGTAGTCGGGGAGATGGGGGGTAGTTAGGGTGTCCAGTGGGCAGGAGTGGGCGGTCAGTACCATAATTACCCAGGAGTTAGAATTAGTTTTTATCCTTCTAACCTTTCCTGGGTAACTATTCTGCTAAGAGAGCCGGAACCATCTAAAGTCTCCGATTGTGCAGGGTAATTGCCCATTGAAAGTTTAAACTCCCATGCACTCCTTGCCTGGGGATTTCGGGGATCTCCCAGTGCATCTTCAGGGATACCACCGGGGAATGACCCTCCCGAAGTGGGATGTTCTGGGTCATATTGTATCTTTGTTGTTAGAATTAGAAAGCTAGATTAAATTTCTATTCTCTAATGCTTCATGAGCTTTAGTATGAAATGTTTTAAGGAAGGAATTTTGGACTGTAGAATGCAAATATTAGATCCCACAAAATATGTAAAGAATATTTTATTCGTTTGGTAGTACAGAACTTGAGCATTGCTGAAAAAAGAGACATGTCTAAGCTTTTCGTCTTGCACTCAACTGGACACCTCACAAGAATACCAATATAAGGGGAAAACAATAATTGATACTATATGTGAAAAGAGTGCTGATTGGTTGGCAAGTGACGTGGCTATGGCGAATGCACCAGTGATGGTGACTGACAGTTAACTGTCGAGCATTGTTTGAAATTTCAACCAGGCAGCTTGACCTTGATTGGTCAAGGCATTGCCCTGAGGAATGAGTCAGTGAATGGCTGTCACTTATTTTGTTTAGCTGAAACAGGTGCAATATGTGTACACGTTCTTTCTGTCTGCAAAGAACAGGGTCCTGTGTATTAATATATGTAGCTTCCAGTACATGCAAATGCACCACACTGTGAGCCCAACTGACAATCTTAAATTGGTTGTCAGCATAATTCTTAGCACACTGAGGATTATTTAGCAAATGTTGTCTATTCATGGAATCACATCTAACATTGGATACTGTTTTGAGTTTTGCAAGCACAGGCTGGTTGGGTATGGTCTGTCCCTTGCCCATTGCGAACAGTGACTGGGACGTGTTCTTTCGGACGTATGGCCTACATACCTAGCATCACATTCGCACTGAAATTCATATACCACATTATTCATTTGTATGATAGGCGGAACATCTTTTTGACTTGACTGCAGCATCTTGTTAGTGGTGAATACCACTCATGTTGCTGCTGCATAGTAGTAGCGTGAAACAGCTTCACCTGTTACTCAAATTTTTGAGATACCTAGAAGCATTTGAATTAGTGTCAATTTTTAAACCTCTTAAAATAAAAAAAATCCTTTTCCTTTTTGAGAACTTTATCGGGAACCAAACCTCAAACCTTTAAACTTTGTAATAATTGTAATTTACACTATCAAAATTAAAACCACCTCTTTCTCAAGTGTATGAATTTGTATCCAGATTAAAAGCCCCACATGTTTATCAACACATATTCTTTATTTTAGATAGCATCATAGTTTTTCAAAAGTAACTTGCTAAAAGGTCTGATACTCATTGGTCAATGTGTTTGTATCAGATCTCCTGGCCTGAATGGGTGGAGTCGAATTTTTTTTTTATAAAGTAAAGCCTCTAAACCATGACTATACTGTGGCATTAAAAATCTGCATATAAATTCTTAGATTTTTAAAGCTGCTAGAAATCTTGTTACATTTGCATTTATCTCTAAATAGAAGTACAAGAGTCCATAATGCTCAAGGGGGATGGGTTAATTTAGCAACCTGAAAGCTGGTGGAAAGAGTTAAATCCCTGGTAGTCTGCATGAGGGTGGTGCAAAGGCTGGTTCATTTCAAACAAAGGAAAACCCTGTTGTATCTTTAGAATACCTTCAAATTGTGATTTTTGACCAGAAAACTGAACTTGAACCTTATAACTTAAAACACTGGTTTGTTTGATTATACTTTAATCCGAGGCTTTTAACTTAAAAGTGCTGAACTCCACACACAAATGACTATTAAGGAAAGAAAACACATTAAAGTTTGCACACAAATTCTATATTGCACGCAAACACACAATATAAAGATATGTACCTTTCCATTCTTATAACATTTATCTTAACACCTTAAAACTTACATATTCTAAATAAAACTTCGAGTAGCAGTGGGGGAAAAGGGATCTTTAGAGACTCACACCTACAGGAACAACAAAAATGACCGAAGTTCACATTTCCTCTGACCCTGCCTGTCACTGCTTATTAACCCCCCTAAGAGGTAGCCCCCTCTCCCGCCCCCAAATCAAAATCTGTTAATGCTCATAACTACATTTGTCTACTTTTAAATTTGTTGATGCACATCTTAATATCAGCTTTAATATCAAATTATTTCAATTACCCCACTTAGGTTGGTCAAGTACATTCTCTCTGTTCAGCTATTAAATTAACTGCCTTTACACACTTTGCAATCTTTATTTCTATTTGGAATAAACATGTTCCTCAATCTTCCAAATTTTCTCTGTTAAAACATCCTGCTTCCGAAAACTGCTCCAAAACCTACCTTGTTTTCTGAAAATATTCCCGGACCTTTACCCTTTTGACAAATCATGTCAAAAATATTTTAACCTGCTGGAAAGGGAACCCGACACCAGAGGAACTAACAACTTAAGCCCCTTTTGGTTGTGTAAGTGAATTTCTAAGATGCTACCTGACTATGCACACACAATTAAAAATTTACAGAATGCTAGCCTGTGGGAAGTTCAGCAAGAAACAATGATATGCTGATAACTGAGTGGAGAAAATTTATTACAAGATGCCTGCATTAGTGAGATTTTTTGGTCAACACCACCTGTTTTTATTTGTGAACGACTGTTTTGTCACATTGACAGATTACAGTCTAATCTTAACTCAGTGATTTAATTTGAGTTATCTAAATTTTTAAAAATGAATTACACCGAATTTTTGTTTGTTTTGCGTAAAACAAACAACTGTTTTATCAAAAGTAGATTGTTATCCCTTTATTTAAACTGTAGCTCAGTGGCAAAATGAAACATTTATCACCAATTACTTAGTGTCACTTAGCAATTATAAATTATGAGTTGGCATAAAGCACTGTCTGAGAAGAGGAAAATTTAAGACTGGAGTATTTAAGTGGGAAAGGGCAAACCTTTTGCAATATAGTGCTGGATTTTCATGAGTCTGGGAGACTCTGTGGACCTTTAAAAATGGCACTTAAGGGTCGATTCCAGGATTCCCAGCCCCATTCCTGGCACCCCCCCAATTTCTTTCAAGGCAGGATATGGGTGCGGGATGATGCGGATCGCGAACCGGCACCTTGCACTCCTGACCAGGCTGCCTTCACCGTGGGCGTAGGCATCTCCTAGCCCTCCACAATTTACGTGGAGTCAGGCCAGCTTTTCAAGGAGCTGTGCTTCATGGCCTCTCAGAGGTGTTGTGGACCATAGTCTGGATAAGGGAGCCTTTTGAAGGTAAGTTCAAAAGGTCTTACCCATGCCCCCCATACCAACCTGTGCCCCTCAACCCAACCTCCGTGGCCCCTTATACCTCCATGCCTACCTATGCCCCCCCCCCCCCCCCCCCCCGGCAGCAAAAATCCTGGGTACTTTGTCCTGAGGCGGGCGGGCTGAGCCGGGAAATTTCCTGACTCCTGCTACCCACCTCCAGGATGAAAATCCAGCCCGTAATGTCAAGAAGCGCAATTCACATATGTGACAATCTTTGATCTGGAAACAGTACAGTAAGTAAAAGTTGTAATTTCTTAAAAATGTCTATGCAATCTGCAATTGGTTTTAAGGCTTAAGCGTTTGTATCAATTGTAAAGAAATCTATTGTAATTTCCTTGGCTAATAAATACTGGCCCGTGTGACTTGGCAACCCTCAGACACAAAGGTGAACTGCAGCAGAGGGGAGAGCAGAGAAGGCACATTTACGTGTGTGTGTGGAAAGCAGAAGAGAGGGTTACAGTAGAGATTGTGACAATTTTACTGCTACGTTTTCCCAGAGCTGACCAGGCTGTTTAACGGGGTTCATTAAAGAGGTCAGATTAAAGATTCTCTGGCACAATGTGTGCCATTAAGACTGACATCAGCCTAGCTAAGGAGTTTCTGTGGGAGTGTGCCATTTGGGTAAGACAGTCACTGGGATCCTTGGGTAGAATATGGCTGCCAGTGAGAATGACTCGAGGGCTGAATTGATTGAGTGGGAAGGTGAGAGATCTTATGCACCAGAGGCTGAGATAAAGAACTTTGGAACTGCACGTGGTGCCACATGAATGCAGGAAGTGATGCAGGTGCTTCTGGTTATGTAAGAGTACCTTTGTTGTATCAATTATTTAAAAGTGAAATTTACCTTTTTATTTGAAGTATCATTTGCCTGTTAATTCATGTTTAATTTGCATTGGTTCTGATGCACATTGAAATAAAAGCTAGCAAAAGTGGAATCTTGTTGGTAATTTCTTCATTTGGAGGTCATTCAGTAAAGTTATTATTTTGGTTTACAGTTCCCATAGGGGGATCCTAACAAAACTGGGGACTTGAGTCCTGGATCGAACCCAAAGACTGTAAAACGGGTTCATTGGAACTCTCCATTTAAATCAACAAGATTTAATTTTCACTTTTGCTATATTTTATTATGAAATTGAGGTGTGTACCTTTTGAGTTTCAAGCCTTTTTTGAAAGGGAGGATCTGACTCTCAGAGAAATAAAACGGTTGTGAAAAGATTACTTACAGGCTGTGGCAGAGCACTTGGAGATTGCCATAAGATCAGGAGCTAAGAAGGATGGGATCCTTGAAGAATTGGCAAGGCATCTGGAGCTCAGGGAAGAAAGGACTAGAGATCGAATACATCCAGAATTGAAGAAGAAATAGCATTAAAAAAGATTGACTCAGAAAAAGAGAAATTAGCAAGAGGGGAAAGACCTAGAGAAAGAGAGATGAAAACTTGAAATGGAACATGAGTTCCGATTGCATGAATGTGAGTTGATGAGAAGTGAAGCCGACTTGGAGAGACCTCCTCTTAATTTTGATTTGGTGAGGAATTCTCATTTAGTATCTAAATTTAGTGAGGAGGGAATGGAGATGTAAGTTGAGTCCTTTGAGAAAATTGCCATGAATCTGATTTGGCTAAGAGAGCAGTAGACTATGCTCCTACAAAGTGTTTTGGTAGAGGACGTTTTGGAGGTGTACTTAACTCTTTCAGAAGAGCACTCATGTGATTATGAGGAAGTAAAATCTGATATATTCAATGCTTATGAGCTGGCTTCAGTGACCTACAGGCAGGATTTTAGAAATTTGATAAAGTGAACAGGCCAGACCTAGGTAGAATTTGCCAGGGAAAGGGAAATGGCACTCAATGGATGGTGTAGGTTGATGATAAACTTCAATAAAGTTATGGAGATGTTGTAGGTGGAGGAATTTAAAAATAGTGAGCCTTTGAGGTTAAGGACTTGCCTGGAAGACCATCAAGGCAATAAAATAAGGGAACCCTTGGTAATGGCAGATGATCTTGAGTTACCTCATAACAGGTTCCACTTTGGAACCTTTCAGAGAAACTGGAATGAGAGGAAGGTGATGATTAGAGGTCAGGCCCTGCTGAGGAAGGTGAAAAAGGTAAAGAATCCAGGCCCCCCTCGGATTAGTAAAAGTGAAGGTTCGGAGGACAGGTTCAGTTCAAGGGGGCCGATCTACTTTTGCCACAAGAAAGGGCATGTGAAGGCTGAATTTTGGAAATTAAGAAGCAACTCTGATGCATGAGTTCAGTTGCACAGTGCTCCTTCAGAAAAGATTGTCTTAGTGGGTAAAGCTTATGACGAACAGTTAATTTCTCCTATGCTTACTGATAGAATGAATCGGGGTGCAGGGAATTATAGGAGCTTACTGTTTGAGGGTAAAGCGTCACTACTTTTGTCCGCTGAGATATTCAAGTCAGTTGTTATTCTTAGGAATACGGGGTTGGGCTGGGTGGAGGGCAAGGGAGGGGGGGAGAGGGAAGATGCAGTCCCTGATGTTGGCCAATATCTTGACTCTCCCCAGATAGTTCGATGAATGCCACGGCATTAATCGATGGAACCTATTTACTTATGCCTTTGTATAGAGTTAATTTAAAATGTTCCTTAGTGGTCCTGTAATTCTTGACTGTACAATGTCCAATAATTTGCTTATTGACAGTGTAGATTTCTTATTAGGAAATGACCTATCTGGGGATAAGATATTGCTGTCTCCAGTGGTTTCGGGAATGCCCATTGAGGCTGTTGAAACTGAAATTGAACAGGAAAAGCCAGGTGACTTAAAAGAACTTGTGACTTTCTGTAAACCTGTGAGAATTAATATTTCGACTAAAGATGCTAGGCACTCAAGTCTACTAATTTTAAAAGGGCATTGGAGCATCCAGTTGAAAAGGAAAAGTTAATGCCAGCTGGAGACGAATTAAAGTCATCTGAATTAAAAATGCAGACAAAGTATGAGCTTGAAGAGGCAAAGCAGATGGCAGCAGAGGGAAGACATGCTTTGAAGGAGAGTGGAGAAGCTGAGTCTAATGCTGACACTATAGAGCTTTGTGGAAAGATGCTTGTTTTTGAAAGTAAATTAAAACTTCAAAATGAAAGGATTTAAACAAAGCTTGAACACTGGGATGACGAGAAGCAAAAAGAATTTAAGAAAGTTTGTGCAGTAAATAAAAAGGAGTATCAAGCTTTCTTTGCTGATCATCAACATAACCTGAATGAAGTTCTCATAGAAGCTGAAGAGAATTTTACTCAACAGGTAAATGAACTACTTGCACAAAAGGAGGCAGTATTAAACCTGCATCTCCTGGAGAAGAAAACAGAAGGGTTAGATCATGAAGAAGAACTTGGAGTTAAGTGATCCTGAATTTAAACAGCACTGGATGCAGGAAGAATATTTCCTCTGGCTTGTGGCGTTGGAGGGGGGGTTCCAGAACAAGGTGTCATGGTCTCAGGATACACGGTAGACCATTTAGGACTGAGATGAGGAGAAACTTCTTCACTCAGAGATGGTGAACCTTTGGAATTCTCTACCACAGAAGGCTGTGGAGGCCAAGTCACTTGAATATATTTAAGAAGGAAATAGATTTCTGGACTCTAAAGGCACCAAGGAGTATGGGGAGAGCGCAGGAGTATGGCGTTGAGATAGAGGATCAGCTATGATCATATTGAATGGCAGAGTGTGCTCGAAGGGCCTAATGACCTATTCGGGCTCTTCTATGTTTCTGTGGGGCGAATCCAATTGTTATGAAGGATGCTTCAGATGTTTGGTTGAAACTTTTTTCCAAAAAATTGGGCATGGAAAACCATGTAGCCATGGAAGAAAATAGACCAGGAGTTAAAAACAAGTGATTCAGAGTCTATTTCAAATAGTGGAAGCCCAGCTTTAAAGGAAAACAAAGGAAATTGCCAATTCCATAGGCTAAAACGCGACATAACAGGAATTCCAATACCTTGGATTCCAGTTTATAACCGCCTGTACCCCGAAGCCAGATGGTTTGCCAGCAATGGACAGTGTTGTTCTTGATAAAGTTAACCAGACCGAACAAATTTAAAAATCTTTGGACCCCTATGAATACTAAACCAGGGTCCTGACTGTACAAAGTCCAATACAGATCTTTAAAAAAAACACGAGTGCAAAACCAAGGCTCTAGTCTATACAGGCCACAACCCTGGTGTTCCTAGAAAAGTTGGAAACCAAAAACCATAGGCTATTTCAGTATAGTTTGATGCTAAAGCCATTTATACCAAAAATTATGCATGTTTCAGAGTGAACCAATGTGATTGCAGATGCCCTGTCGAGAGTTTAGAGCACAAGAGATGGTAACAATGTCATAAAGCCAGGTGAATGTATTGGGTTCTGTAGGACGATAAAATGACACTATGCAATGAAGCTTGTTTTGTAAATAAGATGCGTTTTAAGAATGTTCAAAAAGGACTTTTAATAGTTAGAATCAATTATAAAGAGATCAATTGCAATAAAAAGAGATCAATTGTAATATCCTTGGGTAATAAGAAATACTGGCCCATGTGATCTGGCGACCCTTGACTTGGAAACAGTAGCAACAGGCAAAAAGTTAAGAAACAAAGAGGCCTTGTGACTGGCAGACACAAAGGAGAGCTACGGCAGAGGGGAGAACAGAAGGCACATTTACAAGGAGCTCTGTGTTTGTCATACAGTCAAACAGGACAGAAAACTGAAGACAGAGTTAGAGCATGGATTGTGAATTGGATAATTTTACTGCTGCTGAGTGTTGCCATGGTAGACCAATTCATTTAATGGGATTTATTTAAAAGGGTGATAAAAAGGAGTCTCTTGTGGAATATATGCCATCAAGACTGTCATGAATCTCACAAAGGAGGTTCTGCAGGAGTAACACCTATCACTGATTCCATTGGTAGAATAAGGCTGCTGGTGACCGTGACTCGAGGGGTGAATCGATTGAGTGGGATAGTAAGAGATCTTATGTACCAGAGGCTGAGTTAGAGAACTTTGAGACCACACATGCTATTTCATGTCCCTGGAGAATGATGCCGGTGCTTGTTGTCGTGTAAGATGCATCTTGTTGCATCAATTATTTGAAGTGAAATTTATGTTTTTTTATTTGAAGTATCATTTGCCTGTTAATTCATGTTTAGTTTTTATTGGTTCCAATTCATGTCAAAGTAAAAGCTACAAAAAGTAGAATCCTTTTGGTAATTTCTTCATTTGGGGGTCAGTCAGTAAATTTGGCTGTTGATGAAAAGGGAGCCATCTTACTGAAGCTTATCGTTTTGCACTTATCAGGTCAAATGCAAGAATGCCAAATTTCAAACAATCACAACAATTTACAGTACAGGAGAAAAGGATGCTGGTTGGTTGGCAAGTTGACTCAGGCCATGGAGTTGCCATGAAGAAAGCAATGGGTAACGATAGACTCCTGGGTAATTCAAAAAAGGTGCAAGGCCTGAACATTTCCTTTTGTTTGCGGAGGACTGGTCCCTGTGTATGAATGTATGCCGCTTTGGAAAGAGCAAATGTACTACGAGCTCAATTGATTGGATAAATTCGTTGTTAGTGTAGCTTTTACCACATTCCGGATTGCTCATGGGGTCAGCCAGAAATAGGGGAGGGACTTCTGGATCCAGGTACCCCTATCATTTTTAAAGATGCTGGAGCCTCCATGACTCCACAAAAATCCGGTCCTGAGTCTTGACAAGCTATGTCAAGTTGGTGGTGTTTGCTTTGTTTATTTTTTATATTTTTGCAGTAAAGTTCATTTTTCTTAAAAACTTAAAATCTTGTGTAATTTCTTTCAGTTAATCACTGGGTGTTCAAATTTCTGTTTAAACATTAATGGTCTTCACGGAGATTGTAACAATATTCAGCGTGACTTTGGGAATAGTAATTTTTTTTTTCATTTTAAAGTGCAGACCATTATGCATGCAATGTAAACATTGGCTCAGGTTTTGTAATCAGAAGTAAAGGAATGGTACTTGCTGGTCATTGCATTTACAGATGCCCACAGTATTTTAGTGGGCTTTTGAGCGACAATTTACAGTTACTAGAGATAATAAAGGGAAAATACTGCAGATGCTGCAAACCTGAAGCAAAAACAGAAAATTCTGGAAATCTCAGCAGATCTCGCAGCATTGTGGAGAGCGAGAAACAGTGTTAACATTTCAGTTCAATGACTTCTTCTGCAAATAGGGAGATGCTCTTGTCCATTGACTCTTTTATTTACCATTCACAAGCATGTCTCTAGGAGTCACTGCAAGAGGTGGTGTAAGTTAAAATATTGGCCTGAATTTTGTGTTAATGGTAATAGGCTAACAATGCTCACCGTTATTGTGGAGTAAGTCAGACAACAACTTTTGGTATCCGAACGTGCAAAAATGCAGAAGTTGCAGCTAGATATAATCACTCCTTCACAGACTGCTATAACAGTCCTTGTCAACAGACTCGCTGTTTAAAGGCATGCAATAGTGTGAACTGGGGGTACTTGCTCACTAATTCCCCACTAAAGAGGCCGTAAAAAGGTAGGCCTGATGCATTCAGGAATGAGCGAATTTTTAACCCCATGATAAATCATAATTATTGAAAATCACCTCTGTGGCCCTGAAAATATAATTTTACATTGTGGATGTCATTCCTTCAGAAGTTAGTTAATGTTGGAGATTTAAACAATTTATTTTTACTTCACCTGTCTCTTTTATCCCTCCTCATCTTTTTCTCTCTCAATCTTCCGCTTTCTATACATGATTTAAATCAAATTTATACATCCTGCTTGATACTTCTGGGTTTAAACTCACCAGGTTAGGTATTGGCTCGGAGACGGGGAGGCAGACTGGGGCTTGTTTTGATATTGGGAAATGTGTTTCCCCAAATCACTTTTAACTTTTTCTGTAGTTTCCCTGCCCTCTTTGACAGGCTAGCTGCTTATTGGGCAGGACGTCCTGCAGCACAAGGCCACTGGAGAGCTGGATTGAAAGCAGGTGGATCTAGTGGGGGTGGAGGCGTTTGGAGGCTCCAATCATGGTCAGGGGGTGGGTGGTGGGGTAATAGATGGCAGTCGAGAAGAGCAGATGGCAGTCATGGCCATTTGTTTGTGGATTTGGGGGAAGCAGACAAATCATGGTGGGATAGGCGTTTATTGGGTAATTTATTGAGTTTGGAGGAAACATTCATGCTCCCCTGGCCCAAAACATTGCTGTAGAAGTACTTGCCATTTGGATTTAGTCATTATCATCTACCACCCCAAGACCAGGGAAACCTGAAATCTGCACCTAAGCATCGAATCCCCATGAAGAAACTTAGTCTCATTAAAATATGTAAACGACCAACTCACCTCCATGTCCACTTCCATTGAAACCGGAGTTTTAGATTCCCATTTCAGATTTCTGGCCTTTTAACTTCCCAGCTGAACTGAGCCCAACCACCTTTTGAGGGTTAAAATTGCCCCCCTTATGACTCGGCGGGGATTCTTCCAGCTGGTTGAAGTGCCTCAATGCCGCTTGTTCTGCTCTCAGATTCCCTCTTGAGGGCTCCATGCTGGATCAGGCACCAGATTACAACAAGTCGCTGTTCAAAAACCTGCTAACACTTTCTGGGCAGCTGTCAGAGTAGTGAATGGTGAGCGCTGCTCCTCCACCGCTGACCCAAAATCCAGACCAATGACTTGCAACTTTATTGGGTCTTATGTATTAATCACTTAGGGAAATCTGATTTCTGCCTCACTCCAGGTATTTGCACAGGTTCGATACTGAGTTGGAGCAAATTGAATTGACAAATAGCATCAAAGGCAGGCAAGGAAGACAGCACGAGGCTCGGGAAGCCGTTCTCAAACACAGCATTGAACGTGAGAGGAGTCTGTATGAAGAAAATGGAATAGGTATGAGTACTTTATTTGTTACCTTACCAGTCCCCTCCTATAAATATTCTTAAAGTATTGATATTTGATAAGTGTATAATTAAAAGTTGGTTGCGCTCTAAATTTATTCTTATAATTTGGACTCACCCCAATTAACCAATTTCAAATGTGCTCTTTCAAATTCTTGATATCAGTTTGTTGGAGCGTGGGTTTCTAATGGTACTTGGAAGGGCAAGAGTAATTTTCAATTTTGTTTACCTCTAATTAAAATACAATATAATGCGCCCTGGTTTCACAAACAAAGGAACAGGGGAGGCCACTCAGCTCCTTCAGCATGTTCTATCATTTTGTTAGATCATGGCTGATCTATATCTCAACTTCATTTACTTTTCTCCATGTTCTTGTTACTAATAACTAACAAAAAAATAATAATTTCAATCTTGCAAAAGCCAGGGAACTGGTATGTTCTGCAGGGTCTTCAGTACATAGGCAATATGTTATCAGAGTCTTTAGCCTTTGCCATATGTTAACTGTGCACATCTGCTTCAGGATGTCACATGAATGAATCAAATTTGCTGGATAATGCATCCACGATGATGGGGATCTTGGAATGAGGCCAAGTAGCTGCATCCATTTGGCATTTTTGGCTGCAGATGTTTACAACCATTTCAGCCTCATCTCTTGCATTTGCTTGCATACAGCTGACGAGTGACGTGTTCTTTACCTCTCTTGAATGTAAATACTGGAAATCCCATAGTAAATATTGAAGTTCATAACCCAGAAGACATTTTGTGCACTTAGTGCCCTCAGTGCTTTATCTAGTTGGTGGCCAACATTGAGGAGTACTGATTTGTCAGTCAGCCAGTGTTGTCGGTAGCGATCAGTAGAACGATTCACTAGCCTAGATTGACCTGTAGGCATGAGACTTCAAGAAAACAATACCCATAGCTATAACTGTGTAAACTACTGGTGCTGATACATCCTGGAAAATTAGGTACACTACACATGCTCAGACAGCACAATCCAAATTCATCTTTCAATCATATAGGACGTAGGAACATAGGACTTAGGAGTGGGAGTAGGCCATTCGGCCCTCCAAGCCTACTCCACTATTCGATAAGATCATGGCTGGTCTGATTATGACCTGAACTCCATTTTCCTGTCTGCCCCTGCATAAACCTAGACTCCCTTGTCTATCAAAAATTAATCTAACTCAGCTTTGAATAAATTCAATAACCTAGCCCCCACTGTTTTCTGGGGAAGAGAATTCCACAGACTAACGACCCTCCGAGAGGAAAAAAAAAATTCTCTTCATCTCTGCCTTAAAAGGGAAGCCTCTTATTTTTAAACTGTGTCCTTTAGTTCTAGTCTCTCCCACAAGAGGAAACATCTTCCTGGTATCCACCCTTTCAAGTCCCCTCAGGATCATATATGTTTCAATAAGATCAGCTCTCGTTCTTCTAAACTCCAACGGGTAAAGGCCCAACCTGTTCAACCTTTCTTCATGAAATAAGCCCTCCATCCCAGGAATGAGTTGTGTGAATCTTCTCTGAATTGTTTCTAACGCAATTATATCTTTTTTCAAATACGGAGACCAAGACTACACAATATTTCAGATGTGGTCTTACCAATTTTACTAATAAAATTGGTACTATGAAAGGGGTTTTATTTTTAGAGAGCTGGAGGTCAAAGTGGCTGGTGATACAATGAGACTTTACATTCAATGGGCTGCGCTAGGTATAACAAGTCAACCGTTTTGTGTGTGTAGAGCAGAGGCAATGTGAGATCGAAAGCAGCTATAAGCCTCCAACTGTCTCCACAGCAATCAAAGTGAACAGAATCTCATTTTGAATTTGTAAGGTGAAAATGCTTTGCCTGGTGTCTGGTTAAGTCTATGGGTTGCTGTTGCTTTAACAGAGACTAGTTTGGGAATTTATTATAAATTATGATTGTAGTAATTTGTAGCCACGTGTACATATTTAACTTGTTTAAATTAATAAAATGTTTAATTTAGCTTAATATAAAACCCCTCGAGAACTGGTGGTATGATTTCTGAATGTAGAGTTGCATCTCAAACAAAACACTTAAAATTATAGGTTATGACAGTTGTTTAAAGTTTCCCTCTGGGGTTTTTAAAAAATAACTCGACTTTACCAGCTGCTTGGTCATAACAGCCTTTTCCGTGGTGACGACTGTTTTCAAGTTCCTCCCTCCCTTTCGCCTCTTGATTTTCAAGTATCTTTGGGATGTTTTCTAAGTCTTCTACAGTGAAGAAAGACACAAGATACATATTCAACGCTTCTGTCATTTCCTTATTTTCCATTATTAATTCCCCAGACTTTCTAGAGGATCAACACTGTCTTTAGTTACTCTTTGCCTTTTTAAATACTTGTAGAAACTCTTACTATATGTTTTTATATTTTTAGCTGGCTTTCTCTCATACTCTAATTTCTCGCTCTATTATTCTTTTAGTCATTCTTTGCTGGTTCATAAATCTGTCCATTCTTCTGACCTACCATTAATCTTTGCCAATTAGCCCAGTGTTTCTCTCAATTTGATACTATCCATAATTCCCTTATTTAGCCATGGATGATGCATCCTTCTCCTAGAGTCTTTTTTCTCGCTGGGATAGATCTTTGCTGAGAATTATTAAATAGCTCCTTAAAAGTCTGCCACTGCACCTTTACCGTCTTAGCTTTTAACCTAGTTTCCCAGTTCAGTTTAGCTAACTCTGCCTTCACACCCTTATAATTACCTTTATTTAGCTTTAAAACACTAGTCTTAGACCCAGACTCCTAACCTTCAAACTGAATGTGAAATTCTATTATGTTATGATCGCTGTCGCTTAGAGGCTCCTTTACTACGAGGTTATTGATTAATCCTGTTTCATTGCACATTAACAGATCTAGAATAGCCTGTTTCCTGGTTGGCACTAGAATGTATTGCTCTAAGAAGTTGTCCCAAATGCACTCTATGAACTCATACTCTATACACTCATTTTCCAGGCTACCTTTGCCAATCCGATTCACTCATTCTGCATGTAAATTAAACTCACCCATGATTATTATAGGACCTTACTCCACCGTTTCTCCCCTTTATTTTTTCCTGTATGCTCTATCCTACAGTGTAGCTACTGTTAGGGGGCCTATAAACTACTCCCCGCAACTGACCTCTTACCTTTCCCATTTCTTATCTCTACCCAAACTGATTCTACATCTTGTTCTTTCGAGCTAAGGTCATCTCTTACTACTGTCCAAATATCATCCTTAATTAACAGAGCTACCCCATCACTTTTTCCTAGTTTCCTGTCTTTCTAAAATGTCAAACACCCTTCAGTATTCAGGTTCCAGCCTTGGTCTCTCTGTAATGGCTATCAGGCCATATATATATTTATTTCTATCTGCACCAACAATTTATCCATTTTGTTGCAAATGCTGAGTACGTACAGATACAAAGCGTTTAATTCTGTCTTTTTACCATTTTTGCAATTTCTGGCCTTATCTGCTGGTGCACACTTAAGTTTGTACTCTCTGGTTATCGTTACACAAATTGCTACCCTACTCACATGATCACTGCACCACACTATTCAGTTTAAAGCCCTCTCTACCGTCCTAGTTATACAACTTGTCAGATCACTACTCCCAGCATGGTTCAGGTGAAGACTGTCCCAATGGTACAGCTCCCACTTTCCCCAGTATTGGTGCCAATGTCCCATGAATTGAAACATTTCTCCCAGACCAATCTTTGAGCTGTGCATACATCTCTAGTCTTATTTACCTTATGCCACTTTTCTCATGGCTCAGATAGTAAGTCAGATTATTACCTTTGAGGTTCTGCATTTTAATTTAGCCCCTAGGTGCTCATAATCCCAGAGCAGAATTGCCCTCTGGTTTGAGTATTAAATACCACTTAGATGAAAAGCTTCAGTCGCCTCTGTGCCAAAGCTAAACTGACCACCATAGACATCCTTGACCTACAGTTTGCAGTGTTGTTGACCACTCTGCACCAGATTTGCAAGCCACTCTCAATCTCTTTAATCCTGCATACAAGAGACTTGACCTGATCTCGAATGTTGCCAAAATAAAAATAATAAGTCAACCCATACCTGATCAACCAAATATTCTACCTCCCATATATGTTGAAGGAGAGACTCTGGAATATGTTGAGCACTGGGCAGCTATACCTTGGCTGCCACCTCTCTCAAACAGCCATCATTGACGAGGAGATCCAGCACCAGATCAGCAGAACCAGACCAGCTGCACCAGCTCAGCTTTCTACAAACTACAGCAGCAAGTGTTTGACAACAAAGAGCTCCACAAATCAACAAAAATCCTAGTGTAGAGAGCAGTTGTCGTCACCACATTCCTGTACTGCAGTGAGACCGGGACATTCATTTGTGTAGTTGTTTGAAACAAATTGTTTGTGCAGGTATTGCAGGCTAGAAACTGGTCTAGGCGTGCTTTTGGGTCTGAAACAGACAAAGCATCTGGTAGAAGCTGAGGCTCAGCCAGAATTGAACCTTGAACCTCATTTTAATAACTGCTACACTTGTTGCACGCCTAAAGGTAGCTTGCTTGGTGCAGCAGGACCCATTTGGGAGGCCAATTGAAAGATTGTTATAAAAGTCAAGTTGTTAGGCAAGAAAGGCATAGACAAGGGTTCTAATGTTGGTGAGGAAGAGGTAGCGTCCTGATCTAAATCACCATCCAGTAACTCTTGCTGGAAATCACTTGTGTGCATGTGATCAGAAGACACTTTAACCTTATAATGTACTTGTCCCTTCTCTCCCCCTGCCCATTATTGGATTCATTCTGCTGGCAGAAGAAATTTCCAGAGGATTTCCACGGCTTTTGGAGTCTTTCCTCTGTCATATGTCAGTGCATTCGAAAGATGAGAGACAGAGGAAGATAATCGGCCGAGGAAAATCAAAAACTTACAAAAAGACACGAAGTTGCTGCTAAAAGGTTAGGGCTGTATGATATGTAATAATGGGCCTGTAGTGACACTTTGGGCAAATCTGCCCAAATTTAATCTTTCAATGCATTTATTTATATATCTTCCATTTAGTGGCAGTTCTAATTTTAAACAGGTTAATGACTGCTAAGTTAGTGGAAGTGAAATTTTAAAGCAAAGCATTAAACTTCAAAGCCAGTATTCCACAGCTTGTTTTCAGGCTACTGGTTATCTTTCACTGTTACTTCAGTATTTTCAGACTCAGGGTTCTTGATTTTGAATGGAGACCATTATCCTCTTGTTTTTTCACTTTGCTCTACTATAAAAGAGATCGGAAGAAAACTCATTAAAACAAAACCTTTCTCCCTCTTTGGTTCTATATGATAATCACTCCCAAACTGGGAGGAAATGGTGATAAGTTGGTGAGCTTGACCAAACCAAGCACAAGTTCTGAAACAGAAGATTCCTTCCAGAATCTTTTGTTAAAAAACTGTTTAACTTCATGAATGAATCCTTTTCATAGGTTGCCAAGTTAAGTGCGTGATTAGGAACTTTTATATTGATGCTGTGACTTCAGAGAGTGGCATTTGATTGTAATGTACTCTCCCCCTCCACCCACCACCAATTTTCTTGTACCTAAATGCAGATTCAGCATGTAGCTTCAGTTTAAAAAAAAAAGCACCATGTTTCACGCCTCAGACCTTTATTCTCAGGACCTTGTTCATTATTTTAAACTTTTATTGACAGCAGAAGTAGTGCATCTGCATTGAGTAGCTGACTGTCAATATAAAAGTGCCTTTGGGTGTGGTGCATCCATTTAAATAAATGTGAGAAATGACTGCAAATGTTAGTTTGTTATATTCAAAAATATAGTGCAGCTTTATGCATATGCAACTTTTATCATTTAAAACTTGCTGACCTTCATTGGAGAATTTTATAAGAGTGGGGGAATGGGACTGACTGGATTGCTCCATGTAGACACTTGATGGACCAAATGATTTTATTTCTTCTTTCACGGGATGTGGTCATTGTTGGCTAGGCCAGCATTTATTGCCCATTCCGAATTGCCCTTGAATCGCTGCCTTGAACCGCTGCAGTCCATGTGGCGTAGGTACGCCCACAGTGCTGTTAGGAAGGGAGCTCCAGGATTTTGACCCAGCAACAGTGAAGGAATGGTGATATATTTCCAAATCAGGATGGTGAGTGGCTTGGAGGGGGATTTGCAGGTTGTCCTTCCAGGTGGTAGAGGTTGTGGGTTTGGAAGGTGCTGGCAAAGGAGCCTTGTTGAGTTCCTGCAGTGCATCTTCTAGATGGTACACAGTGCTGCCACTGTGCATTGGTGGTAGAGGGAGTGAGGGTTGAAGGTGATGGGTGGAGTGCTAACCAGCACTCCAGTTTTGTCTTGGATGGTGTCACGCGTCTTGAGTGTTGTTGGAACTGCATTCATCCAGGAAAGTGGAGAGTATTCCATCACACTGCTGACTTGTGCCTGGTCGATGGTGGGCAGGCTTTGAGGAGTCAGGAGGTGAGTTACTTGTCACAGAATTCCTATATGCTAACCTGCTCTTGCAACCACAGTATTTATATGGCTGGTTCAGTTCAGTTTCTAGTCAGTGGTAACCCCCAGGATATTTATACTGGGGGGTTCAGCATTGGTAATGCCACTGAATGTTAAGGGGAGTTGGTTAGATTCTCTCTTGTTGAAGATGGTCATTGTCTGGCACTTGTGTGGTGCAAATGTTATTTACTACTTATCAGTTCAGGCCTGAATGTTATCCAGGTCTTGCTGCATATTGGCATGGACTGCTATAGTATCTGAGGAGGCATGAATGGTGCTGATCATTGTGCAATCATCAGCAAACATCCCCACTTCTAACCTTATGATGGAAAGAAGGTCACTGATGAAGCAGCTGGAGATAGTTAGGCCCAGGACACTACCCTGAAGAACTCCTGCAATGATGCCTTGAGCCTGAGATGACTGACCTCCAACAACCACAACTATCTTCCTTTGTGCTAGGAGGAGAGCTTTCCCCCTGATTCCCATTTACTCCAGTTTTGCTAGGGTCCTTGATGCAATACTCAGTCAAATACTGCCTTGATGTCAAGGGCAGTCACTCTCACTTCAACTCTTGAGTTCAGCTCTTTTGTCCATGTTTGGACCAAGGCTGTAATGAGGCCAAGAGCTGAGTGGTCCTGACAGAACCCAAACATAGCGTCAGTTAGCAGGTTATTGCCGCTTGATCGCACTGTTGACGACACTTTCCAACACTTTGCTGATGGTGGAGAGTAGACTGATGGGGTGGTAATTGGCCGGGTTGGATTTGTCTTGCAGGACATACCTGGGCAATTTTCCATATTGCAGGGTAGATGCTAGTGTAGCTATACTGGAACAGTTTGGCTAGGGGAATGTCTAGTTCTGGAGCACAAACCTTCTGTACTATTGCTGGAATGTTTCAAAGCGCTTAGCCTTTGCAGTATCCATTGCCTTCAGCCATTTCTTGATATCGTGTAGAGTGAATAGAATTGGCTGAAGACCAGCATCTGTGATGCTGGGGACCTCAGGAGGATGCCAAGGTGGATCATCCACTGGGCACTTCTGGCTGAAGATGGTTACAAATGCTTGAGCCGCCACCTTTTGCACTGATGTGCTGGGCTCCCCCATCATTGAGGATGGGGATATTTGTAGTTTCTGCTCCTCTTGTTTAATTGACCCTCACCATTCAAGACTGGATGTGGCAGAACTGCAGAGCTTAGACCTGATCCATTGGTTGTGGGATCGCTTAGCTCTGTATCGCATGTTGCTTTCGCTGTTTGTCATGCAAGTTGTCCTGTGTTGTAGCTTCACCAGGTTGACACCCCGTTTTTAGGTATGCCTGATTCTGCTCCTGGCATGCCCTCCTGCACTCTTCATTGAACGAGGGTTGATCCCCGGCTTGATGGCAATGATAGATTGGGGGATGTACCAGGCCATGAGGTTGCAGATTGCGGCTGTGTACAGTTCTGCTGCTGCTGATGGTCACAGTGCCTCATGGATGGCCAGTTTTCAGTTGCTAGATCTGTTCGAAATCTATCCCATTTAGCACGGTGGTCATGCCAAACAACACAATGGAGACTATCGTCAATGTGAAGACAGGACTTCTTCTCCGCAAGGACTGTGCGGTGGTCACTCCTAGCAATACTGTCATAGACAGATGCACCTATGACAGGTAAGTTGGTGAGGATGAGGTCGTGTAGGTTTTTCCCTCTTGTTGATTCCGTCACTACTTGCCGCGGACCCAGTCTAGCACCTATTTCCTTTAGGACTCAGCTGGCTCGGTCAGTAGTGGTGCTATTGACCTACTCCTGCTAATGGACATTGAAGTTCCCCACACAGAATACATTCTATGCCCTTCTATGCCATTCTATGCTCAATGCTTCTTCCAGGCAGTGTTCAAAATCAGCTGAGGGAGGGCAGTAGGTAGTAACATGGTAGGTGCCCATGTTTGACCTGAGGCCATGAGATTTCATGGAGTCCAGAGTTGATGTTGAGGATTATACCACTGTTCTGCCACCTCTGATGGTGATGCCTGGGACATTGTAAGGTATGATTCCATGAGTATGACTATGTTAAGCTGTTGCTTGACTAATCTGTAGTACAGCGCTCCCAGTTTTGGCACAAGTCCCCGGAATATTAGTAATCCTAAATAGACTTCGCAGGTTCGATGAGGCCAGAAGTGCCATTGTTGTTTCAGGTGCCTAGGTCGATGCCGGATGGTCTGTCCAGTTTCATTCCATTTGGAATTTTAGTGGTTTGATACAACTGAGTGGCTTGCTAGGACATTTCAGAGGGCATTTGCAAGTGGGTCTGGAGTCACATGTAGGTCAAACCAGGTAGGGATGGTAGATATCCTTCCCTAAAAGGCATTAGTGAAGCAGATAGGTTTTGACGACAATGGACGATAGTTTCATGGCCACCATTAGGCCAGATTTATTAATTGAATTTAAATTCCATCAGCTGCCTAGGCCTCTGGATTGGTAGTCCAGTGGCATTACTGCTATGCCACCATCTCCTGTGCCGTAAATGACTCAATGACCAAATGATTGCATTGTTCTTCAACCCCATTTTAGATTAGGAGATGATTTTTTTTCATTTCATGTTTCTTTCATGGGAACCTCTTTGAAATAAGTGGTTATTGGCAGTGCCAGGGTTGAATCATTCACTTTTTTTTGTATGCTATCAGTTGGATGATAATTTTTTTTCTGCCTCTTCATGTTCAGATAAGTGTTCATATTTATTATACCCTTTCGTTCTCACACTTCTTGCCCTACTATTCACTGTGGTAATTTTGCACATGTGGTTGGCAGCTGATGCAATTCTAAATTGTCTATTTAAGAAAAAAATATAGTTTAGAATTTAGTGCCTGGCTAAATCAAAACATGTTAATTAACAATTTTTAGCTGAAAGTTTTCACTAATATAAGGCAATAGCTGGAATTTTATTCCCGGCATTCCTGGTTTTTGCCAGAAAGTACGTTTTAGAAAATTCTGCAAATCCAAAGCTTGTAGAAAGCCCACTATAGAAAAAAATTAATCTCACCTTGAAAAATATGGATTAACCAAAGACACCCAGCATGAATATGTAAAGGCAACTTGTTTCTGACAAATTTGTCAGATTCCTTGAGGAGGTAATGGAGTTTGTTGATAACTTTGCAGTCTACATTATTATATATAGGAAGTTTTGAAAGATATTTGAAAAGGTTCCCCATAGGAGACTTACTAATTAAAATTAAGACACATGGGGCCGAATATTGCACTCTTCAGACGGGTGCGTGCCCGACCCAAACGAGCGTAAAAAGACGCGCGATGACATCGGGCGAGCGTCACACGAGGAGATATGTTATTAACATTTTTAAATTCTTTACTTTGTATTTTTAAAATTCTTCAGCTCCCTGAGGTACAGAGATGCCTCAGGGAGCTTTAACTGCGCGCGTGCACACTTGCGCGCTTATGCTCCTCCTGCCCCCACCCCGCCAGCACTGTTAATTGGCCAGCCAGCGTGAAACCCATGTCGGGGCTCGATCGCAGGTGGCAGTCGGCTTCACGACTGCTCCCAGGCGCGGCTGCCACACCTGCCCAACGAAGGCAAAATTCTGTCCTTGGTGACTCGGATTTGAGAATGATTAAAGGATGCTAATTGAACTGGAGGGATATATCATAGGGCTGATTCAAATTGATGCTCAGCTTATGGCAGAGCTGCTGAACGACTGTTTTGTTTCAGTCTCTACTCCAGTAGATGCTTGTGCCCCAGATTGAGGTGTGGTGGTGTGTTCTGTATTGAATAGCATTCTTAATATAGCGCAAAAATGGTAGGGTGCCATATCTGGATAATATTCAACCATTGATGATGAAAAGATTTGGGGCAGGTGCTCTATGACTGCCCAACCCCTCCCTTCTCCCTCTCTGTAGCTTCAATAGTTCAGTTGAGTCAGGGAAGGTTCCCTTAAAGTGGAAACTGTTCTCGGGTAATTTCTGTTTCAGAAAAAGGACAAATCAGAGCTGACAAACCTTCTAGCATCTTCCCAGTAATGCATTGATGATGAGAAAGGAAAAGGCACCTCATGACTTTCAAAGTAACAGATGGTGCACGAACATATGAGTCTTTTTTTTGAGGAAGCCACTAGGGTGGTGGATGAGGAAAATCCAGTAGACGTTGTTTATCTGGGGCTTCAGAAGGTCTATGATATGGTACATCACATTAGATTACTTCACAGGATAGAATCTTGTTCTATCAGTAAATAATCAGTAAAAAATTTGAAAAGCTGGATTTGGAATTGACTCCACAGCCAAAAATATACTTTAATAGAAGAGCTACAAGAATGATTCCTATCTTAAAAAACCTCAACTACTTAGATAACTCAAGCACCTTAGTCTATTTACTTTAAAGCAGTGTGACTTAGAGGTGACCTGATGGATGTCTGTAAGATAATTAAAGGGCTAGAAACATAGAAACTAGGAGCAGGAATAGGCCATTCGGCTCTTTGAGCCTGCTCCGCCATTCATTATGATCATGGCTGATCATCCAACTCAATAGCCTGCTCCCACTTTCTCCCCATAACCTTTGATCCCTTTCGCCCCAAGAGCTACATCTAATTCCTTCTTGAAAACATACAATGTTTTGGTCTCAACTACTTTCTGTGGTAACGAATTCCACAGGCTCACCACTCTCTGGGTGAAGAAATTTCTCCTCATCTCAGCCCTAAATGGTCTACCCCATATCTTCAGACTGTGACCCCTGGTTCTGGACTCCCCCACCATCGGGAACATCCTCCTGCATCTACCCTGTCTGGTCCTGTTCAGACTTTATAGGTTTCTATGAGATCCCCCCCTCATTCTCCTGAACTCCAGCGAATATAATCCTAATCGACTCAATCTCTCCTCATATGTCAGTCCCGCCATCCCAGGAATCAGTGGGGTAAACCTTCACTGCATTCTCTCTATAGCAAGTACATCCTTCCTCAGATAAGGAGACCAAAACTGCACACAATATTCCAGGTTTGGTCTCACCAAGGCCCTGTACAATCGCAAGACATCCCTGTTCCTGTACTTGAATCCTCTGGCTATGAAGGCCAACATACCATTTGCCTTCTGTACCTTGCGTGTCCTGCTATCCATTCTTAATTAGCACATTCTTTTAGATAATATCACCACCTCTTTGTTCTTTTGTCTGTGACATCTTTTGGTTATCTGCTCCTATCACTGCTTGCTTGTCCCTACAACCACCCCCCCACCACCACCCCCACTTCTCTCCCCCCACTCCCCCACCGTAAACCAGCTTATATTTCACCCCTCTCCTATTTTTACTTAGTTCTGTTGAAGGGTCATGAGGACTCGAAACGTCAACTTTGTTCTTCTCCGCCGATGCTGCCAGACCTGCTGAGTTTTTCCTGGTATTTCTGTTTTTGTTTTACCATTTGCCTTCTTTACCGCCTGCTGCACCTGCATGCTTACATTCAGCGACTGGTGTACAAGGACACCCAGGTCTTGTTGCACATTCCCCTCTCTCAATTTATAGCCATTCAGATAATAATCTGCCTTCCTGTTTTTGCTACCAAAATGGATAACCTCACATTTATCCACATTATACTGCATCTGCCATGCATTTGCCCACTCAATCAGCTTGTCCAAATCACACTGAAGCATCTCTGCATCCTCCTCACAGCTCACCCTCCCACCCAGATTTGTGTCACCTGCAAATTTGGAGATATTACATTTAATTCCCTCATCTAAATCATTAATATATATTGTGAATAACTGGGGTCACAGCACCAATCCCTGCGGTACCCCACTAGACACTGCCTGCCATTCGGAAAAAGGACCTGTTTATTCCTACTCTTTGTTTCCTGTCTGCCAACCAGTTTTCTATCCATCTCAATACACCACCCCTAATCCCATGCGCTTTAATTTTACACGCCAATCTCTTATGTGGGACTTCGTCGAAAGTCCAAATAAACCACATCCACTGGCTCCCGCTCATCAACTCTACTAGTTACATCCTCGAAAAATTCCAGTAGATTTGTCAAGCATGATTTCCCTTCCATAAATCCATGCTTACTCTGTCCGATTCTGCCACTGTTTTCCACGTGCTCAGCTATTAAATCTTTTATAATGGACTCTAGAATTTTCCCCACTACCGACGTCAGGCTGACTGGTCTATAATTCCCTGTTTTCTCTCTGCCTCCCTTTTTAAGTGGATTGCATCTCTATTGACAAGTTATCCCAGTTTAGCAGATTGGGGAGGACCACAAGGCACAAGTTTGCATTTTGTAAGAGTAGAAATGGTTGTTAGGTGGTTCTACTTTTCCCAAACCTCTAGATTCCCTGCTGATGTGGTGGATCTCTTACGCTCTGCATGCCTTGAAAAGGGAGCTGAACAAGTTCTTGATTGGGACAGAAATGACCCCATATGGAAGATAACTGTCTTTATTGACAACAGTTGGTCTACATGATCTCCTGGACTGGCTTTGATTTCCAGCAGGGGCTGGAGAGTACTATTTCAGAGTATTTTTCCCTATTGGCCCTTGGTCATTTCTTTCCTGCATTGCTGAAGGTTACATGGCTGGGGTTTGGGGAGGAAGGAAGAATCATTTAGTCATACTAGTCCAAACATTGTGGTATGGGGCAGGTTTGGTGGACAAGCTGGTCTTTTCCTACCTGTCAATTTTGTTGATTTGTATACTGTAGTATTCCCTAGGGGTCAGTGATACAGCCTTTGCTCTTTTCAATCTATATAAACAGACTAAACTTGGTTATAAAGGGCTCACTTCCTAGGGTTTGGAGCCATACTTTGTTGAATTATGTCTTCATGTTGGAGGGAAACTACTGTTATCTTCTAATGTTCACTTCGTGCGTCCATGTCCGGATCGAGCCTGTGATGAGGTCTGAAGCAGAACAGTTCCCAAACTAAGCATAGCTGAGCAGGTTATTGATGAGCAATATAGGTCATTTGTCAGCACTGTTGATGACACTTTCCATCAGTTTACGATGATTGGAAGGAGGCTGACAGGAAACTAATTGGCCAGTTTAGATTTATCCTATTTTTTTGTGAATAAGATGCACCAATTTTTCACATTGTAAGTAAATCCTAGGGTCATAGCAGCACTGGAACAGCCTGACTACTGGAGTGGCTAGTTCTGGTGTGCAGGTATTCATCTGGTGTATTGTCTGCAATGAAAACTTTCACTGCGCCCAATCAGAACTTCAACTATTTACGATCTATATTAATGACTCAGCTGAAGGGACGAACGTATTGTAGCCAAATTTGCTGAATTAGGAAATTCCTTGAAGAAAAGGATTAAAGTTTGGTTAGTGAAGTTTAGAGTCCGATTGGACTAGGTGGCTCATTTAGAGAAAATCACCAGCATAGAATTGGTGGATCAAATTGCCTGTTGTTTTTTTTACAAAGGTAAGTATAGCTTTCCTTTTTGTAGTAGATATACTGTTTCCTTGAATTACTTGATGTTTGAAATATATTTGGATTCTGTCTGAAAGTTTGGCTTAAGTTTGTAGCAACCTTTTATTTGTCCCCAAAAATTGTGATGCCAAAGCTGCTGTCACACCTCAGAATTTTCACGAAAACAACATAATGGAAGCATTTTCATGCTGTTTATATTTTATGTTCATAGAAGTGAAGATCTAGCTGAAAGTCTTATTCTGGTAACTTTTATAGCTAATATTTCAAAATAATATATTGCTGAATAATTCCTCAGAATGCACTTATTGGTAAATAAAAACCAGCAGGAAAAGCAGAAGCTCGTTGCATTACAACTCTGAGGTTCATGGCCTAAAGTCTCAAAATGTCAATCTCTAAGGCCAGTCCTTAAAATGTAATGATAAATAGTTGATCTCAATGCTCTTGATATTTCTGTGATACCTTGTGTAATGAATGTCAACAAAATTCTTTTTTCCTTTCACTCCATCCCTGTTACAATAAACCTGATATCCACAAAACCAAATGCCAGCCAGGAGCAAGAGATTTTGCTTTAGCTATGCTTTATTTTGTACTATTAGTCTTCCAAAGTGGCAAGCATGAACTTCAAACTTGAAGGGTTTGGAGGAGTGGTGAGTAGCAGGAGAGAAGATTGATGTTGCTCACTAATAATCTCTTTGCAGTGCTTTTAGCTTATACTATGTTATTCCTCATTAGCAAGTTAACTTGTGTTCATACTAGTTTTTTATCCTATCTTGTATATGGAATTTAAGTGAAGTTTATAGCTCTTTTTTAACTCAAATGGTTTAAGCTTTGAAAACCACTAAACAATGATTGAATGCCTTTTGCTCTGAAAAAAATGCAAAGGAAATATTCTTCACTAAAAGCAGCACAGAATTGTATCCATCAAATATTAATGGAAAATCTCTTTCTGAGACACCATCATTCATTTGAATTACTGGAAAGTGGTGCCCATGAGCAATCATCTCTTGAAATGTTACCTGACTAATGCACTTATATTTTCATTTAGTAGCATAAAGAATTTATAGTTCCCTTGTTTTTATTAAGAAAGAATGCTTGAGTTAACTCTGATGCTTTTTTTAAGTGTACAACTGTTAACTCAGGAGTCAAAAGGCTTTCCAGAATTAGACTTCTGCTGTAACTGGTAAAAGCCAAAAGTAGCAGCAAAACTGTTGGATATTTATCTTTATCTTTATATTTGTATTCTTTCTGTGCTAAAAGAGTGGGAGGTTGAATTAATTCTGAACTTCTCTAAATGTTGCCCTCTAGTTGTAGCTGTGGTTAGCTTCTGTGAAGCTGTCAAAGTTGTTTTTTTTCCTTTCTCTACTTCCTTGGAGAAGTAGTTCACTTTATGTAGAGTAATAGAAGTGTCACAATGTTATACTTTATTAACAAACCTAAAAATAGGTTTTTTAACACTCAGAAATAATTATTTAATTTTGCTATAAAATTTTCAACACTGTACCCTTTGGCAGTCCAATCGTCCTATTCACTACCCTGTACGTAACATAATTAAATCTAAATCAATTATGAACCTTCTTTCCTCTAAGCTTGACTATGTGTCCCCTGGTTCTAACGTTTGTCATGGCCTTGAAAACCTTATTGTGTTCAATTTATTTATTCTATAAGGATCTTCAATACTTGAATAATATTCTCCTGAATTTTCTGTTCTCCAAAGTTATTAACCCTGGGCTCTTCATCCTTTCCTCATAGCTCAAATGCCTCAAAGGTATCAGTTTAGTCTCCATTTTCTGCACTGTTGGAATGCCTAGATATCCTGACTGCAGATTTATGACCAGAATTTCATTTGGTACATCAAGTATAGAGTTTGGAGAGGCATAATTGGGTAAATTTATTTATAGCTTTGATTAGTTTAAGAAAAACGTTTTATTTTATTCAACTCATTGCTTTCTTTCTGCAGAGATACCAGATATTATCAATGCAAAGCATCTGAAAATCTTCAGGTATGTTTGCTCTGTATTTAGTTTTGTTTCTCCAATTTCCATCCAACAAATTTAGAAGTAGCGCATACGCATTGCACAACAGGGTAATACGCCTGTGTATGGCTTCTCATAAGTAGTTTTGAAACACTTAGCTACGGGTTAAAAATTACTGAACTAATATTTGTTTATTGTATTTGATGTAGTCTTTTGAGATCTCAGTTGACATAGATTTGATCCTCTAAATTGGCCATTTTCTAATTAGGTTAAATGGCCTGTCTTTGTAATGGCAGCAAATATGAAAAGAGTGAGGGGTAAAGTGCTTTATTGGGTATCTAATTGGATCCACATAATTGAAAATTTGGTCAAATGCATGAATACTTTGTCCCCCGCTTATCCAGTTTTGATTTCTACAATACATGCTGCCCCTTCAGCCAAAATAATTAAATGACAATCTTTTTCTTTCTGTAAATGAATAATTGTATGATTGGCTGAATTAATTATTGGATTGACATTGTATAGTAGTGGAAAGAAAATCAAGTGTTGATACAGAGTCTTATCATGCTTCTTGGAAACTACCCAGAGCACTACACATGCAATTAACTACTTTGATGTGTAGGCTGTAGACAAACATTGCAGCCATTTGGAGCACAGTAAGATCCCCAAACAGAGATGTGATGAATGTTAAATTAAATCATTATATTTGAAGGAACAATGTTGGTTGAGACGCCAGGAGAAGTCACTTCTCTTTGAAACATTGCTGTTGGATCTTTAGCGTGCACCTGTACAGATTGACAGGTCCCTTACGATTTAATGTCTCATCTGAAGAACCAGTTTTCCAACATGGAACATTCCTTCAGTCCTGAAGTATCAAACTAGATTATGCTCAGGTCCTGCAGTGCAACTTGAGCATGCACCTTTGATTTTCTGACAAGCCTGCCACCAGCTGAGCCAAATTGGTGCTTAATGAATAGAGCAGACAGTAGAAAGCTGGCTGTATTTTTATTTTCTTTTAATTTTTCTGATTCATGTTTCTTTTTACTCTCAAGAGAATGGGATGGAGACCTAAAAAAGCTTCCAAATGTGAAAATGAAAAAACTCTCAGTAAAAGATTCCATTTCTAACCAGAGAAAATGTAAAGAAGAAAATGGAGTAGGCTTGCAGAACGAGATGGATCAAGAGCATGTGTCAGAACATTAAAGAAAGAGAAACAAGAAAATGTCAAACTCTCATTGGGGGAAAAGTCGCTAGATCAACTATTGAGCAATATGATCCATGTGTTAGACGCTTGAGATATTCCTACTCAGGATATATATTCTCAAAGAAATGCACAGCAAGCCTAAGTATTGTATTACCTATGAAGTGGTTTCCTTCAGAATCTCAGACTAAGACTGTAATTTATTTTAATTTAGCAATTATCAAAAACTTTTTTATATTTATAAAAGAAAGCTGGTCTAGAAAGTAATACCTATTAAAACATGATAGTGCTAGCAAAACAGATGTTTCAAATGATCCTTTACCTCCAATCTGCTATCGTTGAGAATTTTTTAATCATTTCTTCCCATGTGATGTATTATGAAGAAATTTATTTTTCCGAGTTATGATTTTTAAACTTAAAAGTGAAGCTGCTCCTTCTCATCTCTACCACAATTTATTAAATGCTGGGATTTGTTTTTGCGTTTATACATGGCTTATTGTTAATTTAATAAAGCATAGATGAGATTATTAGTTTGCTCAATAGGAAGTGGAGAAAACCAGATAAAATTTGTCAATCTATCCAATAGCCTGGATTTACTGATTGGCATTACTGCGACAATGGAAACTTATTTATTGCTACCAGCATTCAAATATTGCTGATAGACCCAGGAGTAGGGGCGGGGCTGTTGTAGTGGTGGTGTGGGGGAGTGAGGAGAGAAAGACTAGACTTAAATCCAGTGGCTAAAAGAATTCTAGCATCATATCACCAGCCTTTTATGGGCTAAAGAAGAATAAGAAAGGGGAAGGATTTTCAGATGAATAAGAAATTGTCTTACGAGAACAGATTTTCTTGCAACATAATTTTTGAGCCACTGTATCCTGTATTTGAATTGTTGACTTGGTTTTGGCAGAAATATTTCAGCTGATTTTGGATCATGCACTTCTGTTGCAGTAAGATGAGAAAAATAAATTGAGCTCTTTCCTTTTTTTGTTTTGTCTGATAATGCTCCTGTGAAGTGCCTTGGGGTGTCTACTTTTTTAAAGCGCTATATAAATGCAAATTGTTAAAGGAAAATAAACCTAAAAAATTGCTTCTTTGAAAGGAAGTAAAGCTGGACTGATAAGATTCTTGTGAAATGGATGCATAAACAAACAAAAAAAAATGTACAATTTCTTCAGACCTTCTCACATGCAGCTTTCTTTCCAAAGAAGTTCAGTGACCAGTCTGCTTATAATAGAAAAAAGTTGAGCCATGATTGAAGTAAAAAGAGGGTGTAGGTGAGGGACATGTATTCAAACTGTTAAGGAGTAAGTGCAGGGCTGATGCCAGGAATCACTTATTCATGGGAAGAGTGATTAATATTTGAACTGGTATTAAAAAGTTGTGACCAGAGCTGTTACCATCTCCTCCAAATTCTTTCATCAACCTAGGACACATGCCATCAGGGCCCAATGTATTATCCATCCAATTTCTACATCAAATATATTCCTTTTCCATAGTTGGTACTCACAAATGCTCCATATCCTTCTGTAGTGCATCTGTATTCTCACTTTTTGTCACGTTTGTAAACAAAAGTATAAAGATAATGTAATATTTGCCATTCCTTGATTAATATCCACACCCTCCCCCCACCAGTTAGACTCCCTCCTTTATATTTGAATATGCTGTCTTTAAATATTTCACACTTTATCCTAATTTAATTTTGTAGTATCGGCTAACCTTTTATCTTATTACCTGGCAGCCTATCTTACCCTCCCATTTCACCTCCATGCTATACCATTATTCATTATTATCTTTTAGCATTGTTAGTCCTAATTATCACATGCAGCCCTTTTAAATTTAATCTCAACCTCTGTATTCTCCTCCGGCCCCATAGTCTTCTGAGATATCTGCACTTCTCTAATTCTGGCATCCCGAACATCCTAGATTTTAATTGCTCCACTATTGGCCAGTTCTTAAATTGCCAAGTCGTTTAGCTCTGGAATTTTCCCCAAACCTTTCCACCTCTCTTCCTCTCTTTCATCCTTTAAGACACTCCTTAAAAACACCTCTTTGACTGAGCTTTTAATCATCTGACCAAATAATTCCTTTAGAAGCTTGATGCCAAGTTTTGCATTATAATGCCCCTGTGAAATACTTTGGTAGGTTTAATTACATTGCAGGTGCTATATAAATACAATGTTTATCCAAAGCATTCTATTTAATGCAACCTCTTCAGCTTATAGGAATTTATTTTTGAATTTTCCCACTCCTACTGCTGAGTTATTTACTGACCTTTCTGCCTAATTGATTTGGGCCTCATCTTGGTGAATTTTCCCTGTTTTCTGCCATCCTTTAATTCTTCATTATCCTTTAAGACTGTTGCGTTGAAACTAGCTACACTCACAACATCTACTTAACCGATTTTATTTCTGAAAACTAAATCACAGAATTGCTTTTCTCTTAGGACAAGAAGAAGCCTGATCTAAGAAACAGTTCTGGATCCATTCTAGAAAATATCCCCACTTTGAACATGTACGTTCCCTTCACTCAAGTTAATCTTGGCAAAGTTGCTGATGTTCTTTTATATCACTAAACTATAAATCTCCACTTCTATTCCATCTGTTGTTGGGTGGGCTATAATGCACTAGATTGAATAGTTACATATTTTAAACACCTTAGTTATATCAGCCTCAAAGGAATATAAACTAAGTTTATGCTCTCTGTGCTCATAATTTAATCTTCCAAGGCCTGGTATAATTCTGGTGAATCTGCACTGGACACCCTCTAAGGACAAAGGCCTGGATTTTCCGTGCATGCTGATGTCGGGCATGTTCAGTGGCGTGAACGGATAATATGGCACCACAGGTTTCACAATGGTGTGAAAGCAGTTCGTGATTGTCCGCTCAGCCCGTTGATTGCAGGATCAACACCCTCACCAGTCAGCACGATGGCACACTCCTCAAAGTGAGTGAGGGGCCCAATGGGGCCGCTCCACCCCCAGTCTGGGATCTCTCCCTGCTGATGTGAGCAGGTTTATCCTGCATGTAAACACATGGAGAGAGCGTGAGCAGGGCACATGGCATTGCGTGGAATGTTTGTGTTGTGAGTGGCGCCGTGGACAAGAATGAGGATGTGAGCTCCAGAGGATATGAGCCTGATGCAGATGTGAGGCTGTGTGTGAGAACTAGTGGCGTTGTCCCTTGAGATGTGCGGTCCCTGTGGATGTGTGATGTGTTGTGAGTGAGAGTGTTGAAGAGCGAGTTACCCTGGTGGAACAGATGAGACCATTTATCCTGTTGTGGCACAGGGTGGCTGTCCTCTTGTAGAGAATTGGCGCTAACCACCGCTGCCACCTCCTCCAAAACCTGGTTGGTAACGCCGCTGCCCATCCTGCAGCCAGAGGGTGGTAGAGATTATTGGGGCGGGCCTCCACAGCATCCAAAAGGCGTTCCAGTGACACATCACTAAACCTGGGGCCTGTAGTCTTCTTGCCTTTCGTGGACATTTTCCCTGCAGCAGTCGTGGTCTGGAAGAATGAGATGTGTGCGCACGGCTGGACTTTAAATATGGCGCCCGGTGTGATGAGGTGATGACGAAGAGAGCCCGCCAGCCATCGAAATGACATGTTTCCCGGGAATGCATAAATAATGTGGCGGGTTTGAGACAATACAGTATGAAAACCCTCCATCACAGCCAGCGGGCAAAACGTCATTTTACCTACCCACTACCACACTTAGTGCAAATCTGGGATGATTTCGCCCAATGTGTCCTTCGAGATTCAGTGCCCCAAACTGGTGATCTGACCAAGGCTTTGTACAACTAAAAGAAAACTTCTTTCTCTTTGTGTTCCAGCACCCCAGCCCCTCCACCCTTAAGGCTACTATTCAAGCACTTTGGGGATTGGAGTGAAGCCCTGAGGCAGCCTGGACTGGCAGAGGATGAAGAAGTCATGGTATTGCCAGGAGAGCAAGCGCACACATGGAAGAAGCTCTTGTGTGGTCACAGATCAGTTAGACATTAAGCCCTTCCTGTTGATAGTTCCCTCTGGCCAGTTGCTGGTTGCCTTTTTGGCCACATGGGTGCAGTCAATGATGTCTGTACCTGGGGGAATCCAGCAATAGAGTTGAAACCCAAGGTCTTCTGTCCCTAGGAGGCCATGTCTGTTGTTAAATGAATGTGCTGTGCAGCTCTGGCAATAAGGGCAACAGTGGCCAGCGAGATGCAGTCATGTGCAGCTGCTTTTGAGATGACACTAAGATCCACAGCTGACCCTTGGAAGGAGACAGAAGCTAAGAAATTCAAGGTCATAGTGACTTTGGTCACTTGTGATCAGAGGTGTGAGGTCTTGGGTGATGAGAGCACAACTGTCTGTGGTCATCTGGCTGGAGAGCCACAGTCTCCTGCGGCACTGGCTCTCGGTTATATCAGGTAGCTACAACTTTGGTAGATCCTGTGTTGAGGGTTTTGCTTGTGTTGCCTCCCTGCCCCGCTTTCCTCTGCTTGTTCCCTCCTGCCCTTCCTGCACAAGGTAATGTCCCTCATTGCATTGGGCACAGAATTTGACAGTCGTGCCCCCATTGCAGCCTGTAGTCTTCCCTCTGGACAAGTGGCCACCCAATTGTCCTTGGAAACCTTGCCCCCTGTTCTTCTGTGACCCCATTAAAGGCCCGGCACTGGGTGGCCAATCTCCATCACCTGTGCTAACACCGAGGGCATCCCCTTAGCAATTGTCCAGGGCAGTTGGAGTGTAGCCGACTAACTGAGTGAAGACTTGGGGTTTGGTGATAGGGGAGTTTTAAGTGTTAATTTTCTTCTTAAATTTTGCTCTTAAAAATCTAATCTAGTCTGTAATTAGCAGTAACTGGAAAGTACTGTGTAAGCAGGCTAAGTTCGTTCTTTCTTGCAGTTTGGACGGGGTAAACTCACTCCCAGTTGTAGGAGCTGAGTAGTTAATTGTTTCCAGGACTGTCACTGACCTCATCTCCTCTGAAGATCTTCCCTCCACAGCTTCCAACCTCATAGTCTCCCAACCTCGGACGGCCTGCTTTTACCTCCTACCCAAAATCCACAAACAGGACTGTCACGGCAGACTGATCGTGTCAGCCTGTTCCTGCCCCACGGAACTCATTTCTTGCTATCTTGACTCCATTCTCTCTCCCCTTGTCCAGTCTCTTGCCACCTACATCTGCGATTCCTCTGACGCCCTACATCATATCAACAATTTCCAGTTCCCAGGCCCCAACCACCTCCTCTTCACCATGGACGTCCAATCCCTTTACACCTCCATCCCCCACCGGGATGGTCTGAGGGCTCTCAGCTTCTTCCTTGAACAGTGGCCCGAATAATCCCCATCCACCACCACTCTCCTCCGTCTGGCTGAACTTGTTCTCTCACGGAACAATTTCTCCTTAAACTCGTCTCACTTCCTCCAAATAAAAGGTGTGGTTATAGGTACCTGCATGGGCCCCAGTTATGTCTCTTTATGTGGAACATTCCTTGTTCCAGTCCTACTCAGGCCCTCTCCTACAACTCTTTTTCCGGTACATCGATGACTGTATTGCTGCCGCTTCATGTTCTCGTCTGGACCTGGAAAAGTTTATTAATTTTGCTTCCAATTTCTACCCCTCCATCATTTTCACATGGTCCATCACTGACACTTCCCTTCCCTTCCTTGACCTCTCTGTCTCAATTTCTGGTGATAGACTGTCCACCAATATTCATTACAAGCCTACCGACTCCCACAGCCACCTCCACTACAGCTCCTCACACCCTGCTTCCTGTAAGGACTCCATCCCATTCTCTCAGTTCCTTCGCCTCCGTCGCATCTGTTCTGATGATGCCACTTTCCAAAACAGTTCCTCTGACATGTCTTCCTTCTTCCTTAACCGAGGTTTTCCACCCACAGTGGTTGACAGGGCCCTCAACCGTGTCTGGCCCATCTCCCGCGCATCCGCCCTCAACCTTCCTTTCCCTCCAAGAAACATGATAGGGTCCCCCTTGTCCTCACATATTACCCCACCAGCCTCCGCATTCAAAAGATCATCCTCCGCCATTTCCGCCAGTTCCAGCATGATGCCACCACCAAACACATCTTCCCTTCACCCCTCTTGTCGGCTTTCCGTAGGGACCGTTCCCTCTGGGACACCCTGGTCCACTCCTCCATCACCCCCTACACCATCAACCCCCTCCCACGGCACCTTCCCATGCAACCGCAGAAGATGCAACACCTGCCCCTTTACTTCCCCTCTCCTCACCGTCCAAGGGCCCAAAAACTCCTTTCAATTGAAGCAGCACTTCCCTTGCACTTACCTCAATTTAGTCTACTGTATTCACTGTTCCCAATGTGATCTCCTCTACACTGGAGAGACCAAACGCAGACTGGGTGACCACTTTGCGGAACACCTTCGGTCCATCCGCAAGCATGACCCAGACCTCTTTGTCACTTGCCACTTCAATACATCATCCTGCTCTCATGCCCACATGTCCGTTCTTGGCCTGCTGCAATGTTCCAGTGAAGCTCCACGCAAACTGGAGGAACAGCACCTCATCTTCCAATCGGAAGGCACTTTACAGCCTTCCGGACTTAACATTGAGTTCAACAACTTCAGATCATGAACTCTCTCCTTCATCCCCAACCCCTTTCTGATCCCCCTTCTCCCAATAATTTATAATTTAAAACATTTTTTTAAATATATTTTTCTTTTCCCACCTATTTGTTATTTTAAAATTTATTTCCATCCATTGTTTTATCTCCATCTTTTAGCCCATTTTGATCCCTTCCCCCCACCCAACCAGGGCTATCTATCACTTGCTCGTCCTGCTTTCTACCCTAAATGTCACCATTAGCACATTAAATAGCTAATACCGCCACCGTCAACACCCCTTTGTCCTTTTGTCTAGCACACCTTTGACAATCTCTTCTTTGCCTCCACCTATCACTGGCCCTCTCTCCATCTCTACCTGTCCCACCCCCCTCAACCAACTTATATTGCACCTCATTTCTATTTTTCCTTAGTTCTGATAAAGAGCCATATGGACTCAAAACGTTAAATGTATTCCTCTCTACAGATGCTGTCAGACCTGCTGAGTTTTTCCAGCTATTTTTGTTTTTGTTGTAATTAATTAGCTAACTGGTTGAATCTGGTTACTGTAGCCCCAGTTCAGTTTATGATAAACTCAGGGTTCTTCTGTGCAGCACTGGCTAACTGAGTGAAGGCTTGGAGTTTGGTGTGAGGGGAGTTGGTTTGTTTCCTCTTTCTATCTTTCTCACCCCATAGAAATTGGTTCTTGCTCTACCACAGGGAAAGGAGCTAGCTATTTGGTGAGTTTCTGGTAAGTTCTATTCTATACCCAAGGTTTAAAATAGTACATAATTTGGTGGTAAAATTAATAAAATATATAAGAAAGCAACATAAATAAGTGATTAGTATAATTGAGTAATTATTTAAAACACATAAAGGATGGCAGGACAGGTGATGTGTCAAAGGCTGCAGCTTGTGGGAGCTCCTGGATAACATTGTGATCCAGGGCAAACACATCTGCAGTGTTTGTGGCTTCAGGAACTTTAGCTCTGAGTCATTGAGCTGCAGACTCTGCGACACATCAGGGACGGGGAAAGTTACCTGGGTGTTTTATACCAAGAAGCAGTCACGCCACTTAGGATAGGGTCTTCTGATTTAGTTAGTGGTCAGGGGTAGGGGAGGGTGTGACTATGAGTGAGGCAGGTAAGGGGACTCAGAGGGCAGGAGTGTGAGCCTCTGTAATTGTCCAACAGGTTTGAGGTTCTCTCAGCTTGTTTGGATGAGAGCATCAGGAGCTGCAGGGTGGATGAGCAAACTGACCATGGCACCGGGGTACAGGAAGCCATCCAGTTGGGGGGGCAAAAAGGAACGTAGTGAGAGTAGGGGACAGTATAATGAGGGGGATTGACACTGTTCTCTGTAGCAAAGAGCGAGAGTCCAGTCAGCTTTGTTGTCTGCCTGGTGCCAGGGTTCAGGACATCTGCTCAGGGCTGGAGAGGAACTTGCAGTGGGAGGGGAGCATCCAGTAATGCTCGTCCATGTAGGCACCAATGACATAAGCAGGATGATGAAGGAGGCTCTGCATAGTCAGTATGACAGGTTAGGCACCAAATTAAGAAGCAGAACCTCAAAGGTAATAATTTCTGGATTATTACCTGAGCCACGTGCAAATTGGCAAAGGACAAATAAGATTAGAGAAATGAATGTGTGGCTCAAAGACTGGTGTGGGAGAAGTGGGTTCCAGTTTACGGGGCACTGGCACCAGTATTGGGGAAAGTGCGATCTGTAGCATTGGGATGGTCTACACCTGAACTGTGCTGGGGCTGATGTCCTCGTGAGCTGCATAACTAGAGAAGTAGGGAGGATTTTCAACTGAATAGTGGGGGCAAAGGATCAAATTTGGGAAGATGTGGTAAACCAAACTGGAGACAAGGCAAGAAGGACAGGTATTAAGATAAAGGCAAAATACTGCGGATGATGGAAATCTGAAACAAAAACAAAAAATGCTGGAAAAACTCAGCAGGCCTGACAGCATCCGTGGAGAGAAAGACAGAGTTAACGTTTCGAGTCCGTATGGCTCTCAGCATGTTTTGTTCTTGTTTGAGACAGGTTTAATATGGGAAATGATAAACAGACTGTGACAGGAAGGGACAGAGAGTACACATCTATGAGTAAATCAGCAGATCAGGCTAGACGCTACAAAAATAGTAAAAGGATAAGACTAAAGGCTCTGTATCTAAATGCACATAGCATTTGAAACAAAACAGGTGAACTGATCGCACAAATAGAAATAAATAAGTATGATTTGATAGCCATTACAGAGACATGGCTACAGGATAACATAGATTGGGAACTGAATATTGAGGGGTACATGATATTTAGGAAAAGCAGGAAGTTAGGAAAAGGTGGAGGGGTGGCTCTGTTAATTAATGATAGTATTAGCACATTAGATTGGGATGATCTAAGTTCAGGAAACCAGGATGTAGAAGCAGTTTGAGTTGAGATGAGGAACGATAAAGGCAAGAAGTCACTTTAGAGTGGTGTACAGGCCCCCTTACATTCACTTTGAGGGAGAAACAAGTGTGTCCAAGACTAGTATTTTAAACTTAAATAAGGGCAATTCTGAGGGCATGAAAGCGGAGCTAGCTAAAGTGAACTGGCAAATGAGGTTAAGGGATATGTCAATAGAAGTTCAGTGGCAGATATTTGAAGGGATATTTCAGAATACACAATATATATATTCCAATGAGAAAGAAAAATCCCAAGGGGAGGGCCCACCATCCATGGTTAACTAAAAATTTTAAAGACAGTATCAAACTTAAAAGAAAAATATACAATTATGCAAAGACAGGTATCGGTCAGAAGATTGGAAAGAATATAAAGATCAGTAAAGAATGACAAAAAGATTAATAAGGAGGGAAAAATTAGAGTATGAGAGAAAGCTGGCTAGAAATGCAAAGACAGTATGAGTTTCTATAGATATTTAAATAAGAGTTAACAAAGTGAGTGTTGGTCTAAAAGAGAGTGCATATGGGGAATTGATAATGGAAAGTAGGGAGATGGCAGATGAATTAAACAGGTATTTAGCTTCTGTCTTCACTATGAAGGACACAAGTAACACCCCAGAAATAGCTGTAAATCAGGAAACGGAAGGGAAAGAGGAACTCCGGAAAATTACAATCACCAGGGAATTGTTGGGGCTGTGGGCTGACAAATCCCTAGGTCTGGATGGACTTCACCCTAAGGCCTTGAAAGAAGTGGCTAGTGAGATATTTGATACACTGGTTTTAATTTTCCAAAATTCCCTAGATTTGGGGAAGGTTCCATTAGATTGGAAAATAGCAAATAAAGCTCCTTTATTCAAAAAGGGAGGGATACAGAAAGCAGGAAACTATAGGCCACTTAACCAAACACCTGTCATTGGGAAAATGTTAGAAGATATTATTAAAGATGTTATAGCAGAGCACTTAGAAAAAAATCAAGGCAATCAGGCAGAATCAACATGGTTTTGTAAAAAAGGAAATCGCAATTTATTGGAGTTCTTTGAAAGAGTCACGGAAATTTGGAGTCAATTGTCCACATTATACTCCATTAATGGGCTTAATTGCTGTCTTAATTGTTGGCGGGCGCGCTTCCGACTTTTGCGCATGCCTGTCGAATGAAATATCGCGCGAATGCACGATGACATTGGGACACTTGCCTGACGTCTTGCGTGATTTTACGCCTGATTGGGTCTACTGCATACCTGCCTACGTGATATAAAATTGTGCCCCTGGAGTACTGTGTACATTACTGGTCTCCTTATTTAAAGAAAGATCTAAATGTGTTAGAAGCAGTTCAGAGACGGTTTACTAGGTGTATACCAGGAATGGGTGGGTTGCCTTATGAGGAAAGGATGGACAGTTAGGCTTGTATCCACTGGAATTTCGAAGTGTAAGAGGCGACATAATTGAAATATTTAGGATCCTGAGGGGTCTTGACAGGGCGGATGTGGAGAGGATGTCTCCTCTTGTGGCAGAATCTAGAACTAGAGGTCACTGTTTAAAAATAATGGGTTGCTCATTTAAGACAGAGATGAGAAATTTTTTTCTCTCAGATGGTTGTGAGCCTCTGGAACTGTCTTCCTCAAAAGGCAGTGGAAGCAGAGTTTTTGAATATTTTTAAGGCAAAGCTAGATAGATTCTTGGTTAACAAGGGAACGAGGAATGTAGGGCTGGGGTTACATTCAGATCACCCATGATCTTATTGAATGGCAGAGCAGGCTCGAGAGGCCAAGTGACCTACTCCTGCTCCTAATTTATATGTTCATATGTCTCCCTTTGCCCTGCTGATTTTGGGACAACCATGACTGGCTCCCCACTCTATACCCACCCCCCTTCAACTGCTCATCTCCCTTCAACTGTTCAGCTCCAACCAATGCGCCCCATTAAAAATTTAAATTTCATCCCTTGAGAAGTGCTTAATGAGCTTTTTAAAAAGTTTTAATTGACCTCAATAGGGAGGAGAACAGATTCCTGTCCTCCCTGTGCTCTGGTAATTATTGCCAGTGCCTGGAATGGTATCTTGCAGTTGGCATGGTGCCTTGTGCTGGTATTTTCAGGTGCACCCCACCTCTGTTCCTGACTTTCAGGGGCCTCGAAAATTCAACCCCTGCACTTGCTTCTAACTACTTCTGACAAGGATAGACGACCAATAGATTTTCATCTCCCACTCCATAGTGAGGGCTTTTCAGGAGCAGCTATGATATTAATTTTAGACATATTCTTATACTCAATTATCCTGCAAGAGGAGTTGTAGCAGCACCGAATGCAGGAAAGGTGGGTCAAACAACATTGAAAGAGGAATCAACCTATTAGGCATTAGTGCCATAAAATGTTTTCACATGAAGGGCTTCCATTTTTTCAAGATGAAGTTTGTAGGTGACAACATTCAAAAGGTCCTCCATGTCAACACAATGCTTTTATACTATAAAATCCAGCCTTTCCTGAACTCTTTATAGAATAAAATTGCCTAATGGATGGTTTGTGGATGTCAGAACATACCCCTGCTCCAAAATAAACACAAGAAATCCATTCTTTCTTAGGAGTATGCTTCCCGCTTCCCTTTCATCAGATCTAGTGTTTCTCCCAGGTGTCATCATAGGACTCGGGTAGCCCTCAATGCATAGCAACTTGCTCTTGGCAGGGAATTGAAGCTGGCTGGTTCTAACATAAAAATTTATGGCACAGAAAGAGGCCATTCAACCTACCTTGGCTGTGCTGGCCAAAAAAGAGTGATCCACCCTAAAACCTCCCCTTCAACTCTTGTCTTTGGAGCTTGTTCCTGGACGGTAGAATTGGCTCTCATACTCCACTTTGCGATGCTTTGATTATGAAGGCCAAAAGCCTCAGCCTGTGCTGAGAGATTGCAGTATTTGGTAGGTGGGCTCTAAGCATCACCATTCCAGTAGGCCCTGGGTCTATGATCTCACTAATAATCTGGTGACTAGCCTGCTTCTGTTCCCAACATTCAGGGTCCCAGACATGCCTTCCAGGTGAGACAGCTATTTACATGTGCCTCATCTTACAGATTCTGTATTCACAAGTTCTCGTCCACATTGGGGAAATCAAATAAGATTAGACGATCATTTGTCTGAACACTTCTATTCTGTCCTCCACTTGGACCCGAATTCCCTGCGGCTTGGTTTATATCTGAAATCTTCCACAGAAGCTACTTGACATACTGTGTGTTTTCAGCATTTCTGTTTTTGTTTCAGGTTTTCAATGTCTATAATTTTTTTGAATGCATATTAAGACCTTGTCCTGAGATGTTTTTGTGACCTTATGCTGAACTCTGTGTGAGTCCTTGCCCTGAGGAGGATGGGAGAATAGCTAATGTAAGAAGAACCCGATTCCCTAGTATAACTAGCATCCCTGTCCCCTGCCTGCTATAAGGTACCACCCTCCAGAGCCCAGGAACTTCAAGGTTCAGGGCATTTGGGTGTTCAAAGAGCCTTAGGCCTGGAATCTCCTTGAAGCTTCCCCTGCTGTTGTAACACTACCAGAAATATGGCATAACTGGGGTAGGCACCACACTTCCAGCAAGGCTGTAACATGAGATTGGGAACAACTTGATGGAACTTATAGGCCTTTTGTATACATAATATAAATATTTTATATGTTTGATCAATGCACAAAACATTTATCAGCCTTTAAGTAGTTATTTCCAGATGTCAAATTACAATTTATTTTTTTGCTAAGGTAAATAAATCTATGTCTTCTGGTCTTACTTATCTTGAAGTTTTTTTTAATTTGTTCATGGGATGGGGGTGTCACTGGCTTGGCCAGCATTTATTACTCATCTCTAACTGCTCTTGAGAAGTTGGTGGTGAGCCTCTCTTGAAGGCTTTTTGAACAGCTGCAGTCCATGTGGTGTAGATACACCTACAGTGCTGATGGGAAGGGAGCTCCATGATTTTGCAACAGTGACAATAAAGGACAATAAAGGAACAATGATTGAGTTCCAAGTCAGGATGGTGTGTGGCTTGGAGGGGAATTTGCAGGTGGTGGTGAGAGGTTGTAGGTTTGGAAGGTGCAGTCGAAGGAGACTTGGTGAGTTACTGCAGTGCATCTTGTAGATTGACGCACAGTGGCAACAGAGTGTACAGTGTTGGAGGGAGTGAATGTTTAAGGTGATGGTTGGGGTGCCAATCTAGTGGGCTGCTTTGTCCTAAATGGTGTCGAGCTTCTTGAGTGTTGTTGGAGCTGCACTCATCCAGTCAAGTGGTGAGTTTTCTGTCACACTTGTGACTTATTCCTTATAGATGGTAGACAAGCTTTGGGGAGTGAAGAGGTGAGTTACTCTCCTCAGAATTCCAGCCTCTGACCTGTTCTTGTAGCCACAGTATTTATATGACTGGTCCAGTTCAGTTTCTGGTCAATGGTAACCCCCAAGATGTTGATAGTGGGAGATTCAGCGAGGGCAATGCCATTAAATGTCAAGGGGAGATGGGGGCTAGATTCTCTCTTGTTGGAGATGGTCATTGCCTGGCACTCGTGTGGTGAGAATGTTACTTGCCACTTGTCAGCCCAAACCTGAACATTGTCCAGGTCTTGCTGCATATGGACATGGACTATTTCAATCCTATTGATTATTCATAGCCTTTGCCATTTACTAATACTTCATATGTGCCAAGGACAATATTCTCCCATTCCCTTCTCTGTGGACTGCAAGAGTTTAAACTAATTCTTCCTCTTAACTCATCTCTTTTACGCTTGAAATCAATCCTTTTCCTTTTCTGTCCTTTTGGTGATAAAAACAAATGCTCCAATACACAGTAGGTTCATCAGAAATTTAAAACACAGATAGGTTAATGTTTGAGATGTGGACCTGCCATCGCTAGTTAACCTTTTTTTTAAACAGATTTTTATTGACCTACTGTGCATATACTGAAAATAATTGAAAATAATTTAATGGGTGTGAAAGTCTTTGAAATTTCCCAAGGATGAGATCAGGCCAGGTATTTTTTTCTCTCTGCCTGTGAAGAAGACAGTAGCAGGTTAAAAATCATCCCTACAGAAGCAAAGTACTGATGGGAATCTGATGTAAAAATCGAAAATGCTGGAAATACTCAATAGGTCTGGTAACACCTGTGGAGAAACAGTGTTGACCTTTCGTGTTGATGACCCCTCATCTGAACCAACTAAATAAAGGCGATTATTCTGAACCGTTAACTTTGTCTCTCTTTCTCCACAGATGCTGCCAGGCCTGCTGAGTTTTCTGTTTTTGTAGAAAGCCATTTCTCCTGTTCTAATTGTTTACTGAGAACCTGTCACAACCTCATTATCCTTTTTTCTGAAGGAGTTTCATCCCTACTGAGTGACTTCCCCCTTTTTGTAGATTAGAATTGATTGATGAGTTCCTCACAGAGCTTTGTTGTGATTGTAAATTGTTCCTCAATAAATACTGAAGGCCAAAGACACATGGCAGGAATCTCTTCTATTTGGCAGTTATACTGATCATTTAGAAAGTATTTATGTTGCATCAGGATCAGATTATTCAGACCACATTCTTTTTACTATCTAATTGTATGTTCTCCTGTGGGAGTGAAAAAGTCAGTGTAAGTGTAAACTGGGAAACAGGATTTATATTTACACTGACATTTTTGCTTGCATTAGTGACCTGGAGAAAGATATTCATACTTACATTGTAGGCAAATCTCATCAAACCAGAAGCTTTAAATGCTACCAATTTGGAGCATTAGTTGCTGGATTGAAAACTAAGTGCAAAAAGCAAGCAAAAATCTTGCATTGTTCACACTAGCACACCTCACCACATGAAACTTAAAACTCATTCTGCCTCATCAGAAAATAACAGTCAAATGATGTATATGAGCATTTTGCAACATGACATGCTAATTGTAGCATGCTAGGGATGGACAAGTGACTGTGGACCATGGTTCCCAAAGCTCTCTCCACTGTTTGAATTCTTCTTACACCATGCCTGGGTCAGTTGTAGATTAATTGATTGCTATGATTAGTCAAGAATTCCATCATTGTTGTATCATGCGAAAACCACTATGGTAGATTTAGAGGCTTTCCATTATCTAGACTACACTTGAGGCAGACAAAGCACTTGTTTATGTTTGTTTCCATGACTAGTTTTTTTTCCCGGAACGAGTCACCAGCCTGGCACCAGCTTGAGGGGCAGCACTCTGCATCAAGCATGGCTGACCAGGAGACTCTCCTGCTCTTACTTCCTGCCAAGGGCATATTTGGAAGGATTTACAGTTGATAATCAGCCTGTTTGGCTGTATTATGAAAGCACTTTCCCTGGCCATCAAGTCCTGGAGTAGGATTCCAACCCAGAGCTTCCAGCCCAGAGGCAGGGATGCTACCACGGCAGCATAAGACCTCTGCCCACTATGGTAAAAGGCAAACTAAATGGACCTTGGTAATTCCTATGTTTATATCATGTCCTTCACCGCCTCCCCCCCGACCACCCCTAAAAAGCTTTGTCAGAGGGAAAAAGTCTACTATGCAGAATTTTGTGCTTTCACTATGTCAAGTACAAGCTGCAGCTACCTTGACAGCAAAGCTTTTACTGAATCCCATTAGCTATATTTGACATGCTACATGCATACTGATCTTTCTCTTCTCACCCCCATACAGGGAAGAGTTGAAATGTAGTAATGCAGACAATAGGCCAGCTTCAAAATTACTTTCTGACAGTATGCCTGCACAACTTGTTAATCATTCTTGGGGCTCCCATTAAAATGTATTTTATTTCCACTGATAGAAATACTTTGTAAATGAATTGCAGCAAGTTTATCTTTCTTTCTGCATTTATCCTGTCTTTTTTTGTATGATCTAGTATTTATATATTTTGTTTCACAAAGTTTATGTAAATCATACATGCGATCTGATTTGAAGACAAGGCAGTAAACCTTCCAGACTAAATTCAGAGATGCCTAAAAGCACTTATGATCTGTAAGCAAGACCAGCTCTCTTTCCCTCTAATCTTATGTCCCTCTCTTCAGGAATGCTCTTGTCTATTTTTATTTTTAATAGAATTTATTTGAGGATGTAGACAAATAATTACAGGTGGTCATCCATGGATAACTTAGCATTTTAAGAAACCTTCAGTGTCATTCCCATGTTACTTTTTGCCGACATCAACATTTGCTTTAGCTGTGCCCCGAACTTTCTTCATTCTATTTTTGTGTTCCTTTCACTGTTTCCTGGAAACCTTCTTTCTCTCCAACAGACCATGCCTTGCCAGCCTGTGTTTAGGTTCATTCTTCTTATCATTCTTGGCGCTTGAATATAGTGTATGTGCTCAACATTGAGATTCTTAAAAATGTGGATCAGAGATTCCGTGTGTAATCCCTTATTTCCTGCTATAACTTCAGTGAGAGATTGGTGGAATCTGAAGACAAATGGTGTAATCAATTGAAAATGGTTCTGCTGGTTGTGGCCGGAGATTGGAAGACTCTCCATGGAATTTATGTACCTACCTATTTGGTGGCATAAAAATAAATGCAACCAGACACGTCCCAAGTAGTGAAGCCTACTTGTTTATGACCTGATATTTGTCTTTCCCTTTCTGTTACTTCCTGCACATGCACTTTCAATATTGAAATGAGGTCCAGTTTCAGGAGAGCCCTTAGGCCTCCAGTTCTGTCACATATTGGAAGGGATTAATCTGCATCTGAAAATGAACCTAAACAAGTTTTTAAACCTGTTAATGTTTATCTTAGTAACACAGTGACAGCATGCACACTTACATTTCCTTGGACCTATTATCAATTAAAAGATTAATGAATAATGACAAAATTGGTCATGAAAAGATTTTATTGACAGCATCCTGCCCTTTAATTTTTAAAAATTAAAATAGGAACAAAAGGGTCGCACATGCTGCAGAAGTTAGTATCGAATCACCTATTCTAGTACAAAATTACCTTGGGAGCCAACAAGGATTTATAGCTGTGTTTGCAGAAGGTTTTTCAAACAGTTCTTAGAAGAAAGTGCCTAATATGGAAATCTATGTAGAATTTCTTTTCTAAATCTATTGTCATGACTTATTATTGAACTCTTGTTTTGGCTAGGCAAAAGTTTTACTGACTTGTTTTAGTGTTTTCTAAAGATTTACTACTTGTCAGTCTATTCTGTACAACAGAAGGAAAATGTGATGTAGTGGTATTAGACTGTAGATATATATTAGCATAATTTTATTTAGGTGAGTACAGTGCATGGTCGAATTTTAATGACAGTCACATCTAGTTTACGATCATACATATTTATATTATATTTTGTTCTGGTACACATAACTGGGGGTAAAATAGAATGTTGTGAGACAGCCTGGCAGTGACAGAGCTTGGCACTCTCAGTTCGGATCAAATCAATTCTAACTCCCTTCTGAACTGGGGCTGCATCTTCTGGTTAGCGAGTGAGAGAGGGACAGGGCCCACTCGCCGACGAATAAAATGATGCGCGGTGACGTTGGGCAGGCGTCCTGATGTCACACCGCGTCATTTAGATTTTCAGTTCGGCGGGCGCGGAGCTGGCTCGGCTGCGTGCCCACCATACTGTCAATGGCCACTTAAGGCCTTTGAAAAACGAATTAAGCCAATTAACGGACCTGCCCGTCTAACCTCCAGGTGGGCTTCTGAAAAAACATGAAACCTCATCCACGGGCAGGATGAGGTTTCATGAGGGATGTAAAAATTTCAGAATATTTTATAATAAAAGTTATGGGCATGTCCAAACTCATGTGATGGTGTCTATTATTTCTATTCTTTCTATTCTTTATTTCACATTTGAGCAGCGCTTTGCCTCAGGGAGATCTGTGCCCTTTTTAGTGCGCATGTGCGAAAGAGCGCACTTCCGGCTCAGGGAATTTCTCCCCCCCCTCCCCGACACCCCCTGCCTGCATAGTGAGTGCACAGTGCTTCCGAGCAGACGTCACGCTGGGCGGGCCTTAAATGGCCCACCCACGTAAAATGGTGGTGCGCCCCCAGCCGGGGGCGTCGATCAGGAACCCGCCCACCCGCTCCCGCACATCCCCCCCAACGGGGGGAAAATGTTGCCATCCAGATGCTGTCTGCCCTATCTAATGTTTGTCCAACCTTAAAAATATCGGGTGTAGAAATTGTAGGAAAGCATGTCAACCTTGTGAGTCATTAAATGAGAGACATTTAAGTTTATTTATATTTTTAAGGCAGAAGTACACAGATTCTTGACTAACAAGGGAGCCAAAGGTTGTCAGGGGTAGGCAGAATGTGGAGTTGGGGCCACAATCAGATCAGCCATGAACTTATCAAATGGCAGAGCAGCCTCGAGGGGCCGAATGATCTACTCCTGCTCCTAATTCTTATGCTTGTATGTAAATGACACAGATATCTGATTGCCAATGGTCATTGATTTTACTCTTCCCTGGTCTGTATAAGTGTCCCACCCAAAATGGTAATTGATTGCAGATAATTCTATTGAACCTTGAGCCATCTGCTGCAAATTTTCCTCCAATTATATATACAAAGACATTGACATTGGCTAATTAAGTGGAAAAAACAAGTAACAAGATATTTTTATTTCCAAGAGTAGTACTACAAAGAATCAAATCAGTATTTTTATTGACTACAGTAGTGTTATTATATTTTTATTTAATTTTATTCCTATTACAATTTATACTAAATAAAATGCAATATTTTTGGAGCTAATTTTCAAATGAGCCTTTGTTTTGAGCATCGAAATAACAGAATTTACTGAAACTGGTGAACCTTTCTATTTGTATATGAGACCTTGTCCATTTAACTTCTGTGAAAGTTACTGTGCATTAGGGTGGAATCTTCCTGGTCCCGCAGGGACATGCTTCCTGGTGGGACCAGGAGGAATTTTTGAAATAGAAGCGTTGGGGCAGTGACCCATGCCTTCCTGTCTCGGCAATCTTCCTGGGGGCAGGTCAGCACTCGCAGAGGCTACCCGCCTGGCAGTGGCAGTTAACCAATCTGCATAATTAAATGTTCAGTTGTGGGCTGATTTGAGGCTGCTGCTAGGATCTTCCCATTGTCAGGTAGGAACCCCCCCAACCCCCAAAACCCCTCCCCCCCCCCCTCCCTTCATGCTTTCTTCAAAGCCTGTGAGTGAGCCTGACTTTTGACAAGTGATGGGCAATTTCATCATCCAACATGGTGTTGTTGAAGAGGATGCACCCAAGATCACAGAGCTGAGTCACCAATGGCACCAAGCAAGGCTTGGCCATGCTGGGTATGGAGTAAAAGTTCTCAACATAGGAGTATACGTTCAGTTCAGGACAGATGGCAACCTCTTCAATCTGCAAAGGCTCGAGGCTTGCACAAAGATCACACAACAGTTGCTAGGTGAGCTCTTGCTTGCCGATGACTGTGCCCTTAGCACATACACGGCAGGACACCCAGCTGCTTGTTGACCTCTTTGCCCAAGAACACTTTGACCTTACAGGCAGCATTGAAAACGCTCAGGACCAGTGAGATGAGTGTGATGGATGAAGGCTCTGCTTGCATGGGAGAATGCTTGCATGAGGCTCCAATAGGACCTGCCACAGATACACTTCTCCTTCCAGAATCACTCGTGGACCGGCTGTGTGCAGCTGAACTCCTAGTGGGGTGGGTGGGGGGAAGGCCTTGCAAAGCCTACATAATGACGCTGAAAGAAAACAGTAGACATTATGCAATTAAAGTGAATATATTTGCAGATTAATCAGTGACAATATTATGTTCACCCATACAACCACTTGTGATCAAAATTTTGTGAATTTTCTTGGGCCACCACTTCTTCTAGGTGCTGCCTTGACATCTGCAGTGGTGATGGAGACAGCCTGATGAGCTGTTTGCTCTGTTGCCTTTGATGACTTCATTGGTTATCCTCTGGAGATCTGAGGCCTTGAGGGCCTTGGCTTCCTTTGGGTGTCCTCCTGTGGGCCAGCTGCTCCCTCTGCGGTGACAGAGGACGAGGTTGAAGGGGTCACAGGCAAAGGGGACTCAGAGGGAGAGGACAGCCTCTGAGATTCCTGAGTGGATGACCCAAGGGTATCCAGCTGCCGTTCCTCCTCCCTTCGGATGCCCAAGGGCCCTGGCCTGACTCCTTGAGGGGAAGGAGCACCAGGACAGAGGTCGAGGTGCCCCTTTTCCCTCTTGCATTGCCACTACAGGAATTCACCCACAGCTACCATGATGGAGTACAGGTCTACGCGCATCTCTGGCAGAAAACGAGCGTTCTGCTGAACCAGGGTCTCCATGGTGTCCGCCATCCTCCCCATGGCACCCTCCATGCATGCACACATTGGCACCACTTCATCAGAGAGCAGGCAGAGTCACTCCTTCAACTCTTGTGCCACTCTGTTGAGGGCTTCCAACAGCTCTGCGTGATGTTCCCCTGCCTTCTGCTGATTCTCCACCATGAGTTGGAAGGCCAATTCCAGAGGCTAGTCATCTGGCTTGGACCTCACAAATGCCTCTTCCCCAGCAGTCCTCCAAGTGCTGGGGTGCTCGGCTGAACCTGCCTTCTGCTGCTGTGTCTATGGGGTGACCACCAGATTGTGAGACCCTTTCTAAACTAGCACTAATATCCACCAATGTATGTGTTCCTGAGCTTGTGGAGGATGTAAGTGACCACTGTGATGCCTCAACAGATGTGGACCTCCCCTCTTCCACTCCCTCTTGGCATATCTCTGAGCTGGGGCTGGGGCCTGATAGGGAGTCCTTCTCCTCCTCCTTAGGCCTTGGTTTCTTCCTGGAGGCATCTGTAAGTGAGAGAGGAGGATGCAAGTGACAACATCGGCTGCCTCCAACATGGGGGCACAATCGATACTCGGGTTTGCATTGAATGGTTGAATCCTTACTTGGTGGACGCCCAAGTCTGAGCTCCCCATCACCAATGGCTCTGTCCCGCTCCATTCCTGCGAGCTCAGATTCCCATCTCCTCAAGCTCTGTAAGAGACCTGAGAAACGGGCGTCCCCCAGCCCAAACCCGCCTTCTCATGCTTTCTTCGGTTGTGTCAGATATTTTCCTGCTCAAAGAGAACAGCCTGTTTGAGAGGAGTTGCATGTTGCATGGGTTGGAGCAGTGGAAATTGGTTCATTTATCAAACCTCCCTTTGTAAGATAGCCCACTTTTATGGCAAGTCATCACTGGTGTGAATTGGGCAGAAGGGTTGTGGACCAGCTCCCTCCAGAGTGCTGAACAAATCCACATGTAAGGAGAAGGCTCAGAAAGGCATGTGATTTGCAAAGGTTGCTGGTTCCCTCTGCACCTAAGCCGGTGCCACCCCACCCCCCTTCCATGCAGTGTTCCATGTCTGCTGAAGGGTGAAAGAGGCACAATGGTCACTCCACCACAGAGAGGATGCACTGTGGTGTGGCTGTGAGGCAGGGCTATGCCATTGCCACTGAGGCCCTTGTACCCTGACATATTGCTCTCATTATAGTTTATACGACCATCTGATGAGATTTATCTGGGCGGAGCGAATAAGGTCTTTCATCCTTCTCTGGTGCTGAGTTGCTGACCTCTTGTGCACCCTCTGGGCTCTGACTGCATCGGCCACCTGCGCCCATGCAGCATTGGTACCCCTGCTTGGCCTCCTCCTCCCATCCGGCGGGTAGAGTATATTCTTGTGCACCTCGGCATGGTCCCGGAAGGCCTGCAGGGAGGAGTCACTAACTTTTGGAGCTGGGTCGGTGGATGACCTTGCAGGCATCTCTGCTTTTGGTTTGACATTGTGGATGGCCAGGCGACTTTTAAATAAGGCGCCTGGATATAATGGCAGGACACATGCCATCAAGCCCACTACGCCACGGAAGATGATGTGAAACCCACAGATGCATAATTAGTTATGTTGGGATTGCAACATACCTTGGCATTTCCTGCCATCCTCTGCAGTGGGAAACACTCCCTGTCCCCACCATGGTATGTAGTCCCGGATCAGAGACCTCCACTCCATATGTAAAAGATCATTCTCAATGCCAGAGAGATTTGTTAGGTGTAATTAAGCTTTACTAGGCCTTACTAAGCCTTATGAAAAAGGGTACTTAAACTGAAACAGACAAGTTCTAACTTTGTGTGGCAAGGTTAGGCTCCATCTATCATGAACGTCATGACGTTCAGTACATTTGAATGGTGAACCAGTTGGCAAGATGCTATTTTTGAGCAGATTGTGAAGGAATGTCTCATGTTGGACATCAACTTCTGGAAAGTTGCATTGATCAACTTAGTAAAATATCCCAAGGCACTTCACAGGGGTATTTTCAAACAAAATCTAACACCTACCCACATAAGGAGGTATCAGGAGAGTTGACTAAAAGCTTGGTGAAAGAGACAGGTTTTAAATGAGAAGAGGCAGAGGGTAGGTGGGGAAATCCAGAGCTGGGCATAGGCAGCAGAAGGCATGGCCACCAATGATGGTGAACTGAAATTAGGGAATATGCAGAATAGACTGTGTGCAGAGATCTCGGAGGATTGTAGGGCTGGAGGAGGTTACAGAGATAAGGAGGGGTGAGGCCCTGGAAGGATTTAAAAAAAGAATGACAATTTTAACATCGAGACTTTGCCTGCCTGGGAATCAATGTCGGTCAGGGAGTACAGGGATGATAGATATACAGGATTTGTTGTGGGGCAGTAGGCTTTGAATGAGCTCGAGCTTGTGAAGGGTGGAAGATAGAAGATTAGCCAGGAGAGCATCAAAATAATTGAGTCCAGAAGTAACAAAGGAACATAGAAATAAAGACTATTTATGGCACAGAAGGAGGCCGTTTGGCCCATTCGGTCTGTGCCAGCTGAAAACGAGCTACCCAGCCTAATCCCACTTCCCACTCCTGGCATATAGCCCTGTAGATGACAGTACTTCAGTGCATATCCAAGTATTTTTTTTAAATAAGATGAGGGTTTCTGACTCAACCACCCTTATGTATATTGAGTTCCAGGCCCTCACCTCCCTTTAGGTGAAAAGATTCTCCTCAACTCCCCTATAATCTTTCTGCCAATTACATTAACTATATGCCCCTGGTTATTGATCTCTGCCAATAGCCTTGCACCAGAAACTTTTTATCATTTAAGCCCTTCTGGCCTTCATCCAATCACAGGCTTTCCCTTTTCTTCTGCTTTCCGTCAGTCTTTTCATTTAGTCAGAACCTATTATGTCTTTACCTTTTTCTAGTTCTGGTGAAAGGTCACAGACCTGAAACTTTAACTCTGTTTCTCTCTCCACAGATGCTGCCAGACCTGCTGAGTTTTTCCAGCATTTCCTGTTTTTATTTCAGATTTCCAACATCCGCAGCATTTTGCTTTTGCCCCTACTAATGGAAATAGGTCATTTCTATTCACTCTATCTGGATGCCTCATAATTATATCCACCTCAATTAAATCTCCCCTTAACATCTTCTATTCCAAAGAAAACATCTACAGCTTTTCCAATATTTTTAATAGCTAAAATTCTCCACTCCAGGCAACATTTTCTTAAACCTTGGACTCTATTTTCAATCCAGAGTCCAGGAGCCAACACCCAGATGATTTTCAGGTCCCGGCCCAGCATCATGTCAGTATCAGTGATGTGACACGATTTTCAAAGGATCTAATTGGCTTGGGAGCGAGTTCAGTGCCCCATTAGTGGCTTTGAGAATGGCCTGGAGGTGGATATAGATATATAGATATGGAGGGTCCTTTGAAATAATGAGCAGCAGCCATTACTGGGCTTGCTGTTCCCTGAGGAGAGAGTGCAGGGGGGTTCCTAGAGGGCAGAGGCAGGCATCCATGGACTGCCCTAAGGTTCTCTGGTGCCTCTCCTGAGGTGCTGACCAAGGTAGTCACTGAGAGGCAAGAAATATTGTTGCCGGCTCCGGCAGGAGAAACCCGGCCAAGAGACACCAGAAAGGCCTGGCTGGAGGTGGCTACAGAGGTCAGTCATCGAGAAATGACCAAGAGGGCGTTGGTTCAGTTGTGTAAAAGAATCAATGACCTGATGGCAAGTGACACCTGGGTAACAGGCCTCTAGCTCTGGACACAGCAGCATGCACACAAGCGGAGCAGAATGAATGCCCATAGTGCTCCCTAACATAAACAGAAATACCTGGAAAAACTCAGCAGGTCTGGCAGCATCGGCGGAGAAGAACAAAGTTGACGTTTCGAGTCCTCATGACCTTTCAACAGAGGGTCATGAGGACTCGAAACGTCAACTTTGTTCTTCTCCGCCGATGCTGCCAGACCTGCTGAGTTTTTCCAGGTAATTCTGTTTTTGTTTTGGATTTCCAGCATCTGCAGTTTTTTGTTTTTATCTCTGTGCTCCCTAACATTGTCAGTGCGAGTGCCCAGTCATATCACTGAGGCGTCAGTCACCCTCACATATGGGGCAAAGTTGAGCAAGGAGCGTCACTAAGGAACGCATGTCATTAGGTGAGGGAGGCCAGGATACTCATACATCATTGTCTCTTCATCCTGCAGGAAAAGAGAGCTCACAAAACTTGTGAGATTCCCGAACGGGTGATGGTGTGATGGACCAGCACAACCTTACACCAATGGAGGAGGCGACACCATTGGCGCCATTGCAGCAGGCCATTGGCGATGGTGAGGCTTGGAGGCCTTGAAGAGTAGAGTCACTTGGTTGCTCTATCCTCAGGTGAAGGGCATTGGAGGAAACTCCTGCTGTGTTGCCCGAGTTCTCATCACTACCTCCTTGTGTTTCCCACAGGGCCTGCAGCGGAAGGTGAGCAGAGTGGTCCTGCACAGTCATCATGGCCTCCCCAGTGTGGGAGGCTCCACACAGCCTTCACCATCACGTCATACCTCTTCACCATTCACCAATGTAGACACACTCATCTTGGTTGGGCCTAAATCAAGATTAGAATGGGGAATACTGGGTGAGCAGCACCTCACAAGTGAGCAGGAGGGGAAGAGCGAGGCAGAGTCAGCTGAGGGCAGAGCCCCTCAGAGGAGGAGGGACCATCGGGTGAAGATGCTGGGCCCCAGGTGGAGGGCTTTTCTGGAGCATCAGATGAGTTTCGATGAGTTCCTGATTCCCAGAGGTCCCTGGAGGTATTCCAGAGCCATGGACTAACAATGGAGGAGTCCATACAGCACATGTGTTTCATGATAATTCAGGATAACTCAGCATGAGCTCCTCCATTGAGAGAGTGACCATCCTCTTGGAGAACCTTACATAGCACTGCTCTGAATGTTTGCAGGAGTAGCGCACTGACATGCACGGAAAGAAAGAGATTCTCCACAGCTTTGACTGTTAAGTGTGGCTGATGGCACAGAGATGCTGAGTGTGGATGCCAGCTTCATCCCAGCTGGTGGCTTCAACCAGCAATCCACAGCACCATGAAAGGGCTAGGGCAGCTGATGAGGGACCACCCCTCAGGCAGAAGTGGCACCAACCCTATCCTCTTGGACCTCTGTCTCGGGACCCGTCCATGCTGCAAGGCCCTGTGAAAGAGGCTGCACCTGCAATGACACGGGCACATTGCTGTTAGAGAGGGAGTTCCAGGATGTTGATCCAGTGACAGTGAAGGAACGGTGATATATTTCCAAGTCAGGATGGCGAGTAGCTTGGAGGGGAACTTCCAGGTGGTGATGTTCCCATGTGCCACGTGACACAGGCACAGCAATCAATGAAGTAGCCCCCCTGCCCCGGGCACCTTCATGACCAGGACGGAAGACAGGGGCAACTCAGCTCAGTGCAGATACAATGGAGCAGGCTGCATCCACCTCATCGACAGCCACAGGGAGAGCAGCAAGTAGGAATGGACAAGAGTGCAAAGAGCCATAGCTGCGCTTTATGGGCCACCTGGGTGAAGTTTTCTCTGTTTGTTATGTCATTGATATTTCCTGTAATAACTGATTATGATTTTGATGAGACTTGTGTGTTACTAAAATGTGTCAAAGCTGAAATGAAGGCCTGGGCTTGGTTCAGTTCCATGATCTGTGCTGTGGGGCAATAGTGGTGACAGAAACCCCATTCTCAATGTTTTTGGGTGTCAATGGGGTCATTCATATGTGTGCTTGCTGGATCATTTCTCTTTCTGGTGAAAGGTGAGTTGCAGAATCACCTTTCTAAGGTTGAGAGATGCTCAAGTGAAGCATTGCTGAATCAGTGTTGACAATGTTAGAAATGCAGGTCCCTTTAAGAGTAAACCAGGACAAGCTTCAGAATGAATTGAGAGCAGGTGATGCTCATTGAAGCCTATACTTAAGAGCTGGGTTTTCCCCCTGTAGCTAGTTAGCTTCTGGACAGGGAGAGGATCCAGAAGGGAAGAGTAGAAATTAGTATTTGTTCTGAAGTATAGTTTAACAATAAAATAGTTGCGATTCACAGAATGACTTCAAATGCTTGATTTGGTAAATGGATATCCTCCTATTAAACAAGTGCGGCCCTTGTGACTGTGCCAGCCGACTGAGCGCAGTGAGGTCTGGGACGACCGTGGTGATCTTCTTCCAATGCCTGGGCTCTGTGTTCCTCTGTCCTCCTCTTCCTCCTCTGAGGAAGATTGGTATTCCAGGACCTCCTCTTCATCCAGCTCCAGTCCTCTTTTGTTTAGCCATGTTGTGCAGTGCGCAGCAAATGATCATAATACAGGACACCCTGCCAGGCTCAAACTGGAGGGCACCACTGACCAATGAAGGCAACAGGCATGTGGGAACACCACCACCTGGAAGCTCCCCTCCAAGCCAATCACCATCCTGACTTGGAAATATATCGCCGTTCCTTCACTGTTGCTGGATCAACATCCTGGAGCTTCCTTCCTAACAGCACTGTGGATGTACCTACACCACATGGGCTTCAGCGGTTCAAGAAGGCAGCTCACCACCACCTTCTCAAGGGCAGCAATGAATGGGCAATAAATGCTGGCCCAGCCAGCGACGCTCATGTCCCATGAATGAATTTTTAAAAAATACCTGAAGCGCATCTTCAAGACACTAATGATTTGTTCGCTGCAGGTTTGTGTTAGTAGATGGCTTTGGTTGTAACGGCTCTCCACTTCCATGTCTGGGTACTGGACAGGCATCAGGAGCCACCTCTACAGGGGATTATCCCTATGCCCCAGCAGCCACCCATGGAGTCTGGATGTTGGCCTGAAGAGGTGTGACACCTGAGACTCTTGCAGAATGAAGGAATCGTGACAGCTGCCCCCGAACTGAGAGCAGAGCTGCAAGATGCACTTTCTGTGCTCACAGAGGAGTTGCACGCTTAATGAGTGGAATATTTTTCTATTTGGGAATCTGGTTGGCTGCTCTCACTGTGCCTGTGTGGTGATGACTGTGTGGATGCAATGGATGACCTCCACTGGACCTGAGGGAATCCATTGATGGTGACCTCTGCACCTGTGGCGGCCTCTCTATGTCGAAATGGTTGCAATCCCCCACCCTCTGGAATAGGGCATGTGTGAGCTGCCTGATGAGCTGACAATTGCGAGATGGCACCCAGATTCACGGCTGATCCCTGAATGACCCAGAAGCAAAAAAATTCATCACATGGTGACCTTGACAGTGGCAGGTAGGGAACTGTCATGGGGGCCCTGAGGCCTCATGTTATTGTGGGCCAGAGCACAGATGTCCGAGACCAAATGTCTGGGTAGGTGCAGTCTCCTGTGGCACTGGCTGTCTGTCATTTGCAGGTAGCTAACTCTTGGGTGGTACACCTGATGTTTTGGGTAGTGCCTTCTTCCCCTGGCCACCCACTGTGCTCCTCTGGCTACTCACAACCAGGAGGATGCAATTGCTGAAGCTCCTCCTCACTATTCTTTCCAATGTCAGAGTAACCTGTTCCAATTTGAACTCATCAACTGTTGGTTGTCATTCACCAGGGTTTCATCTGCCAACCTCTGCTGCCCAAGTGATGCCAACAGTTTCACACCCCTTTCAGGAGTCTCATCACTCACTGTTCACAAATAGAAGACTCTCAGCACCCGCAACAGGAACTCTGTGCCATGTTTGATTATTCTCTGCTTGTTAAGTATGTTGACCAGCGTAACTCTTTTCGAGTACATTCACAGTTCTTGGTTTCCAGGAGTGGGACATGAACCCACAACCCTCTGATTCAAAGGCGAGGGTGCTATGAACTGAGCCACAGCTGACACCTCTATTCATTAGGCCTGGTGGCTGCCCTCTGTATTCACAACAGCTGCACCTTGATGTGTCCCAGATACTAAGTGTTCCCCTTGCCTCCTGATTGAAAAATTCATCTGCTTCTCTGAGGCCTGTTAATGAGCTCATCAACGAGCTCAACAAGCAATTAATTGGGGGTGAGGGTTCCCGGCTCACCACTCCCTTTGAAAATTGCATCATGTTCCAAAGGTTTCGGGATCCGATAATACGACTTTCAAAATGCACCCCCACCCTAACATAGCCCCAACAGCAATTGATAATCCAGCCCCTCCTCTCTTCCATTTCTTGTGCAATTGCACCCTTCCTGTAACACAGTGACCAGAACTGTATGCAGTGCTTTAGCTGTGGCCAAACTAACATTTTTAATACACTTGTAGCATAACCTCCCTCCTCATATTCTGTGCTTTAGCTAATAAAGTATCCAATTTGTCTTCTTAATCATCTTATCTACCTGTCCAGCCACCTTCAGGGATCAGTGGACATGCACTGTAAGATCCCTTTGTTCCTCTACACTTCCGAGTATCCTACCATTTTTTATGTATTCTCTTGCCTTGTTTGCTGTCCCCAAATGTAGTAACTCACACTTCTCTGGGTTGAATTTCATTTGCTGTTTTTCTGATGACCTGATCAGTCCATTGATATTTTCCTGAGTCTACAACTTTTTTCCTCGCTATTTTTCATAATTTATAATGAGGCCAACTGGAAAATCAGATGCCCGGCCATCTGTTCAAACTGCTTCTGTGGATCCAGTTGCCAGATAGCCTCATTATGAATGCTTGGCTGAGCTCCAATAATGGATGATGAACTCACCCTATAGGCAATATTGATACGGCTTGCAGGGGAGCTCTAGGTTTGTTTGAGTTGACGTCTTTATTACGTTGTAGTAGCTTAATCTTTGAAGATTTTTGTTGTTGCCTGTGTGTTTATTTGGACAAGATTAAGAGGTGTGAAGTGGATTGAAGGTTTCCTCAATGGAACTTTCACTATCTGTGATTAATTGACAGCTTTATGAGCAGGTAAGAGGGGCAATGTATTTCAAATGGTACATTGATGGCTATTTTCTTTTGGCTTCCATCTCAATACTAGTGTTCTCCTGTGGTCCACGATTCCTCTGAGGTTCCATGAACCATGTCTACTAACAAATGGAGTTCCATGGTTCCATGAATCATGTCTACTAACTATGGAGGTTTAGATATAGCTCTTGGGGCGAAAGGGATCAAAGGATATGGGGAGAAAGCAGGAGCAGGCTATTGAGTTGGATGATCAGCCATGATCATAATGAATGGCGGAACAGGCTCAAAGGGCCGAATGGCCTACTCCTGCTCCTAGTTTCTATGTTTCTATGTAAAGCAGGCTGGGTTCCATCAAAATGGCGAGTGGTTTGAAATGCCTACCCTGGCAATGGAGCTATCAAGAGCGGGAAGGTTCGTTGCCTGCACTCTTATCCCACGCCAGCAAAAGAGTAGCAGAAATGGGAATGGGGTGGGAATTCTGGAATCTGGTTCTGCCCGCCATTTTTAAAGGCCTCTGGACCCCACCCAACTCCATGAATATCGTTGCCAAAGTATTAATTAAGAATTATGCTCGTGTCTTCTGCCTCCACAGACAAGTTACCTTTTAGTTTTCTAATAGGCTGTATCCTTTCCTTAGTCACCCATAGAGTCATTTACGGCGCATAAGGAGGCCATTTGGCCCATTGAGTGCATTCCGGTTCTCCACAGAGCAAAACAGTCAGTCCCACTCCCCCACTCGATCCCCATAGCCACACAAGTCTATTGCCTTTAAGTGCCCATCCAATTTTCTTTTGCAGTCATTGATTTCTCATCTACCACCCTCGAGGGCAGCGAGTTACAGGTCATTACCACTCGCTGTGTAATTACATTCTTCCTCTGCATCGTTTGACCAAAATCTTAAATCCGTGTCCTCTTGTCCTTAAACAATCAGGGAATGGGAAGATTTTTTCCTTGTCTATCTTATCTACATCTGGTATAACTTTGTATACCTTGAACAAATCTCCCCTCATTCAGCTTTGCTCCAAGGAGAACAGCCCAGCTTTTCCACCCTAACCTTGTAACTAAAACCCCTCATCCCTGGAGCCATTCTGGTAAATCACCTCTGCACCCTTTCGAGGAGCCTGACATCTTTCCTAAAGTGTGGTGACCAGAACTGGATGCAATAATCTAACAGGGGCCTAACCAGAGCTCTATAAAGGTTCAGCATAACTTCCCTGCTTTTGCATTCATTGCACCTATTTACGGAGCCCAAGATCCACATGCCTTGCTAACCACTGACCTACCAACTTCAAAAATCGATGTACGTGTATCCCCAGGTCCCTCTGTTCCTGCATGCTCTTTGGAATTAAGCCTATACTGCAATTCTCCCTTTTGCCAAAATAACACTTCTCTATATTAAATCCCATCTGCCACTTGCCTAAGAAAAGCCAGCATGAATTTGTTAAAGAGCAATCATGTTTAACTAACTTGCTTAAGTTTTTTGAGGGTAATGTAGTTGATGTTGTATACATGGACTTACAAAAGACATGTGATAAAGTGCCATTCAATAGATGTGTGAACAAAGTTACAACTCATGGAGATAAAAGGGACAGCAGCAACATGGATACAAAATTGGCTGAGTGTCAAGAACCAAAGAATAGTTGTGAATGGTTGTTTTTCGGACTGGAGGAAGGTGGAGTTCTCCAGGTGGGTCTTAGGACTTCTGCTTTTCCTGAGACCTAGATCTTGATGTACAGGACACAATTTCAAAATTTGCAGGTGATGGCTGAGACCAAGACCTCCATTAGACTGTTGCAACAGCTGTGCCCCAGGGAAAACATTGCTTAATTGACAGCTCTCTGATCTATTCTGTCAATTGCATAATGTTTATTTACACAAGATAAAGAGGTTTCAAGTGCTTGCAGCTATTGATACTTTAAAGGGTCTGGATGATTGATAGTTTATAGGGCTGTAGTGAAAGGGGTATTCTTTAAAGAAAGTAGAAAGGTATGAATGAATGGCTGATTTTTAAAAAAAGTTTTTTCACACATACTATTGTTACTATAGGGTTCACTGGTTCTGTACAGACTGTATGGTGGTGAATGGGCATGGGAGTGCCATAAAAACAGAAAATGCTGGAAAATCTCAGCAGGCCTGACAGCATCTGTGGAGAGAAACAGAGTTAATGTTTCGAGTCTGTATGACCCTTCTTCAGAACTCTCACAGACTTGAAACATTAACTCTGTTTCCCTCTGCAGATGTTGTCAGGCCTGCTGAGATTTTCCAGCATTTTCTGTTTTTATTTCAGGTTTCCAGCATCCGCAGTATTTTGCTTTTATGAAAGTGCCATAGCTGGGCATGGAGTGTATGAGGGGCTGTGGAGGATGGATGGGGGCATAGCTGGGCATGAATGGTATGAGAGGCCATGAGGAATGGATGGGGGGTATAGCTGGGCATGAAGGGTATGAGGGGCCATGGCATGAGGTGGCGTGAATTCTATGGATGGGGCATGGGAAATGTGTGGGGTTTGCGGGATGAGGGCTAGAGGGCTGTTCTTCGTTTTCCTGTCATTAAGGCAAAGTCCCAGAGCACGGAGGTGGGCCTTTCAAACAGCCTGCCTCGCCACCGAGCAGCTCCTGTGGCTGCCTCTGAAATCTTTCTGGGGCAGAGCCTGACTCCGGTTAGCATTGACCCCCTGGAACAAAAGTCCTGTCTTTGCTGGCGCTTTCTCCCGAGGCGAGCAGGCGGAGCCGAGAAACTTCCCAACTCCTGCTCCCATCTCTAGGATGAAAATCTAGCCCTATATGCCTGTAGAAGACTTTTGGATTCCCTTTTCTGCTAGTTGTCAGTTTATTCTTCTATTGTCTCTTTGCTTCTCTTATTTTCACTTCCCCTCTAAAACTATCTTGAATCTCAGTTATCTTGTCCAGCTGTCATCTGTCATTTGCACCCTTTTTCTGCTTCATTTTATTTCCTATCCCTTTCATCATTCAGGGAGCTCTGGATTTGTTTGCCCTGATTTTCCCCTGCCCCTCCCGCCCTCCCCATGGGAATGTACCTCAACTGCACCTGAATTCTCTCCTCTTTAAATGCTGTCACTTGACCCATCTCATTCCTAAGAACCAGATCCAGCCATGCCCCCTTTCCCGTTGGACTTGAAACACATTGATTTAGAAAATTCTCCTGGACACCCTAGAAATTCTTGCCCTGCACTGGCTTTCACCCTATTATTATCCGAGTCTAAATTAGGCTAAATCTCCCATTGTAACTATAATTCTTGCATGCCACTGTAATTTCCTTGCAAAATCTTCACCTATATCTTTCCCATGAGTTGGTGGTCTATAGAACAGACAGACAAATACAACAGTTCCCTTAATTGCTTCTTAGCTCTAACCCCCAAGTGGTTTCTGCACTTGATTCCTCTAAGACCTCCTCTCTCTCCAGCACTTAATGTTCTCCTCAATCAATACTGCTACCATTCCTCCTTTCTTTCACTATCTTTCCTGAACACCTTGTACCCATGAATATTTAGTACTCAGCCTTATCCTTTTTTGAGCTAGGTCCCTGTTATCACCACATCATGTTTCCATATGGCTATCTGTGCCTGCAGCTCACCAACTATATTTGCCATACTTTGTACATTCACATAGACGCAAAGTAAATCTATGTTAGACCTTATTACATTCCCTCTCTCTCTGACCCCACCTAATACCACACTATTTTCTATTCTAATGCTATCTGTCTCTCTCAATTCTCTGTGCACTTTGGCATTCCTCTCTAATATTGCCTCCTGATTCCCACACCCCTGCAATTTGTTTAAACCAGGCTTGTGTGCCAGAGACCACATTTCAAATTCTTTCTCACTCAAGGGGTTAATGAGCAAATTAAGGAAAGATAAGGTTTGGCACAACATTAAACATAAATTTCGTTAAAAAGTTGGGGTATGCAGAAATGAAAGAGCTTGCTGAGCAAAAATAAATAGCAATAAATTGATCTTTTTAAAAATTGGATAATAAATAAAGATGGCCAATAGGGTGTGAGAGGGTGAGAGTGTTTGTGCCCAGCTCACTCCGAGTTTCAGGATGTTTACTCCCTCACCCACTGTGTGTGTGTGGTAATCTGAGGTGCAATACACCTTTAAGAGAATGTGAACAGATTGACCATGTGACTGTGTTACCCAATTGCCGTGTAGCACGGGCTACAATTTTAATTGGTAGTTTAGAATGGGTTCTGGTTCAAGAAGCACGCACGTGTTTGTGCTCTGTTATCTGTAGAATAAACAGCCTGAGTTTTACCTCACAACTGTCTCTTTGGCCACATTGTTTAAGTTTACCAACCAGCATCTTGGTAGATGGGTGTGTAACAGTGTTCGCTGAGCAGAGCGAACTCGTAGTAAGAACCTAACAACTGGCGGCGAGGCAAAACGCAACCAGTCGATGATGTCACAGCAAGCCGCCGAAATCAAACTGAAGCAAATCAGCCATACTTTTCAGATGCTTGTAAGTACATCCTTCATCATAGTCACCTCCACAGTATGCCACAGTTTGGCCATGTCGAACCATTTGATCAGGTCACCGATTGACGTTATATTGCATGCCTCACATTCTTCTTCATGGTCAACGACATATCGGGGGAGGAGAAGCGGCGTCTTATTGACATGTGGCAGTAAAACATGCGGCCTAATTTGTAGTCTAATGGCACCCAACACCCCTGATTCCAAGAGCTTTGGCGAGTTGGTAAATCTAGTGAAAAGTCACTTTCAGCCAAAATCCTTGGTAACAACGCAACGTTTTAAATTCAATTTGAGGTGTCGCGCCCCTGGAGAGACAGTCGTTTGCTATGTAGCAGCCTTAAAACAATTGAAAGAGCATTGTGAATTCGGGATGTTGATGTTAAGAGACCAATTAGTCTGGGATTAATGAAGACACCATTCAAAAACCTATGTTGTTAGAAACATATTTAACTTCAGCAAGGTGCTGGAGTTGGTGCTCGCAATGGAGAACGCAGTCAGGTGTTCAGAAGCTATCAAGGGAGCACAAACAGCTATTAAGGAAGCCTTCACGTCGGGAGGGAAGCCCTGATTAGAAGTGCCGTGAAAGCGCAGGGCTCCGCGGAAAGGCAGGAAACAGCCACCATCAACAGACCAGCGAAAAGCAGAGGTTTAACTGACAAAGCCTATAACAGTAAGAGCAAAAATGGAACCAGTCTACAAACAAACCACAAATTAAAACAATTGAATGTTTCTTCTGCCATCATAAAACACACATTATGCGACATTTTAAAGACAGATTAAGACAAGTCTTCAAACAGAAATATAGAAATCATGAAATTCACATAATTGAGGAACCAGAAGAAATAGTCAGATATTTAACCACTATACAATTTAAAAATGGGTAAAACTGAGCTAATCAATGTGACAGTGAGAGTCAATGAGAAACCCATTCGAATGGAGGTGGATACAGCGGCATCCACGACAGTTACAGGAGAGCATACGTTCAAACATCTAAATGAAGGAGACCAACCATTAAATCTGAAATTCAGATGCTAAATTAAAGACGTGTACTGGGGAAGACATACAAGTAAGAGGTATATGCAAGGTCCCAGTACAGTATGGAAACTAGTCTGTTAATCTACCCCTAATAGTGGTAGCAGGGGAAGGTCCAAGTCTACTTGGTTGGAACTGGCTTAAGGCAATAAAGTTGGAGTGGGCCGAAATTTTTCAACTCAGAATGAAAGGTCTGCAAGAATTACTGCAGAAATATGCCTCTGTTTTTAGGGAGGAGCTTGGAAAGATTCAGGGGCTGCAAGCTAAAATCCACATGGACCCTGAGGCAACCCCCAAATTCATGAAGGTGAGGTCCGTACCCTTTGCATTGTGAGAAAAAGTTGATATCGAATTAGACAGACTGGAAAGGTTGGGAGTCTTACAACCTGTACAATTTTCCGAATGGGTAGCACCCATAGCTCCAGTACTAAACCCTGACCAGAGTGCGCAAATATGCAGGGACTACAAGTTGATGGTTAACAAGGTGGCCAGGCTAGACAGACATCCTACACCAAAAATTGATGAATTGCACTCCAAGCTGGTAGGGGGCTTCCGTATATACGAAGCTCGACATGAGCCACACTTACCAGCAAGTTGAACTGAAAGATACTTCTCAGGACTTGGTGACTATCAACAAACACACAGGGGTTTATACCAATACACTCGGTTACCTTTCGGAGTCTCATTGGCTTGTGCCATTTTCCAGCAGACCATGGAAAACTTACTCCAATGTCTACCCCATGTTTATCTCGATGATGTCCTAGTAACAGGACTAACTGATGAAGAACACCTGGCTAACTCGGAAGAGGTATTGAAGCATTTCTCACAAGCCGGAGTACGTTTGAAAAGAGAAAAATGTATCTTCCAAGCAAAAGAAGTGATTTACCTGGGCCATAGGGTCGACTCGCTGGGCCTTCACTAAGTAGAAGACAAAGTGAGAGCTATTCGTGAGGCGCCAGCACCGAAAAATGCCACAGAACTCATATCATTGTTGGGAATGGTTAACTATTATGGTCGTTTTCTCCCAAATTTGTCAACAGTACTGGCTCCATTATATGGATTGCTCAAGAAAAAGCAAGTTCCATAACAAGAGGCTTTTACAACAGTAAAGCAGTTACTATACTCTACATTTCGACCCCAAAAAAGAATTAATTTTGACCTGTGTTGCGTCTCCTTATGGATTAGGGGCAGTACTCTCCCACTGGATGGCAGATGGCTCCGAGCGGCCCATTGGTTACGTCTCAAGAACACTCACCGTGGCTGAGCGAAAATACTCTCAAATCGAGAAGGAAGAACTATCCACCATATCTGGCATTAAGAAGTTCTGCCAATACATCCCTGGCCACCGCTTTACCATTGTATCCGACCACAAGCCCCTACTAGGCTTATTTGGGGAAGATAAGGCGATACCCCCAACAGCCTCTGCACATATCCAAAGGTGGGCACTGATTCTCGCTGCTTACGCCGATTACCTCTAAAAGACAGCAATGTGAATGTCCCAATTCCTCAAGAACTGGCCTTGTTATTAAACTTTCTGAATTCATCACCAGTACATGCCAAACAAATAAGAGAGCGGTTAGACCGTGATCCAGTTTTGTCTCACAGGGATGGTCTAACAAGCCAAAGTCGGACGAAATGAAGCCCTAGGAGATACAAGCTCACTTGCCAAGATGTTATCTTGCAGTGGGGAGTGAGAGTCATTGTGCCTCCAAGACGAAGAAAGCCATTATTGACCAAGATGCATGGTGCTCACCCTGGCACCTCTATAATGAAAATGTTGGCACTCAGCTACTCATGGTGGCCTGGAATGGAGACAGAAATCAAAAACTTAGTCAAGAGCAGCATATAGTGTCAACAGGTACTGAAATTGCCCCCTTCTGCTCCATTGCATCCCTGGGAATGGCCAGGAAGGTCATGGGTCCACATCCACGTAGACTACGTGGAACCTTTTTTAGGCACAATGTTCCCCTTGATTATAGACACTCACTCAAAGTGAATGGATGTATACGAAGTAAAATCACCCACATCTGCTGCCAGGCAGATTGTGTCAGAGTTTTGCAATACACAGGTTACCAGAAATGATAGTGTCTGATAATGGACCGGCATTCACCGGCGAGGAATTCATAAGATTTACAAGTCTCAATGGAATAACAGATGTTAAGACCTCGCCATACCACCCTACATCCAATGGGTTGGCTGGGAGAGCAGCCCAGACCTTCAAGTTTGGAACGAAAAAACTCAATGGTGACTCTATTACAATTAGATTGTCATGCTTTCTGTTCACTTGTTCAACTATAGGACTACACCACACATGACCACTGGTATTGCTCCCGCAGAGCTATTGATGAAGAGACATCTCAGGACATGCTTGAGTCTCATAAGGCCGAATTTAGGAGGGAGGGTAGAGAGACATCGGGAGGCCCAGAAAAATGGACACAATTATCACAGTCGTGAAAGAAACTTCACTGTTGGAGACACAGCTTTTGCGAAGAACATCGGAGATGGGCCCAAATGGCTATCAGTTGAGGTTAGTGCAGTGACAGGACCCCTTTCCTATCACACATCGGTCGAAGGTCGGATAACCAGGAGACACGTGGATCACCTCAGAGAAAGGGAAACAGATCTACAAGAGAGGATGCACCAAACATTCCCCTTGGAGTCTACACCATGTGTGGAAGGAATTCCTTTTGGTTTGGAAGTACTTGTAGGATCTGTGGAGCCTGAGAGGGTCAAAGAAACAAACTTACACGTTCCTACTGGAGAGCCTAGTGGACAGATAACTCCTGAGAGGGAGGCCTTGGATAAACCATCCGAAGTTGTAGTAGTTCGACATGTTTGAAGAAGCCTTCAGAGAGACTGAATTTGTAAATAGTTTATTTATGTAAATAGTTAATATATTTGTAAAGATTGTAATTTGTACCTTCAAGTAAAGGGGGAGGGATGTGGTAATCTGAGGTGCAATACACCTTTAAGAGAATGTGAGCAGATTGACCATGTGACTGTGTTACCCAATTGCTTTGTAGCGTGGCCTACATTGGTAATCGGTAGTTTAGTATGGGTCCTGGTTCAAGAAGCATGCATGTGTTTGTGCTCTGTTATCTGTATGAATTAACAGTATGTGTTATACCTCACAACAGTCTCTTTGGCCATATCGCCTAGTTTACCAACCAGCACCTCGGTTGATAGGCGGGCAACCGTGTTCTCTGAGTGGGGCGAACTCATAGCAACAACGCAACAGTGAGGTGTGAGTATGTGTTGGTGTGTGAGGGTGAGTGAGAACCCTGAGACTGGGAGTCAGACTCTCTCTCTCTGATGCACACTCGCTCAATCTCTCTCTCTCTTGAAGACATTTCACTCACTATCTATCACGCGCACTCACTCATTCTCTTACACATACACATTCACTCTAACACACATACTAACTCACTATCTCTCAAACACACTCACTGTCTCAGACACACATTCACACAAATTCTCTCTCACACACATACACACACACAGAGTCTCTCTCGCTCTCACTCACTCACACGCTATCTCACACACACACACACTCTCTCACACACACTCTCTCACAAACACGCATTCTATCTGTCACACACACATTCCCTCACGCTCTGTCTCACACAAGCTGACTCTCCCTCACACACACTCCCTCACCCTCTCTCTCACACACACACTATCTCTCACACACACTCACTCTCTCTCTCTCACACACACTCACTCACTCTCTCACACACCCACACCCACACACAGACACACACACTAACTCTCTCTCACACACACGCTCATTCACTCTCTCTCTGACACACACCTCTCTCACACACACATAGTCACTCTCTCTCTCTCACATACACACTCACTCTCTCACACACCCAGACCCACACACAGACACACACACTAACTCTCTCTCATACACACACTCACTCACTCTCTCTCTCACATAGACACACCCACTAACTCTCTCTCACACACACACTCACTCACTCTCTCTCACACACTCACACTCACACACAGACACACCCACTAACTCTCTCTCACACACACACACTCACTCTCACACACATACACTCACTCACACACACACACTCTCTCACACACTCATGCATTTTCTTTCACACACACTCACCCTCTCTCTGTCACATGCTCAGTTACTCACTCTTTCTCTCACACGCTCATTCATTTACTCTCTCACACACTCAGCTACTCTCTGTCTCTCACACACTCTTTCTCACACCCACTCACTCACACTCTCTCACACACACACACACAAACACACACTCTCTCTCTCACACACACATACACTCACTCTCTCATGCACACTATCCCTCTCTCTCTCACACGCACACTCACTCACTCTCACACATACATTCACTCACTCTCTCTCTCACACATGCTCACTCACTCTCTGACTCACACAGACACACACACTCTATCTCACACACTCACTGACTCTCTCACACACAGATTCACTGACTCTCACATGCATACTCAATCACTCACTCTCTCTCACACGCTCAATCACTCATTCTCTCTCACACACTCACTCACTTACTCTCTCTCACACACTCACACACTCACTCACTCACACTCACTCACACACACTCTCACACACACACACTCACTCTCTCACACACACACTCATTCACCCTCTGTCTCACACAATCACTGACTCTCACACACACTCACACTCTCTCACTCTTCCTCTCACACACACTATCTCTCTTTCTCACACAAACTCACCCACTCTTTCTGTCTCTCCTTCTCTTACACTCTCTCTCTCACACTCTCTCACACACACTCACTCTCTCCCTCTCTCACACACATGCTCTCTCACTCACTCCCTCACATGCACACACACTACCTCTCTCTCACACACACACTCACTCTCTCTCACACACACTCACTCCCTTGCTCTCTCTCACACACACACTCACTATCTCTCCCTCTCACATGCACACTCACCCACTCTCTCTCACACAGACACAGTCACTCTCTCACTCACACACGCGCACTATCTCTATCTCACACACACACTTGCCCACTCTCTCTGTCACGCACACACACTCACACACTCTCTCTTACACACATACTCAATCACTCACTCTTACACACACTCACTCTCACACACACTCACACTCTCACACACACCATCTCTCTCATATACACACACTCACCCACTCTCTGTCTCTCTCTCTCTTTCACACTCTCTCTTTCACACTCTCTCTCTCTGACACTTATTCTCTCCCTTTCTTACACACATGCTCTCTCACTCCCTCACATACATACACACACATACACACACACACACTCTATCTCTCTCACACGCACACTCATTCACTCTCTCTCTCCCACACACTCACTGATGCTCTCAAACACACACTATCTCATTGGCTCTCACACACACGCTATCTTTCTCTCTCTCGCACACACACTCACTCTCTTTCTCGTACACACACACACTCTCTCGCACACATACACACTCTCTCTCGCACACACACACACTCTCTCTCGCACACACACACTCTTGCTCACACACTGTCTCTCGCACGCACTCTCTCTCTTGTGCACACTCTCTCACACACTCACTCACTCCCTCGCTCTCCCTCATACACACAAACTATCTCTCTCTCACACGCACACTCACTCACTCTCTCACACAGACACAGTCACTCTCTCGCTCACACACTCACTCACTCTCTCTCTGTCTCTCTCTCTTTCATTTTTTCTCTCTCTCACACACTCTCTCACTCTCTCTCAGACACACCCTCTCTCCCTCTCTCACACACATGCTCTCTCACTCACTCCCTCACATGCACACATATACACACACTCTATCTCTCTCTCACTCAATCCCTCGTTCTCTCTCACACACAATCTCTCTCTTGCAGACGCACTATCTCTCTCTCTCTTGCAAACAGTCTCTCTTCTCTCGCGTACACACACACTCTCTCTTTCGCACACACACACTTTCTCTCTCGCACACACACACACTCTCACACACTTGCTCTCTCTCACACTCACTCGCTCTCTCAGACACACTATCTCTCTCTCACACGCACACTCACTCTCTCTCTCTCAGACAGTCACTCTCTTGCTCACACACTCACTCTCTCACATGTACACTTACTCGATCTCACACACACTCACCCACTCTCTCTGTCTTTCTCTCTTTCACACACTCCCTCTCTCTCTCGCTCACACACTCACTCACACTCTCTCTCTCTCTCTCTCTCACACACACACACACATTCGCTCGCTCTCTCTCACACACACACACGCACTCGCTCTCTGACTCTCTCTCACACTCATTCATTCTCTCTCTCACACACACAGTAGCTCTGACTCACACTCACTCACTTTCTCTCATATGCACACTCACTCACTCTCTCTCACACACATCCACACTCTCACTCACAATCTCACACACACTCACACTCTCTCTCACACACACACTCTCTCACTCACTCTCACACACACTACCTCTCTCTCACTCACTCTCTCACAAACACACTCACTCTCCCTCTCTCCCTCACACTAACTCAGTCACTCACGCTCTCACTCACATGCTCACTCACTCTCTCTCTCACACACACACTCACACTCTCACACACACTCATATTCTCTCACACACACACACACTATCTCTCTCACACTCCCACTCACTCTCTCTCTCACACACACACTCACACTCTCACACACACTCATATTCTCTCACACACACATACACTATCTCTCTCACACACTCACTCACTCATTCTCTCACACACACTCACTCACTCTTTCTTGCACATACACACTCTCTCACTCACTCCCTCACACACACATGCTCACTCACGCTCTCTCACACACACACACGCACTCACACTCTCTCACTCACTCTTTCTCTCTAACACACTCATTGACCCTCTCTTTCACACACACTCACTCAAACTCTCCCTCACTTGCTCTCTCACACACGCTCACTCACTCTCTCACACACACTCACTCTCTCTCACACACACACTCACCCAGTCTCTCTCATACACACTCACTCACTCTCACACACGCACACTCACTTGCTGTCACACACACACACAATCAGCCGCTCTCTCTCTCACACACACTCTCTCACATACACACACGCACACTCACCCAGTCTCTCTAACACACATTCACTCACTCGCTCTCTCACACACACACTCTCTCACTCTCTCCCTCTCACTGTCACACACACACTCACTCGCTCTCTCACACATACACACACACACACTCATTAACTCAATCTCTCTCTCTCTGACATACACACACACTCACTCAGTCTTTCTCACACTCACTCACGCTCTCTTACACACACTCACTTGCTCTCACACACACATGTTCATTCGCTTTCACACACACACACTCTCTCTCACACACACACTCACCCAGTCTCTCTCTCACACTCTCACACACATACACACACTCGCTCTCTCACACATACACTCGCTCACTCGCTCTCACACATACTCACTTGCTCTCTCATGCACACACTCACTCGCTCTCACAATCACACTCACTCACCCCCACACACTCACTCACTCACTCACACTCTCTCACACTCACTCACTCTCTCACACTCACTCACTCTCTCACACTCACTCACTCTCTCACACTCACTCACTCTCTCACACACACGCAATCACTCTCTCACACACACTCACTCTCTCACACAAACTCACTCACTCCCTCACACACTCTTACTCGTGCACACTCTTACTCACCTCTCTCTCACACACAGAATATCTCTCTCTCTCTCAGACACACTCACTCCCTCTCTCTCAGACACACTCACTCCCTCTCTCACAAACATGCTCTCTCACCTCTCTCTCACTCACACACAATATCTCTCTCTCACACACATGCACACACTGACACTCTCTCTCACACAATCACTCTCTCATAACCGCTCATCATTCTCTCTCCACACACATAATCTCTCTCTTTCTTGAAACACACATTCACTAACTCTCTCAGATATTCTCTCTCTCTCTCACACATACCCACTCATCACTCTCTCTCACATACATACTCATCACTCTCTCTCACACACACTCATCACTCTCTCTCACACACACAATCATCACTCTCTCTCACACACACTCTCTCTCACATGCACTCTCACTCACTCTCTCACACAGACTCACTCACTCTTGCTCTCACACATACACACTTGCTCTCTTACATACAGACTCACTCACTCTCTCTCTCTCACATGCACGCTCTTTCTCTTTCTCTCACACACGCACATTCTCTTTCTCTCTCACACGCGCACTCTCTCTCTCACACGCACACTTTCTCTCTCTCTCACATGCACACTTTCTCTCTCTCTCACATGCACACTTTCTCTCACTCTCTCACATGCACACTTTCTCTCACTCTCTCGCACACGTATACTTTCTCTCTCTCTCTCACATGCACACACACTCTCTCACATGCACACTCTCTCACACATGCGCATTCTCTCTCTCACACACACTCTCACTCTCTCACATGCACTCTCTTACACGCACACTCACATTCTCTCTCTCTTACACGTGCTCTCTTTCTCTCACATGCGCATTCTCTCTCTCTCCCACACGTGCACTCTCTCTCTCTCTCACACACACACTCACTCTCTCACGCGCACACTCACACTCACTCTCTCACACGTGCTCTCTTTCTCTCACACGCGCATTCTCTCTCTCCCACATGCACACTCTCTCTCTCTCTCCCACATGCACACTCTCTCTCTCTCTCACATGCACTCTCTCTCTCTTACACGCGCACTCTCTCTCTCCCACATGCACAATCTCTCTCTCTCTAACACACACTCACTCTCTCACACGCACACTCATCATTCTCTCTCATGCACACACTCAATACTTTCTCTCACACACACACTCATCACTCTCTCTCTCAGACACTCTTTCCTTCTCACACACACTACATATCTCTCAGTCACACACTCACTCACTTGTTCTCTCTCACACCCACACTCTCTCTCTCACACCCACACTCTCTCTCTCACATGCACTCTGTCTCTCTCACACGTGCACTCTCTCTCTCTCACATGCGCACTCTCTCTCTCACACGCGCACTCTCTCTCACATGCGCACTCTCCCTCACACGCACTCTCACTGTCTCTCACACACTTATTCAGTTACTCTCTCTCTTACACACACACACTCTCTCTCTCATATACGCATTCTCTCTCTCACATGCACACTCTCACACACTCTCACTCTCTCCCTCACACGCACGCACTCTCTCTCACATGCACACTCTCTCACACACACTCTCACTCTCTCTTGCACTCTCACTCACTCTCTCTCATGCACTCTCATGCACTCTCCCTCTCTCTCTCATGCACTCTCACACTCTCTCTCTGATGCACTCTCACTCTCTCTCTCACATGCATTTTCACTCTCACACACTAACTCAGTCACTCTCTCTCTCATGCACTCACTCAGTCACTCTTTCTCTCATACATACACACACTTACTCTTTATCTCACACACACTCACTCACTCTATCACACTATCTCCCTATCAGATGCACACTCATTCACCCTTTCTCTCACACAATATCTTTCTCTCACACACACTCACTCTCTCTCTCACACACACACTCACTCTCTCTCTCACACACACACTCACTCTCTCTCTCACACACACACACTCACTCTCTCTCGCACACACACACTCTCTCTCTCTCACACACACACACACACTCACTCTCTCTCTCACACACACACTCTCTCTCTCTCACACACACACACTCTCTCTCTCACACACACACTCTCTCTCTCACACACACTATCTCTCTCTCAGATGCACACTCATTCACTCATTCTCTCACACACACAATATCTCTCTCTCTCACATGCACCCTCACTCACTCTCTCTCTCATACATGCACTTTCGCCCTACCACTCACTCACTCCCTCTCTCACATACACACATTCACTCACACGCACGCTCTCTCTCTCACATGCACACTCTCCGTCTCACATGCACACTCTCTCTCTCACATGCACACTCTCTCTCTCTCTCACAAGCACACTCTCTCACATGCACACTCACTCACTCTCTCACACGCACACTCTCTCTCACATGCACACTCACACACTCTCTCCCTCAGACACTCTCACACACTCACCCACTCAGACATACACTCGCTAATTCACTCTCACACACACTCAATCACACACTCACTCACTCAATCTTACACAGTCTCTCATACACACACTCTCTCACACACAGACTCTCGCACACACACTCTCACTCTCTCACATACACACTCACTCATGCTCTCTCACACATACACTATTAAGAAATAGAGATAGTTTAATTAAGTATTTTGGTGTGTTAAGATTAAGGTATATATTTAATGTTTAAGTTTGATTTGTATTTCTGTATTTGTCTATTAAGAAAAGAAGTTGAGTTTTAGTTGCACTTTAAAATCTGTTTATTTACCTGCATTTCTAATGAGATCTTTGCCAGTCTTGAAGGAGAGTTAAGGCAAACAAGAGTAGAAAAAAAACCATGCCGTTGTCTAGTAACAGGGGTCCAGAGAAGGAGGCCCTACCCACCGACACACACATGGACTGAAAAAACGAAAATCTCCAGCTGTTTGAGTGCAGCTGGAAGCAGTTGCAGCATCGGAGGGACAGATAACAAGTCCCAAATTGAATGTGAAGCCAGATGGACTGGAGAGGAAACAGCAGAAGCAGGTTCTAGAAACTAAAGAAGAACGTCCCCAAATCCAGGGGAGTGGAACAGGAAAGGTGCCAAGAGGACAGTTAAGTCAAAGGAAAAGGACAGGATCTTGGAAAAGGTCCTGCTAAGTGAAGTCAAGAATACAGAGCAGAGAAGAAGGCTCCAAGCTTCAAGCTTAAAGGGAGAAGGCTGAAGGAAGCAGATTTAAAGCAGTACAGGCTTATGCAAGAAGCCAGAAGGTGCAAGGAGACAACTGAAGGCCTGTAACTCTTTACTATGGACATGTGAACAGTGGTGTACTGGTGATGGCTGAGTCAGAGAGACAGAGTGGAAGACAGCTTGAATGCATGTGGTGACCCATGGGAGAGGAACACTGGAGGGAGAGTTCAAAACCCTGGATATGGACCCTTGTGGATGGCATCGTAGAGAAAGCATTGATTTGGGAGAAGATTCCAAAGCAAGTTGTTGAGAGTGGAGATTGGAAACCCTTGTGTGAAAGACAGAGTGCAGTAAGACTGGTTGGCTCACAGTGTGACAAGCGTCTGGGGGGAGTTGATGAGAGATCCATAGCATCTGGTTGAGGTGGCATCTGTCACTTGGTTTCAGAGTGTGGTGTGTCTGACCACAGGTCACCTATTGGTTTACATGGACTGTACTTACTGTGAACATTAGAGTATAAGATAGCTTTTGTAACTTGAGTTATCCTTACAAATCTGTATATGTCTGTAAAGGTATAGTTGTGGGTGAAGGAGTATTGTAATATAGTTCATCCTTTCTTGTTTAGTAAATATTTTATTCTTTTGTTAAAAGTTTATCAGCTGACTCCTGTGACTCTGTTCAGTAGCAAATTCTCCACGTACCTGAACAAAAATAAAAGTTAGGATCTATCGAGTTGGGTTCCACCCTGGTATTTAGCTTGTCCAGTAGTACCATCAGCTGGGATTATAACAACACACACTCACTCTCTCTTCTCACACACAAACACACACACACATTCTCACATACACACTCTCACACACACTCACTTGCTCTTCTCTCACACACTCTACTCACTCTCTCTTACATAGACTCACTCACTGTCTCTCACACACACACTGTCTCTCACTCTCACACACACTCATTTTCTCTCACTCACAGACTCTCTCACACACTCTCTCTGTCTCTCACACTCACTCTCTCACACAGCCTCTCTCCATCCCCCTTGCCCGGCAGCCTCTCTCTCTCCCCCCTTGCCCGGCAGCCTCTCTCTCTCCCCCCTTGCCCGGCAGCCTCTCTCTCTCTCTCTCTCTGTCTCCCATACCACCTGTCAGTCCCTCTCTCTCCCCCCACTGCCCGACAGCCTCTCTCTCTCCCCCTCCCACTGGCCTACAGTGGTAGGGGGAGGCAGTGACATAGTGGTATTGTCACTGACTAGTATTCCAGAGACCCAGGGTAATGCTCTGGAGACCCAGGTTTGAATCACACCATGGCAGATGGCGAAATTTTAATCCAATAAAAAAAAGTCTAATGATGACCATGAAAACATTGTTGATTGTTGTAAAAACCCATCTGGTTCACTATGCCCTTTGGGGATGGAAATCTGCTGTCCTTACCTGGCCTGGCCTACATGTGACTCCAGACCCACAGCAATGTGGTTGACTCTTATATGTCCTCTGAACAAGGGCAATTAGGGATGGTCAACAAATGCTGGCCTAGCCAGCGATACCCACAACCCATGAATGAACAAAAAAAAGTCACCCCACCCCATCATCTCTCACTCTCTCTGTCCCCCACCCCGCCCGGCAGTCTCTCTCCCCCTTTCTCTCTCTCTCTCTCTCCCCCGCCCCACCTGGCAGTCTCTCTCTCCCCCTTTCTCTCTCTCTCTCTCTCTCTTTCCCCCCACTCCCAACCCGGTAGTATCTCTCTCTTCCCCACTGCCCCACAATCCCTCTCTCTCTCCCCGACTGGCCGGCTGTCTCTCTCTCCCCCACAACTAGCTGTCTCTCTCTCTCTCTCTACCCCGACTGGCCGGCTGTCTCTCTCTCTCTCTCTCCCCCCACTGGCCGACTGTCTCTCTCTCTCCCCCCACTGGCCGGCTGTCTCTCTCTCTCTCTCTCTACCCCGACTGGCTGGCTGTCTCTCTCTCTCTCTCCTCCCACTGGCCGGCTGTCTCTCTCTCTCTCTCTCTCCACCCACTGGCCGGCTGTCTCTCTCTCTCTCTCTCTCTCTACCCCGACTGGCCGGCTGTCTCTCTCTCTCTCTCCTCCCACTGGCCGGCTGTCTCTCTCTCTCTCTCTCTCTCCTCCCACTGGCCGGCTGTCTCTCTCTCTCTCTCTCTCTCTACCCCCACTGGCCGGCTGTCTCTCTCTCTCTCTCTCCTCCCACTGGCCGGCTGTCTCTCTCTCTCTCCTCCCACTGGCCGGCTGTCTCTCTCTCTCTCTCTCTCGTCCCACTGGCCGGCTGTCTCTCTCTCTCCTCCCACTGGCCGGCTGTCTCTCTCTCTCCCCCAACTGGCTGGCTGTCTCTCTCTCTCTCTCTCTCTACCCCCACTGGCCGGCTGTCTCTCTCTCTCTCTCTCTACCCCCACTGGCCGGCTGTCTCTCTCTCTCTCTCTCTACCCCGACTGGCCGGCTGTCTCTCTCTCTCTCCTCCTACTGGCCGGCTGTCTCTCTCTCTCTCTCTCTACCCCGACTGGCCGGCTGTCTCTCTCTCTCTCTACCCCCATTGGCCGGCTGTCTCTCTCTCTCTCTACCCCCATTGGCCGGCTGTCTCTCTCTCTCTCTACCCCCACTGGACGACTGTCTCTCTCTCTCTCTCTCCTCCCACTGGCTGGCTGTCTCTCTCTCTCTCTACCCCCACTGGCCGGCTGTCTCTCTCTCTCTCTACCCCCACTGGCCGGCTGTCTCTCTCTCTCTCTCCTCCCACTGGCCGGCTGTGTCTCTCTCTCTACCCCGACTGGCCGGCTGTCTCTCTCTCTCTCTACCCCCATTGGCTGGCTGTCTCTCTCTCTCTCTCTACCCCCATTGGCCGGCTGTCTCTCTCTCTCTCTCTCTACCCCCATTGGCCGGCTGTCTCTCTCTCTCTCTCTACCCCCATTGGCCGGCTGTCTCTCTCTCTCTCTACCCCCACTGGACGACTGTCTCTCTCTCTCTCTACCCCCACTGGCTGGCTGTCTCTCTCTCTCTCTCTCCTTCACTGGCCGGCTGTCTCTCTCTCTCTCTACCCCCATTGGCCGGCTGTCTCTCTCTCTCTCTCTTCCCACTGGCCGGCTGTCTCTCTCTCTCTCTACCCCCACTGGCCGGCTGTCTCTCTCTCTCTCTACCCCCACTGGCCGGCTGTCTCTCTCTCTCTCTCCTCCCACTGGCCGGCTGTGTGTCTCTACCCCCACTGGCCGGTTGTCTCTCTCTCTCTCCCCCCACTGGCCGGCTGTCTCTCTCTCTCTCTCCCCCACTGGCCAGCTGTCTCTCTCTCTCCTGGCTTGGCAGTCCCTCTCTCTCACCACCCCAACGCCCAGCAGTCTCTGTCTCTCTCCTACCACCGCCCAGCAGCCTCCCTCTCTCCACCCATCCCACCCCTCGCCCGCCAGTCTCTTCTCTCTCTCTCCCCCCACCACCCGGCAATCTCTCCCTCTCCCCCGCCTGGCAGTGTCTCTTCCCTCTGCTCCACCCAGCAGTGTGTGTCTCTCTCTCTCCCCCGTCCCACAGTCTCACCCTCTCCCCCACCCAGCAGCGTGTCTCTCTTCCCTCCGCTCTGCCCAACAGCATGTCTCTCTCTCCCCCGTCCTGCAGTCTCTCCCTTCTCCCCTGCCTGGCAGTGCCTCTTGCCCCCTCCCCGCCCCACCCGGCCCCGCCTGGCAGTCACCCTCTCTTCACCAACAGGCAATGTCTCTCCCCCAGTGCCCGGCAGCCAGTTTCTCTCTCTGTCTCTTCCCCACCCCTTAAAACCTCTTTCTCCCCTGACTCACCACTGTTGCCTCCAGTGTTCAGGCTTCAGGCTGTAGGAAGTAAACTGTTCGTTGCTCCTGCAATCACTGGCCGTTTCTCTCCTGCATTTGCTGCATATCGGCTGAAGTAAGCCTATCAGCAGCAAATGCGGGAGAAAAAATGGCCAGTGATTGGAGGAGCAGCTCCTTGCAGAATCTTCCACTGCATTCCACTCACTGGCATTTTGAACACCAAGCCAGTGGGCCAGGATAGAGATGCATGGCAGGCTGGGTCTGACCTGTGTGCCAGGGGTTGGGCAAGCCTGGTTTAAACTGTCTACAATAGCACAAGCAAATCGCCCTGCAATTATATTCATCCTGGCCCTGTTCAGGTGCAACCTTTCTGTCTTGTACAGGTCCCATATCCCCCAGAACTGATCCCAATGTCCCAGGAATCTACATTCCTTTCTCCTGCATCCTCTATCCAGCCACATATTCACCTGCTCTATCCTCCTATATCTATATTCACTTACTATGGTACTGGGAGGAATCTGGAGATTACCTTTCAGGTCCTGTTTGCTAGTTTCTTTCCTAGCTCTTAAATTCTGGCGGACATCACCCCCCTTTCTACCTATGTCAATGGTAACGATATGAACAGCAGGCACTGGCTGTTCAGCTTCCTTCCTCAGAGTGCTCTGCAGCTGCTCAGTGACATCTATGACCCTGGCACCAGGGAGGTAATATAACATTGTGGATTTCCCATTTGCAGCTGCAGGAACACACATCTGGTCCCCTAACTTGGAGTTCAAGCTGCTGCAGCTGATGACACTTCCTGCAAATGTAACACATAAGAAGAAGCCTGGGCCTTGAATTTTCCGGTTGGTGGGGGGGTTGGAGTGGGCGTGGGTGGGCGCAGACCCGATCACTGCCTGCGATTGGGTATAAGCTGCCATTTTACACGGGCGGGTCAATTAAGGCCGGCTCAGCGAATTTCTCAATTCCCGAGAATAACTGGAGTGTGCGGGCGGCAGCGGGCGTGCACAGACTGCCGGGTCCAATGGCGACCCAGCAGTCTGTTTAAATGAGGGCCTGGCAGCCTTATCTAGCCTGCTCACAATGGCACATGCAAGGCCGCAACAGAGGACCTCTGGTGAGCAGGCCAGTCCGGAGGGTAGGCCTGTGGGACAGGCCAGGGCAGTAGGGCAGTGGGACAGGCCAGGCCGAAGGGTAAGGCGGGGGGCCAGTGTACTGGAGTGGAGGCCCCCCACATGACAAAGTGTGCCTTGGAGGAGGTGCTGGAGGTGGTGAGCTCCCGCAATGTGGTGCGACGCACCTGGATCCAGTGTCGCAAGCGCTTCAATGACCTGTTGCACTCTGGCAGGGTGAGTACTACGTTGGCATTGGACATTTAACCCAGCAGGTTGGCTCACATAAGTGTGAGTGTAGTGGCAACAGGGCATTTGTCCTTTGCTGGGTGGGCAAGCAGATACTGCCCATGCTGAGGTCAGCCTGAGAGGGTGATGAGGAGATGTGTTTTGCCCCTGCAGCATGTGTTACACTGAGTCCCACATGACTGGTGTGGGGGCAACCTGGAGGAGCTGTACCTAAGCGCTGTGTTAGAACTCCAGGACATGTCCTAGCCAGGCTGATGAGATGGTGGGAGGGGAGCTTCAAGGTGGCGTGGCAACGAACCATCTGCTGCGCTCCATGTGCTTCCACCTCCTTGCTATGGAAGGATATACTGTGTGGTGCCTAATGTGATGCAGGCAGCATGTGTCCAAGGGGGTTGGGGGGGGGGGGGGGGGGGGTGCGGGGAGAGAGAGAGCAGGCCCAGCATCGTTGTTTGAGTGTTCAGCAGCGGCAGGGTGAGGAGGCACTGGAGCCCTGATATGTCCCATTCTGGTTGGGGTGGGCCGTGCGCGAACAGAGTCCATGTGCAATTTCCACTAATCAATGCTGTTCTCTCATTTTCAGGAGAAGAATGCTCATAACGTGGCAGAGCGTGTGAGGACTGGCGGCGGCCAGGCGCAGATCGCCATTCTAAGCCGTTTTGAGCAGAAGGCACTGGATCTGTGGAGGCGCCATGCGCCCAGGTCCACTGGTGTCGGTGAGGCTGGGGTGCCACAGCCAGGTATTTATACCCAACAGTGAGGTCAGCATTGTCCTCCTAACAGCCATAGCAGTGCTGAATGTTAAATGATTTAATTTTGCAACATTGCTGGACCATTGATTGTGGAAGGATGAGAGCATAATGATCCGGGGGGGGACAGGGATGAACTTTGTCACTGTCTGCACGCTAACTGACCCACTTGTTCTTCCTTTCAGCATCATCGGAGCAGGGCCGGGAGGAGGAGCAGCAGCTGCCTGTTGTCTCTGCGAGCTCCTCTCCGCTCTGGATGAGGGTGGCTGCCCCTCTCCCAGTGACCGTATCATCCAGTGAGGCTGTGACGACTGGGGAGATGCCAGCTGCGGAACTGGCATCTCACTCCCAGGCGCGGCCAGCACAGGCTCCACAGGCCAGAGGATGACCGCCAAGGTCACCAAGGCCAACAGGGCAGCAGAGTCAGCAGGCTGGCTCAGATGCCACTCCGAGCGGTGGGGCAGCACCAAGTCACAGCGCCCAGAAATGAGAACATAAGGCACCTTAGGCACACCACGGGTTTCTCACTGGTGCTTGTGTGCTGGCCCAAGATGAGGCCCTTATGATTTTAATTGATTTGTAACACTTGTCTTTTTTTTGGAATAAGTTGCTTTGCTTGACACATTAAATTCAGATATGTCACCATGGTTGAGGGTGCCTCTTTTCTGCATGTATATGGTTTCCAAAACTGTAATGAGTGCTTTGTTGGACATTCAGCTTTATTAACAAGGCCCTTAGTTACCGTTGCTAACCTGGCAGATTTGGCACTTAAGTGTTGAGTGTCGAGCCGACAACCCAGGCTTGTTCAGGTGGGCCATCTGTGGTGGGCTAGCTGAAGGTTTGTTGGATTAAAACCTCCCGGGTGTCCCTGCCTCCCTGGAGTATGCCGGGGTCAGCGTCTACCCACTCAGCATTTCCCTGTGCGTGCTCATCCTCGGACTCACTGCTGGACTCATCGTGTGCAGCCGCAGACACTGGGTCTACATCTTCTTCATCCACAGTGTCGTCCCTTTCCAGCACAAGATTGTGCAGAGCGCAGCATGCAACCACTATCAGCGACACACGATCTGGGGGGTACTGGAGTGCGCCCCCTGAAAGGTCCAGGCATCAGAAGCGCATCTTGAGAAGACCGATGGTTCTCTTCACCACAGCCCTTGTGGAGCCCTGGCTCCTATTGTACCGCTGCTCAGCTTCTGTTCTTGGATGACACAGAGGCATCATGAGCCACCTTCTGAGGGGATAGCCCTTGTCACCCAGGAGCCATCCACCCAGCCGGGTTGGAGCACTGAAGAGACCTGGCACCTGGGAGTGTCTGAGGATGTAGGCGTTGTGGGAGCTGCCTGGGTACCTTGCACAGACTTGTAGAATCAGCATCCTGTGATCACACACTATCTGCACGTTCATGGAGTGGAATCCCTTCCTGTTGACGAAGGCACCGGGCTCACCTGCTGGCGCCTTGATGGCCACATGTGTGCAGCCTATTGCACCCTGGACGCGGGGGAAGCCAGCAATGGCCACGAAGCCTCTGGCTCGTTGTGTCTGGCTTGACTGGTCCCAACGGAAGTGGATGAAGGTCAATGCATTCCTGAACAGAGTGTCTGTAACCTGCTCGACACAAGTGTGGACAGCTGATTGGGAGACACCGCAAAGATCACCCACCGAGCCCTGGAAAGAGCCGGAGGCATAGAAGTTGAGGGCAGCTGTGACCTTGAGAGCCACTGGCATGGGGTGTCCACCCACACAGTTCACAGAGATCTCAGGGCCAATCATCTGACAGATGGAGGTGACTGTCTCCCTTGAGAGATATAGCCTCCTTTGGCACTGCACCTCAGACATATTGAGGTAGCTGCTTCGCTGCCTGTAAACCCTGGCAGCAGGATAGTGGCGTCTTCTGCGGCCCCTTCCACCTTGGACTTCCTGTTGGCCCTGCGCCCCTTGTGCCTGCGCCTGTACTCCCAAAGGTGGCTTCCCTGGAGGCTGAATGTGCACTCCTGGCTTCGCCCCCCCTTCTAGCCCTCCCTTCCTCCTCAGAATGTGCACATTCACGACCCCAGTGAACCATCTTATCCCACCCGTGGATGAGGTTTATACAAATGTCTCCTACCCGCCTGCTCGTTGTGCCCTTGCGCCGACCCGGAGATTGCATGGGTGCCGAAAAATCGGCGTCGGTTGAACACTCAAGGGCCTGAAGTGGCCCCTAAATTAATGGCGGGCGCCCGTCGGATATCATCGCCCGCCCGCCCAGCGAAATATTGCGATGACGCGTGGTAACATTGAGACACTCGCCCGATGTCACCAGGCATCATTTTATGCACGGACGTGCGGGGCTCGCCCCCGCATGACAGCGAAAAGATTCTTCTCCTGGAGTTCCTAACTGGAATAGGATGTGCAGTCCACAGGCTGAGCTGCCTTGCCATACCTCTATTTATTAGACTATTATACTTTCTACTTAAATAAATAAAGACCAGCTACTCACCAATCATTTGCTTCTCTTGTGCTGTTGTCGCTTTATTATGTAGTGAGGTTAGCCAAAATATTTTTTCTTGTTTATTATCTAAAACCCTTAGATTATGGTTTACTGAAAAATTTGGTGTTACAATCTTCTATTATTTAATTTTAACTTTGTCCCCTAGATCTGACTGATTTATTGAGCACTGATTTTAATTATATGATAAATTATTAAATTGTCTTTTTTTTGTTTTTATTCTAATCAGTCAATAAGTTTTTATTTAATATTGAATTAATTTAGATTAAACTGAAAGCTTATCAATTTACTCACCACGGCCTGCTTTCTGTTTCTCTGCCCTGATCTCGACTTGCTTTTTCTGCAGGTTATCTAAAAAGAAGCCTGGTTCTGCTTTGCCCCCACTCTCTGTTATTGTGATGTCACTCTGATATCACTTTTTGATTCCTCCTGTGTTTGATCTGGCTGCTGTTCCTTTATATCTGATCCCTGATCCCCTCACGCTATTTGAATTTCTGCTTTGTTCCTTTATATCCGGCCTCTGATCTCTTGGCACTTTTTGAATCTCTGCTCTGCTCCTGCTCTGTTATATCTGGTCTTTGATCTCCTGGCACTATTAGAATCTCTGGTCTGCTGCTATATTTAGCCTCCAGTCTCCTGGCCATTTTTAAATCTCTGCTCTGCTTCCACTCCTACTCTTCTACATTAGGCCACTGATCTCTTGGCGTTTATTTTTATTATGTAAGTGGACTTACTTTTTCCCATTAAAGAGTGACAGTAATTAAATACCTAATACACAATCACTTTCATAGAAACATACAAACTAGGATTGTGCTATTCAGCCCCTCAAGCTTACTCTGCATTCTCATTAGATCCTGACTGCCTGGAGCTCAGTGGCATTTACCTGCTTTAACTCCATATCCTTTGTTATACTTGCCTAACAAAAAGCTGTCAATATAAGTCTTGCAGCGTCTCAATTGAAATGAACAGCAAATTGTGGGAGGGTATTCTAGATTTTGCTGTGTGTAAAAGTGCTTTCTGATTTCACTTCTAAAAAGCTTAGTTCTGATTGTAATATGTGTCTCCTCGTTCTTGATTCCCAAGGAAGAAAATCTCTATTTGCTTACTGAGTTCCTTTAAGCAATTTAAATACCTTAATTAGATTATTGCTCAGTCTTCTATACTGAAGGGAATACAAGCCAAGTTTACGAAGCCTGTTGTCATAAATTAATCCTGTCAATCTCCAGTGCCATTTTGGTGAATCTGAGCTGCACCCTCTCAAAGGCTAATATATTGTTCCTCTGCTGTGGTGCCTAGAATTGAACGCAGTATTCTGGATAGAGCCTGGCCAAAACTCTGTACAACTAAATCACAGCTTCCTCCCCATTGTAATCCAGCCCTCTTGAGATAACACATTCCAAATGGCATGATAATATACATTCCTGTATGTTATTATGCCATTTGATTAGAAGAAAACAAATGAGTTTCTACATTTGAGTTTCTTTTCATGACTGAACAAAACATCAAAGAGGATCCTATTGGATTTGGCTGATTCTTAAACTGAGTAAAGTCTTAATCATTGACATCATGGCCTAAAATGGTCTCAATGCTTTTCTAATTTTATGTCAATAATAATCACACAGGCATTGACTTTTTTCTTTTATTTTACAAATATATTGCACAAACAGAATATTTAAATAATTTCATTAGCTTTCATTGATTTTCTATCTTAAATATACAATTACTGCACAAGACATAATACCCATTTTTTCCTAAAGAATTGTTGAAATAAAAACTACACAGAAAGTCAATTCTGGCTGTGAAATATATAAAGGTAATGGGAAAAAGTTGTTCTCAATGTAAATCTGTGCAATAACTGAATGAAGAAGTTTGTTTAATGAGTAAAATTGAACTCCGAAAAACCAATCTTCTCACAAATTGTTCAAATACCAAAAACACGAAATATATTGAAAGATCTGACAATCTTAATAGTTGTGCATCATCTGTATAATGTTTTAAATCCTCTGTGCTGAAATGCTATTTTGGCCATTTAACTTGTATAGCAAAGACTCCATGAAACACAGCCACATTATCCTGTTGTCTAAAACCAACAGCTAAAGGTCTGACATTTGGAATGTCTCACTGGAATCAGAAGCCTCTATCAGTGGGCCACACTGGAGTCTGCACAATTTACTTAATATTCCAGTTTAAGAGAAGTGAGCAGCACTCATAACACAAAAGTTAGGAGCAGGGTGGGCGCAATATCATCCCAATTCCCATACACAAAATGGGGAGAAATGCGTGATCAAGAATAAGATTTTCACACATTCAATTACATTTTCATTTGTGTACTTTAGCTAAAAACGCAATACATTACCATGTCTGAATTGTCTTAGGTGCCTAAGTAAGCTGTCAGTGCACTAAAAGGGTATGCTGCAATGGTTGAAGTATAACCAGTAAGACAGACTTAGATGCACAAACACTCAGGTTTAGGCCAAATAAGATTCCTAAGACTAACTTTTTAAAAATTCATTTACGGGATGTGGACGTTGCCGGCAAGGCTAGCGTTTATGGGAAGAAGCTGAACCGAGAGGGAGAAAAGCAGTCTTTGGAATGATTTATCACTTCCATATGATTGGAAAAGGCATAGCTACCTACAAGCCTTCCAGGGCTTTATTTTTGTAATATTATTGGACCAGCTGTAAAATATCCATTCATTAAATTATTACACCTAACTATGGAATCTTGGGATTAAGCAGAATTGTTATGAAAAAGTTGCCAACATTCTATGTTTCTGTTAAATACCATGATCTCATCCATTCTTCAGATTTGCAATACAGATTGAACCTGTACTTTAGAAGCACATACTAAAAGGGTGGAAAAACATTTGATTGCACATTTTTTAACCCTACAGTTGATGTCCCTTCCAACCCCATATCTATCATAAAGCTTTATTCTCGACAGTTGCTCAAACCATGTACAATGTTATAATAGACAAGCCAGACAGAGATCAACAAAACTCTTTGGTGACCTATGGCCTGTAGGTAACTGTGTTAAGAAGTGTGCGTAAAGCAAAGGGCCCTTAGTGTGGAGCATTGCTTCAAGTGGAAGTGCTAGTTGATAAAAGGGATAACGTACTGACAGGTGTAAATGACTTACACCACAATGCACGTTATTAAACAGATCACTATTGATTAAACAGATCACTATTGATAGGGTCAGTGAATTATCAAAGTTTATTCAGCTTCTTTGTATGTTTTGAATCTTCTGGAACATTCTGCTTGGTCGTACCCCTTATAGAACTGTGTGATGATATAACTCTATGGTAGCTATTTCCCAGTGGTACAGTACCAGTTTTTGGCTGAGGCAGTGACCTACCAGTGGAGGAAACATTTCTTGGCTCTTCCATTGCTAATACTGATAGATTAACATGGTGACAAGCTGACTCATAACATGTTTCATCTTGCATAAAACATGAATTCTTGGAATCCATATGAGTTTCGAAGAGAACTGTTATCGATGGACTAAAATGCACCCAACATTATTTAAAAGAGTAATAGGATTTCTTAATAGTTTTTTGACTGATTTTGAGTACAGTTCCCAGGATACCAGTTCCCTTACCAGAATTTACTGTTTGAACGGTTAAATATTTAAAAAAAAATCTAACTGCGATAATAGGAGGGTGGATGTTTCTCAAAGGATTCTTCGCATCGCTGGCTATTTAGTAGAATGTAAACTTAAACCAAGGTGAGTACCTTGGTGTGCTAGAAACCAACAAGAAATGTCAATCTTCGCATTTCTCATCACCTCACTAACATACACTGTGCAACATGTTTCATTAGAGAGAATTACCTAGCTTAGGCGTAATAAGCCTAGAGGGTTATATCACAACTATTACACTGTTCAAAGACTGGTTTCTCAAGATTAACATTTCAAAATAGACCCTAACTATAGCAAAATATTTTATCGCAAAGGCTGTAAAATTAAAAAGTGCTTCTCTACAAATTCCTAATTATGACATTGCACACATTCTTAGTAATGCTGATTGCATCACCTGTACCATGTCCAGTACCATTTCATACACCACTAAATAGTTCATTTCCACAGACAGAGACATGTTGTTCTTCTACTGATCATTTCTGTTGCGTCCTTAGTTCCTGTAGGGTTTTGGAAAGGACTACATGACCGTTAATCCTACTAATTTGTAGTACACTTCCGAAAGGAACTGATTTAGAAGAATATGTGTTGTTCTTCAAATGAACATCAGAAGCACACATCACACTGGTGCAACTTCAGGGATGCCAACCTGCACCTCTGGTGCCCTCTGTAAGGTTGTTTCTGTCTGTGACACTGGCACAGTTACACTCTCTCTATTTCCAGAGTTTTGACTATTTGAGGTGCTCTTGTCATCAATCTTCTTTTCAATGTCTGGGCAGTTCTGTACAAAGATGACTCTATTATATGCTTTTAGCCTTCTCCACAGCTGAAAGTAGACTTTACACTGTACATACATGAAGACGAGGCCTCCCGTAAATCCAATGGCTACAACCACCAGTTTTGTCCAAAAAGGCCATTCTAGAACACCTAATAAAAGAAGCTAACATGTTTACTCATTACCAACACAATCATATTTCTTTTTCTTTACAATTCAAAGTTTTCTTTCCAAGCATCAAATTTAAAGATTGCTAAGTTATCTCCCAAAAGAAAATCATAGGACTTTGTTCTTGCTGTCTATTGTGTATCTGTAACTGCTCTGGGCCCCTGAAATTGCAGTGACTGCTGCAGTAATTTTAGCAGCATGTGCGATTGAATGGCTGCAAATTTGGCACAGACCTCAAAAACCTGAGTCCTAGGCAGAGTTGCCAGCGGACCAGCTTTGGGACAAAGCCTCAGCCTTCCCTAAACAAGGCCACTGATACAAAGTAGACTGGACCAGGGGACCAGCCTCTCTAGGCTGGGAAATTCTGCTTCTTTGATCTCAAACAGGTCTATCATTAAGTTTAGAGACTGCTCTGCCAAATGGGATGAGTTTTACTGCTGTTTTCAAGAGAGTTTTTGAGTCCTATTGGCAACAAGAGACCATGCCAGGGAAGCAGCTAGGACAGGAAAAAAACATTTTTCTGCGTTAATGATATTATCATCCCCTTACAAAGGGAGACAAAGGGAACATAAATGGAATTTGGGAGAAGTGGGCAGAAAGGGAAACTGGTCACCCCCTTCTCTGAATTGCATGAGTCAGCTTGTGGACCAAGATCTGCCTTTGGTACGATTTTCACCATCAAGGCTTGAGTTGGGAGATTTCCCGACTCAGCAGACCCATCTCCATATAAATGGCCACCATACGCACTATCTTTGCTCTGGGGAGGTTAGGCCAGGATCCAATTGGGCACACCAACATCCTAAGCAGTTAGAATGCAGCACATAGGTGGAAGAGTGCTGAGGCGGGTTGTTTGAAGTCCTACCTTGGTTCTCTGGGACTTCATCCTTGTTGTATAAAAGGTTATTAGGCCCTCTAGCCCTCACCCATCACACCTCCTCACCACCCCACCCACTCCCCATGCCATCTCCATGCCCCCATGCTATTGGAGAAACAGATGACTGGCCATCTGTTTCTGTTGATACAGTTCTTAGATGGCCTCATTATGGATGCCTGCCTGAACTCCAAGATTAACTAATGAATCAGCTCAGCAGGGGTCTGTTTACTCAGGCTGAAGTGGAGCGTTGCTTTGAAATCTTTGATTGGCATTTTTATGAGGTCATGATAAGTTAACCTTTCTTTGATTTGCTTTTTCAATGTCTATATGTTTTTTTGGGCCAGATTAAGAAGTGTGAAGTGAGGTATAGCTTCTGTTATTGAAACTATGAATGATTCTGTCTGATTGACACTTTTATGAGGTTATAAGAGCAGCAGTTTGTTCAAAGGAGATTTTTGAATGGGTGTTTTTTTAAGTGCATTTCAAGACTTGCCATTGTTATTAAGTGGCTCATTGGTTCTTTAGTGCATACCGGGTGAGTGGGCATTGAGGATGCAAGGGCCATGGAAGAGGTATGGAGGAATGGATGTGGCATGGGGGGCATGAGGGCATGAATAGACCTTTTAAACATACCTTTCAAAAGGTTCTTGAATCTATTCTATGGTTCCTCTGAAGGATCATGTACTATGAGTCCTCGAGAGGCTGGCCTGACTCCATGGAAACTGCAAGTATTGGGGAAGGGGAGGGATATGAAATGCCTCCCCCTGAATGGAACTAGCCAAGTTGGGAGTGCAGGGCGCAGGGTCACGACCCGCACCCTTATCCTGTGCCAGTGAAAATTGCCAGTGATGGCACTGGGGCAGGCATCCTGGCATCAGGTCCCACCTGCCATTTTTAAAGACTTCTGGATTTGACCAGACTTTATGAAAATCACTGGCAATGTATAAACAGAGAGGAGAATCTTTGGCTCGGCGAGCGGGGGCGGGGCTTGCCCGCTGAGGCATAAAATGACGTGGGGTGGTGTCGGGCGTGCGTTCCGATGTCACCGCACGTCATTTAGATTTTCAGTTCAATAGGTCGAACTGTCAAAGGCCTATTAAGGCCAATTAACTAACAATTAAAATAATTAACGGAGCTACCCGTCCAACCTTAAGGTTGGCGGGCAGGCAAGGAGCCCAGGCAGCTTTCGCATTTTTCATGGAACCTCATCCACGGGTGGGATGAGGTTTCATGAATGATTTTAAATTTTCTCAAAATTTTTTATTGAAATCAATGCACATATTCCAGCTCATGTGATAATTTCACATGAGGGGACATGTCATTAAATTTTTTCAACACTTTATTGAACTGTTAAAACTTAAAACTAATCCCCTGCGGCACCTTTGTGCCTCAGGAAGATTTATGAGCTCTTTCGCGCGCATGTGTGAAAGAGCACACTCCCGATTCAGGGAACCCCCCCCCCGCCTCCCTGCCCACACAGGGAGTGGTCAGCGCTTCCGGGTGCGCGTCACACTGGGCGGGCCTTAATTGGCCCGCCCACGTAAAATGGCGCCGCGGACCTGATCGGGGGCGCCAATCGGGTCCGCGCCTGCCTGAGCTCGCCCCCGCACAACCCCCCCGACGGGGCGGGACGAAAATTCTCCACAGAGTGAATTCCCACTGACTTGACAGAATTTAATGCAGACAACAGGGGTCTCGCCTTTTAGCTGCAGGGCGAAAGTCCCTCCTTTAGGGAAAGCCGGCAAATTAAGTGCCAGTCAGTTCTGAAGAAGAGTCACACGGACTCTAAACTTTAACTCTGTCTTTCTCTCCACAGGTGCTGTCAGACCTGCTGAGATTTTCCAGTTGTTTTTGTTTCAGATTTCCAGCATCCGCAGTATTTTGCTTTTAACTTAAATGACGGGCCTTTCCTAGAACCAAGGGTCCTGAGGGCAGAAATACCACCACGCCGAGAACTGCCAGCTAATCAGAGGGGAGTGGTAGGAGCTGCCGGTTGTGAACCAACCAGAGGCCCAGGATCAGTGAGGGGCCCAGGTCAGTGAGGGCGGATGGAGGTCATTGGGAGGTGGAGGGTGTCAGAGGCAAGGGCAGGGGAATGGTTCTTAGTGGGCCCCTCATTCCCAATGTTTGGGTCCCTCGATCATTTTGACCGAGGGAGCACATGACACCCCCCTCCCCTGCTCCTCCCCAGGAGTCCTCAAACAAACATGACAGGGTTTGCTTTCTGGGCTTCCCATGTGGGTACCCTCTGGTGGGTAGTAATTGCCCACTTAAGGGTCTCAATTGTTGGCAGGGCAGGTAGGTCAGAGCCTTCTCATCCTGGAATCTGAGCAGAGGCAGGAACATGGTGGGATCCCCTCCATGCGCCTTCCTACTCAACTAAATGCCCCTGCCTGAAAACTCACGTGGGAGGTGGGCATTAAATTCCATCCACTGTCTCTCTTCAGCCTTGGCCAATTTTGCTAAATCATTGAGATGGTTTTTGAGCCTTTCTAAAGATTTTTTGAATTTGTTGTGACATTTTACCATCCCTTTGGATTTCATTTACGTACAAGTTTTTCTTTTGTCACTTGTGTGCTCCCTACATCTCCCCAAATTCGCATCTAGATTTATGAATAATTGTGGAAATAGGCTGACATAGTCACCCAAAGTTAAAATTATCCCTTAGCTTTCTGGCAGATACTGCACCAATTCTTAGCTATTTAGAACTGATTTCTGAAAATCAGCCACCATGTAACTGCAGCTGTGTCTGCAAACTTGTTATAGAGTGGAAAAGGTAATTTAGCTTTTGGTGGGGGTGGAAAATGGGTAGTTGTGGATTTTCCAATGCCTTCAGCAAAGTGAAAAATTGGGCCGTCCGTGCATCTGTTAAAGCTAGCACATTTGGAGCTGTTCAAGTTAACAAAACTCTTACGGCAGAATTTTCTCCCCATCAGGGAGATCGGCTCCACAATAAAAAATCTTGAAAACAGAAAAAGAAATTCCTGACATGTCCCCTCATGTGACACTGTCACATGAGTTGGGACATGTCCATCACTTTTAAATACACTTTTATTAAATTTTTAAAAACCTACATGAAACCTCATCCTGCTTGTGGATGACGTTTCATGTTTTTTCTAATGCCCACCAGGGCTCCTGGCCTGCCCGCCAACCTTAAGGTTGGACGGGCAGGTCCATTAATTAGGTTAATGACTTTGTTAATGGCCTCAATTGGCCATTGACAGGTCGGCGGGTGCACAGCTGATTCTGCTGAGCCCCCACCCACCTGAAAATTTAAATGAGGCGGGGCGACATTGGGAGTTCCGCCCGACGTCATCCCGCATCATTTTACGTGTCGGCGAGTGGCCCCACCACCCCCCACCCCCCACTCACTGACCGGGAAATCCTGGCCTAAAAGTAAATGTAAAAAAAGTTATGATTGAAAACCAAAAAGTTCATTTAATTTAGTTATAATATTCTTCCATCCCAATAAACTGCATACTGCAACAATGTCACTCCATTTGTGAACAATTAATAACTGTTCTCTGCTGGTGCATGTAAAAAAATACCCATGTACCATTTGAATGGATATTTCTCTGTAAAAAGAGACACGCTTTTCATCTTGCACTCATCAGGACAGAACGCAAGATTGCCAATAGTAAAGGGAACAATAATTTATACTGAAGCAAAAACAGAAAATGTTGAAAAAACTCAGCAGGTTTAACAGCATCTGTGGAGAGAAAGACAGAGTTAACATTTTGAGTATGTATGACTCCTCTTCAGAGTTAAGGAGAAGTAAAAATGTAATGAAATTTATACTGTTTAAGGGGGGTGGAGCAGGTGAAGCTGGATAGAAGGCCAGTGATAGGTGGGGGCAAAGGAGAGATTGCCAGAGATGTCATGAACAAAAGGACAAAGGGGTGTTAATGGTGGTGATACTGGCTAAAGGAGGTGCTGATGGTGGCATTAAGGTAAGAAAGCAGAATGTGATAATAGCAGGACAAGGGTAAGCACTCTGGAAAGTGAAAACAAGAACAAGATGGCCCTTGTAGGGGTGGGGCGGGGGGAGTGGACGGTGGCGGGAAAAAAATTGACAATAGGATAAAAGATGGAGATAAAACAATGGGGAGAATTTTTCCTATGGCAGCAGGCTGGGCAGGAGCAGGTGGGGGTGCGCGCGCAGCCAATCGCCACCCGTGATCGGCTGTGCACCGCCATTTTATGGAGGTGGGTCAATTAAGGCTCGCCCAGAGTAATGTGTGGCCAGTAGCGCTCAGCATGCGCATGAAGGAGTGCAGAAACCTCTGTGCTTCAGGGAGATTGAATGGATTATAAAAGCTTTTAATAAATAAAGTAAAAATTTATTTAAACATGTCCTATCATGTGACAGTGTCACATGAGCTGGGACATGTTTGTGAAGCTTGGAAAATATATCTAATTATTTTATAAAACCTTCAGGAAACCTCATTCTGCTCGTGGAAGAGGTTTCCTGAAAAATGTGAAGGCCGCTTGGGCTCTTTGCCTGCCCGTCAGCCTTAAGGTTGGACAGGCAGCATTCTTAACAAGTGTAATTACTTTTTTAATGGCCTTAATAGGCCACTGACAGTTTGGCGGGCACACAGCCACCTCCAGCACGCGCCCACCAAACAAAATATCGAAATGACGCGTGATGACGTCAGGATGCATGCTCGATATCATTGCACAACATTTTACACATCGGCATGTCGGGCCTGCCCCCGCACGCTGACGGCAATATTCTGCCCAATAAAATGAAAATAAATAAAAATAAAAATAAGTGGATAAAAAATAAAATTTAAAAAATAAAACTGAATATTGCAAAAAGGGGATAAGAAAAGGGTGAGGAAGGAGGAAAGAGTTCATGGTCTGAAGTTGTTGAACTCAATATTCAGCCCGGAAAGGCTGTAAAGTGCCTGGTCGGAAGATGAGGTGCTGTTCCTCCAGTTTGCGTTGAGCTTCACTGGAACATTGCAGCAGGCCAAGGATGGACATGTGGGCATGAGAGCAGGGTGGTGTGTTGAAATGGCAAGCAACAGGGAGGTCTGGGTCATGCTTGCGGACAGACCGAAGGCGTTCCGCAAAGTGGTCACCCAGTCTGCATTTGGTCTCTCCAATGTAGAGGAAACCGCATTGGGAGCAGCAAATGCAGTAGACTAAATTGAAGAAGGTGCAAGTGAAATGCTGCTTCACTTGAAAGGAGTGTTTGGGCCCTTGGACGATGAGGGAGGAGGTAAAGGGGCAGGTGTTGCACCTTCTGCGGTTGCATGGGAAGGTGCCATGGGAGGGGGTTGAGGCTTTGGGGTGATGGAGGAGTGGACCAGAGTGTCTCGGAGGGAATGGCCCCTACAGAATGCTGACAGGGAAGGTGAAGGGAAGATGTGTTTGGTGGTGGTATCATGCTGGAGTTGGTGGAAATGGTGGAGAATGATCCTTAGATTGTGGAGGCTGGTGGGGTGAAAAGTGAGGATAAGGGGGACCCTATCATGGTTCTGGGAGGGAGGGGAAGGTGTGAGGGCAGAGGCATGGGAAATGGGCCAGATATGGTTGAAGACCCTGTCAACAACAGTGCAGTGGGAAACCTCGGTTAAGGAAGAAGGAAGACGTGTCAGATGCTCCATTTTGGAAAATGGCATCATCGGAACGGATGCAAAGGAGCTGAGAGAATGGGATGGAGTCCTTACAGGAAGTAACGTGTGAGCATCTGTAGTCGAGGTAGCTGTGGGAGTCAGTGGGCTTGTAATGAATATTGGTGGACAATCGATCGCCAGAAATTCAGACAGAGAGGTCAAGGAAGGAAGATGGCCATATGAAGGTGATGGAGGGGTAGAAATTGGAAGCAAAATTGATAAATTTTTCCAGGTCCAGACGAGAGCAAGAAGTGGCACCGAAATAGTCATTGATGTACTGAAAAAAGAGTTGTGGGAGAGGGCCTGAGTAGCACTGGAACAAGGAATGTTCCATATACCCATAAAGAGACAGGCATAGCTGGGGTCCATGCGGGTACCCATAGCCACACCTTTTATTTGGAGGAAGTGAGACAAATTTAAGGAGAAATTGTTCAGTGAGAGAACAAGTTGAGCCAGACAGAGGAGAGTAGTGGTGGATGGGGATTGTTCAGGCCTCTGTTCAAGGAAGAAGCAGAGAGCCCTCAGACCATCCTAGTGGGGGATGGAGGTGTAGAGGGATTGGATGTCCATGGTGAAGAGGAGGCGGTTAAGGCCAGGGAACTGGAAATTGTTGATATGATGTAAAGCATCAGAGGAATCGCAGATGTAGGTGGGAAGAGACTGGACAAGCGGGGAGAGAACGGATTCAAGATAGGAATAAATGAGTTCCGTGGGGCAGGGACAGGCTGAGATGATCGATCTACCGGGACAGTCCTGTTTGTGGATTTTGGGGAGGTGGTAGAAGCGGGCTCTCCAAGGTTGGGAGACTATGAGGTTGGAAGCTGTGGAGGGAAGATCTCCAGAGGATATGAGGTCAGTAACAGTCCTGGAAACAATGGCTTGATGCTCAGTGGTGGGGTCATGGTCCAGGGGGAGGTAGGAGGAAGTGTCTGCGAGTTGACACTCAGCCTCTGCGAGGTAGAGGTCAGTACGCCAGACAACAACAGCACCACCCTTGCCAGCAGGTTTGATAACAAAGTCAGGGTTGGACCTGAGAGAACGGAGTGCGGCAAGTTCAGAAGGAGACAGGTTAGGGTGAGAGGAGCAGAGAAATTGAGACGGCCGATGTCACGCCGACAGTTCTCAATGAAAAGATCAAGAGCAGGTAAGAGGCCAGAGGGAGGAGTCCAGGTGGAGGGAGAATACTGGGGGCAGGTGAAAGAATCTGTTGCCCAAAGAAGTGAGCACGGAGACGAAGGCGGTGGAAGAAGAGTTCAGCATCATGCCGAGCCCGAAATTCATTGAGATGAGGGCGGAAGGGTATGAAACTGAGTCCTTTGCTGAGTACAGAACATTCAGCATCAGAGAGGGGAAGGTCAGAGGGTATGGTGAATACACAGTCAGATAGGGTCAGAGGGACGGGAAGGGGTGGAGGGTCTGGGATGGGCGTTGGATTCAATGAGTTGTTGGAGCTTGCATTCCTTAGCACCTGAAAGAAAGAGACAAAGTTTCTTGTTAAGGCATCGGCTGAGACGAAGAATAAAGTGAAACTGGGGGCAAGGACAGCTTTGAGATAGGGTGAGTCGGTGCCGCTGGAGGGAGAGGTCGAGTGTGTTAATATGGCGTCGCATGGCACTGAGTGTGGATCTCAGGATGTGATGAGAACAGCAGTCTGAGGGGCGTTGTATGTCCTGGAGATACCTGTAATCCTGGGTGGATTTGAATATGATTTATACTGCATGATAAGATGGTACATGCTGTTTGATATGACCCACCAGTTGTTGGGACGTATGGCCCACAACAATCAGCCGGGCTCACAGGGTGGCTCACTTACACATGTTAGAAGCCACATATATTCACACACACAGGGCCCTGTCCCTTGCAGACAGGAGTATGTCCATGCATTGCACCTTTTTCAACTAAACAAAAGCTTGGGGGACAGCCATTCCCTGGTTCACTCCCCATGGAAATGCCTCTACCAATCAAAGTCCACTTGCCAACTAGTCATCACTCTCTACTCATGCAGTATAAATTATTGTTCCCTTTACTATTGTGATTTGTCCTGATGAGTGCAAAACAAAAAGTTTCAACAGCATGTCTCTTTTTTCAGCAATACACATGCTCTGGACTGCCAAATGACTACTAGATAATTTTCTATAAGAATTTTTGGTTTTAGATGGTACACACTAAACATAACTTACTGATTTTTGTTTGAAAACGGAGGTCTCTCTGAGAGTGTGGCAGTTAAGAGGGTGCAAAACCCTCTAGTGTCTTTTCAATTGCAGTGACAGTGTACAACAGCAGTGCTTCAATTAATGGCACTGAGGACTACTTGAAATTCAGAGCTGGATTACTAATTGGGGCCCTGGCCACCAAAAACATACGGAAACTTCCTGTATCTCTCACACAATCCCCTCTCCCAATCTATTAAAAGGTTCGGGCTGCATCTTTGCACTGGGCCCTGTATTGGGTTAGGGCTCTCGGGCACAGGCCCTGTGGATTAATACGCCTCTGTTGAAATGCACACCCCATGCACTTTGAATCACTTTGTTTCAAGTGAAATATAAGTGCGATAGAAACATGTGGAAATAATCTGTGGTTCATTCTCCATGGCTGTGCCACTTGCCAACCAATCAGCACTCTCTTCACATACAGTATAAATTGTTGTTTCCCCCTTATATTTGTATTCTTGCAAGTGTCCTGATGAGTGCAAGACAAAAGCTTCAACATGTCTCTTTTATTTAGCAATAATCTGTTTTTTATTAAACAAAACTGCAATGAGGACCTCAGACACACAGAACATGATAACTGGGTAATTTTGTGAATTCAGTCACATATCAGAAAATCATCACCACACGGTGAAGTGCTCTGATTTCCTGATAAGCACTTTGGCATGTGGGATTTCCCACCAACATCGCAAACTTGAACAATTACTCCTACATTCCCAAAAGACTTATTCTTACCATTGTCATTACCCTGCTTGATCTCCTCTGCTGTTCGGTCTATCAGGACATACAAAGACCACACAACACATGTGATTGCCACAATATGGAAGGTGACAGAGCAGACAATCTTCCTTCTTTCACTTGTTGACATCTGCAGCTTTTCCCACTGGAGGAAATATGAGAGGGAGAGAGAGAGTTATTCTTGTGGCTAAGGGGAATGTTATGACTATGTTATGCTATGTGTCAAAAATGTTTGAAAGGTGGAATGAATGTTCTGGAGTAACTTGAAATACACAGTTTCACTGAGGAAAGAGCAGAGAATCACAGAATCTCAGAATTGTTACAATACAGAAGGAGGCCATTTGGCCCATCATGTCTGCTCTGGCTCTCTGAATGAGCAATCCACCTAGTTCTACTCCCCCGCTTCCTTCCCATAACCCTGCACATTCTTCCTTTTCAGATAATATCTCAATTTCCTCCTGAATGTCTTGACTGAATTTGCCACCACCACAACCTCAGGTAGTGCATTCCAGGTCCTAACCATTCACTGTGTGAAAAAGTTTCTCTTCATGTCTCCATTGCCTCTTTTTTGCCAACTACCTTAAATCTGAGCCTTCTCATTCTCGGTCCTTTTGCAAGTGGGAACAAGTTTTCCCTATCTATTCTGTCCAGACCCCTCATGATTTTGAACACCTCTATCAAATCTCCTCTCAACCTTTACTTCTCCTAGTAAAACAGTCCCAATTTCTCCGATATATCTATCTAACTGAAGTTCCAATTCCATGGAACCATTCTCATCAATTTTTTCTGCACTCTCTCCAATGCCTTCAGATATTTTCTAAAGTGTGGTGACCAGAACTGGACGCAATACTCCAGTTGAGACTGAATCATTGCTTTATACAAGTTTAACATAACCTCCTTGCTCTTGTACTATATGGCTCTATTATCAAGGCCTAGGATATTGCATGTTGTATTAACTGTTCTGTCAACCTGTCCTGCCACCATCAATGCCTTTTGCACATATACACCCAGGCCCCTCTGCTCCTTCACCCCCTTTAGAATTTTACATTGTCTCTCTGCATTCTTCCTACCAAAATGAATCACTTCACACCTCTCTGCATTGAATTTTGTCTTCAACTTGTTTCCCATTCCACCAACTTGTCTATGTTCTTTTGAAGTTCGACACTATTCTCACAGTTCACAATGCTTCCAAGTTTCATATTATCTGCAAATTCTCTGCCTTCATGGAGCTTTCATTCAGCGCTCACCTGCGTCTGCGCTTATGTCAGTGCCTGCCCACCTCCCACTCCCACCCCCAGAGCGTTAAGCATTTAAGCCCGCGTTTCACGCTGGCTGGTCATTAATTGGCCAACCAGCGTGTAATCGCGATCGGGGGCTAATCGCAATTGGCAGTCCATTCCCCAGCTGCTCCTGGGCCTGCCAATCATGCCCGCACGCCGACCTAAAAATCTTGCCCTCTAATATATCTGCTGAAATGCGGACAAAGGATGAACATATTATTGACTAATATTGCCAATATTCTTTTCTACTCTTGTTTCTGGGCTGGAAAAGGAAAACAAAATTGGACATGACTTCCACTCCGAGTCGATACTTAGAAACCTCTGTATTAAAGTGTGCATCTCTGAACATCCAACAGTCTATTTTCTTTTGCTCTGTTTTGTAATACTGGTCAACACAATGGGCCATAAATTGCAATAGTCAGGCATCAAATGGTATCTACTATTAGTTAAGCCTCCCTTTAAATGTTTAAGTTTTAAATTTTGCATGGCCGGATGTCAGTCTGTATCAAGTCTGTAAAGTTTATCTACATAATCTTTATATATGTGATTTCATTTTCATTTTGCTGATATTAAATATATAAAGTATAGGATGACATAAAAGTAAATTTGTTGAGAATACGAGCTCATAAATTTACAGTAAGGGAAATGGCATCTGGGACCTGAGTGAGCAAGGCAAGCAACTGTGTATCTCCTTATCAATTAAATTGAAGGACTGTGAGATTAACAGTGCTAGAATTGAGAGGGAAGGACATAAGAGCATAAGAAATAGGAGCAGGGATAGACCATGTGACTCATTGAGACTGCTCTGCCAATCAATATGATCATTGCTGATCTTGGGCTTCAACTCCATTTTTCTGTCTGCTCCCCATATCTGTTAATTCCCTGAGAGAACAAAAATTTATCTATCCCAGCCTTAAATGTATTCAACGATGGAACATCCACAATCTACTTGGGTAGAGAAATTCAAAAATTCACAGCCCTTTGACTGAAGAAATTTCTCTTTGTCTCAGGCCAAGTGATTGTCCTCTTATTCAGAGACTGTGTCCCTGTGTTTTAGATTCCCTGACCAGGAAGTATAAATTAAAGTAGGTGAATTGAACATCAAATCAGGTACAAAAAGGGAAATAAAGAGAAAGAAAGGTGAAGAGAGAGAGAGAGAGAAAGAGACAGAATGGTAAAGTTAAAAATTGTGAAATTTAAGATTCAACATTTTAAAATATTCAACAATTAATACCTGAAGGAATGAAACTCCACAGTAGTTAATTTTCAGGTGCCAGAGAGGTTGATTTGCAGTAATTATAATGAACATATTGTTAAAAGGGCACTTAAACTTGAAATGACAAGATTTAACATTTTGTGCATTGCTTAGTTCACATCTACTGTGCCATTACTGCAACTTCATTCAATGCATTTCAATGGTGAGGCAGCAGTGAGATGCTGTTTTTATGAAGCTAATGGTGGAGCAGCGCAACACGTAGAGCAACATTTGGATTTTGAGTTTAACTGTGCATCTGCTTCTCATCTGAAGTCGCTGTAGTACTTATGCTTATTAAAAGCTGGCACTAAATATGACTATTTTGACAGTTAATTTTGGCCCATTAATGTTAAATTCCTGTCTGCATTACTTTAAAAGTAGTTTGTTGCGACAGCCAGCTCCCTAGTAAATTGCTTTTAAATGATTCTCTCAATTTAAAAGACAAGGCTGATAACATGGCCTGGATTTTTGTGGATGAGACATGTATTGGGAGTCAGGACTTTCCCCAACTCTGTGATCCCGTCTCCATTCTGAAAGTGCCCACCCACCTTATTTTCATGTCAGGAAGGCGGGTATGAGCAGAAATGGGCCCAGAGACGGGGGCAGACCAATGCTGATGCGGCCCAGTTTCCAAGCCTGTCTCTATGGATGGGAACATCAGTGGCTCAAAACAAAAAACAAAGCAATGCAGTTTTATGGTTCTCCGCCCCCACCCTCCTTCATCGCCGCCTTACCCCACATCCTCTAACGAACTCACCCAAGCGTTCATTTTTGCCAATATAATAGCATGTTGCAACCCCTTCAAACGCCTATAGAATTGTCAAAATAAATAAAAAATTAGCTGAACAAGATATTGGAAAACAAACACAATCCCATTCAACGTCCTGCCAACAGGATGACACAGATACACCTCAGATTATGTCATTTTCTGGTGAACTGTAAAATGGGAAACACTCTTTCTGCCTCAGTGAAAATCAGTTCACAAACTCACGCTTCGGACATAAATTAAGAGGCCTTCCCGATCATGGGGGCCATCTTTAAAATGGCGTCGGCAACTTGAAACAACAGGTGACTTGGAGGGGTTGGGGTGGGGTCACAATCCTTCTCCTTTCATGGGCTGGTGAAAACAGCTGCTGCCGGGAATGGAAGCAGGACTTCTGGATCCGGGACCTGGCCATCATTCTTTTCAGAAACCCGCCTCCATTTGGCTCCATTCATTAAGTCAACAGAGTCTAACATGGTATGTCCCTGAAATCATTCTGTGAGATACTATGGTGCATAAATGCTTATTATGCTTATCTAAAATTTCTCCCTCAGCTATTTTTGTAGAGACATTTACTTTATTTTATTTATTTTAATCAGGTTAAGGCCTCTGCTAAGATATGAAAACATTGGAGCAAAGAATTAATACAGCAGGATTTTTCAGTCAGCATGCAGGGGCGGGCCTGACATGCCGATAAAATGACGTCAGGTGTGTGTCCCGACGTCATCGCGCTGAGTCGCGATGTTTCGTTCGGCGGGCGTGCTCCGGAGTTGACTGCGTGCCCGCCAAAATGTAAACGGCCCATTAAGGCCATTAAGGAACTAATTAAAGTAATTGTAAATGCTGCCTGTCCAATCTTAAGGTTGGTGGGCGGTGAAAAGGCCAAGTGGTCGTCGCATTTTTTAGGAAACCTCATCCACGAGTGAGATGAGGTTTCCTATAGCTTTTATTAATTAAATTTTTTAAAAAATCATAAATATAAACACATGTCCCATCTCATGTGACACAGTCACATAAGGGGACATGTTTAAATAAAATTTTCAACCATTTATTTAATTATTTCAACATCGATTCAATCTCCCCGAGGCAACTCTGTGCTTCAGGGAGATTGAAGTGCTCTTTCGCGTGCATGCATGAAAGAGTGCTGGCCCCGACTCTCCCTCTTCCCCCTGCCTGCACAGGCAGCACTCAGTGCTATGGCTCGCATAGTATGCTGGGCAGGCCTTAATTGGTCCACCCGTGTAAAATGGCGGCGCAGAGCTGATTGCGGGCGGCGATCGGCTCCAGGACGGGCCCCGCCCGCTTCTGCTGAGCCCGCCCGCTGTCTGAAAAATTCAGGCCATAGAGTTGCATCCAACAATAGAATTTAAGAATCAATGGATTACTATTACCAATACACTATGCTATTATCTCTACTGCTACAGGCCAAGAGAAAGAATTGAAGCAGAATGCTCCATACTTCTCAGTGAGCATGAAATCAGTCTATTACATGGCATTTATAAACTAGTTTCACTAAACAGTACAGAAAACACCATCTCTATTTGTAGCAAAGTGTCCTCTCACATTGGAGAGGTTGTTACAAAGAGAGTTAAGGCAGTTAAGCCAAGTAAGAAAAGAGTAAAAGGAAAACTAATCATGAGAGACACATCTAAACTAAAAATGTGCACAAAGCGAGTACTTCAGTTGCTAGGCAACAATATCAACCATTACACTGCTATTGAAATCCAAGGAACAACTGCTGTCAAAAATTGTTTTCAATTTTTCTGTTCATTTTACATTTTAATGTCATTCTTTTCTATTTTTTAGTCTCCCTGCAAATGGACATGTAACCTGCTCCCAGACCTCTGTTAACACCAAGAAAGCTAACTGGGGCTGGGAATTTCCAAGTTTCCTCTTTCTCATGGGGTAGTTTCCTACTTGCATTCTGCACAGGTCCCCAGTGTCTTTGTCAAGATTAGGATCTTCAGGCAAGATTTTCGAGTCGTCGGGTGGGCACAGCGGGCAGGCCTGGGAGCGGCTGGGAAAGGGCCTGCCACCCCCAAATGGCCACCGGACGGTGATTTCACGCTGGCTAGCCGTTAATTGAAAGGTGCACTGAGAAGCTCAACACTGCCGAGGTGGAGGCTGGAGGAGTGCGTGCGCGAAAGTCTGCGCATGCATCGGGGAGCTGAAGAGTTTTAATATCAAAAAGAAAGGTTTAGAAAATCAGAAAAAAATGTCCCCACATAGGTCTCACTCACATGAACAGAAACCTGATAAAAATTATGTGAAAACATTTTCATTTTTTAAAATTAACGTCGGAAACCTCATTCCACCCATGGAAAAGGTTTCCTAAAAGATCAAAAGGCCAGCTGGCCGATTTGCTCACCTGCCAATCGTAAGTTTGGATGGGCAGCGAAAAATAGCACTTAATTAAAATTTTAATAGCCTTAATAGGCCTCTGAATTGTCGGTGGGCGTGGCGCTGACTCGCGCGCATGCCGACTGAAATATCGCGTGAGTGCACAATGACGTCGTGACGTTCGCCCGACATCATCGCACACTATTTTATGCCTGATCGGGTCGGGCGCATGCCCAGCTGTGGGACATAAAACTCTGCTCTTAGTGTTTATTGAATTGGTGGCTCAAACACAATGTTTGGTTACCATCACGAATTTCATTTTGACTTAGAGTAGCAAGGTGATAATGTTAGATCAAACATTGTTTTGAACTTTACAGCCAGTGGTATCAAGCACTCCCCAATGGCGCTATTATAATGTTGAGCTCGTCAACATTTCTATGCCAGAATGCCCAGCCAATAGCCAGGGTGCAACAGTCCAATTCCATTGTTGCTATTTACTTTCAGTGCACTTATGCTTCCTGAAATATCATTCTTTTCTTAGAAATAGGAATATGTATTCTTTTACAGCCCCTGTGTCTGTGCTGTATTAGTGTCAATCATGCTGAATTGAGGAGAAATGTTATGTTGTTAGCTTGCATCTTCTGGGAGTTTGGTTGACAGTTTCCAACACACTTCACTTTAGAACAATTATCAGACACCACAGAAAGCTATGATTAACCATCCTGTTGAGCTTGGGTTGCTCTGCTTGCCCAGCTGACAACGTAAACCAAATGGGAAAAGGAAACAATAATGGGGAATTAGTTACCAATATAAAGCAAAAAATAAAGATATGAACATGCTGGAATAAATCATAACCAGATACAGAAAATTTTATTTTGTCTCTGTAATCTTTTAATACTAACAGATTTCTCAAGGCATTAGTCACCACCAAAGCTAAAAATAAAATTTGTGTCTCTCTCTCTGTAACTGTTTCTCTACATGTCTCACTAATTCATTCCGTTACTCACTGTATTCCTTCCATGCACTCTTTGGTTTTTCAGAAACTTTTTCTCATCATCTTTGTGCTCTTTTGGTTAGCTTTGACTAGGTTTCTCATTCTTTATGTGACTTTGTCTTTCCTATGTCACATCTCTCTTTTTGTTAGGTTTCCACTCTCTGTACATTTACTGTATGCTTCTTCATTGATTTACTATATCTGCATCTAATATATTTTTAAAGCCTTTGTTAAATGACAAGATAAAAGCCAAAACTGGGGGATCTGGGCCAGGCCAATAGGGGGCTGGGGGGATCCTGGGGGATTTGCGTGCTGCCTGGGAGTGAACAAAGAGGGGTGGGGTCTAGCCTGAGCTGGTCTTTCTTTAACAACAATGGGGCTCTGGCAATCCAGAAACCATTACAACAATGAGTTCAGCAAATGTGTCTGGGGGCATGAGCCTGGAGATAGCAGCAAAGGTTTGATTATCCAAGGGCAGAGGCTTTGAGTGAGGGAGATTGAACTAGGGGGCTTGAAGCTAGGATAGACTTGGATGGCAAAGGTTGAAAGAAGTGGATCTTTTGAGATCACAGCTACAACAAGGCTTTGCAAGACCAGCAGAGTGAGTTTTATAATGGTTCTGTCAGCAATGGGACCTCCAAGACAGCTAATGTCCCAGAAATTGATTACTCTTTACATTAGCTTTAGAAGCAGGAGTAGCAGCACTTGGCTGTCAAGATGCACTTACTCAGCAATAACCTGCTCACTGACGCTCAGTTTGGGTTCTGCCAGTGTCATTGAGTTCCTGACTCATTCCAGCCTTAGTCAAAACATGGACAAAAAAGTTGAACTCAAAAGGTGAGGTGAAGGCAAGAGTGACTGTCCTTGAAATCAAGGCAGCATCTGGCCGAGTCAAGGAGCCCTCGCAAAACTGAAGTCAGTGGGAATCAGAGGGAAAACTCTCTGCTCATTGGAATCATTGCACAAAGGAAGGTGGTTGTGATCATTGGAGGTCAACTATCTCAGCTCCAGGACATCTTTGCAGGAGTTCCTCAGGGTAGTGTCCTAGGCTCAACCATCTTCAGCTGCTTCATCAATGACCTTCCTTCCATCCATCATAAGGTCAGAAGTGGGGATGTTCGCTGATGATTGCACAATGTTCAGCACCATTCGCGACTCCTCAGATACTGAAGAGTTCGTGTCCATTTGCAGAAAGACCTGAACAACATTCAAGCTTGGTCCTATAAGTGGCAAGTAGCATTTGAGGCACAGAAATGCTAGGCAATGACCATCTCCAACTAGAAAGAATCTAACGATCGCCTCTTGACGTTCAATGGCATTACCATCACTAAATCTCCAAATATCACCACCCTGGGGGCTACCATAGACCAGAAAGTGAACTGGACTAGCCATATAAATACCGTGGCTATAAGAGCAGATCAGAATTTTGTGCCGAGTAACTCAGCTCCTGACTCCACAAAGCCTGTCCACCCTCTACACGGCGCAAGTCAGGAGTGTGATGGAATACTCTCCACTTTCCTGGATGAGTGCAGCTCCAACAACATACAAGAAGCTCGACATCATCCAGGACAAAGCAGCTCACTTGATTGACACCCCATCCACTATCTTGAACATTCACTCCCTCCACCACTGACGCACAAGATGCACTGCAGCAACTCAACAAGATTCCTTAGGCAGCACCTTCCAAACCTGTGACCTGTACCACCAAGAAGAACAAGGGCAGTAGATGCATGAGAATATCACTACCTGCAAGTTACCCTCTAAGTCACACACCATCCTAAATTGGAACTATATCATTGTTCCTTCACTGTCGCTGGGTTAAAGTTCTGGGACTCTCCCACTAACAGCACTGTGGGTGTACCTACACCACATGGACTGCAGCGGTTCAAGAAGGTGGTTCACTAACGTCTTCTCAAGGGCAATTAGGAATAAGCAATAAATGCTGGCCTAGCCAGCAACGCATTCCTTGAATGAATAAAAAAGAATCAGTAGACGTGCCAGTGCTGAATTTTAGTGAGGCTACCTCCCCTCCTCTCTGGTCTGCAGCAGTACACGGCTAGGCCTCCAGCTCAGGGAGGCAGGCTTGAAGGTAGGAAACCGGAATTGGAGGGGAACTAAATGACAGAAAAAGTCAGGGGTTGAGGCTGATGTTGTCCTCAGTGATGGAGAGCTTGGGCCACTCGTTAAAAGTGCACAGAGAGAAGGAGCAGAGCTGGAGCATTCAGAACCGGGATAAATGGAGCAGGACTTGGTACATTTACTGTGAGCATGGAGGCTGAACAGAGGGAGGGAATGGGGAACTATTATCACCTAAAACAGTTTGAAAACGTTTTCCCAACAATCTGTTTACTTTATGATATCACACAGTTAGCATGAGGCAATCAGCAAAGGCTACAGGCTTGACACTATATTGCAATTATAAAATATTACAAACAGAAGATTTTAGTGGGGAATTAGGAATAAAACATACCATAGTTATAAAATCAAAGATTTTTTGAGATAACAGCTAAAAGGAGAGCAATGCCATCTAGTGATCATACACTTTACTGCACTAAGAACTCCTTAATCCTCCTTCAGCTTCATTGTAAAGAACCGAGTTACATTATGGTTAGGATTAGGGTTTGGTTTTGCACTAGTACATAACCAAATTTGTGGCACCATATGCATTCAATATATATTTTGATGAAACATTTGGGTTTTTAGCAACCTGCTAATTAGGGATCAGCAGAAATTGCACCATAACAACATGTTGAACACTGTCATTATTATTCCAGACACTACCATTACATATACAGGGGCTTTGAGACAAGTGGCCAACTATTCTGTTTTGTATGCTGGTTGCATGAACTATCTTATCCAGAGCAGATGTACTCTGACTCTGGTAGTTACTTCAAACTGGTTTATTAGCACTATATATATAGATAGGTTATAGAGTAGATGCATCTCTCAGGAGTACAGACTGTTCCATCCTCACCCCTGAGTCTCCAGCATATGACTGCTGATGTCATTGTTACATCATGATCGACATCACTTATTACTATAACTACTCTATGAACTCATTACGCTACACCTCCCCCAAGTATACTATCAACTTCTTTAATAACAATGTTAAACTATTTACATTGTATTCCTGTAACTTCATTTTACTGTTACAGATCACATCCAACTCCTACCCCTTACTCTTACCCCCACCCCCCCACCCCCCCACCCCACCCCCTCCACCTCACAAGTCACTGTTATAAAGGATTCAATCTCCCACACTGTTCTTGGTTCTCTGGGAGGATATTTTAGAAACATACAGATGCTCCTCTTTTTTGTGGAGGGCTTCATCATCAGTGAAATGGGACAACAGCTTTCCAGGATTGCTGGTAACTTCATGACCGTTGAAGTGTGAGGACCATGGAACCTATTCAGTGAAATACTGATCCAAGAAAGACATCTACACTTGCACTCTCTTGAACTAGAAGACAAGGAATTAGGGCCCACACAGGAATCTTCTGCTCCCTCAAAACACACCAGGGAAAAACCTGTGAAGACAAAGGATCTTCAAATCCAGTGAAGATTTTCACAGCCGTATCATTCACTGCTGCATTGAGGATGAGAAAGGAACTGAATACCTGAGATTCAGATGAATCTGGATAACGAGAAGAAGAACGACAACATTCTTGTAGACATTGCAGGAAACGAAGAAGAGATGACTTCTCCATGACATTTTGGAAAGAACATTCATTTTCTGTAGGCATTGGTAAGATTGCCACACTGCTCAGTGTGAGGCAGCTCCACCATAGGCAATGGGGAAAATTGGTGAGGATAAGAAGATAAGACAACACCCCTTTCAGCTTTGGGATGAATCTCTAAAACAATATATCTCTGAAGATGTAGAAGCTCAAATGATTTGGCTTTGGCTTCTCTGCTGAAGAACAGCTTTAGTGGGAAGAAGGTTTTCTGATGAAATTGAAGTGTGGGTATCAATTTACTTTCATCCAAGATTATAGGCTCTACCAATGCTTTGGCAGTGTGATCTGCTTTGGAATTAAGCATTTTGTCCTCCCTAGACAACTCTTTGTGGTCAATCAATGATATACACGGCATTGTATTGGTGGGTTCAGTAGGGCAAAGATTTGAATGCTGCGCTGCTGCAGTATACACAGCTGACTCCTCAAAAAAAATACAACAGAGACTTCATACGGTTCTGCAGGAGATTCAAATCATGAACCAACCTTTAGGACCTCATCTTCCAACGGATCACTTGGTGTACAATGGCTTCTTTTTCATTGCCTTCTTCAGGGGAGAGCCAGCCAAAGTCTAAAGGTCTTCTTGCGGATGGCCACTGCCTTCTGTAACCACCTTCTCTGGCCCAGCTTCATAAAGAACTGAAAGATCCACAACCTCAAATTTCACCTGGGGTCTAGTGGATGATGTCTCTGTGATGGAGAGTGAACTGCTCAATGAATAAATGTCACCAGCTGCTGTGGGATGAAAATCCACTAGTTCTACACATGACTTTGGAAATCCCTCAACGAAAGGCATCCAGTTCAATTACAGGTTGGCATCCACTTTTTCAAAAATGCCAAGTATTATACCGACATCTCCACTCATTAAGGCTATGCTTGACTTTAGACAATATAGAGGGAATCAAAGATCTGTTGCCCTTTATAACCAAGAGTGGTAATTAGGCAACCTTTTATTGGAAGGCTTGTGCTTGTGCCACCTGGGCCTTGCAATTTAATATCTTATGGGTAGAGGGATATTGATTGGGGCAGTCTAGATGATCATCTAATATTGTAACACCAGCTCCAGTATCAAGTCAGTGTCAAAGCCTTTAACTTTCACTGTAACTAACCAATAGTTTTGATCAAGACCATTTACTTCCCCTAAAATCTCTATAATTTTATACCTGTCATTATTTCCAATTTCTTGGATAGTGTGCATTTCATAAATATATTGGTTCAACACATTATAGTTTGCACATCTGTGGTTCACGGAGGTAGCTGCTCATGGAAAAGTGCAGCTGCCTTCAAACAGATCAAATTTTCATGAGTGGGATGTCCAAAACATGACTAATGGGATTTACACTTTTCAAGAGAAAGTTTGAAGCTGCCAAAATTATTTGGAGAGGTGGGGTACCCTTTTGGAGAGGTCAGTTATCCATTTGTATAGGAGATGGGAGAGGTGAAGTGCCTTTCGAGATTGATAAAATCAGATATGAATGTGAATAAAAAGTGAATGAATGCATTGGAACTGTCAAGCTCATTGGAACTGTCAAGCTCATTGGAACTATTAAGCTGTCAAAGCATTTAAATTTCCTACCCTTTAATTTTTTTAAAAGCAGTCCGCAATTAAAAAAACAATGCTTTCTATTTCACTCTATCTGTTGACATAAGTCTGAGGATAATCATTATAGGATTTGTGCTATATGATCAATTCTACAACCTATCATTATCACAGTAGGATACCTGTTAGTTCTCAGTTTGATTGACTGCTCCAAGTGGTTATAAAATCTTTGATGAGGGGCTAGAAATACAAATGCTCATTTTTATAAGGGTAGTGCTTGAATGAAATGAAAAGTAAGTACTTGAATGAAATGTTTGTTTTTATAAGGAATTAAGCACTTAAAGGAATGTAAATGTAGTGAATGTGTTTTTATGAACGTCAGTTTTTAAAAAAATAATAGAATTTTTGCGCATAGACTGAGTGGGATTGGCGGCAATTTTTCTGCTGATCAGCCAATGATTCATCCACCTCGCTGTAACCTAATGGAGTCAAAGGTCCTGGTGCCATTTACAAACATCAGCCGAACAACTGTGGACGACCAAGGCTGAGATGTCTCCAAGCAAAAAGAAGGCAGCACCAATGACTCCCTTGAGGCTTTTACTCATGGTGTGAGCTAGCACCAGGATTTAAAAAAATTAGTTCCTGGGGTGTGGGTGTCGCTAGATGGGCCAGTATTTATTGCCCATCCCTATTTGCCCTTGTTCAGGGGCATTTAAGAGTCAACCACATTGCTGTGGGTCTGGAGTCACATGTAGACCAGGCCAGGTAAGGATGGCAGATTTTCTTCCCTAAAGAACATTAGTGAACCAGATGGGTTTTTAGGAAAATCAGCAATGGCTTCGTGGTCATCATCAGACTTCTAATTTGATAATTTTATTGAATTCAAATTTCATCATCTGCCATGGTGGGATTCAAAACCAGGTGCCCAGAACATCAGTCTAATAACAATACCACTATGCCATTGCCTGCCCTATGGATAGTCCACCAACTTCATCTTACCAGCCTGGGGGGCAGTTGCACGGGAGGCCAGCTCCACAGGCACCCACCCAAGAAACGCCACCCAGTGCAGGAAGAGGATGAATGATCTCATCTGCACCACCAGGGTAAGTCATCATTGTAATCCAATGCATCATTTAAATTGTATTGCATTAATCACTTTTAATCATGTAACCATGCCTTTATTTCTTTCATATTAATGAACGTAAGCTGGTGTGGTGGAGTCCTGTGGGCACAGTTTGTCTCATGGTGGTAAGAAGATGGAGCTACGGAGAAGAGTTTTGACTGAAGACATCACTGAGGTTCATATTGAACTTTGTAAAAATAAAGACAGTTTCAACTAAACACACACACACAAACACACACACACACACACACACACACGTCAGGGCAGGTCCCTGAGCTGGTGGTTTGCCACAGGAACTTTGTCTACAGAAACTGAACTAGACAATGGCCACTCAGGAACATGTGAATTGCCTTCTCCCTACCCCAATATACCGTAATCACACCCATTGTCGACATACACCTTGGAGACACACACCCCCACTTGCTGAGGGTGGGATATGACTACATAGGGGTGGTCCTGGCTGGCTAGAGTGGGATTAATAAACCAATCTGATGATCCAATTCAAAGCATTACCTTATATGCCAAAGGCCAGGTTCAGGAAGGTTTGTAAAGACACAGCCCTCAAGGACATTTGTTACTGCAGTCGGTAGAATGGCCTAGTCAGCCAGCCATTCTGAAGTCGCGCTGGGAGATTTGTTGAAGGGCTGACCACCTGAGATTGACTCTAGCTCGTGGGATTCCTAAGCAGCTAGTGTCATTATGAGTACGTACTATTGCTTAGAGATTTAATAAAGGTGTTTCACCTTTAGTGAAACAGTATCCCAAGTTGTTGTGTGCCATTGCTATCAAGAGTAGAGACAAGAACTTTTAGACCAGGGAGGGTGGTTCTATATCATTTAGCTCACTCCAAGCAAACTCTCATCATGGCACTATGCAGTCAGTGCATCACACAACTCAGGGATCTCACACAATATTAGCAGGGGGTGGGGGGGTGGGGTGGGGGATATCAGCATTGAAAGCCTATTCACCAGCATCTCATCTATCATCCTGCACAAACACCATCCTCAGCCCTTTCTGGGGAGGGCTCAGCACACACAGTAGGCATGCATGCTCCCCAACCTCTGCTCCATCCCATCTCATCACACCCCATCCCGTTGTCTTCATGCAGGCCAAGCTTGCCCACAGCAAAAGGGAGAGATTCCAGGCCAGATGGAGGGATGGTGGACATCAAGGATCTCTCCAAGTTTGAGGAGAATGTCGCTGAGTTGACAGGGGAGGACAGGGATCGCTCCTGTGGGGAAGGTGAGATCAGCCTCTACCAGCAACCTAATACGGCTGAGCCCTCCATGAGTTGATCGCACTTTGACATTCATAGTGAGTGACATGCAATGTTGTATTCAGCCAGCTCATGAACTAAATCTATCTTCTCCCTCTTACAGGCAGCAGCAGGTCCAGACAGACCAGCACATCCAACATAAGCCCCAGCCCCCAGGCCACCTCAGAGGAGGATGCTGAGGATGCATCAGATGAAGAACTGTCACTGTGTTCACCTGCACCCTCCACCAGCGCAGAGACACACACCCTAGTGGGTCATAGTTCTAGATTAGGCTCAGGGTCACATTCTGGGGAGCACCACACTGACATTTCTCCACAGCAGACAGAGGAAGTAACAGCCCAGGTCTCTGGCACTCGGAGGATTGCTGGAGATTAGGCACCCGCTGAGTCTGAGTCAGATGGTGAGCCTCTAGAAGCAGCCATCGCAAACATTCTGGAGATGCAAAGACAAGCAGCACAACATCAGGCAGTGTTGTGAGAGGCAGTCAACAGACCAGAGTGAAGGATGGAGGAGTCCGTCCGTGTTCTGTTTGATGTCATGGTTCCAACATGCGAGCACCTTGAGGTATCCATGAGAAGGGTGGCGTCCGCCTTGGAGACCTTGGTCCAACAAATTCTGCCAGATTTTCACTCGGACTTTCACTCCATTGATAAGGCATTGGTGGGATCCATCAGTAGTCTAGGTGAGAGGGGGTGATGGGCACCTCGACCTCCTTCCAGGTACCCTTTATTCACAAGGAGTCAGGCAGGGACCCTTGGGCACCGACAGGGAGGAGGACCAGCAGCTGGACACCCTGGGGCCTTCCGCTCAGGTGACTCCATGACTGTTCAGCCAATCCCTATCCCTCTTCCTGTGACCCAGCTCCAGCTCCAAAGGCCAAGGAGGGTGCACCTGCCCCATAGCAGGAGACCCAAAGCAGGCCAGGGCCCTCCAGGCCTCAAGGCTCCAGCGGACGCCTGCCAAAGTCATCAAAGCCAAAAGGGTGCAGCAGTCAGCAGGCTGCGGATGCACCAAGACATAACGGTAGGGTTAGAAAGATTAAGAAACCTTGATATCACTTTTGGGTCATGGGCGTTCATTCACTGTATATATCATGCACCCTCATAAATATATTTGCTGTTCGTAACAATGGTCTTGTTATTTGAATGCGTCGTGCATATACATCTATGTGGCCTCTGACTGAGAGGTGAACCAAGCTCTCAGTCTCTGAATGCCCCCCTTTGTGAGCCTCACATTCATGTGATGTCTAGCTGACTCATGTTTGTTACTCGCCCCTTATCTAAGGTCAGAGAGATATGTCAACCTCTTTACTGAAAGTGACTGCAAGCTGTCTTAGGAAATGATATTCATTAAAAGACACCTTGGAGTTATGTGTGCTCAATTGCACTGCAGGGTTACCACTCATTGTCTCATCATCAAATAACTGTCTTCATTGTTTTGGCCAAAGCACAAGACCTGCAGCCATGATGGTCTCTCCAGCTATGTGTGCATCTCTGTGGCAGCAAGAAGGGTCTCATTCAGGAGGCCATGGCTGCATTAAGTCCACTTGATGCAGGTTTTGCACTGGAATGCTGCCTTTCACTTCCCAGAGCGGCTACATACACCTTTGGTTGCTGACCTTTCCAAAGATTAGTGCCTGGTGAAACATGAGGGTTGGAGGCCCAAGGCCTATTGCTGACCTTGCTCTCGATGTTAGTGGTTGTAAAGGCCTTTCAGATCACTGGCATGTCTCTAAGGGACAGGAGAAATGCACTTGGATACCCTTAACTGCACCTTACTCTTCCTGGAACCTTGTGGCTATGAGTGTGACACGGGCATGTCTTTCGTGTCTTGTGGCTTCGATCGCATCCTCAAGTAGAAGCTCCCCATCATCACCCCCTTCAGGTCCCTGCCCTTCCAGGTCTTCATCATCCGAGGAGTTCTCAACCTTCTCCATGTCTTCCTCTGGCAAGTGATCCCCCCTTTAGAGCGCCAGGTTATGCAGGGCGCAACAGGCCACAATGATGTGGGACACCCTCTCTGGAGAGTACTGCAGAGCCCCACCTGAGTAGTCCAAGCATTGGAAGCGCATCTTCAGGATGCCAATGGTCTGCTCTATGATGTATCTTGTTGAACTATGCGCCGCGTTGTACCTCTCCTCTGAGGCACTTTGAGGACAATGCATGGGTGTCATGAACCATTGTTTGAGTGGGCACCCCTTAACCCCAAGCAGCCAGCTCTGTAAATGCTGGGGCCCTTCAAATATCCGAGGTACCTGGGAGTTTCAAGCACCCCCTCCTTTATTATGTTTTCCCTAATTACAGGTTGCAGATGCCTCCTCTGACCATGACCATCCCATCTGCAGCTCAGTACCGAGCCAGACACCCCCATCACCACCAACTGTGAGACAATGACCACACCCGTGCAGTGTGTCATCTCAGCTTGGGTCCTGAGGTCTATCCATGGTGGATACTGGATGAACTGGCATGGAGGGTGTAAGGGAAAAAGGTGGTGGGTGGGGGGGCATGGGTTGGCACTAAGTTGGGCCATGGCATTGGGTAGAGATGCATAGGTTGGCATGGAGGTATGAGGAGCCATGGGGAAGGGGGCGTTGTAGAGGGGCTTTATTTGGCATGGAGGCTTTGAGGGGTATGAGGTGGTGCGGGTTAGCATGGGGAGTGTGTGGGGGATGAGGAGGGTGAGGGCTGTTTTTTTGTTTATTTTAAACAACTGCAATAAAATCCAAGAGCACTGAGGCATAGCCTGCCTCCACACCTGACGTCCCCTGTGGCTGCCTCCAAACTTCTGTTAACATCCGCATCCCCCCACCACACCCCGGGAATGAAAATCTGACTGTCCGGGACACTTAATCCCTCAAGGCTGGGTGGGAGATAACGGGGAGGGGCAAGGTCCCAACTCAGCAGACTTGCCTCCTTTAAAAAGGCTCCTGCACATCGGATATTCAGTCTGGGAAGGTGGGGGCAGGATGAAGTCAGGCCCACTGCCTCCACCCTATCCTCCCAGCTAGACCCTCACCTCACAACTGCCCTGCAGCATCCTCTCACCCCAGGCTCTCAGACTGGCCTTTCAGACAAGAGCAAGTGCTGATTTCATGCCAGTGTTGCCGTTTTGGAGCTTCAGGCTTCAACCACCTTCCTCTCTGCTGAATATGCATTCAACTATATGAAGGACTGCCCCCTCCCCCCTCCCCTGCACCCCCCAACCCCTACAGGTTAGTTGCTGGCTTATTTCTTCTGGCTATTGCTGCAATTCTACAAATTTTGGATGTTTTCTGTAGTTGTTTGAAGTTTCAAAAGTCTACAGTGAATGATCTGGCAGATAGTGAAGGAGTTTTTGGCTGGCTTCAAGGCTTCTGCACAAACCAGTTGCTCCCAGACATAGGTGCACGAGTAAACCTTCCCCCTGGAATGGAGCATGAATGGGAGAATGAGCAGAGGTCGTGCAGAATAGGACAAGATGCTAGAAGAGGGAGGAGGAGACGGGGGCCTTATCCACCCAGGTTGTTCAGGGAGTAATTCTCTTACCTAAATCTCAGCAAGGAACAATCTGTCAGGTGTTTGTGCTTCACGAAGAAGGTTGTTCCTGAAATTTGTCTACAGCTGCAGCCACAACTCCAAGCTCAGAGCAATGTGTCATGACACAGTACCTACAATACGGTTTTATAAACTTTAAAGATACTTTTAAAAACTACATTTAAAAACAAATAAAACTGGAATTTAAGATAGCCTCTCAGAGCTTTCAGTCAGTCTTATGGATTAAACTATATTATCTCCAAAGAGGACACAGATACCTTTTCTGATATTGACTCACTGTGGTTTCATCCATCGACACCTTCACTGTAAAAATGCAAGTTTGCCTTGTCAAATCTAAAGGCTTTGGCCACCTAAAAAACTGCAGGTGGGAGAAGACTCCAGGCTGTTAATTATATTGCCGCAATCCCTTATTTGGGATTATGACTCGACCCTGATGTGAGGTCACATGATACAGCAGCCATGCCTCCCTGCTAAACATATAACAGAAAGTACCAATGACTTTCCAGAGACATCATCAGAGAGAAACAGATTTCCATCAGAGAGAGAGAAAGAAAGGGTCCAATGGGCAAAGCCATCGACTGCTGCACTCAGTTAAGCAGCAAAGTAACTACCTACAATATGTTGAACGAGAAACTTAGCATCTCTCTCCTCTAACCTGTTCCATCATTAAGTGAACCTATGAAAACACTCTCCCAGCAGATTAACTCTAGGAACCGCCACAGCTACTGAGAAATCTCTGCATTTTTGAGACCTTCGTTCCAGCTAAAATAACAATTCGACTATGAAACTTCAGGCTGCACTGAAATAGAGACAGAATTAAATTCCATTCTTATAATTATTGTTTTACCTTCAAATGTATCTAGTTTTTGTGTGTGTGATAGGGTGGATGAGTCATGTGAGTGAGATGTCATGTTTTCGTTAATCTCCAATGTGAGGAATAAGTTAACCTTCATTATTAAAATACAAAAGCTTGATTCTGGGTTATTTAAATTAATTCAATTATATCGTGGGTAAGAAAATATACACATCCACATACAATTACATTTGATCATGGGCAATAAAAGGTAGCACCTTAAAATTGTCTATAACAAATGAAACGACCATATTGCCAATGGATGTGAAAGAGACTGTGGCATAAACTTCTATGCATTTGCCTCCTTCCAGGCTGCTGGAGATATTAGCAATATCTTTAAATTGTGGTAAATTGGTGCATAAGGGAGGTCACAGAGACCCTCTATGTAAAAATAGATAAATTAATTTTATTCCATCTTGCCAGAGAGAAGCAGACAGAACAAGCATAAGGCTTTGTAAGGAAGACAGACTTCCCCGTGGTGCAGGGTGGGATTGATTATGCGCACAGTGCTTTGCATGCACCTCATGCCAACTCTGCCACATACCTGTACCAAAAGGTCATGCAGCAGCTGTGAATCATGTAGGTGCATGCAGCATCCTGGCACCAGTCATGATGCATTCATTCTGAAGCAGTCCACAATGCTCATGGCATTTCAACCTCTATGGGAAACCAAAAGAAAGTGATAAAGGTTCTCTGCTGATGCATGGCTCATGACTCCAGTTTGCAACCCAAGTACCTCTGTGGAATCTTCTGCTCCCATTGGTGATGAGTTTGGAGGTGGGAAGGACATGTAATTTAGGCGGGATGGCAGCTTACCTGAAACCTGCTGCCTTCCCGCCTCCACCCGAATTAAGCTCTGGGTGGGAAGGCCCATGGTCGACCTTCTTGCTCACCACCTATTGAGGCCCTTAAGTGGCCAATTAGTGACCACTTAGGGGCTTCGTTCTGCCACCACTGAGATCGATCTAATGGAGGGCAGGCCTATCACCATGCGGCCTGAATGATAGGTAAAACTGTGTGGCCAGCTTGTCACCTCTGATGCAGGGAGTCCCCTAATCAAAGGCACTCAGGCCTGAAAGTCAGTGGGGGGTTGGGGGGAGGCTGAGAGCCACCCCCTGCTCTTGCCGCTGACTCCCCTACACCCCTCTCCCTACAATCCCCATCCTGCAAAACCTGTCTGCCTACATTACTTACCTGTGGTCTGGATTGCTCCACGATCTTGGGTCTCCTGTGCCTGTCATGCCAGCAGCCAGCCATGGCCTCGCTAGTGGCACTGCTGAGCACGAGAGCTGTCGGTCTCTGATTGGCTGGTAGCTTTCGATAGGTGAGACTTCCTCCCCGGGAGGGTCTTGTTTCCAGGAGGAGGCCTGCCACTGGCCTTGCCACTGCCTGATTGGCTTGTGGTTTGGCGGGCCTTTCCGAAAAGAGGCAGCATAGGTCTTTCGCAGCTCTCCAGCCAGCAGGTGAGACCCTCGATGCCTCAACAAGATTCCATCCCATGTGCACATCAAGCATACAATGAGCATCATGCTGCTGTATGAAATTAGATAGAATAGATCACTGCTGCCAGAACTGGTTTGGAGGAACCCTGCAATAGTCAGCTGTGTGGGTCTCAAGGTTTGTGCTATGCTGCCACATGGGCAGAATGGTCTCCATTGGCGGATATGAAGGTGAGGAGGGGTCATAAAATGCAGCACATGACCTGCCCGCCGCCTAATCGCACACCCTAACCACTCTCTCATTTAATGGAGGGGCGGTTGAGGCATCAGGTGGTCAGCCTGCCCTTGGGCCTATTGAGGCCCTTAAGTGGCAAATAAATGACCACTTAAGTGCCTTATACTGCCCCCGCCACTATTTCATCTGCAGCAAGGAGAGGTGCACGCTACATGGGAAGCCCAGCAGCTTTTACTGGGCAAGTTGGTGTCAGGCAAGAAGGGACAGGGGTCCCCTGTGTCCATCTGAGGCAGCGCCGCACGAGGTCATACCCCTCCCTTTAACCCTCCCCCCTCCAGCCCCCTCCAGCCCTCAACCTCATTTCTGGAGCATGCTAGCCTGGCCCTGCCAATACCCCGGACTTACCTGAAGCCTGGCCTCCATCAGCTCATCTTCTTTGCGGACTGCCTGTAGTCCCAGCAGTGACAACTGCTCAAACCTGGTGCTCCTGGGACTACAGAGCTGTTGGCCTAATGGATTTTTCAGCGGTTCTCTAAGGTAAGACTTCATCCCCCGATGGGGGCGGAAGTATCAACCTCAGTCAATTAATGCTCCTACAAGCTTTAAGTGGCTGCAGGGCAGCTGGTATCGGCGAGAGTTTGTTCCCCATCGACTGTCAGGTGGTGGGGCAGCAAACCATTACTTGAAAAACACTACCCCATGAGTCAGTAGCTCTTGCTACCATCTAGTGGATAAGAAGCTGAGAAGCATGAGGATGAAGCAGAGAAGGATGAAGAGGAAAGGGAGCTGCAACCCAAACAGCCCCTAGCTGCCATGGCTGCAGGTGAACAATTAATTCAGCTGCGATATCAGGAATCACAACCAATGTTCTCCCTAATCTGCACAGTATTACAGCATCCCTAAAATGACCACCCAGGCCTCATACAACTTGTCCGCTTTAACATGCCACGTGCAAGTGGCCGCACAAAAAAACATTTGAAGGTACCATGCACTTAAATGAATTGGTCACGCACCGCAAAAAAAACATAAAGGGGATGTTGATTGTAACCACGATTCCCTATTCACCAACAGTCCCATACTCCTTACCGTCCAAATCACTGAGCATCACATCATCTACTTGCCCAGAAACAAAAGCTAATACAAAATATGCATTTGAATCTAAACTTATAAATTAAATCATGCTTTTTTGCAAACAAAATTAAACTAACCACCCTCGCACTTTCCCCTAGTGCCTGTCTTGCTTGTGCCTTTATCTAACATAGTGCTCCTACATAGTGCTGTCCCAATGGCAGTAGCATTATCTGGTGGAAGGCTGCTGACTTTCAGTGGGGTAGACTGAAGATTGCCCTGAAGGATGACCTCAAGCAGCTCTGGGTTTAGAAGGCCTGACTGTGGCCTGCATCACCTTGACATGGACAGCAGCTGTTTGTGCTGATTGGCTGAGGGGAAACAGCAAGGGCACTGGCGGAGTTGCAGGAGTGTGAGCCAGAATGTTGCCATATGAAAAGAGAACAGCTAGTTTGTGTGTGAAGGAGCAACTACCATTGTACCTGAGTGGGGTCTCAGCAATCCTATTAATCTGTTACTGGACATGTGTCTGGACTGCTTTAAACAGTGCTATCCAGAGCCATGGCGGCAACAGTCTGGGCTTCCACTGTGGTGCTCAGGCAGGGTTTGGCTGCTACTTCTATGGCAATGGAAGCTGAGGCATCAGTTATCAGTAGTTGCATCATGGTTGGTTCCACAAGTGTGCTGAAGGACTTGGTCACCACTTCCATGTTTGAAAGGATGGACTCCAAAGACCCATGGAAAGCTGTGCGCAAGGTTGGTGCCAAACTTCTCCATGCTCCTTGATGTTGAACTTTCTGGCAGGCTTCCAAATATACCAAGTATATTGGTGTATAAATCCATCGTAAGGAGGAAATAGGAGCAGGAGTAGACTATACTCACTCAAGCCTGCTCCGCCATTCAATTTGGTTATGGCTGACCTTCAGCTTCAACTCAACTTTCCCACCCACTCCCTGTAGCCCTTGATTCCCTGGGACCCCTAAATCTGTATATCGTTCTCGAGGCCAAATATGCATCTTTAGCAGGTTTGACAGGCCTTTATGTGTACAAGGCCAAAGAACTGTAGAAGCTGGGAATCTGAGGGCATGCTGCAATGTTCAGTGGCAGCCCCCGTTCAGGTGAAAAGTCACAGACCTGAAACATTAACTCTGTTTCTTTCTCCAAAGATGCTGCCAGACCTGCTGAGTATTTTCAGCATTTTCTGTTTTTAAATCAAGTATTTCTTGGCCAGCACTTTTCCTTTATTGGGGGTTAAACCATGGAAGCATTCTTCTCCCTCTCTAGTTAGTTCGTGCTGCTTCCATTGTACGCCACCTTCCCCTGCAAGAGAGAGAAAGTGATTGCCATGCAATGTGTTTGGTTGGTATGGCGGTCATGATTGAATAACTATCAATATGTACAAGTCGTGAGATGTGGGTGTGAGGCTTTCAGCAGCGCTGTGTGAAGATGAAGTGAAGCATGTTAGGTTTGACTGATAGATTGTTGATTGGTGAGTGATGGGGCTGTATTGAATTATCTAGTGGTGCAGATGTTAGAAAATGGCTTTTGATGATGCATTCACTGGCCTTGATCACTCATGAGAGAACATTAGACTCTTCAGCACTGCACCCTGCTAAAATCCTGGCACCCTATGACTACCTGCTCCCTCTGCCTTCTGAGCATGTGTTTGGAGAGTCTCTTAGCCTCCTGTGGATATAAGGCAATTTCTCTTCCTTTCCACCTCCTCTTCCAAGGATTCTATTGCATTGTCCAAAAGCCTTGGAGCCGGCTTTCTCTCATTGCCAGCTGTTCTTCTCTTCTTCCCAGGTCAGAGAGGTACAGGCTGGCTTTTCGTGTAATTCGAATGATATTAGGTCCTCTGCTGATTTGTGCAACCAATGAACAATGCAGGAAGCTGCGGTCGAAAGCAGAAATCTTTATAATAAACAAGCAGCACAGAGTTTGCCTGCTATTTGCAATACACTCAACAGATGCAGGTTAATCAGGCATCCTGGTCCATTGCACCTGCATTTTTGGGGCTAAATAATTTAATCCTCTATGTCTACTAATATGTTTATAGGATATTTGGCTGTTAACTTTGATATCTCTTGCAAGTTCTTATTCATTTTTTGCATTTCTTACTACTTTCTTTTATATCTTCTTGTTGCTTTTAGAACTTTCCTAGTCCCAGGGTTTCTTCTTTTCCTCATATCTGTGTAAACTTTTTCTTTTAGTTCAATACTGTCTCTTACTTTATTTGTTGACCATGGTTCTTCAATGACACCAGTGGAGCCTTCCCCGTTCAGGTATTTGTGTCTGTTTTGCATTGTAGCAAATTCCTCTTCAAATGCTTCCCACTGTTTGTCTGTAAGTTGATGCATTAACAGTTCAGCTCAGTTTACTGTGGTCAATTCATTTCTTATCCCTTCAATGCCAACCATACTTAAATTGACATTTTTGGTTTGTGTGTCTCCTTCTCTTGGTCTTGCAAACTTTGGTGGAAACTGCAGCGGCAATCCATTGGGTGGCATTGTGGCACTTACACTGAAATGCATTACCTCAAGGATACTCGGGGCCTGAATCATTTGTTGCAGCTGTTGTTAAGTAACAATGGCAGGACAAGTGTAATGTTGCAGCTGTGGAATGTGGGAGTTTTTGGATGCCAAGGCGATCCAGGACAAAGACATCTGCAGAAAGCGTAAGCAGCTAGATGAATTCTGGATCAGGATTATTGATCTCGAAGCTGAACTGCAGACACTGTGCAACATAAGGGAGGGCGAGAAATACCTGGACACTTTGTTCCAGAAGATGGTCACACTTCTTAGAATAGGGTCATCTGTTTTGATCAGCGGTGAGGGACAGGAGGATGTGACTGTGAGTGTGGCAGGTAATGGGAATGAACAGATAGTAGTGGAGGAGCCTCAGGCTTTGCAATTGTCAAACAGGTTGGAAGTGCTCACAACTTGTTTGGGTTAAAGCAAAGCCTGCAGGGTGGATGAGCTGGCTGGCCATGGTTCAAGCAGGGGAGCAAACAGGAATGTAATAGTAGGGGACAGTGTAGTGAGGGTAATTGACACTGTTCTCTGTAGCAAAGAGCGAGAGTCCAGATGGTGTGTTGCCTGCCCGGTGTCAGGGTTCAGGATATCTACTCAGGGCTGGAGAGGAACTTGCAGTGGGAGGGGGAGGATCCAGTTGGCATGGTCCATATAGGTACCAATGACATAGGCAGGGCAAGGAAAGAGGTTCTGCCTAGTCAGTATTAGAAGCTAGGTAGCAAATTAAGAAGAACTTCAAAGGTAAAAATCTCTGGATTATTATCTCAGCCATGTACAAATTGGCATAAGATTGGAGAGGCGGATGCATGGCTCAAAGACTGGTGTGGGAGAAGTGGGTTCCAGTTCATGGGGCACTGGCATCAGTACTGGAGAAAGTGGGGGCCGTACCGTTGGGACAGTCTACACCTGAACCGTGCTGGGACAGGTATTCTAGCAAGCTGCAAAACAGGGCAGTAGAGAGGGCTTTAAGCTAAACAAGGGGAGGTGGTAGGGGAGGGATCAAGCTTGGGTAGTTGTAGCAAATCAAGTGGTAGAATCAAAGCAGGAGAGCAAAATAGTAATATGGGAAGTTAGGTCAGAGAATGGCAGGAAGAGACAGAGAGAAAAAAATCTCTAAGAGTACAACAGTCAAGAATAGATGTTACAAAGATAGCAAAAAAGACAAAACTAAAGGCTCTGTATCTGAATGCGCATAGCATTCATAACAAAGTAAATGAATTGATAGTGCACATTGAAGTAAATAAATATGATCTGATAGCCATTACGGAGACATGGCTGCAGGATAACAAGGATTGGGTCCTGAACATTGAGGGGTATATGATATTCAATTAGAAGAGGAAGCTAGGCAAAGGTGTTGATCAAGGATGGCATTTGTGTAAAAGTTAGCGATAACCTTGGTTCAGGGGATCAGGATGTAGAATCGATTTGGGTGGAGATGAGGGATGTTAGGGCAAATAAGTCACTAGTGGGAGTGCTCTACAGACCCCCTAACAGTAACCACAATGTAGGACAAATATACGAGAAGAAGTATTGTGTGCTTGTGGTAAAGGGACAGCAATAATCATGGGTGATTTTAACCTACATATAAACTGGAAAAATCAGATTGGCAGTAGTAACCTGGATGAGGAGTTCATAGAATGCTTTTGAAAGAGTTTCTTAGAGCAGCATGTTTTGAAAACAACCAGAGAGGAAGTTATATTAGGCTTGGTACTGTGTGACAGGATTAATTAATGACCTCAGGGTAAAGGCACTCCTAGGTAACAGCGATCACAATATGATCGAATTTTACACCTAGTTTGAAACATAGAAAAGTGGGTCTAAGATTAGTATTTTAAATATTTGACAATAAAAGCTGAGCTAGCTGAAGTGAACTGGGATGCTAGGCTAGAGGATAGATCAATAAAGAAGTAGTGGCAGACATTTAAGGGGATATTTCAGAATGCTCAGAACAAGTATATTCCTACTGTAAAGAAAAATTCTTAACGGGGGGACCCACCATCCGTGGTTAACTAAAGAAGTTAAGGAAAACGATGAGTGGCAGGTCAAATGATTGGTCAGAATATAAAGAACGGCAGAGAATGACTAAAAAGTTAATGAGGAGAAAGAAATTAGAGTATGAGAGGAAGCCAGCTAGAAATGTAAAAACGGGTAGCAAGAGTCTCTACAGGTATTTAAAAAGGAAAAGATTAAGTAAAGTGAGTGTTGGTCCTCCAGAGAGTGAGAATGGGGAGTTAATAGCAGATAATAAGGAAATGGTGGGTGAAATGAACAAGTATTTTGCTTCTGTCTTCACTATAGAGGATACAAAAACATTCCAGTAATAGCTGTAAATCAGGAGGTGGAAAGGAGGGAGGAACTTGGTAAAATTACAATCACTGGGGAAGTGGTACTGAACAAACTGATGGAGCTGTGGCCTGACAAGTCTCTGGGTCCTGATGGACTTCAACCTAGAGTCTCAAAAGAGGTGGCTAGATTCTGGAAAGGTTCCATCAGACTGGAAAGTAGTAAATAAAACCCCACTATTCAAGAAGGGAGGGAGGCAGAAAACAAGGAACTAGAGGCCAGTTAGCTTGACGTTTGTCATGGGGAAGTTGTTAGAATCGATCATTAACAAGGCCGGGCACTTAGAAAAAGTCAAGGTAATCGGGAGGAGTCAGCATTGTTTGGTTAGAGAGAAATAATGTTTAACCAATTTATTAGAGTTCTTTGAAGGAGTAACATGTGCTGTGGACAAAAGGGATCCTGTAGACATGCTGTACTTGGATTTCCAGAAGGCATTTAATAAGGTACCATATCAAAGGTTATTTCAGAAAATAAAAGCTTATGGTGTAGGTTGGCTGGCTGGCAGAAAACAGAGGGTATGCAGAAATAGGTCTTTTTTTAATTTGCAGGATGTAGCGAGTGAAGTCCCACAGGGGTCGCTGCTGGGGCCTCAACTTTATATAACTTATATCAATGACTTAGATGAGGAAAGTGAAGGCATGGTAGCTAGATTTTCAGATGGTACAAAGATGGGTAGGAAAGTATGTTGTGAAGAGGACATAAGGAGGTTGCAGATGGATATAGATAGGTTGAGTGACTGGGCAAAAATCTGGCAGATGGAGTATAATGTGGGAAAATGTGAAGTTGTTCACTTTGGCAGGAATAATAAAGAAACAGAGTATTACTTAAATGGAAAACGATTGCAGAATTCTGAGGTACGAAGGGATCTAGGTGTTCTAGCGCATGAGTTACAAAAAGTTAGTATGCAGATACAGCAAGTAATTAAGAAGCTAATGGAATGCTATCCTTTATTATGAGAGGAAGTGAATATTAAAATAAGGATGTTATGCTTCAGTTCTACAGGGCATTGGTGAGACCATATATCGAATGCTATATGCAGTTTTGATCTCCTTACTTAAGGAAGGATGTAAATGTATTGGAGGCAGTTCAGTGGAGGTTTACTAGATTGATACCTGGAATGAGCAGGTTGTCTTATGGGGAAAGATTAGACAGACCAGGCTTGTTTCCACTGGAGTTTAGAAGAGTGAGAGGTGACTTGATTGAAGTATATAGGGACGTGAATGGTATTGACAAGGTGGACGTGGAAAGGATGTTTCCTCTTATGAGTGAGTCCAGTACTAGGGGGTACTGTTTTAAAATTAGGGGTTGCCCTTTTAGGACAGAGATGAGGAGAAATTTTTTCTCTCAGAGGGTTGTGCAACTTTGGAACTCTCTGTCTCAGAAGGCATTGGAGGCGGGGTCATTAAATATTTTTAAGGCAGAGATAGGTAGATTATTGTTATGGAAGGGAATGAAAGTTTATTGGGGGTTAATGGGAATGTGGATTCCAAACACAAGCAGATCAGCTATGATCTTATTGAATGGCAGAGCAGGCTTGAGGGCCCAAATGGCCTACCTCTGCTCCTATTTTGTATGTTCTTATGTAGGTGAGCAAAGTGAAAAAGTGAGACAGGATGTGCCATTCTGGATCATTTCAATTTTTGTGAAGGAAGGAGGAGATCTGGTACTAGATGTAATAATGAATGAACTTTGGAGATGCTGTGATCCTAAGGAAAATATAACACATGTGTGGTGGCAACCTTTCATCTCATCAGACAATGGTTTGCACTATGGTGGTCAACTCTGTGCTAAGCATCCCTGGTGTGCCTCAGGACCCCCACTCTGGCATGGCAGTCTCTGTTGCATTTGCTGCAGAGCAAGACAGTGGGCTGAGAAAGTGCACGATTCACTGGCCTCGGTTTTCTCTGGGTCCCCTTCTTGGTCAGCTGAGCTTTTTGTTTCTGCTCGCCTCTTTCAATGCCCTTCCAAACAGTCAGCCTCCAGAGGCCATGGCTGTCAGTGACCATCTCCCAGTTGTCAGTGTCAATGTCCGCTGACCTTGTATCTCGCTTGCAGGTGTCACTGTAGTGGAGGTCTGGACACACAGGAGGTCGTGACCCAGTGGCCAATTCACCGTACAGATGGTCTTTGGGTGTACGGCTGTCATACATCTGATGGACATGACCAAGCCAGTGCAGATGTCATTGGCTTAGCAATGAGTGTGTGCTGATGGAATTAGCCTAATCCAGGACCTCTGAGTTGGTGACCTTGTCCTGCCAAAAGATGCCAAGGATATGTCTGAGATGGCAAAGGTGGAAACTGATCAGCCTTTTCTCCTGCCTAGCGTATGTTGCCCAGGTCTCACACTGTAGAGGAGTGCACTGAGGATACAGGTTTTGCAGACTCACAATTTGGTGTCCTCAGTCAGATTGCTGTTGTTTCACACTCTCTCGCTCAACTTGAATGTAACAGCTGCAGCTTTTGCAATGCATGTGTGATTTCAGCATCAAGTAACAGATTGCTATTTATTGTGGAACCAAGATACGTGGAGCTATCAACAACCTCCAGTGTCAAATGTCAATGCTGATTGATGGTGAAATGACAACACCATGTACCATGACATTTGCCTCGCTGATGCTGATGGTCAAGCCAACTCTTTATAGGCATGACAGGGTCTGTCCATTTGCCACTGCAGGTTTTCCTCAGTATGGAATGTTAGCGTGGCATCAACAGGGTAGAGCAACTCTCTGATGAGGACTTGGTGCAACTTTGCCTTGGATCTCAGGTGAGCAAGGCCGAACAGCTTTGCATCAGTTCTGGTATGTAAGTAGACACCCTGTGTAGATAAACTGAAGCCATATGATAACATCAAAGAAAAGAAAATGCAAAAGAGTGTCAGTGCCAGAACATAATTGTGTTTGACCCCACTGCCAATGTCAAAGTGTTCTGATATTGCCCTGCCGTAGCTGACCTACATGCATACATTTGTCATATGTGCAGAAAATGGGAGAAATCACTGGTCAATATACAAGTGAATTGAATGCATGTACAATGATGTGAAGCAATAACATTTCTGGTAAGGGACAAAAGAATGTGTGGACGAACTGGTAATGCTCTCAAAGAAAGGCTGGCATGTGAATGAAAACTGACATTAAATATAACAGTACAGATTTACAGCATAGTTGAAGCATAAAAATACAAATTCAGAGCAGTGCAAAGGAACCTTTAAGTTTCATTAGTCAAGAAAGAAATGATCAAATCAGCAATTTGAAATGGAATCTTTCAAAGGCAGAATTAAAAAATAAACAATAATCCATTGGAAGTCCAATGAACCAAAAAGTTACTCAGCTTCTCAAAGATTATGCAGAAATTGTAGCACAAATAACCATCATACAAGATGTTATGAATCACTAAACAGGCTAAATGAAGAAGATACTTCAATGATTATAAAAGGAAAGTCATCTGAGGATTTGTACGTGCCTGCACAAGGCACAAACCAAGCAAATTAATCAGAGTTTGTACTACCATTCATACTCTACTTGCTTTTACCCATCTCTGTAGTTGCATTCAATGCTACAAACTGTTTGAAATATCTGTGCTCTTTCAATCCTAGCCTCTTGCACATCCCTGACATCCACCATTGGCAGCCGTGCCTTCAGCTACCTTGGCCCTAACCTTAGTAATCTCTCTAAAGGCATTGCCTCACATAGTAGGGCTGGTGGACTGGTTAGAAGCATGGCGAGATTGGCACAGTAGACAGAGCAGAGTATTCACAATCACAGCAAGAGTGGCAGAGCGGTCAGAAGTATGGAGAAAGTGGCAGAGTAGAGAGAGCATGGTGAGAGTGGCAGAGTAGAAAGAGCACAGTGAAAGTAGCAGAGTAGAGAGAGCACAGTGAGAGTAGCAGAGTAGAGAGAGCACGGTGAGATGTGTCCAAATTCGGCAAGACCTGGATAATATCCAGGCTTGGGCTAACAAGTGGCAAGTAACATTCGCACCACACAAGTGTCAGGCAATGACCATCTCCAACAAGAGAGAATCCAACCATTGCCCCTTGATGTTCAATGGCATTAGTATCAATGAATCCATCACTATCAACATCCTGGGGGTTACCATTGACCAGAAACTGAACTGGACTAGCCATATAAATACTGTGGCTACAAGAGCAGTTCTGAGGGTAGGAATCCTGCAGCGAGTAACTCACCTCCTGACTCCCCAAAGCCTGTCCACAAGGCACAAGTCAGGAGTGTGATGGAATACACCCCACTTGCCTGGATGAGTGCAGCTCCCACAACACTCAAGAAGCTTGACACTATCCAGGACAAAGCAGCCCGCTTGATTGGCACCACATCCACAAACATTCACTCCCTCCACCATCCATGCACAGTAGCGGCAGTGTGTGCCATCTACAAGATGCACTGCAGAAATTCACCAAGGCCCCTTAGACAGCACCAACCAAACCCACGAACACTCCTATTTAGAAAGACAAGGGCAGCAGATAGATGGGAACACCACCAAGCCACTCACCTCCTGACTTGGAAATAAATCGCCATTCCTTCACTGCCGCTGGGTCAAAATCCTGGAACTCCCTTCCTAACAGCACTGTGGGTGTATCTATACCACATGTACCCTCAGTGGTTCAAGTAGGCAGCTCACCACCACCAAGGGCAATTAGGGATGGGCAATAAATGCTGGCCCAGCCAGCGAAGCCCACATCCCGTGAATGAATAAAAAAAGCACGGCAAGAGTGTCAGACTGCACATAGGAATGGTGAGAATGGCACAGCAGACAAAGCATGGCGAGAGTAGCAGAGTTGACTGAAGCATGGCAAGAAGGCAAAAATGTTAGAGTAGACAGATGCATGGCAAAAGTGGCAGAGTAGAAAGAAGAATAGTGAGTGGCAGTGTGGACAGCAACATGGTGAGAGTGGCAGAGTGGTTAGTAGCATGGTGAGAGTGGCAGAGTGGTCAGTAGCATGGTGAGAGTGGCAGAGTGGTCAGTAGCATGGTGAGAGTGGCAGAGTGGACAGGAGCATTGTGAGAGTGGCAGAGTGGACAGGAGCATTGTATGAGTGGCAGAGTGGACAGAAGCATGGTAAGAAGACAAGAATGTTAGAGTAGACAGATGCATAGCAAAAGTGGCAGAGTAAAAAGAAGAATGGTGAGTGACAGAGTGGACAGCAACATGGTGAGAGTGGCAGAGTGGTCAGTAGCATGGTGACAGTGGCAGAGTGGTTAGTAGCATGGTGAGAGTAGCAAAGTGGTCAGTAGCATGGTGAGAGTGGCAGAGTGAACAGGAGCATTGTGAGAGTGGCAGAGTGGACAGGAGCCTGGTGTGAGTGGCAGAGTGGACAGGGGCCTGGTGTGAGTGGCAGACTGGACAGGAGCATTGTGTGAGTGGCAGGGTGGGCAGGAGCAGGACGAGTGCAGCAGTGTAGAAAGAAGCCTGGTAAGAGTGACAGAGCCATCCGAAGTCTGCCAAGACTGGCAGAATAGAGAGAAGCATGGTGAGATTGGCAGAGTGGACGGAATCATGATGAGAGTGGCAGACTGGTCAGAAGCATGGTGAGGGTGGCAGAGTGGCTTGGCATACAGATTTTGATTTTTGGAATGGTGTGTCTGTCTGCCTTAGCTACTTTATTAACCGTCAGTTTGTAGTCTCCACAAATTTGGACGCTTTGGTCAGGTTTAAAGACATAGACTATGAGTGCTGTCGATTCTGAGAACTGAACAGGTTGTATAACGCCCAGTTCTCTAGCCTATTCAGTTCAGTGTCGACATTTTCTCGCAGAGCGTATGGCACTGGCCTCACCATCATGAAGCGAGGGGTTGCTTCTGGATCCACATGAATCTTTGCCTGCAGCCCCTGGATTTCCCAAGTTTGACCTTGAAGACGGTGGGGTACTTTCGAAGTAGCTCTGGTAGCCCACTTGCTCTCAACTGGAAAATTTCAGCCCATCCTAACTTCATCTCCCTTAACCAATTTCACCCCAGGAGGCTTGGCACTTCACCTGCTACCACTATCAAGGGTAGCTTTGCTGATTGGCTTCCATAGTAGATAGTTACTCTGCTTATGCCTTTTACTTGAATACCTTCAGCCGTAAATGTTTTGAGTTTGGCAGTTGTTTCTTCCAAACTTAATTGATGTTCACTATTATTCAGATATCTGAAGGTATGTTCCCCAATTACTGTAGTGGAAGCTCCCAAGTCCACTTCCATTCTAACAGGTTTGCCATTTACTTTCACCATGACAAATATTGGTTCTGTCTTTCCAACTTTCAGGTCAAACATGAGTAAATGTCTGAAGTTCTGATGAAGAGTCATTCGGACTTGAAACGTTAACTATATCCCTCTCCACAGATGCTGTCAGACCTGCTGAATTTTTCCAGGTATTTTTGTTTTTGTTCTAGATTTCCAGCATCCGCAGTATTTTGCTTTTATCTAAATGTCTGAATTTGTTGTTTCAGGCTCTTCTACATCATAGATTTCATTGGGCTTCTTCTTTTGTTTACAAGCCTGCTTGAATCTTTCCTTGCATTGCCTCATTATATGAACATTTCTGTGACAATAGTAGCATCCGATTTTTTTAAACTGCCAATTTCTAAAAGACTGCTTGTTTCTACCTTGATTAAAATTATTCTTCGATTTCACTCTGTTATTTTTCTTTATTCTTTAGCTAGTGGGGTCTGTTTCCCGCTTCTTGGCAGAGTCTTGCATTCTCACGTCCTTTTCGGCTGGTGTTTCTCGCCTGATGTGGAGGACGGCACCATTTTGAGCACCCTGTATTGCTTTTGATTCTCTTACTGCACTTTCCATGGTCAGCGCTATCTCTGGCGCCTTCTTGAACTCCAAATTCACTGCGGACAATAATGTTTTCTGAATAGTGTCCTCTTTCACACCACACACTAAACGATCTCTGGACATGTCGTTTAAAGTTGCACTGAACTCACAATGTTCCATTAGCTGCTTCAAATTTGCCACGTAGCCTGCAATTGTCTCACTCAGGGCTCTAGTTTGCAAATTAAACCTAACCCTCTGTATCGTGACTGAGGGCTTTGGTTGAAAATGACCCTTCACGAGGTCCATCAATTCATTGAAATTCTTTGAATCTAGGGCACTGGGTGCCATCAAACTTCGAATCAGACTGCAGGTTTTGCTCCTACAACTACTCAAGAGGATTGCTTGCCTCTTCTCTTCCCCTGTAAGCTTGTTTGTTTGAAAAATGAACATGAGGCATTCGACATATTGGGACCAATCTTCTGTGGCTGGTTCAAAAGAATCAATTCTCCCAAATGCGATTACCTCTTCGATTCTAACGGAGCTTGCTACTTACAATCACTGGGCGAGGTACAGTGCTGGTTTCCTTTTAAACTTGATTTATTTTGTTCAATCCTGTTTTATCCTCATCGCCAATTTGTTGTAAGGGTTGTTGATAGAGTTGATCTGCAGACACTTCTTGGGTGGAAACATTAAGTTTATTTACAACATATTCAGCAACAACTACATGTGTGCTTTCAACTCCAACTCTATCTCTACACTGACTGCTGAGGTAGCCCATGCTACTCTTCTATTGGTGACTACAGATCACAAGATCTTCCGTACAAGTATTATTCTTAAAGGTACATTACACACTAAACAAAACCACAGAAAGATAGCCTGTCCCAAGCTAAATTTGGTTGAAATTTGCTGCCAGGAGAGCAAGGAGCAAAGGAGACAAATAGTCAGTCCAAAGCTTAAGAAAAACCCCAAAAATCCTGGGGAGTGGAAGAGGGGAAAGTCCAAAGCAGACCTTTTAGTCAAAGGAAGGACACAAACCTGGAAAGGGTCCTGTTAAGTGAAGTTAAGAGTGAGGGGCAGAGAGAAAGGCTCAGATTTAAGGAGACAAAAGCTGCAAAAAGAAGATTTAAAGTGAGAACAGCTTGCGAGAGGCAAGAAGGCCCAAAGAGACAACTAAAGGTCTGTAGCTCTTTGCATATGAAACAGTGGTGTACTGTTGACAGCTAAGTCAGTGAGAGAGCACACGTGGAAGACAGCTTGAATGCATGTGGTGACCAAGGGGAGAAGAACATCCGAAGGAGAGTTCAAAACCCTGGAGGTGAACCCTTGTGGAAGGCATCGTAGAGAAAGCGTCGATTTGGGAGAAGATTCCAAAGCGAGTTCTTGGAGAGTGGAGATTGGAAACCCTCATGTGAAAGACAGAGTTCAGTGAGACTGATTGGCTCACGGTATGACAAGCATCTGGGGGGGAATTGATGAGAGACCCATAGCATCTGGTTGAGGTGGCATCTGCTACTTGGTTCCAGAGTGTGGTGTGTCTATTGGTTTAGATGGACTATATACTTACTCTCTCCATGTTTCTGTCCATTCTGCCATCTCACCCTGCTTCTGTCTACTCTGCTACTCTCATCATGTTCTCTCTGCTCCGTCACTCTTGTTGTGCATCTGACTACACCACTCTCACCATTCTTCTGACCGGTTTGTACTTACTGTGAACATTAGAGTCTAAGATATATTTTGTAACTTGTGTTATCCTTACAAATCTGTATATACATGTAAAGGTATAGTTGTGGGTGAAAAGTATTGTAATATAGTTCATCTTTTCTTCTTTAATAAATGTTTTACTCCATTGTTAAAAGTTCATCAGCTGACTCCAGTGACTCTGTTCAGTAGCTACTCTCCACATATCTAAACAAACAAATAAAAGCTAGGATCCATCAAGGTGGGTTCCACTGTGGGATCAAGCTTGTCCAGGTGTAACCTTAGCTGGAATCATAACACAGAGCAGACAGATCCATGGCTAGTGTGACAGAGTAGACAGATGCATGGTGAGAGTGACAGAGTAGACAGATGCATTGTGACAGCAGAAGAGTAGACAGAAGCATGGCAAGACAGGCAGAGTAGACAGAAGCATTGCGAGAGTGGCAGACCGGTCAGAAGAGTGGTGAGAGTGGTGTAGTCAGATGCCCCATGAGTCTACTCTCGATGATCGTTAAAGGAAGGGGTCATCAACAGTGCTCACAAGCGGCACTTGCTTAGCAATAACCTGCTCACTGATGCTGAGTTTGTGTTCCGCCAGGGCCACTCAACTCCTGACCTCATTACAGCCTTGGTTCAAACATGGATAAAAGAGCTGAACGCCCGAGGTGAGGTGAGAGTGACTGCCCTTGACATCAAAGCAGCATTTGACAGAGTGTGGCATCAAGGAGCCCCAGCAAAACTGGAGTCAAAGGGAATCAGGGGGAAAAACTCTCTGCTGGTTGGAGCCATGCCTAGCACAAAAGAAGATGGTTGTGGTTGTTGGAGGTCAGTCATCTCAGCTCCAGGACATCACTGCAGGAGTTCCTCAGGGTATGTCCTAGGCCCAACCAACTTCAGCTGCTTCATCAATGACCCTCCTTCCATCATAATATCAGAAGTGGGGATGTTCGCTGATGAATGCACAATGTTCAGCACGATTTGCGACTCCTCAGATACCGAAATAATCCATGTGCAAATGTAGCAAGACCTGGACAATATCTGTGACAAGTGGCAAGTAACATCCACGCCACACAAGTGCCAAGCAATGACCATCTCCCACAAGAGAGAATCTTGACCCTTTGATAGTCAATGGCATGATCATCGTTGAATCCCCCACTATCAACATCCTGGGGTTACCATTGACCAGAACCTGAACTGGACTAGCCATATAAATACTGTGGCTACAAGAGCAGGTCAGAGGCTAGGAATCCTGCAACGAGAAACTCACCTCCTGACTCCCCAGAGCCTGTCCACCATCTACAAGGCACACGTCAGGAGTGTGATGGGATACTCTCCACTTGTCTGAATGGGTGCAGTTCCAATAACGCTCAAGAAGCTTGACACCATCCAGGACAAAGCAGCCCGGTTGATTGGCACCCCTTCCACAAACACTCACTCCCTCCACCACCGAGGCACAGTGGCAGCAGTGTGTACCATCTACAAGATGCGCTGCAGAAACTCACCAAGGCTCCTTAGGCAGCACCTTCCAAACACACAATCACTACAATCCAAAAGGACAAGGGCAGCAGATACATGGGAGCACCACCTTTCGAAGTTCTTATCCAAGCCACTCACCAGCCTGACTTGGAAATATATCACCATTCCTTCACTGTCGCTGGGTCAAAATGCTGGAACTTCCTCCCTAACAACACTGTGAGTGTACCTATACCCACATGGACTGCAGCGGTTCAAGAAGGCAGCTCACCACCACCTTCTCAAGGGCAACTAGGGATGGGCAATAAATGCTGGACTAGCCAGTGAAGCCCACATCCCGTAAATGAATAAAAAAAAGGTAGGCAGAAGCATGGCAAGAGTGGCAGAGTAGACAGAAACACGGTGAGAGTGGCAGTGAAGACCGAGCATGGCAAGAGTGGCACAGTGGACAGAAGCATGTCGAGAGTGGCAGAGTAGACAGAAGAAGCCAAGCTATGTTTAATGTTTTAACAGTTCTTTCAAGTCTTTAGGCCTTCATAGCCCCAGCATTGCCTGTCCCTCCCAGTGCTGGTACCTGCTGCTAAGCCCATCTCCCCACAGCTACATGCATGCTGTAGGTTGTTCCTTTGGGCCTCTGTCTTTGGACTACCCCCTGATGATCACTTCCGGGAGTCCCCCTTGCCGTTGCTCCAGCTGGCTTTGAGCAGAGGACTATTCTGCTTATTCAACTGAAGCTAGGAGGTAAAACTGCTGAGCTCCCTGAATGCTGCCCCAGTTCATATCAACACCACCAAGCTGAAGTTTGTTGCTGACACATCACTGGTGAAACCATTAAACCAGACAGTGTGGAAGTTGAAGTGTTGAGCATGTTACATGGTGCAAGAAAGATCTGAAGTGTTCCATATTTGATAAATCCACATCAGAAAAAATGGCATCTCTGAGCAAGCTGTTCGAAAATTTTCAGGAATAGAGCTGGAATCTGTACGGCCCCCTCTTTGGGGTATGGAGCCTTTGGCTTTGATGGCACACCCGAGGGCTGGTGCAGGGAAGCCACCTCCACAAAGCTAGTGAGCTCCCCATGTGGCGGGGGGTGGGGGATGGAGGAGGGAAGCCCTGAAAAACCTCCCAAATAGAGGCCTTAATTATTGAAATGAGCTGGCTGCCTCGCTCAGGCAGGTGGCCGATCTGTCTCTGGCTCACTACTGCCAATGTGTGGTGGGCCGACCTGACATGGCTCTGCACCATTTTACCGCTCCCTCCGTCTCCCAGGCCACTACATGAGGCTGAGATAATCCTGCCCTCATTCCTTTTCAGATAGATTTGTTACTGTCCAAATTATACACAAGAGGGCAGTGTTATACATCCTGATCAACAGAAACAACTTATACCAAAGGAATTCATGGGCCTGAATCTTCTAACATGGGCAGCAGCGAATGATTCAATTTAACACGCCTCAGGATCCTGAGGAAGTCTCGACATGCAAATATGCCACACACATACACTGGAAGTTTAAACTCTAATTGCCAGTCTCGCTCCCTGATTCCCTATGGCAGTGGGGTAGGATGGCTATATACCAGATATTTGTCCTACATTAGAGTAGTTTTTACACAGATTTACTGCAGATTTTCCTCGCAGGTGTAAAGCCTGCTGTGGAACACAGATTAAAATAAATCAGCTGCAAAAAAAAGAGAGGCAGAGGAAGAGGCAGTGCCTTCAGGAGTGCACCAGACCTGCGAGGGACACTCTTCTGAAAGTGGATTTAAAAAAAAGCAGCTGATTGGTGAGTAAATCCTGGTGAGTTTTATTTTCAATCTATTAGAGTAATTCATTGCTTAATATTGAGGTAGGAGCTAAAAAAAAAGTATAGAGTAGTACTGTACAAGTATAATTAGTCAAGAAACAAGGTTTCTAGCTAACATAAGGCCCCGAGCTAGCGTATGTTTTAAGGGAGTAACTAGCTTAATCGAGAGGGACGTTATGGCAGGAGAACTCAGACCCGTGATATGCTCCTCCTGCAGAATGTGGGAAATGAGGGATGCTTCCAGCGTCCCTGGTGACCATGTGTACGGAAGGTGTGTCCAAATGCAGCTTCTAGCTAACCAGATTTTGGAGCTGGAGCTGCGGGTGGACTCATTGTGGAGCATCCGCGATGCTGAGCAAGTCATGGATAGCACATTTAGCAAGGTGGTCACACTGCAGGTGAAAATTACACAGGCAGAAAGGGAATGGGTGACCATCAGGAACAGTAAAAGACTCAGGAAGGTAGTGCAGGAGTCCCCTGTGGTCATCCCCCTCTTTAACAGATATACCGCTTTGGATACTGTTAGGGGAGATGGCCTCTCAGGGGAAAGCAGCAACATCCAAGTTCACGGCACCATGTGTAGCTCTGCTGCTCAGAGGGGCGGGAGGAAAACAAGTGGCAGGGCTATAGTGATAGGGGATTCAATGGTTAGGGGCACAGACAGACGCTTCTGTGGCCGCAAGTGTGAATAAAGGATGGTATGTTGCCTCCCTGGTGCCAGGGTCCAGGATGTCACAGACCGGCTGCAGGACATTCTGGGGAGGGAAGGTGGTTGTGGTATACATTGGTACCAACGACATAGGTAAACTAAGGGATGAGGACCTGCAAACTCAGTACAGGAAGTTAGGAGATAAATTAAAATGCAGGACCTCAAATGTAGTAATCTCAGGATTATTCCCAGTTCCATGTGCTAGCGAAAGCAGGAATAAGAGGATAAACTAAATGAACATGTGGCTGGAGAGTGGCCGGGAGGGATTCAGATTCTTGAGGCACTGGGACCGGTTCTGGGGAAGGTGGGACCTGTACAAACCGGACGGGCTGCACCCAGGCGGAGCTGGGACCAGTGTCCTTGCTAGTTCTGTTTGGGAGTATTTAAACTAGTGTGGCAGGGGGATGGGATCCCAGGAGTAGGATCAGATAGGTCAGATTCAGATCAGAAAAATGGAGGTAGAACATTAGCTAGGGACGTTGTGATAGACATGGAGTTACAGGAGAAGCAAAGTTTACAAAGTGTCCAGCAAGGGAAATTGACGGGGTTAAACTGTTTATACTTTAATGCAATGAGTATTACAAACAAGGTAGATGAGTTAAGGGTACAGGTAGACACATGGCAGCAGGATGTCATTGCTATAACGGAGACCTGGCTAAAGGAGGGACAAAACTGGCAGCTTAATATCCCTGGTTATAGAGTCATCAGACACGATAGAGTAGGAGATAAAAAAGGAGGAGGGGTAGCACTAATGGTTAAAGAATCAATTCCAATTGTGAGGAGGGATGATATACTAAATGGGTCAACAAACAGGGCTTTATGGATTGAGCTTAGAAATAAAAAAGGGGCAGTCACACTACTGGGAGTATACTACAGACCCCCAAATAGTGAAAGGGAGATAGAAGAACAAATATGTAGGCAAATTTCTGCTTGTAAGGACAAGAGGGCAATAATAGTAGGAGACTTCAACTATCCTAATATCAACTGGGATTCAAACAATATAAGGGGCACTGAGGGAGAAAAATCCATGCAGTGTGTCCAGAAAATTTTTTTCAACCAATTAGTGACAAACCCAACGAGAGGAGATGCAATTCTAGACCTAATCTTGGGGAACGAAGAAGGGCAAGTGGGTGAAGTGACAGTTGGCGACCATATCAGGGACAGTGAACACAATTCAGTCAGATTTAGCATTACCCTGGAAAAGGACAGAGATAAGGCAGGACTAAAAGTCTTGAACTGGGGGAAGGCAAATTTTGCAGAAATGAGAAGAGATGGACTGGACAGCACTGCTGGAGGATAAAACAGTGGAAAACCAGTGGGAAGCACTAAAAAGCGAGATCCTAATTGTACAAAGTAGACATGTCCCCTACAAAAATAAGAGTGGGACTGCCAAATCTAGACCCCCCGGGTTGTCTAGAGGAATACAGGGGAAGATCAAACAGAAAAAGAAAGCGTATGATAGGCACAAAGAACTAAGCACTGCAGATAGCCTAGACGAATATAGGAAGTGCAGGGACAAAGTAAAAAAGGAAATAAGGAAATCAAAGAGAGGGCATGAAAAAAGATTAGCAAGTAAAGTTAAAGATAAACCAAAGATTTTTTACCAATACATTAATGCTAAAAGGTTAGTTAAGGAAAAGGTGGGGCCTATCAGAGATGAAGATGGAAACTTGTGTGTAGATGTAGAGGCTGTGGGAAGGGTTTTGAATGAATATTTTGTCTCCGTGTTTACAAAGGAAAGGGAGGATGTAGATATAGTAGTCCAGGAGGAACATTGCGAGATGTTGGACAGGATAGTCATAAAGAGAGAGGAAGTACTCGAAGGGTTGAAATCCTTGAAAGTTGATAAGTCCTAAGTCACCGGGGCCAGATGGATTGTTTCCGAGGCTGCTGAAGGAAGTCAGGGAGGAGATAGCAGATGCTCTGAGGATGATTTTCCAATCTTCACTAGGTACAGGGGAGGTAATGGAGGACTGGAGAAATGCAAACATAGTTCCATTGTTTAAAAAGGGATCAAAGGAAATGCCAAACAATTATAGGCCAGTTAGTCTTACATCGGTGGTGAGCAAATTAGTAGAATAAACCCTGAGAGATAGGATTAACTGTCATGTGGAAAGGCATGAACTAGTCAGGGATGGTCAGCATGGATTTGTTAAAGGAAGGTCTTGCCTCACAAATTTGATTGAATTCTTTGAGGAAGTGACAAGAAGGGTTGATGAAGGTAGTGCAGTGGATGTTGTGTACATGGATTTTAGCAAGGTATTTGACAAGGTCCCTCATGGCAGATTGGTCAGGAACGTAAAAGCCTATGGGATTCAAGGTAATGTGGCAAACTGGATAAAAGGTTGGCTTTGTAACAGGAAACAAAGGGTAATGGTCGATGGATGCCCTTGCGAATGGAAAGTTGTCTCAAGTGGTGTTCCACAGGGCTCGGTGTTGGGACCCTTGCTGTTTGTGTTATATATTAATGATTTGGACGTGAACGTGGGGGGCACGATTGGGAAATTTGCAGATGACACAAAGATTGGCCGAGTAGTGGATAGTGTAGAGGATAGCCATAATCTCCAAAACGATATAGATGGGTTGGTGGAGTGGGCGGTAAAGTGGCAGATGGATTTTAACATAGAGAAGTGTGAGTTCATACATTTAGGGAGGTCAAACAGTTACAGGGATTACGCAGTAAATGGGAATATACTAAGAGGGGTAGATGAAGTGAGAGATCTTGGCGTACAAGTACACAGGTCCTTGAAGGCAGCAGTTCAAGTAGACAAGGTTGAAAAGAAGGCAAATGGAATGCTGTCCTTCATTGGCAGTGGTTTAGAATATAAAAGTAAGGATATAATGTTGGAATTGTATAAAACAATGGTGAGGCCACAACTGGAGTATTGTGTGCAGTTCTGGTCACCACATTACAGGAAGGACCTAATAGCTCTGGAGAGAGTGCAGAGGAGGTTTACAAGAATGTTGCCAGGGTTAGAAAAGTGTAGCTACGAGGAGAGATTGGATAGGTTGGGGTTATTTTCCTTAGAACAAAGAAGGCTGAGAGGTGACTTGATTGAGTTGTACAAAATTATGAGGGGAATATATAGAGTGGACAGAATAAAATTGTTTCCCTTGGTGGAGAATTCTAGAACCAGGGTTCATAGATTCAAGATAAGTGGCAGAAGGTGTAGGGGGGACATGAGGAAGAGCTTTTTTACGCAGAGGGTAGTGGATGTCTGGAATTCGCTGCCCAAGTTGGTGGTAGAGGTAGAAACTCTAAACTCTTTTAAAAAGTACCTGGATCTGCACCTTAAGTGCTGTAAGCTGCAGGGCTATGGGCCGGGTGCAGGAAGGTGGGATTAGAAAGGGCACCTGGGTGACCTCGGGCTGGCATGGACAAGATGGGCCGAATGGCCTCCTTCTGTGCTGTAACTTTTCTATGGTTCTATGTCAGAGCACAGCATCACCATGGCAATCCGGACAATTTTTACTCCTAAAGCCCTGTTATAATCACCGCCTCCTCACCACCAATCACAGCAATGCTCACCAGCTCCCCCTCCGCCATAACAATGTTCACCCACGTGCCCAGCAATCACAACAATGTTCTCCCCCGCACACCCCCCAATCACAGCAATGTTCACCCCCTTCCCCCCGGCAATGCTCACTCCCCCTCCCGGCAATGTTTAACTCCCACCACCCCGCCCCCGGCAATATTCACCACACACCCACCCGGGAATGTTCACCACCCTCCGCCGCCCGGCAATGTTCACCACACCCTCTCCGACAATGTTCACCAACTCCCCCAATCACAATAATGTTCACAACCCCCAGCACAATGTTCAGCCCACCCTCTCCCCCATCTGGCAATGTTCACCCCCTCCCCCATTGTAAACGCTCCTCCCGGCCAGTTTTTAACCCCCCCCAATCCCCGATAAGGTTCACCACCCCCCCACTGCCCGACAATGCTCACCCCCTTCCTAGCATTGTAAACCTCCCCTCCTGACAATGTTCACACCCTTCTGGCAACAATCACCCTCCTCCTAACAATGCTCACCCCCCCTCTCTACAATGTTCACCCCTGTCCCGGCACAGTAAACCTCCACTTCCGGCAATGTACACCCCACCTCACACTCCCCCAGGCCATGCTCACTCCACCTTCCGACAATGCTCACCCCACTCCAGGCAATGTTCACCCTAACCTCCCAATAATATTCAGCCCACCCATTCCATAGAGCCACAGGAAAGTTATGGTGCAGAAAGAAGCCATTCAGCCCATCATGTCTGCACCAGCCAAAAAAGGAGAAAAAAAACGAGCCGGTCATTTTAATCCCACTTTCCAGCACCCGGTCTGTAGTCTTGCAGGTTATAGCACTTCAGGTGCAGGACCAGGTATCTTTTAATGAGTTGAGCATTTCAGCCTCAACCACCAATTTAGGCAGTGAATTCCAGACGCCCACCACCAAAAGGTTTTCCCTCATGTCCCCTCTAATCCTTCTATCAATCACCTGAAATCTATGCCCCCTGGTAATTGGCCCCTGAGCTAGGGAAAACAGGTCTTTCCTCTCTACACTATCTAGGTCCCTCATAATTTTGTACACCTCAATTAAGCCACCCCTCAACCTCCTTTGTTCTAAGGAAAACAACCCTAGCCTATCCAATCTCTCCTCATTGCTTTTTTCAAGCCCTGACACCATTCTTGTAAATCTCCTCTGCAGTCTCTCCAGAGCAATTATGTCCTTCCTGTAATATGGTGACCAGAACTGTACGCAAAATTCCAGCTGTGACCTAACCAGTGTTTTATACAGTTCCAGCATTATACCCCTATTCGATACCTCATCCAATAAATGAAAGCATTCCATATGCTTTCTTTACCACCTTATCCACCTATCCTGCCACCTTCAGGAACCTGTGGACATGCACTCCAAGGTCTCTCACTTCCTCAACCCCTCTTAATGCCCTCCATTTATTGAGTATTCCCTCACTTTGTTTGCCCTCCCCAAATGCATTACCTCACACTTTTCTGGATTGAATTCTATTTGCCACTTTTCCGCCAACTCAACCAAACCATTCATATCATTCTGGAGCCAACATCTATCCTCTTCATTATCAACTACACGGCCAATTTTTGTGTCTTCTGCAAATTTCCTGATCGTGCCTCCCACATTTAAATTCAAATCATTAATATATGCGACAAACAGCAAGGGCCCAACACTGAGCCCTGTGGAACACCACTGGAAACTGTTTTCCATTCTCCAAAACATCAATCGACCATTACTCTTTGTTTCCTGTCACTGAGCCAATTTTGGATCCAACTCGCCACATTCCGCCCTATCCTATGGGATCTCACTTTTCTGACCAGTCTGCCATGTGGGACTTTGTCAAATGCCTTATTAAAATCCAGGTAGACAACATCCACTACACTACCCTCATCAATCCTCCTTGTTACTTCCTGAAAAAATTCGATCAAGTTAGTAAGACACGATCTTCCCCTAACAAAACCATGCTGACCATCCCTGATCAATCCGTGCCTTTCTAAGGGACAGTTTATCCTGTCTCTCAGAATTGATTCCAATAATTTTCCCCCCATTGAAGTTAGACTGACCGGCTTATAATTCCCTGGCCAATCCCTCGCATGCTTTATAAATAATGGCACAATGTTGGCAGACCTCCAATCCTCTGGTACGATGCCTGAGGATTAGGAAATGATCCTCAGAGCATCCACTATTTACTCCCTGGCTTCCTTAAACAGCCTGGGATACAATCCGGCCCTAGTGATTTACCCACCTTCAAGGATGCCAGTCATTCTAGTACATTTATTATATCTAATATTTCACACTCCTCTTTAACTAGAATGTCTGCATCATCCCTCTCCTTAATGAAAACGGAGACAAAGTACTCATTGAGAACCCTTCTCACATCCTCTGCATCAATGTACAAGTTACCATATACATCTCGAATAGGCTCTACCCTTTCCTTAGTTACGTTTTTGCTCTTAGGGGACTGATTAAACATCTTTGGGTTTTCTTTAATTTTACCTGCCAATACTTTTTTGTATCCTCTCTTTGCTTTCCTAATTACCTTTTTTACTTCACACCTGTACTTTCTCTACAGTATTAAGCTTTTTGTGACTGTAATAAGCTTCCTCTTTGTGCTTTGTCTTCCCTGTATCCTTCTGGATAAGCAGGAGGCTCTAGATTTGAGAGTACCACCCCACCCCCGACAATGTTTATCCCGCTCTGGACAATGTTCAACCCTCACACAACGTTCACCCTCCGCTGACAATTTTTACCTCCCGGACAATATTCACCCCGCTCTGGACAATGTTCACCCCCACCCCACCCCACCCCACCCCCAGCAATGTTCACCCCTTTACCCGGCATTGTTCACCCCTTCACCCGACAATGTTCACCCCACCCCGGGCAATTTTCACCCGACAATGTTCACCCCTTCACCCGGCAATATTCACCCCTTCACCCGACAATGTTCACCCCTTCACCCGACAATGTTCACCCCACCCCGGGCAATTTTCACCCGTTCACCCGGCAATGTTCACCCCTTCACCCGGCAATGTTCATCCCTTCACCCGGCAATGTTCACCCCTTCACCCGGCAATGTTCACCCCTTCACCCGGCAATGTTCACCCCTTCACCCGGCAATGTTCACCCCACCCCCAGCAATGTTCACCCCTTCACCCAGCAATGTTCACCCTTTCACCCGACAATGTGCACCCCTTCACTCGACAATGTTCATCCGTTCACCCGACAATGTTCACCCCTTCACCCGACAATGTTCATCTGTTCACCCGACAATGTTCACCCCTTCACCCGACAATGTTCACCCCTTCACCCGACAATGTTCACCCCACCCCCGGCAATGTTCACCCCTTCACCCGGCAATATTTACCCCTTCACCCGACAATGTTCACCCCTTCACCCGACAATGTTCACCCCACCTCCAGCAATGTTCACCCCTTCACCCGGCAATGTTCACCCTTTCACCCGACAATGTTCACCCCTTCACCCGACAATGTTCACCCCTTCACCCGACAATGTTCACCCCACCCCCGGCAATGTTCACCCCTTCACCCGGCAATATTTACCCCTTCACCCGACAATGTTCACCCCTTCACCCGACAATGTTCACCCCACCTCCAGCAATGTTCACCCCTTCACCCGGCAATGTTCACCCTTTCACCCGACAATGTTTACCCCTTCACCCGACAATGTTCATCCGTTCACCCGACAATGTTCACCCCTTCACCCAACAATGTTCATCTGTTCACCCGACAATGTTCACCCCTTCACCCGACAATGTTCACCCCTTCACCCGACAATGTTCACCCCACCCCCGGCAATGTTCACCCCTTCACCCGGCAATATTTACCCCTTCACCCGACAATGTTCACCCCTTCACCCGGCAACATTCACCTCTTCACCCGACAATGTTCACCCCTTCACCCGACAATGTTCACCCCTTCACCCGACAATGTTCACCCCTTCACCCGGCAATGTTCACCCCTTCACCCGGCAATGTTCACCCCACCCTCGGCAATGTTCACCCCTTCACCCGACAATGTTCACCCCTTCACCCAGCAATATTCACCCCTTCACCCAACAATGTTTACCCCTTCACCCGGCAATATTCACCCCTTCACCCGACAATGTTCACCCCACCCCTGGCAATGTTCACCCCTTCACCCGGCAATGTTCACCCCTTCACCCGACAATGTTCACCCCTTCACCCGGCAATGTTCACCCCTTCACCCGACAATGTTCATCCGTTCACCCAACAATGTTCACCCCTTCACCCAGCAATGTTCACCCCTTCACCCGACAATGTTCACCCCTTCACCCGACAATGTTCATCCGTTCACCCGACAATGTTCACCCCTTCACCCGGCAATATTCACCCGTTCACCTGACAATGTTCACCCTTTCACCCGACAATGTTCACCCCTTCACCCGACAATGTTCACCCCTTCACCCGGCAATATTCACCCGTTCACCTGACAATGTTCACCCTTTCACCCGACAATGTTCACCCCTTCACCTGACAATGTTCACCCCTTCACCCGGCAATATTCACCCCTTCACCTGACAATGTTCACCCCTTCACCCGACAATGTTCATCCGTTCACCCGACAATGTTCACCCCTGCACCCGGCAATATTCACCCCTTCACCTGACAATGTTCACCCCTTCACCCGGCAATGTTCACCCCTTCACCCGACAATGTTCACCCCTTCACCCGGCTATATTCACCTCTTCACCCAACAATGTTCACCCCTTCACCCGGCAATGTTCACCCCTTCACCTGACAATGTTCACCCCACCCCCGGCAATGTTCATCCCTTCACCCGACAATGCTCACCCCGCTCCCAGCAACATTCACCCCCTTGACAATGGTCAACCCCCCCTGACAATGTTCACCCTTCCACCCAACAATGTTCACACCCCCACATGACAATGTTCACCCCCGCACCGGACAATGTTCACCCCCCACCCGACAACATTCACCCCCCACCCGACAATGTTCACCCCCCCACCTGACAATGTTCATCCCCCCTGGCAACGTTCACCCCCCCTGACAACGTTCACCCCCCGACAATGCTCACTCCGCTCCCAACAATGTTCACCCCCCCTGACAATGTTCACCCCCCCCCACCTGACAATGTTCGCCCCCCTCACAATGTTCATCCCGCCCAACAATGTTCACCCCACCCCCGACATTGAGGATGAAAGGGTGGGGGGGTGGGGGCGGTGAGCATTGTCCTGGGGAGGAGGGTGAGCATTGTGTGGGGATGGGTGTGAACATTGTCGGGGTAGTGGGGAGGTTGTGTAGTGATGTGGGTGACAGCTCCATTTTAAAACAGCTAAGTCAATGAACTGAAGACAGACTTTAAGGGCCGTGTCATCAGTTCTAGACAAAAAGTGGATGAGGCTTCTATTGAATGATTTTGCCATTTGGCCTCCCAACTCTGCTCGTCACTGGATCCCTGCTGGAACCAAGAGTAGAAGGTGCAAAGGCTCCAGTGCAAAATGACAAGTGGGCAGTTTAAGTTACAGTCTGTGCTAGGCACACAAGCTCTGTCGCTGAAGATGACCTGAATTCTAGTTTTCAATTCAAAGATCACAGACAAGCTACACAACAGTTTTGAAATAAAGGGAGTACAGTAGTAGCTCTTACTACTAAAACTATTAAAAACAGTTGTGAGAAACTGTTTTTCTCAGAACTACGTTTAAATTGAAGCAACAACATTGCAGGACTTGCCTTGTTCCATAAACTATTAACAGAATGAAGCGCATCAACCTTACGAAACAAACACCCCAGTCAGACAGCAATATTCACTCAAATTCTATCAAGCTTAACGGCTTTCAAATTTCTGTTCACTCTCAGCAGGCATGGGGAGGGGGTGCGACAGTGGTGGGAGGGGTGGTGCTGCTGAAATGTTGGTTAGAAAACCTAATGGTTCCTCTGGAGGGGCAAGCCGGAACAGCAAGCTTAAAAGGGGAGTGGAGAGGAAATTTCAGCTTGAAAGCATTCATGCTTCTCTTGGCCTCACAAAAATGATTGGGAAAACTTACCCCTCACTGTTTTCAGAGCAGTCTCTAGTGCCCCTTTAAGGACCACTGGTTAGGCCATTCCATGTCCAAGACCAATGGGTGGTACCCATAGGTCACACACTCCATTAGCATCTGATATTGTGTGGGATCCTATAACCAGTGTCAGATTCTGGTTTATGTATTGAAACAAGTCTCCTGCCTGTTTTGGTGGGAAGGCTGAGCCTTGAGATTATTTTACTTTACAATGTTTGTTGGTCTGCTGTCTTGTCAGTAGCCAGACAAGATTCACCCCCACCCCATAAAAAGAAATCAAAAGCAAAGAAAAATAGATAAAACAGACATATTGGACTCGTTTAGCTAGAACAAGATGAAAATAGAAATAAAATAGCAGAGTGAGCAGGGGGAATTGGGAATAAGAGCAGAGGTGCAATATTTAAATGTTTGACTTATGTTGTTTACATTCAATGTTATAGTAATAATTCTGATTTTTTTTTTACTGTAATATTGGTTTGTAAAAGTGCCCAACCCAGGCAGCCTGCTAGAAGGTAAGAATTAAAAATAGTGGGGCAGAATTTTTAAAGGGTTTCCACTGTATCTTTGGTGAGAGATTAGAGTAAACTCCAGAGAAACAGTGTAAATTGTCACTTGTGCCATTTCGTTGGGATTCCTGCTGATCTTTTGCCAATGTCACAGCAGGAGATCAGTGAATCTTTGGGAAAGTTATTGGAAAAAAGCTTCTGAGATAAATAGTTAATGTTCCCCTTTAATAACAATTACTTAATTAACAATAACAAGTAATTATGCAAGAGTCTTAGAAACCAAGGAAAATCATTCAGAAAATGTTAAATATATTCAGCAGGTCAGACAACATTAGTGAAGAGAGAAACAGGGTATATTTCAGGGCATTGATTTTTTTGTGTCAGAACTGGTCAAGAATTTGCTGGCACGAGTCATCCAATATGTTCCTCACCCTTCAGCTGCAATTATCTTTGAGCCACAAATTGCTGGGAGTGTGAGCAGATAATGATGCAGAGAGGTCAACACGGCATCTGGCAACTTAGTGAATGACAAGACTAACAGTCTATCTCCTTAGCCTAGGAGAATTAAGGATAGAGAAAGGAACTGAGACACAGAGAAGAAATTAGGGTGAATTAGAGTCAAAAAAGATATGGAAAGAGAAATAAAGAGGAAAAAAGCAATGACACTAGGTCATAATGCTCATTTGGAGAGCTGGTGCAGACACAATGGGCCGAATGGCCTCTTTCTGTGCTGTTAAAATTCTGTGATTCTGTGATTCTGTGAAATAAAAAAATGAAAATATAAAAATCTCTAGGAACAATTTACAACTTGAAGGAACGAAACTCCTCAGCTTAAATTGTTCCAATGTTGCACTTGGCATTGCAGCGACATAAAACTTGTTATTGAAAGGGCCCTTACATTGTGAAATACCAGCATTAATTTTCTGCTGCAAGTTTAATTCATATTTGCAGTGCAAAGGCAGCGATGCATTGAAACTTACAGGGGACTTGGAATCATAGGTAGATGTGGCATAAAATGAGGACAACAACTCAAAATTTCCCCCTTATCTCACATTTGTTCTTTTGCTAATTATTGTAAATATTCTGGTCACTGACCCTTGTGGAAACAATTTCTTCTTATTTACTCTCGTCAAAACTTTTCATGATTTTATTAAATGTCCCTTTAATCTCTCTGCTCTAAGGAAAACAATTCCAGGATCTCTCATCTCTTCACTTAACTAAAACCCCTCATACTTCACTGCATTATCTCAAAGGCCTTTACATCTTTCTTGAAGTGTCCAGCATTGGCTGCAACACTCCAGCTGGGGCCTAACCAGTGATTCATAAATGTTCAGCATAACTTCCTTCCTTGTATACATCTATTAATAAATCCAAGTACTCCATGTACTTTTTAACAGCCTTCTCAACTTTTCCTGCACCTTCAAAGTTTTTTGTACCTATACCCATGGTTCCCTCTGCTCCTGCACCCCTTTAAAATTGTACCATTTCATTTATATTGCCTCTCCTCATCTTTCCGTTCAGAATTTCATCTGTGTCATGTGTCTGCTGATTTCACGAGTTTCTATGTCCTTCTGAAATCTGTTATTATCCTTCTCGTTGTGCACTACGTTTCCGATGGCAAGATCCTGAAATTATTCAGAAACTTGTGGCGATTCATAACACATGGCCTGTAACTCCCGAGCTTCAGGTCAGTGTATCTTGGGGGGTACCCCAAAGGTGCGCTGGGAACCCCTGCACCCCCAAAATTCCCAAGTAAGGATTGCATGGCGATTGCCCGAGGCCTCCTGTGAACAATTGCTCTGCACTGGTTCGGTAATCTGATGTGTTATATACCTTTAAGAAGAATCTTAGAATGGAAGGTCACATGATTTAGTATCCAATAGCAGAGTAGCATGGGCTACCTTAGTAGTCAGTAGTTGGCAGTCTAGAGTTCGAGTCTGTAATGTAGAGACAAGGTTTGAGTTGTAAGCACAGAAGTGCAGCAGCTGAGTTCCTTTGTAAATAAATAGACTGTGTTCTATATAAGAACTATCTGCTGATCTACTCTGTCTATGGTACCAACTCAGTCATCCTGAAACAATGTGCAACCCAGATCCATTAGTCCAACTAAACTAGTGACCAGGATCCAACAAACTGGCAACGAGAGAAAGAGCAAGATAAAGCAAGGAAGGGAATCAAGTGAACTGAAATCAGGCCATTCCTCGCACGGTAATTGTAAGTAGAATTTCCATCCCAATTGTCGAAGCAAGTCTCCTCGAAGCATGCCACAGTTTGGAAGAGCTGATTCTTTTGACCAAACCATGGACGATCGGTCTCATTATGTTGAACGCCTCGCATTTTTTTTCCAAGCTTACAACATTGTGGGAGGAGGAGAAGAGGCGCGCGTTCCTCTTATCTACATGTGGGAGTAAGACCTGTGGATTGATTCGAAGTTTGACAGCACCCAGTGCCCCGGATTCAAAAGTTTTGATGACTTAGTGAACCTTGTGAAGAGTCATTACCAGCCCAAGCCCTTGGTAATGTTACAACGGTTCAAATTTAATTCAAGAAATAGAGCCCCAGAGTGAATAGTTGCTTGTTATGTGGCAAGTCTGAAACAGTTAACAGAATATTGTGAGTTTGATACATCTATTAATGATATGCTTAGAGATTGTTTGGTGTGCGGTACAAATGAAGATGTGATTCAGAAGAGATTGCTCTCTGAAATAAATTAAGATTTCCAGAATATGCTAGAAATAGCACTGGCCATGGAAAGTGCAATGAGGAACGTCATACAGGGAGCGCAAAAAGGCGCCATCGTCCATGTTGGACAGGGAGCCCTGGACAAAAAGTACACAAAAATGCACAGCTCTGATGAGAAGCAGGAAGCAGCCACCACTTGCAGACAAATAAAAATAAATTACTCAGCTGCGAAAACATGGGATAATGGAAACAGGCAACCTTGTAATGAATGGAAGTTTTTAAAGATTGAATGTTTTTATTGTCATTGAAACGGACACCTCATGAGACATTTCAAGGATAGAATCAATCAAAAGAAAAAACCCCGTGAGATCCATAACGTAGAAGAGCCTGAAGTAACAGATTCTGATTTATTCGCTGTATAATTTAAAGATAGAAAGAACAGAACCAATCTATGTAACAGTGAGGGTGAATGTTAGACTTATCAGTATGGAGGTGGATACAGGAGCATCTACTACGTTAATAGGTGGGCATACTTTCAAATACCTGAATTATGGAGAATGTAAATTAAATTTTGAAGAAACAGATGCCAAATTGAAAACTTACATGGGAGAAGATATCAAAATCAAAGGCATAAGCAGGGTTACTGTACAGTACGGAAGTCAATCAGTGAAATTACCCTTGATGGTGGTAGCAGGTGAGGGGCCAAGCCTCCTTGGATGAAACTGGTTGAAAGAAATTAAATTGGCTTGGGCTAGAAACCAGATTGCAAATGCTGATGCACTTAGTCGTTTGCCTTAGAAAGAAAATGATGAGAATGTTCTAGTTCCTCAAGAACTCGTTTTATTATTGAACTTCTTAGATTCATCACCAGTATGTGCTGGACAGATTAGAGATTGGGCAAGTCGAGTCCCAACCTTATTCAAAGTACAAGAACAAGTTCTTCATGGTTGGTCACAAGGACAGGAATCTGACAAAATGAAACCGTATTTTCACAGAAGATATGAGATAACTAACCAGGATGGTATCTTATTGTGGGGAGCTAAAGTGATTGTTCCTCCAAAAGGATGAAAGCCTTTGTTAACTGAACTACATAGTGCACATCCAGGTATTCCCCGAATGAAGCCATAGCACGCAGCTACCTATGGTGGCCTGGAATGGATGGAGAGAGCTTAGTGAGAAGTTGTATGCAGTGTCAGCAAGTGCAAAAGTTACCTCCAACAGCTCCGTTACACCCTTGGGAGTGGCCAGGAAGGCCATGGGTGCGATTACATATTGACTATGTGGGACCTTTTATGGGAACAGTGTTTCTCTTGATTGTTGACGCTCACTCAAAATAGATGGACATATGTGAGGCGAATTCACTAACATCTTCTGCTACAATTGAAAAGCTACATCAAAGTTTCGCCATCAACTGACTACCAGAAATAGGCGTATCAGATAACGGCACCGCATTTACAAGTGCTGAGTTTCAAAGGTTTATCAGCCTCAATGGTATCATTCATGTAAAAACTTCACCGTACCACACTTCACCAAATGGACTGGCTGAGAGAGTGCTTCAAACATTCAAAACTGGCATGAAGAAATTAATTGGAGATTCCATAGCAAACAAGCTATCACATTTTCTTTTCCATTATAAGACCACCCCTCACACGACAACAGGTGTCACACCTGCAGAATTGTTGATGAAACGCTGTCTCAGAATGAGATTGAGCTTAATAGCACCAAATTTAGAGGGGCAAGGTGGAAAAGAGTCAGGAAAGTCAGAAAACTGGACACAACTGGCATAGTCGTGACAGAAAGTTTACCGTAGGAGAGATGGTATATGCGAAAAATTTTGAAGAAGGTTATCAGGTAAAATAAGTGCAGTGACTGGACCTCTTTTTTATCACGTGAAAGTGGAAGATCAAGTCATTCGGAGACATATAGATCATATAAGGAGGAGAGAAACAAATATCAGGAAATGATTCCTCCAGTGTTCAAAGCTGTGTCAATGTCTCCTGTTGAAAGAACTCAATTGAGTACAGATGTGTTTGAAGGATCGGCTGTACCTGCAAGAGCTGAGGAAACAGATTTGTAGGTGCCCACCGAAGAACCTAATGTTTGGACAACGCCAGAAAAGGAGGTTCCTGATAAAGCATCTGAAACTGTAGAACTGAGATATTCTACACACATAAGGAAACCCCTAGAAAGACTAGATTTGTAAATTACTTATCTGTGTAAATAATTTGATATTTTGACAAAAATTGTATTTGAAACTGTAAAATATATTTCTGAGTAAAGGGGGAGGGATGTGGTAATCTGATGTGTAATATACCTTTAAGAAGAATGGTATACTGGGAGATCAAATGATCTTAGTATCCAATAGCAGAGTGGTGCGGGCTACCATAGTAGTCAGTAGTCAGTAGTCAGTGGTCTAGAGTTAGGGTCTGTAATGTAGAGACAGGGTTTGAGTTGTAAGCAAACAAGTGCAACTGTTGAGTTTCTTTGTAAATAAATAGAATGTGTTCTACATAAGAACCGTTTGCTGATCTACTCTGTCTATGGTACCAACTCGGTCATTCCGAAACAAGCGTGTAACCCGGATCCATTAGTCCAACTAAACTAGGGACCAGGATCCAGCAACTGGGAACCATCCAAAAAGATAATCTAAATTGCAAGTTTTGGATGGTTCTATGTTACATCAATAGTGACCCAGAAAAAGTTAAAAGCACTTCAAGCTTCAGGCAAACTATTGTACGGACCCACACTGATCTCACCCCCTCGTCCCCCACACCCCCCCTCACCCCATAGGACATGACTCCCCTCCCCACCCCAAGAGACATTCTCCTTCCCACACTGGAACTCCATACCCCTACGGGTCTCTCCCGCCACAGGGGACTCCCACCACACCCATGAGACTCTTCAGCCTGCACGGGAACTCCCTCCCCAAAGGCCCAACTCACGACCTTTCCCCAACTCCAAGGCCCAATCACCAACCTCACTCCCCCCAACTTCCAGCCAAGTCCAACACTCCAACCCCATCCCGGCCAGGCCTGACTCCCCCCCACTCCACTCCTGGCCAGTCCCAACTCCCTCCCCTAACCCTGTGTCCAGCTAGGCCCAACGTACCTTCCCCATCCCAGTCAGGCCCTAGCCAAGGCCCAGCTGCCAACTTCCCCATCCACCCCCACAAGACCCTATCTGACCTGACCCAACCCCCTTCCTACCCACTTATCCTATACACTTACCTTCTCCCTGGCTTGTCAAAGACCTTTAAACCTAGCTGGACCTTTAAACTTACCTGGTTGACGGTAGTTAGTGCCAATAAAAAGGGTGTGTGGCTTACTTATCTGTGACTGAGCTGCCCTTGACTGTAGGCCCAGGAATGAGCTGCACAGCACAGATCTCACCTGGCCTGAGTCGGAAGGTTGGACGAGATAGGATCACCTGGATTTCTAGTTAGTACTTTCAAGACGAGTGATAATCTAACTCAATTTGTGCTTTGTCATTAACTGTTGATTTTTTTTTTACACACTGTGGATTCATTGTTAGATTCCTAGTGAATGTTGTTAGGCTTCACCTTGTTGGCACATTTGTATAATTAATAAGGCTTAGGTTATCAAATTGTAATGTACATAGGCTTAGCAATGAAAAGTCATAATTTGTATGTATTATTGTGATGATTCTTGAATTTTTGGGTATGTTGTTAAGAAAGTTTTAAAGTTGGCACCTCTTTACTATGATTTGGCTTTAAGGGAGAACTCATGGATTGAACTGGAGTTATAGGTAGACATGTTTTCATATTTGGGCTCCAGTGAGTCTAGCTTAGCAGTAAACAGAAGCCAAGGCTACAATGCTGATTGGCTAGGAAGGTAGCCTGAGGACTAGAAATTCCAAGGCCTCCAGTCAAGAGATACAAGTTATAGTTTAGCAGTTAGAAGGGAAACCAAGTCTGCAAAGCTGATTGGCTAGAAAAATGGTCAAAGGCTAAGTGTTCTAAGGACCTCCAGATAAGAGATACAAATTAAGATTAGATTGTTGTAGGGAAGCTAGTAGCACTCTTCCCATTGGTCAAGAGTTGCAAATATTTGGTTAGAAGTCGTAAGTTGTGTTGATTCAGGTGCACATACTTGGGCTAAATGTTGCAAAGCTACCTGCAAAAAGGGTATAAAAATAAGGGTGCATCACTGAGATCTCTGTACTTGCCAAGGTTAGCATTTGTCACAGAACTCTTACTTGAGGGCATTTTTCATGAGAGAGCGTTAGGAGTAGGGCACTTGCCAGGAAGTTAGCATTTGCGTAGGATATTGCCAATCGATGGGTAGTTGTCACAGATAAAGTGGTTGCCATAAGAACCCAGTATTAGGCTTACATAGTGACTAAAGTAACTGCCACACTGCTGCAGATTGCTGTAAGAATCTATTATTAGAGATCAGTAGACCTAGTGTAAACATGATTGCCAGGGCTAAAATAATTGCCTTAAGAAAGTGTGGATAGAAAGCTATTTCCACCAGAAAAAGGAGAGAGAGGGAGAGAATACTCAGCAGGCAGCTGTGAAGTGTGTAGCTTCAGCAGTGAACATGGACTGGAAGCTTCAGCAGTTAACTAGACTAGGAAGTTGTGGGTTGGAAAAAGATTTCACTAGAGTTGAAGTCTTAAAGCTGCAAAGGGATTTTTATGTATGTTAGCGTTAAGTTGGCTAGGCTAAAATCTTGAAGGACAACGTGAGTCAAGAAACTAGGTACAAGGAACCAGGAAGAGACATTCCCAGAAGTTCTTAGATCCATGCGAAAGACAAATTGACATGTGTTGAACTTGTGTATCATGCCATACCTCGACTAATGGAATGCTAAGTATCAATCTTTATTGTCCAATAAACATTGTTAGTTTGTACTCTAAATTAGTGATTGTCCTTTTTGCCAATATGGTTGTTCGTTGCCAATAGTTTTCTTAGTCTGCGGTTCAGTATAGAGTCCAAATCCCTTCACTGGTATTGAGAGTGGCAAAAATCCATTCTCCAAATATACTTGAAAGGTAGCTAAACTCTCTGAACATCTGAGTCTCATATTATCACTAAGTGCAACCAATCCTGAATCCTTAGATAAATAATTGATATGCAGATATGGTGGCAAAATATCACAAATGCACCATAGGGGGATATGTTTCTACACTTGAAAGAACGTACTGTCAAGATATGCATCTCTTACATTGTAGGTTATTTGAGTTGGACATTTGTTAACTGCAGCAATTTAGATGGTCATAGCTGTGGGTGAATTGCCAGCTTTGACCTAGTAGGTACTGTACTTACCTAATTGAACAGAAAATCACCAGTTATGACTGTAGGTTAACCTCAGGCTACAAAATTGAACTCGTCTGCAGAGGTTCATTATGTTTGACTAAACAGCATGTCCAAAAGTAATTTATTGTGGATTTAAGAGCAAGTAGACAAGTTTTACTAAAAACTCAGCCAGATCACCTTTAATTGATTTAAAAAGTTAAACTCTGAACTTAATTCTAAATGTGTACCATTTATAATGGCCATTCACCTGAACCTCAAAGATGAAAATACAAGATGCGCAGGATGTTGGACTATTATAATGCAGAGGATTACTTCAGTTGCCTTGGGCTATCAATTGCTAATCACCCAAAACATAGACAGATTGAGTGATAGACTGGCCTTCAAGATATGATCTAGCTATTAATCGAGTGAGTTGTTGTCTGCATGTTCATGGTGGATTGAGGTGAATCTTTAAAGGACCATGTAGCTTCAGATGAAAATATCAGATCAATAGGCAGAAAGTGAAAAGCAGCCCATTTTGAACAAATGTCCTATGATACTGCAATGTTGCATTAGTCTCAAATTGAGCAGAATTAAATTCAACCTCGCAGGTGCTTAAAACTACATACATTGTATAATTTAAGGAAAGCTATTTGTAACACACAGATATGAAATACCCTTTATAAGGATTCAGAACATATTTTAAGTTGGGTTGCTTGGATTGGCTTTGTGATTGTATACAAGCTGCAATAAAATCAGAATGGATTTCCGTTTGAGATACAAATCTTCTGGCAAACTCTTCAGTTTTATGAAGAGAAACCATTGGATAATTTCTGGAGGGTGTACCTTACGCAGCGGTTTGAGTTTTGTCTCCATTATGAAGTCGTATTTACAGAGTTCACAGCAGCGTGTATCAGAGCTCTTGATCCATTGGTGCAGACAGGCCTGGTGTACGAAACGTAACGTCCCTGTGCAACGGCAAGGCGTGATGAGTGGACTATCATCATCTCCTTCACAGTGGCAAATCCTGAGAGGAGAAAAATGCAATAAGACTTCACTAAAAAGCCATAAACCACCTGAGAACCTTGTGGTCAGATGCTGATTACAATCCCAAAGACTAGGCTATGTTATATACTTCATTGAGAACAGTGAGTGATTTACAATCAATATGAATATTTTGTTTTTTTTATGGCTCAGTGGTTTTATAACCAAATGGTCCCAAGCATGAGTCCTTCAGGTACACCTTCAATATGTTTATTATCGATTTTCTCGGTACAAAATAACTCATTGTCACTATCTAAAGGCGTGGAAAGGGGCAGACAGCATTAATGTACATGGTTCACAAATTTCCTTTTGTGACAGAAAGGCATTGCCATAGACTATGTAAAATGTTGGCCCAATTGTATCACATTACCCATATGAAGGAGATTGGTCCTGTGGGCAAATGCCTGGGATAAAAATTACAATTAAAATGAATATTTGTAATTATGCAATGCTTGCCACAGCAAATATACAATACTGACTTGATCCATAAAATCGGACACGATAAATTCATGACCTTAAAGCTAAGTGGTAAATTTTTATCTTCACTGCCTGGGTGGTAATCCATTTGAAGTCAACAGAATGAAAATTGGGCAGACTCTACAATGGGTGCACAATCTGTTCCACCTGATTCCTGCCCAGATGTTGCACAGAAAAATTGACCCCAAAATGCCTTCAGAAGTGCCTTCATAACTCTGTGGTGGAGATCTCCCAGTATATTTTCAACTAGTAAAGTTTAGCATCAAAGTGGATTATAAAGACAAATGAAGATGCAGAAACAGAGTTAAAATCTAAAATAAAGAGAATGGCAGCAGAATTCACAGAAAGATTACAAAATAGCTTTGAAGGAACTTAATCATTCACGCTAGGATTTCCCAGTCAGCCCTACAAGAGCAGATTTTATGCCCATCTTTACAAGGCCAATACACCTGGCAATTCCTGCTTTCCTGGCTAAGTAAGGACCACTGTGTTGCTGGAACCACTGAGTAAGATGAAGAGTAACTTTAGATCACTGCAAATTGGCTCTAAAGGTTTGTTTAATAAATAAGAGATTTTTACACCCCTCCCCCACCACAAGGCTGCCAAGCAGGGCACAAGAGGGTTTTGGGAAGGATCAGATAACCTCGCCTCAATGATACCTGCTGAGCTGTGTAGGCTAAAATCAGAACATAAGGTAAGACAATGGTACTTTGGAAGCTAAGTCTCCTCAGCGATTTTGACTGCCTGCCAGCATGGTATCTGTTAGCTGGGCAAGGATAAAATTAACCCTAAAATATCATTTTTCCAAACTGACTAAATTCTATTTCATACCAATATCTTTGTTCTTCGAAGATCACAAATTAATATTACATATAAACTAACAAATTGCATATCATTACAGGATCATGTCCTTTCAAAATGAGTAAAACTTTGAAAGTAATCATTTCCAAAATGCTCAGTAATGTTCTCTAAAAGTAATTCAAATGCAATAGTCTTTCAGTATCATTGAAGGTGTCAGTCTCTGTTGCATTCACTTGCTCCACAGGGCAAGAAAATTGTGAATGGCGGCATCATTTAAAATCTAGGTTAGAAAATGCAGGGCAGAATCGTCCCAGATTTGCACTAAGTGTGGTAGCAGGCATTCTGGCCACAATGGTGGGTTTTCACGCTGTATCATCCCAAACTCGCCGCAATACTCATGCATTCATGGGAAACACGCCGTTTCCATGGCGGGCGGGCTCTCATTCGTCGGACACGCCATCACCTCACTGCTTCATCACGCCAGGCACGACATTTAAAGTACAACTGCGCTCAGTGCTTCCAGCCCAGGACTGCAGCAAAGAAGACATGGCCCCGAAAGGCAAGAAGACTGCAGCCCTTGAGTGCCTTTTGGACACCTGTGATGTCCTCTACCCCATCTCTGGCCTCAGGAGGGGCAGCTACATTACCACTCTGGCTTGGTAGGTGATGGCAGTGGTGATCAGTGCCAATGCTGCACAGAAGAGGTTGGCCATCCAATGCAGGTAGAGGATGAATGATCTCATCTGTGCAGCCAGGGTATGGCAACCATCTCATCACACTAAACTCACACACTCAAGGCCATCACTGGCATCTCACTTACTGCCAGCTCAAGGGGCATCACCTCTCATTCTCATGCACAGGCGATGGCACAGTGGCATTGTCGCTGGACGAGTAATCCAGAAACCCAGGGTAATGCTCTGGGGACCTGGGTTCGAATCCCACCATGGTGGCAGATGGTGGAATTTGAATTCAATAAAATCTGGAATTAAAAGTCTAATGATGACCATGTCGATTGTTGTAAAAACCCATCTGGTTCACCCATCAGGGAAGGAAATCTGTCGCCCTTACCTGGTCTGTGACTCCAGCAATGTGATTGCCTCTTAAATGTCCTCTGAAATGGGCTAGCAAGCCACTCAGTTGTTTCAAACCGCTACAAAGCCACAAAAAAGAAATGAAACCAGATGGACCATCCGGCATTAACCTAGGCACTGGAAACGACAACAGCAAACTAAGCCCTGTCAGCCCTAAAACAATCTTCAGCCAGAAGTGCCGAGTGGATGATCCATCTCGGCCTCCTCCGGAGATCCCCAGCATCACAGATGTCAGTCTTCAGCCAATTCGATTCACTCCACGTGATATCAAGAAGCAGCTGAAGGCAGTGGATACTGTAAAGGCTATGGGGCCCAACAATAGGACTGAAGGCTTATGCTCCAAAACTTGCCGTGCCTTGAGCCAAACTACAACACTGGCATCTACCTATCCATGTGGAAAATTGCCCAGGTATGCCCTGTCCACAAAAAGCAAATCCAACCTGGCTAATTACCGCCCCATCAGTCTACTCTTGATCTTCAGTGAAGTAATGGAAGGGGTCATCAACAGTGCTATCAAGTGGCACTTGCTTAGCAATAGCCTGCTCACTGACGCCCAGTTTGGTTTCTGCCAGGGCCAATCAGCTCCTGACCTCTTTACAGCCTTAGTTCAAACATGGACAAAAGAGCTGAACTCCTGAGGTGAGCTGAGAGGACTGCCCTTGACATCAAGGCAGCATTTTACTGAGTGTGGCATCAAGGAGCCCTAGCAAAACTGGAGCCAATGGGAATCAGGGGGAAAACTCTCTGCTGTTTGGAGTCATACCTAGCACAAAGGAAGATGGTTGTGGTTGTTGGAGGTCAGTCATATCAGCTCCAGGACATCACTGCAGGAGCTCCTCAGCGTAGTGTCATAGGCTAAACCATCTTCAGCTGCTTCATCAATGACCTTCCTTCCATCATAAGGTCAGAAGTAGGGATGAATGCTGGTGATTGCATAATGTTCAGCACCATTTGCGACTCCTCAGGTACTGAAGCAGCCCATGTCCAAATGCAGCAAGACCTGGACAATATCCAGGCTTGGGCTGACAAGTGGCAAGTAACATTCGTGCCACACAAATACCAAGCAATGACCATCTCCAACAAGAGAGAATCCAACCAGCGCCCCTTGATGTTCAATGGCATTAGCATCGTTGAATCCCCTACTTTCAACGTCCTGTGGGTTACCATTGACCAGAAACTGAACTGGACTAGCCATATAAATACTGTGGCTACAAAAGCAGGTGAGGGGCTAGGAATACTGCGACGTGTAACTCACCTCCTGACCCCCCCAAAGCCTGTCCACCATCTACAAGGCACAAGTCAGGAGTGTGATGGAATACCCCCCAATTGCCTGGATCAGTGCAGCTCCCACACACTCAAGAAGCTCGACACCATCCAGGACAAAGCAACTCACTTGATTGGCACCGCATCCACAAACATTCATTCCCTCCACCACCAACACACTGTGGCAGCAGTGTGTACCATCTACAAGATTCACTGCAGAAATTCACCAAGACTCCTTCAGCAGCACCTTCCAAACCCACGACCACCATCATCTAGAAGGACAAGGGCAGCAGATAGATGGGAGCACCACCACCTGCAATTTCCCCTCCAAGCCACTCACCATCTTGACTTGGAAAAATATCACCGTTGCTTCAGTGTCACTGGGTCAAAATCCTGAAACTCCCTTCCTAACAGCAATGTGGATGTACCTACACCACATGGACTGCAGCGGTTCAAGAAGAAAGCTCACCACCACCTTCTCAAGGGCAACTAGGGATGGGCAATAAATGCTGGCCCAGCCAGTGAAGCCCATATCCCATGAATGAATAAAAAAGAAAACCTTCACATGTCCATCTGGCCTCATTTCCTCTGGAGACTGCCTCCTCAGCCCTCACCATCTTGAGGCCGCTTTCACAGATCAACATGTGCCCTCTCCACACACCTTGGGATAACGATATGCTCATGTATTAGAATGTGGTTTCCGATGTCCGATGTCACATTGTCCGCTCATGTCATCAAACACGCCTGACGCCGGAGGTCACGTAGAATCCCGGCCGCAGTCTACGTGCTATGTTTATGTTCTCTTAAATGTATGTAAACACATTGGAAGGAGTGCAGAAGAGGTTTATAAAAATGGTTCCAGGGATGAGAACCAGACATTGTTGAAGTTGGGACTGTTCTCCTTGGAGAGGAGAAGGCTAAGAGGAGATTTGATAGAGGTGTTCAAAATCCCTCTGCTGCTGCATGGAAGTGTCAATAATTTCCTGATTAATGATGTTAACATGAATTCCACGGGCTGTTTCCAGTGTGACTCTAATCTCAAGCATTTAGAAAGAACCATGTCACACTATTTTATTGCAATGAATTTCAAAGCGGAAACCTCCTTCCTGACATGTACTTCCCCTAAGTGCCTACACAGGCTGTTTTTAACCGATTCTTGTGTTTTTTCTACATGTCACCTGAGGAAAGATCACAAGGTAGTCGAATCCTCAGGCTCTACAAAAATGCTCATAAACATATGAACACATGAACTAGGAATAAGAGTGGACCACTCGGCCCTTCAAGCCTGCTCCTCCATTCAACAAGATCATGGCTGATCTGATTGTAACCTCCCGCCTACCTCCGATAACCTTTCTGCCCCTTGTTAATCAAGATCTATCTAGCTCTGCCTTAAACATATTCAAAGACCCTGCTTCCGCTGCCTTTTGAGGAAGAGAATTCCAAGGACTCATGACTCTCTGAGAGAAAAAAAAATTCTCTATATCTCTATCTTAAATGAGCGACTCCTTATTTTGAAATTGTGACCCCCAGGTCTAGCTGGCCGGCGATGATCTGGACCAGTCCTGTGCTGATGGTGAGGTCGGCGGTTCTCTACTGCATCCAGCAGTGCAACATCCATCAGACAACCATGCTGTGAGTGATGTGTCCTGTTTCACAGGCCACTGCCATGCACTAATTATCTCCCCTTGCTTCCACAGGCACATCTGGGAAACAGCCGATGGAGTCCACAACCCAGGGTCTCCAATCAAGACCTGAAGAAACCTCTGAAGAGAAATCTGAAGACGGCCTCATTGAAGACCCGTCACAGCGCTCACCCACACTCGACCAGTGCAGAGTTGTCTTGTCTTTGTCTTTGGCCTTGTCGGGCCTGTGCGAGAGCCCCAGCCCCGTCATCGTCGCCTCAAGGGCCTCCTCATCCTCATCCCCGTCGGCATCCTCCTCATCCCAGGAGACTGCCAGCTCCTCCTCAGCCAGCTCCTCTCCCTGTTGCAGCGCCAGCAGTAGCTGGCATATGTGAGCGATCAGTTCCTTAGACATGTGCAGTCTTCGACGACACTGGTTTTTAGTCATCTGTAGGACACTGGGTGTCACTAAGCGCTGACGAACGAGGGTTCACTGTGGCTCTTCAGCAGCATGTGCAGGAGCCCCGGCCACCCCTTCTTCCTGAGGGGGCTGCCCCTGCCTCTGCCTCAGTCACTCTCTTCTCCGTTGTCTTCACTCTCTGTACACCACGAGGCATATGGCTAGTTCACCAGGATCCATGATCCTAATGTACTCCTCCTGCAGGATGAAAGAGAGAGGCACGTGGGTTAGCATGGGTGTGCTAAGATCCTGTCCTGGTTAAGTGTGAAGGCCCCTTAATGCATCCCAGAGAGTGCTGGCCAACGTTTGGATGGCCAGAGTTTAGTGTGCTGCATGGCTGCCTGAAGCTCCACCCAACTCTGCCCCATTCCACCTGTCCAATTGGCTGCAGCTTTGCCCATTGGACTGCATGCTCAGCTCAGGCATTCTCTTAACCCACACTGCAAGGCAGCACTGTTAGCTTGAACCAGGGGGGAGGCTGGTCCAAACTGGCATGCTGACACAAGGGACTGTGAGTGCCTCCACTAGTGACGGCTCCATAGCCAGCCTTAGCAAGAAGATTGTGATCAGGAAAGTTAATTCCCAATGTGCCTCAAGCTTGAAGTCCAACAGGCGACCCTGGTGAGCGCTGATCAATGTTACTGTGTACTCACCTCCGAGTTCCCCTCAAAGTGTAGCCCGCCAAGTGCATGTCACTTATGTGCTGTTGTGAAGCACGTTGGCGTGCTTTCCTGCTGACATGGGAGGGCGATCCAGTGTGGAGGACGATTCCAATGAGCAGGCCTAATAATGACTTGCAGATGTATTACGATGAGGTTCCCGACATCCAATGGCGGGAAACACGGCCTGCCATCGGCGGGTTGAGAGGACAATCGCAAACTGGTTTCATGCTGCCATGAAATCGATTGCGCCACATTGTCTGCTCATGCCACAGAACACACCTGATGCCTGCGCGCACTGAAAATCCCAGCCGTGGTCCCACCAGTGCCCTGTACAAATGAAGCATAGCCCCCCTACTTTTGTAATCAATTTGCCTCGCAATAAACTATAAGATTCTATTAGCTTTCCTAATTACTTGCTGTACCCGCATACCAGCACATGCACAAGGACAACCAGATCCCTCTGAACTCAGAGCTCTGCAATCTCTCACCATTTTGATAATATGCTTCTTTTTTATTTTTCCTTCCAAAATGAACAATTTCACATTTGCCCACGTTATACTTTATTTGCCAGGTCTTTGCCCACTCACTTAACCTATCTATGTTTCTTTGAAGCCTCCTTACATCCTCCTCAAAACTTACTTTCCTACCTATCTTTGTGTTGTCAGCAAATTTAGCAATCCCACCATCTGACCCTTCCTCCAAGTCATTTATATAAACTGTAAAGAGTTGAGGTCCCAGCACTGATCCCTGTGGCACACCATTCGTCACATCCTGCCAGCCAGAAAAAAAACCATTTATGCCTACCCTCTGCTTCCTGTTAGCCAGCCAATCTTCCATCCATGCCAATATATTACCCCCTACACCATGAGGTTTTATTTTCTGCAATAACCTTTGACGTGACACCTTATCAAATGCCTTCTGGAAATCTAAGTACAATACATCCATTGGTTCCCCCTTATCCACAGCACATGTGATTCCTTTAAAGAAGTCCAATATATTTAAACATGATTTCCCTTTCACAAAACCATGTTGACTCTGCCTGATTGCCCTAAACTTTTCTAAGTGCCCTGCTATAATATCTTAATAATAGCTTCCAACATTTTCCCTATGACAGATGTAAAGCCAACTGGCCTATAGTTCCTGCTTTCTGTCTCCCTCCCTTTTTGAATAAAGGGGCTATATTTGCTATTTTCCAATCTGACGGAAACTTTCCCAAATCTAAAGAATTTTGGAAAATTAAATCCAGTGCATCAACTATCTCACCAGTCCCTTCTTTCAAGACCCTAGGATGAAATCCATCAGGACCTGGGGATTTGTCAGGCCGCAGCTCCAACAATTTGCTTAATACCACTTCCCTGGTGATTGTAATTTTCCTGAGTTCCTCCCTCCTTTCCATTTCCTGATTTACAGCTATTTCTGGGATGTTACTCATATCCTCTATAGTGAAAATCAGCACAACACTGAGGTGCCCTCATGTCATAGGAGTTTTCTCCTCAGATGTAGCCATTTCTGGTTGCATCTCTGGAGCTTCCTTATGCGCAGCCTATTAGCACCTCCGACAATCCAGGGGCATGAGGGAAAAGCTAGAGAACTGGAATGTAATGCTGTCATGTGAGATGGTAGATCAGGCAGGTATTCCATCAGGCCCTGGATCTGTGGCTCCACTAATCAGCAAGATGGCTGTACTAATAGTGGCTGTCAGGTCCTGGTAGCCCTAAGGCACAGCAGTCACCATGCTCCAGAGGCAACTACACAGGCTCTGCTCTCTTCTGTTCCCAATACAATAGAGCTGCAATCTGTGCTTCCATGAAATTGGAGCCAAAGATTGGTCCTGGATGCTGCTTAACTTGGGAACTGCTGCAGGTTACAATGAAATTAATCTTAAATTACTTCAGAAAAATAGGAGTGGAAAGGGGAAAGTGGTAGAAAATGTGAAAAAAGGTATATTTTCAATTTGAAGGGTACTTCCATAAATCAGTTGTTCAAGGATTAAAATTGGGCATAAGTGGGCAGCATGAAAGATTGCTTGGTGCAGAAAACATCAGAAAGAGTTCTCTGGCTGTGATGGTAATCTTCTAAAACCTGGGACTGCAAGAATTACTTTTGGATCTCTCAGATTGCTATGTGGAAGTATAAATATTAGTGAACTGTGGCATTTAACTAACTTGCGTGTCAGATTACTTCCATGTTAGCAGGCAAAATCACTATCCAGAACAGTTCTCTCTAATGAAATTCTTTAGATTCATTTTCAACATTTTCACCTCCTGTGAGACGTTAAGATATGCAAATCCTTGAGTGTTTTACTTTCATGGATTTCTGACAGGAGTTTTTTCACATTTTTTAATGTATCTGCAGTCACATAGCCACCATTCAGTTTGTACCTATTAAATTTAGCTCTTTCTCCAATATTAATTGTATTAATTCAGACCATTTGACTTCCACATGGGACATTTTCCAATAATTACTGTTAATTTATTCTTTGCATAGCAAGAATTTGAATATAGAGAGTTGTATTAAAACAAAGGTCAATTAAACGAACAAAACATTTTTAAAAACTATTTTGTATAATTTAAATTGCTTCTGTAGACATCATTATATTTGATTTTTTACTATCAATAATATTCTGAAAATTGATCACATTTTTCTAATAGCTTTAACTCATGGGAGGCAAACACAGCCACCTAGTATAATACAAGGCAAACTGATTAACCTGTGGATAAAGAATACATTTTGAGCATGCTTTTGATATTGAATGGCATGTAATGTAAACATTCGCTTTCATTAGTGGTTATAGACCAACCTGCAGACTTCCCCATCATCAGGCCAATCATCTACATTCTGAAGTTGTGTAGATCTAGCACTCCCATGAGGCTCTGAGTTGACAGCAGTTCCACCCTCGAGTAGAGGTAGTGCATTGGTACCTTCCTCACTCAATTTTTTCATGATATCTTCATCTTCAAAGGAAGAGGAATCTTCAGAGGCCTTTTTTATTAATATTCTTTTGTTTTGAACACATTTCCTTGAGCAATTCTTTGCATCCACAGATGATATTGAAGACGATGAAAACCATATCTTGTTATGGGGCCTCCTTTCACTCTCTTGGATTATTGTTTGATTGGTACAGATGGGAAGTGGGTCAATCCTCATCTTGTCCCAGTCATTTTCAGAGTCTATTGACAGCAGGGCTGGGAGAGCAGGACCTGAATTTTTCTCCAATTCTTTGTGAGCTTTGCTCTTTCTCCTGCCCTTTCTGTAAGCTCTCATTCTTTCTGAATTCCTTCTTCTGATTTGAGCCCAGTGATTTTCATCTGATGATGAATCAGAATCATTCCTACTGAATCCATTTATTTTTGCACAAAAAGATCTGGACTGTTTTTCAGAATGCTTGGTGTGATCATGCAAATGTTCACATCTCTCACAGAGTTCCCTTTGCCTTTTAATTCTTCTCTTTACATGTTTCTTACCAGAATCCCTGCTGTGATTGCTGAGCGCCATGACAGGAGTTGAATATGAGTCACCATCTTCACAACGGGCAGTAGATCTAAGCACAGCATGCAAAGATGGAAAGTGGAAAGTAGAGAAGATGAAGGGAGAGCATGACAAACATGGCAAAAGAAGTGAAAACAAAATGAATTAGTAATTATATAAGTTATCATATACTGATGAAGTAGAATAAAAACAAACAAATGAAATACAACGAAGACAAGCTGAGACTCAGACTCGAGATAAACAGACACAAGGAGGTAGATGTAATTCAAAATGATGCCTAACCAACAATAAACACTGCTGAATTGCCTAGGCTCACATACCTGCAAATGTCCTGAGTAGAAGGGCTAACAGATGTACGTGACTGACTCCTGGGGGCTGTTCCTGTTGGACTACTTGCCTGTAAAAGGTAAAGGCATAATAAAGTCAGTATGAATGCCACCACTAGACCGACTCAAATAGAAGAAAATCAAAGGCAATTTCCAGGGAGTGAAACAGAGAGAGGGAAAGGATTAAGGGAATTTTAAAAATAACTCCTTGCGATGTGAAAGTTGCAGAAAGGCCTGGCATTTATATCCAACCCTAGATGTCCTGAGAAGCGACAGTGATCTTTCTTCTTGAACCACAGCATGTAACAGACTGGTACAGAGTGGCTTGCTAGATCATATCAAAAGGCAGTTAAGATTGAGCCATCTTACATATTGGTCAGACCAGACAAAGACAACAGGCTTCCTAAGAGACATTAGTGAAAAAGTTGGATTTTTTGACAATCTAAAAGTTTCATGGGCACTTTTACAAGTACCAACAGTTTGTTTCCAGATCCTTTCATTTGAATTCAAATTCTCAAACTGCCATGGTGGGATTTGAATGTACATTGTCTGGATTACTCATCCAAGATATTTAAGATAGTGACAGAAACATAGAAACATATAAAATAGGAGCAGGAGCAGGTCATTCGGCCCTTCGAGCCTGCTCCGCCATTCAACATGATCATGGCTGATCCTCTATCTCAACGCCATACTCCACATCTCTCCCCATACCCCTTGATGCCTTTAGAGTCTAGAAATCTATTTCCTTCTTAAATATATTCAATTACTTGGCCACCACAGCCCTCTATGGTAGAGGATTCCATAGGTTCACCACCTTCTGAGTGAAGAGGTTTCTCCTCATCTCAGTCCTAAATGATATACCCCATATCCTGAGACTGTGACTCCTTATTCTAGATCCCCTCCCAGCCAGAGGAAACATCATCCCTGCATCCAGTCTGTCCAGCCCTGTCAGAATTTTATACGTTTGAATGAGATCCCCTCTCATTCTTCTAAACTCCAGTGAACACAGGCCTAGTCAACTCAATCTCTCCTCAACGACAATCCTGCCATCCCAGGAATCACTCTGGTGAACCTTTGCTGTACTCCCTCTATGGTAAGTATATCCTTTCTTAGGTAAGGAGACAAAAACTGGAAGCCTGTGTCCAGTGGCGTACCACAGGGATCTGTGCTGGGTCCCCTATTATTTGTCATTTATATAAACGACATAGATGACTATGTGGGGGGTAGGATTAGTATGTTTGCAGATGACACAAAGATTGGCCGGGTGGTTAACAGTGAGGTTGAGTGTCTTGGGCTACAGGAAGATATAGACGGGATGGTCAAATGGGCAGATAAATGGCAGATGGAATTTAACCCTGAAAAGTGTGAGGTGATGCAGTTTGGAAGGAGTAATTTGACAAGGAAGTATTCAATAAACACTAGGAAGTTCTGAGGAAAAAAGAAACCTTGGTGTGTGTGCTCGTAGATCTCTGAAGGCGGAGGGGCATGTTAGTGGGGTGGTGAAAAAGGCATATGGGACACTTGCCTTTATCAATCGAGGCATAGATTACAAAAGTCGGGAGGTCATGTTGGAGTTGTATAGAACCTTGGTGAGGCCACAGCTGGAGTACTGTGTGCAGTTCTGGTCGCCACATTATAGGAAGGATGTGATTGCACTGGAGGGGCTGCAGAGGAGATTCACCAGGATGTTGCCTGGGATGAAACATTTAAGTTATGAAGAGAGGTTGGATAGACTTGGGTTGTTTTCACTGGAGCAGGGAAGACTGGGGCGACCTGATCGAGGTGTACAAGATTATGAGGAGCATGGACAGCAGCTGTTCCCCTTAGTTGAAGGGTCAGTCACGAGGGGACACAAGTTCAAGGTGAGGGGTAGGAGGTTTAGGGGGGATGTGAGGAAAAACTTTTTTACGCAGAGGGTGGTGATGGTCTGGAATGCGCTGCCTGGGAAGGTGGTGGAGGTGGGTTTGCCTCACATCCTTTAAAAAGTACCTGGATAAGCACTTGGCATGTCATAACATTCAAGGCTGTGGGCCAAGTGCTGGTAAATGGGATTAGGTAGGTAGGTCAGGTGTTTCTCACGTGTCGGTGTAGGCTTGATGGGCCGAAGGGCCTCTTCTGCACTGTGTGATTCTGTGATTCTGAAAAACTGCACACAATAGTCCAGGTGTGGTCTCACCAGTACAGCTGCAGTAAGACATTCTTGCTCCTGTACTCAAGTCCTCTCGCAATGAAGGCCAACACACCATTTGCCTTAACTGCTTGCTACACCTGCATGCTTGCTTTCAGTGACTGGTGTACAAGGACACCAAAGTCCCTTTGTCCATCAACATTTCCCAATCTATCACCATTTAAATAATACCCTGTCATTCTGTTTTTCCTCCCGAACTGGATAACTTCAGTTATACTGCATCTGCTATGTATTTGCCCATTCGCTCAACTTGTCTAAATTGCCTTGAAGCCTCTTAACACTCTCCTCACCACTTACATTCCCACTAAGTATCGTGTCATCAGCAAACTTGGAAATATTACATTCGGTTCCCTCATCCAAATCATTGATATATATTGTGAATAGCTGGGGCCCAAGCACTGATCCGGGCAGTACACCACTAGTCACCATCTGCCACTCTAAAAAAGGCCCATTTATTCCTGTTCTGTTTCCTGTCCGCTAACCAATTTTCAATCCATGCCAATATATTACCCCCAATCCCATGTGCTTTAATTTTACACACTAACCTCTTATGTAAAACTTTCAAAAGCTTTCTGAAAATCTATATATGCCACATCCACTGGTTCTCCTTTATCTATTCTGCTAGTTATGTCCTTAAAAAACTCCAGCTGGTTTGTCAAACATGCTTTCCCTTTCACAAATCCATGTTGACTTTGCCCAATCCTGTTGATATTTTCTAAGTGTCCTGTCATCACATGCTTTATAATAGACCCTAGCATTTTCCCTACTACTGATGTTAGGCTAACTGGTCTGTGATTCCCTGTTTTTTCCCTCCCTCCTTTTTTAAATAGTGGGGTTACATTTGCCACCCTTCAATCTGCTGGGACATTTCCAGAATCTGGAGAATTTTAGAAATGACAACCAACACATCCACTATTTCCATGGCCACCTCCTTTAGTACCCTGGGATGTAGATTACCAGGTCCTGGGGATTTATCGGCTTTCAGCCCCATTAATTTCTCCAACACTATTGTTTTAGTAATACTAATTTCCTTCAATTCCTCCTCCTCTTAGGCCCTTGGTTCCCTAGCATTTCTGGATTACTGGATTATTTCTCCAGGCCCCTAGATTTATAATCTTGTAGCATAAACATTATACAAGCATATCCTTCAATTAGAAGGTGGACAGGTGAGAGTAAGCTACTGAAGAGGGTTGAGTCTTTTTCCACTTTTATAAAGTCTTTTATCTTCTTATGAAAGCTCACATTCAGTGTGTAAAGCTTATATGAATAACAAAAGACATGTTCAAAGAAAAGACTTATAAATTTTGATACTAAACCACCACATTTGAATTGCCTGTTCTCAGCCAGAGTTCCCGAGTCAGAATGAAGAACTGCCTTGCAATTTAATTAGCTGCAGGTTTCTCAATTAATTAATAAATAACTTTCATGATTAAAATATTTAGCCTTTGAAATTAGATCTGTATTCAAATTTTTTTCTAATTTGTTGATATTTGTGGCTCCTTAATTTTGTTCAATAACATTGAGTTTGGATTAGGTTAGACCAGATTAAATAATTATAAAATCCTAATTAGTTTCCCATTTTTGAGGCTATCAAAATCCTCTGGAACACTTCCTACAGCATGGAAACAGGTTCTTTAGGTTATAGTACAAACTCGAGCAAATATCATTTAAGCTGATCTTCTTCAACCTGAACTATTTTGGGATCCGGTAACAAAGCATCATTAAATAGCCAGGAGGACAAGTTCAGAAGGCAAACTCAGAATTTAATTTTGATCTAATCATGATCATGATCGGAAATTGTGCTGTTGTCTAAGGATGTCCTATTAAATGTTGTAAGTTTTAGATCTCAAAAAAGAGCTTTCTTGAAATATATGTTCAGGGAATTTGTATGATGTATATAGTGCAATTTAGGATACTTACAACACTCTTCTTTCTCATGGCTTTCGACAAAGTCTCTGAATACATTGCTGCAAATTTTGCCACATTGGTTACATAGGAACATGTGAATCAGGAGCAGGAACAGGCCATTCGGCCCCTTGAGCCTGCCCCGCCATTCAATATGATCATGGCTGTTCTGATTGTGGCCTCAACTCCACATTCCACCTACCCCAATAACCTTTGACTCCCTTGTTAGTCAAGAATCTATCTACCTCTGTCTTAAAAATATTCAATGACTCTGCCTCCATCACCTTCTGAGGCACAGAATTCCAAAGACTCACAACCCTCTGAGAGAAAACATTTCTTCTCATTTCCATCTTAAATGGAAGACCCCTTATTTTTAAACTGTGCCGCCTAGTTCTAGTCTCTCCCACAAGGGGAAACATCCTTTCAGCATCCACCCTGTTAAGTCCCCTCAGGATCTTATACGTTTCAGTAAGATCAACTCTCAATCTTCTAAACTCCAATGGATACAGGCCCAGCCTGTCCAACCTTTCCTCAGAAGGTAATCCCCAATCCCAGGTATCAGTTGAGTGAACCTTCTCTGCACTACTTCTCATACCCTTTCTTAAATAAGGAGTCCAAAACTATATACAGCACTCTAGATGTGGTCTCACCAATGCCCTGTACAGTTTAGCAAAACATTCCTACTTTTATACTCCATTCCCCTTGCAATAAACAACAACATTCCATTTGCCTTCCTAATCACTTGCTGTACCTGCATACTAACATTTCCTGATTCATGTGCCAGGTCACCCAGATCTCTCTGTACCGCAGATCTGCAACTCTCTCCATTTAAATAAAATGCTGGTTTTCTATTCTTCCTGCTAAAGTCGACAAGTTCACATTTTCCCACATTATGCTCCATGTGCCAAATTTTTGCCCACTCACTGAACTTAGCCATGTCCCTTTGTGCATGTCTTATGTCCTTTTCACATCTTAGTTTCCAACCTATCTTTGTGTCATCAGCAAATTTAGCCACCATACATTCGACCCCTTCACCCAAGTCATTGATGTAAATTGTAAATTGTTGAGGCCCCAGCACTGATCCCTGAGGCACTCCACCCACCACCTCTTGCCAACCTGAAAAAGAACCCATTTCTGCTTACTCTCGGCTTCCATTTAACTAGCCAATCCTCTATCCATGCTAACATGTTACCCCCTACACCATGAGCTCTTATTTTGTGTAGTAGCCTTTGACAACTTGTCAAATGCCTTCTGGAAGTCTAAGTACAGCACATCCACAGGTTCCCCTTTATCCATGTTGCTTGTTACTTCCTCAAAGACCTCCAATAAATTAGCCAAACATGTGGGAGAATTTTCCCCCTGTTGGGCAGGCCATGCAGGAGTGGGTGCGGACCCAATCGCCGCCCGTGATTGGGTCCACACTACCATTTTACGCGGGTGGGCTAATTAAGGCCTGCCAGCGTAGTTCCCGACTCCCATGGATAGCGGGAGTGGGCGGCTGGTGGCAGGCGTGCACAGACCGCCGGGTCCAATGGCAACCCAGTGGCCTGTTTAAATGAAAGCCTGGCAGCCTTTGCAAGGCTGCTCACAATGGCCTGGAGAAGAGCACACCAGAGGGGCAACGTGCCTGACACAAGTCCGGAGGGTCAGCCATTGGGGCAGGCCAGGCCAGAGGGTAGGCCATCAGGGCAGGACAGGCCAGAAATTAGGCCAACAAGGCAGGACAGGCTGGAGGGTAGGGCATCAGGGCAGGACAGGCCAGAGGGTAGGCCATCAAGGCAGGACAGGCCGGAGGGTAGGGCATCGGGGCAGGACAGGCCAGAGAGTAGGCCATCAGAGCAGGACAGGCCGGAGGGTAGGGCATCAGGGCAGGACAGGCCAGAGGGTAGGCCATCAGGGCAGGACAGGCCAGAGGATAGGCCATCAGGGCAGGACAGGCCAGAGGGTAGGACATCAGGGCAGGACAGGCCGAAGGGTAGGACACCAGGGCAGGACAGGCCGGGGGGTAGGGCATCAGGGCAGGACAGGCCGGAGGTTAGGCCATCAGGGCAGGACAGGCCAGAGAGTAGGCCATCAAGGCAGGACAGGCTGGAGGGTAGGAAGGGGCAGGACAGGCCAGAGGGTAGGACATCAGGGCAGGACAGGCTGAAGGGTAGGGCAGCGGGGCAGGACAGGCCGGAAGGTAGGGCAGTGGGGCAGGACAGGCTGGAGGGTAGGCCAACAGGGCAGGACAGGCTGGAGGGTAGGCCAACAGGGCCGGACAGGCCGGAGGGTAGGGCAGTGGGGCAGTGTGCCCCTCATTTTTCCGACGAGTGCCTAACTGCCCTCCTGGAGGAGGTGGCAGAGCGGCAGAAGGTCCTTCTTCCGAGGGACATGAGGCGGAGGCCTCCCCACCTGACGAAACGTGCATGGGAGGAGGTGGATGAGAGTGTTAGCTCCCATGTTGTGGTGCAATGCACATGGGTCCAGTGCGCAAAAGATTCAACAATCTCCTGCGTTCGGGAAGGGTGAGTACCATGTTGCCTCAAGTCACTTAATGCAGCTGTCACCCTTTCCCCCCAGCAACCCCCCGGCAACTCTGAGTACAGTAATGGCATTGAATCCCTCACAGCATGGATCCCTCGCTGGGTGTGACAGCAGAGATTGCCCATGGCCAGTTCACCCTGAGAGGGTTGAGCTAAGATGGGTTCTGCACCCGCAGCATGTGTAACACTGACACCCAGAGTATAGAATGGGGGTGAGAGTCAAGGATCTGCACCTAGGCCGAGGGCTGGGACTGTGAAGCATGTCGAAGTCAGGGTGCTAACATGCTGGGAGGGGAGCTTCCAGTTGGCGGGGCACCAATCCATCTGCTGGTCTTTGGGCTCCACGCGCTTGTGCCTCCTTGCTTAGCAAAGTGACACCTTGTGGTGCCACATGTGAAGGAGGCAGCATTTGGCCAATGGGAGGGGTGGGGGTCAGCCCTGGCTTGTTTGGGTGAGTGTGCAGCAGCTGCGGGGAGATGAAGCACTAAAGCTCTGCAATGTCCCACTCTGGCTGGGTTGACAGGGATGCGATGGGAATTCAGGTGCAGCCTGAACTAATCAATGCTCCTCTCTCCTTTTCAGGAGAAGACTGCACACAATTCCGCAGAGCGGATGCAGACTGGCGGAGGCCAGGCCCAGTTGGCCATCCTAACAGCTTATGAGCAGCAGGCCATGGATCTGGAGAGGTGCCTTGCCCCCAGGTCTACTGGTGGCGGTGAGGCTGGGGTGCCACAGGGAGATATGTTTGCCGAGCACAGAGATCACCATGTGTGTCCCAGCAGCCATGGCACTGTTGAATGCTCCGTGATTGAAGTTAGCAACATGGGTTGATGATTGATTATGGAAGGATGAGCGCATAATGATCCGGGGAAGCAGCATGCAAGTTGACATTGCCTGCACTGTAACTAATCAAATGTCCTTTTCCTTCCTTTCAGCATCACCGGAGCAGGGCCGGGAGGAGGAGGCAGAGGGGCCACCCCTCACCTCTGAAGCCCCCGAGCAAATGTACTCACCTGCGTCACACCATCTCAGCCAGGCAGGCACCAGCGCAGATACTAGCACCTCGGTGGGAATTAGATCTTCGGCTAGTGGCCCAGGGCACGGCGGTGAGGGCACTTCACACTCGCTTGAGGTGCGGGTGGAGACAGAGAGTGCCCAGGGCTCCGGCAGTCGGAGAACTGCAGGGGACCAGGCACATGCTCGGTCGGTGGCTGATGATGTGCCTCTGGAGTCGTCCCTGAGGCAGCAAACACTGGAAGTGCAGCAAGGTATGCGGGAGGATCTGGCGGAGATACATGAGGCTATGCTTTATAAAGTTACATTTGTTCACTCAATAAATTTTGACATGTTGCCATGCCTCAGGGTGATTCCTTACTTCTGCAAGTGGACGGGAAGCCATGATGTTATGAGTGGATTGTTTGACACTGAGCTTTATTGACAAGGGCCTTAGTTAATGTTATTATCCAGGCTGATTTAGCACTCATGTATCGAGTATGGAGCCTGCAGCCCTGGCGTGTGTTGAAGGTCCATCTGTGGTGGGCTAGCCGAAGGTTCTTTGGATTAAAGCCCTCCCGGGTGTCCCTGCCTCCCTGGAGTATGCCCGGGTCAGTGTCTACCCCCTCAGCATTTCCCTGTGCGTGCTCATTCTCGGACTCACTGCTGGACTCATCGTGTGCAGCCACAGCAACTGCATCTACATGTTCTTCATCCACAGTGTCGCCCCTTTCCAGCACCAGATTGTGGATAGTGCAGCATGCAACCACTATCAGCGACACACAATCTGGGGGGTACTGGAGTGCACCCCCGAGCGGTCCAGGCATCAAAAGTGCATCTTGAGAAGACCGATGGTTCTCTCCACCACAGTCTTTATGGAGACATGGCTCCTATTGTACCGCTGCTCAGCTTCTGTTCTTGGATGACGCAGAGGTATCATGAGCCACCTTCTGAGGGGATAGCCCTTGTCACCCACCAGCCATCCATCCAGCCGGGCTGGAGCACTGAACAGCCCCGGCACCTGGGAGTGTCTGAGGATGTAGGCGTCGTGGGAGCTGCCTGGGTACCTTGCACAGACTTGTAGAATCAGCATCCTGTGATCACACACTATCTGCACGTTCATGGAGTGGAAGCCCTTCCTGTTGACGAAGGCACCGGGCTCACCTGCTGGCGCCTTGATGGCCACATGTGTGCAGTCTATTGCACCTTGGATACGGGGGAAGCCAGCAACGGCCGTGAAGCCTCTGGCTTGCTGTGTCTGGCTTGCCTGGTCCCAGCGGTAGTGAATGAAAGTCAATGCATTCCTGAATAGAGCGTCTGTCACCTGCTTGACACAAGTGTGGACAGCTGATTGGGAGACTCCACAAAGATCACCCACCAACCCCTGGAAAGAGTTGAAAGCATAGAAGTTGAGGGCAGCTGTGATCTTTAGAGCCACTGGCATGGGGTGTCCGCCCACATAGTTTGCGGAGATCTCAGGGCCTATCATCTGACAGATGGAGGTGACTGTCTCCCTTGAGAGATGGAGCCTCTTTCGTCACTGGACCTCAGACATATTGAGGTAGCTGCTACGCCGCCTGTAAACCCTGGCAGCAGGATAGTGGCATCTTCTGCAGCCCCTTCTCCCTTGGACTTCCTGTTGGCCCTGCGCCCCTGGTGCCTGCACCTCTCCTCCAAAAGGTGGCTCCCCTGGAGGCTGAATGTGGACTCCTGGCCTCTTCCCCCTTCTGGCCCACCCTTCCTTCTCAGGGGAGGTCCCTCCAGTGGAGAGCACAATTCCCATTCCCAGGGTAAGGGAAGGCTTGGTTAAAGATGCAGGCCCCAGAAATGATCTTTACTGTCAAGTCCTGACCAAGGCTGTTACTCCTGTCCAAGCAGCTGGTATGAGTTTTGAAGTATTCCTGCTCACTAAGGCAATTATAAGCAACTTTCACACTTAAATACCTGAAAGATCACATTTGCGACCCCACTCACCTCTCTTATCCTGCCCGTGGATGAGGTTAATACAAATGTCTCCTACCCGCCTACCCGTTGCGCCTGTGCAACGTCCTGAAGATCGCACGGGCTGCGAAAAATCGAGATCAATTGCTGCCTCAAGGGCCTTAACTGGCCCGTAAATTGATGGCGGGTGCATATCCGAATTTATTGCGCCCGCCTTCCCAAATATCGCAATGGCGTACGGTAATGTCGGGACTCACCTCCGCATGCTAACGGGAACATTCTGCCCATGATTTCCCTTTCACAAACCATGTTGACTCTGCTTGATTGCACTGAGATTTTCTAGGTGCCAGGTTATAACAACCTGCTTAATAATAGATTCCAGCAATTTCCCTACGGCAGATGTTAAGCTAACTGGCCTGTACTTTCCTCTTTTCTGTCTCCCACCGTTCTTGAATACAGGGGCAGGATTTCAAAGCACCCGACCTGATTGGGTGTAAAATCTCGCACGACGATGTCGGACAAGCGTCCCAACGTCATCGCGCGCTCTCGCGATCTTTCGGCGGCGTGCCCGCTGACAATTAAGAGGCCTATCAAGGCCCTTAATGTATTAATTAAGCTGCATTTTTTGTTGCCCGCTCAACCGTTCATTTGGTGGGCGGGCGAATAGGCCAGGCGGCCTTTGCATTTTTTACAAAACCTCATCCATGGGCGCGCTGAGGTTTCCATCGATAAGTAAAAAAAATACGCTTTTTAAACATGTCCCTCTTCATATGACTGACTCACATGTGGGGACACGTTTATATCATTTATCAAAGCTTTATTTTCCTTTGCCCAAATCTTCAGCTCCCAGAGGCAGCTCTGTGCATTCAGGGAGCTGTCAGTGTGCGCTAACCTGCGCATACACAGACTTCTGCGCTCACCCTCCTCCTGTCCCACCCCGACAGCACTGAGCCCTTCAGCGTGCCTTTCACACTAGCTGGCCATTAATTGGCCAACCAGTGTGAAATTGTGTTTGGGGCCCGCCCGCCATGCCCACCCAATGAAGGGAAAATCCTGCCCCAGGAGTCACATTTACCATTTTCCAATCTGACAGGCCCTTTCCAGAATCTAGGGGATTTTGGAAAATTAAAACTAATGCATCTACTATCTCAGCAGCCAATTCTTTTGAAGCTGTAGGATGAAGTTCATCTGGACCTGGGGACTTCCCATCTTTAGTTCTAATAATTTTCTCAATACCTGTTCTCTGGTGATTGTCATTGTTTTAAATTCCTCCCTCCCTTCCACTTCCTGATTCACAATTATTTCTGGGATGTAATTTGTATCCCCTACAGTGAAGGCAGATGAAAAATATCTGTTTAATTCATCCACCATTTCCTCATTACCCATTATTAATCCCCCATTCTCCCTCTCTAAAGGACCAATGCTCATTTTACTTACTCTTTTCCTTTTTAAATGCCTGTAGAACCTCTTACTATCTGTTTTGTTTATATTTCTAGCTACCATTCTCTATTAATCTTTTAGTCATTCTTTGCTGTTGTTTAAATTCTATCCAATCTTCTGACTTGCCACTCATTTTTGTGTAATTATGCACTTTTTATTTTAATTTGATACTATCTTCAATGTCTTTAGTTAGCCACAGATGGTGTGACCTTCCCTTCATTGTTCTTTCTCACTGGAATATATCTTTTCTGAGTATTCTGAAATACCTCCTTAAATGTCTGCCACATGCATCTCTACTGATCTATCCCTTAACCTAATTTCCCAGTTCACTTTAGCCAGCTCTGTCTTCAAGCCCTCATAATTGCCTTTATTTTAGTTTAAAACATTAGTCCTAGATCCACTCCTCTCTCCCTCAAACTGAATGTGAAATTCAATCATATTATGATCACTGCTACCTAAGAGCATCTTCACTAAGGGGCCATTAATTCATCTTGTCTCACTGCACATTACTAGATCTAGTATAGCTTGCTCGTTGGCTGGTGCTAAAACATGTTGTTCTAAGAAGCTGTCCCGAAAACACTCTCTGAACTCATTATCCAGGCTACCCTTTGCCAATCTAATTTATCCAATTTATATGTACATTAAAATTACCCAGGATTATTGCTGTACTTTTCTCAAAAGCCCCCATCATTTCTTCACATATATACCAGCCTACAGTATGGTTAATGTTAAGGGGGCCTATAAACCACTCCCACAAGTGACTTCTTATCTTTACTATTTCTCATCTCTACTAAACTGATTCTACATCTTGATCTCCAAAACTAAGATTATCTCTCTAACGTACCAATGTTATGCTTAATGAACAGAGCTACCCCTCCACCTTTTCATAGCTTCTTAACCTTCCTAAATGTCATGTATCCTTGAACATTCAGGTCCCTGTCTTTGTCGTCCTGCAGCCATGTCTCTGTAATGGCTATCAGATCATATATATTTATTCCTATTTGTGGTATCAATTCATCTGTTTTGTTACAAATGCTAAGTGCATTTAGATACAGAGCCTTTAGTTCTGCCTTTTTACTTTTTTTTGTAACCTGTAGCCTTATCTGCTGGTGCACTCTTAAGTTTCTACACTTTGTCCCTTCCTGCCACGCTTTGATCATCATTTCCCTTATTCCTACCTTGCTCTTTTGCCTTGCCTTCTATTTAATTTATCACTTCTTCCCAAACCTGATCCCTTGCCCTTACTATTTTGTTTAAAGCACCCTCTACTTGCCAGAACACTCATCCCAGCATGGTTCAGGTGAAGACGGTCCCAGTGGTACAGCTCCCACTTTCCCCAGTACTGGTGCCATTGCCCCATGAATCAAAACCCATTTCTTCCGCACAATTTTTGAGAACTTCTGATGAAAGGTCATCACCTTGAAATGTTAACACAGATTCTCTCCGCAAATGCTGTTGAACCTGCTGAGTTTTTCTAGCAATTTTTTGTTCTTATTTCAGATTTTCAGCACTTGCAGTATTTTGCTTTTATGTTCAAAGCATTATGTTTGCTGCAAGAAGTGCATAAATCACAAAAATACAATAATTTTTACATGCATAATAGGACATTTGACAGTCTGCTAAACTGTGTGATATCAAAAGCATGTGCGTAGTAGGAATGTAATTAACATAAGAACTGCTTCATTGTCAAGAGAGGCTGATCATCTGTGAAGATGGGACAGTTTTGATTGAAATTAACATTGATTAGAGACAGGTCCGATAACAGGATCCGGCCTATGGGTGGGGCATTTGCTGGCATAGCAACAGTTAAAGTTAACCAATAAAGGACTGCTCACATGCCAGGTGGACAACCATTGAGTGACAACAGTTCAGGCATGTGAGAAGTATGCATGGTGAAGGATATAAGAGGGGACCCTTCCAGAACACAGGAAGCAATATCAGAAGAAAGAGGAAACCTATGGGACAGCCTTGAGCAACTAAGAAGAGGAACGATCCCAGTCAGATCAGGCATCTGTGGCCTGCAATTATCTTGGACAGATCATCCAAGGGGTAACTGTATGCCTTAACCAAAGCTAATAGGCAGGATTTTCCCAGAGTAGTGGAGACACTGTGGACCTTTAAAAATAACGGACAGGACCCGAAACCGGAAGTTCCACCATCATTTCCGGCAGATCCTATTTTCACCATTAGGGGAAAGTGGGTGGGACGTGAAGCACATAGAAATGAATTACGAATCAGTTGGGCCATTTAAACTCAGTGCATAGGACAAGCACATCCGATTATCACTCCAGGAATGGCCTCATCCTTCAGTGTGTGTTCCATAACTTCATGGTGGGGATGTAAATGCTCATGAAGGGCAGATAATGTTGAAGAACTGCCAGGCTGTCAAGTTATTTAATTCCCCTACCCTTTAAATTAAAAAAAAAGTCAGCCTGTTTCTGTGAGAGTGAAAATAATCTGTTCTCAGTTTTAATGCATATTTATTGACATCAGCCTCAATGATTTTATTGTAGCATGATTACTGCTTGACTGCTTCCACAACCTACCATGAGCACAATAGGGGACTGTAAGTTCACAGTTTGATTGACATTTCCAAGAGTTTATTGAAGGATTAGCGCACTTTGATGTGGGATTATGAAATATAAATGTACATTTTTTATAAAGGTTTAAGTACTTGAAGGAATTTAAATATATTAAATAGGCTTCCATGAATGACAGATTTTTAAAATATAATTAAGCCTGTATTGGATACTTAGAGCATTATTTTATTTCTGGCTCCTGAGATCTGTCCATGGTATATACTGGGTGAGTTGGCATGGAGGGTGTAAGGGCAAAGGGTGGGGACCATGAGCTGGCATTAAATTGGCATAGGGGTTATAAGAGGCCATGGGGATGAGTGGGGTGCATGGGTTGACATGGAGGTTATGAGAGGCCATTGGGGGTGGGTGGAGGATCATGGGTTGGCATGACTGGCATGATGGGCATGGGGAGTGGGTGGGTGGCTGAGGGGTGTGAGAGGTGAGGGCTAGAGGGCCTAATATTTAATAAAACAACTGGGACAAAGTCTCAGAGAATTGAAGCTAGCCTTTTAACCAGCCCAGCTCAGTAATCGGCAGCCACTGTGCCGCCTCTGATCTGCGTCTGGAACGGCAGGCCCAACTCTATCCCATACCTGGCCCCGTAACAAAAAGTGCACCATTTGGGCATTGTTATTTCAAGGCTGATGCGCTGAGCTGGGAAATTTCCCAACTTGAGCTATATACCTCTAAAATGAAAATCAGGAACTATATTGGAGCAAGTGTAGTTTGGTTTGCTTTGCTTATTGATTATTAAAAAATATAATACAAAATATAAAAAATCCTACTCCGTTGATAAATATTTGTCCTGTGCATTTTGTGCAAGTCTTGAGCTCTAAACACAATAGAAGCCTTCAAAGTCTCTCAGAAAAAGGTCCTACATGCGTCTCCTAAAGAGGAGTTACATTAGTACCCAATCTCCGTCACCAGTTTTGCAAGATCCTGGCTCATTTAATATGAGAATTAATTTCGTTTCAGTTTCAAGTCATGATTTTCACCTTTTAGCTAAATCTGCAGCACAGCAGAAACACATAATGGGCAGAACTTTCAATTTTGGAGGAGTGTAAAGTGTGTCTTATTAGATCACACACCCGGTATGCAATGCCTGGTGGATAACAGGTGTCTGATTAGCTGTGCTTATTTCCCACCCCCGCTTGATACTGAAAGCTCTTCCCATCGATGAGACTATTTTAGGTTATAGTGGTTCTTAATATTTAGGCTTTTCGCCAACAACATGTTATCCATAAATGCCTCTCTCAGCCCTAGGGTCTCTTAGTGTCTGAAATGACGTTGTGGAATACTACAGTGTAAAGCTTAAGTGATCATTTGAAATCCTTCTCTGTGTTATTTTATCAGAGATATTAATTGATTTATTTTAATGGGTTAACATGTTATTTGAAATAGTGGATTGAGAAATTTCAGACAAGCACATTAAACATTCATACAGCAGTGTCCCACAGGACTATTTAAGGGCCATAGTGTTGTGTTACCAAATGACCCATCTTCAACCAACAGTTGAGGAGAACGAACGAGCACCCACAAGGAACTGTGTGAGGCTCCACTGCTGGACACTAATCCTTACTGGCATCAAATGGAGGAGCAGATGATGACAGCAGAGCCTGAATAAAAAGTTAGGCAATAAGTTAACAAATCTGCTTTGCTAGCTCACTTAGTCCATTGTAGTGGGTTCTACTATGTTCTCAATGCAAACTCAACACAGAGATTATGGGGGAATGTAATGAAGCCTGCCACAGTGGGATTCATGACTGGATAGGTCATAGAATCGTGTGGGGATTGGTGAATCGGAATTCCATGGCGGAAACTGACGGAGAAATTAAATGGTCGACAGGAAGGCAGCAAAACCGCATGAATGTGGCGAGAAGCCAATTAAGGTTGTTAGGCAGGCAGTTAAACATCATTTGCATGCTGCTGAATGCTATCAAATGCACCTTTTTGAATTATGCTAGTGGCGATCAGAGATTACAGACTGTCAGATCCCAGATCAGTGAAAGCTGGTGGTGTTGAAGCAAGCTGTCTCTCCAAGGTGGAAGGTCAACCATTTCTCAGCTGCCTTCCACAGGACGAGTTTGCAAAGTTACAGTCTGAGGATCATAGATTACAGGTGGAAGGGCTGATGGAACAGTCTGAGGGGCATACAAACAAGAAGCAGGAGTTGGCCATTCAACCCCTCGAGCTTGCTCCGCCATTTAATAAGATCATGGCTGATCTGATAGTAACCTGAAACCTGCATCTCACCTACCCCCATTAACCTATCACCCCCTTGCTTACCGAAAATCTATCCACCCCTGCCTTAAAAATATTCAAAGACTCTGCTTCCACCACCTTTTTATGAAGAGAGATCCAAAGACTTTCAACCCTCTGAGTGAAAACATTTTGCCTCATCTCTGTTTTAAATGAGTGACCCCTTATTTTTAAACAGTGACCCCTAGTTCTAGATTCTCCCACAAGATGAAACATCCTCTCCACATCCACCTTGTCAAGTCCCCTCAGGATCTTATATGTTTCAATCAAGTCGCCTCTTACTCTTTTAAACTCCAGTGGATACAAGCCTAGTCTATCCAACCTTCTCGCATAAGACAAACCATGCATTCCAGGTATTAGTCTGGTAAACCTTCTCTGAACTGCTTCCAATGCATTTACATCCTTCCTTAAATAAGGTGACCCAATACTGTACACAGCACTCAAGATGTGGTCTCACTAGTGCTCTGTATAACTGAAGCATAACGTCCCTACTTTTCTATTCAATTACCCAGGAAAAAATGGTAGCATTCTATTTGCTTTCCTAATCACTTGCTGTACCTGCATACTAGCCTTTTGCAATTCATGCACTGAGACACCCAGATCCCTCTGCATCTCAGAGCTCTGCAATCTCTCACCATTTAGATAATATGCCTCTCTTTTATTATTCCTGCCAAAATAGACAACTTCACATTTTCCCACATTATACGCCATTTGCCAGATCTTTTCCCATTCGCTTAACCTATCTATATATTTTTGTAGCCTCCTTATGCCCTCTTCACAAATTGCTTTCCTACCTATCTTTTTTTCATCAGCAAATCCCACCCATCCCTTCATCTAAGTCATTTATATAAATTGTAAACAATTGAGGTCCCGGCATTTATCCCTGTGGCACACTGCTTCTTAATTTGGCACCAAGCTCACGATACTGACTATGCAGAACATCTTTCTTTGTCCTGTCTATGTTGTTGGTGCCAACATGGACCACGATGACTGGATCCTCCCCCTCCCACTGCCGGATCCTCTCCAGCCCTGAGCAGATGTCCTGAACCCTGGTGCTGGGCAGACAACAAAGCCGACTGGACTCTCGCTCTTTGCTGCAGAGAACAGTGTCAATCCACCTCACTATACCGTTCCCTACTATCATTACATTCCTTGTAACTTCCCCAGCTTGAATGGCTTCCTGTAGTTTGTGCATTGGTCAGTTAGCCCGTCCACCCTGAAGCCCCCACTCGCATCCAAACAAGCTGGAAAAATCTCAAACCTGTTGGAAAATAGCAAGGGCCGAGGCTCCTGCACTCCTGTTCTCTGGGTCCTCTTGCCTTTCTCACATGTAGTCACACCCTCCTGTCCCTCTAAAGACTCCTGCACTTCCTGCCTCTTCCTACTTTTCTAGATGGCCCCCACATCTACTATCCTGTATATTATATTCCTGTGGGGTAGCACCTTCTGGAACGTATGATCCAGGAAACTCTCAGCCCTCCAGAGATGCAGTAGTGACTCTGATGAAGATATGATAATTGTATTTTATTCATATTGCCCTGTTACAACTTGGATCTCAACTTAGTAATATCACATTGGTCTGAAATTTCCTGGGAACTACTCTCAATCCAACAGCATATCCTCCTGGGAAGCACAATGGAGTCTTCTGAAGTTATGGTGGTGGAGCATATATATGGTGGTGGAATAGCTTGAGATATTCCTGGCCTTGTTTTTGTTTTATGGAGGAGGGCATCTGATTCTTGGAGTGTTCGGACTAGTTCTGGGCAGAAGGCACATCTTCAAAAGGGATGAGTTGCGCCTCAACAGGATTGGGACAATGTCTTCACTTGAGGTTCACTGGTGGGATTAGGGATGGTTTATACAAAATTTTGGTTTATACAAAAAGGAAGATGGGCACCAGTTATGGAATTAGAAAAGAGGAATAAGGTAAATAAAGTGAGAGTGTTGCAAGGTACCAGAGAAGGAAGTGATTCCATGTAAGGTAGGAAAAGGAGGTATCACTCACCAAAGAGCTGTGGCATCACTCAGAGAGAATTCGGTGATGTCACTGACCAGGGAGTCACTGGCGCCAGTCACCAAGGAGCAATTGGTGACGTCAGTTTAGGAGCTGAGGAGCAGCCAGTTGGCGTCCCTCACCAAGGAGCTGGTGATGTCAATCAACAAGGAGAAGCTGGTGATGTCAATCACCAAAGAGCAGCCAATGATGTCACTCACTGAGGAGAAGCTGGCCAGAGAGTGGTGAGCCTGTGGAATTTGTTTCCACAGAAAGTAGTTGAGGCCAAAACATTGTGTGTTTTCAAGAAGGAATTAAATATAGCTCTTGGGGCGAAAGGGATCAAAGGGTATGGGGAGAAAGTGGGAGCAGGCTATTGAGTTGGATGATCAGCCATGATCATAATGAACGGGCAGGCTTGAAGGGCCAAATGGCCTACTCCTGCTCCTAGTTTCTATGTTTCTATGTTTAAATCTCATCAAATCCTGATACAGTTTGGAACAAATCTTACTGGTTACATGTTAAATTCCACAGAACTTGACAACATCTTAAAGGTTGCAAAAAGATAATAAAATATCTTGACAAATATTCAAGAAATGTACTTTATAAAATGGGATAAATGCCACTAAGAATTAATATTATACTGTCTCTTCAAAGGTCCAAGAGTGATAGTAATAGAGGGGAATTTTCTGATACTCTGTGCCATTGTTGAAGCCTTACATGCATTGGGTTGCTTATCAGAACATTTTGGGTGGACTGACTGCAGTTTTCTATCCATTCTGAAACTTGGACAATTTTTCTCATAATGCAGATTGACTTCCCTTCCTTTGACTGTTAGGATGTTTCTGAGAACCTGTGTCAAAGGGGAATGGAGGTGGGAATTGTTGCCTAGGAATTACTGTTGGCAATTATCGAATACTAAGGTAGTGAACAAGGGAACGGAATATGAACAAGTTGTGCAGCATTTGCTAATATCAGCAAAGATTGTTTGTAGGCTTACACTAGGGATCATTTGGGTTTTTAAGGGTCTTTAAGGATCCAAACTCCATTTCATTCCAAAAGCCAGCTTTTTTCTTTTGATTAACAAGGGATAATGTTCACTAGTGAGCGAAGCCAGAGATAAATCAAAGAGCATACATTAAATTGTTCATATGGATGATTATTTTGAAGATTGGAGAAAACAAGAGGACATAAAATATCCGCATTCTTAATGCACTTTAATAATATGTTCCAAAGGAAGTCACTTTGCTAGTGTGTATGTGGTAATCAGATGCTGGTGTTAGACACTTGCCTGATATCACAACCATGAAGGAGATTTCAAATATTATATTAGCAGTTTAAACGAGATTTGGTCAAGTGGACAAAGCAGGTCAAAAGCATCTGTGAAGTACTTAGTGCTTGGAAATTTCTAACTTATGATAAACACACATTCTACAGCATGGACAAAATGACATGTTCAAAGTTACTTTTGAGGGGTGAAATGTATACTTTCAAGTTTGTTTCCTTAGAGCAAAAGAATTTCAAACATTGAATATCACCCTACGATTAGAGAAGAAAAGGCTAACCTACAATCAGAGGCCTTCTTAATCCTATACTGACATAGGTTTAATTGGACAAAGATGGCCCAGTGAAGATTTTTGAAAAGACGTCACAATGCATGCCATGATAAATATTATTGGTGATGAAAGATTAATACAGCATTACTGTAACTTCAATGGACCCTCCCTGCAATAAGTTCCCACTCATGTCCTCATTACAGGAAATGGCACTGGAGCAGGCTGGAGCACAGAATTGTCCCTCTTGATTGAAAAATTGCAATTGTTTACTTTTAGGTAAGGCGGAGGAGAGAGAAAAAACCACAAAGTTATAGAGCTGTTAGTCTATGTAGGACTATGCTGGGGTGAAGTGCTTCACCTGTGGGATGTGGGAAATCTGTGACGCTTCAAGTGTCCTGGACAACTACATCTGCAGGAAGTGTACGCAATTGCAGCTCCTCACAGACCGCATGGATCGGTTGGAGCAGCAGTTGGATGCACTTAGGAGCATTCAGGTGGCGGAAAGCGTCATAGACAGGAGTTTTGGAGATGTGGTCACAGCCAAGGTACAGACAGATAGATGGGTGACCGCTAGAAGGGCAGGTAGTCAGTGCAGAAATCCCCTGTGGTTATCCCCCTCTCTAACAGGTATACCATTTTGGATACTGTTGGGGGGGATGGCCTATCAGGGGAAAACAACAGCAGTAGCCAGAGCAGTGGCACCATGGCTGGCTCTGTTGTTCAGCAGTGGGGGGGTCAAAGCACAGAAGAGCAATTGTCATAGGGGATTCTATAGTCAGGGGCTCAGATAGGCACTTCTGTGGTCGTGAAAGAGACACCAGGATGATATGTTGACTCCCTGGTGCCAGGGTCCAGGATGTCTCTGATCGGGGGGACATCTGAAGGGGGAGGGAGAACAGCCAGAGGTTGTGGTACACATTGGTACTAACGACATAGGCAGGAAGAGTGACGAGGTCCTGCAGCAGGAGTTCAGGGAGTTAGGCAGAAAGTTAAAAAACAGGACCTCTAGGGTTGTAATCTCAGGATTACTCCCTGTGCCACGTGCCAGTGAGACTCAAAATAGGAAGATAGTGCAGCTGAACACGTGGCTGAACAGATGGTGTAGGAAGGAGAGTTTCCGATATCTGGATCAGTGGGATCTCTTCCGGGGCAGGTGGGACCTGTACAAGAAGGACGGGTTGCATCTAAACTGGGGGGGCACCAATATCCTGGCTGCGAGGTTTGCTAGTGTCACTCAGGAGGGTTTAAACTAGTATGGCAGGAGGTTGGGAACCAGAGCAATAGGTCAGCAGGTGAAATAAATGACTGGGAACCAATGAATATGGCCAGTAGGACTAAGAGGAAGGGCAGGCAGGGAGAAATTATTGAACACAGTGGGACTGGGGGTCTGAAATGCATTTGTTTCAATGTGAAAAGTATAACAGGCAAGGCAGATGAGCTTAGAGCTTGGATTAGTACTTGGGACTATGATGCTATTGCTATTACAGGGACTTGGTTGAAGGATGGACAGGATTGGCAGATAAACGTTCCAGGATTTAGATGTTTCAGGCAGGATAGAAAGGGATGTAGAAGAGGTGAGGGAGTTGCACTGCTGGTTAAGGGGAATATCACAGCTGTATGACAGGAGGACACCTTGGTGGGCTCATGCAGCGAGGCAATATGGGTAGAGCTCCGGAATAGGAAGGGTGCAGTCACAATGTTGGGGGTTTACTATAGGCCACCCAATTGCCGGCGGGAGATTGAGGAACAGTTATGTAGGCAGATTTTGGAAAGATGTAAAAGCAATAGGGTTGTGGTGGGTGATTTTAACTTTCCCTATATTGACTGGGAATCACTTAGTGCTAGGGGTTTGGATGGTGCAGAATTTGTAAGATGCATCCAGGAGGGCTTCCTGAGACAATATGTAGATAGTCCAACTAGGGAAGGGGCAATACTGGACCTGGTATTAGGGAATGAACCCGGCCAGGTGGTCGAAGTTTCAGTAGGGGAGCATTTTGGGAAAAGTGACCATAATTCAGTAAGTTTCAAGGTACTGGTGGATAAGGATAACAGGAGTCCTTGAGTTAAGGTGCTTAATTGGGGGATGGCTAATTATAACAATATTAGGCAGGAACTGAGGAACCTAGACTGGAGGCAGATGTTTGAGGGCAAATCAACAACTGACATGTGGGGGGCTTTCAAACGTCAGTTGATAAGAATTCAGGACCGGCATGTTCCGGCTAGGATGAAGGATAAGCATGGCAAGTTTCAGGAACCTTGGATAACGAAGCATATTGCGAGATTAGTCAAGGAGAAAAGGGAAGCATTCGTAAGGGCTAGAAGGCTGGGAACAGATGATGCCTGTGGAGAATATAAAGAAAGTAGGAAGAAACTTAAGCAAAGAGTCAGGAGGGCTAAAAGGGGTCATGAAAAGTCACTGGCAACCAGGATTAAGGAAAATCCCAAGGCCTTTTACACATATGTAAAAATCAAGAGGGTAGCCAGGGAAAGGGTAGGCCCACTCAGGGACAGAGGTGGGAATCTGTGTGTGGAGCCGGAAGAATGGGAGAGATACTAAATTAATACTTCTCATCGGTATTCACCAAAGAGAAGGACTTAGCGGTCGATTTGTCTAGGGAAGAGTGTGTAGATAGCCTGAATCATGTTGAGATCAAAAAAGAGGAGGTGTTGGGTGTCTTGAAGAATATTAAGGTGGATAAGTCCCCAGGGCCAGATGGGATCTACCCCTGAGTACTGAGGGAGGCAAGGGAGGAGATTGCTGGGGCCTTGACAGAAATCTTTGCATCGTCACTGGCTACGGGTGAGATCCCAGAGGACTGGAGAATGACCAATGTTGTTCCATTGTTTAAGAAGGGTAGCAGGGATAATCCAGGAAATTACAGGCCGGTGAGCCTTACGTCAGTGGTAGGGAAATTATTGGAGAAGATTCTTCGTGACAGGATTTACTACCATTTGGAAGCAAATGGGCGTATTAGTGAGAGGCAGCATGGTTTTGTGAAGGGGAGGTCATGTCTCACTAACTTGATCGAGTTTTTCGAGGAAGTGACAAAGATGATCGACGATGGAAGGGCAGTGGATGTTATATACATGGATTTCAGTAAGGCCATTGACAAGGTCCCTCATGGCAGACTGGTACAGAAGGTAAAGTCGCACGGGATCAGAGGTGAGCTGGCAAGATGGGTACAGAATTGGCTTGGTCATAGAAGACAGAGGGTAGCAGTGGAAGGGTGCTTTTCTGAATGGAGAGCTGTGACTAGTGGAGTTCCGCAGGGATCAGTGCTGGGACCTTTGCTGTTTGTAGTATACATAAATGATTTGGAGGAAAATGTAACTGGGCTAATTAGTAAGTTTGTAGATGACACTAAGGTTCGAGGAGTTGCAGATAGTGAAGAGGATTGTCAAAGGATACAACGGGATATAGATCAGTTGGAGACTTGGGCGGAGAAATGGCAGATGGAGTTTAATCCGGACAAATGCGAGGTAATGCATTTTGGAAGGTCTAATACAGGCAGGAATTATACAGTAAATGGCAGAACACTTAAGTGCATTGACGGGCAGAGGGATCTGGGTGTACAGGTCCACAGGTCACTGAAAGTGGCAACGCAGGTGGATAAGGTAGTCAGGAAGGCATATGGCATGCTTGCCTTCATCGGCAGGGGTATTGAGTATAAAAGCTGGGAAGTCATGCTGCAGCTGTATAGAACCTTGGTTAGGCCACACTTGGAATATTGTGTGCAATTCTGGTCGCCACATTACCAGAAGGATATGGAGGCGTTGGAGAGGGTGCAGAGGAGGTTTACCAGGATGCTGCCTGGTCTGGAGGTTATTAGCTATAAGGGGAGGTTGGAGAAACTCGGATTGTTCTCACTAGACCAACAGAGATTGAGGGTCGACTTGATAGAAGTTTACAAAATTATGAGTGGCATGGACAGAGTAGATAGTCAGAAGCTTTTTCCCAGGGTGGAAGAGTCAATTACTAGGGGACATAGATTTAAGGTGAGAGGAGAAAACTATAGAGGAGATGTGCAGGGCAAGTTTTTTACGCAGAGGGTAGTGAGTGTCTGGAATTCATTGCCAGAGGAGGTGGTGGAAGCAGGTATGATAATGGTATTTAAGAGGCAGCTTGACAAATACATGAATAGGATATGAATAGAGGGATATGGACCCCGGAAGTGCAAAATGTTTTAGTTGACAGGCAATATGATCGGGGCAGGCTTGGAGGGCCGAAGGGCTTGTTCCTGTGCTGTACTTTTCTTCGTTCTTTGTTCTTTGTCATTGGAATCTATACTGTAATTTTGACTGAGGACTAACAGAAATTTGAGCTGATTAGAGAGCCAACATGGATTTGTAAAGGATAGCTCATGTTTACGTAATTTTTTTGAAGATGTAACTAAGGTATTGGACAGGGGAATGTCAATGGTGTAGTTTATTTGGACTTCCAGATGATATTCGATATGGTCCCACACAAGCACCCTCTGCCCTGCTTGTGGCAGTGTCTGCAGATTGCACAATGGACTTAACAGCAATCTCAGAGCCCATCAAACATCATGGAAGTAAGCCATCCTCAATCTCGAGGGACTGCCTAAGAAGCAGACACAGAGATGGTTAACAAAAATTAATGGAATTGAAAAGCCACATTATTGGTTAGAATGGCTCTCGAGCAGCTCCTGAATGAGCAAACCTTTCAAACATTGATTGAATAAGTTTTCAGATGGTCCTGTTCTGAATCATCATTGAATTCTTCATCTGAGGAAGCTTTCCAGTCTACGATGTCCTCAGCTGCCAGTTTTTCCCTTTTCTGCATTACTCGCAAACAATAACAACCAGGGCGACCTGAGCTGGCACATGCTGCATGGTGCCAGCCGATCGGTCCAGGCATCAGAATCTCAGTTTTTGAAGATGAATAGTCATCTCAATAGTCACTGCGGTGGAAGCATGGCTTGCATTGTATCATTCCTTTGCGTCAGAACACGAATGCCTGACTGGCATCATGAGTCGCTTCTTTAACGGATAGCCCTTATCTCCAAGTATCGAACCATCTAGTTGTGCTGTTGATACAGAGAGCTGTGGCACCTGAGAGTGCCTGAGGACATAAGCATCCTGGTTACTCCCAGAGTACCACGCAAACACCAGCAGGAGCTGAGCTGAGTGAGCTGCTGCCTTTTCCTGTGGCCGTGGCTGGATCCCGGAGATGCTGAGGCAGGGTCATGGTGCAATCTGCTCTGGGACACATACCACCACAGATGACGGTTGGAAACATTCTACACATAAGGAGATGAAATCCCTTTCGGTTGACAAAGGGCCCAGGCTGTCCCGTGGATGGCTTGATAGACACACACGTACAGTTTAGGGAATCCAGTGATGCCCCCAAAGCCTCCTGTTCTCTTGGTCTGGCTGTCCTCATTAGTGCTGAATTTGGTGTAGCTCCCCACTCTCCTGACCACTGCATCTGTGACAAGCTTGGTGCAATGATGAGCTGCCAATTGTGATATGCCACAAGGATCTCCTGCTGATCCTTCAAAAAATCTGGAGGCATAAAAATTCAAGGCCACCACGATCTTCAGAGCCACAGGTGTCGGATTGTCACCCACACAATTTGAGCCTTTGTCCCCTGCAAGCGTTTTGTAAATAGATGTGACCGCCTCTGGAGAGACACAGCCATCTAAGACATCTGGAAATAATTTGAGAGCTGTCTATACACCTTGCCTTCAGGATAAGTTCATCTCCTTGGACAACCCTGCTCATGGTCCTCCCTGGGGCCTGCTGCCGCTCCAATGTCATCATGTCCAGTAAATGGCTGGCCAAGAGGTTGCTGCTGCTCCTGGCCAGTCACCCTCCTTTTCTTCCTTCTCCTTCTCTCCTCCTTGCTTGAGGAGCCTCCACCAGAGTACACTATTCCCATGGCCCCAGCACCCTATGGCTCCTTTGTGTCAGCCTCTCCCATAAGGATCCCTCCCTGGCTGCAGCCCCTCTTCCAATTGACTCCCTTCCAGATGAAATCTTCAGTGGCTCCCCTTCAAAGGTGTGCACAGAATTAACTAATAACAACTCTCTCATCTTTAATGCAGTCTCAACTGCAGCCTCCAACTCTGCACTCTCAGATCCCCATCAGCCCTTATATCCTATCTTTGTGCTGCTGAGTCTATCCTGCCACAACTCCCAACCACCAGCGCACCTCCCACCATGCAGCCTATACAACCAGCATAAAATTGCATGAGTCAATTGGCAGTTTAATTGCTTCAAACATTTCTTACTTGGCCTTTATGTGAAGATGGGCAGGCTTCTGAATTTGTGGCCCGCTCACCTTCCGTATTCTCGCAGTCAGGTGTAATGACATTGGGGACTGGACCCAATGTCATGATGCCTAAGATTATGGAGGAGCAGTTACATGTCCTAACTGTAAGCGTAAGATTTTGCCCATAAAAAACATCATCAGCTATCTAAAAATTCTTGTCTGTCGGATGCTTCACCAGGAAAAATAGTGTCTGCACAATTGCGTCATCAATCACGTGGGTCGTACACAGACAGGCAGATTAAACATGGCACTCACTCTGGTCCTGGCTGCTCTGTTTGAAAAGTTTGCCCAAAATGTCTCATTCTGATTGGTTGCAGTGTTCGGAACCTGATTGATCGGTATTAATGTGATTGGGTGAATGTACAACAAGTGGGGAGCTGATTAGTCAATTATAACAGAAGTGTTCTTGATGGTCTTGTGTTGTACTGGTGAACACATGCGAACAGGTACACTAATCAAAAAAAGAGTGCACTTACTCTTGCCCTGGTGCTCAGGCTCTGTTGGTAAGCATGTATGCCCATGTGCAGACAGGCAGATAAATCATTAAAGGATCAAACTTACTCTGGCCTTTGTTTTTTAGCTGCTTTAGAAATGGCTGTGAAGAAGAGGAGAACTGAAGAGCAAAATTGAGAATTTCAAGATGAATGAATCGCATTCATCCCAAATTCAATTGGCCTCTCTGTATATCCCATTAACAATAAGAAATTTGCCAACAACAAGAAATCAAATCTTGAGAAGCATTTGACTAAAAAACACTGTCTTAGCTGAAAGTTATCCCTCTGGAGAAGCCTGAAAGAAAGCAGTGCAGGAGCTGAAGAATAAGGCAGAGAGATCTAGGAACACGTATGCTAAGTGGGTGAAATCATCAGGTAGCTAAACTACTGCTTTTGGGGCAGCTCAAGAGATTGTGAAAAAGCTGTTCACAGATGGCAATTACGTAAATGATTTCTTTATCAAAGTCTCAGAGCAACTGTGCAATGATTTTAAAGACAAAAATGACAGGATGGTGAAAATGGTCACAGATGTCACTAGCCAGCAGGTTGAAACAGACAAAGATGGTTAGGATACTGTCTTGAGGAACTCCTGCAGTGATCTCCTGGGGCTGAGATGACTGGCCTCCAAGAACAAAAACAACTTGCATTTTGATAACCTTAAAAAATATCTCAAAGGCACATCACAAGAATGCTATAAAGCAAAAGTTGATACCAAGGCCCATAAAGAAATATTAAGGCAGATGGCCACAAGCTTGGTCAAGGGGTCACGTTTTAAGGAGTGTTTCAAAGGAGGAAAGAGACATAGGCCAGAATTTCACACTCACCCACTGGCGGGTTTTTCGGAAGCCCACCCTTGCCAGAATTGAGGCCCTTAAGTGGACAATTATTTGCTACTTAAGGGTCGTTTCCCCACCCCCAGCCTCAGTTTTTAGGCTGACAGGAAGCTTGACCTTGCATGGGGGAAGTCTAAAAATCAACAGACCTAGATCTCGGGCGGGAAGTAGTGGAGGGTGGGTGGGGTGTCTCCATCAGAAGCCTCCTTCTGACTGGGGCCACCTCCTCCTTAAGGTCCAGTGGCCTCTGGACCTCCCTCCCTCCCTCACCCCAGCCTCTCCCCCAACCCCTTTTACGCCTCACAGGCCTTCCCTACTCTCCCCAGCCGAGAACCCCTTAAACTTACCTAAGCCTCTGCCCCTGCGCTTAGGCTCCGACATCTTCCTGAACTTCCCCTTCTGTCTACTGCAGTGCTGTCACTGCAGAGACTAGAGAGCTGCTAGCCAATCTGATTGGCTGGCCACTCTCTAAAGTGGGACTTTAGCTCGAGTGAGGGGTGGAAGTCCCGCCTGCAGCCAATTGATGAGTCAGTTGACTGCGAGGCACTCGGAGTTGGCGGGGATGTGTTCCCTGCCAACTCTTTGGATGGTGGGAAGGGAAATCCTGTCATCTGAAAAATTCAGGCCATTGAGAGCCAGAGAGGTTTAGGGAGGGAATTCCAGAGTTTAGGATTGAAGTAGCTTAAGGCACAGCCACCAATGTTGGAGCAATTAAAACACAGTCCTGGCTGGCCTCCTGTGTTCTACCCTTAACTCTGCAATCTGTATCCTAACTCACATCAAGTCCCCAATACCTCTGTGCTCACTGGCTTACATTGCAATGCCAAGCAATGTCTTGACATTAAACTTTCCGTGCTTATTTTCTAATTCCACCATGACCTTACCCCTCCCTATTGTTGGAATCTCATCTAGCCCTTGTCTTTTGCGATATCTGTACTTCTCTAATTCTGGCCTCTTGTGCATTCCCAATTAGAATTGCTCCACCATTGTAGGGTGTGCCTTCAGTTGGCTAAGCCTCAAACTCTGGAATTCTCTCCCTACATTTCTCCACCTCTCTAACTTTCTTTCCTCCTTTAAGACATTCCTTAAAACCTACCACTTTGATCAAGCTTTTGGTCATCTGATGTAACATCTCCTTCTGTGCCTCGGTTTCACACTTTGTTTTATAATGCTCCTATGAAGTGCCTTGGGATGTTTCATTCTGTTAAAGGCTCTATATAAATATAAGTTGTTGTTGTTGCACAGGTTACATACTGTTCAACATGAGATGACATCAGGGGAACTCGAGCTAGCGCTCCTTGAATGACAAGGGAGATAGGGACTATGATGAAACACAATAAGAGTCAGGTGAATTCTTCAAGCGAGAACCAGGCCAAATATAATACATTCAGAGGCATGAGGAGAATAAGACTGGCAAAGAAAGTATGAGAATAGACTGGCAGTTAACATAAAAGGCAGCCCAAAAATCTTCTACTCACATGTAAATACTATAAGCAGGAAGTAAGGGGCGTAATGGGATAAAGAGAGTGATCTATGCTTAGAGATGCAGGCAAGGCTAGAATACTTCATGAGTATGAGTACTTTTTATCAGTGTTTACTAAGGAAGAGGATGCTGATAAAATATTGATAGAAGTGAATGTGGTTAGAGGTAATGGGCAGAATTTTACGTTTGTCGGTTGGGCGGGCCCGACCGACTCAGCGGCGGGCGGCCAATTGCCACTGGCGAAACGGGCCAGGCCACCATTTTCCGCGGGCGGGTCAATTAAGGCAGCAGAGTCAGCAGGCTGTGTCACAAGCCACACCGAGCGATGGGGCGGCACCAAGACGTAGCACCCGGAAACGAAAACATAAGGCACGTTAGGCACTCCCCGGGTATGTCACTGGTGATTTTGTGTTGGCCTTAGTATAGGGACCCCTTTTCGTAACATTGTCGAATAATCATGTGGGTTTTAACTGTGGACAGAATAAAGTCCACCTTTGTTACCATGGCTGAGTGTCTTTTCATCGTGGTGCTTTTTTCATCTTCACATAATTATCATGAGTGTTAGAGTGGAGATTGATGTTTCTGTACTAAGGCCTTATATGCAGCTGATCAGGTGGAAGATGTAGCACCTAAGTGCCACATGTGGAAGTTCCAGGTAATGCTGCTCCTGCTGATCCACGTGTGTGGAGCTAGCTGAAGGTACTTTGGATTAAAATGTCCTGCGTATCCCTGCCTCCTTGGTGTAAACACGGGTCGTCGTTGTGGCCCTCATCATCGCCCTGTGCTTCCTCATCCTCTGAGGCACTGCTGGATGCATCATGTGCAGCCTCATCCAGGGTGTCAAGGTCTTCATCATCCACTGCGTCCCCACTTTCCAGCGCAAGATTGTGCAGAGCGCAGCATGCTACCACAATCAGAGAGACGCGATCTGGGCGGTACTGGAGTGCGCCCCCGAGCGGTCCAGGCAACGGAAGCACATCTTGAGAAGACCGATGGCTTTCTCCACCAAAGTCCTTGTGGAGGTGTGGCTCCTTTTGTACCGCTGCTCAGCTTCTGTTCTTGGACGGCGTACTAGCGTCCACCTTCACAGGGGATAGCCCTTGTCACCCAGCAGCCAACCATCTAGCCGAGCCAGAGCACTGAAGAGCCCCGGCACCTGGGAGTATCTGAGGATGTAGGCGTCGTGGGAGCTGCCTGGGTATCTTGCACAAACTTGCAGAATCAGCATCCTGTGATCACACACTATCTGCACGTTCATGGAGTGGAATCCCTTCCTGTTGACGAAGTGCTGGTGCCTTGGTGGCCACATGTGTGCAGTCTATTGCACCCTGGATGCGGGGGAAGCCAGCAATGGCCGTGAAGCCTCTGGCTCACTGTGCCTGACTTGCCTGGTCGCAGCGGAAGTGGATAAAGGTGGATACCCGTCTGAACAGAGCGTCTGTAACCTGCTTGACACAAGTGTGGACAGCTGATTGGGAGACACCGCAAAGATCACCCACCGAGCCCTGGAAGGAGCCAGAGGCATAGAAGTGGAGGGCAGCTGTGACCTTTAGAGCCACTGGCATGGGTGAGATCTCAGGGCCAATCATCTGACAGATATAGTTGACTGTCTCCCTTGAGAGTCAGAGCCTCCTTCAGCACTGCACCTCAGTCATATTGAGGTAGCTGCTTCGCCGCCTGTATACCCTGGCAGCAGGATTGTGGCGTCGTCTGCAGCCCCTTCCACCTTGGACAACCTCTTGGCCCTGCGCCCCTTGTGCCTGCGCCTGGACACCCAAAGGTGCCTCCCTTGGAGGCTGATTGTCCAGTCCTGGCCTCCTCCTGATTCTATTCCCCCCTTCTTCCTCAGGGGAGCTGCCTCCACTGGAGAGGTCAGAACCCATAGCCCCAGGCTAAATGGAGGCCTTTGGAAAGCTGCAAGGCCGAAAAAGAATAGTGTCTGCAGAGGGCTACGCTATCCGCATGTCAGCCGGAAAATTCTGGCCAATGAATGGGTTGAAAATTGAGAGGCAGGATGTACTAGAAAGGCTGGCTATGTTTAGAGTGGATAAGTTGCCTCGTCCGGATGGCTTGTCTCCCAGGTTGCTAAGAAAGTGTGGGTGGAGATAACAGGAGCACTTATCATTATCTTCCAATATTCCCTAGATAGGGAGGAGATACCACAGAATTAGAAAGTGGCAAATATGACAGTTCAAGAAAGGGCGTAAGGACAGTCCAAATAACTATTGGCCAGTCAGTTTAACATGAGTGGTGGGTAAGGTTTTAGAAACAATATTCAGGGAGAAAATGAACAGGCACTTGAAGGGGTTTAAGTTAATTAAGGAAAGCCAACATGGATTTTGTAAAAGTCAGATTATGTTTGAGTAATCTGGTTGAAATTTTAATGAACTAATAAAGAAAGTTGATGGAGGGAATGCGGTGGATATTGTCTATATGGATTTAAAGAAACATTTGACAAAGTACTACATAAAAGGATGGTTAACAAAATTGAGGCTCATGGAATAGGAGGATCACTGTGAGTTTGGATAAAAAACTGGCTGAAGGACAGAAAATGTGAGTCACAGTAAATGAACGATGGCTGACAGTGTGTTCCCAAGCGTCAGTGCGAGGGCCACTGCTTTTTTTACATACATAAATGACTTGGAGGAGTGGCAAACAGTGAAGATGAGATTAATCAACTACAACAGGATATGGATAGGCTCCGCAGAATGGGCAGACATGTGACAAATGGAATTCAATACAGAGAAGTGTAGAGTTATGAATTTTGGCTGAAGAGATAAGGAGGTAACATATACTGAAAATGATACAGTTCTAAAAAGTATGAAGGGACAAGGGTCCGTCTTTGAAGGTGGCAGGCGTATTGAGAAAGTTGCTAGCAAAGCACATGGGATCATAAATAGAGGTATAGAAGAACTTTTTTACACAGTGAGTAGTAGTGACCTAGAACTTGCTGCATAAGGGTGATGGAAGCAGAGTCAACCAAATATTTCAAAAGAGAATGGCTTAGGTTCTTGAGAGAAGTAAACTTACTGGGTTACAGTTATGGAGCATGAGAATGGCAATGACTGGATTACTCTACAGCGAGCTGGCATGGATTGGTTGGGCCGAATGGCCTCCTTCTGTGAAATAAGACTTGATGACTCTATGTCTCTTATGACAATACACTCAGTCCCTTTGTATAAGTTGTTTATATGATTGTAAATAGTTGAGGCTCATGCACTGATCCTTGTGGTGATCCGCTCGATACAGCCTGCCAACCCAAAAGTGACCCATTTATTCCTACTATCAGATTTCTGTCTGTTAATCAACCTTCATTTTAAATAAGTGTTTTCTGATTCTTTGCTTACACACAGGTTGCAACATTAGTACATTTAATTATATTACACCAGTGTGTGTGGAATGCAACATGCAGCTTGCAGACCAGAATTATTCTGCATACTGTGGTCAGTAACAAAGGAGCTTTGTACAGCACCTTACCTTGCATGGCTAACTTATAATGTTAACAGAATATGAGCAAGAGTACTTGGGCACTTATAAAACACAACTTCTCATTGCATTGCAACTGGTGTGAACTCAAAGCAATGTGTCATGGCCACCTGGTGGGTCTCACATCTTGTAGCTTTAATGTAGATGCGAGTTAGACAATGATGGACCTGTGATTTACACTGTCACTTCTTTTGTCAATGCACATCCAAAACTACACAATACCAATGGGAGTACAAACTGCACATGAAATCAAAAAGCCAGTTTACAAAAACATAATCTGCCCCTCTCGACACTATACAGATCTGGATTATATTTCCCTTTTGCTGCTTGCTTCCTGAATTAAATCTAGCCAGGAAGAAAGTAACAGTACCAGATGCAGGCAAGTAAGTCTACTGAGAAACAGGACTTCCAGACAGAAGCTGAATGAATGATTTAGATTTGGAAGAACAAGCCATCCTCTGTCCAGTGAATATTTCAAATTGACCTTTTCAATCATGTACCAAGGGTTTACATGACAGCCGTAATTCAACAAGTCAATGTGGCTAGTGCAGAGCCTCATCTGCATGTCTAGGCTTGGGTTTTCAGGTTTGTAAGATTATGGACGCTATGTGGCTGAGATTCTGGCATGTGAGGCTCCCAGAGGCAGTGTGAATTTGGAAAATCACTCCTGCTGTGTTTAGATTTAGAAACAAGGCTCAAAAGTTTGATCAATTTAATTGTTGTCAAGGTAACACAAACGTCCATACCAAATGGCAGCTACAAGTTCAGTGTGAAACAGTTTTTAACATCCTGGTTTTCACATGATGCTATTTTTGAATTACTCATTGATTAGGGACTATATAGGAAAGGGAAGGAGGATACACATATATGGACTTTTAGCTGTAATTTAAACAGTTACATACTTTATCATAAATGCATAAACCATTATTAAACTTCAGTAATGTTACAATTTGTGCAAGAAATTAAATCTTAAAGCTGCAATTTGACCCTCCTATGGAAGGCTTTCCTGTTGCCCTTCTACGTTGGAATAATTGAATTGTTAGCACCATGCAACTGCATTTATTGTCTTGAAGCATTTCATAATAAAAAATCCAATTCAGTTGAACATCTACAATATCAAATGTGTCCCATCGGACACTCTGACAATTGAAGCAGTATTATACAAATGCTGAGCCACTGTACATAAATACAATGACGACAGTCTACATGCAAGTCTTATTTAAGTAACCTATACAGTGCTGTCTGTGTACAAATTGTCATCCTAAACTTTTTATTCCATTCTGGACAAGCTTGTGAAACATTGGCCTTTCAAGATGCCATTCATGAATTCAGCTTCAGGGAAGGTTTTCCTACGCTTGTATCCAGGCACACAAAGGGAAACATCCTACATGGATTTATTTGGTTAGACGGCTCCCTGCATGCTACATCCAGTTAAGTGTGGTTATTATTCTTAAATTCTTAAATGAAAGTGGAAAGTAACAGTGGTTCAGGTTTTCAAACTGACCACTATCCTGGAAGTTGAGCCTAGATCTGGCACATGGATGTTGCAGAGACCAAGTAAGAACCACACTAAGTCTGTTGGCAACTGCAGTTTATATGTGCAGAGTACGACATTGAGTAAAGCTGATTCAGTTGGTTGTACTCTCACTGAGGTAGGATCATGAACCTGGTCCTGAACTTCTGCAGGGGTCCTCCTGATTTGCTGTTATAATTTCAATGGGAGATTGACAAAACACCCAGAGAATTGGCACAAAGTGGGGGAGTTAAGCAAATAAGCCATGCTGATACTTTTCTAGGCTTGCGGGGATGAATGGCCTACTCCTGCCCCATGTTTGTATGCTCGTACTTCAATAGCACAGCACTTCCTTAGTATTGTACTGGAATTGTTGGGCCGAATCTTCCTCTGGGCTCAGGAGAACATGAGCTGCGCATTTTCACGGCTCGCAAACTACACACCCGATCCATGGGTCATTTTTGTCTTTTCACACCCAGGTCAGATTCACAGCGCAATTTGTGAGCCTGGGGGAGGCAGTAGTTAGTGGTAATGTCGCCAAGCTAATAATCCAGAGGCCCAGGCTAATGCTCTGGGTTCAAAACCACCCATGACAGCTGGTGGAATTTCAATCCAATTAATAAATCTGGAATATAAAGCTAGTTTCAATAATGGTGACCATGAATTGATTGTTGTAAAAACCCATGTGGTTCACTAGTCCCCTTTAGGGAAGGAAATCTGCTGTCCTTACCTGGTCTGGCGTATATGTGACTGCAGACCAGCAGCAATGTGGTTGGCTCTTAACTGCCCTCTGAAATGGCCTAGCAAGCCATTGAGTTCAAGGGCAATTAGGTAGCGATGGACAAAAAATACTGGCCTTACCAATGACGCCCACATCCCTTGAAAGAATAAAGAAAAAAATCCATGCAATATCAATGGAAAATATTTTATATTCCTTGGGAAAAAATAAACCTTTCACCATCTAACAAAAGGCTACATATCATTGAATCAGCCAAAGAACTGCATTTTGCCATGTGAAAAAAGCCTTGTAATACTCGTAATCCTCTTAGATTTTGCCAACAAAGCAGAAACCACATCAAAGGGATAATCTGTTATTGCAACTCCTTGAAACTTTCATTCATGTTCAGATGAATGGCACAACTACGGCGTGGAAACCCATTAGCATGTGAAACTCAGCTAAGCATTGATAATAGCCACAGCTGTCCAAATAATAGTCTACTCTCTGGGAAGGAAAGAACAGCAAATGCTGATTTCAATTTCAAAGCAGGATGTCCGTCAATCAATATAAGGGAGAAGGCAGTTAGATTTTTTAGTGTAGATTTTTTTCAAACGTTAAAACAAATTTTTATCTATCAGTCAAAATCATTTATATCACATTAGAAAACATGGCAGCACAGGCTAACTGGACATTTTGTAACATTTTTCATGGTATTATGGTGCTTTCTCCATTGAAAAAGCATGGTAATGCCTATGAACAAATAAAGAAGACTGGTTAATGTAAGGGTCAACTTACTTTAAAGGACAGATCTCTATAATGAATCACTGCCTTAAAAACACATCTACGTTAATGTACATCACCCAAAAGTGACATTTGAAAGTGTGAAAATGCTTCATACTTTATTTTCAGAATGTTCCTGACTCCTCAGCAAGCATTCTATTTTCTTCATGAATTCCCAATCCTGGCATGCTTTTAATGGGCTTCCAAAACCCCGCACCATCAGGTAAAAATGGTGAGTGGGAGGAAATCTGATTTTCGCACCCCCACCATTTAAAATGGCAAATCCAACATCAGCAGGCACACTAAGCATCCCTGTCCCGCAAAAAGACCAGAGGAAAATGGAGTGGGGTTGGGAACGTGGAAGAAAATCAGATTTCCTCCAAAAAAAGACTAAGGGCAGAATCTTCCGGTAGCAGCGAGGTTGTCAGCGGCAGGACAGGGAGTGAGCGATACTTCCGCTCGAGGGCGGATGGGTGGCCACACGTGACAACACAGCGGCCAGCTAATTAGCTATACATGGTCAAGGAGCGTGGTGAATCATGCGGTGGGGCAGGCAGGAAGTCAGCGCTTCCACTCACAGAATCACACAGTGCAGAAGAGGCCCTTCGGCCCATCGAGTCTGCACCAACAGGTGAGAAACACCTGACCTACCTACCTAATCCCATTTACCAGCACTTGGCCCATAGCCTTGAATGTTATGACGTGCCAAGTGCTCATCCAGGTACTTTTTAAAGGGTGTGAGGCAACCCGCCTCCACCACCCTCCCAGGCACCGCATTCCAGGCCGTCACCACCCTCTAGGTAAAAAAGTTTTTCCTCACATCCCCCCTAAACCTCCTGCCCCTCACCTTCAACTTATGTCCCCTCGTGAATGACCCTTCAACTAAGGGGAACAGCTGCTCCCTATCCACCCTGTCCATGCCTCTCATAATCTTGTACATTTCGATCAGGTCACCCCTCAGTCTTCTCTGCTCCAACGAAAACAACCCAAGTCTATCCAACCTATCTTCATAACTTAAATGTTTCATCCCAGGCAACATCCTGGTGAATCTCCTATGCACCCACTCCAGTGCAATCACATCCTTCCTATAATGTGGCGACCAGAACTGCACACAGTGCTCCAGCTGTGGCCTCACCAAGGTTCTATACAACTCCAACATGATCTCCCCACTTTTATAACCTATGCCTCGATTGATAAAGGCAAGTGTCCCATATGCCTTTTTCACCATCCCACTAACATGCCCCTCTACCTTCAGAGATCTATGGACACACACGCCAAGGTCCCTTTGTTCCTCAGAACTTCCTAGTGCCATGCCGTTCATTGAATACTTCCTTGTCAAATTATTTCTTCCAAAGTGTATCACCTCACACTTTTCAGGGTTAAATTCCATCTGCCACTTATCTGCCCATTTGACCATCCCGTCCATATCTTCCTGTAGCCCAAGACACTCAACCTCACTGTTAACCACCCGGCCAATCACAAGGTCAAAGGTCCAAGTGCTGCATTTAAAGGGCACCTCGACTAGCATTCACTTCCTGTAAGCCAGCAGGATCAGTGTGGCTGATTGCAAGTGCTGTTCGAATCCTTCGTTCTTTCACTCCTGCGAAAAATCAACTGCTGCCACCATCATGGGCAGAATTTTATATTCTCCCATTGACGGGTTTATCGGCAAAGGGTGACCATAAAATTTCTCGGATGGTCTTTCCACCAGGCTCCTGACATCTGCAATTTTAAGCTTGGATCATTGAGGCCTAAGCCAGCTGGCCCTGTGCCCCAATTTAGACCCTTAAGTGGCCAATTATTGACCATTTAAGGGCCATTTCACACCCAGCCTCAAATTTCAGGCTGGCAGGAGGAATTCAGGGATGGGGAGCAAGCCCAAAAATTAATGTGTTCAGGCCTTGGACAGAAAATGGGTGGGGGGCAGGGAGGGGCGGCTCCTCCATCAGCAGCCCCCTTTTAACATTGGGCCCCCCCTAACCAGCCAAGAATGTACAGCCCCTGCAGGTCTTCCTCCTTCCCCAGCCTCTCCATCAACACCCCCACCCCCCTCTACCTACCCCCTTGGGCTTCACCTTCATTCCCCATCCTGAGGCCCCCAAAATGCAACTGCTCCTGTAATACCAGGAGTTAGGCTCTGGGGTCTGCTTGCAATCCTAGTCCTGTCCATTGCAGCTTCTGGCGCTGTAGGGACTAGAGAGGTGCCGGTCAAACAGTTTGCCAGGATGCTCTCTGAGGTGCTTCTTTCACCTGACTGAGGGGCAGAAGTCCTACCTCCAGTTAATTAACGCTTGCTGTAGTGTTAATGGTTGTGGGACAGGCAGTATCAGCAGGGATTTATTCTCTGCTGATTCCTCGGATGGCAGGAAGGGAAACCCCACCATCCTAAAATTCCTGGCCCATGTCTCAGGGCAGAAAACAAGTGACCCCCGTGGTTCAGCGACACTAACCCCAGGTTCTCCCCCAGGCTGTCTGGAAAAGGCAGGTTTCCCAGGGGTGGCAGCAGAAGGCTTTCCTGTTTGATCAGGACAGCCTGGATGGAGCTGGCAGCCCAGGTTAATGGCCATGGGGCCCATAAGTAGAACCTGGTTCCAGTGCCAAAAGAGAATAAGCGATCTGCTGCGTTCCATAAGGGTAAGTGGCACTGTGTAGTCAATCAAAGTGACAATCATAATGGCATCAAGCAATGTAAATGCGCAAGTGCAGAGGGATGTCAGGCAGGAGTTTGGGTTGCAGACATCAGCAGTGATAGAACATGTGGACTGAATGTTTGGGAGCCACTTCATGCTGTCAATGTTGTACCAGTTGCAGGACAGTATGGGTGTCAAACACTTACTCGGGGTGGGGCTCAGGAGCTGCTCATAAACCTGCTCATGCACCCATTGAGGTGACACTCAATCCTTCTGTCTGTCTGCAGGAGGAAACTGTTCATAATAGGTGGGAGCACTTAAAGATGGATGGAAGTGGTCTGGACATATGAATCCTCATCCCCTTTGAGGGGGAGGCTGCAGAACTCGCTGGGGATGACTGGGACCCAGCCTGCACAGAAGGAGAGCCAGCACTTCTCAGCAATCCAGTGAGGATGTCTCAAGTCTGGTGTTCTCAAATGGACATGCAGGAGTAATGCCTGAAACATTGTTCAGAAAAGGGATTGTGCATAACCATCAGCTAATTTGTTTTGCTCTCCACTGCAGGTCCTCACAGCAGGTCAAAAGTAAGAGGAGGAGGCAGGCTTCCCCAACTCCACCTCCACCTCCAGCTCCACCTTGAGCATCACCTCCGAGGTTGATGACTCAGAACCCTCAGAGGAAGCACTGTAATGGCACTACCCTGCATGCTCCAACAACACAGAGACATTCAACTCGGTGACTCGGCGTCACAATCTAGTCAGCACTTAACAGGCATGTGGCTGGAGCTCAGACGGGATGTGACACTCTGACACTTGGAGGATTGCTGGAGACCAGGCCCATGTTGAAGCCCATGCAAATCATGAGCCTCTGGATTCGGCCATAAGAGAGCTGCTGGAGATGCAGAGATAGGGAGGGGAACATCAGGCAGAGATGCCAGATGCCATGCGCAGACAGACCAAAGGCTGGAGTTTTCCATCCATGTTCTGTCTGCTGTCATAGCTCCAGAATGTGAGCAAATGGCTGCCTCCATGGAAAGGCTGGCAACCGCCTTGGAGACCCAGGTCCGGCAGAACACCCAGTGGCTGCCGAATATGTAGTCGGACCTGCACTCCATCGCGCTAGCCATACAGTGCAGCATTGATTAGGCGAGAGGGGGTGAGGCACCTCGGCGTCCCTCAAGGAGTCAGGGAGGTGCCATCATGCATCAAGAGGGAGGCGGAGCCCCAGCTAGGCACCCCGGGGGCTGCATCCCAACACACTCCCAGAGTGCCCTGCCACTCCACCTCCCCTCTGCCAGTGACCCCATCGCTTCCAGCAGGTAAGGCAAAGGAGGGGGCGTCTGTACCTGTGCAGGAGACCTACTGAAGGTTGGGCCTTCTAGGCCTCGGGCCACCAGAGGATGCCAACCATGGTAATCTCAGGCAATGGGGCATAGCAGCCATTAGGCTGCCTTCACCTCAGCTGTGGATGTTGGGGCTGCATCTAGACGTAGCGATAGGAAAAGAAAGATTGTAATGGCACAAAGCTGATACAGGTATCTAATCACTGTATATATGAAACATACTTGTAAATGTATATTTAATTGCACTTTATTCAGGTATATTGTATTTTCATTAGGTTTATTATTTCCCTTGTTGAGACATGGATGGCATTGTACCTCTCCTCTGCTGCACTTTGTGGGCTCCTGAGAGAAATGGATGTTTTTTTAATAATATTTTTGGGGAGTATTGTTTTATTCTGTAAAGAAGGCTGCGTGTGTGTGTGTTTTAATTAAAACCCGGAAAAGGTTATTAGAGACAGATTGTCTGGGGGGGTTTAAAACATGAAAAGGATAGAAGTGTTAGGTTTGAGGTACAAGTGAATAGGTTAGATCTAACATTTGCATTTTTAGATAAGTTGAGAGTTTCTTTGAATATCAAAAGAAAGTCAAAGGTAACAAGAAACATGTTTGCATCTTGCAGGAGTTCTATAGGTAAATATTTCCCGAAAGCAAAGACAAAATAGAGACTTGAAAGGTTTTATATTTGGAAGGATTTGAGTTTCAAAGAGGTGTGAGAACAATGGAACCTGAGATGAAAGGGGGAAGAAAAGGTATTTTAGAGTTACCGTGGAGAGCTTAGGGTAGCTGGAGCTGTTTAGGAGCTGCTGAAGCTGTAGCTCTAGGCTGGGAGAAGATGCATTTTGAATCAGTCATTCAGTCAAGCCAGAGAAGTCTTAGGCTACAACAAGCAGTTTTGTTCTGAAGTCTTGGATTTCCACACAGAGTGGAAGAGAGTTAGAGATCATGTGGTATGCCTTTATTAAAGTTACAGCAGTTTGCCTTGGGTAATATCACTATATTTTTATAGTTAAAGATCTATAAGGGAGTGTTGCCTGGAAAGTGTTGTGGGTCTGACCAAGTAGAAACTCTATTTGAGGGAATGTTTTGTAAGACTAATTTTTAACTGTGAAACTGTCATCTTGTGTGCTTAAGTTTTCTTTTATTTACGTGAATAAAACTTTTACCTTTAATTTTAAAATCCCAAAAGTGTTACTGGACATCTTGCTACTGAGGTCAGCACATCTTCTTCTTGTTTTCAGAACACAAAAGGAAAGTGAAAAGTAAAGAAAAAAAAAATCCTTTCGGATTTGGTTTGCGCAAAATTAACATCAGCTATGGTAATAAAAGTTCTGCACTGGTGTTATTAGCCAGGTCTTCTGACAGCACCCCCTGTCACCAAGGAGCCAATCCTACAGATAGTGAAGATGAGCAAACACTTGTGGCACCTGCGAGTTAGTGAGGATGTAGGCATCGTTGGAGCTCCCTGGGTAGTGCAGACATGCCCGAAGGATTTGTTTCCACTGATCACAGGCCAACTGCACATTGAGAGAGTGAAAACCCTTTCTGTTTATGAAGGCTGTTGGCTGATTCCATGGAGCTTTCAGCACCACAGGTGTGTAGTCAATTGCCCCTTATATCAGTGAAAATCAGCAATGAATTGTGAATCCCAGATCTCTGGCTGCCTGCCTCTCTTGGTCTGTTGTGAATCTTACAAATTCATTTGCTCTTCGCAACAGGGCATTGGTGACCTTCCTGATGCAGTTGTGAGTGGCTGACTGTGACACATGGCCCCAGTGGAGCTGCAGAAAGACCCACTGACACAGAAGTTCAATGCCATGGTAACTTTCAACACTGCCGGCATTTGATTGCCTCCCAATCTACGTGGACACAGGTATTTCTGGAGGAGCTGGCATAATGAGTGCCAGCAGCCCATGACATCCTTAGTCACCTCAGACATTGCCTCTCCGGCGTTTGCAGGTAGCTGCACCACCTGCAGTATATTCGGTTGCGCACCAATGCTCGACATCACACTGGCCCTTGGTTGCCAGCATTGGGCGCTGCTTGTCCCTCTGCTGCTGCACCCTCTGCTGCCTTTCCATGTTGATGTTCTGGCATCTTCTCTGCCCAGCCTTGAGCTACCCTCTGCTAGTTCCTCCACAGCTGCACCAGAGCTAGCACAAGCACTGGGTTGGCTTGACCCATCATCCTGTCTACCTGAGGTAATCTGAATGATTTGGTCAGCATGTTCTTTGAGGCCCTCCTTCCTGTCCTGATCATCATTGCCCTGTGGGAAGCCCTATACTTTGCATCAGACACACGCTGGGCTCCACCTATCCCACTGTGATCAACACCACTCTGGAGGATGACTGCCAAGAGCACTTCTTATTGCTCAGCCATGTGCATGGACACTGGAGCAGTGACCCTGGAAATGGAAAGGGTGACCATACACTCTCCCATAATCACTACTGTGCTTCCCTCCATCACCCTCGAGCCTCAGTCCATCACCCTTGCCTTGCTCTCAGATTAGTTCCACCCACCCCTCGAGCTTCTCCCTGTCACAATGGTACATTCTGCACCCCTGTAACCCTCAACCTGCCATCCATCATCCTCGGCACTTCCTCTATCATCAAGTTTTCCACAGTGCCCTCGAGGTCCAGGACTTCGGGAATAACCTTCCTAGTATGACCCTTGCTCTCTACAATCAATCTTGACCTATGGTCTTCCGACATTGAACTTACCTGCATGGTCCAGTATCCTCCATCCATCCATTATAAGATATCGTAGGGCTGCCACCTTGCTTCCTGCCTCCCTTCTTCCCTCTATCGGTCAGCAGGAGCTGTCCTTTAGCACATCCTCTCCTCCTTGTCCTAACCTTGCTGGGACCTTGGTTGAATGAGACTCATGGGTCAGGCAGCTACGCTACTGTGTTCAGAGGTTGAGCATAGAGATGAGGACATAAGTGACCATGGTTCTATCCCTTTAATTCATGATTATTAGGGTGTCCATTTAGTCTGCCAATTGTGCTCACCATTAACTCCACCCAGCCAAAACGACCCTCCTCCCACTTCGAAGGATTGCATTTTCAGACCAACTGCATCTCCTAAAGCTTTAAGAAATGTCACATTTCAGACCTGCTCCGGCACCTTCTACCCTCCCAGCCAGCTTACCCCCACTGCCCTGGACCACCCAATGTAATCATTAGTCACCCCTCTGTTACCCTTGAACCTCCCATGATCTGATAACCATCACCCTCCATATGGTCTCTCTCCCCTCTGAGCCTTACACCCTTTACCGTCCTCATGCTCAACTTGACCCTGATCTCTCCCTTTTTCCGCATCACCTGTTTTGTTTGTTCCGTGAAACCCCAATGACACTATCCGATGCCCGACCATGTCTCTGGACCTGCCACCCTACTGCATTCCATTCCCCTCTCTCACTGTGGCTCTCTCCTCTGCTGCCCAGTATCGGCAGTTCAACCCCCAGGATGCCACTGGTGACAGAACTGACCCCGCCATTTGGGACCATCTATCTTCAATCAATCCTGCCCAAAAACCTCTTTCCCGTTACAACATGACCACACCCATGACATTAGGCCCTTCCCTCCTCTGGATGTCCCAGCACCATTGCCTTACCTCCCAACCTCCCTCTCTCCCTGCCTCAGGACACCTCTCTCTTTCCATGCCTCCCTCTATCCCTGCCTCGAACAGCCTCCCTTCCTCTCTGCCTCCTTCCTTGCCTTGGACAGCCCTGCCCCATGACCCTTAAACTGCAGCCTCCCTCCCTCCTTTCCTCCCTCTCTCGGACAGCCCCCATGCCGCTTAGACTACAGCTTCTCTCTGATAGGGTGAGAAATTGGAGTTGAGGTAGATCAGCCATGATCCTTTTTATTGGCAAAACAGGCATGAGCGCTGAATGGCCTACTCCTGCTCCTATTTCTAAAGTCTATATAGTTCTATAGAATCTTTTTACAATGTCAGAATCATTTTTAACAAAATCAGTTGTAATTTTTAAAAAATTCAATAATGGCATATTCTAACAAACTTGCTGAATTGAAATCATGAAGCCATGTGCTGTTTATATGTGCTTTTCCATCAATGTCAGTATTGACTGCACTAGATGTACATAGAATTGATGGCTCAGGAGGTTTACCTGGTAAATAGCTGAGCCATGCAGAACAGGAAAGTTCCAGGTTTGATTCCAGCTGTAAGCTGAGTTAGTTAAAATTAGTCAGAGCACAGTAGGGCCGAATCCGACATGACTGTGATAGCTCTTGGATTTGAATACACTATCGATAACCAGTGTCAAGGCTGACAGGTGATTAATGACCGCTGGGAGCAGAAGGAGAACACTAAAGGAGAAGTGATGGTGAGAAAGAGAAACTTAAATGAAGAAATCTGAAAAAGGGAACTCGGCAAAGAATGATGATAATATCTCATCCAAGAAACAGGATGAGAATTCTGAATTACACACTGCTGGGCCGTGATATTGGAGCTATTAGTCAAAACTGACAGATACCCTTAGGTATAGTGCTTACAGGGAGCTGGAAGCATCATGTAATATTGAGAACAAAACAGCCAAAGACCATTGGAATACAGGATTAACTCATTCGGCTTATGCCATTACCCAGCTCCTCTTTCAGGGTTTTATCTGACCATCTTTCATCATTTTAATACTCACAGCCATAGTCTGTCATTTTTTGTCGAGTCCCCAGCTTTGCAATATCAAAGTAATTATTGCCTGCCTAATCAAAACTAAACAAAATCCCAGATGCTGGAAATGTGAAATAAACACAGAAATTACTGGAAAAACTGGAAAGAGGTCAGGCAGCATTTGTGGAGAGAACGGACCTGCTGACACTTTAGGTGTGGACCTCTATCAGAATGTGTGATCTATGCCAGTGAATACCAAACCTGATGAAGAGCACACCTGATACAAGGACTTGCCTGCTCTTTGCACAGATGCTGCTCGGCCTGCTCAGTGTTTCCAACATTTCCTGCGTTTGTTGTAGTTTGTGCACTAGATGGCAACCTATTCCAGAAGCTGAAGATAGCCAAGAAGTCATTCAAAGTGGTAATTTTAGCTACTGTGTGTATATTTAGAATCATGCCTTCTGTTTCTGCCTGGCTATACTTGCAAAAATATTTATATATCTATGGTTTTGATGCTTTTCCTTATTCTATAACATGAATCATATTGCCATATGCATTAAAAAAAATAAAAATAGCTTCCGCTTCCTCAATCTCTCTTCATCGTACAATCTTCTAAAACCTGGAATGGTTTTCACCACTCAAGTCCCATTTTTTATTTTTCATCGGATGGGAGTATCACTGGCTTGCCCAGTATTTGTTGCTCATCCCTAACTACCCCCAAGAAGGTGGTGGTGAACTGCCTTCTTGAACCGCTGCAGTCCATGTGGTGTAGTTACACCCACAGTGCTGTTAGGGAGGGAGTTCCAGGATTTTGACCCAGCGACAGTGAAGGAACGGAAATATATTTCCAAGTCAGGATGGTGTGTAGCTTGGAGGGGAACTTGCAGGTGGTGGTGTTCCCATGCATCTGCTGCCCTTGTCCTTCTAGATGGTAGTGTTCGTGGGTTTGGAAGGCACAGTTGAAGGATCCTTGGCTAGCTGCTGCAGTTCATCTTGTAGATGATACACACTGTGTCACTGTGCGTTCATGGTGGAGGGAGTGAATGCTTGAGGTGGTGGGTGGGGTGCCGGTCAATCAGGCTGCTTTGCCCTGGATGCTGGTGTCAAGTATTTCGAGTGTCATAGAGTCATAGAGTCATCGAGGTCCACAGCACAGAAAAAGGCCCTTTGGCTCATCGAGTCTGCGCCGGTCAAACAAGTACCTAACTATTCTAATCCCATTTTCCAGCACTAGGCCCATAGCCTTGTATGCCATGGCATCGCAAGTGCACATCCAAATACTTCTTAAATGTTATTAGGGTTTCTGCCTCTACCACCCTTCCAGGCAGTGAGTTCCAGATTCCCACCACCCTCTGGGTGAAAGAATTCTTCCTCCACCAAGGGGAAAAGCTCCTTCCTCTCTACCCTATCTATGCCCCTCATAATTTTATACACCTCAATCATGTCTCCCCACAATCTCCTCTGCTCCAGGGAAAATAACCCCAGTCTATCCAATCTCTCCTCATAACTAAAACTCTCCAGCCCAGGCAACATCCTGGTAAATCTCCTCTGCACTCTCTCTAGTGCAATCACATCCTTCCTATAATGCAGATTCTAGAACTGCACGCAATACTCTAGCTGTGGCCTAACCAGCGTTTTATACAGTTCCAGCATAACCTCCCTGCTCTTATATTCTATGCCTCGGCTAATAAAGGCAAGTATCCCATATGCCTTCTTTACCACCTTATCTACCTGTTCCGCTACCTTAGGGGACCGGTGGACATGTACACCATAGTCCCTCTGATCCTCGGTACTTCTCAAGTCCTACCATTCATCATGTATTCCCGTGCCTTGTTTGTCCTGCCCAAGCGCATCACCTCACACATATCTGGATTAAATTCCATTTGCCACTGATCAGCCCATCTGACCTGACTGTCTATATCCTCCTGTAATCTAAGGCTATCCTCCTCACTATTTACCACCCCACTAATTTTCATGTCATCCATGAACTTACTGATCAACTCTCCTACATTCAAGTCTAAGTAGTTTATATATACCACAAACAGCAAGGGACCCAACACCGATCCCTGTGGAACCCCACTGGACACAGGCATCCAGTCACAAAAACACCCCTCGACCATCACCCTCTGCTTCCTGCCAAATTGCCTTGGATCCCATGGGCTCTTACTTTTGTTATCAGTCTCCCAAGCGGGGCCTTATCAAAAGCCTTGCTGATGTCCAAGTAGACTAAGTCAAATGCTGTTGGAGCTGCACTCAGCCAGGCAAATGGAGAATATTCCATCATGGTCCTGACTTCTACCTTGTAGAATTCCCGGCCTCTGACCTACTCTTGTCACCACAGTTTTTATATGGCTGATCTAATTAATTTCCTGGTCAGTGATAACCCCCAGGATGTTGATAGTGGGGGATTCAATGATGGCAATGCCACTGAATGTCAAAGGGATATGGTTGGATTCTCTCTTGTTGGAGATAGTCATTGCCTGACACTTGTGTGTCGTGAATGTTACTTGCCACTTGTCAGCCCGAGCATGGATATTGTCCAGGTCTTGCTACATTTGGACATGGACTGCTCCAGCATCTGAGGAGTCATGAACGGTGCTGAACATTGTGCAATCATCAGCAAACATCCCCACTTCTGACTTTATGACGGAGGGAAGGTCATTGATGAAGCAACTGAAGATGGTGAGCCTATGATGCTACTATTAGGAACTCCTGCAGCGATGTCCTGGGACAGATATGATCGCGAAGGACAACCACAACCATCTTCCTTTGTGCTAGGTATGACTCCAACCAGTGGCGCCTTTTCCCCCTGATTTCCATTGACTCCAGTTTTGCTAGGGCTCCTTGGTGCCACACTCGGTCAAATGCTGCCTTGATGTCAAGGGCAGTCACTCTCACCTCACCTCTTGAATTCAACTCTTTTGTCCATGCTTGTACCAAGCTGGTAATGAGGTCAGGAGCTGAATGGCCCTGGCGAAACCCAAACTGAGCAGATTATTGTTATATAAGTGCCCCTTGATAGCACTGTCAATGACACCTTTCATCACTTTCCCATGACTGAGAGCCGACTGATTAGATGGTAATTGGCCGGGTTGGATTTGTCCTGCATTTTGTGTACAGGACATACACTGGGCAATTTTCCATGTTGTTGGGTAGATGCCAGTGTTGTAGCTGTACTGGGACAGCTTGGCTAGGGGAATGGCTGGTTTTGAAGTACAAGGGCAGAATTTTATGTCCTGTGGGTGGGCATGTGCCCGACCTGATCAGGTGTAAAATCGCACGAGAGGACATCGGGTGAGTGCCCAGACGTCATTGCGCACTCACATGATATTTCGCTCGGCGGGCGCGTGCAAAAGCTGGAAGCACGCCCACTGACAATTAAGAGGGCAATTAAGCCCATTAATGGCACAATTATCTCCGATTTTTCATGGCTCGTCCAATCTTATAGTTGGCGGACGGGTGAATCAGCCAGGCGGACTTTGCATTTTGCCTCAAACATCATCCAAGGGCAGGATGAGATTTCCGTGATGCAATAAAATAAAAGTCAATATCTGTGGGCAGAATTTTTTTCAGCTATATAATTGATTGTGTTGCATGGACATTTTGTTCAGCTTTTAAAACCTTTATTTTAGTTGTTTCAGGTCTCCAGCTCCCTGAGGCAGCTGTCTGCCTTCAGAGAGCTTTCTCACAGCGCTCACCCACGCCAGCTGAAACATCATCGCCCGTCTTCTTCCCGCCCCCACCCCGACAGCGCTGAGCTTTTCAGCGCGGTTTTCACGTTGGCTGCCCGTTAATTGGCCAGCCAGCGTGAAATCACGGTTGGCTGCTGACTGCGGTCGGGGGCTCATTTCCCAACAACTCCCGGGCACGCCCACCTAAGGTAAAATTTAGATCCAAGACTTCAGTACTATTGCCAGGATGTTGTCAGGGCCCATAGCCTTTTTTGTATCCAGTGCATTCAGCCGTTTCTTGATATCACATGGAGTGAATGGAATTAGCTGAAGACTGGCATCTGTGATGTTGAGGACCTCAGGAGGAGGCTGAGATGAATCATCTACTTTGTAATTTGGCTGCAGATGGTTGTAAATGTTTCAGCCTTCTCTTTTGCATTGAGCTGCTGGGCTCCCCCCTCATTGAGGATAGGGATATTTGTAGAGCCGCCTCCTCCAGTTAATTGTCCAATACCTTCATTAGTCTGACCCTTTCTATGCACACCAGGTTCATCCTGAGGTGTTCCAAACACTGTGGGCCAAATTTTCGTTCCCAAGTTGCATGCGCAGAGTAAGGAAAATTCATGACTCCCCAAGCTCAACTCAGGAAAACTTCCCAGAATAGTTGGATTTTCGTTCCCAGTGGGCAGGTGCTCACTTGAGTCAGGCCCACTGCTCTGGAAGCAGTGTGAAAGGAATCACAAAGGCTGCTGAGTGCCTTGGTGAGCTGGTTAAAAGGCCCGCCTTGGTACTCTGGGATTCGTCCCAGTTATAATATAAACAGTAAGGCCCTCTGGCCCTCATCCCTCTCACAGTCCCCATGTCTCATCAATGTCAACTCATGCCACATCATGTCCCCCATGCACCCCCCATTGCCCTTCATACCTTCCAGATCAACCTATGCCCCTCTACCCACCCCACATGGCCTCTTATAGTCACTTTGCCATTTTAGTGCCAACTCATGCCAACCCATGACCCCTCTCATCTCCATGGTTCCTTATAGCCCCCATGCTGATGTAGTGCCAACTCATGCCAACTTATGACCTCCACCCATCCCCATGGCTCCTTATATCTCCTCTGCCAATATATTGCCAATTTATGCCAACACATGCCACCCACTCACCACCCTTTTCTCTTACGCCCTCCATGCCAACTCACCCAGTATCCACCATGGGCAGGCTTCAGGAGTCATGCTGAGATGAAATTAAATAAAGCTCTAAGTTACTATTACAAGCTTTACTCTATTAAAAATAACATTCGCATTAATAAAAGCCTGTTCAATACATTTAAATCCCTATTAGCACTTAATCCCTGATAAAACAATATTTATATTCATTGCCCCACATCAAATGCAGCTAATTTTTTATATCTACTTGGATCTGTTAATCAAACCCTGAACTTACAAGCATTCCACTGTGATAACGAAGGTCATGGATGCAATCAAACAGTATTAATGCTATCATGATAACCCACAGGTTTATGTCAATAAAGAGCTATTGAAATTGCAAGTATTGATTTTTTTCAACTGCAGGCTGTTTTTCTTTTTAAATTTCAAGGGCAGGGGATTTAAATGACTTGACAGTTTGACTGTTCTACAGACCTTATCCACATTTTACGCTCATCTATGTCTACTCTTTAGCTAACCTTACAGCTAAAATCCCTCAGCCCTGGAACCATTCTGATAACTCTCCTCTTCCTAAAGTGTGGTGACCAGAACTGGATGTAATAATCTAGTTGTGGCCTAGCCAGAGCTTTATAAAGCATAACTTCTCTGCTTTTGCACTCAATGCCTCTATTTATGAAGCCCAAGATCCCATATGCTTTGATAACCACTCTCTTAATATGTCCTGCCACCTTCAAAGATCTATGCACATGCACCACCTGGTCCTTCTGTCCCTGCATACTCATTACAAGTATGCCATTAAGATGACATTTCCTCTTCCGATCCATTCTGCCAAAATGCATTACCTCATACAATAAAAACAAAATACTGCAGATACTGGAGATCTGAAATAAAAACAGAAAATGCTGGAAAAAAACCAGCAGGTCTGGCAGCCCCTATGGAGAGAGAAACAAAGTTAACGCACTGGAGTTCTGAATAAGAGTCATATTGGATTTGATATGTTGACTCTGTTTCTCTCTCCACAGGTGCTGCCAGGCCTGCTGAGCTTTTCCAGCATTTTCTGTTTTTATTTTGCATTACCTCATACTCCCCTGTATTAAATTCGATCTGCTACTTTTCTGCCTTTTCTGCTAGACTATCTATGCCCTGTTGTAGTTAATTGGTATCATTCTCACTGTTTGTCAAACCTTCACTTTTACCCTGTGTTCTAATATCCAAGTGATTACTATATCAAAAAAAAGCAGTAGTGCTAGTACCGATCCTTGGGACACACCACTGTCTCCCATCCTCCAGTTTGAAAAATAACCATTTACTATCCTTATGTCATTTTTTTAACTAAGCTCACACTGAATCTCTTATTCCCTGAGCCTCAATTTTGTCAAAATGCTTTCTTAAAATCCATATGGACAACATCCATTGCATTCACGTCATCATTCTTCTCTGTTACTTCATCCAATACAATGGTACTTGCAACTTTAGTGGACTTTAAAAATTGGTGACAACAGGCTGGCTGTATATTATACACTCCACCCGATAGTCCCATTCCTTTGAAGTCAGTGGAAATGAAAACTGGGGAAGTATATAACTGGCAGCCAACACACCACTGCCCAGTTTATATCCACACTAGGGTTGAAAGCTCCACACACCACTGAGTTCATGCCCCTGATTAGGAGTCTGGTCCACCATATTGAAATGTGGGAGTGGGCAGTGCACACCCAACAAAGAACTCAAAATCTTGGAAAGATATTTGAACGTCTGATGAAGCTGGTGGGCTAGAATTGCTCCCAGCATAAAAAATAAATTTAGGCACAATGTATCTTTATTCCCTTAAATGGGAAGGAAAGTTTATTATCTCTTCAAAGCTCTCACTTTTCTGCAAAAAATAATTTAAATTCTCATCAGATAGTTCACTGACATTTCTCTAAAATGGCCAGTTACAAGAACCCATCCTGTGCCTTTCACAGCAGCTTCACGAGGAAGGGAAGCAGAAATGGAGACTGTAGATTGAGAGCTGCACTGGGGACCCATGGATGCACAAAAACATGCCATTGGTTGAAGAATTTAATTTTGACCTTGCAAGGTGCTTTCTTTAGGGTCGGGATGCTGCCAGAGTGGCCCTTAGGCTTCTCCGAAGCCACGGGTTGAATTTTCAGCATGGAGGTGGTAAACAAGAGCCAGGTCTGTTTTTTGGTCAAAAATCTGCCTGCGTTGGGAAACTGATGAAAGTTATAATTTTTGTGTGGGCAAGTCCTTAACTGGTATGGAGATGGGTTTCCTGCTGACTTAGAGTCCACGGGGGTTAGGATCAGAGGCGGGTTAGTTGAAGTGTCAGACTTATATAGACACCCACTGCAGCAATCACTGAGCCTGCTGGTTATCCTGAGGGAAAGATCTGTTGATTGTGTCAAAGTCTTCCACTACACCAGAGGGAAGCGAGATGTCACAGGAGAGCAGAAGCCCTGGCACCCAGGACACAGGTGCCCCTTGCTTCATCTATGTTGACCTAGATCTAATGCTCAAGGCTGTGGGGGAGAGAAGGGGGACCCTTTTCCCAGAGGGCGACAGAAGGAGGCCACCTCATCGTTCAGACTGGGCATCTCTCTGTTGAGCGTTATCTCCCTCTGCCTGCTTTTCCTCCTCCTCTCTTACCCCCTGCTTCTGCTTCTCCCCCAGTGAGTTGTCCCTTTCCAGGGTCTCATCATCCTCAAGGTCCAGACCTTTATGGAGAGTGCAGCAGATCATGCCATGACTGAGACTGGGGGTCGGGTGGGTGGGGGGGGGAGGAGGGGGGCGGGGTGGGGGGGGGAGCGCTGGGTGTCCACTGATTGCACAGCACCCATCAGATGCACTGCAGCAACCCACTAAGCCTCCTCTAACAGCACCTGCCACCACAATCATCTAGAAAGACAAGGGCAGCAAACATGGGAACACCTGGAAGTTCCCCTCCAAGTCACTCACCATCCTGACTTGGAAATATATCACCGTTCCTTCACTGTCGCTGGGACAAAATCCTGGAACTCTTTCCCTAACAGCACTGTGGGTGTACCTACGCCACATGGACTGCAGCGGTTCAAGAAGGCAGCTCACCACCACCTTCTCAAGGGCAATTAGGGATGGGTGATAAATGCTGGCTTTGCCTGTAATGCACACACCCCATGAAACAATAAAAAAAGAATCTCCCAACCATCTGTGCAGCACCAAGCGCACCCCCTTACCAAGTGCCCGGTTCCCCTTTGTCCCACTGACCTCCTTATGGGGCCAGGGATACCTCGGGGCAACCATGCCTGGTTTCCCATTCTCTTCCCACCTCTTTTCAGCTGGTTAGCTTTGGACGACATAGCTAACTTGTGTGCCCCTATAAAAATTTAAACTTAAAACGTTCACCAACTCTTAACGAGTTTTTAAACATCTTTAACTGGCCTCAAATCAGAGGAGAATGAGACTCCTGTCTTCTACAACATGCCCAATTTTGTAGGTAGATTGCTCATCCACATCAAACAGGAAAACTAGCAAATCCTTCTCTTATGGGCACAGATTAGAAGTTAGGGAAACGGTTTTAAAAAGGCAAAGTCGGTAGTTAGGAAGCAAACCAACTTTTTTGCTAAATGTTTTAAATCCTGTATTGATGTGAGAAAGCCATAATTGTAGTTGTACTTAGTCCCTCTTACAAATTCTCTGCTTGCTATCACACAATTTATTTTATTCATTCATGGGATGTGGGCATTGCTGGCAAGTACCATAGATATGTAGCAATGCTTATGACAGAACTATGCTTCAGAAAATCATACCAGCTATTCTGTTTACAGACAATCATTTCCTGGAATGTACAGCGGAGGTCTCAAACACATGCAAACTACAATTACATTCTTCTTCCCAAAAGACATTGTGAGGATATCCCAATATTGCCTTGGCCTCTCTTGACAACAAACACAAAGCTAGAAAAGTCAGATTTCCTTTTCAAATATGATGAATATCCCTACCTTTGATATGTTACTCGATCGACTTGTTGAACGTCCTGGAGACTTGTCATTCTGCAAAATAAACAAAATATGTGGTATTATTCATAATTTCAAATATATCTGTTTGGGTTCGTTGGCCTCCCTCAGTCAGATATAACATAAAAATATCTATCAATTTCAGTGGAGTTTTTGCTTTGTGATGTCATCACCATAAACAAATGCAAATAGCCTTGTCAGCTCTGAAATCTGCTCCATTCCTCTGATTTTAAGAGTGACTGCTCCCATGTTTCGGCCAACTCCTCAAGTTAATCATTGTCTTCCTATTCCTTCTAGGTTATCCTAGAATGTGCCTTTGCAAACAACAGTCTTGCTATCCATGGTCTGATATCATGGGACTGACCAAAGTTTGATATGCCAATGATGATTCTTTCCCACTCACTGAAGCTACATTATCAGGCTTCACATTCCTCTCTATCTAGTCCATTCTGGAAGTATTGTGGTGCCCATCTCCTTGAACTCTCCATTTAATCCTTTGGCAATTATTGCACCTTTTGACACTTCATTCACTAGCAGTTTTCCTCATCGTTTACCTCCCCATCCCAGCCGCTTGTGCACCTTGGTACCTTCTTTATTGACTGTCCTTGCTATCTGACCTAAGTTAGTCTGTGCACTAAGCATCTGAATTTTGGTGACTATATCTTGCAGCTGAAGTTATTCTGCCCTCAGCTCCCTCAACTACACCCTGTACATATACCTCTCTACCCTTCTCTGAGGCTGGCTTCCTCATTTCTGTTAAACATCTCCCTGCTTGTGTTTAAACTCAACACCCTCTCATGCCACCCATGGAGAAAGACAAATTAATTTCTTCAAGTGTCCATTCGTACTCCCTGTCCTTGAGTCACCACCTGTGTTATCAGTGATGCCTTCATGAATTAGCACCAAAGCCTCTGCACCATCACTTTTTATTCCCTCATCCCCATCAAACCCCTCACATCAAGGACAACACCACTTTCAGCCATTTCCTTTGGCACAACAGCCGCTACCACAGACTTAGCTTCAGGGATTTCAGTTATTTGGGCCTAATTTAAAATGTACATGGTACAACCTGCCTGGTAGTCCGCCTTTAAATTTGGATTGAAGAAGTCACCTTCAAGAAGTACTCCATCTCTCTTTCTGTGGCCAACTTACCCTTGACGTCTGGGGCCGGGATTTGCCAGCCCCATTGTGGCAGGACCCGCCGCAGGAGATTCGGTGGCCCAGTCAAATGTCCATTGACATTTGGTGGGACTGGATGATCCCGGCAATGGGCAGGGCCAGAAAATCCTGCCCGTAGGTTATCTAGTGCAGCAAGGGCAATCAAATATTCATCTGCTCCACAACAAACTACTTCCTCCAACCTATCTTCCCTACACCTACCATCTTCATCTCTAAGTAATTGTCATGAAATTCTTTGCTTCCAAAGATCATCACTCATGATACCTGCCTGCCTTCTTCTTGCTCAATTCCCAACTCAGCCCCCTTCTCACTGCATATTCTCTCTCTTGCCCTCTACCTCCTGAAAACCCAACATTCCCTCCTTCAACCCAGTTGACCCCTGTAATTTTTCAAAACAGCTTAATCTCTAATCAATCTTTTCTCCCACCACACAATTGTGCACATTCCTTTCTCACAGTCCCTGTTTAAGTAGCTCCATTCTAGTTCAAACTTTCCAGGCCCACCAACATTGCAATCAATTACAAATGGCATGAAGCACAATTGCAAGTTCAGGACAATGACAGTTAAGTTGATCTGTTATAGCTTTTGGAAATTTTCAATTCTTAGCAATTCTCTACACTGTTCTATTTAATATATTTTCCTTCTTTCAGATTCTGTCCTCCGACTAATGATTTTATACTTATCCATGCTTTTGCTACCTATTGACCAAATTAACTAAAAGTTCTGAATCTTTATGTTTCAGGCTATGTTGTTTTTCATTAGTTATGTTGCCTCCTGTTTTTGGTATTATCTACGTACTTGGAAGATTTTGCTAATGTACCCTCTTTCAAGTCATTAAGGCACATTTGTGTCACTGTGGGAATGAAATTAAACTTCAATGTAGGTACAAAACAGTAGAGGATCAGCTGTCTAAAGTCAATGGGAAGGAAGTCAGACAGGGTGTATAATGGGTTGCTAGTCCACTACCGCTGTTCTGCAACCCCATCAAAGCTGAGTTGCATCCTCTTTCTGCCTGTAACTACCTTTATTTATTGTTTGTGTTTGAGTTTCTTTTTCATTGGTACCCCATCTATATATAAATATCACCAACACACTCCATTACCACCTTGTCATTAGTCATCACCAATCAGATTACAGGAAAATGCACAGACAACAGCCAGGATTAGGGCTGCCAACCCTCCTGAATTGTCCAGGAGTCTGCTGGGATTGAAGGCAGTTCTTCTGCAAATTCCTGCTAGCAACATGGGAGAATAATGGGACTTAGCACCTGTGCACCTCAGGCTGAGAAGGAGAGTAAACAGCAGGATATATTGCCAGACCAATTGCTAAAATTCAGCTGATAACTGGAAGGACCAGGGCACTTCCCGCTAACTTCAAAAGAGAGCCATTCCTATCTGCAAGAGCGCTTCCATCCAGCACACAACCCTTCAAATGCCCATTCAATTTTCTTTTGAGGTCATTGATCATATCTGCTTCCACCAACCTCAGAGGCATCGAATTCCAGGTCATTGTCATTCATTGTGCAAAAAGTTCTTCCTCACATCTCCCTTCCACTCCTTGCCCAAAACCTTAAATCTGTGTCCACTAGTCCTTAGTGGGAAGTTCACTGATTGCATACTATTCAGTTCTGTTCCCAACTCTTCAAATAGTGAATGCTCATATGCATCAAGACCTGGACAATATTCAGACTTTAGCTGATAAGTTGCAGTTGCCACACAACAACTGTCTTCAACAAGAAGGAGTTTAATAACCTCCTCTTGACATTATTATCGGATCCACACCATTAACCCCTAAGAATTTCCATTGACCAGAAACTTTACTGATCTAGCCACATAAATACTGTTATTACAAGAGTGGGCCAGTGACTGAGTATTCTTCTGACTCCCCAAAGTTTGTCCACAAGGCACAAGTCTGGTGTGTGACGGAATACTCTCCACTTGCCTGGATGAGTGCAGCTCGAACAACACTCAAGAAGGTCAACACTATCCAGAACAAAGCAGTCCATGTGATTCGCACCCCATCCACCACCTTAAACACTCCCCCCATCGCGACTCACAGTGGCAACGGTGTGTACCATCTACAAGATGCACCGCAGCAATTCACCAAGGCTCCTTCGACAGCATCTTTCAAACACATGACCTCTACCACCTAGAAGGAGAAGGGCAACAGATGCATTGGAACACCACCACCTAAACAATCCCCGCCAAGTCACATAACATCCTTACTTGGAAATATATTGCTGTTTCTTCACCATTGCTTGGCCAAAATCCTGAAACTCGCTCCCTAACTGCACTCTGTGTGTACCTTCACCCCATTACTGCAGCGTTTAACAAAAGCGGCTCACCACCAGCTCCTCAGAAAAACTTCTTTGTCTGTCAAGGAAAATCAAGGCATATAGGGAGCAGGTGGGAAAGTGGAGCTCAGGCAGAAGATCAGCCATGATCACATTGAATGATGGAGCTGGATACTGGGCCCATATGGTCTACTCCTGCTCCTATTCTTATGTGCTTATGTTCTCATGGGCAATTAGGGATGGGCAATAAATGTTAGCCTTGTCAGTGACAACCACATTCCGTGAACCTACAAAAAAAATAATGGCCAGGATTTCCCGGTCAGTGAGTGGGGGTGGGGGGGTGGTGGGGCCCGCTCGCCGACACATAAAATGAAGCGGGATGACGTCGGGCGGAACTCCCAATGTCACCCTGCCTCATTTAAATTTTCAGGTAGGTGGGGGCTCAGCAGAATCAGCTGTGCACCCGCCGATCTGTCATTGGCCAATTGAAGCCATTAACAAAGTCATTAAACTAATTAATGGACCTGCCCGTCCAACCTTAAGGTTGGTGGGCAGGCCGGGAGCCCTGGTGGGCTTCAGAGAAAGCATAAAACCTCATCCACGGGGGGAATGAGGTTTCATGTAAATTTTTTAAAATGTAATAAAAGTGTATTTCTAAGTGATGGACATGTCCCAACTCTTGTGACAGTGTCACATGAGAGGACATGTCAGGGAAATGTTTTTTTTAAATTTTTTATTGTGGAGCCAATCTCCCTGAGGTAGCACTTAGCCTCAGGGAGATGAGTGCGCTCTTTCCTGCGCATGTGCGAAAGAACGCACTCTTAGCTGAGGGAATCCCACCCCCACCCCCCCGCCCGTAGAGGGAGTGTATGGCACTTCCTGGCGGACGTCACACTGGGCGGGCCTTAATTTGCCCGCCCACTTAAAATGGCGGCTCCTCAGAGGCGTGCCTCCACGGGCCTGCTCCTGAACTTCCCCCCCAACGGGGGGAAAATTCTGCCCAATAAAACTATAATCTAGGGATTACAACCTTGGCATTTAAATAATTTATGTGCGCTGTTTGCTAAGTTGATACAGCCCACAAATTGTCAAATCTGATCTTATTTTGAAACATTTTCATTTTTAATTATTAACTTGGCTATGTTCTTAACTAATTCAGAATAGCCTTATTAAAATGATCAGAAGCATGAAGATTAGCAAACTTCCTGTATTTACAGAGTGAATAGTTTTTCACTTCAGCATATTATACAATTCAATAAGTACCAGCAAGCAGTGAATGGATTGTAGCAAATGGAATGCATGGCACCAGTACCTACATGAGTTGATAGCACTGAATGTTTATTACTTAATTCCTTGTGTATGGACATTGATTTCACTGTCCCCTGAGGTGATAATAAGGACATATGGAAGATGAGAAAAACATTTCTATGCCGCTGCATATTAACAATTCCAGTTTACAGCTGCACACAGGATTCCAGGTTCCCCTTCAAGAAGATATTCTGTTGCATCTGTTTATAGGTCAAAGCTATGTAAAAGAAGATAGGGAAGGGGCTCATCTATTTTGCTTTTACTTCATTTTTATGCTCCTGTAGGGGCTGAGTCAACTAAATGGCTTTGACCTAGTGCCTCGCTCTTGCAATAAAATTCCAGCACTAACAGATATATTCCACTCTGACAGCGGTTGTCAGTTAGTTAGTGAGCGGCAGGGAGTACTTGGTGAAATATGAGCTACAGGCAAAAATACAGGTGCAAATGTAGAAAATGCAGTCACCAGCTTGAGGACATGTTCAGTTATCAGGAATTCAAGCTTCACAGGGGCCAGCCCGCGACTTATTTTACACCTCATGGATTCACTGCAACTTCTGCCATGCAGCCTATCAATCACCATGGAGAGAATCTCCACTTCAGAAAACTTAGCTTCTCTTCCAGAATGAATGCAATGGGAAATTGGGTGTAGTGCATTATATGAGGCGATCCCTTGACACATGTTTTACACCGTCAGTGAAAGTTAAATTTGCGTCTCTCCACACACACCCTCACCCCCCTCCACACAGACCCTCAACCCCTCCACATAGACCCTCACCCCCCTCCACACACACCCTCACCCCGCCTCCACACAGACCCTCACCCACCTCCACACACACCCTCACACCCCTCCGCACAGACCCTCAACCCCTCTCCGCACAGACTCTCAACCCCTCCACACAGACCCTCACCCCGCCTCCACACACACCCTCACCCCCCTCCACACACACCCTCACCCCCCTCCGCACAGACCCTCAATCCCTCCACACAGACCCTCACCTCCCTCCACACACACCCTCACCCCGCCTCCACACACACCCTCACCCCCCTCCACACACACCCTCATCCCCCCTCCAAACACACCCTCACCCCCCCTCCACACACACCCTCACTGCCCTCCACACAGACCCTCACCCCCCTCCACACAGACCCTCACCCCCTCCACACACCCTCACCCACCTCCACACAGACCCTCACCCTCCATCCACACACACGCTCACCCCCCTCCACACACACCCTCACCGCCCTCCACACACACCCTCATCCCCCCTCCACACACACCCTCACCCCCCCTCCACACACACCCTCACCGCCCTCCACACAGACCCTCACCCCCCTCCGCACACACCCTCACCCCCCTCCACACACACCCTCACCCCCCCTCTGCACAGACCCTCAACCCCTCCACATAGACCCTCACCCCCCTCCACACACACCCTCACCCACCTCCACACACACCCTCACCCTCCCTCCACACACACCCTCACCCCCCTCCACACACACACTCATCCCCCCTCCACACACACCCTCACCCCCCCTCCACACACACCCTCACCGCCCTCCACACAGACCCTCACCCCCCTCCGCACACACCCTCACCCCCCTCCACACACACCCTCACCCCCCCTCTGCACAGACCCTCAACCCCTCCGCACAGACCCTCAACCCCTCCACACAGACCCTCACCCCCCTCCACACACACCCTCACCCCCCTCCGCACAGACCCTCAACCCCTCCACACAGACCCTCACCCCCCTCCACACACACCCTCACCCCCCTCCACACACACCCTCACCCCCCCTCTGCACAGACCCTCAACCCCTCCACATAGACCCTCACCCCCCTCCACACACACCCTCACCCACCTCCACACACACCCTCACCCTCCCTCCACACACACCCTCACCCCCCTCCACACACACACTCATCCCCCCTCCACACACACCCTCACCCCCCCTCCACACACACCCTCACCGCCCTCCACACAGACCCTCACCCCCCTCCGCACACACCCTCACCCCCCTCCACACACACCCTCACCCCCCCTCTGCACAGACCCTCAACCTCTCCGCACAGACCCTCAACCCCTCCACACAGACCCTCACCCCCCTCCACACACACCCTCACCCCCCTCCACACACACCCTCACTCCCCTCCGCACAGATCCTCAACCCCTCCACACAGACCCTCAACCCCTCCACACACACCCTCACCCCCCTCCACACACACCCTCATCCCCCTCCACACACACCCTCACCCCCCCCACACACACCCTCACCGCCCTCCACACACACCCTCATCCCCCCTCCACACACACCCTCACCCCCCCTCCACACACACCCTCACCGCCCTCCACACAGACCCTCACCCCCCTCCGCACACACCCTCACCCCCGTCCGCACACACCCTCACCCCCCTCCGCACAGACCCTCAACCCCTCCACACTGACCCTCACCCCCTCCACACACACCCTCATCCCCTCCACACACACCCTCACCCCCTCCACACACACCCACACCCCCCTACACACACACCCTCACCCCCCTCCACACAGACCCTCACCCCCCTCCACACACACCCTCACCCCCCTCCACACGGACCCTCACCCCCCCTCCACACACACCCTCACCCCCCCTCCACACACACCCTCACCCCCCTCCACACACACCCTCACCCCCCTCCACACACACCCTCACCCCCCTCCACACAGACCCTCACCCCCCTCCACACACACCCTCACCCCCCCCTCCACATACACCCTCACCCCCCTCCACACACACCCTCACCCCCCCTCCACATACACCCTCACCCACCTCCACACACACCCTCAGCCCCCCTCCACACACACCCTCACCCCCCCTCCACACACACCCTCACCCCCCTCCACACACACCCTCATCCCCCCTCCACACACACTCTCACCCCCCCTCCACACACACCCTCACCGCCCTCCACACAGACCCTCACCCCCCCTCCACACACGCCCTCACCCCCCCTCCACACACACCCTCACCCCCCTCCACACAGACCCTCATCTCCCCTCCACACAGACCTTCACCCCCCTCCACAGAGACCCTCACCCCCTCCACACAGACCCTCACCCCCCTCCACACACATCCTCATCCCCCCTCCACACACACCCTCACCTCCCCTCCACACAGACCCTCACCCCCCTCCACACACACCCTCACCCCCCTCCACACAGACCCTCACCCCCCCTCCACACACACCCTCACCCCCCTCCACACAGACCCTCATCTCCCCTCCACACAGACCTTCACCCCCCTCCACAGAGACCCTCACCCCCTCCACACAGACCCTCACCCCCCCTCCACACACACCCTCATCCCCCCTCCACACACACCCTCACCCCCCTCCACACAGACCCTCACCCCCCTCCAAACAGACCCTCACCCCCCTCCACACGGACCCTCACCCCCCCTCCACACACACCCTCACCCCCCCTCCACACACACCCTCACCCCCCCTCCACACACACCCTCACCGCCCTCCACACACACCCTCACCCCCCCTCCACACACACCCTCGCCCCCCTCCACACATTTCACCCACCTCCACACACACCATCTCCCCCTCCACACACACCCTCTCCCCCCTCCGCACACATCCTCATCCCCCCTCCACACACACTCTCACCCCCCTCCACACTTAACTCACCTACGCACACCCCCATTACACATTCAGTGGCATCTCACTCACTGCCAGCTTAAAGGACATCATCACTCATTCTCACACACACCCTCACATCTCCATCTGCACTCATCTCCTATGGAGCTTGCTTCCTCATTGCAACAATGGCTCCAATCACCACCCACACAAGGCAGGCATCCTTATCATCTGCCCTGTCGTGCATCCTGCTCACACTCTCCATCTGTCTTTATGTAGGAGAAGCTCGCACACAATCGCAGGTTGAGGTCCCAGACTGGGTGTGGAACGCCAGAACTCAAGGTCCTCACTGCCTTCGAGAACAGAGCCATCAAGCTGGCCAGAGAGGACGTGGACTATGCCTGCAGTGACGGCAAACACCCACATGAGGATCTTGCACAAGCTCATTCCTCAGACGACCATAAGTGAGTGCATTGTCCTGTTTTACAGCTGCTTGCCAGGCACTACTTACCTCTGCTTCCTTGCAGAGGGACCTCTGAGAAGCACCCGAGGCCCCTAACCAGCCAGGCTCTCAGCTCGAGCCCCAACGACTTCTCAGTTGAGGAACCTGATGACAGCACGGTTGAAGACCCATCACAGTGCCCTCCAGCAGCTCAGAGACACACACCTCAGTGGGACCTAGTTCTAAAGCAGACTCGGGGGTCACAATCTGGTTCGCACAGCACACAATCTGGTCCACAGCAGGCGGAGGCAGGGACACACAAGGTCGCCGGCACTCAGAGGACTGTTGGGGGCCAGGAATCTTTGGAGTCGGAGTCAGATGATGAGCCTCTGGACTCGGTCCTAAATCAGTTGGCGGAGCTGCAGTAGCAATCACAAAAACATCAGGAAGGGGTGTTGGCTGCATTCTCAGATTGCAACAGACGATGGAGGAGCCCATCTGCCTTCAGTCTGAGGTGATAGCACCAGCAATGCACCAAGGTTAACACTGGTAGGATGGCAACTGCCATGAAGACCTTGGTGCAAGATATCCGTCCTGCACTACTGCAGGAGAAGCACTCCATCACTGCAGCCATTGGTGGCATCCATCATTGGTTACGCTTCTAGATCTCACTCCAGCTGCCCCCTTCTCCTCATGGAGTCAGCCAGGGGCCTCATGCAGTCTTTGGGAGGAGGACCAGCATCTGGACACCCTGGGGCCATTCACCCAGGTAACTCCGGGACTGCCCGGCCGACCCCAATTCCCTGTTCTTGTAACCCCACCACCTCTAGCTCCACAGGCCAAGGAGGGTGCACCTGCCCAACAGCAGGAGGCCCAAGGCCCTGGCCCTGCAGAGGATGCCTGTCAGAGTCATCACAGACAACAAGGCCTAGCAGTCAGCAGGCTGCCTCCACCTCCACAGTGGGCGTTGGGGATGAACTCAGATGTGGCAGTAGGGTTAGGAAGATAACGCAAATTTCAGAGCACAACGGGGGCACAGGTGTTCACAACATGTATATAATGCTCACAACTGTAAATAGAATCACACCCATTTCACATCTCTTCTGTATGCCTCATTTTATGCGTTGCTGTCTATTAGGTGTAAGACCATGGTCCCTCCCCCCACTTAGCACGTATGTCGCTATCACGTAAACCCCTCCCATCGTCCCAGAAGAGTTTAATATTTAGGTTTCCCTCCCTCTGAGGTGTCTCAATCCTCCCCCTGTATTCCTTGATCCCATCGTCATTGTGGTGGATATCCATTTGTTAGTCCCAGAATATTTTGAGGTGGCTGTGCCTATGCCCCGTGTAGACCTCACCCCTCCCCATCTTGAGGCCACATGCACTGTTAAGCATATACCCCCTCCCCACTCAACACCGTTGGATGCCCCCACAATTCTTTCTCCCCACCTGTAAGCTGAAAATGCTTCCCCTGACTGAGTGTACCATCTGCGGCCCAGTATGGTGCCAGGAACCCCATGGGTCGAGGCACATGATGTTACGACAATGCCCTGCGTATAACATGCTGGGCATGACTCAGGCTGGACTGGCATGCTCTCCCCCTCCCTGGACTGTAAGCTCAACAATGTAAACTGAGGCGCTTCTTCACTCAGTGATCCTCCCATTCCGGCTCAAATGTCATTCTGTAACATATTGTGTCACCATCCTGGCACTGAGGACACTAACCCCCAGCACAGCCCCTGTGTCGCCCCCAACCCCACACCCCCCTCAGTCATGTGTCTGAGTGCAACCTTCCTCACTCTTACCCCTCAGTGGACCCCCTCTCTGTAGCCCCTTTCCATGCTTCAGGCCAGTTTACCCCCTTTTCCAGTGGACCCCTTCTCTGTAGCCCTTTCCCTTGCCTCAGACCAGTTTCCACCCTTACTCAGTGGAGCCCTAACCCTGCAGCCCATTAAAAGACACCCACACTCCTGCCTTACCCTGATCTGTTAGGTAGAGACTTGCCTGTGACAACCCCCTGAAAGCGATGTGGTGCTGCCTGCGAAGCCCGGCCCTGATTACCGCTGTGCGATGCAAGGCAGACAAACGAACCTCGAAGTCACGAATGAAGTGCAGGTCACCAGGACTTATATACCTTTGTGAAACACATCGTTCTAATTGCACACCAACATGCCCTGATGATCCAGTGTGGGGGGATGATTCCAGTGAGCAGTCCTTATAATGAGATGCAAATGTATTGAAATGATATTCCCAATATGGCACGGTGGGAAACACAGCCCAGCATGTTGTGTGCAGGGCATTGAAGGCTGCAGCACACAATCACAAATTCGTTTTCAGACAGCGTAAAACCGATTTGGCCTTCTCACAATATTTTCCATTCCTGCCCGGCATGGCGCCCACTGTGGGTGGGAGCAGAAAATCCCAGCCGATGGCTTTTGCACAACAACCTAGGCTGACACTTCAGTGTAGTACTGAAGGAGTGCTGCACTGTCAGAGGTGCTGTCTTTTGGCTGAAACGTTAAACCGAGGCTGTTTTCCCCCTTAGGTGGATGTATAACACCCCATGGCACTATTTCGAACAGCAGGAGAATTCTCCACTGTATCCTGGCCAATATTATCCCACTATCAACATTACAGAAACAGATTAACTAGTCATTATCACATTGCTGTACGCGGGAGTTTGCTGTGAGCAGATTGGCTGACACGTTCCTAAATTATAACAGTGACTACACTTCAAACCTGTACTTTGTTGGCTGTAAAATACTTTGGGACATCTTAAGGTCGTAAAAGGTGCTACATAGATGCAAATTTTTTTCCCCAGTTCATTTTATATCTCTGTCTATTTTTTAATTGCATTGAAATCACTGACAATAAAAATTGGAAGATAAAGAAAACAGGCTGCTGATTCACTCTCACCCATTTTACACTATCACACATTATTAAAATCTACTCCATTAACTTGAATGCAATGGAGTTTACACAAGCCCTTGGGTTATCGCTTTGAAATTAGATATGCACTGTTACAATGAAGAAAAAAACAAATAAAAAAATCAAGGCAATGTTGAAGTTAGAGATGAAGGATGCTGTAAACCAACCCCACTGTACTTTGTGGTTTTAGAAATGAGTAAGGAGGTGCTTGTATGAAATATGATTTAATACTTTTAAGAATGAACCACGAATAAGAAAAATGAAGAGCAGCTGTTTAAATGTATTCCACTTCTAAGTTGATTTATATATTGTACCTCAGGGACCAACTATGTAAATAAAACAAAACTTAAAATGAAATTTCATTGGTTAACCTTTTGTAATCAGCAGTGAGACTGAATTCCCTCAGTAGATGTCGACTAAGTTAAACTATGCATACAGTTGTTAGCAGAGAGAGAAACCCTTGCCTCTGCTAATTGAAAAACATCCTTTGTTTAACTGCAATAAAAATGTACCTGTCAGCCAAGATAATGTGCCTTGGGACTCTGTTGTATTTTAGGAACATAAGTAATCATATACATTTGCTAAAGCATTAATGCGGCTTTGAAAACTTGTAATAAAAAAACTTGGGGTTATTGTTGACTGACCAAATTTCAAAGGGGGCAACAACCTATCTCGTATAAGAAAAGGGTGCAGATTGGTTGGCATGTGGTCAAGCCATTGCCATGGAGAATGCTCCAGGGAACAGTTATCCTCCAAGCTTTTGTTTAAATTCCAAACATGCAAGTTGACTCTCATTGATCAAGGCATTGCCATTGGGAATGCACCAGGAAACAGGTGACCCCATGCTTTTGTTTAATTGAAAAAGATGCATTGCCTGGACATATTTTCTCTGCTTATAGAGTATGGGGTCCTGTGTATGAATCTATGTAACTCCTAGCAAGGGTAAGTGAGCTGCAACATGAGCCTGACCGATAACACTAAATTAGTTGTTAGGATTGTCAGAATTGTTCAGTAAGTGCTGTCTAATCACGGAATCACATCCAACATTCAATCCAAAACAATGTTCTGAGTTTTGCAAGCCCGGGCTGGTTGGGTACGGTCAGCACTCTGTCTGTTGCTAACAGCCAAAGAGATGTGATGTTTGAAACAATCCACAAGTTGCTGGGCATATGGCTTATGTACCTGGCAACACACTGGCACTGGAATTCATACATAGCACTTTTTGTGTGATAGGCAGAACACCTTTTTGACTTGGTGGCGGCATCCTACCCTTTCGGGGTAATCTTAGGTGAACTGGGCACTTTTCCGGTGCGAAAATATCGGCCTTAGGCCCGTTTATGAGTTTGCACAATATACAGTAAGCAATGGTCTGATTAGAGGAGCCATTAACCCGTATGATAGCTTTGATATGCTCTAATTCAATCAAGCTTGCATGGTGAGCAAATTGCTCGGGTTCTATTTACAAGGTTGCTGATAAGCCAATATTATAGCACATGGAGCTGTAGGAATCCCAAACGTGTATAAAGGTAAATATTGGCCAGGAAACCAGGGAAAACTTCCCTGCTCTTCTTTGAAATAGAGCCATGGGATCTCCTATGTCTACTTTATAGGGCAAACGGGACCTTGATTTAACATCTCACCTGAAAGATTACACTTCCGACAGCACAACACTACCTCAGTACTGCATTCAGCCTAGATTTTTGTATTCAAATCTTTGGAATGGGACTTGAACCCAGAATCTTCTAATTCAGAAGTTAAAGTGCTACAAACTGAGCCATGGCTGACACCTTGAGAGATGTAAAACAGGCTGTTGATTCATTATTCCTGCATTATACTATTGCACAATATCAAGATCTGCTCCAAGTACACCCATGCAAATACTTCAGAATTCAAACAGTTTGAACAATGAACCCTGCACATTACACAATGGGATCACATTTAAGGGGTGATTTTCCTGGGTCTGCACTTCATAGTTTGGGTGTCAAGAATATTTGCATATTGGTCAGGTCTGAGTCTAATCCTGTCAAAGAACTCACCCAATTTTCCTGCATTTAAATTACTTGAGGAGAAATTGGATGGGTTCCTTGTGGTCCTGCATGTTGACCAGTCCAATGTGAGAAGTGAAATTTGTGCTGAGATTTGCAGAAGGTGTTTGACCCAAGGGAAGCATCAATAGTTTAACTAAAATAGGGACGTTGTTTGCTGTCGATAAGTGTACAGAAATTGACTGAAACTTACCAGCATGCATTGTAAATGCCAAAAAGCTTTTCAAAGTTGTAGGCTGCTTTTCATTACAAATGAACGCAGTGACTGGTCTCTGACAGAAAATAACATGTTCAAGGCTATGGGATGTTTAGCAAGGGGCTCAAAAAGTCATGTTGAAACCAATAAACAACAATAAATACAGAGAGAACATGGAGATGTAATGTCTAGTACCACCAATATCTAAGGTCAACGTGATGTAACAAGTTTTAAAAAAATGCTAATTCAGTTGTCTTAAGTGTTCCAGTATGTTTTGAAAGCTGTAGAAACTGACACAAACTGATGTTGATTGATGACGTCAGTGCTTGTCTTCTTTTGAAATACAGAGAAACTAACTCCACAAGAAGGCATGTTTTATATCAGATAAACTCTGTCTTTAATTCACCAAGTAATAACTTATAAGAAGTCAGTAGTTTGAGAGACTCTGACTGTTTAATTATCTTGTGATTATGAAAAGTGTGTGACCAGGACAGGAAGCTGCTGTTGTATTTGTTGGTAATGATCTTTATACATCTGTAACATCCATAAGTGATGAGATTGCTGGAGGAAGTTTAAAGCAGATGTACATAACAAAGAATTCTCTAATATTGTGCTTGAGCAAATAATTAGACCCTTAATTGGACAATTGTAGCTTAGGGTAAATTTTGATAGGAGAGTATGAAGCTGTCAACAAAACATCCTGCCCACCTTGGAAAGAAAGGTATAAAAATTGTTGCATAGAGTGATTTGGGGCAATTTGATCAGTTGCTAAAGAATATGATTGGCAGGATGTTAACCGTTCACTGAGTTATCATTCATAACTAGTAACATGTTTTGACGACCAGGTATATTGTTAATGGGTGTAATGCTAATGGGTGTATTGTATTGTTAACTGATGTTCCTATCAAACTTAGTAAAGACATTTATACTGTTTAGGGGGGGTGGAGCAGATGATGCTGGATAGAAGCGATAGGTGGAGGCAAAGGAGAGATTGCCAAAAATGTCATAAGTAAAAGATCTCCTCTGGAGATCTTCCATCCATAACTGCCAACCTCATAGTCTCCTAACCTCAGACAGCCTGCTTCTACCTCCTCCCCAAAATCCAATAACAGGACTGTCCCATTAGACCGGTCGTGTCAGCCTGTTCCCGCCCCACGGAACTCATTTCTTCCAATCTTGACTCTGTTCTCTCTCCCTTTGTCCAGTCTCTTCCCACCTACATCCACAATTCCTCTGATGCCCTACATCATATCAAAAAATTCCTGTTCCCTGGCCCTAACTGCCTCCTATTCACCATGGGAATCCAATCCCTCTACACCTCCATCCCCCACCAGGATGGTCTGAGGGTTCTCTGCTTCTTCCTTGAATAGAGGCCCGAACAATCCCCATCCACCACCGCTCTCCTCCGCCTGACTGAACTTGTTCTCTCACTGAACAATTTCTCCTTAAACTTGTCTCACTTCCTCCTAATAAAAGGTGTGGCCATGGGTACCTGCATGGCCCAGTTTTGCCTGTCTATTTATGGGGTATGTGGAACATTACTTGTTCCAGTCCTACTCAGGCCCCCTCCCACAACTCTTTTCTTGGTACATCAATGACTGTTTCAGTGCTGCTTCATGCTCTCGTCTGGACCTGGAAAAATGTATCAATTTTGCTTCCAATTTCCTCTCCTCCATCACCTTCACATGGCCAATCATTGACACTTCCCTTCCCTTCCTTGACCTCTCTGTCTCAATTCCCGGTGATAGACTGTTCACCAATATTCATTACAAGCCCACGGACTCCCACAGCTCCCTTGACTACAGCTCCTCACACCCCGCTTCCTGTAAGGACTCCATCCCATTCTCTCAGTTCCTTCGCCTCCATCGCATCTGTTCCGATGGTGCCACTTTCCAAAACGGCGCTTCTGAGATGTCTTCCTTAACCGAGGTTTTCCACCCACTGTGGTTGACAGGGCCCTCAACCGTGTCTGACCCATCTCCCGCGCCTCTGCCCTCACATCTTCTTCTCCCTCCCAGAACAATGATAGGGTCCCCCTTGTCCTCACTTTTCACCCCACCAGCCTCCGCATTCAAAGGGTCATCCTCCGTCATATCCGCCAACTCCAGCACGATGCCACCACCAAACACATCTTCCTCTCACCCCTATCGGCATTCCTTAAGAATCATTCCCTCTGGGACACCCTAGTCCAGTCCTCCATCACCCCCTACACCTCAACCCCGTCCCACGGCACCTTCCCATGCAATCGCAGAAGGTGCAACACCTGCCCCTTTACTTCCCCTCTCCTCACCATCCAAGGGACCAAATGTGAAATGCTTCACTTGCACTTCCTTCAATTTGAACCACTGCATTCGCTACTCCCAATGTGGTCTCCTCTACATTGGAGAGACCAAATGCAGACTGGGTGACCGCTTTGTGGAACACCTTCGGTCTGTCCGAAAGCATAACCCAGACCTTCCTGTCGCTTGCCATTTCAACACACCATCCTGCTCTCTTGGCCACATGTCCGTCCTTGGCCTGCTGCAATGTTCCAGTGAAGCTCAACGCAAACTGGGGGAACAGCACCTCATCTTCCGACTAGGCACTTTACAGCCTTCTAGACTTAACACTGAGTTCAACAACTTCAGATCATGAACTCTCTCCTCCATCCTCACCCCTTTATTATGCCTTTTTACAATATCCATTTTCAATTTTTATTTTTTATCCACTTATTTTTATTTTTATTCATTTTTATCCATTGTTTTATCCCCACCTTTTATCCTATTTTGATCTTTTTCCCACCACCGTCCCCTCCCCCCACCCTACCCTAACTGGGGCCATCTGTCATTTGTTCATGTTGTTCTTTCCAGAGTGCTTACCCTTGTCTGGCTATTATCACATTCTGCTTTCTGATCTTAATGCCACCATCAGCACCTCCTTTAGCCAGTACCACCACCATTAACATCCCTTTGAACTTTTGTTTATGACATCTTTTGCAATGACTCCTTTGCCTCCATCTATCATTGGCCTTCCATCCAGCTTCACCTGCTCCACCCCCCTTAAACAGTGTAAATTTTGTCACATTTTTACTTCTCTTTAGCCCAGAAGAAGAGTCATACGGACTCAAAATGGTAACTCTGCCTTTCTCTCCACAGGTGCTGTTAGACCTGCTGAGTTTTCCCAGCATTTTTTGTTTCTGTTTCAGATTTCCAGCATCCGCAGTATTCTGCCTTTATCTTAGTAAAGGAATTAGTATTTAATTTAGGCTTTTAATGTTGCCTTGTTGTTTCTTGTAATTTTCATGTTTGAGCAGTAGAGTAAACTGTCAGGGCTAGGTAATGTCTAACACCATTCAATGAATCTGGGTGCAGTTGCAGGAAAATCTGTAAGACTGAGTTTGCCCCCCTTATCATTAACCTGAGAAAAATGTACATGAACCTATTCTTTAAAATAAAACTGAAAACCAGTCCTTAAAATAAAACCCACTGTCCTATTGGTGTGAAACTCTCATCACCTACAAACAATTTGTTACTGGAGACGTTTCATGCCTTCCATTGGTATGAGCTTCACCTACAGCTATGTAGCACAGTGCATCCCTCTACATACCACCTGAAATTCCAAAACACACACATGCAGACAGCTGTCAGCCCTGCTGATAAGACCACTGCTGCAGGCATTTCAAAATTCTGTCCAACACAGATGGTTAACAGTCACTTCGCAATTTTTTTCTGGACTTCCACAAAGTTTGAATTGGGACTGATATTTTGTTAGTGAAGCCCTAAATCTACAACAAATATTTATAAACACACAACTGGCTTCCATTATCCTCATAAATATGCTTGAAACCATCAATATTTTGTGTGCTGGCAGGTGATCGATGGATATTTGAACAGATCTGCTGTAACAGTGACATGGTGATCCTTAACTTCAACTTGAAATACAAGCAGGAAAGTCCTGAATAAACAAAGGGTAATGTTTGTTGGGAAGCTTTTTTCTGTGATCCTTGCTTGCATATGGATTTGTCAAGGCCAGTCAACATAGAATTCCAAACAAAAACAAAAATAGCTGGAAAAACTCAGCAGGTCTGACAGCATCTGCGGAGAGGAACACAGTTAACGTTTCGAGTCCGTATGACTCTTCATCAGAACTAGAATAGAATATGTACCAACATAGAATTACGTTGAATTTGACAGTGCAAAATCAGACTAATAGACCCAATAAATCTATGTTGGTGTTTATACTCAACATGAGCCTCCTCATAATATGAATAAAGGAATCAATTTTAAAATGAATAGCTTATATAATAAAGATAATCAGATACAGCATTCCTGTGTTACAAAAGGTAAGCAGAATTTTTAAATGCAATGAACATGGCAATTAATGGGGTAAAGATTTGTTAATTCTGCAAGACTATTGCAAACCTAGATACTGGGAACAATTCCTGTGGATGAAGAGGTCTTATTGATAAAGCTTCTTGTATCTCATTTTGATGCCAGATGAGTTACATTGCCTAGTACAGGCAGCTTGTCGGTGAAGTAGAGGTTATTATCAGGCTGCTGTGAAGAATTGGCAGCAGCTCTTGGGTAAATGCTAAGGAGATGGATGTGGGAGGGTGGGAGCTAATGGGTGAAGGATAATCCTGGGTTTGCAGTTGCCCTCAGAAATCCTGTGGAGCCAGACGGAGCAGCCCCACTCTACCTGATTCCACGCCAAGGTCTTTGTTCAAAATGAACCATTTCTTTTTGGTTGATGCTGCTTTCTAAGCTGTATTAACTCCTGAAAAAGCCAAGTGGAGCAGGTCCTGTGTTTCCTCAGCTCAGACTGACTTGTTTCAGACAAGGGCCCTTAAAAAAGACAACATGTTCTTCAGTCAACACGTAAAATTCAGAACACCCACTTTAAGTTGCATCATGGATGTCTCAACCAAAATTATATTGGGCATATCTGATAGTAGTCCAGGGCCTGTGGCTGGCTGCCTAAATTGAACCCCTGTGCCCCCATTTTCTACCTTCAAAATAGATGAAATAAGGCCCAATTTCTTCTCCAATATTTTTTGCTTTCCATGTGCAGCAATCATTTGATTGGGCATCTTGAGTAGAATTGCATAGAATGCATTGCGTCGGAACAACCCTTTCAACCCAATTGATCTAGGCCATTCTTTATGGTCCATATGAACCTCCTTGCACATTTTCTAGCTAACTCTATGAACAAATCCTTCTATTCCATTCTCCCTCATGCGTTCATCAAGCTTCCCCTTAAATGTATTTATGCTATTCACATAAACTGATCCTTGTTATAAGTTCTACATTCTAACCACTCTCTGGGAAAAGACATTTCCCTAGGATTTCCTATTGGATTTTTTAGTGCCTATCCTACATTTATGGCCCATAGATTTGGGGCAGAATTTTTACCTCGGTGGGCAGGCATGTGCCCGACCTGCTAGAGCATAAAATGACACGTATTTATGCCAGGCAAGCGTCCCAACGTCAACGTGCAGCCGCGCGATATTTTGGTCAGCGGACGCATGCAGGAATCGGTACTGCGCACACCGACAATTAAAAAGGCCTCTTAAGGTCATTAAAGTCTTAATTAACTTACATTTTTCACTGCCCATCCAACCTTATGCTGCAGGATGATTTCTAAGCCCAGCTTGGTTCTCTGTGCAGTTGTTTTCTGAGACATTAGCGGCAGGGTGATTGTGTGGCTGGCAAATTGGAGTCCGCACATCAGCGAAATGGCGTGTATCCCGGGAATGCATGATTAATGAGGTGGGATTGGGATGATACGGTGTGAAAAGCCGCCATTGCGGCCAATGGGTAAAACATCATTTTCCCGCCCGCTACCGCACTTAGTGCAAATCTGGGATGATTCTGCCCATTGATGATGCAACAAAGAAAGAGGAGATTTGGTCCAGGTGGTGTGTGTCAGTGGGGGGAATTTTCCCCCAGTCGGGGGGGTTGTGTGGGGGCGGGCGCGAACCTGATCGGTGCCCCCGATCAGGTCCATGCTGCCATTTTACGTGGGCGGGCCAATTAGGGCCTGCCCTGCGTGACATGCGCCTGGAAGCCCTGTGCGCTCCCTGTGCGGGCGGGGGGGGGAGTTCCCTGAGTAAGGGCCGGTGCTCTCTCACGCATGCGCTCGAAAGAGCACAGAAATCTCCCTAAGGCACAGAGGTGCCTCAGGTACTGCCCAAAATCCACAAACAGGACTGTCCCGGCAGAGCGATCGTCTCAGCCTGTTCCTGCCCCACGGAACTCATTTCTTGCTATCTTGACTCCGTTCTCTCTCCCCTTCTCCAGTCTCTTCCCACTTACATCCACAATTCCTCTGATGTCCTACTTCATATCAACAATTTCCAGTTCCCTGGCCCCAACCACCTCCTCTTCGCCATGAACGTCCAATCCCTCTACATCTCCATCCCCCACCGGGATGGTCTGAAGGTTCTCTGCTTCTTCCTCGAACAGAGGCCCGAACAATCCCCATCCACCACTACTCTCCTCCGTCTGGCTGAACTGGTTCTCTCACTGAACAATTTCTCCTTAAACTCGTCTCACTTCCTTCAAATAAAAGGTGTGGCTATGGGTGCCCGCATGGGCCCCAGTTATGCCTGTCCCTTTATGGGGTAATAGGCTATGTGGAACATTCCTTGTTCCAGTCCTACTCAGGCCCCCTGCCACAACTCTTTCTCCAGTACATCGATGACTGTTTTGGTGCTGCTTCATGCTCTCATCTGGACCTGGCAAAATTTTATCAATTTTGCTTCCAATTTCCTCTCCTCCATCACCTTCACATGGTCCATCACTGACACTTACCTTCCCTTCCTTGACCTCTCTGTCTCAATTTCTGATGATAGACTGTCCACTAAATTCATTACAAGCCCACCGACTCCCACAGCTACCTCGACTACAGCTCCTCACACCCCGCTTCCTGTAAGGACTTCATCCCTTTCTCTCAGTTCCATCACCTCCGTCGCATCTGTTCCATTGATGCAACTTTCCAAGACAGTTCTTCTACATAAAAGCAAAATACTGCAGATGCTGGAAATCTGAAACAAAAACAAAAATAGCTGGAAAAGCTCAGCAGGTCTGACAGCATCTGTGGAGAGGAAGACAGAGTTAACGTCTCAAGTCCATATAACTCTTCATCAGAATTAAAGAGAAATAGAAATGTGGTGAAATATATGTTCATCTTCCAATTAGGTACTTTACAGCCTTCCAGACTTAATATTGAGTTCAACTTCAGATCATGAACTCTCTCCTCTATCCGCACACCCTTTTTGATCCCCTTTTTTCTAATAATTATTATTATATTTTTTAATATATATTTTTTCTTTTCCCAACTATTTCTATTACTATTTTTAAAATGCATTTCTATCCATTGTTTTATCTTCACCTTTTAGCCTATTTCGATCCCTTCCCCCCACCCCACCCCCACTAGGGCCATCTGTCACTTACTCATCCTGCTTTCTACCCTTAATGTCCCCATTAGCATATCCTTTAGCTAATATCAACACCATCAACACCACCCGCACCCCCCAACCCTTGACCTTTTGTTTATGACATCTTTGGCAATTTCTCCTTTGCCTCTACCTATCACTGGCCCTCTATCCAGCTCCACCTGTCCCACCCCCTTAAACAGCTTATATTTCACCACATTTCTATTTCTCGTTAGTTCTGATGAACAGTCATATGGACTCGAAACGTTAACTGTATTCCTCTCCACAGATGCTGTCAGACCTGCTGAGTTTTTCCAGCTATTTTTGTTTTTGCCTTAGGTAGATTAGTTCAAGTTTCAAAAATTTAAATAAAGAAAAGAAAAATTTCAGGACATGTCCCCTCATGTGACAGTGTCACATGAGCTGGGACATGTCAATGAAAATTAATGTAAAAATGTATTTAATTTATAAACCCCTCATGAAACGTCATCCCGCCCGTGGATGAGGTTCCATGAAAAATGCAAAGGCTGTCTGGGCTCTTCGCCTGCCCACCAACCTTAAGGCAGCTCAGTTTATTACTTTAATTGATTTTTAAATGGCCTTAATAGGCCTTTGACAGGTCGGCCCCTGGCTGTATGCCCGCCAAACTGAAAATCTAAATGACGCGCAGTGATGTTGGGACGCCCACCCGACGTCACCACGTGTCATTTTACGCCTTGGCGAGTGGGCCCCACCCTTGCTTGCTGAGCCGAAAATTCAGGTCAGTGTTCATACTCCACCCTAGTCTCCTCTCATTCTATCCACCTCATCTCAGCTTTCAAGCATTTCTTTCTATTTGTTTTCCAGGTATTTGTCTAATTTCCTATTCAAAGCACCTAACGTATTTGGCCCAACTCCTTCCAGTGGTGGCAAGTTCCACATTCTATCTACTCTCTCAGCAAAGAATTTTATCTTTATTCATAATCACCTTGCATTTATGGTTCCTAGTTTTGGATTCTCCAATAAATAGGGATATTGGGCTGAACTTTATCAGCCATTGGAGAGAGGTTGGGAGGTGGGAGGACTTGTAAAATGATGGTGATTAATTCAATTAACTGTCCAAGTAATGGCCATTTTACATCACTACCGAGAATTTACTGGCTTTGGCATGGCTCCTCCCTGTCATGTAGATGAATGGCCACGTACATCGAGGCAGCCTCCCAGTGGCTTCCTGGTGGGGGGAGCCTTCCATCTTGGCCGCTCCATGTCCCAGGTTGGGACCCCCAGGTGGAAATGGTTGCCCCCATTGCTCTGATGCCACTGCTAGAGAATTCACACCTCTGGTCATGGTGTCTTGCCTGCCAGCCGATATTTAACAAATATATCAGGATAGAGTTTTTACTTCTCTTCTGTAATTTATACAATGGCATTAAATCACTTCTCCAAGTAATAAAATTGTACAAGGTTGGTTCTTAGCTCTAGCAGCTCCCTAGGGATCTCCTTGGTTGCGTAACTTTATCCTGGTCCATCCAGTGCCTTTGTCCCCCAATTTTCTATGGGACATTTTACTACATTAAGGGTGGTATATGAATCCATTTGGTTGTTGAATTACATTCTACCCAGGTAAATGGAGCAGAGTTTAAAAGGCATGCCATGGTACTTCTCTGTTTCTGCAACCACATATGAACTTCAATGGAAATGGCAATTGGCAGTGGCATGAGGCTGCCAACTAGTGTTACCCCTCTACAATGTCAGTGTTTTACCTCTTGAAGTGCTTTATTCAGAAAGACTGCTTGCCTATGACTTAAAAGCCACATTGTACAGATTTAGTCAGGCACCCCCTATTCATTATCTTCAGGTCTACTTGTGTATGATTATTTATAATCCCAAATGTCCATAATACTCAAAATACTCAAGTGTTCAGCACAGCATTATTTGATATGGTTTTGTACTTGTTTTTAAAAAGCATTTTTCTAAAAAAAAAAGCATATTTTTCCAAAAAGAAATTTAGAATTGCCCTTAAAATTTAGATACAAACTACACAAAATATCTCTAGGAATCCGAGCAAGGAGGATTTTATATGTCTCTGATCTCTATAAGCGCTCTCTTGGAATTCAGCAAAAGATTAGTTATCTGCAAGGTACCAGTGTAAAACTTTCAGATTTACTTTCACAGCTTAATCACTTTTGAAATGCAGTTTTCCCAAGAGATATGGGTCAATTGTCTCATATTGCCTGAGCATATCTACAATTATTAATATTCCCTGGCAAATTTACAGTAGCCTTAAGAGAAACTTCTTCACAAGCCAGTTATAAAATGTATACTTAGCTGTGACTGATAGAAAACTCCCTTATTCATAGTCTGAAAGGAAGAAATGTAATTGCACCCTACTGTTTACACTTGAGATAACGCCATATGAAATGAATGAAACATAATCAAGATTATATTCTAACAACGCTTACTGCCAAACTCCTTCATTAGCAGTTTAAATTACTTTGTCACCACAATGGGAAATATACCACTAGCTCTGCACAAATTAGTTTTAACATTCAAATGGAATTTTTGCAAACTACATTTGAAGTGCCATCAACATACACAATATAGTGTTGCTAACGGCTGCATTTCCCTTCACTATCCTGCCTAAAATCATGCAGAATAGTGGTGGAAAAGCGGGAGTGGATTGGGCGATGAGACACACTCCCAGCCATTCCACTTGCCACCTTCCACTGTCCATAGAAGTGATGCAAATGGTTAAACTGGCCATTTACATGTTTCCTCAGGGTTTCCACTGAGCTTCTGCTGAACTTCCAGCTGGAGAGCAAGAGATCCCTGGAGGGAAAGTCTCCTCTATTTCTTCCCCACACACAGAAAAATACACCTCAAAAACAAGGTTTGGCTGTCCACCTGCTAGGCTCTAGGTCTGTATAATTGTATGCACCAAGGAAAATAAAAACAGTCCAAGTAATGCAGAAAAAAGACATTTTGCCAAAGCTTTTCGCCTAGCACCCATCAGGACAATCGCAAGAATACCAATGTAAGGGCAAGCAACAATTTCTACTTTATGAAAACAGAGCTGATTGGTTGACAAGTGGACTCTAATTGGTAGGGGCGTCACCATGGAGAATGCACCAATTAATGGGTGACTGACAGTTGACTGCCAAGCATTGTTTGAAATTATTAATCAGGCAACTTGACTCTGATTGGTCAAGGCATTGCCCAGAGGATGAACTAGCAAATGGCTATCACTTATTTTGTTTAGCTGAAACAGGCACAATGTGTATACATGTTCATTTTGTCTGCAAAGAAAGGACCCTGCGTATTAATATATGTAGCTTCCAGTACACTCAAATGAGCCACACTGTTGTCAGCATAAGTCTTAGCACACTGAGGATTATTTAGCAAATGTTGCCCAATTGTGGAATCACATTTGATGTTGGACACTGTGTTTTGAGTTTTGCAAGCACGGGCTGGATGAATAAGGTCGGTAGTCTGCCTGTTGCAAACTGCAGAAGGGACATGCTGTTTGATATCACAGAATCACACAATGCAGTGGAGGGCCTTTGGCCCATCGAGTCTGCACCAACAGGTGAGAAACACCTGGCCTACCTACCTAATCCCATTTACCACCACTTAGCCCATAGCCTTGAATGTTATGACGTGCCAAGTGTACATCCAGGTACTTTTTAAAGGATGTGAGGCAACCCGCCTCTACCACCCTCCCAGGCAGTGCATTCCAGACCGTCACCACCTTCTGGGTAAAAAAAGTTTTCCTCACATCCCCCCTAAACTTCCTGCCCCTCACCTTGAACTTATGTCCCCTCGTGACTGACTCTTCAACTAAGGGAACAGCTGCTCCCTATCCACCCTGTCCATGCCCCTCATAATCTTGTACACCTCGATCAGGTCGCCCCTCAGTCTTCTCTGCTCCAACAAAACAACCCAAGTCTATCCAACCTCTCTTCATAACTTATATGTTTGATCCCAGACAACATCCTGGTGAATCTCCTCTGCATCCCCTCCAGTGCAATCACATCCTTTCTATAATGTGGTGACGAGAACTGCACACAGTACTCCAGCTGTGGCCTCACCAAGGTTCTGTACAACTCCAACATGACCTCCCTACTTTTGTAATCTATGCCTCAATTGATAAAGGCAAGTGTCCCATATGCCTTTTTCACCACCCCACTAACATGCCCCTCCGCCTACAGAGATCTATGGACACATGTCAAGGTCCCTTTGTTCCTCAGAACCTCCTAGTGTCATGCCATTCATTGAATACTTCCTTGTCAAATTACTCCTTCCAAAGTGTATCACCTCACAATTTTCAGGGTTAAATTCCATCTGCCACTTAGCCGCCCATTTGACCATCCTGTCTATATCTTCCTGTAGCACAAGACACTCAACCTCACTGTTAACCACCTGGCTAATCTTTGTGTCATCCGCAAACTTACTAATCCTACCCCCCACATAGTCATCTATGTCGTTTATATAAATGACAAATAATAGGGGACCCAGCACAGATCCCTGTGGTACGCCATTGGACACTGGCTTCCAGTCAACTAAAGCATCCTTCTGTCATCACCCTCTGTCTCCTACAACTAAGCCAATATTGAATCCACCTTATCAAATTACCCTGTATCCCATGTGCATTTGCCTTCTTTATAAGTCTCCCATTTGGGATCTTGTCAAAGGATTTGCTGAAATCCATATAAACTACGTCAACTGCACTACCCTCATCTACACACCTGGTCACCTCCTCAAAAGATTCAATCAAATTTGTTAGGCATGACCTCCCTCTGACAAATCCATGCTGACTATCCCTGATCAAACCTTGCCTCTCCAACTCCATATGATTTGCCAGTCTTTGGAACGTACAATGTGATTCAGCGATTGCCATTTGCTAAATAACTCTCAGTGTGCTAAGAATTACACTGACAACCAATTTAAGATTGTCAGTCGGGCTCACAGTCTGCTGCATTTACGTGTACTGGAAGCTACATACACAAGATCCTGTTCTTTTCAAACAGAAAGAATGTGTATACACATTGTGCCTGTTTCAGCTAAACAAAATAAGTGACAGCCATTCGCTGGCTCATTCCTCAGGGCAATGCCTTGCCCAGAGTCAAGCTGCCTGAATTAAATTTCAAACAATGGTTGGAAGTTAACTGCCAGTTACCATTAACTAGTGCATTCTCTGAGGCGACACCTCTATCAATCGGAGTCTACTTGCCAACCAATCAGCAGTATCTTCTCATAAAGTATAAGTTATTGCTTCCCCTGACATTGGTATTCTTGAGATTATCCTGATGAGTGCTAGGCGTAAAGTTTCAACAAAATGTCCTTTTACAGAAAATAAAAAATTTAAGAAAAGAGCAAACTAGCTTGTATCTGTCTTTCTTTACCAGATATGGTTGCAATAATACTTAGTGCAATTCTGGGAAAACTCAGCCCTAAGTGCGGTAGCGGGTGGGTAAAATGGAGTCCTAGCCACTGATAAAAATGGTGGATTTTCACGCTGTATCTTCCCGAGTCTGGCGCATTATATATTCACTCCCGCAAAACATGCTGTTTCCATAGCGGGTGGGTTCTCATTCGCCCGCTCGCTATCACTATGCTGTTGCATTACGCAGGCCGCCATCTTTAAAAGGCGCCTGCCAGCAAAGTGCTCATCGCTGCCAGCTCACCACCGCTGCCCAGGAGACATGGCCAGCAAAGGCAAAAAGACTGCAGCCCCCTGCTTCAACGACGGGACCCTCAAGCGACTCCTGGATGCCATGGAGGCCCGACAGGATGTGCTCTACCCCCACTCTAGTCACAGGATGGGTAGTAAAGTCACCAACCCAGACTGGGAGGCGGTGGCAGCGGTGGTCAGAAGAGGACAGCCACCCAGTGCTGCAAAAGGATGAATGATCTCCTCCATTCCGCCAAGGTAAGTCACTCTTTTCATCACTCCCAACTGACACACTCACAAACCCATCACACACCCACAGGGCCCGCACTCACTGCCAGTTCAAGGGACATTGCCATTCAATCTCACACACACCGTCATTGTCCTCATCCCATCCATGGGACCATTCACCGCCCACACAGGCCAGGCATACTTATCATCTGGTCCGGCAGATGTCCAGATACACTCTCCCCATCTCTATCCATGCAGGACAGACTGGCTCACAACAGGAGGGAAAGGTCACAGACAGGTGGAGGGATGCTGGAATTCAAAGTTCTCACAGAATTTGAAGACAGAGGCATCCAGCTGGCCGGCGATGACCGGGACCGATCCTGTGCTGACGGTGAGGTCGGCGCTGCTCTACCAAGTGAGGATCCAGCAGTGCAACATCCATCAGACAACCATGCTGTGAGTGATGTGTCCTCTTTCACAGGCCACTGCCATGCACTAATTATCTCCCCTTGCTTTTGCAGCAAGACGAAGTCCACGACCCAGGGCCTCCAATCAAGCCCCGAACAAACTTCTGGAGAGGAATCTGGAGGCACCCTCCCTGAAGACCAGGCACAGCACTCACCCACACCCTCCACCAGTGCAGAGACACACACCTCGGTGGGACCTAGCTTTAGAGTAGCCTTGGGACCACAATCTGGTGAGCACATCGCACTTTCTGATCCACAGCAGGCGAAGGCTGGGACTTCCCAGGTCCCTGACACTCAGAGGACTGCTGGAGGCCAGAACATTGCTGAGTCTCAGTCAGATGAGGAGCCTCTGGACTCGGTCACGTCTCAGTTGCTGGAGCTGAAAAGGCAAGCTAGGGAACATCAGGAAAGGATGTCCGCTGAACTCCTCAGGTTGCATGGCACAATGAGCGATGTGTCCTGTTTCACAGGCCACTGCCATGCACTAATTATCTCCCTTTGCTTTCGCAGGCATATCTGGGAAGGAGCAAACGGAGTCCACCCGTCTTCAGGCTGAGGTGATAGCGCCGGCATTCCAACACACCACTGTCAATACTGGCAGGATGGCGGCCATCATGGAGACCTTGGTCCAGGACTTCACTCCAGCACTGCTGTGCAGGCTGAACGCCATCACTGATGCCATAGTTGGCCTTCAAACAGTGTGTACACGAGAGGGATGCGGGGCAGCTCGATCTCACTCCAACTAGCCCTTCCGCTCACGGAGTCAGCCAGGTGCCCTCGGGCACCCATAGGGAGGAGGATCAGCTGGTGCACGCTCCTGGGCCATCCGCCCAGGTGACTCTGGGAGTGACCTGCCTATCTGACTCCCCTCTTCCTGTGACCTCTGCAGGTTCAGGTTCACAGGCCGAGGAGGGTGCCACTGCCACACAACAGGACCCCAAAAGCAGGCCAGGGCCCTCCAAGTCTTGGCCCTCCAGAGGATGCCCGCCAAAGTCATCACAGACCGGGCGTCACAGTCAGCAGGCTGCCTCCACCTCTGCTGTGGATGTCCGGGGAGTACCAAGGCGTAGCCACAGGGTTAGGAAAGTTAAGGAGAATTAGTTGCACGGCCTGGCCACGGGTGTTAATCACTTGTACATAATGTTCACTATTGTCAATAAACTCCTAAAAATGTCTCCCTGCCTATGGCTCCTTGTTCTGATGAGCAGTGTTCGTGTCACTTGGATGTGAAACCTCCTGCACAAGATAAAGGCAGGTGTCTCAGTCCAGGGCCTCTTCCCTGTGCTCTGTGCAGCCTTCAGACCAAAGTGATGGTCCGGCCTCACACTCCCTAGACACATTACTGATGCCTGCACCTCGATGGTGCTTGTCATTGCTGCCAGAATGTAGTGGGCAGGCACCACAGAGTTCTCTCATACTCTCTGTGTGCTCTCAGCACCTTTAACGTGGGGCTGGCTCCCATCACAACAGCATCTGTAACCTGTAATGTTGTGCTCCAGCTCCTGAAGGACTGAGGTGCTGAAAATGGACACAGCATCAGATGTGTCTAAATTTTCATGGCTGCGTCTCTAAGATGGCCCTCGGCCAGACAGGAGTGAGACATTCTCAGAGGCCATGTGAAGATCTATGGAGTGTCCTCACTGCATGTTGTCATCATCCTCCTACTATTGAGCGACTATTAGGGCCTCCACTGCATCTCCATGACAGGAGCATTCTCACAGAGAGTATTGATGCTGAGATAAGCCAAACTGGAGTCAAACGTTCACAACTGCGATGTGAGGATCTACAGGGACATCTCACTGCATGTCGTCATCATCCTCCACAAATCTGGCAGCTATGAGGGCCTCCCGTGTGCACCTGTCTTGTCTAGCCAGTACGAGAGCCTCATCCCCGTCATCATCACCACCGAGGACCCCCTCACCCACATCCCCATCGGCATCCTCCTCATTGAAGGAGACGTGCAGCTCCTCCATCTCCTCCTCAGCCAGCAGCTCTCCCTGTTGCAGTGCCAGGTTGTAAAGGGCGCAGCAGACGATGACGATGCGTGACACCCTCTGTGGACTGTATTGCAGGGCTCGTCCAGACTGGTCCAGGTACAGAACCTCAATTTCAGCATCCTGTTCATCTGCTCCACCAAGTTGCGAGTTGCTGCGTGAGCTCTGCTGCAGTCTGAGGCCGCTGCACGGGTGTCATCAGCCACGGCTTCTGTGGGTAGCCCTTGTCCCCAAGGAGCCAACCCTGCAGCCTCTGTGGACCCTGGAAGACTGCAGGGATCTGCGAGCGACTCAGGATGTAGGCATCATGCACATGCCCTGGAAACCATGCGCACACCTGCAGGATGCGTTTCTGGTGGTCGCATACCAGCTGTACATCCAGAGAGTGGAAGACCTTGCAGTTGATGAAGTCCACTGAGTGTAGCGACGGAGACCTGAGCGCCACATGAGTGCAGTCAATCGTACCCTGCACTTGTGGGAATCCCGAGATCAGGGCGAATCCAATGGTCCTTGCATCCTGGATGTCCCGGTCCCAGGCGAAATGCACAAAGTTGTGTGCCGTTGAGAAGATGGCATCTGTGACCTCATGGATGCATTTGTGGGTGGAGGATTGTGAAATCCCACAGATGTCACTTGTGGAGCTCTGAAAGGAGCCACTGGCATAGAAATTTGAGCGCTGCAGTCACTTTCACTGCCACTGGCAGTGGATGCCCTCCATCTTCCGTTGGTGCCAAGTACTGCAGTAAGTGGCAGATGTGAGCCACCAGGTCCCTAGACATGTGCAGTCATCAGCGACACTGGTTCTCAGTCATGTGCAGGAATGTCAGGCGGTGTCTATAGACTCTGGGTGTCGCTAAGCGCCGACCAGCCACGGCTCGCTGTCGCTCCTGGGCAGCGTGTGCAGGAGCCCCTGCTGCCCCTTCTTCATGAGGTTGCTGCTCCTGCCTTTGTGCAGCCAGGAGCCTCAGTCGCTCTCTCCTCCATCTTCCGCGGTCTCTGTAGGTCATCAGGCATATAGCTAGGTCACCAGGATCCATGATCCTGACGTGACCCTCCTGCAACATGAAAGAGAGAGAGAGATGTGGTTATCATGGCTGTACTTAGCACCTTTCCTGGCCCTGTGTGACCGCCCCTTAATGCTTCCCAGAGATGCTGGTCACCCCTCGGATGGCCAGAGATGAGTGCGCTGTATGGCTGCCCTGTCAACCCGCGATATTGGTGCCACTGGTCCAAACCAGGATGCTGAGATTGCAAGGGGCTGTGAGCACCTCCAGCAGTGACTGCTACATGGCCAGCGTTGACGAGGAGATTGTACAACGTGTGCAGTCCAATTGCTCCACGGTCCAATAAAGTGGTGGCGGACTCGAAGTCTGTGCCGGGGGGAGTGGGGGTGTAAGGTATGGAGCGCTTGGTGGCCCTTTGGTGCCTCCGCGAGGCTTGCATGGGCGGGCAGGCTAGGAGCCTGACTCCAATCATATCACTGTGGCTGCGCCTGATCTGTCTTAGTTGCAGAGGCATGGTCAGTTTATACAGGTGTCCCTAATGCGCGGCCACTTCCGTCGCTTACCCTGCCCCCCGCCTCAATTGCATGTGTGCAAGATGCTGCGCCAGGGCAGCACTTGACACCCACCCCACCCTCAGCAGGCGCCTGCAGGACTGGCCAGCACTTGCCCCCAGATACCCTCCACCCCTCAGCAGTCACCTGCGCGGCCACCCACCCCCAACACCCTTGAGGCCTGTAAACAACGGGCGAGCTGTGGAGAATGCTCACTCACCTCAATTCCCGCAAAGTGAAGGCCGCCAAGTGCACATTGCCTGCGCGCTGTTGTGAAACACGTCGGTGTGCTTTCCCACTGACGTGGATGGATGATACAGTGGGGTTCCAAGAGCCTGGTGGGATGGCCTTTTAATTATGTGCTAATGTATTACAATTAGTTCCTTGCCGACCAATAGCGGGAAACGCGGCCCGCTGTTGGCGGGCTGACAGGAAGGTTGCAACCTGCCTTCGCACCGTCGTGAAGTGGGTCCCGCCATATTTTCCGTGCATGCCACCTATCACACCCACCACCAGTGTGCTCGGAAAATTCATAAGTTCTGTTTAAAACATGCTTAAATTCTGAATTTCTATTCAGAATATCTCTTAAAAAGTTAATAACGAGACTGTTCAGAGTTCTCAGTTTCTATTAATCATGCATTTTTGCCGGTTATTTGAAAGGTCTAAGGTAAATGAAAATGTTGGCGTAACCATTGCAAAAACAATAAAGATTAACATGTTAAAATTTGTCACACATTTAACATGCTATGTATGCTAAAGAAACAATCACTTGAATTTAGTCATCTGAACTGTGGTTTCTTTCAGAAAATGCTGAGTTCATTCCTTCTCAGGCAGAGGGCTTATTAGAAATATTGCATTAATACATCATGGCTGGGATCTTCAATCGCTCATGTGGGCCAGAACAGGAGAGGGCACACTTTGAAAATAGCGCTTCCAGATGCTCTATCAGTGCCCTGGCACCTCTGAGATGTGATGGAATTTTCAAAGAGAGGCAGGGAAGGGTGGGGCAGTCAGGAGCCTGCTCACCTCAAACAAGCTATCTGTTAAGCTTGTAACTGGACAGGTGTATGAGAAGGCAATTTGTAAATCTCCCAACTTGAACTCTGGTGCACGTCAGTGCATAGCTATCAGTTCAATGTGAGCAGAAATTAACACCTTTTTTATGATGGAAAATTCCATGATGTGGAGGATCTTGCTCTGGATCAGCACCTTTAGTGTGCACTGGTGTTGCTGGCCCCACCATGTGCAGCCTCCTCTACGCATCAAGGCAGTTTCAGGTCCTATCATGCCTTTCTCCTCGTGCTTTGCAGGCAGCTTTGGTATCTACATTTGACAATTGCATTAGGGGGCTGGAACCTGGAAATTACCAGGGCATCAGGTATCCAACCCCAGATTGAAAATCAAGCCCAAGGAGTGGATGCAGGGGTGAGACTTATACAGAGCGAATGTTGACATGCTCTGTGAATGGCTATTCATGTTATCCATAACCACCAAAATTACTTGCCCCACCCTCCCGCCTTCAAATTATGATTTTGTTAAATCAGAAGAGAGGTGACCTTCTCCTCCAGGAGGTCCAAGCTAAGACTGGTAACTACGCTTGAAAGCAGTGGAGAAAAATTAAGCTAGGCTGAGAGCCCTCCAGCCCAAAATCCTCCAGGTCATAAAAGTTTCCATCATAAAAAAACTAGCCACCAACCTATGGGCTTCCTGCCTGTAGATATTATTGTGGAGCCTTTCCAACTCCCCCATTTTGGTCCTCTTTGCCTTTGGGCTGGGTCCATTTCAGGCCCTCCAGTTTCAGGATGGGTCTAGGTACCAGGTTACTCACAGTCTTTGGGGCTCTGATGTGACTTAAAGGAAGTAGAGTTGGGAGACTGTCATTTACCTAAGCAAACTTCAATACTTTATTTCCTCATATGAACTTAACTGCAGCATATTCACCAGCTCCACTATCTCCTGCCAGGCAGTGCTGACTTAGTTCCTGAGCAAGATGCATCCAGCAGCCAAAAATTGCAACTCTCTTCATGATTTTCCTTTGCATGATCTCTGGGGCACTCTAAAAAACAGTTCGGACCAGTATTCTTATTTCCCAGTTTTACTGATGTTCCATTTTAAAGTATATACGACCTGTTTGGACCAGTATTCTAATTTCCCAGTTTTTACTGTTTTTCCTTCTGGGAGAGAAAGGGTTTTTCTGCCCTCCCCTCTTGGAATTAGTAAACTGCTAGCTCATCTCACAGTACAGCAGAAGAAGGAAAATTAAGTAATTTTCAGTAAACAGAATGTATGAAGTACTGGTTTCAGCAGCTGCTCTGGCACATTTCAGTTGCTATCCAGGATTTCACACCCTTATGAGGTGACACAAACCTCACTGGGAGGTTACTAACACTGTACAAATCACGGGGTCTCAAATCCCAGAGGGGACCAATGTCCATGCCAGAAATGAAGAACACACTTGCAGCCATGAGTCCTCTGCTCGTTGGTGAAACCAAGATGGCAGCCAAACCAATTTTAAAAAATATTTGAAGTGCTTCCATTGCTCCCACACCATTCTTTCATTGATAAACTCCAATTGCTTATCCTTGATTTGATGACTATAAAATGTCCTTAATAATTCCGCATTGGTATCTTTCCCAACCACTTTCTCCACTTTTGAGTTGCTGTTCCCTATCTCTTTGTGTGCTTTTGTTGCTGTCATAGAGATATAGAAATTTCTCTGATTAGTCACAATTAATTTGCATCTATACATGATTTCCAAATTGTGACACATAGAATGATATTGCGGAAGGTGGGGGTTGGGGATGGCTGGGGCGGGGGCTAAACTGGATAGCCCCCAAAAATAAAAGTGGGGATTGTGATGCACCATCTTTGATCTGCCCTCTCCCTATAGCGTTTGCTGCAATCTTTGCACTGTTCACTGGCTGCATGCATCAGTAAGGGCCTTAATATTATTAATATCATTACCAAGGCTCCTTCGACAGCACCTTCCAAACCGACAACCACTACCAACTAGAAGGACAGGGGCAGCAGACAGATGGGAACACCACCACCTGGAAGTTCCCCTCCAAGTCACTCACCACCCTGACTTGGAAATATATCACTGTTCCTTCACTGTCGCTGGGTCAAAATCCTGGAACTCCCTCCCTAACAGCACTGTGGATGCACCTACACCACATGGACTGCAGCAGTTCAAGAAGGCAGCTCACCACCACCTTCGCAAGGACAATTAGGGATAGGCAATAAATGCTGGCCCAGCCAGCGAAGCCCACATCCCATGAATGAATTTAAAAAAAACTTGTTAACATCACTAGTTGGGCCAGGCTTTTGAGGAAGGTTGTTGGGTGTACACAACAAAACTTTTGGTGGATTGGGAAGCCTATCAGAGAGCCTGTGTTCAATGTCCGGGAGCATGAAGGAATCAAGCACAAGCTTAGTGCAGGGTTTCGTGCAAAGCTTGGTACCCTTCATATCCAGCATGGACCAATTCCATTGACAGACTTCAGCTTCCACCAAAGTCTGCATCCTGCAGTGGAAGCTCAGACTTCGGTCATGTAAAGTCAGACTGCTGCACTGGATACCAGTGCTTAAAAGTGCTTGCAAGCTCTCACAGCAGACCAGAAATCTGTCCTCCAACACATGACTAGTATTGGTGAGGTGCCACCATGTGGGAGTGGCAGTGGCTCCATGTGTTATGCTCCCAATTATGAGAATACTGGATAAGCCTGATACTTTCAGGATCTAGCTTGATAGATCATAATCATTTAAATAATGTAATACGTGGAAGAACCAAGGGGAAGGAAATAAGCCAGGAAACCAAGATTAAATTGAAACACTAAAAGAATCCTTACCGCACAAATTTGAACAAATCAAACACAAGCAATAATGACTAAATAAGTATGTTGAGCAAATAAGATAATGATTCTAAACAACATGGGCTCCTACCTTAAACTCAATCCAACAGACCTAGCCCAACTTAACCTTTTTACTGTAGCTTTCATTCTGATAGTTTTTAAACATACTCATACTGTGGGAGGCAATTCCTTTTTCTCTGGGTCTGGCTGTATAGGTCACAACTCAGGTCTATGATATATTCCTATCAATACGACCTCCTAGTCCAAGTATAGGCATGGCTGACAGTCACACACCACAACCCACCAGGCACACATAAGCAGTCCCTTGACATCTAATCCATAGCTGGACTTTTCCTCTTTTACAGAGCTATCTGGTCCTACCCAATTCCTTAGGACTCCCTTTTTCCTCTCTTTAAAAATACAGAACTGAGTTCTTCACTTAAATGCAACAGGCTGGATGTCTGCAGCCTCCAGGTCAGCTTCTCTTACACTTATTTTATTCCTAAAAAATATAAATTCACCAGTTTTCCTATCAAGGTGTAACTCCACCCTCAGCAATTTTTTACAAAGCAACCCGAGGGGTTTGTTGCTTCTAAAAGCCTCTTAGCTGGGTCCAAAGTTCATGCATTGTTTGTAAACACACCCAGGCATACTAACCAAACTGAAAATAAATAATCCCCAATTCACCTTAAATTGAAACAAAAACTTTACATTCTTAACTCTTAATATAATGCAAAATACAGACAGTTATAACACCTGGAGCATGAACCTATCATCCTTTCTTAGGAGCACATGCACACAATCCTGCTACTAGTGCTCATGCTTTTGCCTGTCAACCAGCCAGTCCAGAATGCTGATGCTGCAACCCATGCTGTCGCTGGGTCAAAATCCTGGAACTCCCTCCCTCACAGCACTGTGGGTGTACCTACACCACATGGACTGCAGCGGTTGAAGAAGGCAGCTCACCACCACCTTCTCAAGGGAAATTAGGGATGGGCAATAAATGCTGGTCTAGCCAGCGACGCCCACATCCCATGAATTAATTTTTTTAAAATTGCAATTCTCCAACAAGAAGGATTGCAAGATTATTGTCCATGCTTCTGGAATTTTCATCTTTACTTCCCTCAGTGTTCTCAGATGCATCTCAGCCAGCCCTAGTGACTTATCATTGGTTGTGGCAATAGCTGCTCCCTCATGATGGCAAGCTTGTTCCACCACAAATCTCTGCTGATTACTCCAGGGTTCCATCAGTGTGGTCCATGCAGTAGAATTGTTGCTTCAGCATGCCAATGGTCTGCTGCATCACATTTCTTTTGGCAACATGGTCACCATTGTATGCATGCTAAATGTGTGTACATGGGTTATGAACATAAGTCATGAGCCATGTCTTCAGCAAATAGCCCTTTCCACCCGTTAGCCATCCTTTAGTTTAATTTAGTAACTGAAATGCAGTTGGCACAGCGGACCGCTACAGAATGCATGCATCATGACTACTGGTAGCACAGCAGGCATTGGCTCCATGATGCACTGAAAAGTGTTGCACATCTGTTATTTACAATTGCATGTTGAGTGAATGGAATCCTTTTGGTTCTGAAACCTGGCAGAACTGATATGCAGCACTTGCAAAACAAAGTGTGTGTAGTCAATGGCATCCTGCAGCATTAGAAAGCTTGCAAATCTTGCAAAGCCTTGTGCTTGTCAGCCCACATCCCTCTAGCAAGAAGGAATGAAATGAAGGCCTGGATTCTTATGGAGTTGTGGAGCCTCTGCAGACCCTTAAAAAGGATGTAGAAGTCTCGCCTGCATTTAGGACAGATCCCATATTCATCGTTAGGGGAAAGGGGGCAGGATGTGACTCATGCATGAGGGAAACCTGAAATCAGCAGGGCTATTTGAACTCAGTGCTGAGTTCAATAGACCCCATTTTCACTGTAGCAAGGGTCTTAACCTGCAGTATGGGAGTCACAATTTTTTAGACTAGACATAAATGCTCTTGAAGGGTGGGTAAGGTCATGATGTGGAGTTATTTAAATCCCATCTATTTAGAATTTAAAAAGGCTCCCTGTGTAAGACTTGAAAAAAAAAACCCTGTTCTGGCAGTTACAATAGCTGCTTGTTAGCTTTTCCTCAAGGATTATCATTATGTCATTATGAATGCTTGGCTGCTTTCCACAAGCTATAGTTATCTCAGCAGGGTACCCCACAGTCAGTTTGATCGACAGCTCAAAGAGATTATTAAAGGATTAGCTGTCTTAAGTGTGGGGTTATGAATAGAAGTGTGTTTGGTTTTTTTTATAAGGGATTAAGTACTTGAGTAGATTTTTAAAGTATTAGATGCAATTTCATGAATGGATTTTTTTTTAATATAGTGAAGGCTGTAATAGGCAGTTAGACCTTTATTTCAACTAAAAATGGCTCCTGAGACCTGTCCATGGTGCATACTGAGTGAGTTGGCATGAAAGGTGTAAGGGCCAAAGGTGGTGGGGTGGTTGGCATCAGGGCTATAAGGGACCATGGGTGTGGTTGGGGGGCATGGGTTGACATTACATTGGCATTTGAGCATGGAAGTGGCATGGGAAGTAGGTGGGCAGTTATGGGTGAGAGGGGTGAGGGCTAAAGTGCCTAAAATTTAGTGAAACAACTGAGACAAAGCCACAGAGAACTAAGCTGTGCCTTTTAAAAAGCACCCTGCCACCTCCACCCGTATCATGGGTGCCTCCGATCTGCTTTTGGGGGTGAGAGGCCTGAGTCTATCTCACACCCTTTCCGCGGAGCAAAGATTGGGCACTTTCTACTAACGCGGGTCTAGCAAGTTGGGAAATTTCCACCTCGGTGGCGAAAATCCAGCCCAAACTTATCTCTCTATGCAAAGAGAACCTCAGTAACCTCGTTTATGCAACAGTACGCTGCAAAGTTGGCTGGTATTCGTAGCACCACTAGGATGCAGCCAAGCACATAAAAGTTCACAACCATGGGCATTTGGCCATTTTCACAGCCAATAGCAATGTGGCCCTTACCCTGTTCTGAGGCTGGAGTTGTAGCTGAAGAATTCAACAGCATTTGGTGATGATAGGATCATGATGTAGGTGATGAGGTTCTTGGTGAAGCACAGCCAACTCAAATATTGGTATCGCTGAGGTTCAGGTAGTAAAATTGTTCTCTGAACACCCTGGATAGTTATGGCCTCCTGCTGAGAGGCCTTCTCCTCCTTCCTCTTCTAGCAGCTTGTTCTGTTCTGTGATGAGTAACAGAGCAGGCTCAATCGGCTAAATGGCCTACTCCTGCTCCTATTTCCTATGTGTGGTGTCCGTGCATTCTCCCATTCATGCTCAATGCCAAAAGGAAGCTGTACTAGGTCACTAAAATCTGGGAGCAACTGATCTGTGCAGAAGTCTTGAAGTCACCAAATGGTACTTCAGCCCCTGCCAGACCACACCATGTAGACTTTTAAAATGACTATGAAAAGTATCAAAAGTGTACAAAATTGTAGCAATAGCTAGAAGAAATAAACTAGCAAATAAACTCAGTTGTTGATGATCCCTGTAAATATAAACATATAAACTAGGAGCAGGAGTAGGCCATTCGGCCCTTCAAGCCTGTTTCACCATTCAATAAGATCATGGCTGATCCTCTATCTCAGCACCATATTCCTGCTTTCTCTCCATGCCCCTTGATGCCCCTAATATCCAAAAACTTATCAATTTCTTTCTTGAGTATATTTGGTGACCCGGCCTCCACAGCCTTCTGTGGGAGAGAATTCCATGGGTTGACTACCTCTGAGTGAAGAAATCTTTTCTCATCTCAGCCCTAAATGGCCTACCTCATATCCTGAGACTGTGGCCCCAGTTCTAGACTCCTCAACCAGGGGAAACATCCTCTCTGCATCCAGTCTGTCTAGCCCTGTTAGAATATTATACTTTTCAATCAGATTCCCTCTCATTCTCCTAAACTCTAGTGAATACAGGCCCAGTTGAACCAATCTCTCCTCACACGATAGCCTTGTCATCCCCGGTATCAGCCTAGTGAACCTTCGTTGCACTCCCTCTATGGCAAGTATATCCTCCCTTAGGTAGGGAGACCAAAACTGCATGCAATACTCCAGGTGTGGTCTCACTAAGGCCTTGTATAACTGCAGTAAGACATCCCTACTTCTGAACTCAAATCCTCTGGCAATGAAGGCCAACATACCATTTGCCTTCCTAATTGCTTGCTGCACCTGCCTATTTACTTTCATTGACTACTGTACAAGGACACCCAGATCCTTTCCCAATATATCACCATTTAAATAATACTCTGTCTTTCTGTTTCTCACACCGAAGTGTATAACTTCACATTTATCCATGTTATACTGCATCTGTCTAAATCACTCTGAAGCCTCCTTGCATCTTCCTCACAACCCCGTCCAGTTTTGTGTGATCAGAAAACTTGGAAATATTGCATTTGGTTCCCTCATCCAAGTCATTTGCTTTCCTGATACCTGCCATGAAGTTTTCACATTGCACCGATTCTTTACATCTACACAGAAAATGAGAGGCTAATTCTTGAGGCCAAGTGTTATTTCTCTGCACACTTGGCTCATAATGCTTAGTGACCAAACTGCACTACAATCAGATCCATGACTCAAACATCAATCAACCCACTGGAATCCTGAGCAACTGCACTGTTCCCTGGACAGATCTGGTGGCTTTCTGCAATATGGGTCAGTAAATGTGCCCCGAATGAATTTGAAGAATGCTGCATAACTTTGCTCTGCCATTGGGGCAACACATGGATCCACCATTATGTGAGGTCCTTCAGCAGGATGAGGAAGAGAAAACTGATTAGATCAAGGAGGCAAAGGAGTGGGAAGGCTTCAACAAATGCCTGCAGCCACAGCTGTTCTACACAGCTCATTATGGAGAATTTCATACTCTAATCCTTATTCTTATGATATCAAGTCATGCCCAACATGCCCCAGTCCTTCCACCTGCAGGTAAACTATACCTGGCCAAAGGCCCACATTACCAGTCCTCACTCATGGGGCATGAGACAATGAGCAAAGAAAAGGTAGGGCCTATCAGAGATGTACACGGTAACTTGTGCGTTGATGCAGAAGATGTGGGCAGGGTTCTCAACGAGTACTTTGTCTCTGTCTTCACTAAGGAGAGGGATGATGCCGACATTCTAGTTAAAGAGGATGATTGTGAAATATTAGATACAATAAGCATAGTGAGAGAGGAAGTACTGGTGGGACTGGCATCCTTGAAGGTGGATAAATCACCAGGGCCAGATGGATTATATCCCAGGCTGTTGAAGGAAGCCAGGGAGGAAAGAATGGATGCTCTGAGGATCACTTTCCAATCCTCACTAGATACAGGCAAGGTCCCAGGGGATTGGAGGTCTGCGAATGTTGTGCCATCATTTAAAAAGGGTGCGAGGGATAGGCCAAAAAATTATAGGTCAGTCAGTCTGACTTTGTTGGGGGGAAATTTATTGGAAACAATTCTGAAAGACAGGATAAGCTGTCACTTAGAAAGGCACAGATTGATCAGTGATCAGTGATAGCATGGTTTTGTTAAGGGAAGATCGTGTCTTACTAACTTAATAGAATTTTTTGAAGTTGTAACAAGGAGGATTGATGAGGGTAGTACAATGGATGTTGTCTACAAGGGTTTCAGTAAGACATTTGACAAGGTCCCACATGGAAGACTGGTCAGGGAAGTGAGATCCCATGGGGAAGGTGGCAAGTTGGATCCAAAATTGGCTCAGCGACAGGAACCAAAGAGATCGATAGATGTTTTTGCGAATGGAAAACAGTTTCCAGTGGTGTTCCACAGGGCTCAATGTTGGGACCCTTGCTGTTGTATATATTAATGATTTGGACTTAAATGTGGGAGGCATGAATGGGAAATTTGCAGATGACACAAAAATTGGCTGCATATTTGATAATGAAGTGGATAGCTGTTGTCTCCAAAATGATATCAATGGTTTGATTGAGTGAGTGGAGAAGTGGCAAATGGAATTCAATCCAGAAAAGTGTGAGGTAATGCATTTGGGGAGGGCAAACAAAGCAAGGGAATACTCAATAAATGGGAAGTTGTTGAGAGGGGTTGAAGAAGTGAGAGACCTTGGAGTGCATGCCCATAGGCCCCTGAAGGTGGCAGGACAGGTGGATATGGTGGTCAATAACGCATATGGAATGCTTTCCTTTATTCAGTGATGTATTGAATACAAAAATAGGGGGATGTAATGATGGAGCTGTATAAAACGCTGGTTCAGCCACAGCTGGAATTTTGTGTACAGTTCTGATCAGCACATTACAGTAATGACATAATTGTTCTAGAGAGAGTGAGAGGAGATTTACAAGAATATGCCCAGGGCTTGAAAATTGCAGCTATGAGGAGATATTGGATAGACTAGGCGCCTTGGCAAAACATCCCCCGCCATTTTCAAGAACTCCAGCATGATGACACTGCCAAACACATCTTCCCCTCATCTGCCTGCTCCATCCACATTGCATACGGACCGTTCTCTCCATGACACCCTGGTCCACTCGTCCATCACCCCTAACTCCTCACCCCCTTCTCATGGCACCTTCCCATGCAATCGCAGAAGGTGCAACACCTGCCCCTTTACCTCCCCTTTCCTCACTATCCAAGGCCCCAAACACTCCTTTCAGGTGAAGCAACGCTTCACTTGCACCTCCTTCAATTTGTTCTACTGTATTCACTGCTCACAATGTGGTCTCCTCTACACTGGGAAGACTGAACGCAGACTGGGTGACTACTTTGCAGAACACCTTCACTCAGTCCGCAAGCATGACCCAGACCTCCCTGTCGCTTGCCATTTCAACACACCCACCATCCTGCTCTCTTGCCCACATGTTCGTCCTTGGCCTGCAGCAATGTTCTAGTGAAGCCCAACACAAACTGGAGGAACAGCACCTCATCTTCCGACTAGGCGCTTTACAGCCTTCCGGACTGAATATTGAGATCAACAACTTCAGACCATGAACCCTTTCTCCTCCATCCTCACCCATTTTTTAATACAATATTTATTTACTTATTTATTTTTATTTTATTCTTTTATTTATTTGTTCATTTTTTAAACCCTTTTTCCCAACCACCCCCTCCCCCCCACAGGGCCATCTGTCACTTGTTTCTATGTTTTGCTTTCACAGAGCACTGACCCTTGCTCTGCTATTGACACATTCTGCTATCTTACCTTTATGCCACTATCAGTACCTCCTTTACTCTTTACCATTACTGTTAACAATCCCTTTGTCTTGTGTCCATGACATCTTTGTCAATCTCTATCCCTGATCTTCCATCTTGCTCCACCAGCTCCACCCCCTCCTAAACAGCATCAGATTCAGCACATTTCAACTTCTCTTTAGCTCTGAAGAGAGTCATACGGACTCGAAACATTGACTCTGTTTCTCTCTCCAAAGATGCTGCCTGACCTGCTGAATTTTACCAGAATTTTCTGATTTTATTTTATAATATATATTATATATCATATTAGACAGGCTAGGGCTGTTTTCCTTGGAAAAGAGGAGGCTAAGGGGTGACCTAATTGAGGTGTACAGAATTATGTGGGGCTTAGATAGGATAGATAGGAAATACTTCGTTCCCCTGGCTGAGGGGAATTACCAGGGGCATAGATTTAAGGTGATTGGTAGAAGGGTTAGAGGGGACATGAGGAAAACCTTTTCACCCAGAGGGTGACTAAGAGTCTGGAATTCACTGCCTAAATTGGTGGTTGAGGCTGAAATGCATCTGAAGTGCTGTAATCTAACAGGCTACTAAGTGCTGGAAAGTGGGATTAAAATGAGTGGCTAGTTTCTTTTTTCTCTTTTTGACCAGTGCAAACACAATGGGCTGAATAGCTTCTTTCTGCACTGTGACTTTCTATGGCTCTAAACCTGCTAATTACCACCCACAGCCCTCCCTCAACTGAAAAGTCAGTACTTCTCCATGGTAAACACCACTTGGAAGAATCACTGAGGGTAGCAAGGGCACAGAATGTACTCTAGGATAAGGGACTTCCACGTCCATCACCAAGAGTGCCTTGGTAGCGCCACTACTGACCAAGCTGGCTGAATCCCAAAGGATAAACTTGCCAAACTGGCCTGCACAAGTGGCAAGAGAACCAAAAAGAGGGAAAAACTTACTTTCATTCTTGCTAATCTATCTGTTGCAGATGCATCTGTCCATGATATTATTGGTAGGAGTGAAAACTACACAATCCTTGTAGGGATGAAGTCCTGTCTCCACACTCAGGATGTCCTACATTGTGTTGCGTGACAATACGATTGTAGTAAATGAGATAGATTCAAAACAGATCTAGCAGCTCAAAACTGAGCTCCATGAAGCACTGAGGGCCATCATCAGTAGAAATGTATTCAGCCATAATCCATAACCTCATGGCACGGCATATCCCTCACCCTACCATTACTATCAAGCCAGCGGATCAACCCATGTTCAATGAGGAGTGCAGGAGAACATGTCAGGAGCAGCACTAGTATTTTGACACAGCCGATGGCAAGAGCTGAGTTGTTCAAATCACTGAGGAAAAGTTGAAGCAACTGGCATAATCCCTTTTTGAAATTTGTATGTTTCAAGACGCAGGCTTTGAATTCATTAGAAATAAGACCACCAAGTCTCAAGAGGTTTCTTGTAAAACTAAATTAAACATTTATTAATACAAGAAAAATTGTAAACACGTACATATGTCTGCAAAATTACTACTATAATAACTACAAAAATCCCCTAATTAACCTGACTCTCAGTTATACCCCGTTAAGGCAACGGTAAATCTCATAGATTTAAAAAGACCCCAGGCAAATCACATTTGACCATATGAATTCAAAATGAGGTTCCTTGCAGGCACAGTTGTAGGTGTACAGGCTGATTAGTTCTTAAATGTCTCTGCCTTACACACACAAACTCCTCTCTGTTTATACCTAGCTTTTCCTTTGAATGTAAATTTCCCATTGTATTACTAGGTTTTTAAAACCTCATCTTCTATCAATAACATTTTCATCCCACTAATTTTGTTAGTAATATAAGCACATTGCTTGGTGTCTTCCATCTGGGTGCAAGATTTTACTACCACTCTTGAATGTTTTATTCAACAAATGCAAATTTACACTTTACCTTCTAACTTTCCTATGTTTACCTAATTAACATCTCAAAACTACTGTACATCAAAGCACCCAGACTAGCTGGCTTTAATCCAATTAAGACACACCCAGACACAGATCCCGCTACAATTCTATTTAAAAAATAATTTCCAGTAACATTATAGACATTAATATCTCTTCATGACAACTAGGCATACCTAAAATGGAGATGCTAACTTGGTGAAGATCCAACACAGGACTATATGTGTGACAAAAAGTATCAGCAGCAAACTATAGACAGAGCTAAGTAATCCCATAAACAATGGATCAGATCAAAGCTCTACAGTCTTGCCACAACCAGTTGTGAATGGTGGTGGACAATTAAAAACCAACCAGAGGAGGACCCTCCACAAACATTATAATCCTCAAAGATGGGGTAGTCCAGTACATCAGTGCAAAAGATAAGGCTGAAACATTTGCAACCATCTTCAGTGAGAAGTGCAGAATGAATAATCTATCTTGGCCTTCTCCTGAGGACACCTGCATCATGGACGCCAGCCTTCAGAAAATTTGATTCACTTGACAAGAAATGCCTGAAGGCATTGGATACCATAAAGGTTATGGTCAGAGGCTGGGAACTCTGTGATAAGTAACTCACCTCCTGACTCCCCAAAGTCTGTCCACCATCTACAAGGCACAAGTCAGGGGTGTGATGGAATAATCCCCACTTGCCTGGATGAGTGCAGCTCCAATAACTCAAGTAGCTCAACACCATCCAGGATAAAGTAGCCCACGTGATCAGCATCCCATGCACTAACTTAAATATTCATTCCCTCCACCACTAGCGCACAGTAACTGCAGAAATGTTGTATTTCTACAACATGCACTGCAACAACTCAACAAAGCTTCTTCGACAGCACCTTCCAAACCAGCGAGCTCTATCACCCAGAAGGACAAGGGTAGTAGACGAATGGGAACACCACCACCCATAATTTCCCCTCCAATTCGCACACCATTCTGACTCTGAACTGTATTGCCGTTCCTTCACTGTTCAAAATCCCGGAGCCGCCTTGTCCTCATACTGTGGGTGTCATTGGCTAGTCCAGCATTTTTATTGCCCATCCATAGTTGCCCTTGAGAATGTGTGGTGAGCCAACTTCTTTAACTGCAGAAGTCCGTGTGGTGTAGGTACACCCACAGCGCTAGGAACAGTGAAGCAACGGCAATATAGTTCCAAGTCAGAACAGTGTGTCATTTAAAGAGAGATTTGCAGGTGGTGGTGCTCCTATGCATCTGCGGCCCTTGTCCTTCGAGGCAGTAGAGGTTGTAGGTTGGAAGGCGCTGTCAAAGGAGTCTTGGTGAGTTGCATATTGTAGATTGTACACACTGCCGCCACTGTGCGTCACTGGTGGAGGGAATGGATGTTGAAGGTGGTGGATGAGGTGCCAATCAAGCATGCTGCTTTTCCTTGGATGGTGTTGAGCTTCTTGAGTGTTGTTGGAACTGCAATCATCCAGGCGAGTGGAGAGTATTCCATCACACTCCTGACTTGTGCCTTGGTGGACAGGCTTTGAGGAGTCAGGAGGTGAATTACTTGCTGCAGGATTCCCAGCCTCTGACCTGCTCTTGTTGTCACAGCATTTATATGTCTAGTCCAGTTCAGGTTCTGGTCAATGATAACCCTCTGGATGTTGATAGTGGGAGATTCAGTGATGGTAATGCCACTGAATGTCAAAAGGAGATGGTTATTGCTTTCACTTCTATGATGCAAATGTTATTTGCCACTTATCAGCTCAAGCCTGAATGCTGTCCAGGTCTTGCTGCAAAGACTGGTGTGGGAGAAGTAGGTTCTGGTTTGTGGAGAACTGGTAGCAGTATTGGGGAAAGTGGGATCTGTACTGTTGGCACGGTCTACACCTGAACTGTGCTGGGGTTGGTGTCCTCACGAGCTGCCTAACTAGGGGAGTAGAGAGGGTTTTAAACTGAATTGTGGTGGCAAGGGATCAAATTTGGGAAAATGTGGTAAACCAAAGAGTAGAGACAAGACAAGAGAGAAAGGTATTAATATGGGAAATGATAAACAGACTGGAAGGGACAGAGAATACAAGTCTATGGCCAGCATTTTTTGTTTGGCGTGTAGGGGCGGGCCCCGCAAACCAACGCATAAAATGACACGTGGTGACATCGGGCATGCATCCCAACGTCACCGCGTGTCATTCCGATCTATCGTTCAGTGGGCACGCATTGGAGTCTGCGCGCCCGCCGAACTGTCAAAGGCCTGTTAAGGCCATTTACAAACCAATTAACTCAATTGAGAAAGCTGCCTGTCCAACCTTAATGGTTGACGGGCAGGCAAAGAGCCCAAGTGGCCTTTGCGCTTTTCATGAAACCTCATCCAAGGGCGAGATGAGGTTTCATGAAGGGTTTATTAAATGAATAAATATTTTTCAAACATTTGATAAAAATGTACCAGCTCATGTGATGCTGTCATATGAGGGGGCATGTGTAAATGGTTTTTAACTTCAATTAGAACTTAATCTCTCATGCATGCGAAAGAGCGCAGGCCCCAACTCACCCTCCTCCCCCCGCCCGCACAGGCAGCGCTGAGCGCTACCGGGCGCGTGTCATGCTGGGCAGGAATTAATTGGCCCGCCCACGTAAAATGGTGGCACGCAGCTGATTGTGGGCTGCGATCAGCTCCGAGCCGGCCCGCACCTGCTCTCAACCGGCCCGCCCGACGGGGAGAAAATTCTCCCCTGTGAGTAAATCAGCAGATAAGGCTAGATGCTACAAAAATAATAAAAGTACAAAACTAAAGGCTCTGTATCTAAATGCACATAGCATTCGAAACAAAGCAGATGAACTGATAGTGTAAATAGAAATAAATAAGTATGATCTGATAGCCATTACAGAGACATGGATACAGGATGACATAGATTGGGGTCTGAATATTGAAGGGTATATGACATTTAGGAAGGACTAATCTAGGTGTCCTAGTACATGAGTCACAAAAAGTTAGTATGCAGGTGCAGCAAGTAATTAAGAAGGCTAATGGAATGCTATCCTTTATTACACAAGGGATTGAACATAAAAGTAAGGATGTTATGCTTCAGTTATACAGGGCATTGGTGAGACCGCACCTCGAATACCGTGTGCAGTTTTGGTCTCCTTACTTAAGGAAGGATGCAAATGCATTGGAGGCGGTTCAAAGGTGGTTTACTAGATAGATACCTAGAATGAGTAGGTTGTCTTATGAGGATAGGTTGGACAGACTGGACTTGTTTCCACTGGAGTTTAGAAGAGTGAGGGGTGATCTGATTGAAGTATATAAGATCCTGAACAGCCTTGACAAGGTGGATGTCGAAAAGATGTTTCCTCTTGTGGGTGAGTCCAGAACTAGGGGGCATTATTTTAAAATTAGGGGGTCACCCTTTTAGGACAAAGTTGAGGAGAATTTTTTCTCTCTCAGAGGGTTTTACAACTTTGGAACTCTCTGCCTCAGAAGGTGGTGGAGGGGGGCGTCATTGAATATTTTTAAGGCAGAGGTAGATAGATTCTGGTTAGGCAAGGGAATCAAAGGTTACCAGGGTTAGATGGGAGTGTAGAAATCGAAACACAAGAAGATTAGCCATGATCCTATTGAATGGTGGAGCAGGCTTGAGGGGCTGAATAGTCTACTCCTGTTCCTATTTCTTATGTTCTTATGACAGGAAGTTAGGAAATGGTGGAGGGGTGGCTCTGTTAATTAATGATGGTATTAGCACATTGGAGGGGTGACCTAAGTTCAGGAAACCAGGATGTAAAAGTGGTTTAGGATGAGATGAGGAATGATCAAGGCAAGAAATCACTTGTGGGAGTGGTGTACAGGCTCCCTAATTGTATCTACACAGTAGGGCAGAGTATGAAAGATGAGATAATAGGTACTTGCCGGAAAGGTATAGCAATAATCATGGGTGCTTTTAAAACACATATAGACTGGAAAAATTGGGTGGGCAAAGGTAGCATAGATGAAGAGTTCATTGAATGTTTTCAGGGTAGTTTCTTAGAACAGCTTGTTCTAGAGCCAACCAGAGAGCAGGCTGTACTAGACCTCGTATTGTACAATGAGATAGGATTAATTGATAACCTCCGAGTGAAGGCAGTCCTAGGGAGCAGCGATCATAATATGATTGAATTTTACATTCATTTTGAGGGTGAAATGAGTCTGTCCAAGACAAGTATTTTAAACTTAAATAAGGATAATTATGAGGACATGAGAACAAGCTAGCTAAAGTGAACTGGCAAATGAGGTTAAGGGATGTGTCAATAGAAGTTCAGTGGCAGACATTTAAAGGAATATTTCAGAATACACAGAATATATATATTCCAATGAGAAAGGAAAATCCCAAGGGGAGGGCTCACCATCCATGGTTAACTAAAAGTTTTCAAGACAGTATCAAACTTAAAGAAAAATATATAATTATGTAAATGCGGGTGGCAGATCAGAAGATGGATAGTAAGAGTTTCTATTAATATTTAAATAAGAAAAGAGTTAACAAAGTAAACATTGGTCCTATAGCGAGTGCATATGGGGAATTGATAATGGAAAGTAGGGAGATGGCGGATTAATTAAACAGGTATATTGCTTTGGTCTTCACTATAGAGGTTACAGTAACATCCTGGAAAAAGCTGTAAATCAGGAAATGGAAGGGAGGGAGGAACTCAGAAAATTACAATCACCAGGGAAGTGGTATTGAGCAAATTGTTGGAGCTGCGAGCTGACAAATCTCCAGGTCCGGATCGACTTCACCCTAAGGTCTTGAAAGAAGTGACTAGTGAGACAGCTGATGCACTGATTTTAATTTTCTAAAATCAAAGATTTGGGGAAGGTTCAATTAGATTGGAAAATAGCAAATTATTCCTTTATTCAAAAAGGGAGGGAGACAAAAAACAGTAAACTATAGGCCAGTTAGCCTAACAGCTGTCATAGGGAAAATGTTAGAAGCTATTATTAAAGATGTTATAGCAGAGCACTTAGAAAAATTCATGGCAATCAGGCAGAGTCAACATGGTATTGTAAAAGGGAAATCATGTTTAACCAATTTATTAGAGTTCTTTGAAGGAGTCACATGTGCTTTGGATAAAACAAACCAGTGGATATACTTTACATAGGTTACCAGGAGGCATTTGATAAAGTGCTATATCAAAGGTTATTGCAGAAAATAAAAGCTCATGGTGTAGGGGGTAACATATTGGCATGGATAGAAGATTGGCCGGCTAACAGGAAGCAGAGAGTCGGCATAAATTAGTTTTTTTCTGTTGGCAGGGTGTGACGAGTAGTGTGTGTTCTGGCCCAGCAGATGCTGTGGGCCAGGTGGACCAAATCCACGAGGGAAACTTGATCATGCTATCACAACGGCTTTGCAATTTGTATTTATTTCAAGATGCTTGCACTGAGTTCAGAAGTAATGAGTCCACCAAGCCTTTTAGACATTTAAAAAATTAAATTAAAATATTTATTAACAAAGGACACGAGTTCAAGCACATACATAAGATTACAAATTACTACTATAATAACTCCTAAAATTCCTAATTAACCTGACTCCCAGTTATACCCCCTTTAAGGCAATGGTCCAACATAGATTTAAACAGGTCCAGAAAATTAACACAATACACTGGAAGGGGGACTCCTAAGTGGCTTTTCTCCAGCTTCAATTTTGGTAGGCAGCAGGCTTATGCACAAATACCGGAGGCTTCATTAAGGCTACTTCACACACTACTGTTAGATCTCACAATGCCTTCTCCTGACACATTCTCCTTTATATATGTTTCTCTCTTCTTAATATGTAAATTCTATTGTTTCATATGTCCTTGAAACTGTATCTTCCTCACAATATAAAAAACTTTCATGTTGCTACTATTTATTGCCAGCAACCTTTGGGAAAAATATACACATTCCTTAGCCTTGCTTATATGGTTAATTGTAAACAGACTAAAGTCCCTTTGAAATCCAAGGGCAGAATCCTTGGCGTGCGGGCTCGGCAAGGTGGTTGTCCTATGAGGAAAGGCTGGACAGGTTAGGTTTGTATCCACTGGAATTTAGAAGATTAAGAGGCAACTTAATTGAAAACTTTAAGAACTTGAGGGGTCTTGACAGGGTGGTTGTGGAGAGGATGTTTCATCTTGTGAGAGAATCTAGAATTAAGGGTCACTGTTTAAAAATAAGGCGTCACTCATTTAAGACAGAGATGAGGAGAATTTTTTTCTCTCAGAGGGTTGAGAGTCTTTGGAGCTCTCTTCCTCAAAAGGCAGGGGAAGCAGAGTCTTCGAATATTTTTAAGACAGAGCTAGATAGATTCTTGAGTAACAAAGGGGTGAAGGGTTAACAGGGGTAGGCAGGAATGTGGGGTTGGGGTTACTTTCAGATCAGCCATGATCTTACTGAATGGCAAAGCAGACTGAAGGGGCCAAGTGGCCAACTCCTGCTCCTAATGCGTATGTTCATATATTCGTATATTGGCATGGACTGCTTCAGTATTTTGAAGAATCGCCAAAGCTGCTGAGCATTGTGCAATTATCAACAAACACTTCTGACCTTATGATGAAGCGAAGGTCATTGATAAAGCAGCTGAGGATGGTTGAGCATAGGACACTACCCTGAGGAACTCTTGCAGTGAGGTTCTGGAGCTGAGATAATTGACCTCCAACAATCACAACCATTTCCCTTTGTGCTATGTATCACTCCAACCAGCGGAGAGTTTTCCTGCTGATTCTCATTCTCTCCAGTTTTGCTAGGGTTCCTTGATGCTACACTCAGTCAAATGCTGCCTTGATGCCAAGGGCAGTCACTCTCACCTCATCTCTTGAGTTCAGCTCTTTTGTCCATGTTTGGATTATGGCTGTAATGATGTCAGAAGTTGAGCGTCCCAGGTGGTCCCTACCACCCCCATAGGCTGCAGTGGTCCAGGAAGATGGTTTACCACCATCTTCTTGAGGATGATTAGGGATGGACAAGAAGTGCTGGCTTTGCCAGCAGCACTCACATTCCATGAGCAAATTCAAAATAAAAAGCACTAACTAACTTTTAGACCTTTAATATTGATATTCACACCAGTTGACATTATCAGCTACTACAGGAACACTCTTAACACCAAGCTTTCAAATAAGTTCATAATTTTAATGGCTTGAACAGATGCTTGCACACTAATTATACATTTAGCGTGAGTGCTTAATGCTGGCCATAAGTGATTTTTTTCCAAGGTCTGACAATGTGCTCCCTGTGGCTGCAGTGTGGGAGATGGAAGGCTGAGTTAAGACACTGAAATTTCCCAATTCTGCAGAGGCGGTTTAGGAGAGGGAACCAAGAGTAAAGTTGAAGATTAGTCCGTGGGCCCGCCTCCGAGCCATCTTGCCAGAGGCAGCAGAGGCTACACACCCAGTAACAATGGGTGGCCAATTAGGTTATGGTACAACTGTGGTCTTTCTGACAGTGGATGGGTCACCTGCTGAGATGGAAACTTGTCATTGTACTGGAGGCAGTTGCAGGGCCATTAACACCTCCTCTCCATCACACCAGCACAGGCCCAAGGGACATACAATGACAGCTGCAGCAGCAGGCCATGCAGCAGAAAGCATCCTGTGTCACATCTCAGGTTGAAAGATCAACACTTGAATTCACAGATTTAATTGCAAGAGCAACATCATTTAATCTGCCATGCTGGCTAACTTCTCAACATGTGCTATCTGATCTTCCACCCCCAGGTCAGGTGACCCCATATGTATTTCAGAGTGTACCTTACAGAATTTTATCTGAGTACCATACAGTATCTAATATTCATGTCCATGCACAATCAGCTATCATCATGACACCCCTCCGTTATCAGACCAAAATACGTACATGATTTTTCTGTTTGGTTAGATTCCATCCCTTACTACAAATTGTTTGCAAAATTTATTGCACTAACTTAACAAATCATTATTTTCCTAACTCACTGAGTAAATGAATTTCTTGAGTTACAAATGTCAGGTAAATTCAGTGCATTACAGTCCAATAGAGTTTCAGTCATTTGTTCAGTATTTCATATTCTGGGGCTGCTATTCCCAAATTTCATATTATGTCACTAAATTAGAAAATCTTCACATCACTTTGATGGTCTCCTCGCATGCCGTGGCCTGCCTGCTGCCTCAGGGACTCTGGTTATTACATCAGGATTAGGGAACGTTGACATCCCTTCTGGAATCAATGCTTTTCCCTTTAGACAGCAAGCTGTCTGTCTGTCATCAGCATCACTAACTTGGACATCTGGATTGCTGGATGTCAGTTTCATATCAGCCACTACATCTGGTCCATCTGCTGCTGTGTCTTTGTCACCATGATACTTTTTGACACATGAAGAGTTTCTGTCATAAAGTACTCCTTCTGGCGACTGCACAGTCACACTGTTTCCCTTCTTGGCAATGACAGTGTATGGCTTGGGATAAAATGTTGTATCCACCTTACTTGGACTCTCCTCTCCCAGCAGTACTTTATCACCTGGCATCACATCAGTCTGTCTAGCTCCCCTTCTGTGCTCTGCATAAACCTTTGCAGCACCCTTTTTCGCAGCATCATGAACTCAAACATCCTGATCAATGGTGTCCCTCATTTCTGGCATTCTGATGCATATTTTGCATCCAAATAGCAACTCAGCTGGGCTCTTGCCCATTGTAGTGCGTGGAGTTGCTCTATACATGGACACATGATAGCAGCACCTCCTTCAAATATTTTCCCTCAGCCTGAGCAATCCTCATTTGTTTCACTAAGGATTGGTTTTGTCATTCCACTTCCCCATTTGCCTTTGGCCATTTAGGAGTCAGTCTGTGATGGTGAATGCCAGTAGCTTGCATGTAATCTGCAAAGCCTGTGAAATGAATTGTTTGGCCCATGTCTGATTACAGAGTGACTGGTAGACTGTGCTCTGCAAATATTTCTGCTTTTTCTGCTGTTGTAGACTTCATCACAACATACACATAGTAGGGGAGGTGATGGCATAGTGGTATTGTTGATGGACTAGTAAGGCAGAGACCCAAGGTAATGCTCTGGGGACTTGGGTTTGTATCCCAAACAGAAACAAAAATACCTGGAAAAACTCAGCAGGTCTGGCAGCATCTGCAGAGAGGAACACAGGTAACGTTTCGAGTCCGAATGACCCTTCAACAGAACTAAGTAAAAATAGAAGAGAGGTGAAATATAAGCTGGTTTAAGGGTGGGTGGGACAGGTAGAGCTGGATAGAGGGCCAGTGATAGGTGGAGATAACCAAAAGATGTCACAGACAAAAGGTCAAAGAGGTGTTGAAGGTGGTGATATTATCTAAGGAATGTGAGAATAAAGGCACAGATAGCCCTAGTGGGGGTGGGGTGGGGTGAAGGAATCAAAAAAGGCTAAAAGGTAGAGATAAAGCAATGGAAAGGAAATACATTTAAAAATAATGGAAATAGGTGGGAAAAGAAAAATCTATATAAATTATTGGAAAAAAAATAGGGGGATCGGAAAGGGGGTGGGGATGGAGGAGAGAGTTCATGATCTAAAATTGTTGAATTCAATATTCAGTCTGGAAGGCTGTAAAGTGCCTAGTTGGAAGATGAGGTGCTGTTCCTCCAGTTTGTGTTGAGCTTCACTGGAACAATGCAGCAAGCCAAGGACAGACATGTGGGCAAGAGAGCAGGGTGCAGTGTTGAAATGGCAAGCGACAGGGAGGTCTGGGTCATGCTTGTGGACAGACCGAAGGTGTTCTGCAAAGCGGTCACCCAGCCTGCGTTTGGTCTCTCCAATGTAGAAGAGATCGCATTGGGAACAGCGAATGCAGTAGACTAAATTGAGGGAAGTGCAAGTGAAATGCTGCTTCACTTGAAAGGAGTGTTTGGGCCTTTGGACGGTGAGGAGAGGGGAAGTAAAGGGGCAGGTGTTGCACCTTCTGCGGTTGCATGGCAAGGTGCCGTGGGAGGGGGTTGAGGTGTAGGGGGTGATGGAGGAGTGGACCAGGGTGTCCCAGAGGGAACGATCACTGTGGAATGCCGCCAGGGGTTTGAAGGGAAGATGTGTTTGGTGGTGGCATCATGCTGGAGTTGGCGGAAATGGCGGAGGATGATCCTTTGAATGCGGAGGCTGGTGGGGTGATAAGTGAGGTCAAGGGGGACCCTATCATGTTTCTGTGAGGGAGAGGAAGGTGTGAGGGCGGATGCGCGTGAGATGGGCCGGACACGGTTGAGGGCCCTGTCAACGACCGTGGGTGGAAAACCTCGGTTAAGGAAGAAGGAAGACATGTCAGAGGAACTGTTTTTGAACGTGGCATCATCAGAACAGATGCGACGGAGACGAAGGAACTGAGAGAATGGGATGGAGTCCTTACAGGAAGCAGGGCGTGAGGAGCTGTAGTCGAGGTAGCTGTGGGAGTCGGTAGGCTTGTAAATCCACCAGGATGGTCTGATGGCTCTCCGCTTCTTCCTCGAACAGAGGCCCGAACAATCCCCATCCACCACTACTCTCCTCCGTCTGGCTGAACTTGTTCTCACACTGAACAATTTCTCCTTAAACTCCTCTCACTTCCTCCAAATAAAAGGTGTGGCTATGGGCCCCAGCTACGCCGGTCTCTTTATGGGGTATGTGGAACATTCCTTGTTTCAGTCCTACTCCGGCCCCCTCCCACAACTCCTTCTCCGGTACACGATGATTACTTTGGTGCTGCTTCATGTTCTCGTCTGGACCTGGAAAAATTTATTAATTTTGCTTCCAATTTCCACCCCTCCATCATTTTCACATGGTCCATCTCTGACACTTCCCTTCCCTTCCTTGACCTCTCTGTCTCAATTTCTGGTGATAGACTGTCCACCAATATTCATTACAAGCCTACCGACTCCCACAGCTACCTCGACTACAGCTCCTCAAACCCCGCTTCCTGTAAGGACTCCATTCCATTCTCTCAGTTCCTTCGCCTCCGTTGCATCTGTTCTGATGATGCCACTTTCAAAAACAGTTCCTCTGACATGTCTCGCTTCTTCCTTAACCGAGGTTTTCTACCCACGGTGGTTGACAGGGCCCTCAATCGTGTCCGGCCCATCTCACGCGCATCTGGCCTCACACCTTCCTCTCCCTCACAGAAACATGATAGGGTGCCCCTTGTCTTCACATATCACCCCACCAGCCTCCGCATTCAAAGGATCATCCTCCGCCATTTTCACCAACTCCAGCATGATGCCACCACCAAACACATCTTCCCTTCACCCCCCCGGCGGCATTCCGCAGGGATCGTTCCCTCTGGCACACCCTGGTCCACTCCTCCATCACCCCCTACACGTCAACCCCCTCCCATGGCACCTTCCCATGCAACCACAGAAGGTGCAACACCTGCGCCTTTACTTCCCCTCTCCTCACCGTCCAAGGGCCCAAACACTCCTTTCAAGTGAAGCAGCATTTCACTTGCACTTCCCTCAATTTAGTCTACTGCATTCATTGCTCCCAATGCGGTTTCCTCTACATTGGAGAGACCAAATGCACACTGGGTGACCGCTTTGCAGAACACCTTCGGTCTGTCCGCAAGCATTACCCAGACCTCCCTGTCGCTTGCCATTTCAACACTCCACCCTGCTCTCATGCCCACATGTCCGTCCTTGGCTTGCTGCAATGTTCTAGTGAAGCTCAATGCAAACTGGAGAAACAGCACCTCATCTTCGGACTAGGCACTTTACAGCCTTCCGGACTGAATACTGAGTTCAACAACTTTAGATCATGAACTCTGTCCTCCATCCCCACCCCCTTTCCGATCCCCCTCTTTTTTTCCCAATAATTTATATAGATTTTTCTTTTACCACCTATTTCCATTATTTTTAAATGTATTTCCTTTCCATTGTTTTATCTCTACCTTTTAGCCTTTTTTGATTCCTTCACCTCACCCCACCCCCACTAGGGCTATCTGTACCTTGCTTGTCCTGCTTTCTAGCCTTAATTATCACATTCCTTAGATAATATCACCACCTTCAACACCTTGTCCTTTTGTCTGTGACATCTTTTGGTTATCTCCACCTATCACAGGCCCTCTATCCAGCTCTACCTGTCCCACCAACCCTTAAACCAGCTTATATTTCACCTCTCTTCTATTTTTACTTAGTTCTGTTGAAGGGTCATTCGGACTCGAAACATTAACTATGTTCCTCTCCACAGATGCTGCCAGACCTGCTGAGTTTTTCCAGGTATTTTTGTTTTTGTTTTGGATTTCCAGCATCCGCAGTTTTTTGCTTTTACCTTGGGTTTGAATCCCACTATGGCAAATGGTGGAATTTGAATTCAATAAATATCTGGAATTAAAAGTCTAATGATGACCATGAAACCATTGTTGAATGTTGTAAAAATATTGCTAACGTCCTTTAGGGAAGGAAATCTGCCATCCTTACCTGGTCTGGCCTACATGTGACTCCAGACCCACAGCAAAGTGGTTGACTTTTAAATCCCCTCTGAACAAGGGCAATTAGGGATGGGCAATAAATGCTGCCCTAGCCAGTGACACCCACATCCACTGAATGAATAAAAAAAAGTAGTAACTGCGGTAGTGGTCAACCATCATCAGAATGGACCCCCCTGAGGGAAGTGGGCCTAAGGTGTCAACTGCTACATCCTCCCATGGTCCAGCTGGTGACAATGTGCTGTGGATTGGATCTGCTGACAAGTTTTTGACCAGCTGCTCCACATCCTTTGTTGGTGGATTTGGATCTGAGTATCCCAGGGTTCCAGCCTTGTCAAGCTGCCTTTCAATTCTTAAGGCAGCTTCTGTTCTTCATAAAATCTCAACTGTTCATTCTTTCTGGTCAACATCTTCAATGGATCAACCTTGAGATACACCTTGCACAATGGCTCTCAAGTCCCCAAAAACGTCTCACTTGACAGCTGAGGCTATGTGCAATTTTTATTTTTCCAATACTACAGAAAGCATCTCCATTTTGAGATGTCCTTGTAGACTAACTGGATTGGGCTACAGAGAACTGGAATGGACTTGAAGGACCAAATGGCATCTTTCTGTGCCATAATTACATTGCCTCAGCAGCGCCCACCTCTCCCATTGGGGCTGCTGGCCAGACATCATTGCAGGCCATCTTATCGGGCATCCCTCTTCACTAGCCCATCTGCTGCCCTTCATTAGATAGGACTCCCATAGGCACTTGTTAACCAAACATGGAAAATTCAGTCCAAGGGCTCTCCAGTTACAGAATGTACAAAGGATTTTGCATGTATTTCACTGATTTACTAACTCGATACATTGTAAGGCCAATTATCTATTTCCTCACTGAATTTCTCCATGTCTATTAGACAGCCCTTCCATATAATACAACTTAATGCTGAGCTGCTTTGGTTCATTCAGCTCCTCTTGCTGTGCATTACTTTTTGATTACAATCGGGTCTAAAATACACCGACAAAGAGAAAAAACTAAATTCCATACTATGGTCACTGCTGTTTCCTGTGAGAAGTGTGGGGGATGGCGTAGCAACTCACTTCAAAGCAAGAGTGGTAAATCTACTCTTCTATGGAGCTACATCACAATTTTAACCAGTCCCTGACAGGTGGGACAGGATCAAGGACTGGGGCAAGGGAGCTGGGGTACAGGCAGCTCAACCTAATACCTGTCCCTTTAAATTTAAAACTACAGAAATCAGACCAAGGGAAAGGCTCCCGTAAACAGGTGGGTCCTAATTAATATAGCAAAGTCACAGCATGAGGACATAATCAGCATTACAAGTTAAATTTAACAGTGAGTGATGGGGAGGCTTGTCCTGTTGAATTCCTATGGCTGATCAGAGTTAGGAGGTAACTGTCTGGTTTCGAACTCTTTGTCGGTCAGGAGAAACAGGGGTGCTTCCCTTCCACCAGGCACTTTCAGAAACCTTTGGCCTCTCCCAGTCCAGCCCTTCCAATTACCAGCCTCGCCACATCCCTTCCGAATGTGGCCTGAAGCTGATGCTCTCCTTCCAGTGCCAGGAACTGTCCCCATTGGTCTGTGGTTGTAGCCTCCTGCTTGGAGTGCTCCCTCTCATCTACTGGCCAAGCTATCTATTTATCTGGCTGTCAGGTGGGAAAGCCCTAACACTATTCTAATTAAGTGCTAGTGTTAAGATTATCAGCACCTCCTGGCCCTAGACTTGCCAGGACTTTTGGTCAGTTTTGGCCTTCACTACACTCTCCCCAGCTCCCCATCAATATTGAGGCCATTGTAATCCAATAGGAATAATGAACCTGCATGCATTGTCTCAGTTTTGGCAAACATTGGTCCTTAGGATACTATACCCATAACAAAGATTCTGGTCTCATTCATAATCACCTAAATCTTAAATAGTTAGAATTATAGAATAAAGGCGTTAATGGCTGAAATCTCCTTTACTTATAGCCTACAGCTGGGCAACTGAATCATTTCAGAGGCAGCCAGTAAATAATTCCTTTCTGCCGTATTGCCTCAATAACAACAGCTTTCCAACCAAATTGCATAGGTCATGCTTCTTTCTAATCTCTTGGATACTGAATGCCACTGTCCCACTCAATTGCCTATACCTGTAAATAATTGTAAATGCTATTTTTCAAGCCTTTTTATTGCAAACCATTAATATTCTGTCCTTAATTACATCACTTTCCAAATTACCATTCCATCTCCTTTGCAATTTGTATATCATTTGGCACATTATGAGAATTATTTTGGTGCTATTAGCACTCTGGTTATAGGGTATGTTATTGAGTTAACGGGGAGAAATTGGCTAATGCCCGAAAATGAAAATGGGGATGGTGGTATGTAGTTAACCTGCACCCATTTTTTGCATTCCAGGCAGCATGCTAAATTCATGCTGCCTGCTATTTTATGTATGATTGCTGTACATAGCTAGCACCAGCTGCACTGTTCATTGACTGCATGCGCCAGCAAGAATACTGATAGCACAAGTGCTTCTTAAAGGCAGCCTGCACCTTTTAAAAGGGAGATGCATTATAACTGCAAGAAGCGTTGGGAATCATTTGAAAGCTAAACCTCTGCTGTGGTACGTTGAGAAATGGCTAAATATGCAAAGGAGACTGAGAACAAAGATTTTCAGACATAGCATTGGAGGTCCTGGTGGAAGAGGTGGAAAGATGGAGAGACATCCTATATCTGCTGTGGAGCAGGAGGACCTTCAGCCATTTATTCAGGATGTCAAGGGGACATGTAGCAGCAGCAGTCAATGCCAGGAGTGTTGCTCCAAGAATATGGATGCAGAGCAGGAAAACAGTTGAGCAATCTCACATGAACTCACTGATCTTGGCAACACATCTTCAAATGCCATATTCCTAATAATTGCACCAGGAGCCTCAACCGCTGCTCAATTTACTAACCCTCATAACCCACCTACCAACAATCTTTATCAATCAGGACTCAACCCTAAAATTCAAATGCACCCTGCCCTCTCACACTTAGCACTGTTGCAAACTCACATCCACATCTCACAACTCTCACATGCTGGCAGCTTTCAACCATAATAGCCACATCACTCAAACACACTGTGACACATTTCCATCCTTCTTGCAGGTAAAGGTGGCACACAACAGGAGGAACATGAGACTCTCCCCTACCTGGCACAAATTTTGGGTGAACTGCTCCACTGGCTACACACCCATTTTGGGTATATGTTTAAAATTTCTCCCATAAACAGAATTCTCTGTAATTGTAATCTTTTTGCAGTTTGATCTTAGACACATATTGAATAAAGTTCTTCCTATTTATTTCAAATAATTCTAAATCTCTTTCTGTTTATCAATAATATTTAGCATCAAAAATGCAACCACCAATTAGAAAAAAATAGAAAGCAGAATAAGACAGCAATAAAAAGCTAAAGGCAGGAGCGAATGACAGTAAGATTTTAATGTTTCATGGATTTTGCAGGCATAATCTCCAACAAGGACAAGAAAAAGCTTTTGAGTTAAGCTGTTAAATGACTGCAGAACCAAGGCTGTCAAAACTGCAAAAGGTAGAATAGAGTGCGCATTATTAAATCAGTAAGACTTTACCTCAATACTCTAACCGCGGGCAGGCAAGGGTGCCTGATAACTTCACCATTAGAATCAATAACTAAATGCTCTCCCAATCATATTTTCCCACTGTTTCTGCTGCAATTTGTAAACATTTGGCTTTGTGGAGTTTGGCTTCTGTCCTTCCTGAAAAAGAGGTGACTGTTTGGACAGTTGGGCAACAGTTTCAGACCTTTGGTCAGCCCATTGATCCTTGGATGCCTGTGATCCAGGTTACTGAAGCAATGCACTCAGCGTCTTACTTGGAAATTTATTCTACCTGTTCCTTTTTTAAAACAGCCTTGTTATGTAGCTTCTATTTAACTGCTTGTCTCAGTAGATGTTTCCTATAAGAAACACTGCCTGAAAGAATGGTAAACATCAAGTTTTATCTGTTTCCATTCTTTTATTTTTAATAAACTTACTTATTTCTTAAAATACTCTTCAACTAGATGTGAGCAACCCATTAACAATGTCTCTTGTATAAACATTTTAATTAGATTGAATTATTTCACAATAATCTATAAAATTAAATCAGATTCTAAGAATTGAGAATACACTCTTGTGTACGATCAGTAATGCAGTATATGATCAATTAAAATATCACCAATTCCTAATGAAAAATGTCAAGGATTTCTTTACAAGACCTGTGAATGATAGCATTTTCAGTGCAAGTTTACAGCAATGGGTGTGGAGGATGGGGTGGGGGCGGGGGGCAGAAGGATAAAGTGCTACACAAAGATGCATACGTAATATTTATTAAAGAAAAAGTCAGTTTGTTGTCATTTTAAAAGTTATGGAGGTAACAGATGCTGTTGTCTGAAGTGCAAAGTAATAAAGTAAGTTATAAGCATGATAATCCATTTCCATGAATGGGCCATGCCTAACCATATAGATTTAATGAGATAAATATGGCATTGGATTTAAATCTCACTTGCAATTTTCACAGAGCTGAATCGAAGTTTGAATAAATTGACTTTTTGCAGACATTTGAGAGATTTTTGAGTATATCACTGGGAGCATTTGCCTTCAATTAGTAGTTAATTAGTGCAAGCAACCTGAAACTTTAGTCAGAGGGGAAGGAAAAGAATGGTTATAAATTGAGAGAGGGGAACGTGCAACGAGACCTGGGTGTCCTCGTACACTAGTTGCCGAAGGTAAGCATGCAGGTGCAGCAGGCGGTGAAGAAGGCAAATGGTATGTTGGCCTTCATAGCCAGAGGATTCGAGAAGAGGAACAGGGATGTCTTGCTGCAATTGTATAGGCCCTTGGTGAGACCACTCCTGGAATATTGTGTGCAGTTTTGGTCTCCCTATCTGAGGAAGGATGTACTTGCTATAGAGGGAGTGCAGCGAAGGTTTACCTGACTGATTCCTGGGATGGGGAGACTGACATATGAGGAGAGATTGAGTCGGTTAGGATTATTTTCTCTGGAGTTCAGAAGAATGAGGGGGGATCTCACAGAAACCTATAAAATTCTACCAGGACTAGACAGGGTAGATGCAGGAAGGATGTTCCCGATGGTGATGGAGTCCAGAACCAGGGGTCACAGTCTGAGGATATGGGGTAGACCATTTAGGACTGAGATGAGGAGAAATTTCTTCACCCAGAGAGTGGTAAGCCTGTGGAATTCGTTACCACAGAAAGTAGTTGAGGCCAAAACATTGTATGTTTTCAAGAAGGAGTTAGATATAGCTCTTGGGGCGAAAGGGATCAAAGGGTATGGGGAGAAAGCGGGAGCAGGCTATTGAGTTGGATAATCAGCCATGATCATAATGAATGGCGGAGCAGGCTCGAAGGGCCGAATGGCCTAGTCCTGCTTCTAGTTTCTATGTTTCTAATTATTGCTTCAAATTAGTTTGCCATGAGGGTAAACACTCTCAATATAAGCATAAACAATATAAACATTTTACAATCTAGTAATCTCCTAGTGCTGATTGAAAAAAAACAACATTCAGGGGTTACAACCAGAGGTCAAGATCTTAAGGCCCTGCCTCAGCATGTCTTCCCCTGATGGATGCGTTGAGCCATTTAAACTTCCATTCAGTTCGGTGGGACCGTGATATCCCGTTGGGCGTGAGGGGCTATAAACACCTGGCCATAGAAAAGTTACAGTGCAGAAAGAGGCAGTTCAGCCCGTCATGTCTGCGCTGGCCACAAAGGAGAAAAAAATAAACTAGCCACTTATTTTAATCCCACTTTCCAGCACTGGTCCATAGCCTTGAAGGTTACAGGACTTCAGATGCAGATCCAGGCGCCTTTTAAATGAGTTAAGCGTTTCAACCTTAACCACCAATTCAGGCAATGAATTCCAGACAACCACCACCCTCTGGGTGAAAGGTTTTACTTCATGTCCCCTCTAATCCTTCTACTAATCACCTTAAACCTATGCCCCCTGGTAATTGGCCCCTGAGCTAGGGGAAACAGGTCTTTCCTGTCTACCCTATCTAGGCCCCTCATAATTTTGTACGCCTCAATTAGTTCACCCCTCAGCCAAGGAAAACAACCCTAGTCTATACAATCTTTTCTCATAGCTGCAATTTTCAAGCCCTGGCAACATTTCCTCTGTACTCTCACCAGAGCAATTATGTTCTTCCTGCAATGTGGTGGGCAGTACTGTACACAAAATTCCAGCTGTGGCCTAACCAGCATTTTATACAGTTCCATCATTACATCCCTGCTTTTATATTCTATACCTCATCCAATAAAGAAAGACATTCCATATGCTTTCTTTACCAGCTTATCCACCTGTTTTGCCACCTTCAGGGACTTGTGGACATACACACCAAGGTCTCTCATTTCCTCAATCTGTCTCAAAATCCTCCAGTTTATTGCGTATTCCCTCGCTTTGTTTGTCCTCCCCAAATGCATTACCTCACACTTTTCAAGGTTGAATTCCATTTGCCACTTTTCCACCCACCCACCCAAACCATTCATATCATTCTGGAGCCAACATCTATCCTCTTCATTATCAACTACACAGCCAATTTTTGTGTCATCTGCAAATTTCCCAATCATGCCTTCCACACTTAAGTCCAAATCATTAATATATACGACAAACAGCAAAAGCCCCAACACTGAGCCCTGTGAAACACCACTGGAAACTGTCTTCCATTTGCAAAAACATTCATCGACCATTACCCTTTGTTTCTTGTCTCTGAGCCAATTTTGGACCCAACACCCACCCGCCCCCCACCCACCCCCCCACCTTCCCCTGTATCCCATGGGATCTCACTTCCCTGACCAGTCTGCCATGAGGGAGCTTATCAAATGCCTTACTGAAATCTATGTAGACAACATCAATTGCACAACCCTTATCAGTCCTTTTCATTACTTCCTCAAAAAATTCTACTAAGTTATTCAGACATGATCTTCCCCTAACAAAACCATGTTGACTGTCCCTGATCAATCCTTTCCTTTCTTAAGAACCCTGCCCACATCTTCAGCATCAACACACAAGTTACCATGTACATCTCTGATAGGCCCTACCCTTTCCTTAGTTATTCTCTTGCTCATAATGTACTGGTAAAACATCTTTGGGTTTTCTTATATTTTACTTTCCAATTTTTTTTTAGTATCTTTGCTATGCTTTCCTAATTTCCTTTTATACTTCACCACTGTACTTTCTATGCACCTCTAGGCTTTCTAAGCTAGGCTTTCAAAGTTTTTTGTGACTGTCATAAGCTTTCTTTTTCTGCTTTATCTTACCCTGTATGCTTCTGGATAACCAGGGGGCTCTAGATTTGGCAGTACTACCCTTTTTTCGTGGGGCATGTCTGCACTGTTCCCACAAAATCTCGCTTTTGAATGCCTCCCACTGATTTGACACTGTTTTCCTTCTAGTAGCTTGTGTCCAGTCTACTCTCGCCAGCTCACCTCTCAGCTTTGTAAAATTTGATTTTACCCAATTTAGAACTTTTACTCCTGCTCTATTTTTGTCCTTTTCCATAATGATGCTAAATCTAACTGCATTGTGGTCACTATCTTCAAAATGGTCTCCCACTGCCACTTCGTCCACATGCCCAGCTTTATTTCCTAAAACTAAATCTAGAATCGCACTCCCCTCTCATTGGGCTTGTTACATGCTGCCTGGAAAAGTTCTCTTGAATGCATCTCAAGAATTTTGTGCCCTCTGTGCCCTTCACACTGTTCGTATCCCAATTGATATTAGGGCAGTTGAAGTCCCCAACTATTACTGCCATATTGTTTTTGCACTCAGAAATTTGCCTACATATTTGCTCTTCTAACTCTCTTCCACTATTTGGGGGTCTATAGTTCACTCCTAGTAGTATGGCTGCCCTTTTTCTATTTCTGAGCTCAACCCATATGGCTTCATTTGATGCTTCATTTAGCATATCTTCCCCCCTCACAGCTGTAATTGACTCTTTAACCAATAATTCTTCACCCCCACCTTTTTTATCTCTCTCTCTTTCCTGCCTGAAAGCTCCATATTGAGGGATGTTGAGCTGCCATTTTTGCCCCTCTTTAAGCCAAGTTTCCATTATAGCGATGATATCATGCTGCCATGTATCTATCTATACCTTCAGCTCATCGGCTTTATTTGCTACACTCCTTGCATTTAAATATATACCTTTTAACACTGCCAAATTCCTGTGCTGTACACTTTTAACCTGTGCTCCTGTCTTTCAGAGTCACTCACTAATTCTCCATCTCTCATTCCTGCTCTGAATTTGCCCTCAGGTTCAGGTTCCCATTCCCCTGCCAATCTAGTTTTAAACATCCCTACCTGCCACTACCAACAGCACTAGCAATTCTCCCTGCGAGGATATTCATCCCAGTATTATTCAGGTGTAGACTGTCCTGCTTGAACAGATCTCACCTTCCCCAAAACTGGTCCCACTGTCTCAGAAATATGATGCCTCCCCTCCTACACCAGCTTTCCAGGCATATGCTTAATCACTCAATTCTCCTATTTCTATGCTCACTAGCATGTGGGACTGGTAGTAATCCAGAGAGTACTGTTTTAGAGGTCCTACTTTTCAATTTCTCCCTAGGTCCCTGAAATTTGCTTTCAGGGCATCATCCACTTTCCGACCCAAGTCATTGGTACCAACATGGACCACAGCCTCTGGTTGATCATCCTCCCCTAGGAAGGCCAGAATACCATCCTGGAGCCATGTTTACAGTCACAGAAACGCCTGTCTCTTCCTCTAACTAATTAATTGACAATCATTACTGTTCTTCCACTCTTCTTCCTCCCCTCCTGTACAGCAGAGTTACCTGTGGCACTACAAACTTGGCTCTGGCTGCACTCCTCTGAGGAACTAACACCCTCACCAGTATCCAAAACGGAAAACCGATTTGTGAGTGAGACCTCAGGAGACTCCTGCACTACCCGCCTAGTTGCCTTGGGCAGTCTGGCGGTCACCCATTTCCAGACTCCAAAGCTGTGCGACCACCTCTCTGAACCTACTATCCATGTAGGTCCCAGCCTCTCTGATGTGCCGCAGAGACTCCAGCCACTGCTCGAGCTCTGAAACCTGGAGATTAAGTTTCTGCAGCTGGTGACACTTGCTGCACATGTGGAAGTCTAGGGCTCCAGTAGCATCCACAACTTCCCACATATTACAGAATACACATTTCATACAACTGAGCTGTCCTGCTATGGCTTCAATTTACTTCCCTTATGTTAACTTTATTTTACTTTGGTCTACTTATACAGCTTTATATTACCTGGCCTTGACTTAACTTTACTTCCCTATTGCTTGTGTTTAGACCATAAGACTATATGACGTAGGAGCAGAAGTGGGCCATTCAGCCCATTACGTCTGCTCCACCATTCGATGAGACCATGGCTGATATGATAATCCTCAATTCCACTTTCCTGCCTTTTCCCCATAACCTTTGATTCCCTTACAGATTAAAAATCTGTCTCTCTCAGCCTTGAATATACTTAATGACCCAGCCTCTACAGGCCTCTGCGATAAAGAATTCCACAGGTTCACTACCCTCTGAGAGAAGAAATTCCTCCTCACCTCTGTCTTAAATGAACGACCTCTTACTCTGAGATTATGCCCTCTGGCCCTAGACTCTCCCACAAGGCGAAACAGCCTCTCAGCATCTACCCTGTAAAAACCCCTAAGAATCTTATATGTTTCAATAAGGCCACCCTCTCATCCTTCTATACTCCAATGAGTACATGCCCAACCCACTCAACCTCTCCTCACAAGAAAATCCCTCCATCTCCGGGATCAACTTAGTGAACCTTCTCTGGACTGCCTCCAATGCCAGTACATCTTTCCTTAGATAAGTGGACCAAAACTGTTCATAGTATTCTAAGTGTCGTCTAACTAGTACCTTAGAAAGTTTTAACAAGGCTTCCCTATTTTTATACTCCATTCCCTTTGAAATAAAGGCCAACATTCCATTTGCCTTCCCTATTACCTGTTGAACTTGCATGTTAGCTTTTTGGGATTCATGCACGAGGACTGCCAAATCCCTCTGTGCTGCAGCTTTCTGCAGTCTTTCTCCATTCAAATAATATTCAACTCTTCTTTTCTTCCTGCCAAAGTGCATAATTTCACATTTTCCCACCTTATATTCCATCTGCCAAGTTTTTGCCCACTCACTTAACCTGTCTATATCCCTTTGTAGACTTGTTGTGTCATCTAACTGGTCTATAGTTACCTGTTTTTTGTTTCTGTCCCTTTTTGAACAAGGGTGTTACATTGGCAGTTTTCCAATCCTCTGGGGCTTTTCTAGAATCTAAGGATTCTTGGAAGATTACTACCAGTGCATCCACTATTTCTGCAGCTACTTCCTTTAATATCCAAGGATTCAACCCATTAGGTCCAGGGGACATACTGGCCTTTAGCCCCATTAGTTTCCCTAATATTTTTCCTCTAGTGATAGTTATTGTATTTATTTCCTCCCCTACTTTTGCTCCTTGATTATTTAGTATTTTTGGAACGCTAAAGTGTCTTCTGCTGTGAAGACTGATGCAAAATATTTATTCAACTCCTCTGCCATTTCCTGGTTCCCCATTACTATTTCCCCAGTCTCATTCTCTAAGGGGCCTATGTTCACTTTGGCTTCTCTCTTCCTTTTTATATATTTAAAGAGGCTCTTACTGTCCACTTTTATATTACTTACTAGTTTACCCTCAAAGTTTATTTTCTCCCTCTATTTTTTCTGGTCATCTTCTGTTGGTTTTTAAAACTTTCGCAATCCTCTGGCTTACCACTAATCTTTGCCACATTCTATGATTTTTCTTTCAATTTGATGTGCTCCTTTACTTCCTCAGTTAACCATGGGGTTGGTTTACCCCCTTCCTAGAATCCTTCTTCCTCACTGAGATATATCTTTGTTGCGAGTCATGAACTATTTTCTTAAATGTATGCCATTGTTCATCAACTGTCTTTTCTGCTAAACTCCTTTCCCAGTCCATTCCAGCCAACTCTGCCCTCATTCCTTTGTAATTACCCTTATTTAAGTTTAGCACAGTTGTTTCTGACCCAGGTTTCTCACTCTCAAACTGAATGCTAAATTCTACCATATTATGGTCACTGTTTCCTAGGGGATCTTTTACTCTAAGATCATTATTAAACCTGCCTCATTGCACATTGCCAGGTCCAAAATAGGAGATAATGAGGGCATGTAAAAAAGGTAGTACATTAATCATGGGTGACTTTAACCTTCATGTAGATTGGAAAAATCAAATTGGCAGAGGTAGCCACAAGCAGGAATTCATAGAGTGTATTCTCCTTGGTTGGATCCAAAACATATTGTTCTAGGAAACTGTCCCGAATACACTCTATGAATTCCTGCTTGTGGCTACCTCTGCCAATTTGATTTTCCCAATCTACATGAAGGTTGAAGTCACCCATGATTAATGTACTACCTTTTTTACATGCCCTCATTATCTCCTGATTTATTCTCTCTCCTACAGCATAGCTACTGTTAGGGGCCAGTGGACTACTCCCACCAGTGTTTTCTTCCCTTCGTTATTTCTTACCTCCAACCATATGAATACTACACCCTCTGATCCAAGATCATTTCTTGCTATTGTACTTATTCCATCTAACAAGGCTACCCTGCCACCCTTTCCTTCCTGTCTGTCCTTTTGAAGGGTTTCTTACTAAAATCTAAGTAGCTCCTTCTTTCAATTGACTATATTTTTCTAATTTTCAGCTACTTGAAGACCCTCCCTAACAGCAGTTTCTCACCAACCAATGAATTTCTGTTTCTCTAGTGATGTCACTATTGGATGTTTTCAAACTCAGCCCTCTTGTGCAGCTTTTCAATTCTTGGTCTCCTGGAGACTGAGAAAAATAGAGAAAGAAAAAGAAAAGGGCAAGAATAAGGCACCTCCCTCCCCTCCTCACTGAACTCCCTTACTTACCAAACTCGCAGTAATTCTACTCTGTACCAGTACACTTAACATCTCTTTTTTATACTACTGAGATTCAGATGAGCCTCCTATCTGGCAGTTATAGAACCAGATTGGCTGGTTCCTTAATTTGCTGATCTCACCTGCTCTTCAGTAGAGTGCATGATTTGCTTCATTAGCCTTGCCCAAGCCTAAAAGAAACTTAAAACTTAAAGCAGTAAATTTAGGCTAAATGCTAAATTGCAAGTTGGCAAATCAATGTTGATCAGAGCAAATAATCCAATATAATGCTTCAAGTATATATTTTGCATTAACCTCCACCTTGTCAACATTTGCAGGAATCAACTTTTAAAACCAATGATAACATAGAAGCAACAAATCTTCAGAGTGTCGGCAAACTGCAAGCCATTGATAGTCTTAGCCACTGCCACAAAGTCCCATGATTTCCATACATCATGAAAACGACAGGTTTGTGAATGACAAAAGCTTTAATGGAAGGCACTTTGAAATGAAAGAATGAGTAGTTGTCAAAATAGCAACCTACTGTTCAGTTTAAATCCATTTCAATGTCCATTGTAAATCTATATTAACAATATTGAATAGAGTCTCACTTTGGGTAAAGATTATTGTTTTGAACAAAATTATCTTTGCAGAATTAAGATAAATAGGAAATCAAAAGAATTGCTTCTAATAGCTGCCAAGGATGTACCTTTACTAATTTACTCCATGCTCCATGGCATGATAGCATGGGAGCACAATACATGATGGCGTTGATTATTGCTTTACAAAGAATTGCTGTTCTCTAGCTTTAACTATTTTAAATTAAATGCAAAAGAAAAGTAAAAAAAAGCATTTGTAATGTGCGGTTAGTATGGCTGAAGATTGAGAGTTGCTTATTGAACATATAATATTTTTTATGAGATGTGGCTTCTTGCGTGGTGCATAAAAAGGTAAAAATTAATTTTGTTGCATAGTCAACCCCATGCATATTAAAATTACAATTATTGATCGCTATGATGCAGCCTTGCTATTAAATGGCATTTATCGCCCAGAACTGTTAGTATCCTGTAAAACTTTTCAGTTAGAGTTCTACTAATTGTATGATATCCAATTGATATAATTTTAGTATATAATAATAATAGTATAATCTTACTTCTATCAGCTAGGAGCATAAGAACATTAGTGACATTAGTAGGCCACTCAACTTCTTAAACCTGCTCAGATCATGGATGACTGAAGCTCAACTCCATTTTCCTGTCTTTTCTCCATTTCACTTGATACCTTTAATAAACAAAAATCTATATAGCTCACTCTTGAAAGCTCTAATTGTCATAGCAGCCAATTGGGCAAAAGAGTTCCAAATTTCTACTACACTTTCCGCGAAAATAGTGGCCTGGATTTTCACTCCCGAGTTGGGTAGGAGGAGTCAGGAAATTTCCTGGATTTTCTGGGGTGCTGTACCTGCCTCAGGAGAAAGTGCCCTAAATGTTTGATCTTCACTCTTTGTCCCTTTATTTTGTTAAGTAATAGGCCTTCTAACCCTAACCCTCCTCCAAAGATCTCGTGATGGTAATATTTCTGGAGGTTTCTTTAATTGTTCAAAGTGATCTGTGGGGTTGTCATTTATGGATTTTATTCATGGTTGCATTTGGGATTTTGTCCGAGATGCAATAGGATTGTACGATGGTTGAGGAGCTGGAATGGATCTGATTTATCCTCAGTTGCCCCTCACCATTGTGTCTATGTGTGTAATAACTTCGAAGAACCTTGGTCCTGAACAAATCCTTGTCACCTTGACTGGTTGCCATGTACCTACTGTGAGATCATGGATGCAAACTTATTGTTCCAATTATAAACTTGACAGTTCTGTACCTGTATTTTTATCATGCACATGGTCATCTTCTCTTGTAGCTTTAAAAGTTGCTCTCTAGTTTCTGAGAGAGTAGAATGGGTAAGAGTAGGTAAATTGGTACGCACTGGTCTTTCAAATATGAGCTCTGCCAGTGATGGAATAGTTACACTTAAAAATGTTGCTCTCAGATATAACATTGCAGCGCGTAGATATTGCTCAGTCTGTCTAATTTGAGAATTATGGATTTTATCGTGTGAATCATTTGTTCAGCTAGGCTGTCAGATCTAGAGCAATGAGGAGAAGAAGTAGTGTGTTCGCTATTCTACTTCCCATAAATATCCTGAAATTGCTTACAATAAATTGCAGACTGTTATTTGTAATTATTTCCCTAAGCATACCAAATAAACTGAAAAAAACACTTAAGAGTGTGCATGACTGCTGTGCTTGGCGTATAATGCAATTGTCAAACACGGGGTCCTTGGTAAGGATGATGACAATGAAGTCAGTTCCATGGACATGAAAGAAGTCAGGTCCTTTGTACTGACATGGCTTATGCTCTCACCATGCCTCACACTCCTTGACAAAGATACAGCCAATGGACTGCATCTCCTGTGATTCCTCTCATCTGATCTACGCCCATGTGTGAGTGATTAAGTTGTTGAAGAATATTAGGTCAAAAAAATTCTGGAATGATGACCTGCCTGCCTTTAAAAATGACTCTCTGGTAGATGCCTAGCTCATCTTGGTAAAGCCAAAATGGTTTCACGTGTTCATGGATATGCTGAATTGAATCAGGCCTTCTTTCAATGATGATTTTCCACAGTTTCTGCAGAGTAGAATCTTTTGCTTGTTTGTTTTGTAGCTGCTCCCAATTATGTTGTGCAAAATGCACCAGATCAATTTGGAGAACATCTTCAAGTTCAATGTCAATGAAGTCAACTTGTAGATCGGAGGATATTTCTTTTGTTTTTGCTGGGTTAGGCAATCTGGTAAGTGTATCTGATGTGATTATCAAGTTACTTGGCTTGTATCTAATCTCACAGTCATGACCTTGAATCTTTATCAAAGGACGTTGCAATTTGGCAGTGCACTGATCAATGTTTTTTGCCAACTAGATAGGTATGAAAATGCATGATTCCAAACACTAAAGCTAATGTTTCCCACTCAATGTTGGAGCAGTTGGATTGCATCATGGACAGAGATTTTGAAGCAAATGCAATTGCTTTGCCTTATTGTAGTATGCATGCTCCCAGACCTTTCTTTGAAACATCTCTCCCCACAATTGTTGTCTCCCTAGAATCGCAACATCGATGTTTCTGAGGATGACTGTTTCAGTGTTTTGATGAGTTATTGGTGGTCATTGTGTCACAGGAAAAAGCATATCCTTTCTAACAATTCCCTTAGCAATGAAGACTTTTGAGTGAAATTGGGGACAAGAAATTAAAGAGACCTAGACATCTTCAAAGATCGTCCCTATCTTGAGGAGTTGGAATGACTTTAATATCCTCTATTTTGCTTGGATCGGGACATATACCAACATTGGAATAAATAGAACCGAAGAAATTGATCTGCTGCAGGTTGATGTTGCATTTCAGACTGTTGAACACCAATCCTTCATTAAGTGCTACTTTCATCAATAAGTGCAGATTATGGTCATGTTTTGGCTTTGTGCTTTCCACAACAGCTGTATCATCTAGGATTCAGCTGCATTCTGGTACAGTGCATGTAATGTGGTCTGTGTGATCTTGAAAGAGATCATGGCTAACAGAGAGCCCAAAAGGAAATTGTTGAATACAGTATTGTCCAAATGGGGTACACAATGTAGTTAGCTCCTGGCACCTCATCACGAGATGTACTGAACCATGCTTTGTACCAAGAATTTTGCACCTGCAAATCTCGGATTTAACTCTTCTAATGTGGGTATTTTGTAAGGACAACACTTCAAATTTGTGTTTAAATGTCACGGATTGGGGCATACTCTCCATGATCCATCCTTCTTTATGACACATGTGATTGAGTTTCACCAATTTGTGTGCTCTTATACTCTTCTAATGACTGTCTCTTTCTCCATTTTGTCTAATTTGATCTTCAATTTGTTTTGTATGAAGATGCTGCATTTACATGGTGGATCAATTGATGGACTTGCATTCTCCTACAAATGTAATTTTGCAGCTCCCTTGAAACTGTCAATTCTGTTGAAACATTCTAGACATTTTGATGTTAGTTTGTGAACTGAGGTGATAGGAGTAGTTTCTGAGGTTCACCTGCTTTGTAATGTCTCACTAATTCCATGGGTTGTTACTTATGACATGCCAGTAGACCTGCAATGACTGGGCCTTTAGTTTACATCATGTAGAACATCTATGACACCCAGCAGGATTGATTGTACCAGCAATCTCAATCACAATCTCACCACGAGGGATCCATCTGCTTAGCAGCTCTTTACTCGAGCACTAGCTCAGCCTGTATCTTCAAAGTTTTTATTGGCAGTCACTACGCTGCATTTTCAGCACCCTCCAACACTGTGACTTTGTTGCAGTCTGACCAAAATGTCAAGGGTCTTCTCATGCCATGCAGCATGATCTAAGACTGTTCACCATATCGTACCTGTACTTAATCTTGCTGCTATTTGTCTTACCACCACTGATCACCATGCTGTGTTAGTATAAAGATATAATAACTTGGGTTTATTTATTGTACAAGACATGACGCACCAATTACTCATAATGGATCAGATAAACACGTTGTGTATTCATTTATTAAGACTAGCCACATGAGAACAGTTATACATAGGTATAAAGCTTGAAGCCATCAGAGCTGTGTGTGTGCCCTGCTCAAAGCAAAAGTGAAACTAAGACTGGATCACATGACACATTTCCCTTCTAGTGATGTCATGCTGATATCCCTTAATGGCATAATACAGCACTGGAAAGAGTTTCTCTGTACCTACCCCAACAAATCCTTGTAACATTTCAAACAGCTCGATCAGATCATCATTCAATTTCCTGTCCTCAAAGGAAAGCAAGTGAGGTATATACAACCTGTCTTCATAATTTGACCCTTAATGCCGTTATATATTTCTGCTGATTCTGCACCCCTCCAAGGTCAATATATCCTTCCTGAAGGGCTGTGTCTATAGCAGAATTCAGTACTCCAGATAGGATCTGACCAAGACATAGATTCCTCTCTTTTGTATTCTAGCCCACTGAGATTAAGGTCAACTTTCCATTAACCTTTCTGATTGCTTTTTATACTTGCCTGGTGGCTTTTCATGATTTGTGCTTAAACTGAAATCAGATTGGTGGGATTTCAACTCAGCTCTCTGAATTATTACTCTAGGACTCTAGATCACTAGTCCAGTAACTTAACCACCACACCACAGTAATCAAAATAAATGGACTTGGCTTATTTCTACCAACTATAGTCATGTTTTAAATCTATAAATCCATTCTGTCCATTCATTATGCTTTAACGTTATATATTTGGTGCTGTCCTTGACAATCATTTCTCCTTCAATCTGAGCTTTCTCGATTGTCATATCCATTGCACAGAACAGTCATAGACAGGTCCTCCTCAGTCACAACAAAGATTTGTTGTCAGTTGACAGCGTGTCTGAGAACAGATGAGCCCCATGTCCTGAAAGACTAAAATGCCCTCATTGTTTGGCACAAATCATCCAGACAAATTTACTCCAAATAATGAGAACAAATACAATGACGTGCTGATTGGATCTGCCAGCTCTTTTGTTCATGTTAGAGGCGCAAAAATCATAAGTGCTTTATTTAATGATTCATGGCGAGTAGCAGTGCTTTGTGATAAAATTGCTTAGATTGGACTCTGTACAGACATCATTTGTTCCCAATAAAGGATGTCAGCAAAATGTCTGCTGCTGTCATCCAGACAGGCTTTGCTATGTAGATCCCATATGGGAGTACGACAGAAAGTGAGCAGTGTGTATGCCTGTCTATTTACATGTACATGCACATATATAATATATCCATGCACCAAAAAAAGGTAAAACACAACAGAGCTCTGGAAATCCCAAACCCATGAAAAATCTCACAATACATTTTGTTTTTAAATTGCATAAATGCAAAATGATTCTGACAGGTAATTTCCATTTATACTGCTGGCTTGTGAAACAGATGCATGCATGTTTGGAAGGTCTTTTTGATACATTGCACAAATGACGTGGGCTGATAAAACTGAGCAGTAGTAACTTAGATAACACTGTGGAATTTATGAATGAAATTTGATATGGCTTTGTCTGGGAGTATTGGGATTTGAAAATACTAAAACTCCTTGGGGTTTTGATCTTAACAGTATCATTCTGAGAGCAGCCTTTTAACATGAAGGTAAAATCAGCTAGACTTCTTAGTTCCAAATATTTATTGATAAGGAAACATCTAAGTTAAAAGTGAATTAACAAAAAAGCAAATGAAAATAAATGGGAAAATGCTGAATGATTTAGTGAAATGTACAAAAATAAATGAGGTACAAAAGTAAAAGGGAAAACAAGAAGTAAAAACAATTTAATTAAGACTTTTTTTGTATAGACCTGTGCATCCCAATTGTTAGTTGAGCAATGCACTTCAACTGTGTATCTTTTTTAAAATATACACAGAAAGATAAACAAGTTGCATTAGTTTGGAGGTAGAAGAGTTGAGAAGAGGTATCCATTGTCATTTGCTCATTGGGGTGATTAGGGTTTTAACTGACAGAGGTATAGAACCTTGGGGTTTCGTTGGAGAAGGGATCTAAGGAGTGGGCTTCCTCAAGTTTGGTGTTACTCATGGAAAATCCTGTCATTTAGCAGTACTGCAGAACTGGGAGTTTGGGTCAGCGTAGGTGTTCCTCTGATATCATAGCATTAGGACAGGAGGACAGGATCCTGCGGCCTCTATGGCAGAACTGAAGGTTTGATTAAGGGGGTGCCTGAGGTCTCTCAGCACTGAGGAGGTGGAGTGGTGACCACAAAGTCTGGCAGCAATAGGTCTTCAGGCACCAGGAACAGGTAGCTGAGTAGTGACTACAATAGGCAGGTGAGGAGATGGAAAGGGGTGGTAGTGATGGGATCAGCAAAAGTGGCAGCCCCCTAGACAAAGATGAGATATTAAAGCTAACATTTTTTTAAAATTGGAATGCAGAAAGACCTATCTAACAGCTACGAGGTGAGCTCACACAACAGCTAAGCTGGAGATGCAGTTACAAGGTAATGAGGAAGCAGTTACCTGCCTTGAAGGCCCAGCATGGGACACACATTCAGAGAAATGTAACAACAGAAAAAGAACATCATCACAAGGAAACATGATGGAAACAGAACATGGGAAAATCTCAATAGAATAAACTGTGACACCTAAATGCAAGGATTTTAAAGGATCAAAAGAAATTTGAGTCGATTTATTGTTCCAATATTTGCAAATGAACCTGAAAATCAGAATTTAGGAATGACAATTCTTCTAATATTAACGGATTCGACTAAATATCCATATGATAGATTTTGATTATATTGGTTGGTCTGAGCTGCTCAGAAGCTTCAGCATATTCCAAACTGGCTCGGATGCAAAGCTAACATGTTGTTTGTCTGTTGTTTCACCTCATCCAGTGATTTTATTGGGCTAATTCTATGGCAGCTTTCCATCTCATAGGACAATGGTTTGCATCGTGGTGGTCAACTCTGTGCCAAGTGTCACCTGGTTATGGCTCAGGACCCCCACTTGGCATGGCAGTCTCTGTTGCATTTGCTGCAGAGCAAGACAGTGGGCTGAGAAGGTGCACGATTCACTGGCCTCGGTTTTCTCAGCCAGCTGAGCTCTTTGCTTCTGCTTGCCCCTTCCAATGCCCTTCCAAACAGTCAGCCTCCAGGGGCCATGGCTGTCATCAACGGTCTCCCACCTGTCCGTCACCTTCATATCTCGCTTGCAGGTGTCATGGTAGCAGAGGTCTGGACACACAGGAGGTTGTGACCCAGTCTTCAATTCCCTCTATAGAAGGTCTTTGGTTATACAGCCATCATCCATCCGATGGACATGACCGAGCCAGTGCAGATGACATTGGCTTAGCAATGAGTGTATTCTGATGAAATTAGCCTAATCCCGGATCTCTGGGTTGGTGACCTTGTCCTGCCAAGAGATTCCAAGGGTACACCTAAGACAGCGAAGATGGAAACTGTTCAGCCTTTTCTCTTGCCTATCATATGTTGTCCAGATCTCACCACTGTCGAGGTGTCTGCTGAGGGTGCAGACCCAGTAGACTCACAGTTTGGTGTTCTCAGTCAGGCTGCTGTTGTTTCACACTCTCTTAATTAGCTTGGATATAACAGCTGCTTTTGGGATGCACGTGTTGATTTCAGCAGCAAGTAACAGATTGTTGGTGATTGTAGAGCCTAGATATGTGAAGCTATGAACAACAGTGTGACATTGTCAATACTGATAGATGGCAGTATAGCAACATCCTGGACATGACATATGTCCTCCTGATGCTGATGGTCAGACCAAACTCTTAACAGATGTGAGAGAGTCCGTCCATTTGCCACTGAAGGTGTTCCTCAGTATGGAACATTAGTGCAGCAGCTCTCTGATAAAGACCTGGCCTACCTTTGTCTTGGATGTCAGGTAAGCAAGGCTGAACAGCTTTCCATCAGTTCTGATACATATGTAGATGCCTCTATAGATGACCTGACCTGAAGACATATGACAGCAGAAAAGAGAAGAGTATACCAAAGATTGTCAGTGCCTGAACACAACCCTATTTGCTCCCACTGCGGATCTCAAAGTGTTCCCATCTTGCCCGCCATAGCTGACCTTACCCATCATGTTATCATGGAAAGAGGAGATCACACCAAGCAGCTTTGGCAGCTTAAACAGACTGCCTTTGCTCATATGGTCAAATGCCTTGGTGAGGCCGATGAAGGCACTATATGGTCTCCTTTGTTCAGGGCATTTCTCATGCAGCAGCTGGTCTGAGAAGATCATGTCAATTATGGACCTTCCAGTTCTGAAACCACACTGAAATTGGGGTAGGTGTGTTCAGCCAGGACCTGCAGTCTGACAGGGGTAACACAGGCAAATAATCTTTTCATAATGTTCAGGAGGGAGATGCCTTGATAATTGTTGCAATCACTGTGGTTGCCCTTGTTCTTGTACAGGCTCAAAATATTTGCATCACACACATCCTGGGCCATTGCCCCTCTCCCTCCAGCAAAGACGGAGAAGTTTGTCCTGGTGCTGCAGGAGTGCTGGTTTCCCATGCTTGATGAGGTCAGGCAATGTAGCATCAGCACCAGGAGCTTTGCCCATGGCAAGCGACTCAATCACTTTACTAAGCTTCTCCAGTGTGCATTCGATGCCATGACAGGCAAGCTTTCTATGGCATCTGGAGCTTCCTCGGTGACAGTGTTCTCCCTGGAGTACAACTCAAAGTAGTGTTCCACCCATCTCCCCAACTGTTCATTGCAGTTGGTGATAATCTTCCCTGCTTTTGTGTTCAATGGAGCTGTGCAAAAACAAAAAATTATTTGCTATATAACAAAATAGCATGGATTGACAATATGACTGTATCTATTTGTTTAGGAGAAGCACCCCAATTTGGAGACCTGGGGACTTACCTGTTTATTCATACGCCACCAGATAGCAACACAGACTAGCTATTGTAGATAAGACTTTAAAAACACCTTGGTCATAAAGAGCCATTAGCTCCTGCCCATCAATGCCAGCTTTTAGCTCTAATTTAGCAATAAACTATAACCAAATGTGGAGGTGGCTAGACCACTCCATAGATTGAAAAGTGTTCCTACGTTGTGCACATCGTGGAAAGAAATTTCAGCAAAGCATATTTCTTCTGGTTTTAAATAAACTGTACTGGGAACAGTGACAGTGACAGCTGACCTGCGTTGAGGCTCTGTGGGTGCCGGTAGCCCTCTGGTACTTCCTTCAAAGAACCACGGATCCTATGTATACCTAGACAGCTAGTTGTGTTTGCAGGATACATAACCACTAAGAAACATCACGGTCAACCTTGATCTTGTCATTTGACCTCCAAAGACACATTCTCCAGCAGGGATCAGTGAAAAGGAGCCAGAACCCTGGCTGATTATGTCACCTCTCTGACTCAGGACCACCAAGAGCAATTGCACCTTCCATGACCCTGCTCAGATCAGCTAACAATACAAATTAAAGCTGCAGGGTAGGGATCAGTGCCTGATTGAGCACATTCACTTGCTGTGTTACCAGGGGAGTGTTTAGAACTATTGTACTCTTCAGGGATGAGACTGATCTTCAATGGTACAGCCAATCAGGCAATAGCGAATCAATGCTCCATTTTATATCTGTCTGATTTTCTGTTCCACTAACTTCAATGGAAAAACAAACTGAACAAGGCAAAAAACAGACAACCGACTCGCTATCAGCTGTACAGTGTTAATTTCATGCCCCCTTGATTCTGTAAATGAGAAAATCAACGTTTGAATTTTTAGTATCAATAACCTAGAAATTCAACTACAGAAAATGGCAGACAGGTAGTGCTTGCTCATTCCCAGCCAGAAGTTATATTTGTAAAGACTAAAAATTTCACTGTGCGTCGCCCACACCTGAAACAGGCGCTAAGCCAGCAATTCCCAAACTGTGGATCGTGACCCCAATTGGCGTGACCGAAGCAGTGAACGGGGTCATGTGCTGCAACTCCTCCGGGACTGCACCCAGTCCGGCACCGAGGTCCTGGAGGCATCCGGCCCTGCCCTTGCCCTGCTTGACACTTTCTCTCTCTCCGAGTCAGCGAGGAGGGGCTGATTACAGTGTGTGTGGTGCAGGGTGGGTTATGTGGAAAAGGGGCCTCACTGAGTATTATATCATCGGGGAATATAGAGAGCTTGCCTGAAAGCTCAGTGGCCAGTACCTGCCACACATTTCATTTTGAAGAAGTCCACTTTCCTCACAAAGCCTGGCCCCGGTTTGGGAGGAGCACATCTCTACATTTAGATAATTTACTTATCTTGTGAATGAAATCCATTTTGCATTGGAAGCTGCATTGTGTGTAGCAGAATCTACAGTGAAACTGCAGCCCCTGGGATTATGAATAGTATTTTGTGTCATTTGAAATCCTCAGGAGAAAATTAAAGGTTTATTTGACTCATCTCACATTAAGGTTAATGATGTTAGGATGGCATGTAAGGGACCTTGGTGAGGCATTGCTATAGATCAGTAACGCAAATGTGACTAAGGTCTATGAGCTGCAGCAGCTCAGATGATGTAATGGATTGCTAAAATAAAAAATAATATTTATACAATATACTTTAAAAATGCAGATTTTCATATTTGTATTCTATGTATTCTATGCAAACTTTAATTTCTTTTTATTTATTCTTTCAGGATATGTGGGTATCATTGGCAATGCCAGCATTTGTTGCCCATCCCTAATTGCCCTGTGAAGGCAGTTAAGAGCCAACCACATTGCTGTGGGTCTGGAGTGATATGTAGGTCAGACCAGGTGCAGACAGCAGATTTCCTTCCCTAAAGGACACTAGTGAATCAGTTGGGTTTTTACAATAATCTATAAAAGCTTCATGCCAACTTTTACTGAGATTAGCTTCTAATTTCAGTTCTTTTTAAAAAATTAATCAATTGAACTTATTAATTGAGTTTAAATCCCACCAGCAGCTGTGATACGATTTGCACCTGTGTCCCTTCCTCCCAACCCTATCCCCCAACCCCCCACCCTGACCCCATGCGTTAGTCTGGGACTTGGATTATTGGCCCAGTGACATTACCACTTTAATAACTCTACTGAATGTTACTATGCTGCTTTATTGCTGCTTTTGCTTTGTTGGCGTCAGGGGCCACATTAATTTTCAAGTGTTAAAATGGGGTCGCATTGGAAAATAGTTTGGGAAGCAATGCGTTAAGCCCCTTCACCCCCTGCGAAATGTGCGCACTCAAAAAGCACAAAGCACATTTAAACAGTAAGTTCCCTGACCCTATCAATAGACCCAAAGAATTGAATTCTAAGATGCTGAATATTAGGAAAGTTTGGAACAAATCTCATTCTCAACTTGGCCAGAAAGCAAATGTCCACATCATAAACTAAAGAGTAGAATTCTTTCTCGGGTCAGACTGTACCACACAGACATACCAACCAGATGATGAAAAATGAATGATTGTTACCATGGAGAAATAGAAATTGCCCTTAGAATGACACTGTCCTCATAGAAAGGCATTTGACAAACCTTCTCTGTTTATTTACCATATTTAGTGCACTGATGTAAATCACATTGAAATGTATCACTGCATCACAAACAGCAGGCATAGTGCTACTTGAGTGTGATGTTATAGCTGTAAAAATGAAAAACAGTCCATCTGGCTCTTCACCTTCCTTTTTAGCAAATCATTTTTAAAATGTGTGCAAGAAGAGCTTAAAAATCAAAACAGGCTTCAGAGTATATCTAAAAATGAACCTTAACTCAATCCACAAAACAATGGCAGAGGCTGTAAAAGCTCAACAATGACTATAAAGCCTAAACTCAATTCACAAGTATATTGCATGGGAAGAAAAACTTGTGCAGACAATAATAACAAAAACAGTACATAAATACATTTGGATGTTTAATTACTGAAATATATCACAAAATGAGGTTGGATAAAGACAATTTTCAAAAAGCCAATTTGTTAAACAGAATAACTTTCCTTGACAAGGCAAGACCGTGAACACCTGAAAGTAATGTGGCTTATTCTTAATCACACAAAGGCAGTCAGTCTCGAGCGACTGCAAAGCAGCCGTACCGTTATGTTAGATCTTGAACAAATTGACTGATTTTAGAAGTGCAGCTTTAGCTGCAGTGAACGTTGATAGCATGAGTTAATCATTCATGGAAAATAAGAACAGGAGAGGAGCAATGGGGCTGGCCATCTGATACCCAAGGTAGCATTGAAGCTAGCCCTTAGAGCCAAGCATTGTAACATTACATTAGCGAATTAAGAGACTTATTTGACAGTTAAATTTGATGGACGATAAATAATTCTAAATGCATGTTCATTATAGTTTAAATATTTAATCCTGAATGTGAACTTTGGTGCCAACATTCTAAATCACATTTAAAGGACAAAATTGATATGTTAAGATACAGAAAAAGGAACTAAACAAAAGCTACACTTCTACTCGGAGTCATATCCAACACTATTAAAAAGATAAAGATGAGAAGGGTTGAGGAACAGTGGAGATTGCCTGCTGAAAAATGAAGGGTTCAGTTAGAAAGAACAAACTCCATTCAAACTAACATCAAACCTATAACCATATAGGTAATATTCAGACTAACTGGTTTCATGATTCTAATGAAACAAAAACCTAGAGATCTGTGCCTATATTATATTCTTATTTTTATTTTACTGAAGGACGCAAGCTGTCTGTAGAAAGGTCAGCAGCCCACTCAAATGTGCTCACTTTGAACTATGACTCACATCTCATTATATCACAGTAGATGCCACCTCTTTATTCTGACTTCCAGCTCACTGTCACCTTTCCTTGTCTCAGTTATTCTCAAATTTGAGTTCCTGCCTGCTGTCATGCTTCAACATACACTATAATTGGGATAATTTAGCTGAAAGGTAGATCTGTTCGCTTTAGGAAGATAAAAGCAAATATGCTTAAAGAGTGAGTTTATGATTTTGTTGCAAATACTAAAACAGGAAATCTTCACTTGTTCAATCTCGACTTTGCCATATTAATAAGCTAAAGATAATCAAAATATGCGAACATTGTAAAACCGGTCAGTTGGTTATTTGGCCAATCTACAGGCCAACTGTGGAACCTATGCAAGGTAGTAGTGGATTACAAAACAAGCGTACAGCCCTGAAAGACAAGAGAAGGATTTTTCAGTGATGCAGCCAAGCCTGCAAGAAATGCTGGGGGCCAATATTAAACAAAATGTGAGTTTCCACAGGACAAAGAAAAGTGGCAAGAGCAAAGACTTAAAGAATGTAACAAATAGGTATCAAGAAAATAATAAGGAATAATAAGAGGGAGTATGAAAACAAACTTAGATATGTTATCAAGGGCAATAGTAAAATATATCAAGAGGAAAATGGTAAAAGAGAAGGTGGATCCATTAAGATCAGATTTAGGTTAAACAACAGTAGAAGATAAGGACACAGCATACTGCTAAATTAATATTTTGCTTTGGCCGCTGTTGGGAGGCTATTGGTTACAGAATGGTGTCTCTTAAAGAAGTCTTTGTAGTCTTCAGTATGTTAACAGCAAGTCTTTATTAACTACTTGTAACTATATACATATATACAGTAAAGGGTACAGGCATGGAGCTATCTCCATGTCTAGGTCTTCACTCGTCTCTGCTCAACACCACACTGATCCCAGGTCTGGGTCATGTGCCTTGTACATCACTGTGTGGACAGTAGTGTACTCAGTCTCACATTAGCCCTGTATGTGCCAGACCCTTATACTATATCTCTCCCAAGTCCTTATCCAATGTATATGAAGTTACATGAGTTTACTTCATGCCTTCCATTATCAGTCTCATGCATTTCAATTATTGTTACCACATTATTGCGATTACTATATTATGACTACTACAATATTATCACTACCAAAACTTCACTCCCCCACTTCTCCCCCCCACCCCCTCAAGTCCTTGAATTTACAGGTACCAGCAGTCTGGAGGTCTTTAGCCCTTCCATATCTCGTTTGTCACTCTGTCGGAGGAGTGGTAGGTTCTGGTTCTTGCTTGGAGTTGGACTGGCGTTGGCATTTAGGTATGCTTTCGTTCTTTTATTCCATTGCTTCATGTTGAACCACGGTTGGTTGGTTCAGTGGTAGCATTGATCAGTGGTGGCTGTTACTCTAAATCATAGCCTAAACTTTACCCTTGGTGGGCACATGTGATTGGTGGGCCAACAATCGGTCGGGAAACGGACACCTGTGATGGGCCCTAGACGGCGATTTCATGCTGGCTGGCCAATTAAGGCCCACCAAATGTGAAACGCCTCTTCCCAATGGTCGGGAAAGGCTGGGCAGGATTGGGGGACTGTCAGACACCAAGTCCAATGGTGACCTGGCGGGTGGTCTAAAGACGGCACAGGCAGCTCCTTGAAGGCTTTTATGGAAGAACATAGAAGACTGAAGCTATACCCCCAACTGCAGCTGGAGATGCTAGGCAGGTTGGGCAGATCCAGTGGACACTGTCCCCCCAACCAGTGTTTTCGGACGAGGGCAACGCGGTCCTCCTGGAGGAGGTGGCTGTCAGGAGTGACAACCTTGTCCCCAGAGATGGAACGAGGAGGCCACGACATCTGACGAAAAGTGCTTTGGAGGAGGTGGCAGCCCAGGTCAGCAGCCACAATGTGGTGTGGTGCACATGGGTGCAGTTCCACAAAAGGTTCAATGACCTGCTGCGCTTGGGAAGGGTGAGTACTGTGTTGACATGGATCAGTGTGGATAAGTGTTAAGCTGTGGCCGTCCCCCCATGGAGCTCAGGGGTGTTAGAGCCTGAGTGCCAAGTGTCAATGACACCGGTGCTGGCCAAGGGGGTGAGCCCGGGCTGCTAGGACTGAGTGCCTTGCAGCTCGAGGGCCACGACTTGGATGTGCCCTGTGAGGTGTTCCTCAGCTGGGGGTGGCCAGGCTGCAAGGTGCTGCAGGTAGACAGTGGACTAATCAATGCTCCTCTGTCCTTCCAGGAGAACATGAGTAATAACATCATAGAGATGTCACGGACAGGTGGAGGCCCCCCAAACCTCCTAATCCTTACAAGATTTGAGCAGGACACCTTGGAGCTGGAGAGGCGCCACACACCTCGGTCAGCCGGTTGTGGAGAGGCTGGGGTGTCAGACGAAGGTAAGAGTGCAGTGCACAGAGGTGAGAGTGTCAGACGGTGCAAACATTCTTGTGTAGTCTTTTCATTGAAGGGAACCTCAAAACTGGAATCCCCATAGATCATTGAAAGACAATGGCACCATGATGCAGATCTCCATCGTCTCACTAGGGTGCCTGACATGCACAGTGACTGTGTGATGACTTAAACTAATTACATGTCATTGTTCTCCCTTATATTCACCAGCGTGCACTCATTCTCAGGACCCCGAAGAGCCACCCCTGACGCCAGAGGGCCGCTGGACTTCAGCTGCACCTTTGTCACACCCGTTCTCTGAACCAGGCACCAATGCAGATTCCAGCTTCTTGGTGGGCTTAGATCTTTGGCTAGAATATCGGAGCACCAGCGGTGAGGGCACTTGACACTTGCCTGAGGAGCAGGTGGAGGCAGATTGTGCCCGGGGCACCGGCAGTCAGAGGACTGCTGGAGACCAGGACAATGCTGAGTTGAAGGCAGATGATGAGCCTCTGGAGTTGTCCATTAGGTGGCAGATGCTGGATTTCCAGCAGGATCTGTGGGAGGATCTGGCAGAGATCCATGAGGGTATGCATGCCATGGTCTCTGTTGTGGAGGAGTCCATGCAGAGCATGAACACTGCGCTGACCCTCATGGCCGAGCGCACTGCCTCCTCCATTGAGAGAGTGGTGACTCTCATGGAGAGGCAGCTCCCCAGAATCAGTGGTTCGGTCCTGCAAGCCCTCACACAGGCAATGACCTCAGGTGGCGAGTGCCAATGTGGGAGATGGATAATACACCCAACATCCCGGCTAGGTGCCCATCCATCAATGGTGAACAGGGGGGTCCAGAGCGACCGCACGTTGGTGCACGAGCTGCTTGTCGTCTCTGCGGGCTCCTTTTAGGGCACTCTGGATGACGGCATTAGCTCCTCCGTCCCTCTGCCAGTGACCGTGGCATTTGATGAGGCTGTGATGACTGGGGAGATACCAGCCTTAGCATTCGCTGCTCCCTCCCAGGCTGGGCCAGCACAGGCTCCACTGATGAGAGAACAACCGTCAAGGTCATCAAGGCCATCAAGGCAGCAGAGTCAGCAGGCTGTCTCCATTGGCGGTGCCAGCATGGGGGGCGGGTACCAAGATGTAGCACTTGCAAACGTAAGTTAAAGGCAGCATGAGCACAAGAAGGACTGGTCATGGATGGGCTTCTGTTGTGTAATGTTTTGTTCATGTTTACTGGTCTGGGAATGAAGACCAGAGAAGGGTTTGATAATTTGTTTGCATTGTGAAAATGACATAAATTTTGTTTTTGTTGCAATGGCCTGAATATGCTTCACCTTTGTATATTTTTTGGTGCAGGGTGTGCCAGTATGTAATGCTGGATGTGAGTGACTGTAAACTTTATTGTACAGGCACTGAGTGGACTTTGGGTTCAAATGAAAGGGTCATTTCAGACCTCCAGGATGGAGGCAGCAGCCCTGGCATAAGGTTGAAGCTGATCTTTGGTAGCCTAATTGAAAGAGCATTGGATCAAGGTGCCCCTGGTGTGCCTGCCTCTCTGAAGGATACACAGGTCGGCCTCCACACCCTCAACATTCTCCTCACCGTGCTCCTCTTCTGACTCACTACTGGACTCATCCTCTGTGGCCTGTGGAGCTGCCTCAAGATCCTCTTCCTCCAGTGGGCCCCACCTTGCCAGTGCCAGATTGTGGAGAGCACAGCATGCAACTACTATCAGTGGCCGACTGAATGGTCCAGGCATCGGTAGTGCATCTTGAGAAGCCCTATGATCCTCTCTATCACCGCATTTGTGGAGGCATGCTATTATAACGCTGCTCAGCCTCTGTTCTTGGGTGGCAGAGAGGTGTCGTGAGCCATCTTTTCAATGGATAGCCCTTGTCAACCACCAGCCATCCATCCAGTTGGGCTGAAGCATTGAATAGCCTCGGCACCTGGGAGTGTCTCAGGATATAAGTGTCGTGGGAGCTGCCAGGGTACCGTGCACAGACTTGCAGAATCTGCGCCCTGTGGTCACACACTATCTGCACGTTCATGGAGTGGAAGCCCTTCCTGTTGACGAAGGCACCCGGCTGACCTGCTGGTGCCTTGATGGCCACATGTGTGCAGTCGATTGCACCCTGGAGGTGGGGGAGCCCAGCAATCGCTGCAAAGCCTCTGGCTCACTCAGCCTGGCTGGCCTCGTCCGTACAGAAATGGATAAATGACATTACCTGCCTGAACAGAGCTTCTGTTACCAGCTTGATGCAACTGTGGACAGCTGACTGGGAGACTCCACATAGATCCCCCACTGAGCCCTGGAAAGAGCCGGAGGCATAGAAGTTGAGAGCCACTGTAACCTTCAGAGCCACTGGCATGGGGTGTCCACTCACATAGCCAGAGCTGATCTCAGGCCCAATCATCTGGCAAATGGAGGTCATGGTCTGCCTGGAGAGACGGAGCCTCCTTCGGCATTGCACCTCAGCCATGTTGAGGTAGCTATATCGCTGCCTGTAAGCAGTGGTAATAGGACAGCGGTGTTGTCTGTGGCCCCTTCCGCCTTGGACTACCTGCTGGCCCTGTGCCCTTGTACCTGCACCTCTCCTCCCACAGGTCACTCCCCTGGAAGCTGCATAGGGACACCTGGCCTCCTTCCCCTCCTGCCCCTCTCTTCCTCGGAGGAGGAGGTGCCTCCAGCGGAGACCACGATTCCCATTACCAGCGTAACAAAAGACTGTCTGACACCTGGAAGGTCCACATGGTCAAAATCCTCCGGGGACCTTGGAGACACCAATGAATCCTGAGCCTAGAAATGTTAAGAATGAAGCTCAGAACTGAGATGAAGCTGTCAAATGATGAAGCTGTTCAAATAAGCAACCAGCAGCAAACTATCTCCAAAGCTCCTCACTACTCACACTGGCAATGCTGCTGATCCTTTTTATCCTGCCCATGGATGAGGTTTGCAAAACATGGGCTGCTCGCCTGCCCATTTTGCCCATGCAATGAGCGCAAATTCGCACAGGCAACGTAAAATCAGGATCGATTGCCTTTTTCATGGCCTTAAGTGGCCATTTAATTGATGACAGGCACGGCTCCGACACCCGCGCGCACCCGCCGACCTGAAGATTGCGCACGTGCGGGATGATGTCGGGATGCTTGCCCAATGTCTTCTTTACTATTTTACTTCCCATTGGGTTGGGCGTATGCCCACCCATGAGGCATAAAATTCTGCCCCATTCCTTGCGAGGTGGACGAACATTGTATTCATCTCCTTGCTGCATCTTTCTCTTCTTTTGTCGTGTGGGCCACCTTGATGTATATGGACATTGGGGCTTCCCAATGGAAACTTCGGTCTTTTTCAATTGTCTTTCAAGCTTTTGAGTCTTTTCATTTGGCTCAGCAACTACTTCGGGAAGTTGACATGCCTTCGTCTCAGAGCTCTTATATCAGGCTGACAGCTTCACCTGGGCATTCAGTTCAGTTCGGAATATTTCTTGCCTGGTCACTGACTGCTGTTTATACTCTTTCAGTTCATTCTTTAGGTCCTCATTGTATTTCTTGGAATTCTCCTTTTCTGCTTTTAAAGTCTGGATTTGGCCTTTCATTCTACGCTACTCGTCCATCAGGTTGTTCAGGTCGGATTGGAGTTCGACAATTTCAACAATTTTGGTTATTAATTCTGCATTCAAGCAGCTGTTCAGGTTCTTCAGCAATTCCTTATCCTGTTCCAGGCATTTCTCATGATATTTACCAGAGATGTCTGTTGCTTGAAGTTCATCAAGTTTTAATTGAAGTTCTATCTTTGTTAAATTTATTTGCACAAGTTCATCATTAAAGCATTGCGTTGTATTTCCTGTGAGTGACAGTCCAGTGTTGTCATCAGTTCTTGTTTTTCCTGAACAAACTCTCCTTCCGTATGTGAAAGTAAATTTTCTACACTGATCAGTTTTGCCTCGGCAGAGTGTAATTCCTCTGTGCGATCCTTCAAGCTCACTTTCTGTAATTACATTTCTGCCAATTGTTTTGAAACATCTCACACTCATTAGTGACAACTTCTCCCTTCACTTGCCATTCTATGTTCCTGATTTTTGTCTGCCTATATATCTCTTTGAAAATATAATGATTGTCCAAGGTTTCTTCCAAATGTGCAACTGCTTCCTCTGAAATTTCCTGGACCTCTCAGATCCTCTCGGAAGATTGAACATTCCTGAGTCTTCTCTGAAAACTGGTTTGCCTGTCCTTTCAGAGTGGCGTTAAGTTCATTTTGTTTCACTTCGTAAGTTCCAGAGGAACAAACTCTGACCTGAAGCGTGGGCATGAAAGTGTTAAAAAGCCTGGCAACAGCAACCTATACACTGTTGTTAAATAACAGATAGCGTGGTTTAGTTGCCAGTAAATGAAAAGAATAACATCCGTAACTTAACTGCTGACTTTTGCCATATAGAGATAGAACAAGATCACGGTGAAATTGCCAGAATGGAACTTGCCCAGCATTTGCTATTACAGATGCTGATATTTTGATATTGATATTTTTGTAGTTTGTTTCTTTGATCCACATTTTTGAAATGATTTATGTAGGACTTTTCTTTGTAGAAGTCATACCTAACATTGTATCAGAGATTGAACAATGTATTTTTAGTATAACACAAAATGGCTGCTTGGTGGACCAAGAGCTGATAGGAAGAGGGTTAAGTTGTGGACACATAACAACCCGAAGAGAGAGAACATGCCCAGATATGTGGGCAGAAACTAGTCAAAACTGCACCTACACACACAGGACCCTGGAGCAAAGGACCAGCCCAGTGTAGTTTGAATGCTGCAATCAGGATGAGGGCAGTTGTGATGACCCCAAGGACCCATCATCTCATTGGGGTTTAACCCGAGGCTGAATGCACTGTGTCAATGAGAAAGTGACATCACTGGAAATGTAATATGCAGCTCCAATAGAAGGGTATAAGAAGTGGATGTGCAGGAGATTCATTGTTGCTGCTGGAAGAGATGATAGCCTGATTATCTATCAACGTGAGTTACAGAACAGCACAGTTCCACCACCTGATCTTGTCTGTCTCTGAAGAAACCAGGTAACCAGATTGTGAGTATCCGTTAGCAGATATTTGTATCAGTATTTTTACATTGATATTGGGTCTAATGCTAAGGGATTTAGGTTAATAAAAGTGTTGCTTGTTACACAAGTAAAGTGTACATTGAGTCATTGATATGCAGAGTAGACCTCCGAACTACAAGGGTTCAGTAGCTGATCCAGTGAAGGGGATAGACTACAGATATTGGTGAGCCAGGTAGGAGGTTGAAGGTAAAGAAATGGCTATGAACATGATGGATGAGTTGGTCTCTAAGTATGTAATGGAGAAATTACCTCTGAAGAAGAGGTGGGTGCAAGCGATCCTTGAGGGAGAGGATCTGGTGACTGTGACAGATCAGTGAGCCCAGGAATCCACGTTTAAAACTGCCCTCAGAAAGGCAGTATAGCAAGTGGCATACCAACAGGACCATTTGGCAAAACAATGGGAAATAGAGGAATTAAAGAAAATGGTGGAAGGCAGGAATGCTGTTATTAAGGGTTTGATGAAACAGTTAGAGGAGGGAGAGCAAGGGTAGAAAGGACAAAGTCGAAAAGTATGAAGCAGAAAGGGAAAAGTGGTGTAGTCGACTACAGAAATCAAAGACAGTGTAACTCATGGGCAGATGATGAAGCATCTCAAAGGCAGATTGCAAAGCAAGCAGAGGCAGTGTACAAATTTAAAGGCTGTGTATCAATGTCTGGTGGACGAATGCCACCACACCAGACAGGAACTAGCTGATCACACAGAGTGTAGGTAGAAGATAGCGAGATTAAAGTGGAAGCAGCAAGTGGAGAGGGAATTGTATGCACAATGGAAGGAGGCGGAGATGGTGGGAACATCAGACAATAGCGATGGGTAGACAAAAATGGGAATAAATAAGATGCAGGAGGGTCTGTGGTAAACCCCCGTTCGATTCTGCCTAAGGCTCCCATGCAGCAACAAGGTCTGATGCCAGTGATTAGAAACAACCCCCCACAATTGGATTAGGAATTTATAGTACCCAAACCCCAACTAATTGAGAGGGAAGGCTGAGAAGTTACCCAAGCTTGAAATGGGAAAGGACCCATATGGACACTTTCTTGAGATAGATCAGTTGGCTGTTTTGCATGGACTAGATGATGAGGAAAGGGAAAAGGTATTGCTATTTACCTTAGGAAGTAGCCTTTTTGCTGCACTCCCGCAAGAGGAAAAGAGACTAGGGAACTATGGAAAACTGGGTCCTAGCAGCTATGGGCAGAAACAGGGATGATCGCCCCCCCACCCCCCGTACGATGTTAGAGATGGTCAAACAGGGGACTACCAAAATAACACCTATGCAGACTGGTTGTGGGCTGCATATGAGAAGGCCCATGATGGAACCCATGTGTGAATATGTTGGTAAAAGGGAAGGAGGGACACTATTTGATGGACCCCGGGCCTGTAGGATGGTGATTCATTCCCCAATGCCGTGGAAATCACCTCTCTCGAGTTGGGTAGCTTTCCAATTAGAGAGATTCACAGGCGATCCAGCGATATGTGCGATATCGAAACAATTGGGTGTAAAGGTGGGGTCCCTGGAAACACAATGGGAATGCATATTAACTAAATTGAGTGATATGGGAAAGGGGTGTATAGAGCAGATTGGATGACTGTGCACTGTGTGGCAGTGGACATGACCAATAACAGCTTGTGGGGAAGGGTCATGGAGGAACCAGGAATAATGGTGATCTCTGCCCAACGGCAGAATGGTGGTCTGGTGGCCGCTCTGAAACTGTATGACTTGCAGGAATTATTGATGAAGATGTCGGAATTATACCGCAGCCATATACAGCATAATGTGACAGCTTTTGCAAGGCACAAACATGATTGTGGGAGGATGCAGTGTAGGGAGGTGCAGATAGACAGGGTGTAAATGACTAAATGAGTAATCCGCAAAAGCAGTATCCATTTCTGAAACAGAATGAGATTTAGAGGCAGCGGTGTGGTCTTTAGTAGAACAAGAAATATTATGCCCCATCACCACCAATGTAAATTCACCCATATAGCCAGGCTGGAAACCGGACAGACCCTGGCGAATGACTGTAGGCTATAGGGTCTTAAACAAGAATATCCCAGCTTGCACCCCCACAGTAGCCGTGGTGGCAGACCTTATAGCGGCTATTCCCAGTGAGGCTTGAGTGTTCACAATCCTTGATAGCTCTAATGGATTTTGGCCAATTCTGATCCATAAGGAGGACCAATATAAGTTTGCGTTCGCTTTCAAGGGACAACAGTATAGGTGGATGTGCTTGCCACAAGGGTTCCACAACAGCCCCACAATATTCCATCAATTCTAACACGATTTGGATGGCTTTAGTTCCCTGGACCAGCTTGTGTGTTATGTGAATGATTTGTTGCTGTTCTCTGAAATGGAGGAACAGCACCAGGGTCTGCTAATTGAGGTGTTACAACTACTGAGGGACATGGAACTGAAAGCAAACCCCAAAAAGGTACAGATAGGTCAGGAGGAAGTCTGATTCTAGGGACTCACTATATGGCCAGGCGAGAGAGCCATAGAAAGAGAAAAAGGAAAGCTGTATAAGAACTTAAGCGGCCCATTGGGTTTCAGGTTTGCGATCATTTCTAGGACTCACAAGGTATTGCTGGGAGTTTATAGAAAGGTATGCCGCCACAGCAGCCCTTTTCCTGAGACTGCTATGGAAGGGAATAGAGTGGGAATGGACGGATGCATGTGAAAATGCCTTTGTACAATTGAAGATGGATTTGCAAACTGCCCTTGCCCTCGGGGCCATAAACCTGGAGAAAAATTTCACTCTGGAGGCGGCCGCCATGGACTCAGGTCTGAGTGCGGTCCTAATGCAGGAAGTACACGGATTGTCTAGGCTGGTGGCGTATGCCTCCAGGGTACCTTTGGATGTTGAAAAGGTGTACTTGACCTATGAGTGACACCTGCTGGCTACCTTCTGGCTGGTGAAACACTTTGCGATGTATACGGATACCCAAAGCATTACCTTAGCCACCCACCATCCTCTGACTAGGTTAATTTTAGGAGGAAGAATTAAGGATGGGACAGTCAGTAGTGTAAGGGTGGCAAGATGGACCCTGTTATTGAATGGGATGGACCTGAAAGTGAAACCGCTGGCAGAGCCCAAGTTGACAGAGAGTATGGACTATGAAGGAGAGACCCACATTTGCACAGTTGAAGGTGCTTGGGACACTGAAGGGGCCGTGCATGCAGGTATGCATCATGAGGGAAGGGCTGTGCATGTGAATGGGCCTAGCTTGGTGGTAGAGGCAGAGAGGAGGATTGGTTGTGGAATTTATGATCCCAATAGAGGTGTTGAATTAGCTTCAAAATTACCCTCTATCATGAGCACCCAGTGAGCTGAGTTGACAGCAGTAACATATGTGGTTACCCACTCTGAGAGTCCCCAATGCCATATATGATTTGTTCGGATTCAGTGTTCACCTGTATCTCCTGCACAGAGTACCTGACTACCTGGTCCAGGAGAGGCTGTACTTTGGCGGAAGGGAAGCCTCTGGTCGCCATGCCCATATTAAGAACAATATTGGAAGTGATGAACAAGAATCCGGAACAACAATATTACATCCACAAGGTGAAGGCCCACTCCAAAACAGAAATTAGGTGGAAAGGCAACAAAAGAGCAGATTAGTTGGCAAAGGAAGGGGCAGGAAAAGGTAACCCCTGGGATCCCTATGAATCAGGAATGGTGGCAGCTCTTACAGGTAAAACAGAACTGGTACCTGTGCCACTGCCCCCTGATTTCAACGAGGTACAGTATACAAACCCGGCCATTAAGGCTGTAATTCAGGGTAAGGAGAAAGGGGAAGAACTGGAAGGGCCATGGCAAGCAAGTGATTTAGTGCTTAGAGAATGTTGTTTAAGGATGACAAGTGGGTAATATTAGGATATTGGCAGGAAGTAATGCAATTAGCGACAGAGAACCTGGAGTGGGACACCCGAGAAGTGAAGGCACCTGGGAAAGAATAAAACAGGTAGAATGGTGGCCGAGAATGAGGCAAGACGTGAAGGATTATGTGAAAGGATGTCTGGTATGCCTGGTGAATAATCCAGACCCCCAGAAAAGGAAGGCGTAGTTAGGAGTGACCTGAAGGGTAGAGGGACCATGCTGGTTAACCCAGATTGACTTTATTGGACCCTTAGCCACCGCTAAAAATGGGAGTGAGGGATAATTTCACAAAGTGGGTGGAAGCATTTCCATGTCAGTCAGCCACAATCTTCTGGACCGTAGGGACCCTAGTGAAGGAATATTTTCTTGTTGGGGATTGCCAGATATAGTGAATCAGATCAAGGGAGCTACTTTAAGGGCAAGTAATGCAAACAACCCTGAAGTTACTGGGGATAGAGAGAAAATGGCATGTGTCCCATAACCCCCAGTCATCAGGGATAGTCGAGAGGATACGTCAAGCCATTAAAATAGCTTGAGGAAAGAACTAGAGGGTTGATCTCAAAAGTGGGATGACATATTACCCCTGGTTCTCATGAACATCTGAGGTCAGAGGTCAAAGGGGACCAGGTACTCCCTGCATGAGCTAGTAACAGGCAGACTCATGAAAATGCCAACCCACTGATCCCCACCCTGAATGAACAACAAATATAGGAACATAATTTCACTGAGACCTGTGGGGTCAGTTGCAGCTGTGCATGAAAATGCAGAAAACAACATTGGGAAGCGACATCATCAGAACGAACTGCTCTCGATGCCTAGGAAACCTCAAGAATGGGATGTGGGGAACCAAGTAATGGTTCAAAATTACATGAGTTTGGGGGTGTTCGAACCGCTACACAGAGGTTTGTACAACACTGCAGACAAAGCAAGTCCCATGGTGTGTGTCATTCAGTTACCCGAAAGGGCTAAATGGTTTCATGTCAATCAAATGAAGTCGGTACACGCACCCATCCCAGATACTCCTCAGGGAAAGGCTCAGGTGGTATCCCGGGAGGGAATGGTGTTACTGTGTTTTTGCGATGATACAGATCGCCCACGACAAGCTGATGGCAGCTAGAGGGGGAGGAGAAGAGTTCAATTCAAACTGGGACCCTGGCCCTGGGCCTTATAGAGGATCTTAGTTTAGAAGGAAACTGAGGCAACTTGATTTTGTGTACTTCTAGCCATGTGCTTGTGAACCAAGAAGGCTCACAGAGCAGTATAGATATGTTGCTTATATCTCACAAAGACTGAAAAATCCACATGCACTTGCTGTTCACAGGACGATTGCCTTGAGGGTACTGTTACTCCTCACAACCAGATATAGTGAATCAGATCAAGGGAGCTACTTTAAGGGCAGGTAATGCAAACAACCCTGAAGTTACTGGGGATAGAGGGAAAATGGCATGTGTCCCATAACCCCCAGTCATCAGGGACAGTTGAGAGGATGCATCAAACCATTAAAATAGCTTTAAGGAAAGAACTAGAGGGTTGATCTCAAAAGACTGATCCACAGGCACTCAGAAGTCCAACACATCAACACGGGCATGGATGAACCCCCATGTCTTATACTTTCCGCAACAAAACACGTGCCACGCAAACGAGAGTACCTGAATACAACTGAGGGAGTGCAGATATGTAAGGGCTACACCATAGGTACTGTGATATTCCATAGGACAATGGGGACAGGACAGGAGAATGGGCGACGTATGGATGGCACCAGTGGTGTCAAAGAGTGCGTGGCTGTTCTGTGTGCCATAGGAGGTCATGGCATCCAAAATCCTATGGGTACGCTGACAGGCTCAGACCTGACCTGTCCCAACGTGACAGAGATTGGGGGGTTTTATTCCAAATTCTCCCACCTGTGTAGTATGCTGGGATAAGAAGCCCATAGACAATGGCTTGGCCCTGGTAAAGGTTGACAAAGTTTTATATGGCAATGTACGCCTTGAGCTGGTGGTATTGAATGTATCAGACATTGGCTTACCCTCTTGGTGTCCAACCAAGACACAAAATTTACACTCAGACCTATTGAGGCGAGTGCTAAAACAGGCAGTCCTATTTAATGGTGGGAAGAAACATAAAAATAAAACCATCAGAAAGAAGAGCAGAGAAAGCGCTGCATTGTAAATGATGCTGCCATGATATTTAACACAGGAACATCTGTGGTAAATATGGTCTCATCAAACAGGAAGGTCCGCAAACTGAGTAAACAACTTAAGGAAATACTCAAACATAAGTAAGAGGTCCAGGGTGTACAGCTTCGTACAAACCAAGATCTGACTCAAGTGGTTCAGGGCTTAGCTACTGTGTTGGAAAGTCATGCTATTCATCAATGAGTTAAATAAAGGGGGAGATAATGCCTCGAACCAAGCATCTCAAAACGATATCCGTAGCACCTATGGGTCACGGGTGTTCGAACGGTGCTGCGGGTGCTATGGAAAATCTGATACAGCTGCAGGAGGGAATGGTACCAATGTGGATTACCAATGACCAATTGGTCAATTTATTTAGGAAAACAGGTTCAAAACCACCGGTTGCCAGCTCAGGGGTTTAGTTTGTGTGTACTCCACAAATACCGAATCTGTTGTGCGTAATGGAATGTTAATTGGTATGGTCTTAGTTATTTCGATGTTGACAGAGTTAGCCCCAGAGAGAATATTATATAAAGTTATTATATAGAAAACATTGGTGTTATTAGGGAAGATTATTATATACGGTACCATAATGTAGCATCTCATGCAGTTGAGATAGGGGATGTTATGACCACAGCAGATGTAAGTTGCTGTGCAAACCAAATCCCAGAGGGAAACTTGGCTTATCCTCCTCCAGCTGTATACAAGCTGTTTCTCACTTCCCAGCCCTTTTTTGCACATTCTAAAATGAGAAGAAAATGTATTGATCTCAGCAGCAAGAAGTCCAGTAACACTTATAGATTTTAAAAATTAGAAATTAAAGTCTTATTAACAAGAATAACATAAAACGTAAACACACAAGATGACAGTTGCATAGTTAAAATTAGTCTTACAAAACATTCCCCCAAAAAGATCCTCCACTTGGTCAGACCTACACGTAAACACCTTCCAGGCAACACTCTCTTATAGATAAAAGCAAAAAAATGCAGATGCTGGAAATCCAAAACAAAAAAAAAATACCTGGAAAAACTCAGCAGATCTGGCAGCATCTGCGGAGAGGAACACAGTTAATGTTTCGAGTCCATACGGACTCGATGTCTAACTATAAAAATCCAGTAATACTACCAAACTGCTGTAAAAATAAAGGCATACCACACGACCTCTTAAACTCTCTCCCACTCTGCTGTAGAAATCCAAAACTTCAGAACAAGACTGCTTTTTGCAGCCAAAGCTTTTCTGGCTTGACTGGATGGCTGATTCAACACTGCATCTTCTCCTAGCTTACAGCTGTTTCCAGGAGATCTTCCTCACACAGCCAATAGCCCACAACTACAGTTAATAGATACCAGCCAACAGCTACCAGCCAACAGCTACCATAGGTTTTCCAGACTATCTCTAAAATACCCCTTTTCCCACTTTCATCTCAGGTTCCATTGTTCTCACACCTCTTTGAAACTCAAATCATTCCAAACATAAAACCTTCCATGTTTCTATTTTGTCTCTGCTTTCAGGTCAATAAAATGTAAAATACCTTCTTCTACTTATCTATGGAACTCCTGCAAGATGCAAACATGTTTCTTATCACTTCGGACTTCCCTTTGGCATCCTTAGATAAGTGGAGAGTTTGTTCGAATATCAATGTTAGATCCAACCTATTCATTACAAATGCACAAACCTAATGCATAATCTCTATCCTTTCATGTCTAAAACCTCCCAGATGACCTGTCTTCCAGCTTAATTAAATCATTTACACACACACATGCACACAAACACACAGCCTTATTCCCCAAAAATATTTTTAAAAATAACATCCATTCTCACAGGGAAAACATGGTTGGTACAGGCTTAAAGGGTCATAAACGGTAGTGTGTCCACACCCAATATACGTAATGGAGGAAGCCAAATGTGGGTTGAAAGCCACAGCTAATTGTACCATGGAGGCCATGCCAGCTAAAATGGAACTGACATGAGTGGCATACATGGGGCAAGGAAGGTATTACATTACCACCACCAGGCAGGAATTTTAGTATGGGAGTCGCATTGGCCACTGAGCAATCACAATGTGTGCTTGTACCCACAGATCCCAGCCCAGGTGGAAAAGGTAGAATTGGTGGATGTCCACAAGCGAGAAACAGCTTATTTACAGGTGGAGGAGGATATAAAAGGTAACCTAATGCAACATGTTAGCCAATCCGTTTACCTGATACTCCTGTTACCCGAGCACCTAACAGCCACCTGGAAAGAGCTTAAGAGGGTACACAGGACATATTACATGCTAGAACAGAAAAGTAAGGAAATAGACAAAGACATTGATAGGGTAGGCAACACAAGATGGTGGGAAGACATTTGGGATTGGGGTCTTAACATTCAGATATATCCATGGATTCGAGTATTCTTGCATGTTCTAGTGGTAGTACAGTTGTTAATTGTTGTGTATTTACTGTGAGAGGCCTTTGCCAGACAGAGGAAGCGTCATCACCAGGAGATGGCTGAAGGGGTAGCTGAGGTTTTTACCACAGTTCCAGGAAAACAGAAATTGATGGAAAATACCTCACAATCACCATGAAATGGGATGTAATGTACTTAAAAGTGGATGCCTGTGGGCACAAAAGAGTTAATAAGCCTGGAAACAGCAGCCTATACATTGTTGTTAAACAACAGTTGGTGTGATTTAGTTGCCATAAAATGAAGAGAATAACACCTGTAACTTAACCGCTGACTTTTGCAATATAGAGATAGAACAAGATCACGGTGAAATTGTCAGAATGGAACTTGCCCAGCATTTGCTATTACAGATGTTGATATGTTGATGTTGATATTTTTGTAGTTTGTTTCTTTGATCCACATTTTTGAAATGATTTATTTACTGGTTTTCTTTGTAGAAGTCATACCTAACGTAGTATTAGAGATTGAACGATGTATTTTTAGTATAACACAAAATGGCTGCTTGGTGGACCAAGAGCTGATAGGAAGAGGGTTAAGTTGTGGACACATAACAACCAGAAGAGAGAGAACATGCCCAGATATGTGGGCAGAAACTAGTCAAAATTGCACCTACACGCACAGGACCCTGGAGCAAAGGACCAGCCCAGTGTAGTTTGAATGCTGCAATCAGGATGAGGGCAGTTGTGATGACCCCAAGGACCCATCATCTCATTGGGGTTTAACCCGAGGCTGAATGCACTGTGTCAATGAGAAAGCGACATCACTGGAAATGTAGTATGCAGCTCCAATAGAAGGGTATAAGAAGTGGATGTGCAGGAGACTCATTGCTGCTGTTGGAAGAGAGGATAGCCTAGTTACCTATCAACGTGAGTTACAGAACAGCACAGTTCCACCATCTGATCTTGTCTGTCTCTGAAGAAACCAGGTAACCAGATTGTGAGTATCCGTTAGCAGATATTTGTATCAGTAATTTTATATTGATATCGATTCATATGCTAAGGATTTAGGTTAATAAAAGTGTTGCTTGTAAAACGAGTAAAGTATACATTGAGTCATTGACATCCAGAGTAGACCTCCGAACTACAAGGGTTAAGTACTGATCCAGGGAAGGGGATAGACTACTGAGGGATCCTTATGTCTTGTGAAGGTCCTTCAACAGGTTTTTCGTCATGAAGCTCAATTACTTAGTCTTGAGTTTTCTTGCAATTTACCAGAGTCTCATTGAATTTGTTCTGCTGTTCAACCATTCTGCTGCTCAAGGTATTTTTTATTCCATTATGTTGCTGAAGTGTAATGCACTGTTTCTGAATCTGATCCTGAAGGACAATTAGCTGTTCTTTCAACAGTTTATTTTTTTGTTCAGCTCTTGTCTTTTCATTCTGCAGTTCAGTGTTCTGTTATTGCTCCAACGTGGCTTTTTCTGAAGTAGCATAATGTCTTTTTTAACTCCGTGTTTTTCCAGCGCACTTACTAGTTTGTCAAATAATTTTTCAAGGCTGCAACTTCTTTGTGTATCTTTTCTGCCTACTGGTGTGCCTGGCTGTACATCTGGTTGAGTTTTCTCAACTCCAGCTTCGAATCGCCAGCTGTGGAATTGAGGGTAGTTATTTCCCCCGCCACCTTTGAATATAAAATTTGTTTGTTCGGATCTCAAACAGTTTAGTTCATTGAAGACTCTGGTTTATCATGCACTTTCACATACTCTGCCTCAAGATTAAAATATTCATCAAAGGCTGTTAATGGTTCCGCAAGGCTGGTTGCGGATTCATCAATGCCTTGCATCAGGATAACATGATTCGCAAGATCACCAAACCAGTATAAAAAGGCAATAAACAGGGCTTCCTCTGATTTTTAACTGAGACCTGATGTACTCCAGTAATGTAGAAAGTTGCTTCTCAGGGATGCCACATTTCCTGTTGGATTTGGCCCTTGGGTTGGTCCAAATTGAATTGGAAGTATTGAATTGTGATGCATGTTGACATTTTTAAAGTGTGGGTACAGCTTTAAGAGCTTGCAGATGTTCAAGATGGCATCGCTGTTCCCTGCAATAGAAAGGATTTCCTTCACATGCCGGTTTTGGCAGGCTCCGCAAAATGGCAATGCCAGGCTTCTCGAAGGAATTTTTTTTAACAATGGCTGTGAGGGTCCGTTGTCTGCTGACTTCTTTTGTTCAGCGGTTTGCTTTTCCGAGTAATGAGGTATTAAAATTTAAATGTAAGATGGCTGTTTTCTGAGTTGGACAGTCGCAACATTCCTGAGAGATTTCATTTTTCTTTTCTTTGACGAGCTTGCAGGGATTGAGTGTTAATGACAGGTTCCATTCAAACAGCACTTCTGACACTGGTTAGTGAAAGGGTTCTCAGGACTAACTGCAGCCTCGAACTTTAAAAGGTGTAACTCACCCTTGCAGGCTCTGTGGATTTTGTGTTCTGAAGCTGCTGAAGTAAGGAATCTTAAATCTCAGCCTGGAACCTGAAGGCATTCTCTCTGGAGCGCTTTCTAGCGATTCTCTTTTCCTCTGTGCCCTCTGCTTCGTTTGGGAACTTCTTTCAGGTCATAAAGCTTTGTTGAAGTTTTTCTTAGTCTTCCAGCATTTTTATTTCAACATTTTAGCAAAGTTGTGGGTTTTGATCCCAATCTGCCACCATGTTGGGAGGGTGTTGGTTACAGAACGGTGTCTCTTAAAGAAGCCTTTGCAGTCTTCAGTAGGTTAACAGCAAGTCTTTATTAACTACTTGTAATTATATACATATATAAAGTAAAGGGTACAGGCAATGAACTATCTCCATGTCTAGGTCTTCACACGTTTCTGCTCAACATCACACTGACCGTAGGTCTGGGTCATATGCCTTCTTACATCACTGTGTAGGCGGTAGTGTACTCAGTCTCACATTAACCCTGTATGTGCCACACCCTTATACTACAGCCACCATAGTGGGAAAGGAGATATAATCCTGGAGATACAGAGATTGCTAGAGAGTAGCAAAGCACAGAACTAAGCAATTAATGTAAACAGAAATATTATAAAGAATAAACTAATTTGACAAATCTCCAGACCCCAGTAACTTCCACACAAGAGTATTAAAAACAATGCAAAGAAATAAAAATGTTTTAAATGTCACTTGATTTGTGCCTAATAGCAGAGGGTTAGAAAGTACTTACTGTAACTTCATTGCTCAAAGAAAGGAGGAAGAGGAAAATCAACAGGTGGTTGAATTTAATATAAGTAGTGCAAAAACTGCTAGCATCCATTCTCAAGGATAAAGCAAATACATACTTGATTAGGGAGGCTGAGGGCACAGTAGTATAGTGCTTATGTTACTGAAGTACTAATCTAGAGGCCTGGACTAATGATCAATATCATTATGAGGGGACATGAGTACAAATCCCACTATGGCAGCTGGGGAATTTAAATTCAATTAATTAACCTGGAATGAAAAGCTAATATCAGTAATGGTGACCAGGAAACTGCTGGATTATCAAGAAGACCTATCTGGTTCATTAATGCTCTATGCGATCCAGCCTAAATGCTATTCCAAACCCACAGCAATTTAGATGACTCTTATCTGAAATGGCCTAGCAAGCTCTTCAGATTTATTCAAGAAAGTGGCTCACCACCAGTTCCTCAATGTTAATTGGGGATGGACAATAAAAGCTCACCTTGCCAGGGATGCCCACATCTCAAGAATAAATTAAGCAAAACTCAAAATGGTCTGTGTAAAGTAGACCATGTGTAACTCGCCTAAAAGTTCATTGCTAGAGCATTTTGAGTGGCAGATAGAAAACAATCAATTGGGGGAATTTTTACAGGGAAGAGACTGGATTTAGGTATGTGCGGGGAGCTACATTTCCTAAAAGTGACATTGGGTCAGGATCCCAACATCATTCTGCTCTCTTTTGGGTTTCACCTGGGCCTGAAGGAGAGCAGAGAACCCCCTTGGAGCTGTTGGTAAGGCACGTAGAAATTCTAATAGACACTTAAGTTCTGTTTTAACTAAGGGTTCTTGATTTAGTGGGCAGCGAACAAATTTCCCAAACTGTAAGGAACTTGCCCGGGCCACCAAAGCATGTGCACAGCAGAGTGTGCTTCTTCAGTGAAACTGACAGGCTGGGAAGCCTCTGATCACTGAAACTGAAGAGCTCCAGCCATGGCCAGGTGAGAGACTGCTGTTCATAGCGCTCCTTCTCAAAGAGTGCTTTCAACATTTGATAGGTGATTGCCAACTCCTTGAAAGTCACTTCACCTTCCTTGCACTTTACTCACTCTCAGCTGTATTTCCCTGCTGCCAGTCTTCACCACGGCATGGGGGCAGCATCTGCAGCTCTCCTTTCCACATGTGATGAAGAGCAAGGGGAGCAGTAATGCCAACACTGACTCTAACAGCAGCAGCAAGAGCAACAGCACCAGCTACCTCCTATTCTGCTGCATGCCTCTCCACAGGGCAGGGGGGAATGGACATAGAGTTCCAGCACCAAGGATGTGAAATTCCCAACACAGAGCCAACTGACAGAGGATCAACTCTCTTGACATACTTGAGCACCAGTGCTCCAGGGGGCTCAGGTTTTTGGTAGGTCATTGTTGACATCTGCTTCCCTGACCTTCTTCCCAGTCGGGTCGGTAGGCAAGCATTGCCATTGGTAATCAATATATCTGTCACTGCCTCTCCCCAAGGCTGTGTGCTTTCTTCAGCTGCATGTAGAAAATGCAGAGTTATGAGTATTAGTAACAGCTTGTGTGCATAGCAAGCAAGGACAACATTTGTGGAGGGTGAAATGAGGCATGGCTGCGAGAGGGTAATAGGGTGAGGGCGAGTTTTGGCTGTTCAGTTGAGGCTGTGAGGTGCCTAGAGAGAGATTGGGATGAGTGGAGCTGCAAGCTATGTTGTTCTTCAGAGTGGTATGCAGAAGAATGCTAGTGTGGGTCTTAGCAGCTGAAAATGTTATGCCACTCACCTTTCCCGCCCTCCTGAGGCCATGGATCCTCTTAATGCACTACCTCCAGCTTGGAGGGATGACACTCCTGCTGCTAAATTCCTCAGCCACTTCAGTCCACACCTGCTTGGGTTGGAGAGGTTGTCCTCTTTCTCTTGTACTTGGGAGAAGTCAACTCACTGCTGTCCCTCAGATCCAGCAACAGGACCTCCAGCTAAGAGTGAGAGACACCTTCCTAGGACCCCTCTCTATTCCTGTAGTTGCTGCAGCCTCAAAAATCCATATGTAGATGAGACCTTGTTATCCATGCTGTGGTCCCTTTAATTAGAAATACTTCCTTTAACAGATCCAGTGCATCATCACTGCCATCTTCCCTGATTGGTCGGCAAAGTCTGCTGCGGAGTCTAATAAGTTACTGATCTGCTGAAGGTCTCATCGTTTCTGCAGGGACTAGGGTGAAATTTTCCATTCCGTAGACTAAGTCCGATAGTGGAAGTGGAAGTCGGAATAACTTCCGCTGGAGAGCAGAGCTTCTGAACAGGTGAGATCTTGCGCTGTTCAGCTCATTAATTATGCAGCTGTGAGGAACATGTCGAATCTCATGGCGGGGCGGGCTGGAAGTGGCCCGCTGTGCCATCACCTCTCAAGCTTCAATATCTGGGCGCCATATTTAAAGAGCACCCATACAGTCATTCACTCGCTGCAGGCTGGGACCTCCAATTTCCATAAAAGAAAATGTCCAGGAGAAGGACTAACCTCGGGCCCGACAGTTCAGCGATGCCTCCCTGGAGATTCTCTTCCAGCAGTCGAGAAAAGGCGGGAGGTTTGCTTTCCGAGGGATGAGAGCAGGAGGCCCTCCCGTCTGACGACAGTGTCAGGAGGAGGCCGCCAAGGTGGTGAGTGCCCATGGGGTCCAAAGGAAGACTGCCCTGCAGTGAAGCAAATGGATGAATGACCTCATCAGCTCCGCTCAGGTAATTCAAATTTCTACTCACTGCAAACTGAGACTCTCACAAGGGCACCTGGGTTAGATTCCACAGGGACGTCAGACACGATCAGCAGATGTGACATCAGCGCTGAATCTTTTTCATTCTTTCATGGGACATGGGCTTTGCTGGCAAGCCCAGCATTTTTGTTGCCCATCCCTAATTGCCCTTGAGAAGCTGGTGGTGAGCTGCTTTCTTGAACTGCTGCAGTCCATGTGGTGTAGGTACACCCACAGTGCTGTTAGGGGGGGAGTTCCAGGATCTTGACCCAGCGACAGTGAAGGAACGGCGATGCAGTTCCTTGTCAGGATGGTGAGTGACTTGGAGGGGAACTTCCAGGTGGTGGTGTTCCCATGTGCCTGCTACCCTTGTCCTTCTGGGTGGTAAAGGTCCTGGGTTTAGAAGATGCTGCCAAAGGAGCCTTGGTGAATTCCTGCAGTGCATCTTGTAGATGGTACACACTGCTGCTGCTGTGCGTTGACGGAGGAGGGAGCGGATATTGAATGTGGCAGATGGGGGTCCCAGTCAAATAGAATGCTTGGTCCTGGATGGTGCTAAGCTTCTTGAGTGTTGTTGGAGCTGCTTGTTCCTTGTAGCTGGTGGACAGACTTTAGGGAGTCAGGAGATGAGTTACTCTCCGCAGAATTCCTAGCCTCTGACCTGCTCTTAGAGCCACAGTATTTCTATGGCTAGTCCAGATCAATTTCTGGTCAACAGTAACTCCCAGGATGTTGATAGTGGGGGATTCAGCAATGATAATACCATTGAATGTCAAGGGCAGATTGTTAAGGCTCTCTCTAGTTGGATACGGTCATTGTCTGGCACTTGTGTGGCACGAATGTTACACGTCACTCGTCAGCCCAAGCTTGAATGTTTTCCAGGTTTTGCTCCACATGGGCACGGACTGCTTCAGTATCTTAACATTGTGCATTCATCAGCGACCATACCCACTTCTGACCTTCTGCTGGAGGGAAGGTAATCGATGAAGCACCTAAAGATAATTAGGCCTAGGATACTACCCTGAGGAACTCTTGCAATATATCCCAGGACTAAGATGATTGAGCCCCAACAACCATAACCATCTTCCTTTGTCCTAGGCATGACTCCAACCATTGGAGAGCCCTCTCTCTGATTCTTATTGACTCTAGTTTTGCTAGGGGTTCCTTGATGCCACACTCAAGTCAAATGCTGCCTTGATGTCAAGGGCAGTCATTCTCAGCTCACCTCTTGAGTTCTGCTCTTTTGTCCATGTCTGGCCTAAGGCTGTGATAAGGTCAGGGGCTGAGTGGCCCTGGCGGAACACAATCTGAGCATCAGTGAACAAGTTAGTGCTGATTAAGTGCTATTTGATAGCACTGTAGATGACACCTTCCATCGCCTTGCTCATGATGGTGAGTATAATGATGGGGTGGTGATTGGCCGGGTTTTGGTGGACAAATCTGACAGCCACTTTAATAACACCATCTCATCTAAGATCCTGCACACAAAGCTTCACAATCCCTTTCTGGGGAAGGCTCAACACACACAGCAGGCATGCAACCTTCTGAACTGCTCTTTCATCCATAGTGCTCACACTCAATCCATCTCGTCTTTGTGCAGGACAAGATAGCCCACAACAGGAGTAAGAGAGAGAAGAGAGGAGGCAGGACCCTGGAGCTTTGGACCCTTATCCAATTTCAGCAGCAGACTGCAGAGCTGGCAGGGGAGGACATAGATGGCTCCTGTGCCGAGGGTGAGATCGACCGCCCCCAACAACCCGGTGAAGGAAGCATCCATTATACAAATACAACATTCGGACAATAACTATGAGCTATGTGTAATGTTTGAAATAGCCCAGGCAGCCACTCATCCTTTCTTTTCTCCATTCCATGTATGAGCAGGGAGAGGGGGTGGATAACCCCACAGGCCACTTCGCAAGAGGAAGAATAGAGGGCTGCTGGAGACCCCTGCAGAATCTGAGTCCAATGACGAGCCTCTGGAATAGCCCATAGGAAAAATGTTGGGGATGCAAAGAGAGGCAGGGGAACATCAGGCAGTGTTGTCAGAGGCTGTCAACAGACTGGGACCAGGGATGAAGAAGTTATCTGCGTTCTCTCTGATGTTGTGGTTCCAGTATGCAAGCACATCAAAGTCTCCATTAGAAGGGTGGCAGCTGCCTTGGAGACCCAGCTCCAGCAGTTTTTGCAGGATTTGCACTTGGACCTGCACCCCACTGCTCTAACCATGGATGAGATCCAGCAGTGGTTAGGCAAGAGAGGGAGGGGGCACTTCAGTCTTCCTCTAGATGCATCTTCCCCTCAAGGAGTCAGGGAGGGGCCCTCAGCCACCCACAGTGAGGAGGAGATCCAGCCAGGCACCCCAGAGTCATCCACCCAGGACGCTCCACGGGTGCCCTGCTGTTCCACTTCCCCTCTGCCAGTGACCCCACCACCTCCAGCAGGTCAGGCCAAGGAGGGGGCACCTGCCCCAGAGCAGGAGGCTATTAGCTGGCCTTGGCCCTGTAGGCCCTGGGCCTCCAGAGGACGCCTACCAAAGTTACCGCAGGCAATCAGCAGGCAGCCTCCACCTCTGCTGCAGATATCGGGGCTGCACCTAGACATAGTGGTAGGGTAAGGAAAATTAAAAAGTTTTGAATACACACAGGTGGCAGGGGTGTTCACTCATTGTATATACTTTGCACTTTTGTTAATATATTCTGCTATATTCCTTCCCCAAGTGTCATAATTTAATGGATATCCCAGTGATACTACGACTGGTGTGAATTCCCACCCCCACAAAGAACTCCTATCCAGAACTTCAGTTGCGTTGATTCCCACACAACCTCACCACAGTGAGTAGCCTTTATATCCACATCTGTGCCATCAGCAAAGGCACATAACATGTAACCATGATGGCTGGCGGGAGAATCACTCATCGAGCTTGTTGATTATCCTGCTGCTGTCGGACATCCTGGAGGACCAACGATTGGTTTTCTTCCCATTCACACATGAACACATATGGAGACATTACTTTTTGACAAGGGTGATGACAGCCTTGTACAAGAAGCGTAATGCAGGCATTTTTCAGCTTGTCTCCCTCATCCTCAAAACTCAATAGAGACCATTGCCTCATCAGCATAGAGTACCAACTGCACACTCCCTTCTCAGCCATAACCATTCACCCAGGAGGTTGGAGGTTTGGACTCGTGAGTTGGTTGCCCTCCACCAGCTGTGCCCCCTTGAGGCATCCACCTACCACCCTGCCTTCATCCCTACCTCTGACTGCAGCCAATGGCAATGGCACAGAATGAATGACAGCTCCACACCTTTCTGGGACAGACCAGCTGCTGTGTGGGCTTCACCATAGAGTGAGGGTAACAACTGACCATTGTTCTCATACAGTTTCCTTATGGTTACAAGGGTGTCCCTTTAGTCAGCCAATTCTTCTAACCTCAAGCTCCACGCATCTGAAATGACCCTCGACCCACTTCAATGTATCACATGTGGTGTTGCCTTGCTGCTGCAGAGACATTGTGCGCCTCCTTCAAAGCCTGCTCCCCAACCTTTTGCCCTCCCCATCACCCACCAACTTCCCCCCATTCCCATCAACCCCCCGTAATGTGGCCTTTACTCTCCCCTCTGTCACCCCTGAACCTCCCCATCACCCTGGACCTTGTTACGGACAGAAGGAGGGTTAAGTTTAAACAGCCTGTCACCACCTGTCCGTAAAAACAAAGGTGATATTGATATCCCCCTTTATAAGCGGTGGCATATTTTTCCCATCCCCTCAGTTTTGGTGTGATCAATTTTCTATTCACAACTCCACAGTAACCTTGAGATAGAGTAAAATCAGAGCGTTAGTTTATTTTATGCACACTCAAAATGCGGGAAGGGGGCATTGCTACATGCTCCAGTACATTCATGCAATAAAAGAGGGATAAGGAAAAGAAAGAGATACAGGGCAAAGACCACAGAAAAGATAAGATTTATTGTTTCACATGAGTCCAGAGTCCAAAATCAAAAGTCCAATGGTGTACTCTATTACAGAGCCAGCAGGTTGAAGACTGATGCTGGATAATCCGTTTTTCCAGTAGAGATGACTGCCACAATCAGATGGGCAAATAGAGATGAATTAGTCTTGTAGGCAATGGTATAGAAGTTCAGAAGTTCCAGTAGAAACAGTATAGATGGAGGCCAGACATTCACCTGGACCAAGCCCCTGTTCTGAGCTACTGCTTGGTTGATGGAAAATGTCTGTCTGAGCTGTGCAGCTCCGCAAGGTAATATTATAGATTCCAGCAGCATGGGGGTCAGTGCGGGGATGGGTGGGGGGTAGTGGGGGGATACTCAGGTGACTCCCACCTCTCCACAGTGGCTTGGACAAAGGATGTATATTCCTTAGTCTGGATTCTTGAGATTGGTAATGTTTCAACCATTAACAATTTCAACAGAGGTTTCAAGGGTCCTCTGTCCTCACAGACTGGTCATCTCCATTAGCTGGGTCTGGCCTTAGAAATGTAAATAGCCTTTGTAGAATTTCCTGATCTCTGCAGTCACAGGGGTCATTGGCGCCTCTTTAGAGATAATGAGGTTTCAGCTTCTCAGAATGCCAGAATGTTCCTTTTTGTCTGAGTCAAAACCTTTGTCCAGTTTTTTTTTAAAATTATAAATTAGCCATGATGACTCCCCTTAGCTCCAGGACATGCTTTCCTCCCCTCGGAGCCCACACCCATTCCCATGTTCATGCCTACCCTGACACTGCCCACTCCCATTGTCCATGCCACCTTTTTTGACCCCCTCCATGACCCACCTAATGACACCTACACCTGATAAACACTTACCCTGAACCTCCCACTCTACCATATCCCACTTGCCCCTCTAACTGTCAGTGTTCCCTCTTACCACAAGTAGCCTGATTTCTCCCCCAGGACCCCATCATCAATTTCACAGACCCCACACTCTAAAACAGTCTGCCCTCCCTTCTGTGAACACTCTATGCCCCCTTCGGCCTCCAAACCCCCTTCCAGCCTCCAAGCCCCCTTTCAGCCTCCACTTCACCTTTCTTTGAGGCATCAGCCTTCCCACCCCTTTTCCAGCATTTCCCCATCCACGCCCCACTTCCAGCCTTCATCCCCTTCCAAGCCCCGCTTCCAGCCTTCACCACCTTCCGCCCCCACTTTCAGCCTTCACCCCCTTCCACACCCCCACTTCCAGCCTTCACCCCCTTCCGCCCCCACTTTCAGCCTTCACCCCCTTCCACACCCCCACTTCCAGCCTTCGCCCTCTTCCGCCCCCACTTCCAGCCTTCACCCCCTTCCACCCCCACTTCCAGCCTTCGCCCCTTCCACATCCCCTTCCAGCGTTCAACCCTTCCACTCTCTTTCCACCCCCCTTTCCAGCATTTTCCCTTTCCACCCCCCTTCTAGCCTTCCAGCCCTCTCCCAGCCTTCCATCCCCTCTTCCAGCCTTCCGGCCCACTTCCAGCCTTTGCTCTAGCCTCCAGCCCCCTTCCCCTGCATGCCATCCCCAGCCTTGGTGCAGATTTGGCTCCCGGCACCTGAGAGCAATGTGCAAGAATGGGGAAGGTAGCGTCGAGCGTAAGCCCAGGAAAACGTTTCCCTTGCCAGGTGCACGCCACTTATGTACAGTCATGAAGCAGAACGTTCTAAATTCCCACTGGCAGGGGGCCTTTCAATGAGCATGCATGGGATGAAATGGTGTTCCTGACATAGATCCGTGGGGCACTTGACCTACCTTAGAGTCGCCATGAAACTCAGGAGAACAAGGTTTCAAACTAATTTCTTGCCATCAGGAAACTGATTTTTTGACTCATGCTTCCCCACCCTCCATGACTCCCACTGCTAGAGGAAACAGCAGATTCAGCCCTAAATTGAGAATATTCCACCCAATGTGTGTCATACATTTTTCAAAAGGTTCTACACAAAAGATACTAGCTAAAATTGAAGCGCATAAATTGAAAACAAGTGTATGGACAATTCTTTGGAATGTTGGAGGAAAGTAACTGAGACTGATTTCAGATTGATGGGCAGTGTATTATGGACAGGGGAGAGCTAAAAGGGGCTCCCCTCTTGACTGTCCAAAGAAAGCAGTATTTTCAGAAACAAAAAGTGTTTTAACCCCACGTCCTGTAACTGTCAGGAACAGACAAATGACAGGTTTTCTCGTGAGTTTTAAAGGAAGATAAATGATTATTCAACACCTGAATATATATGCAACCATACACTCATACAGACACACACGCGCACACACACACACAGGCACACCACACACAGGCACATATAGACACATCACTTACACATACCACACACACGCACATACATGTACACACACATATAGACACGAAACACACACCCCCCACATCACACACACGCACACACCAGACACACTCAAGAAAAGGTTGTGATTACAAACGGTAGCCTGCATTTAGGCGTTAAAATGCGAGACATCTATGGTCACACATACCTTTCCCCAGGATGAAGACTTGAAAATGATGCAGGCCTGCAATCCTTTTGGTCCACTGAAGAAAAGAATCTGGAGGTTTAGGAAGATGGACTCACTGTGGTTTAGTGCTTGCAGTAGCAGCTTTCTCTTGTTCCACTCCAGTTGAGGTGCAATCAAAGTCATGTAGCAAAACCTTGGTTCAATTCCTCAGATAGAGAGATCAAAGGTCAGCCTGAAATCTACTGATGGTTCTTTGGCAGCAGGCTCCTTCACTGTTCTAGATGTTTCTCTCTTTTTCTGCCCCAAAAGTGTGCCTTATTAAATCTACTATCCAAAACTGTTTCTGTCATGTGACCAGAGTATTTTTTTTCATTGTCCTCACAACTGGTTTCTGATGGCTGGGCCATTGTCAAACTATAGGCTCTGAGTTTTGCTCATTCACATACTATTATGATAGAATGGGGTTTTTTCACACCCATTTTCTGGATTTCAACTCTGAAGTCGAAAAGTCTACAAGCAGTATTGTGGAAACAGTTTCTTTATTTATTTGGAGAAGGGCAGCCATTAACCATAGGAAGGGCCTTTTGCATTTTAATGACTGCTCAAAGGTATGCCCAGAAAGAACATTTGCATTTTAATAACTTGTCTAGACGTGAAGATTAGCTCAGGTGTCTTGTAGTTCTACATAAATTGGTAGAAAGAAAAGGTCACTTGACCTCTCAACTCTATTTTGTTTTAAAGTGTCCATCTTGACTTCATATTGTATAGTTGCATATATTTCATATTGCATGAGTGTGATAAGCAATGAAAGCTATACCACTCGTCCCACTGAAATGATGAATACTCCAGCCACTCAATATAAATGACTTGCAACTGGGAATATTGGGAAACATAGCCAAAATTACAGATGATATTAATCTAGGAGGTATAATGACAAAATAAAGTGGGTAGAAATGGCAGCTGTGGCTTAACTGAGCGTGTGAGATAATACCTCTTTGAATGAAAGAAAAGCCGGTAAGAATGTAGTCTCACTGGGGAAACACACAGAGGGAGAAACAAAGGTAGTTAGAGGTCCTGGTAAATTAGCCACATTGGGAATGAAACCCCGTCTTGGGCGGCAGCACCAAATGGATGACAGTGAATCAGTATCCCACTTTGCACACTGTTGAATGCTCTTTTCCAGATTTCAAAAAGAATTTCAAGCGGCGTGCAAAACTGGTTGCTGATTCACTACCACTGATATGAACTTCAGTCTCATTAAGTCTGAAGAGTTGTTGGCGGCTCGCACAGCTAAATAGAATATAAATGTAAGAAACTGCTATAAGAGTGATAGAGAGTGCTGGTCAAACCTTTTCTGGGCTATCATGTTGAATTTTTGGTGCCTACTTTTGGAAGAAAGGGATCCAGTGACTAGTCACTTGGAGAATAACTGGGCTGGAAGAACCAAGTTATGTTGAAAGGAGATGGGGTAAATTTTGGTTGTAATCCTTGGAAATTGATTATAATAATGAAACGACAAACTAGATAGGGAATTACTTTTCTTTCCAGCAGGGGAATTCAGAACAAGAGGACATAGGCCTGAATTTTTAGCTCGTCGGGCATGTGCAATTGGTGGACACTGGACTGGCTGGGAAACAGACCCCTGACCGCGATCAGCCACCAACCATGGGGGTGGGAAGAGGGTGGGTGATGCTGTCACCACGGGCATGGGTGAGCATTGGGCGAGAGCTCCCTGAATGCAGACAGCTGCCTCAGGGAGCTGCAGATCTGTAAATAATAAAATAGAGCGGTAAAATCTGTAAGAAAAGTTCATGCGGCACAATCAAGCACCTGAAAACATATCTCATAAAAACGCTGTCCCCAGATTTTTTTTATTTCCTAACGGAGATTTCATCCCGCCCTTGGATGAGGTTTGATGAAAAACGTAAAGTCCGCCTGGCCGATTCGCACATCCGCCAACCGTAAGGTTGGATGGGCCACAAAAAATCGCAGACAGTTGCGCCGTTAATGGGCTTAATTGCCCGTTTTATTGTCGGCGGGCGTGCTTCCGACTTTTGCGCGCGCCCACCGAGTGAACTATCCCGCGAGCGCGTGATAGCATTGGGACACTCGCCCGACATCATCTCACGAGATTTTATGTTCAATCAGGTCGGGCGTGCGCCCGCCCACGGGACATAAAATTCTGCCCATAATGTTAAACAAGAAACAAAATACCTCAAAGTAAATCCAAAAAAATACAACAGTAAGGGTTGTATGAATATGGAACAAACTGTTCAGAAGGTCATCAATGCAAAGTCAACTAGGGAGTTTAGAAGGAAGATAGATACTTATTTAAGAATGATTTGAAAAGTTATGGAGAGCAGGCAGAGGAATCGGATTAAAGACAGAATACAATTCTAGGCTCAGCAAACCCTCTAGTTCTTGTGATCTTCTAACACAAAATAATCCTTTTACATTACTATTGTCTCCGATGACAAAATGATGCTTGTTGTCTATAATTTCTTTTAGAATTTATTTTTTAAGTTTAGTTGCAAATAGTGCAATAGTCCCACCATCCTGCCAATCACGGGTCATGTGATTTACTGTGGGGGCTCCGACCAGTGAGCTCTAAGCAAGGGCAATCTTGGTGGGGGGAGGGGGGGGGCTTTTCTGATGAGAGATCTGGTCAAGTGTGCAAGCACTGAAAATGTCTCTGTAATAAAGTTTCATTGTTTCTTGGTGAAAGCAGTCTGCTCCATAGAGTCATCACATTTGGTGCCAAAGGTAAAATCAACTTCGACTCTGCACCTAGCCCTGTTACTGTGAGTAACTCGAATTTTAAAACAATCTACTCACCAGTCATGTTGCTGTTTGGAAGAATCGGCCCATATGATGCTAATATTGAAGATTGGAGCCAGTAAGTTGAACGCCTCGGATTTTACTTTGTAGCAAATGAAATAACCGCCGAAGAAAAGCGGAAAGTGATCCTTTTAAGTGTACGTGGCAGCAAAACTTATAATTTAATTTGTAACTTGACTTCCCCAAGCGTGCTCAATTCCAAGCCATATAGCGAATTAGTGGACCTAGTGAAAACACACTTCCAGTCAAAGCCATCCGTGATAATGCTGTGCTTTAAATTCAATTCCAGAGCTTGGCCCCTGGGAGAGTCCATCGCAACCTATGTAGTGAACCTCAAGCAGTTAACAGAATACTGTGACTTCAGAGACGTTTTAAACGATATGGTGCGAGACTGATTGGTACATAGTGTCAAGGACAATGCCATTCAGCACTGATTACTTACCAAAGTCGATATCAATTTTAAATACACCCTAGAAATCTCCCTCACCATGGAAAGTGCTGTGAGGGACTCGCAGGCTTTGCAACACATGGATAATGGCGCCGTACTTCATGTTGGGCCACCGAGCGTGAAGTGAAAGCCAGATCTGCAGAATTAAAGCGCGATTCAATGGCCACTGTGAGGAACATTAAGAAGCCTAACAGAAACACTTCATCATCAGTTTCAATACAAAATTGCTGTAGATGTGGAGGTGACCATGGAGCAGATACCTGTAAATTCAAAGAGGCAGAATGCCATTGCTGTCATAAGAATGGCCATGAGGGTAGGCTATGCCAGACAAAGTTAAAGCCGTCTGCAAAACAGCAAACAAACATGATAGAAGTAACGGGTACAGCAAAGGCTGAAGCTGCTGCTCCTGACTTTTACTCCTTATATAACGTGACTGCTGTGAAGAGTGAGCCTATTACGGTGACAGTACAAGTGAATGAGTAGCCACTGACAATGGATGTGGATACTGGTAGGAGAGCACGCTTTCAGGTGCCTTAATGAAGGAAGACAACCAATAAACTTGGAGCGGACAACCACTAAATGAAGAACTTATGTGGGAGAATCTATTCAAGTAAAGGGCATCGCTACTGTCCCAGTCTCTTAAAAGCAACAGACAACCCAACTGCCCTTAATAATAGTGAAAGGAGAGGGACACAGTCTTTTGGGTCAGGCTTGACTACGGAAGATCAAACTCAATTGGTCTGAGATATTTCATCTAAAATCAGATGCAATCTCAAACTTCTAAGGAAATACAATTGTTTTTTGGGATGAATTAGGAAAGTTTGATGGCATGCGCGCCATTGTTGATCCTCAGGCGACACCACATTCCTTTAAGGCCAGGTCTGTACCTTATACATTGAAAGAAAAGGTGGATGCAGATCTGTACTAGTTAGAAAAGCTGGGCATCGTCCAACCTCTCCAATTCTCAGAATGGATGGCACTAGTGGTTAAGTCTGACCACACATACGCATTTGTGGGGACTATAAATTGACTGTAAATAAGATAGCAAAACTAGACAAGTACCCCATTCCAAAGGTAGACAACTTATATGCCAAACTGACTGGAGGCAAGTCCTATACAAAATTGGATATGAGCCACGCCTACCAACAATTAGAACTGGATAGCACGTCAAGGGAATATGTGACTATTAACACACACAAGGATCTTTATCAGTACACTCGTCTACTCTTTGGAGTCTCGTCAGCATGCATTATCTTCCAAAGAATGATGGAGAGTCTTTTGCAAGGACTCCCACTAGTGGTAGTATATTTGGATGATGTTCTTAAAACTGGGTCAACCAAGGCTGAACACTTGGCCAACCTGGAGGAGGTGTTAAGAAGGTTCATAGAGACCAGCATACGGTTTAAGAAGGAAAAGTGCACATTTCAAACACCAGAAGTCACTTATCTAGGTCACAGGGTGGATGCCATGGGATTTCCAGTAGAAGATGGAAGCTGCAGGGCTATGGGCCGGGTGCAGGAAGGTGGGATTAGAAAGGGCACCTGGGTGTCCTCAGGCTGGCATGGACAGGATGGGCCGAATGGCCTCCTTCTGTGCTGTAACTTTTCTATGGTTCTAAAAAGGCGCTGTGTTATCACATAAAATGGAAAATAGGTCAGAAAGGCCCATTGGCTATGTCTCGAGAACCCTTTCCTAAGCCGAGAACATCTGTTCCCAGTTAGAAAAAGGAGTATCAGTAGTATTCAGTGTAAAAAAGTTTCACCAGTACCTACATAGGCAACATTTTACCATTCTGTCGGACCATAAACCATTAACGGGATTATTCAGCGAGGACAAGGCCATTCTGCCAATAGCGCCAGCAAGAATACAACGCTGGGCTCTGACACCATCTGCGTACGAGTATACTTTTATGTACCACCCTGGCCTACACATTGCAAATACAGATGCACTCAATTGTCTCCCGTTACCAGATAGTGTTGTAAACACCCCCGTCCCACAAGAATTAGTGCCATTATTGAATTTCTTAGATTCTTCGCCTGTGTGCGTGAAACAAATTAGAAATTGGATGAACAGAGATCCAATTTTGTTGAAAGTCAGAGACTTTGCTTTGCAAGGATGGCCAAACTCACCTGTATCTGAAGAATTGAGACCATTCCATGTCAGAAACACAGAATTAAGCTGTCAAGATGGGATTGTGTTGTGCGGTTGCCGTCCCATCACAAGGTAGAGAGCCACTCTTGACAGAGCTTCGCAGTTTGCATCCAGGCATATCAAAGATGAAAATGCTTGCACGAAGCTATGTCTGGTGGCTGGGTATTGACAGTGACGTTGAAATCATGGTCAAACACTGCATTGTCAGCAACAATAGAAGTTGCCTGTTTCAGCTCCCCTGCATCCATGGGAATGGCCTGGTTGACCCTGAGTCATATTGATTATGTAGGTCCATTCTTAGGTACCATGCTCTTGTTAACTGTAGATGCACCTTCAAAATGGATGGATGTATACGAAGTCAAATCGCCAACGTCGAACGCAACTATTGAGAAGCTACATCACTATTCCAGCATTATTGGCATAGCTGAAATCGTCATTTCTGATAATGGTTTGGCCTTTACCAGCAACGAGTTTCAGAAATTTATGGATTTGAATGGAATCCGACATTTAAAATGGCCTCTTGGCATCCCTCATTGAATGGTCTAGCTGAGAGGGCAGTGCAAAGTTTCAAATCTGGTATGAAAAAATTATTGGAAGGCATGCTGGAATCTTGACTTTTCTGGTTTCTCTTCAGTTATTGTACAATGCCACATTTGACTATGTGTTTAACGCCTCTGAGGTGCTCTCCTTATGTGGCTAGAGCGGCGTAGTAACGGAGTTATTAATGAAATGTCATCTGCGTACACATTTACACTTGGTGTTTCTGAATTTAGAGGGGAAGGTAGCACAGAACCAGAGTAATCAGAAATGTAAACATGACATACACATTAAAGCTCGTACATTCAGTGACACGGTACATGTGCGAAATTTCGGTAGTGGGCCCTGCTAGGCTCCGGGAACCATTGTTTCAGAGACTGGTCCATTATCATTCCAAGTACAAGTGGGAGATAGAATCATCCATAAGCATGTAGATCACATTTGTGTCAGAGAGATATTCCAACAATTAACTGATCAACCTATGATTGACATTGAACCATCGACTTCTGAGATGTGTGATCGACCTAGAACAGACATTCCAGATGTTTCAGAGGAGTTGCCACATCCTGAACTGCCCAGTTCTGATGATATGTCTCACAGCGCAGCTCCAGATCCTGTCAACCCTGTTGAGGAAACTCCAGTGGTAGAGCTATGCCGCTCTAGCCACATAAGGAGAGCACCTCAGAGGCTTGATTTATAATCACCTGAAATTGTATACATGTTTGTTGGAATGTTTGGGATAATTTACATTTTTTTTCTGTAAAGAGTAATTGTAAAAAACTAAGGGGGAGGAAATGTGGTAACTGGATGTTTTATCACTCCCTCCTGCCAATCATGGGTCATGTGATGTACTATGGGTCTCTGACCAGTAAGCTCTATGTGAGGACAATCTGGGGGGTGCGGGGCTTTCTGATGAGAGATCTGGTTTAATGTGAAAGCACTGAAAATGTCTCTGTAATAAAGTTTAACTGTTTCTTGACAAAACCAGTCGACTCCATAGAGCCATCACATATACTATAGCAAGGAGAATCTTAGCTATGCAGTCAGAAGTGAAATTCCTCATAGCCTTTTTGTCTTCCGGCACACACCATCCTTACTTGGAAATATATCGCCGTTCCTTCACTGCCACTGGGTCAAAATCCTGCAACTCTCTTCCTAACAGCACTGTGGGTGTACCTACACCACATGGACTGCAGTGGTTCAAGAAGGTGGCTCATTACCACCTTTTCAAGGGCAATTAGGGATGGGCAAGCCAGCCTAGTCAGCGATGCCCACGTCCCATGAAAGAATTTTAGAAGTTCGGAGATCAATGTACTATTCAAAGCTTTCACCTAATTCAGCACCAATTCTACCTTTCTGATCAGTGCAGGTCAGTATCACATTGGGTGGGGCAACCACAAACTAAGCCCCCTCAGAGTTACAAATGAAAAGTATAATAAGAAGTGTTTACTTTATTTGTAATTGTCTTCTAGCCATTTCAAGGCTGAAAATCCATGGTTTAAATACCTGGATGGACTCACTGGCAACCTCTGTTGCTGACCCCGCCAGAGAACATGGGATTATAAGGGATTCCTGGTGTAAATATTCCTGGCAGGTACTCATGTGACAACGCTGGCATTGGTCGGGGGGCGGGGGGGGTGGCAGGCAGGGGACGGGATGGAAGAAGGGAGGAGGTCAAAGAAGAGGAAAGCTAACTGCTGGGTAAACTCTGGCAGCATCTGAACAGAGGGAAAAAACTATAAAAGCCAAGAGCTCCCTTCGCAAGAGGGCTCATACCCTACTGAACCTCAATTTCTTTTAAAGCCCAGACCAAGACCTAGGCTTAAATAGCCATGCAGTCTGCATTTCCCCTGGTAAGCCAGACACCTAATGGATCCCAGACTTGGCCTGAAAATGCTCATTTTGACATTTAACTATAAGGCAACTTTGCTTAACAAAAGATGAACATGCAAATAAGCAACAGTAACGTATTTTTTTCAAATCTTTTATCATTTGAGGTACATGTATTTATAGCAGGAATTCAATTTGGCTCCTCAAACAGGATAAAAAAAATCACAATCTAAATTCTGTTTAAAGTCTAAAAGAGTTCCTGGTGCTTCCTGGATTTGAGTAACTGGCAGTTAAATTGTAAAAAAAAGCTGGTTGTCAGTCACATAACTGAACAAATTAAACCATACATTTGTTTGAAAATAGCTTAGTTCCTCCCTGAAACTTTGTGGTCAACCGCCAAAACTTGCAACATTTGTACAGAGTTATACCTGGGATTGACTACAGTTATTCATTTAAAACATCTTGAGGATGAATTTTCTTAAGCGCTCTCACGATCGCCAGTCATAACTTCTATTTCTAATGAAAGGTCACAGATCTGAAAAGTTGGGCAGAATCCTCTGCTCTTGTTGGTGGCAAGCTTGGCGGCAGGAAGGGCATTTAATTGGTGGGATGGTGGCATACCTGAACCCCACCGCTTTCCTGCCTCTGCCAGAATTAAGGTCTGGGCAAGGAGGTCCATGATCGATCTTCCCTCCCCGCCATCTGTCAAGGCCCTTGAATAGCCAATTAATGACCAGTTAGGGGCCTCATCCTGTTTCTGTTGGTATAAACCCAGCTGCAAGCGGGTTTGTCATCATGCAGTGTGCATGGCAGCTAAAGCTGTGCTGCCAGCTTGACACCCTAGATCAAAGGTACTCGATGCCTGATCGAGGGACTGCACATCAAGAAGGAGGAAGCCCACTGAGAGCTACTCCCCTGCCCTTGCTACTGACCCCTCCACACCCTTCTCCCCACAACCCACACCCCCATTAAACCCTGCCCCGCATTACTTACCTGTGATCTGGGTCGCTCTGCGACCCTGGACTCCAGTGCCATGGCCTCCCCAGTGGCACTGCTGAGCACAAGAGCTGCCGGTTTCTGATTGGCTGCTGTCAGTAGGCGAGACTTCTGCCACCCATGTCTTGATTCCAGGGGTAGGTTCACCGCTGGCTGATTGACATGTGGTTCAGAGACATGTGGTTCAGAGACAGTGTTAACTGGCAGAATCTTGTTGAGGCACCGGGGCACTTGCCTGCTGGCTGGAGACCTGACGCGTGACACACGCTGTCACATTTCGGGAAGGCCCACCTCTGGCTGACCGACATGTGGTTCGGTGGGCCTTCCCGAAAAGTGGCAGTGATGCCCACATCCCATGAACGAATAAAACAAAGGTCTGAGGTGCTGACAAAAGATGAAGTTAGAATAGGGCACTATAGTTGAGTTTGGTTTTCAATATTTAGAGACAGGAACGTTTCTGATGGAGAAAAGTTTGATGGACAGCAGTGAGAGAAGGATCACCTGTTGAACAGCTGAGATTTTCTTGTATCCTGTCCAGGAGGGCAAGTGAGCTGCTAGGCAACCTTACTAAGATATAAAGCCTCTGCTTCCACCTTTTGTCATAACTTCAGTAGAGAAATGGGACAGCTTTCAAGCAGAAATATCACCTCCAGTAGGACATTGAAATACAGGATAATAAGTGTTTAGATGTCTGACTGAGAAGCTATTTTAGCCTTTCCCATCAGTTACTCCAGGTGAGTTACTCCCAATATCCCATCTGTTTCACAATGATTCTAATTTTAACCTGCTCTTCTTGGCAAATGGCCATCACATATACAGATCATGGTTCCAGGATGCCATCAGGCTTTCCTGCCAGGCTGAAGTTGGTCATAAGATGTACAGAACACAAGGAAACCCATAAAGGTCAGTACTATACTTTTCTCTGAGGGCCAGCAGGAGCAGGAGTACTCTTTCAGGCTTATAAAGCAAGTTCAAGTTTTTTCTGCCAGGGACTCCTCCTCCTTCCCTCCCGTGAATCCTTCCTGGGACTCCATGCCCCACACTTACTTGCATGCCAGCAGGCAGCCATGGTAATTTGACCCAGCAGTTAAAACCACTATAGACTCAGGCAACCACAGAGAGGACAGGAAATTAAAGCAAAATTCAGCACCAAATATCTGATGGCAATTAAACTCCATCTCTTGTTTGTTCATTCTCATTCTTATAATCAGAATTGCTAGAAATTGCCAATGTTGAAGTAATCTGGTCAAAATCGACTCCAGGATAATCCATTGATACCACAGTACCAGGAACGAGAATCAACACCTTAATCAATCGACCTGGCTCATAGCTATTGCCATGTTTTGGTGCTTTTCTAGTTGGTGCAGTAAATATCACAGGGGGAGTTTTAACCCAACAGATGGGATGAATTGGGAGGGTGGAGGGGGTTTGAGGGGGGGGGGGGTTTAAAAAGCGTGGATAACTGAAAGAGGACTGCAACCTAGCTCCAAAGCAGCAAGTTCCAGGTTGAATGGAGGCTGTGTGTAAGTAACCTGCTCACTAAAGTCGGCATGGTCGCTAGGATAGGTGGGTTGGTAACTAACACAGTCATTAGCATACGGCAATGAGGCAGTTTTCAACTGAACTACAGGAAACTGGCATTTGAATTTAATGCCTCCACTGCAAGATTCCCATGGCTCAGGAAACATGTCAGTGAAAAAAAGAGATTGAGCTATACTTCATGGAGATCTTTAAAGTTCAAATTTCCCAAAGAGCCATAGATGTTTTTGACACTAAATTGGAAGAGGTACAATCGCAATTTATGGCAATGATGTTATGTTGTGGTGTCATCAGCAGGTGCACAGGAGAGAAGTACAGAATAACAGAGTGGAAAAAAGCAGAGGAGAGCATCAGAGGGGCCGAGGGCACAGGAGGTGTTACCCATGTCGAGATGCTTTTGGTTTACTGGTTCTGCCCTGAGGGTCATGCCAAAGATTGTTCCGCCTGGACCTGTGAGTCCGCCTTTCTGGTTGGCATAGCCATTTTGTAGGCAATCTGAACTCAGCCTGTCTAATATCTCAGTGAAGCTCAAGTCTCCAGCAGCTTTAATTTGTTGTCCTGGCAACACTCACTACACAAACGCAGTGCCCAGCTGACTGGCATCTTGCAAAGAGAGTACTTAGCTCTCAGAGAATTAACACCAAAGAACACTTGTATTTAACCGTCCTTGTGTTAAAAAGTCTTTGCACTGTGAACCATGCTGCAATAGAAGGCAGAAGTTGTGAGTAGATGTAAATGATGATAATTTTGACTTTTAGAGTGTTCATATAAAACAGGTAAAATCAGATCAGCTACCTGTTATATACCTCTCCTGAAGAAGAAATGTACAATGGGCAATTGACTTAATAGTGCCCATTTTACACTATTGCCCAAAGTCAACATTATCCCCAATGTGTTACTGAATTATCCTACTGCAGCTGGCTGAATACATCAGCTTCTAATTTCTTCCAGTGATCATGCTGTTCTGTTACAGTCAGGGGCATTAAAGAATTATTATAGACAAAAAAATTGGGTCCGAAAGTGTCATTCCTGTCCTTTGAAGAAACTGAGGTATGATAATTGTAACATTAGTGAACTGTGCCCAAAGCTACAATAAACACTATGAGATAAGGTTGGTCTTTGGAGTTAACACAAAATGGGAGATTGTAAATTAGCTTCAATTAGAAAGAGAATCAGACGGGGTTTGCAATGGGGTGTGGATTCAACATCCCCAATTCTAAAGAGGGGACAGAAGCGATAGGCTGAATTTAATGGCTGTGGTGGTGACCCCGAGCATTGGCTGGAAAGCTGGTGGCAGCCCCTCTGTGGCCATTTTCAGGAGCCCCGAAGAGATTAAAAGCCAAATAGGCAGTTAACTAGCTGCCTTTAAAGGCAAAAAGCTAGCCTCCAAGAGTTGTCAGCTAATCAGAAAGCTGGCAGTTCTTCAGTTCTAGCAGCGGTAGCGGTGGCCACTGCTGAGACTGTTGGAGGCCCCAAAGCAGCAGCAGCCATGAAGGAAACCCCAGAAGAAAGGTGAGTGGGGTGGATTCAAGGTTGAAGTGGGACGTTTTTAAGAGGAGGGGGTCTTTTAGCAGGTCTGGCCCATGCCACTGAGGAGGGGGTGCTATGTAGGGCACAGAGTGCCTAATCAGGCAGCCGCTCCCCAATGAGCCCACAGGGACCTCTCAACGTGGCATACAGTGCCACCCACCCCACCAAACCACTGTCAATAGAATACCAGTCACAATGGGTGGAGGCACTTAAATGGTCATTAACTGACCGTTTAAAGGCCTCAATTGGCCTCCAGGTGGCAAGTCTGTCCTCAAACTTCCCCCTCCCTAATCGGAAAGAGCTGGGACAATCTTAATCTCCACCTGCCATCCCACTGAATCTTGCCTTACCACCCACCATCCCTGCCTCCCAGCCCACTCCCAGTGGTGTAGTTAAATTCTGCTCATTGTTTGTGAACCCCATGGCAGGCAGATGCCTTGCCAATCTACATGCTTAGACATAATTTATATAATTGATCTCAGAGTCCTACCCAAACCCGACTTAATCCATTGCCTAGTCACGGATGGAAGCAGGAATTAGGTGGTTGAAGGTTGCACTCTTACAATGGAAATTATCTATGCAAGTTTGTCATTCTGAGTTCATCATGAGTATATTTAAAGAAGGACACCCACAGCTCCCCCAACCCCCTACAACAATCTGGCTTCAGGTGGGTGCCTTTGCCACTTGCTCAGAAGAGCAGGTTGAATTGGATACAGTGAGATCCTGGGCAAATATTTGGCTCATTTTTGCATTAAGTTTATAGCTTAACTAAGTAAATTACTTGATATAACCACAGAAATCTTTGAGTGATATTTCTAAAGCTAATTTGTTCAATAAAACAATATGGCAGGTCAGGTGATGCATAGCAGCTGTTGCATGTGGGATCTGGTGGACACCTGTGTGATCCACAGCAATCACATCTGCAGTAAGTGCCTGTTGCTTAACCAACTTCGGCTCAGAGCTGATGAGCTGATGACTGAGTCTTGGACATTGCAATGCATCAGGGACAGGAAAAGTTACTTGGACACCTTGTTCTGGACTCAGTCACACCCTTTAGGCTAGGTGCTTCAAATTTGGTCCATGGTCAGGGGCAAGACTGTGAGTGAGGCAGGTATGGGGATCCAGAAAGTAGCACTGGTGGAGCCTCAGCCCTTGCAATTGCCCGACAGGATTGAGGTTCTTGCAGTTGGTATAGATGCGAGCAGAGACAACAGGGACGATTTGCAAACTGACCATGGCACCATGGTGCAGGGGCCATTCAATTGGGAGGAGTTAAAAGGAATATAGTTGCAGTAGGGGACTATAGAGTTAGGGAGATAGATATAGTTCTCTGCAGCCAAGAGTGTGAGTCTTGAAGGCTGTGATACCTACCCGGTGCCAGGGTTAGGGACTTCCCCTCGGGACTGGGAGAGGAAGGATCCTCTCAGGATCCCAGGTCCACATGGGTACTAACAACATAGGTAAGACAAAGAAAGAGGTTCTTCTAAGGGAGTATGAGCGGCTAGGAGTTAAATTAAAAAGCAGGACCACAAAGGTAATAATCTCTGAATTACTACATGAGCCACAAGCAAATTGGCATGGGATAAATAAGATCAGAGAGTTGAATGCATGTCTCAAAGATTGGTGTGGGAGAAATTGGTTTTGATACATGGAGCACTGGAGAAAGATTGAGCTGTACCTTTGAGATGGTCTTCACCGGAATGAGGCTGGGACCAATATCCTCACAAATCATATAACTAGGGCTGTAGACAGGACTTTAGACTAAATAGCGGGGAGAGGGGTGGGGTGCAGATTCACATGAGGGGAGTTAAAGTAAACAGACAAGTGCAAGGGAATGATACAGGTAATGATAACCAGAGTCCAACAGGAAGGGACAGAGCATACAAACATAACATGACACCAGAAAATAATGTCAGAGTGGGCAAAAACAGTAAAAAGGCAGAATTATAAGTTCTTTTTCTGAATGCTTACAGCATTTGCAACAAGTTGGAAGGATTGATAGCACAAATAGAAATAAATGAGTATGGTATGATAGCTATTACAGAGACGTGTTTGCAAGGTAACCAAGGCTGGGACCTAAATATTTGAGGATATTTAACATTTTGGAAGGATAAGAGGAGAGGAAAAGGAGGTGGGGTAGCTCTGTTCTTAAAGGATGAGATCAGTACAATAGTGAAAAATAATCTTGGTTCAGAAGGTCAAGATGTAGGATGAGTTTGGGTGGAGATAAGAAATAGCAAAGCAAAGAAGTCACTGGTGGGAGTAGTTTATAGGCCCCCTAACAGTAGCTACACAGTAGGACAGAGGATTCATCAAGAAATTACAGGGGCTTGGAAGAAAGGTACTGCAATAATTGTGTGTGACTTTAATCATTACGTTTATTGGACAAATGAAATTGGCAATGGAGGATGAGTTCATGGAGAGAATTTGGAACAGTTTCTGAGCACAATGTGTTCTGGAATCTACCAGGGACCAGGCTATTTTGGCCTGGGAGCATGTAATAGGATTGGGTTAATTAAAGATCTCACTGTAAAGAACCCTTGAGGCAAGAGTGATCATTACATGATAGAATTTGAATTTCTGCTTGAGGGCAAGATATGTGGGTGCAAGCTAGTGCCTTAAACTTAAATGAAGGCAACACAAGGTTATGCATACAGAGTTGGCTAAAGTTGACTGGGTAAACAGATTAAAAGTTAAGATGGTAGAGAAGCAGTGGTAGATATTTAAGGAAATATTTCATAACTCTTTAAAAGAAGAAAGACTCGACCAGAAGATCGCAACATCCATGGCCAACCGAGAAAATTAAGGGTGGTATCAAGGGTGGAAACAACAAGAGGTAAAATCATACTTGACCTCATCCTCACCAACCTGCCTGCTGCAGATGCATCTGCCCATGACAGTATTAGTGGGAGTGACCACCACATGGTGGTAGTGGCGACGAAGTCCTATTGTCACATTGAGGATACCCTCCATCGTGTTGTGTGGCACTACCACCATGCTAAATGGGATAGATTTCGAACAGATCTTGCAACTCAAGACAGGGCATCCATGAGGCACAGTGGGCCATCAGCAGCAGCAGAATTGCACTCGAACACAATCTGTAACCTCATGGCCTGGCATACCCCCTACTCTACCATTACCATCAAGCCAGGAGATCAACCCTGGTTCAATGAAGAGTGCAGGAGGGCATGCCAGGAGCAGCATCAGGCATACCTAAAAATGAGGTGTCATCCTGTGAAGCTACAACACAGGACTACTTGCGTGTCAAACAGCATATGCAGCAAGTGATTGACAGAGCTAAGAGATGCCACAACCAACTGATAAGATCTAACCTTTGCAGTCCTGCCAAATCCAGTTGTGAATGGGGGTGGATAATTAAACAACTCACTGGAGGATGAGGCTTCACAAATATCCTCATCCTCAATGAGCCCAGCACATCAGTGCAAAAGATAAGGCTGAAGCGTTTGCGACAATTTCAGCCAGAAGTACCGAGTGAATGATCCACCTCAGCCTCCTCCAGAGGTCCCCAGCATCACAGATGCCAGCCTTCAACCAATTCAATTCACTCCATGTGATTTCAAGAAATGGCTGAAGGCACTGGATACTGCAAAGGCTATGGGCCCTGACAATATCCCGGCAATAGTATTGAAGACTTGTGCTGTAGAACTTGCCGCACCCCTAGCCAAGCTGTTTCAATACAGTTACAACACTGGCATCTACCCGGCTATGTGGAAAATTACCCAGCTACGTTCTGTACACAAAATGCAGGACAAATCCAACCCGGCCAATTACCGCCCCATCAGTCAACTCTCCATCACCAGTAAGATAATGGAAGGGGTTGTCAAGTGCTATCAAGCGGCACTTGCTTCGCAATAGCCTGCTCACTGATGCCCAGTTTGGTTTCCGCCAGGGCCACTCAGCTCCTGGCCTCATTACAGCTTTGTTTAAAACATGGACAAAAGAGATGAACTTCAGAGCTGAGCTGAAAGTGGCTGCTCTTGACATCAAGGCCGCATTTGATCGACTGTGGTATCAAGGAGCCCTAGCAAAACTGAAGTCAATGGGAAACAGGGGGAAAACTCTCCGCTAGTTGGAGTCATACTTAGCACAAAAGAAGACAGTTGTAATTGTTGGAGATCAGTCATCTCAGTTCCAGGACATCACTGTAGGAGTACCTCAGGGTGGTGTCCTCGGCCCAACCATCTTCAGCTGTTTCATCAATGACCTTCCTTCCATCATAAGGTCAGAAGTGGGAAATTTGCTTTTATCAGAAGTGGGGAAGTTCACTGATGATTGCACAATGTTCAGCACCATTCGTGACTCCTCAGATACTGAAGCAGTCCATGTCCAAATGCAGCAAGACCTGAACAGTATCCAGGCTTGGGCTGACAAGTGGCAAGTAACATTCGCACAACACAAGTGCCAGGCAATTACCATCTCCAACAAGAGAGAATCTAACCATCGCCCCTTGACATTCAATGGTATTACTGTCACTGAACGCCTCACTATCAACATCCTGGGGGTTACCATTGACCAGAAACTGAACTGGATTAGCCATATAAATACTTGGCTACAAGAGCAGGTCAGAGTCTAGGATTCCTGCAACGAGTAACTCAGCTCCTGACTCCCCAAAGCCTGTCTACCATCTACAAGGCACAATTCAGGAGTGTGATGGAATACTCCCCACTTGCCTGAATGAGTGCAGCTCCAACAATACTCAAGAAACTTGACACCATCCAGGGCAAAGCAGCCCACTTAATTGGCACCACATCCATAAACATTACCTCCCTCCACCACTGACGCACAGTAGCAACAGTGTGTACCATCTACAAGATGCACTGCAGGAATTCACACAAGCTCCTTAGACAGCACCTTCCAAACCCACGACCACTACCACCTAGAAGGACAAGGGCAGCAGATAGATGGAACACCACCACCTGGAATTTCCCCTCCAAGTCACTCACCATCCTGACTTGGGAATATATTGCCGTTCCTTCACTGTTGCTGGGTCAAAATCCTGGAACTCCCTTCCTAACAGCACTGTGGGTGTACCAAGGCCACATGGACTGCAGCGATTCAAGAAGACAGCTCACCACTACCTTCTCAAGGGCAACTAGGGATGGGCAATAAATGCTGGCCCAGCCAGTGAAACCCACATCCCGTGAATGAATTTAAATAAAATTGTAAGAAAACGCATACAATGCTGCGAAGATTAGTGGTAGGCCAGAAGATTGGGAAAGTTTTAGAAATCAACGAAGAATGACTAAAATAAAGAGGGAGAAAATGGAGTATGAGAGAAAACTAGCAAGAAATATAAAAAACAGTAAAAGCTTCTACAATTATATAAAAAGGTAAAGAGTAGCTAAAGTGAGGGTTGGTCTCAGGGGGTGAGACTGGGGAATCAATAATGGGAAGTGAGGAAATGGCAAAGGCCTTGAACAAGCCTTTTGTATCCATCTTTATAGCTGAAGACACATAAAACATCCCAAGAATAGTAGAAAATCAAGAGGCAAAAGGCAGGGACGAACTTAGAACAATCACTATCATGAGAAGAAAAAGTGATGGTAAACTTAATGAGACTTAAGACTGACAAGTTCCCTGGACCTGACGGTCTGCACCTTAGATCTCAAAGGAAGTGACTGCAGAGATAGTGGATGCATTGGTTGTAATCTTCAGTAATTCCCTAGGTATCAGAAAAGTCCACGTGGATTGGAAAACCAAATATGTAACACTACTGTTCAAGAAAGGAGGGAGACAGAAAGCAGGGAATTTTAAGTCAGATAGGATAACTTCTGTAATTGGGAAAATACTGGAATCCACTATTAAAGAAGTAACCGCAGGACATTTGAAAAATCATAATACAATCAGGCAGAATCAACATAGTTTTGTGAAAGGGAAATTGTGATTGACAAATGTATTTGAGTTCTTTGAGGATGTAACAAGCAGGGTGGATAAAGGGGAACCAGTAGATGCAGTGTATTTGGATTTCCAAAAGGTATTCAATAAAGCATCACATAAAAGGTGACTGCACAAGATAAGAGCTCATGTGTTGGGAAGACTATGTTAGCATGAATAGAGGATTAGCTAACTAACAGGAAGTAGAGAATCAGAGTAAATGGGTCATTTTTAGTTTGGCAAACTGTAACTAGTGGGGTACTGCCGCAATCCGTGCAGGTGCCTCAGCTATTTACAATCTATATTAATGACTTGGGTGAAAGTACGGAGTGTATTGTAGATACATTTAATGCTGATTTTGTTTAGTTGAAACAGGTAACAGCTATGCTCTGGTTCATTTGCCAGGGCAATGCCTTGACCAGTGTCAACCTGCCTGGTTTGAATTTAAACAAAGCTTGGCAGTTAACTGTCAGTCATCAGTTAACTGGTGCATTCTCTACAGCAATACCCCTACCAGTCAGAGTCCATTTGCCAACCAATCAGCACTCTCTTCTCATGAAGTATAAGTTGTTGTTCCCTTTACATTTGGTATTCTTGCGAATTGTTCTGATGAGTGCAAGACAAACAGCTTTGACGGCATGTGTCTTTTCTCGGCAATACTTGAGTTCTGTATTACCGAACGACTATTTGGATATCGATAGGTTAAGTGAGTGGGCAAACTTTGGTAGATGGGGTTTATTATGGAAAATTATGACTGCAGAATGCTGCCGGACAGAGGGGCCTGGGTGTTCTTCTTTTGCTCTTTTCGTGGGATGTGAGCATCACTGGCAAGAACAGCATTTGTTCCTCAACCCTAATTGCCCTTGAGAGTGTCCTTGTACATGAATCATAAAAAGCTAGCACACTGGTACAGCAAGTAATCAGGAAGGCAAACGGAATGTTTGCCTTCATTCCAAGGGGGTATCAAAGTAGACAAGTCTTGTTACAATTATAGAGGTTATAGTGCTGAGATTGCACTTAGAGTACTGCGTACAATTTACATCTCCTTACTTATGGGTGGATATACCCGCATTGGAGCCAGTTCAGAGAAGTTCACTAGATCGATTCCTAGGGTGGAAGTGTTGTCTTATGAGGAAAGGTTGAGCAGGTTGGGCCTATGCTCAATGGAGTTTAGAAGAATGAGGGGTGATCTTTTTGAAGCATATATGATTCTGAGGGGGCTTGACAGGGTAGAAGCTGAGAGGATGTTTCCCCTCATGGGGAAATCTAGAACTATGGGACACAGTTTCAAAATGAAGGGTCTCCCATTTAAGATGCAGATGAGAGGGAAATTCTTCTCTCAGAGGGTCGTTGGTGTTTGGAATTCTCTTCCCCAGTGAACAGTGGATGCTGGGTCATTAAATATATTAAAGGCTGAGTGAGGCAGATTTTTGATTTAAGGTCAATGGTTATGGGGCAGGCAGGAAAGTGGAGTTAGGGCCACATTCAGTTCAGCAGGGGATGGGATCCTGAGAGGAGGTTCAGCAGGAGGAGATGCACAGCCAAAATTAGAAGAGAGATTAAGTGAGTCTGGAAGGCATAGAAATTATAGGCCAGTTAAGGCACAAGGGAGTTTGGCAAGGTTGGATGGTATTTATGTTAATGCAAGGAGTCTGACGAATAAGGCAGATGAATTGAGGGCACAAATTAACACATGTAATTATGATGTCATTGCTGTCACAGAGACATGGTTGAGAGAGGAGCAGGATTGGCAGCTCAATATTCCAGGATATAGGGTCTTCAGGCGAGACAGGGAAGGAAGTAAAAGAGGAAGGGGTATCGCAATATTGATCAAGGAATCAATTACAACAGTAAGGAGGGATGACATCTTAGAAGGCTCCTCAAATGAAGCCATATGGGTAGAACTGAAAAACAAAAAAGGAGCAATCACATCACTGGGAGTGTGCTATAGGCCCCCAAACAGTCAGAGAGAAATAGAAGAGCAGATATGTAGGCATATTTCAGAGAAGTGTAAAAATAATAGGGTAGTAATAGGGAGAGATTTCAACTTCCCCAGCATTAACTGGGTTAGTCATAGTGTGATAGGTTTAGAGGGAGCAGAATTCTTAAAATGCATCCAGGAGAGCTTCTTAAGCCAGTATGTGGAAGGTCCTACAAGAGAGGGGCGGTCCTGGACTTAATTTTAGGGAATGAAGCCGGGCAAGTGGTAGAGGTATCAGTGGGGGAGAATTTTGCAGATAGTGATCTTAACTCCGTTAGATTCAAGGTTGTTATGGAAAAGGACAAGGATGGGTCAGAAATCAGAATTCTAAATTGGGGGAAGGCCAATTTTAATAAGATCAGATATGATTTGGCCAGAGTGGACTGGGAGCAGCTACTTTTAGGTAAATCTGTGTCAGAGCAGTGAGACTTATTCAAGAAGGAAATAGGGACAGTACAGGGCCAACATATTCCAGTAAAGACAAAGGGTGGGACCAACAAATCCAGGGAACCCTGGATGTCGAGGGATATACAGGATTGGATAAAGAGAAAAAGGTAGGCTTATGGCAGATACCGAGGGCTCAAAACAACGGAAGCCCTAGAGGAGTATAGGATGTGTAGGGGGGAACTTAAAAAGGAAATTAGGAGAGCAAAAAGAGGGCATGAAAAAACATTGGCAGGTAAAATAAAGGAAAATCCAAAGTTATTTTACAAGTTCATTAGGAGTAAGAGGATAACTAGGGAAAGAGTAGCGCCCATTAAGGACCATAGTGACAATTTGTGTGTGGAGCCGGAAGAAGTAGGTAGGGTTCTAAATGAATACTTTGTGTCGGTGTTCACAAGTGAGAGGGACAACGTGGGTATGGAAATCAGGCAGAAGAACCGTGATATAATTAAAGAAATTAGCATAGAAAGGGAGGAGATTCTAAGTGGTCTGGCAGGCTTAAAAGTAGATAAATCTCCAGGCCCGGATGAAATGTATCCCAGGCTGTTGAGTGAGGCAAGGGAGGAGATAACAGGGGCACTGGCAATAATTTTCAATACCTCTCTGGCCACAAGAGAGATGCCAGAGGACTGGAGGGCAGCCAGTGTGGTACCGTTATTCTAAAGGGAGGAAGGGATAAACCAGTGAACTACAGGCCAGTCAGTCTAACCTCAGTGGTGGGGAAACCATTGGAAGCAATTCTGAGGGACAGAATTAATCTACACTTTGAGAGGCAAGGATTCATCAAGGATAGTCAGCATGGTTTTGTTAAGGGGAGGTCATGTCTGACCAATTTGATTGAATTTTTTGAAGAGGTGACCAGGTGTGTAGATGAGGGCAATGTATTTGACGTAGTCTACTTGGACTTCAGGAAGGCTTTTGATTAGGTCCCGCATGGGAGACTGATAATGAAGATAAGAGTCCATGGGGTGCAAGGCAATTTGACAAATTGGATCCAGAATTGGCTGAGTGGCAGGAAGCAGAGGGTGATGGTCGAGGGGTGTCTTTGTGACTGGGTGCCTGTATCCAGTAAGGCTCCACAGGGATCGGTGCTGGGTCCCTTGCTGTTTGTGGTATATATAAACGATTTAGACTTGAATGTAGGAGGGTTGATCAGTAAGTTCACGGATGACACGAAAATTGGTGGGGTGGGTAAATAGTGAGGAGGATAGCCTTAGATTACAGGAGGACAGGCTGGTCAGATGGGCTGATCAGTGGCAAATGGAATTTAATCCAGATATGTGTGAGGTGATGCACTTGGGCAGGACAAACAAGGCATCGGAATACATGATGAATGGTGGGACCCTGGGAAGTGCCAAGGATCAGAGGGACCTTGGTGTGCATGTCCACCAGCCCCTTAAAGTAACAGGACAGTTAGATAAGGTCGTTAAGAAGGCATATGGGATATTTGCCTTTATTAACCGAGGCAAGGAATATAAGAGCAGGGAGGTGATGCTGGAACTGTATAAAACGCTGGTTAGGCCACAGCTAGAGTATTGCGTGCAGTTCTGGAATCTGCATTATCAGAAGGAAGTGATTGCACTAGTGCAGAGGAGACTTACCAGGATGTTGCCTGGGCTGGAGAGTTTTAGTTATGAGGAGAGATTGGATAGACTGGGGTTATTTTCCCTGGAGCAGAGGAGATTGAGGGGGAACATGATTGAGGTGTATAAAATTATGAGGGGCATCGATAAGGTAGACAGGAAGAAACTTTTCCCCTTGGTGGAGGGATCAATAACCAGGGGGCATAGATTTAAGGTAAGGGACAAGAGGTTTAGAGGGGATGTGAGGAAGAATTTTTTCACCCAGAGGGTGGTGGGAATCTGGAGCTCACTGTCTGAAAGGGTGGTAGAGGCAGAAACCCTAATAACATTTAAGGAATATTTGGATGTGCACTTGCGATGCCATGTCATACAAGGCTATAGGCCTAGTGCTGGAAAATGGGATTTGATTAGTTAGGTACTTGTTTGACCAACACAGACTCGATGGGCCGAAGGGCCTTTTTCTGTTCTGTAGACCTCTATGACTCTATGATATTATTGAATGTCAGAGCAGGCTCGAGAGGCCAAATGGCCTACCCCTGCTCTTATTTCTTATGTTCTCATGCCAAGTTCCTACTTCCTCTCAGTTTTAAATCAGGTTTAAAATCCTCCCTAGGTTTTGACATACATATGCAACGCTGCAGGAGACTGACTTGTGTACTCATATAATTATGTTGCAGCACCAGTGAGAAATGTGGATGAGTGGTTAGTGCCAGCACTAATTAAAAAGCTCTTCATGTTCTACCAACAACTTCCACTGCTGAATGAGCTTTTGTAATTAAGGTATTGATGTAACCACAGCTGATCCCACAGAACCTATATGCATGAGACTGGTGAAACCTCTCTCCCTCATTTCTCCTGCACTTTGCTGACAATTCACCTTCCACACCAGGCCCATCAGGGAATTACAGATGTGTGCTGCACCACATCACCAAGTAGATACTGCCCTTTGTTTCTTACATCCAACATTAAGCCACCTGGCATTAGACAATTAGAATAAAACTGAGTGCTGTACACCCTAATTTCTCACCTTCTGAAGAAGGAAAAAACATATATTTGCTCTTACAAATTCCACCGCCACCTGGAAGCTCTCCTCCAAGTCACTCACCATCCTGACTTGGAAATATATCACTGTTCCTTCACTGTCACCAAGTCAAACTCCTGGAACTTCCTTCCTAATAGCACTGTGGGTGTACCTACACCACATAGACTGCAGTGGTTCAAGGAGGTGGCTCATCACCACCTTCTCAAGGGCAATTAGGGATGGGCAACAAATGTTGGCCTGGCCAGTGACACACACATGCCATGAAAGAGTTAAAAAAAACTCACAGGAAATTAAGTTAAATACAATATGAAAGTTGGAATATCTACATTCTGAGATAAAATGTGGTCCCCTTCTCAAACACATTGGCGGATTCATTCATGCCCGCAGGCATCAGGCATGCTCAGTGGCGTGAATGGACAATATAGCCCAGAAGTCCAAAAATTGGTTTCACGACATCGTGAAACCAGTTTGTGAACGTCTGCTCAGACCATTGGTGGCGGGTCCTGTTCCCGGCCATCAGACGCCGAGAACCTCACTGTAATACTTCAGCATATCATTATAAGGCCAGCCTGCCGGACTCATCCCCTCCCGTTGGATCGTCTGCCCACATCAGCAGGAAAACACGTCGGTGCAGAACATGTCTTGACAACTGTGATGTGCAGAAGTCGGGACTTAACCGCCGGGTTTTGCTCACATCGTGGACACGTGGACATTCGAGGAGCAGAAGATGCTGGAGCCCGACAGCAACGGCACACTGGAGGAGCTTCCATGGCATGCTGCGTGGATTCTCATGGACATGGCTCTGCTGCGAAGCAGCTCACGGAAGTCAGAAAGTCACCGTTGATGCTCACAATGGATGATGGTCGAGTGGGTGGGGGAGGAAGTGCTAGGATGGACTGGGAAAGGAAGAGTTGTCGGGGGAGGTTGAGGTTGGGGGGAAAATGAAGGTGTCCGGGGTGGGGGGAGGTTGGGAGGGGGAAATGAAGTTGGGAGGGGGGGAATTAAGGTGCCAGGGAGTGAGGTTGGGAGGGGGAATGAAGGTGTCAGGAGGTGAGTTTGGTGGGTGAGGGAGTACAGGGGGAGGGGGGGTAATGGCAGACAAGATGACAGCTGGGGGGGGGTAGGTGTAAGGTGTAAGGGACGAAGTTTGGAGAGGGAAAGGAGGGCAGAAAGGAGAAGGAGTCCAAGGGGAGGAGGGATTGCAGATAGGGGAGGGAGTCCAGCTGAGGAAGGAGTGCGGAGAGGGGAGGGAGAAACGGTGGAGGAAGAAGTAAGGGTCGAGGAAGGGGCAAAACTGGAGGAAGAAGTGAGGGTGTCTGAGGGAGCCAGGAAGGGGGAAGGAGTAAGGCTGGAGGAAGAAGTGAGGCTGGAGGATGAGGTAAGGCTGGAGGAAGGAGTCGCGAGGGGGAAGAACTAAGGGTAGCAGAAGAAGAACAGGTGTCTGAGGGAGTCAGGAAGGAGGAGGGACTAAGCTGGAATTGGGAGGACTAGGTGGGGGGTTGGGGGGGGAGGGTTTCCAGGAGGGAAGGGATTCTGGAGGGGGAAGGGATCTGGTGGTGGGGGGGGGATCTTGAGGGGTTCCAGGGAGCAAAGGGATCTGAAGGGGGAAGAGGTTCTGGGGGGGAAGGGATCTGGAGTGGGGGGAATGTCCAGGTGAACATGCAAAGGAGGGATCTGATGGGTCCATAACTGCCTACTGGGGACCGAACTGAGGGCGGGTGTGATATGAGGGAGTGGTGAGAATGACTGAGGGCAGAGTGAGGCGGTAGGGTGGTGGTTCGACAGTAGTAGTAGAAGGGACAACGAGGGTCGTTGGTGGGGACTCAGAGGCAGACATGGACCCTGGGCGTGGGAAGTAGGAGGTCAGGGAGGTGATGTGGATGGGGGTGGGATTTTCGGGAAGGAAGGGAACGTGCACATTCATCTGTACCTCCTCGAAGGAAAAGGGTTGTGGCCGGTAGGTTACGGAGGGAAGGTGGAAGGTGATGCTGGGTGGAGCCATCCGTGATGGGGGAGAGGAAATGGGTGACTGAGGAAGGGGAAATGAAAGGGAAACTGACGACAAAGTGAATCCAGACCCATGCTGTCCAAATCAAAAGTGAAACAAAAGTCATGGTGGGTAAGATCAGGTGCTGTATGGGAGTGTGATCATTGGGCGGAGATGCAGGTCAGCTCAGATGGACAACTGAAAGCAAATCCCAGCAGGCAGCATTGAAAATGTTCAGGACATTGAGATGAGTGTGATACGGGAAGGATCCGTGTGTGTGGGAGAGTACTTGTACAAGGCTCCGAAAGGCCCTGCCACACACACACTTCTCCCTTCAGAATCACTCGTTGGCCAGCTGCTCCCCCTGCAGTGATAGAGGATGAGGTTGAGGGGCTCACAGGCAAAGGGGACTCAGAGGGAGAGGACAGCCTCTGAGATTCCTGAGCGGATGACCCAGGGGTGTCCAGCTGCCACTCCTACTCCCTTCGTGTGTCCGATGGCCCCGGCCTGACTCTTTGAGGGGAAGGAGTAACTGGGAGGGATGTCGCGATGCCCCATTTCCCTTTTGTGTTGCCACTGCAGGAACTCACCCATGGCTCCCGCGATGGAGTGCAGGCCTGCATGCATCTCCGCATCCTGCTGGACCAGGGTCTCCAAGGCGTCCGCCATCCTCCCCATGGAGACCTCCATATATGCACATGTGGGCACCACTTCATCAGAGAGCAGGGGGACGCACTCCTCCGACTTAGGTGCCACTCTGTTGAGGGCTTCCAACAGCTCTGTGTGATGTTCCCCTGCTTTCTGCTGACTCTCCACGATGAGTTGCAAGGCCAAATCCAGAGGCTCATCATTTAATTCGGACCTCACAGATGCCTCTTTCCCCAGCAGCCCTCCGAATGCCAGGGAGCCCTCCTGCTGCTGCGGACACATCCCTGTGTGGTGACCACCAGATTGTGAACTTGAGTTAGGTCCCACAGAGGTGTGTATCGCTGCACTGGAGGAGGGTGTGTAAGCGCTGTGATGGGTCTTCCAGGCTGCTTATTTCCAGCTCTTCAATGGAGGAGGTGTCCTCTTGGCTGGAAGTAAGGACCTGGATAGAGCTGAGGGATTGGCTGGCTAAGGGTGTTGGTCACTTGGCAGAGCTCCCTGTGAACCAAAGTAGAGATAAGTAGTGCATGGCTGCACAGTCAAAAGCAGGAGAGAGAGCACTCTCATTTGCATTGAGAGAGGGATGATGTGCAGGACCCTCATGAGGGTGTTTTCAGCCGACCTCACCGTCATTGCGGGCACGGTCCATGTCCTCACCAGTCAGCACACTGGCACAACCCTTAAAGTGAGTGAGAAGCCTAATGTGGGCTACTCTACCCTCCAGTCTGGGATCTTTTCCTGCTGATGTGAGCAGGTATTTCCCAGGCATGCACAATTAATGTGGCAGGTTTGGGACAATAAGGCGTAAAAAGCCGCCATTGTGGCCAGCGGGTAAAACGGTGCTTTACCCGTCCACTACCGCACTTAGCGCAAATCTGGGACGATTTCCCCCATTGACTTTTTTCTTGTAAAGGAAGAAGGAGCTGGAGAATCGGAAAACAAAGTGGAAAATTGTTCAATATCTCCTTAACCACAAAAATAGGATGAATCTAACCCAGACTCTTACCACCCTTCCAACTGTCTATCAATTAACGGCAATGGAAAGAAGCATCAATATCAATTTGGATGTTGCTAGAATATTTCAGATCCAAGCCTCCACAGCCTTGATTCAGACATGGTGGCAACAGCTGAATGATACAGCCTCCAGCTGAGATCAGTGCAGCCAATTTCTGGAATCGGTTCTGAAACAGATGTTAGGCCTCTTATTTGCATATGGAAATTATCTCACACCCATTTCAGGCCTGGTCCTGGAGATCTTTACCGCAGCTTTTACCAATACGGTGGACGACCATAGAATGTACACACACAGGTCATCCAGCTTACTGGCTCCTTAATTGCTTGTTTTATGCCAGTCAAATGGGCACAGATGCAAAGAATTTTGAGATCTTGATATTTCTGCACTGTATTAGATCTACTGTTTCCCACAGAATTAATTTGGTTGTTTTCAATATTTATTGCACAGAGGTGTGGGCAGCTGAACATGAGCATCACAGTAATGGGCCCCTACAGACATTGCTTAGAAATCTAGACATGGTAACCATCATTCACTTCAAGAACTCAACTCAAATTACCCAGGGACAGAATCTTCAGCCTGCCAGCAATGGGAAGCTGGTGGGCGGGGGAACTTAAATTGGCATGAGGCCAAAAATAATTTTCCCCACAGAGGGATGAAGTTTAATAATTATGTTCTCAGCATTTTAAAGGCTGGTTAAAGGTGGGTCGAGCTTCCTAACAAATAATATCGGGAAGCCATTTTGCATGCATTAGTATGTCATGCATGCTCATTAAAAGGCCAGCCCACTGCAATTAAGTTTCCCCTCCAAATTAAGTTCCCCACCAGCGAGAACTTAGAATTGCACTTTTATGATTTCAATTTGTGTGGAGGATGACCAAGGAAGGGTTAGCGGGGTAGGGTGGAGCAGTGGCAGGGCAAAGGTAGAAGGGATGCCCTTTAAATATGACACATGGACCTTTGACCCTATGAGGTAATGGTGGGGACAGTGACTTCCTGCCTGGAATCGTCAAGCTTCTCACGGATGCATATTTAATAAGCTGAACAGCACAAGATTGTGCATGATCAGCCATTCTACACCCCCCCCAGTGGAAATCGCTCCCACTTCTGCACCCCACCAAACTTAAGACTCTAGAACTGAAGATTCTGGCCCATGTGTTACTCTTAAAAGGCTGGCAATGTTGTTCCCTGTTGACTTTGAACATTGTTAGTGATCAGACCAGGTTTGCGTTTCAATCTGAATCATTTGGTAAGTCTGGTTGCCGGTGCACTGTGGAAGTGTTGTTTTAAGATCTCTAATTGACTTAAAAATAATGAAGAGGGAGAAAGTAGAGTATGAGAGAAGGCTAGCTTGCAATATAAAAACAGATAGTAAGAGTTTCTACAAGTATTTAAATAGGAAAAGAATAACTAAAGCTAGGGTTGGTCCTCTATCACCATCACCAGGGAAAATGTGCTGCTAAAACTACTAGACCTAAAGGCAGGCAAGTCCCCAGGACTAGGTGGCCTGCATCCTAGGGTCTTAAAAGAAGTGGCTGCAGACATAGTAGAGACATTGGTTTCAATCTTCCGAAATTCCTTAGATTCTGGAAAGGTCACAGCAGATTGGAAAATGGCAAATGTAAGATCTTTGTTCAAGAAAGGTGGGAGACAGGAAGCAGGAAACTATAGGCCAGTTAGCCTAACATCTGACATAGGGAAACTGCTGGAATCCATTATTAAAGAGGTTGTAGCAGGGTACTTAGAAAATCATAGTGTGATCAGGCAGATTCAACCTGGCTTTGTGAAAGGAAAATTAATTAATTTATTAGAGTTTTTTGAGGAAGTAACAACAAAGGGAACCTGTGGATGTGGTTTACTTCAATTTCCAAAAGGATAAGGTGCCACATTAAAGGTTACTACACAGGATAAGAACATATAGTGGAGGGAGTAATACACTAGCATGGATAATGGATTGGTTAGCTAACAGGAAGCAGAGAGTAGGGATAAATGGGTCTTTCTCGGATCGGCAAGCTGTAACTAGAGGAGTGTCACAGGGATCAGTGTTGGGCCCTCAACTATCTACAATCTATATTAATGACTTGGATGAAGGGACTGAATGTCTGATAGCTAAATTTACTAATGGCACCAAGATAGGTAGGGAAGTAAATTGTCAAGAGGAGGAAAAGAGCCTGCATAAGGATATAGGTAGGTTAAATGAATGGGCAAAATTTGGCAGATGGAGTATAATGTTGGAAAATGTGAACTTGTCCACTTTGACAGGAAGAATACAAAAGCAGTATATTATTTAAAGGGGGAGAGATTGCAGAACTCAGTGGTATAGAGGGATCTGAGTGTCCTGGCACATGAATTGTAAAAAGTTAATATGTAGGTAAAGCAAGTAAGTAGGGAGGCAATTGGAATGTTGACATTTATCACAAGGGGAATGGAATATAAAAATAGGGAAGTTTTACTGCAGCTGTACAGGGCTTTGGTGAGACAACATCTGGAGTATGGTGTACAGCTTTGGTATCCTTTGAAAAAGGGATGTAATTGCATTAGAAGCAGTTCAGAGAAGGTTCACTCGACTGATTCCTGAGATGAAGGGCTTATCTTATGAAGGAGGGTTAGACAGGTTGGGCCTTTACCCAGTGGAGTTTAGAAGAATGAGAGGTGATCTTATTGGAACATACAAGATCTTGAGGGGACTTGATAGGGTGGATACCAGGAGAATGTTTTCTCTTTTGGTGGAGACTAGAATTAGGGACACAGTTTAAGAATAAGAGGTCTCTCTTTTAACATAGGTGAATGTTTTTCTCTCAGAGGGTCCCAGAGAACTGAGGTGGGCCTTCTAACCAACCCGCCTTAGCACTCACCCATCGTCATGACTGCCCATGGTCTGCTTCTAGGGTTGGGGGCCCAAATGTCTCCCATTCCTGCCTCCCTGGAGCAAAGGTTGTAATGAGAACCTTTAAACCAAGGTATTTTGCTGAGTCCGAAAATTTTCCTACTTGAGCTATCTGCCTCGGTGGTGAAAATCCAGTCCAGTGGATTCAATTTAACCTCGCAACAAATGTAAAATTTCAGATTAACAAAAACCAACATGCCATTGAATTTTGGACCACCTTGTGTTTTAGCGGGACTGGAAGTTTCTAAAATGTGAAGCAGGCAGTTGAACATTTTTTGTTGTGTCATGTCCATAAGACATGAAAGAAATCACAAACTGTTTAAATCAAACATTACTTTCTGCTTATTTAAAAATGGACTTTGCTGAACCAAAAACCTTGGCTGCTTCAGGTCACATGATTTGCAAATTGGCTAAGTTCTGGAAATTTTAAACTGTAATTACAGGGCAAAGCTCAACCCTCTTACTTGTGGAATCTGACACCTGTGGACCCATTACAACCAATAAAACAAGGGAGCAGCAGGTGGCCTGTATCACCGGCCTGGACTCATAACAAAGAGAGAGGCATCAAAACTCATTATACCTATGAAGGCACTAGTAACAACCATCTATCTCCCTTGGTGAACAATAGATTTTAACCAGGGGCATAGAAATTGATTGTTACCCTGACACTGACTCATCAATGGGCAACACCACATGACCTGAGCTCCTTTGGCCTTTGGAAAGTTTTAATGTTATATTCCTGGACTCTCAGGGCAGTCTGCTGTTAACGCCCAGCCTGTGAACACCAAAGCAGGACTCCAGGCTGACAACAAAGCCTGCTCAAGTCTAAACCTCCTTGAAGTCTAGGTCTCTGGAAGATTCCGGTCATCACCTGTAGTGCCGACCAAGTCTCTGTATACGAGACTCATTTTGCTGTACCATCACCCAGCTTTAAAAGAATTCTGTGACTCCTGCTTTCCGCTAGCTGGACCCAACTAAATTTTAACTGCTACGTGAAGGAACCCTCACTGGCTCTGACATTCAAATGAATTAATATCCATATCTTTGGTTTCTTTTTATTTAAAGTTATTCCTAGTTGTAAAGCTCCTTTGTGCGTGTGTGTGTGTGTATTTTGTTGTGAATGTATGAATAAACAAAACTTCTGATTTAGTCCTAAAGAGAGTTTGTTACAAGTCACTTTAAAATTAACTTCACAAACAGAAGATTTGGGGAAACACGTCACAGCCTACTTCAAAAATGAAAACACCTCTGCTTATGGACAGATGGTAAGAAAAGGAGCTCAGTTTGGCCCTCTGCTCTGTCCGTAACAGTTGCTTGTTTTTTTGTTTCATGAAAAGGGGGAGTAAGATAATAAGCTTATTCAGGTTTTTAATTAACATTCATTCATAGAAATACAAAATCTGAATTCATACCAGGAACCCACTCATATTCTCATTCCCCTATCAATTAACCTGTTCCTGGTTCAGTTTAAAATTTAGAAAAAGGTGACAACTCTTACAAATGCAGTTCAACCACCGTTAAAACTAGATTTCAAAGTAATGCTAAAAATTGAAATGACTACAAAACTCATTGGAAAATCTTGAATGTAATTTGACTGCCAGAAACTGAAAGGTGCACTGGCTTTTGCCATGCTGAATTGTACAAAGTGGGGAAGGTTAACCTATCACAGCTAATAGACAAAGAAAGAACCCTACAGTTTCATCAGCACTGACATTCTAGCAGAAAATCTGGGGCACTTCACAAGATCAGACAGCACTTAATTTTCTCTTTGGCCTCTCTTTATTTTTACTTCTATTAGAAAGGCTGTTGCCCACAAATCAAAGGTAATGGTTGTTAATTGTTGAGGGTCAAAACTTAAACTCCATTCAATTCTGCTCCTTTGCCAACTGACTGACTTTTGTGCAACAAACTTTTAAAAGATTCAAAGTGAACACATAACTGATTGATGCTTTCAGGTGGTTTAATGTTAGCTCATTAAGAAGTCTTATTTTCTGGAACTACACATCCCAGTAATTTGGAAATTCAGCAAAACCTTGTCAGTAGAGAGCTCTCGTTATTAACCATTATCTCCCCTGCTTATATGGAAGCTCCATATTTTGCTCTCTGTTAAGTTTAGCAACAAAGTAGATGTGAATAAAAAATGGTGTAAATGCAGAAAGCACAAATTAATTACTTGGTCAGTGTTTAACACTGATCTGAGAATACCAACCACTCCAAAAATGGATCAATGAACATTTGGGAGAAACGAGCAAAAAGTTTGATTTTTGCTAGTTTTTAAGTTTATCAGATGATGAATCATGCAAAATTCAACAGTGTCACTGTCCTGATAGTGAATTTAACAAAGGGGCAGATTTTAAAGCATCATTGCATCAGTTTTTTAAAAAAGGTGAATCCTGTAGTATAAAAGTGGTTGTTGCTTGACAGCCATAGTTCTGAAGGCCATTGATGGGCTTATCACATTGGAGGAGGAAGAAACAACAATTAGCGTGTCAAGCAGAATGCACAACTTAGCAGCGAGTACAAACCCAGGCAGCAGATACATTGAAACAGAGGCATCTACTTAGGCATGGCAGAGGTGCAATGCATGACAAAGATCACATTGATGAAGAGAGTTGTGACTGAGGTCTACCTGACTGGCAAAGATCTGTAGTGATAATCAACTATTGACCAGGAACTATTAGTGGCAATGAAGGTTATTGTTGTAATGTACCCTTGTAAAACTGTAATCAATGGGAATCAGGTGAAAACTCCAATGGCTGAAACTAAGGGAGATGGTTCTGGTTTTTGAAATCCAATCATTTCAGCCTCAAGATATCGCAGCATGAATTCCTCAGGGCAGCATCTTAGACTCAGTCATATTCAGTTGCTTCATCAATGGTCTTCATAATGTCTGAAATGAACATTTATAGTTGCACAATACTTAGGTCCATTCACAATTCTTCAGATAATGAAGCACCCCATGTCCACGTGCAACAAGACCTGGATGACATCCAGACTTGGGCTGATAATGTATGAACATAAGATATGGGAGCAGATGTAGGCCCTTCATACCTGCCCTGCCAGTCAATAAGATCACAGCTGATCTTTGACTTCAACTCCGTTTTCCCACCCCATCCTCATATCCATTAATTCCCTAAGAGTCCAAAAGATTCCATAAGTGACAAGCAACAGTGGCTCCACATAAGTGCCAGAGAAAGAGAGAACTAAATAACTCCCTTTGCCATTTAATTGACATGCCCATTGTAAAATCTCCCACCAACGACACCCTGGGGTTTACTTCTGACCAGAAACTCCCATGCTTCCACTTTTGGAAATACAAAATGTAATAAGCCTGAAATTCCTCCAAGATGCTTTCCCGGCATGAGTGGGAGGGCACCTCATTTGTGTGCAGGAGGAAGGACCAAATGCCTCACCTGGCACCTTTCTGTTCGCCATTTCCTCTACGTAACTAGAAAATCTGGTATAGGTCCACCATTTTGAGGGAGTTGAGGGGCTGTGCTGTCCAGGTACCACGGTTGCTAGCGACACTGCCTTGGATAACTATGAAAGTATGTATAATCAAGATTTTTTTTTTCAATTGCATCCTTTGCTCAGTGATCCAGGCTGCTCTCCAGCTGGGACTCCAGTCGTGGGGCCAAGTTTTATTCATCTGGACTTCTGGTTAGGAAAGCTGGATGTCCTTGCCACTCCTGTTAGACAGGAAAGGCTCCAGAAAAGGCTGTAAGTAGGTTTCCTGGTGCTCGGGCAGGAAACCTGTGATTTTGAGTACCGGGGTTGGGGGAGGGGGGCAGTTATCGTGGGGAGACTGGAAAGAAATCAGAGGCTTGGTGATCGTAGAGGATCCAATTGTAGGGGAGAGGGAGGGGTGTTCAATCATGTGGACTGGATAAAGGTTAGCTTGGTAGGCAACAAGAAAGCACTCCTTCTCCTCCAGAAAAGGTTTGAGGCTGGTTGGGTTTGAGTTTGAGATTTTGTTTTAACATCCCACCCGACATAGGCTGGTTGCTTATTGGGGAGGACAAGGCCGCAGCGAAGCTGGGAAGGATTCAGCCCTTCTAGCCTCCTTTCGCCTGCCTCGTTTCCGAGGTCTGGGAAACCCCACCTACTGTGGTTAAAAATAGAATCACTCTTCACATAAAGGTTTGCAGCTCATTAAAATATTTAAATAACCAACCCACCTCCTGTGAGCAGATTGGTCATCTGCATCTTGTCCTGCCTCCCTTATACCAGAAGTGGGTGGACTGGATTTGTGTTTCAAATTTCTGCCTTTTAACCTCATGGCCAAACCAAACTCATCTGTTTTAAGGGATAAAATTCCCCCATAAAATCATCTAACACAGAAGAATGTCATCTAGCCTATCGTATCCGTGCCAGCTCTTTGAGAGGCTGATCCAAATAGTCCCACATCCTGCTTGTTTCCGTTAGCCCTGCAAATTTTTCACCCTTAAAGAAATTATCCAATTCCCTTTTGAAAGTAACTATTGAATCTGCTTCCACCACCCTTTCAGGCAATGCATTCCAGATTATAACAACTCGAAGCGTAAAGCAAATTTTCATAATCTCTTTGAAGCTTATATCAACTACCCTAAATCTGTGTCCGTTGGTTAATGTTCCCCTATGAGTAGAAACAATTTCTCTATCAAAACCCTTCAGAATTTTGAACACACCTACTAAATTCCTACAGTAAGTAAGTGTTGGATCCTCTATGATTTACCTTTGCTGGCTGTCATTATTTTCCAGGTTTGTTCCAGTGCCAATGAATTTTCCAAACAGATAATTGCCTCTAAAAGTTTCCCCACCACTGACACTAGGCTGGCTGACCTGTAGTTACTTAACCTTCTCTACTCTTAGGAGAACAATTCCAGTTTCTCTACTCTCTCCACCTAACTAGTGTCTCTCATCTCTAACACCATTCTAGTAAATGTTCCCTGCCTCCTCTACAGGGCCTGAACATCTTTCCTAAAGTATAATTCCTAGAATTAAACATAATACTCCAGCTGGAACTTCACCAATGATTTATAACCTTCTTGGTTTTGTTCTCTATGCCTCTATTTGTAAAGTTACGTGTTTTTATTTATTATATCAATTATCATCCTACCTTTGAAGATTTGTGTATGTGAACCCTCAAATCTCTCTGTTTTTGCACCCGCTTAAAAAATATATATTTAATTATATTGCTTCTTCACACTCTTCCTTCCAAAGTCTATTGAGTTTTGTTCAATTGTTCGGTGTTTAACTGACTGTGTCTGGTGACTGCTCATTGTGCTGTGTGTTGTGAGTCAAGCCTTGGGTGTGATTACAGAGAAACTGAAAGCAAGCAGTAAGTATGAGAAAGCAGACATTTAAAAAACAAAGTTCCTATTCACACATGGAGCCTGGTGAGAGTCATCTCTGCAGATCTCCGAGATACAAAACACAATATGCAACACGTCATACTCCTCTGTTATTCATCCTTCATGTGGCTCCCCATTTCACCAGTTTGTGTTATCCTGAAGTCTCCTAGTATCCTCCTCAATATTTACTATATTTCTGACTGTCATTCAGCCACAAACATTGAAATTATGTCCTTTTTAATTCATGTCCAGGTCATTAACATAGAGTCATCCTGGAAGATACTATTGTATACTTGCCCCAGCCAACCATTCACCAATGCTATCTGCTTTCTGTTGCTTAGCCAATTACGTATCCACGCAGCCACTTGCCCTTTAATCCCACGGGATTCAACTTTGCTAACAAGTCTATTATGTGGTACTTTATCAAATGCCTTTTGAACATCATGCACACAACACTGGCTAATCTACCCTCATTAACCTTTTCTGTTACTTCTTCAAGAAACTCAAATCAAGTATAAACATGATTTATCTTTAAGCAATCCATGCTGGCTATCATTATTTTCCAGGTTTGTTCAAGTGACAATTAATTTTTCAAACAGATAATTATCTCTAAAAGTTTCCCCACCACTGACACTATGCTGGCTGAACTGTAGTTACTGGCTTTATTCCCCTGCCCTTTGTTGAACAGAGGTGTAACATTTGCAATCCTTCAGTCCTCTGGCATCACCCCCATAATATAATTTATAAAATTCTGTTATTTTAATTTCTGATCCTTCACTGGGTGCATCCTTGTTACCATTTTCTCTGTCAACATGTTTTTCGCATCTTTCTTTAACAACTAGCTCCCTTGAAGTTTGTTGATGTTCTGTCCTGCTGTTTTGCAGTAATATATACAGTATTCAACAACTTCTGTACATTCCACCAAGTTCTATGGCTCATTGACATCCTATTGACTTTTTCAGTAACCTATACTGCCACCCATTTTAGCTCTTTTGCATATTTGGGAGACATCCACCAGAATATTTTCAGATTTCTCTGTGACTAAGCTTACCAGTATGTCTAGACCTTCGTCCCAAATATTTGCCATGCAACCATTCTCCAAATGTACTTTATATTTCATAAATTGGATTAAATAGAATTTTAGTTAACTGCTTGAGAAGTGTTAAATGACTATTACCATAAATGCTTGTAATTAGCTCAATTTTTCAGCACCTTTGACAAAAATCATATTCTCAGGAATCATACATTTCAGAATCATTTGTTCTCATCTTTCCTACAGCAATACCCTACAATAAAAACAGGCATTTCTCTTGTCTTTTGAACAGAAGAAAACATGGACCATAATTATTAAGGTTTAATTCCCTAATATCAACCCCTGTTTACTTTCCTCTAAGAGTCTGATAATGACTGAATCTAAATAGCTTTACCAATAGCTTACTAGAGTATAGTTTGCGTTAATTTTTCCAGAAGTTCATAGATAACATTTTTCACAACAAATAATAGCCACAGAAGCCAAATACCATTTGGCACATGTACATAAAAAGCAATAATAAGTGTTTGATTAAGTTATTCTGATGACAGCATGTAAATCTAAGTACATCGCCAACAAATAGCATGGAATGAATCATTCAAATCTCAGTCTTACATCGGATAAATTCATAATCAACTTAAAATGCATTAAATGAAGTACAAGTATATCTGAATAAAGTAGCTGTGTTTCAGCAAGTGAACAAATACTACAATCAAACCCTGTCAAATTATTAACTGTGTCCATTTTGCCAACTGCTGATATGGAAGACCCCACTGGTCAAAGGAGCACTCCACAGTCCTATTTACAAGAGATTGTTAACAATGGCATTTTTCGACCGATAGGTGGAATTCCATCAATACACTAAAAAAAATAGTGACCCTCACCTTTTCATATATTTGGTGGTTATGAACATTGCCTATAGAAGAGCAGCCACTGCACATCAGAGAGATCCATTGTATCACAGGCACTTTGAGACTTTTTGACAGATGTGTTAAGTCAACATATAAATGCAAGCTCTTATTGACAAATCCTGAAACAATGATTTTCTGGAGCCTCTCAACATCTCTAATACAGAAGAAACTGGCAAATATCTGCCACAAACAAAACCAGCTGATTAGTCACCTATCCCCATGGTATGAAAATACAGAGGGCTACTTAACATCAATATTTTTGAAGGGCAAATTGATTGAATTGAAAATTGCTTTCAGAAATTTTCTGATGAACTTCCAGATCACGTTGACTGAATAACCAATAAACAGACCCATTCCGGTTAACTTTATAATCCAAGGAGCCTACATATTAAAATCATAGTTAACAGCACATGTTAGTACACAATACCTTCATGTTTATGGAGCCAATTACTTATTCTTTGACCTGTTCATACAGCACACTGCATTATACAGTGCAAGTTGCTTGCCTCCATTCAACAAAACAGCGGCTAATTGAAAACAGTCCCTTTTTCCTAACATTGTAATAAAAGTAGTTTGTATTAAAAATTCAACATTTAATTTGATTTATTATTGTAAAATATCTACATAGATAACTGCAGTATAAAATGAATAGCTGAAATCAGTTACATTGATATATTTAAAAAAGAATGAGGGGACACTACTCATGCACTTTTAGCAGCAAGATTTTTAATAGTTCATTTTAAAATAAAATTAACTTCAGAGAATGTCACTAAACCGTGCTACATGAGTTTTGCCTATTAATGCCTTTAACACAAGTGAGATTAAAATGTCAACATTTTATGTATGCTAATTCAGTTCTTGTAAAATTGAAAAACCAGGTATCAAAACCCCTGACTGATGACAACTTGTGTGTTTTCCATAATCAAATTCATCATGACTCATGTGAAAGGTACAATTCTCCATAAAAACTGCGTAAAACATAAACTACATCAAAGCATCATTTGTGTATGACATCATTGTGAGGGTTATTCAGGCTGTTCTACAAAGAAAATATTTTCCCATCACTTTGTTTTGCCTCTTTAATGCCCCTTTAACTACCTAATAGCTCTTTCAACAGTGCAAAATAACTAGATGCAGAAAATATAGAGAGTTTGACTTAACACACAGGTAGCAGTCTATAGAATACAAATATTCTTACCATTTATCTCCCTAGGCAAGCTCTGGGAAGAACAGAACATAAAATAACAAACTAGGTTACCTGAACACATATCTCCAGCGCTGCACTTCCACCTGACAGCACATTGCTGCATTCACTTTCAGCCTTCATTCAGCCACCCTGTCTCACAGGCACATCTTTTTTGTTCACTTTTTAGCTTAATATGCTCCTGCAGCCATAGCTTTGCCCTCACATCTGTTTTCCAGGGAAGTTAGGAAAAGAGAGGTCACTAAGAATAATGTTCCGTGGCGGGGGCAGGGCATGCAAAGGAGAGGCTGGATTACTTTGGTCTGACCAAGCACAGAGGCAGCCAATGTGCATAATTCATGAAACAAGATGAAAGTCCGCTTGCCCTCCCTGTAAGTGTACGAGTCATTTGGAGCATTAAAGTGGGCTGTCAAATGCTGTTTGAGACCTCCCCCTTTTTTAAAAAACGCCTTGATCTGAAGGACTTTTCTGTTACGGAGACAGAGACGAGAGGCTGGCATACAAATAAGAGAGCAGCAGGCTATTAGTAGGACAAAATAATCCAACTGTTTTCAATTACTTTTGTCTGGATGTCTATCTTTGAGACTCAGAACAAGTGTTGGAGCATAAGCAGTAAAATGAGAATTGTTTTATTCATTCTTGAGCTAACAGAGCTATTCACAAAGTTAATTAAAATATGGACTCCCAGGATTTTAATGATGGCGTTCAAGTTTTTTTCATTATGTGGTCATAAAGAAACCACAAAAGACTGCAGCTATTTTTCATTGTCGTTACTGTTGCTGCACAGATAATTGATAATTAATTAACTTCTTTGGGCAGCATTATAGTCAAGTGGTTAAAAATTACAACATCTTAAATAAATACTCCAAATAAAAGCTGTTCAGAGCAGATTCATCCTTTACATCTTATTAGGCTCCCCACCATCCAGAAATAATTTTTAAACGTCTCAAGCCATAAAAATCACAAATCATTGAAGAACAATAGATGGATTTAATTGGAAACACGCTTTGCTGTCAGGATTAAAAAATCACAAAGGTTTTTTTTTTAACTCACTCTGCTCAGTGGAAATGCAATAGGCAAGCAGTTAAAATGGTGCAGTATTAATTCTCACTCTCTTCCCAATTTTAAAACTGTTGGTTATGGTAGCAGATGAGGTGTTTATCGGACTTGTCCATAAATGCTGGTTGTGATCCAATGGACGTTGATGGTAGTTAGCTTCATCTCAAGCAGGTGGTCACCACAGCTACCTGGTATGAAGGCAGTAAAGCCCCTTCAAAGTGAGTAAAACACTTTCCTTAGTGGGGCCACGAAGAACAGGAGTGCTCCTCCAGGCCCTACATTGAATATACGGGCTCCGGCAGCCATGGACTCATCCTGCTGTGCTCACCCATTACACACTGGAGTTCAGCACTCTGTAACATATCTGTTTATCCCTTAGTGCCAATGGACAGCCTCAAGGTCACCTAATGTGCCTCTCTTGCGCACCAGTGCCAAATGCCGTTTTCTGCACATTTCTGGTGGGCAGCTGCCAGCAGTTTGTAATTGAGTTTGTGGATGTGTTCCAGCCTTTCTTTCCTCTCCCACCCTGCATAAAAACCATTTCAGGTTCACATCCTCGCCTCCAATTTTGGACTACAACATTGTGCCACTGATCCTCTCGCCCCCCTTTCCTTTAACAGTGGCTCCTAGCTGGAAGGAACAGTGAATTTACTCTCCCATCTCACTCTGTGCTCTCACTACTGATGAGCCCCCATTCTTTCTGTCTCCCTTGCTTTGTCTTTGATCTTCTTTCTGTTTTCTACTCTTTCGGTTTCCTCCTTTCTGTCCCTCTGTGTGGCTGCCACTCATTTTCTTTCATTAGCAGATCTTCCACATTTTTTGGGGTGGGGAAATGATTTTCTGTGTTAGTTAGTGAAATTATAAAATCGGCCCTGAATTTCTGAGGGGTTGGAGTTGACTGTTGGTGAGAGTGCGAAACAGGACAGGACCCAAGGAAGCTGGGTTTCTGGTCCAAAGAAAGGGCCAAGGGGGATGCCCTCCAGGAGCAGTGCGGGATAATTGTTTTGTCCGCATCCTTTGCAGCTTGATGTGTTCAAAAGAGGTGTGGCTAAGTGATGGTGTCAGCTGCAAAAATTCTTACTTGTTCCACCTCCTGAGTTCCCAACTTACTATACAGCACCAAGATGCTGTACAGAGGAGGTATAGCCCACAGTATACCCAGGCTGGATTCAGCACCTGCAACACTTTGAGACTAATATTCAGGGAGGCCTCTTATAAATGGAGTCGACTTTCAACCTTTGGAGCAGTTTGGACCTACTGTCTGCTAGCAAGTACCACAATTTGCTGTCCTCTGTATGATATAAGTTTTTAAATATGACTTTGCTGTGATTCAGTCAGAATAACCATGGCAATGGTTATGAAGGACACCGAGGAAGTTTTTCAGTAAATATGCATGCAATCAATGGTATGGTGGCAGATGACTTTTGGCACATTCATTTAAATTAACAATCCTCATTGAAGGCACACAGTTGGAAAATTACCCCAATAATTATTTCTGGATGGTGGGGAGCCTTATAACATGTAACAGGATGAATCTGCTCTGTACAGCTTTTATTTGGAGTATTTATTTAACACCTTATAATTTTTTAACTATTTGTCTATCATGCTTTTGATATCAATGATGATTGCTTCTCAGACTGGAGGTCTGTGACTAGTGATGTGCCTCAGGGATCTGTACTGGGACCATTGTTGTTTGTTGTCTACATCAATGATTTGGATGATAATGTGGTGAATTGGATCAGCAGGTTTGCTGATGACACTAAGATTGGAGGCGTTGTGGACAGCGAGGAAGGCTTTCAAAGCTTGCAGAGGGATCTGGACCAACTGGAAAAATGGGCCAGAAAATGGCAGATGGAATTTAATGCGGAAAAGTGTGAGGTGTTACATTTTGGAAGGTCAAACCAAGGTAGGACATACACAGTAAATGGTAGGGCACTGAGGAGTGCGGAGGAACAAAGGGATCTGGGAGTTCAGATACATAATTCCCTGAAAGTGGCGTCACAGGTAGACAAGGTTGTAAAGAAAGCTTTTGGCATACTGGCCTTCATAAATCAAAGTATTGAGTATAGGAGTTGGGATGTTATGGTGAGGTTGTATAAGACATTGGTGAGGCCAACTTTGGAGTATTGTGTGCAGTTCTGGTCGCCTAACTACAGGAAGGATATCAGTAAGATTGAGAGAGTGCAGAGAAGAGTTACTAGGATGTTGCCGGGTCTTAAGGAGTTGAGTTACAGGGAAAGATTAAACAGGTTAGGACTTTATTCCTTGGAGCGTAGAAGAATGAGGGGAGATTTGATAGAAGTTTACAAAATTGTGAGGGGTATAGACAGAGTAAATGCGAGTAGGCTCTTTCCATTCAAATTAGGAGAAATAAACACGAGAGGACATGGCTTTAGGGTGAAAGGGGAAAGGTTTAGGGGGAACATTAGGGGGAACTTCTTCACTCAGAGAGTGGTGAGAGTGTGGAACGAGCTACCATCTGACATGGTAAATGCGGGCTCACTCTTAAGTTTTAAGAATAAATTAGATAGATACATGGATGGCAGAGGTCTGGAGGGTTATGGACTAGGTGCAGGTCAATGGGACTAGCGGAATAATATTTTGGCACAGACTAAAAGGGCCGAATGGCCTGTTTTCTGTGCTGTAGTGTTCTATGGTTCTATGGTTCTATGCTACCCAAAGAGGTTAATTAATTGAATGGTTTGAATGTCATTGAATGAGCTGATTGTTTATTTTATGGATGATGATCAAGCTATGAGTCAGCACTGGTTTCACTCATTTTCCATTTTCAATAAGCATTACTTTGGCAAAAATGTGCACAAAAACTGATGAAACCAGCAGAACAACAAAATGTACCAGATGTTTTCAGTTGGAAGGTCTCTGCTTCCAATGTGTTTCTAGATCTCCAAAAGCTGAACTAGCACATTTGTTTGCCAGGAGTTACGTTGCTGTCTCTCTTTCATTTTGACAGCAAAGCAGTTTATGACACCAGCCATGGAGCATTCAGGATACAGTACAAAGCCATGGGAATTTGCAGTGACAAAGAGCGAGATTGGGTCTGAAAATTCCCAGCTGTTCTGGTGCAATTCCACCATAACTTGCAGCATTTAAAAAATTGTTTGTCACATTATCAATGGCTGAGGTTCCTCAGCAGCATTAAAAGCTAGGAAATTAGCTGCTATACATTTAGATATGAAGTGACAAATGGAGAGCACAATAAGAAAAGCATAAATAGAATTAACATCCAGAGAATGGGTAGCATCCCTGACGCATGATGAGGATTGGGGAAGACAGTCTATCTTATTCAAACTCCCCAGTCTGACTGGAAGGGAAAACATCCTGGATGTAATCAGGGACAGTAATATTTATGGAATGCTGCTGATTGATTCAGCTTTCATATGCAACTGTAGTGGCCCTGATGAGCCAATAGATTACAAATTGCTCTCATTCAATCACCATTTTGTATTGAGATATGCTATCTGTTAATTTTTTCCCTTCCTTTCCTGAAGATGTTGACTCTTTATTGGTGTATAGCTCTTCCAGCCTGCAACACACATCCAAGTAGCCATTCCTTGCATGTGTAAAGAATGTCATCAGGCATTTTGATCATTGGCGAATCAGAGACACTTTCAATCCCGTCCTTATCTAACATCCACGTGCAGTTCAACCAGGGACAAGATAGCAACCGTGACTGACGACCTCTTCTGCTATTTCAGAAAACTCAATGGAAGCTTAAGGAACAGTAGCTCATCTTTCTGTTAGGTATTTTATAACCTTCAAGATTCAGTATTGAGTTCAACAATTTCAAATCGTAACCACAACTCCCACTTTTTTGTACAGCAAGTATTGATAATGATTCTGCTGTTGTCACTTGCAGTTCCTCTAGACCCATCTTTTGCTTCTTTACTTGTCCCACTACCAGTCCCTTTTGCCTTGCACCATCATCCTTTTTGTCATTTAGTCTCTTTTGTCTTCCACCTTATCACAGGCTTTCCTTTTTGTTCTTTCCCACCCCCAACTGCTTTTCTAACCCTATACATACATAAAACTTGTTCTTGAGCATTATGAGGAGCTGGCACGAAAGAGGAGTTGAGGCCTGGGGCAGATCAAAGAGTAAGGCCCATTAGGGACCAAGGGGGCAATCTATGGGTGGAGCCAGAGGACATTGCTAGAGTGTTGCATGAATACTTCACATCCGTCTTCACCCAAGAGAATGAGGATGAAGGTATGGAACTCGGAGAGAGAGACTGCGAGGTCCTTGAGCAAATTGATAAAGGGAGTGACAAGGTATTGGAGGTGTTGGCAGGCTTAAAAGTGGACAAATCTCCAGGTCCAGATGATTTGCGTCCCAGACTGCTGAGGGAGGCAAGGGAGGAGATTGCAAGGGCTCTGACCCAAACTTTTAAATCCGCTCTGGCCATGGGGGAGGTGCCAGAGGACTGGAGAACAGCTAATGTGGTTCCGCTATTTAAGAAGTATTGTAGAGATAAGCCAGGGAACTATAGGCCAGTGAGTCTCACGTCAGTGGTAGGGAAACTACTGGAGAAAATTCTGAAGGAGAGAATCTATCTCTACTTGGAGAGGCAAAGTTTGATCAGGGATAGTCAGCATGGCTTTGTCAGAGAGAGGTCATGACTAACAAATTTGACTGAATTTTTTGAGGAGGTGACCAGGTGTGTAGATTAGGGTAGTGTAGTTGATGTAGTTTATATGGATTTCAGCAAAGCCTTTGACAAGGTCCCACATGGGAGACTTATAAAGAAGGCAAAGGCACATGGGATACAGGGTAATTTGATAAGGTGGATTCAAAATTGGCTTAGTTGTAGGAGACAGAGGATGATGACAGAAGGATGCTTTAGTAGCTGGAAGCCAGTGTCCAGTGGCATACCACAGGGATCTGTGCTGGGTCCCCTATTATTTGTCATTTATATAAATGACATAGATGACTATGTGGGGGGTAGGATTAGTAAGTTTGCCGATGACACAAAGATTGGCCAGGTGGTTAACAGTGAGGTTGAGTGTCTTGGGCTACAGGAAGATATAGACCGGATGGTCAAATGGGCAGATAAGTGGCAGATGGAATTTAACCCTGAAAAGTGTGAGGTCATACACTTTGGAAGGAGTAATTAATTTGACAAGGAAGTATTCAATGAACGGCATGACACTAGGAAGTTCTGAGGAACAAAGGAACCTTGGCATGTGTGTCCATAGATCTCTGAAGGGGGAGGGGCATGTTAGTGGGGTGGTGAAAAAGGCATATGGGACAGTTGCCTTTATCAATCGAGGCATAGATTACAAAAGTAGGAAGATCATGTTGGAGTTGCATAGAACCTTGGTGAGGCCACAGCTGGAGTACTGTGTGCAGTTCTGGTCGCCACATTATAGAAAGGATGTGATTCCACTGGAGGAGGTGCAGAGGAGATTCACCAGGATGTTGCCTGGGATGAAACATTTAAGTTATGAAGAGAGGTTGGATGGACTTGGGTTGTTTTCGTTGGAGCAGAGAAGACTGAGGGGCGACCTGCTCAAGGTGCATAAGATTATGAGGGGCATGGACAGGGTGGGTAGGGAGCAGCTGTTCCCGTTAGTTGAAGGGTCAGTCACGAGGGGACATAAGTTCAAGGTGAGAGGCAGGAGGTTTGGGGGGATGTGAGGAAAACCTTTTTTACCCAGAGGGTGGTGACGGTCTGGAATGCACTGCCTGGGAGGGTGGTGGAGGCGGGTTGCCTCACATTCTTTAAAAAGTACCTGGGTGAGCACTTGGCACATCATAACATTCAAGGCTATGGGCCAAGTGCTGGTAAATGGGATTAGGTAGGTAGGTCAGGTGTTTCTCACCTGTCGGTGCAGACTCGATGGGCCGAAGGGCCTCTTCTGCACTCTGTGATTCTGTGAGATCAGCAATGATATTATTGAATGGTGGGGCAGGTTTGAGGTGCTGAATGGCTTACTCCTGCTCCTATTTCTAATGTTCTTATGTTCTTATGTGCAACATCTTCCATTTCTGACAAAAAATGTAGGGCTGGATTTTACTATTGACTCAAAGTCCTGATGCCAGGGTCATTTGTGCAGCTTCATGGGCGGGAAATGGGTCCTCAGTTGTGATCTTCTGCTATGTGGCTAATTAGCATCTGGCCAGCAGGAGAGCAGCCAATAATGAGTGGCAGGAAGGAACTAGTGCTAGCAGGGAGTGGCACCATTTTTAAAGGTCAGTCTGCAGTCTTCATACTGGCTGCACACAGAGAAGGCAGAAGCGAGTCCCTGTGCATGGGCCAGTTACATTGCAGTGGATTTGAGCATGTGTAGGAATGACTGCAGTGAGAGAAAAGGTGGCTCCACATTTCAGTGACGCTCTCCTGGAGGTGCTCCTGCAGACAGCAAGGGTACAGCGAGAGGTTCTGATACCAGTGAACGGAAGGAGGAAGACAGCAAGCCTCAAGAAAAAGGCCTGGCAGGAGGTGGTCAAGGAAGTAAGCAGGACCATGAACATGGGTGCAGTGCTGGAAGTGCTTCACCGACATAGTGAAGTTTGACAAGGTGCCTGGTGTGCATGATGGCATGGTTGAAGCCCTGCATCTCCCATATGGCAACCATGAGGTGTGAGGCAAGGTAACTGACCCATGCACAGGGACTCACTGAGTTCCATTGTGTGCAATGAGCTACAGAGTCGCCTCACACTGGAGGACCACGATCAGTGCCAGGCATTACAGACTGCTTGCAGGAGGCTTCCCAGTGGCATAATGGTGGCCATATAAAGTGGCACTGTCAGACAAGCATAGCTGGGCCCTGAGACAAGTGTGACACTGAGTAGTTCTGTTGTTGCAGAAGTGAGCTCATATTGCAAGGGGCAGAGACTCATAGGAGGAGGTGTGCCCTTCATTGCCTGAGTCACACAGGTAAAGGACGAAGTTATGGAAATTGGATGGATTGCAACAGGGTAGCCTGTCACAGAGGGCACTGTGGGTGTGGAGCCTAAAGAAAGTTAGCAAAGCAATGGTTGCAGCACCAAACCTTCTCACTAGTGCAGGCTTGTCCAATAGACGGCATGATGGCCAGAATCCGTCCCACCATGCATGTGCATGCGGCCCACCAAGCATTGTCCAAGATACACGGAAGAACAGTTAAGTGGATTTGAAAGATGCTTTGGAGCTGCTCGTTGAATCACAGGCTGTTTTCTCCCTACACTCTGAGCCTATCAGCAGCATGTTGATCAACAGCAGGGAGATAACAGCCTGTGATTGGATGAGCAACAAGCAGTGGGAGCAGCGGTCAGTTCTCAGTTTCCAGGGTACTGAAGCAGGGCGGTGAATCTGCAGGGGTGCGACATGGTGGTAGCGGGGATGTTAGGTGTGGGTAGACCAAGGCCCGCTGGCCGGAGGCTGGAGAAACACAGGTGCTGGGGGGGGCAGAGAGCCACCCCCCAAGAGCGAAGAAAAAATTGAAATGTGGTCTCTCATGTGAAAAGGATGAACAAAATCAAGATCACTCCTAACAAACAACCATCTGTCCAGATTACTCCATAGCCCCACGTCAAGTGTATGGGAAAGCACATTGACTTCTTGAGCAAGCAAAAATAATGTTAGCTATCATAAGTGTTCAATGTGGTGCGGAGCAGGTAAGGCAGTAAATTGGTCTTCTCATTTGAAGCATGCTCATAACAGTGCAGATTTTTGGTGTTTAGATTCATGGTGAGATAAATTTCCATTCATCTGATCATTTCCTTTTCTTCCCAAAACTTGCACACTGTCCCCCCATCCCAACCCCAAGTGAGAAAAAAATTGAAATGTGGCCCCTCATACGAAAAGGTTGGACAAGCCTGCACTAGTGTTTGCTGTAGTGTCTCCGTGGCACTTGACTACATGAAGCTCCCGATCATGGGCAGGCAGGAGGAAGTATGTGTCCATAATAAGTGGACTTTTGAGAAGAAAATGTGTGCGCGATTTTTTTAAAGCGTCTGAGTATGTGGGCAATTTGAATAACCGGCAGCAAGCTTTTAATGGGTTTAAAAACTGAAATATTTAAGTATTCGCCCTGAAATCTATTGTTACGGCATCCACTCACACAATCACATGCACAAGGAAAGTGTAGTCGGCGAGAATAGTGCACTTTTACAGGTTATAAATAGAAGGAAGAGTTCATAATTCATGTGCTTGTCAGTTTTGGAGAAGGTACGTTGTAGGCCTGATGGAAGGTCTTCTTCACTCTTGAAGTGCAGTTTAGCTGAATTCAACAGCTAAAGTCATATGCCAAAAGTGTTTGCTAGATTTTCGCAAAGTGTTGGACTTTCTGTAGGTCATAAAGTCAGTTTCTTGTAGCCCCGTTACTTGGAGGTCAGTCTGCTGTGTTGGTGGACCCGAAATGGAATAGGCTTTGAGATCTTCCAATGTTACAGCCTTCGGACATTTCTCAGGCACCAATGTTACTGGTTTTTCTGTGTCTCTCTTTATCTTCAGGTAGCATTTTTTACTTAAAGATTTAAAAGGACTCCGCATTGTGACTCCTCACAATTCTGGCTTCCTTACCAAATATGGCAATGTTCTTAGATTGATTAACTACATCCTGCTTCACTGTTTCTGGATTACTGTCCCATTGATTTAAGGCATCCACTTTGATGAGTTAAAACAATTTTTGTCTTTCTTTTCAAAAGGACACATTCAATTCGGGAATGCCTTCTGATGGTCTTTCAGGGTATGCATAATTAGTACCTTTTTTGTCTGGCATGGACGTTATTTTCTTGCGAGACAGTGAGTCAGTTCTTGGTTAGTTTGTGGAATACACAGGCTAGGTCATATAATCTCCGGCGGCTATCTCAGTACACATTGACGTCATGTCACTTGACTAGTAATCCAGAGGCCCAGGCTAATGTTCTGGTGACAAGGGTTCAAATCCCACAGATGGTGGAATTTGAATTCAAGCAATAACCTAGAATTGAAAAGCTAGTCTCAATAATGGTGACCATGGAGCATTGTCGATGGTAAAAGCCCACCTAGTTCACTAATGTCCTTTAGGGAAAGAAATCTGTTGTCCTTACCTGGTCTGGCCTACATGTGGCTCCAGACCCACAGCAATGTGGTTGACTCTTAACTATCCTCTGCAATGGAGTGGCAAGCCACTCAGTTCAAGAGAAAATAGGGATGGCAGTAAATGCTGGTTTTGCCAGTGATGCCCACATTCCATGAACAAATAAAAAAAAATCATTGTCCATTTTAAGTCAATCAAAAATTCCACGTTGAATGAAGTTCATATTTTAGAAGTCAGTTGTTACAACCTGGGCAAAGTCCCCCAATTTGTTAATTTCTTGAACGGGACCCCGATTTTGTTATGCTCTCGGGTGAGGAATGAGCTGGTTCCCCTTCTTTATTGAACCCCCATGGTTGGTCGCAACAAAGCTAATTCAAAGGGATCCCTTCCCCTTGGATACCTTTTCCCAGTCCAAATGTGTTTTTTTTAGAAGGAACCAATGTAACCAGGCTTTCTTGAGTCAAAGAAAGAGTAAGTTTATTAGTTACTAAAAACTGGGGAAAAATAATAAAAACGCAACACACATACATAAAGATCAGAAATGGGATGTTAAGAGTCCAAATAGAAGTTAAAAAATGATCACGAATCAGCAGTTGGTTTGTCCGTGAGGTGTAAATGGTGAAACATTGCAGCCGTTGATTTGGGTGATTCTGGTAGCGCTGACTTTGGCAGTTTTGCAGTGAGTTTGGAGGCACTTGATTCTGCGGGATAGCTGAAGAAGCTGCCCCATTTCCTTGATTGTGGCTTCCACTGAGCATTGCATGCAGCAACAGAGAGGGAGAGAGATTTCACCTGCAATCTTCTTCTTGCTGTCTTGTTGGTCTTCTTCTTGCTGTCACACACACAGCACACTAGCACACATTGCACTGCTCTGTAGCTATCTTTTTAACCCATTTTTCCACGTGTATTCCTGTAAGGGAAAAAAAACATGTCTTGTGCCAGAGCCTGTGTTATTTGACTCTGACCATTTTATACATTCTGAGATATGAATCAACAGGAAATGGATTTTAGATGCCTGCTGAGACATGGCAATCAGTCTTTTGTCTGCAAGCACAAGGGATTAAAGTTCAGTCATTTGCATCTTTTCTATCTTCCTTTTAAGTGGCTCTACTTGAAGAAGGCCATGACACCTTTTCAGGTGTGACATTCCATGTTTCTCAGGACAGGTCTGTCAGTGTAATCCACATAGGAATTTTTCCAAAAAGTGGTCACTTTACATTATCAGCCATTCTTGCTCGATGTCTTTGCTTGTATTTCTTTAAAAACATACATATCCGCCTTAAAAAAGTTTAATATGCCTGTAAGTAATCCGTGGCTGTAATCAGCTTTTCATGACATATGAATACAACATGCCATTAATGGGCATTTCACCCAGGGTCCATCCACAAAGGCATTTGGGTGGAGTGAACAACTGAGACACCTGGAACTGTCTCAGGATGAATGGCTCATGACAGTTCCCTGAAACCTTGTATACATCTGGCAGATCCTCAATGATCCTGGTGGTCATTAACAACTTGAGCAATTTGGAGGTTTCCTGTTTATGACTGTGCCTGGCTGCTCTGTGTGAGGTATACATGCTGTCGCTAAAACCCTGAACCTGAGGGAATCCTGTCACTGTGATGAATTTGATCACCTTCTAGGCCTGACTTAACTGATCGGTATCTGTCACCTGCTTGATGCATGGATGGACTGCTGAGTGAAATCCCACAAATGTCTCCAAATGATCCCTTAAATGACCCTATAGCAAAAAAGTTGAGTGCAACAGTCACCTTCACCACCACAGGCAATAAGTGGTCATCGTATCCCAGTGGCATCAAGTCCTCCTCTAGCACTTTGCATAGATAAACAACCATCTGTCTTGACAGATAGTCTTCAGAGACACTAGTGCTCCAACATCTCCATGAAGTTGAGCCTCTGAGCGGAATCGTCCCAGATTTGCACTAAGTTCGGTAATGTGTGAAAAAGGCATTTCCCCCACTGGCCGCAATGGTGGATTTTAACGCTGTATTGTCCCTTTCCCAGCATATTCACGGGAAACATGCCAGATTGCTGGTGGGCGGGCTCGGGTTTGCCTACCACGCCATGACCTCAGCACTTCCTCGCTCCGGCCGTGATATTTAAAGTGCACCAGAGCGCAGCCTACTCCATGTCTAAAGTCCAACACTGCTCCAGGTGACAGATGGCCCTGAAAGCAAAGGTGACCCACATTTAGTGATGCCTCTCTGGGGCACCCACTGGATGCAGTGGAAGGCAGCCGCAATGTCCTCTACCTCTGCTCTGGCTGCAGGAGGTCCACCTGAGTCACCAATTCAGCCTGGGAGGTGGTGGCAGCGGTGGTCAGTGCCGATGGAACAGAGGAAGTCAGCCATCTAGTGTAAGTCAACCACCTCATCATTCTCAACACACACTCACAAACCCATCACACATCCACAGGGATATCACACCTCAAGGGACAACACCACTAACTCTCACACACACCCTCACATCTCCATCAGGCTCATATCCTCTTGAGCTCATATCCTCATCCTGTCCATGGCTCCACTCACCACACAAACATTCCACACAGTGCCATGTGTCCTGCTCACACTCCCTCCATCTGTTTCCATGAAGGAGAAGCTGGATCACAGCAGCAGGGAGAGATCCAAGACTGGGGGTGGAATTGCTCACATTAGGCCCCTCATTCACTTTAAGGAGTGTGCCTTCATGCTGACTGGTGAGGATGTGGACTGTGCCTGCAGTGCCAGTGAGGTCCACGGCGAACACCCACGTGAGGATCCTGCACCACATTATCTCTCTCTCAACGCAAGTATGAATGCTTTCTCTCCTGCCTTTGACTCTGCTGCCATGCATTAATTATCTCTACTTTGGTTCACAGGGAGCTCTGCCAAGTGACCGACACACTCAGCCAGCCAATCCCTCAGCTCCATCCACAACCTCACCTCCATCCAAGAGGACACCTCCTACATTGAAGAGCTAGAAATAAGTAGCCTGGAAGATTGGCCACAGTGCTTCCCCACACCCTTCACCAGCACAGAGACACACACCTCAGTGGGACCCAGATCTAGAGCAGGCTCGGGTTCACAATCTGGTGGTTACTGCATGTACATGTGCCTACAGCAGGAGGAGGCAGGTTCAGCCGAGCTCCCCTGCACTCAGAAGACTGCTGGGAAGAGGCATCAGTGAGGTCCGGGTCAGATGACGAGCCTCTGGATTCAGCCTTCCAACTCATCATGGAGAGTCAGCAGAAGGCGTGGGAACATCTTGCAGAGCTGTTGGAAGTCCTCAACAGAGTGGCACCCGAGTCGGAGTGCCTGTTCTCTGATGAAGTGGTGCCCACATGTGCGCATATGGAGGCATCCACGGGAAGAATGGCAGACGTCATGGAGACCCTGGTCCAGCAGAACATGGAGACGCGTGCAGACCTGCACTCCATCGCGGTAGCCATGGGTCAGTTCTGCAGTGACAACACAAGAGGGAACCGGGACACCTCGACGTCCCTCCAGGTGCTCCTTCCTTTCAAGAAGTCAGGCCAGGGCCCTCAGGCACCCGAGGGGAGGAAGAGCGTCAGCTGGACACCCCTGGGTCATTCACAGAGGGATCTCAGAGGCTGTCCGCTCCCACCAAGTCCCCTTTTCCTGTAACCCCCCAACCCCGTCCCCTGTCACCACAGAGGGAGCAGCTGGCCCACAGTAGGACAGCCAAAGCACGTCAGGGCCCCCAACGCCTCAGCCCTCTAGAAGACCCACGCCAAAGTCATCACTTGCAACGGGGCCAACCATTGCACAGGCTGTCTCCACTCCTGCTGTGGATGTCAGGGCAGCAACTAGAAGAAGTGGTAGGCCTAGAAAGGTTAAGAATCTCTGATTTGGTTGCATGGGTGAACACATTTTGTCACTTTATAATCTCAAAATATATTCACTTTCACCAAATAATGTGTAATGTTGTCTTTCAGCTTCACATACAGGCTTTACAAGTCCTCCACCTGCATCCACCCGCATGAGCAGTTCAGCTGTATGCAACCAGACCACAAGTGATTCTGGAGGGAGAAGTGCGTGTGTGGGGCAGGGCCTTGGAGCCTCATGCAAGCACTCTCCCACACATGCAGAGCCATCCTCCATCACACTCATCTCACTGTCCCGAGCATTTTCAATACTGCCTGCTGGGGTTCTCTTTCAGTTGTCCATCTGAGTCGGCCTGCATCTCCGCCCACCCACTGATCACACTCCCATGCAGCACCTGCGCCTGTCCAACACAAGGCTCCGCTCTTTCAATTTGAAAACCATGGTCGAAGTCAAATTTTTTATCAGCTCCCCTGTCCTTTCTCCACCCCCAGCCACCCATGTCCTTTCCCCCATCACAGTCCATCCCCCAGCATCACATTTGACCTCCCCATCATTACCCTACAGGCCATTGTCATTTCAGGATGTCCAGGTGAATGAGCACATTCCCTACAGTCCTGGAAATCACAGCCCCATCCACACTGGCCTCCCTGACCTCCTACCCACCACCATGGTCCATATTTGCCTCTGTGTTCCCAACAACTACCCTCGCCAGCCCTTCTACCAGTACCAATCATCCCCCCCACCCTCCTATCTACCAGCTCCCTCTGCCCCCTCTCTCACAATTCCCTCCTACCACACCTACCCTCAGTTCGCTCCCCAGGAGGCAGTTATTGACTCCACAGACCCATCCCTTGCATGTTCACCTGGACATTCCAACCCCCTGCTTACTACTCCTGCCACCCTTCCTCCTTCCTCCCCCCCATCCACCTTCCCCCCTCCAAACTCGTCCTCTCCCTGAACACATTGCTCCCTCCTAACTCTTCCTCTCACTGGACACCTTTCCCCCTCCGAATTCCCTCTTCCACCTGGAGACCTTCTCCTCTCCGAACTCCCTCTTCCCCCTGGAGACCTTCCCCTCTCCAAACTCCTTCCTTCACCCAGACACCTTCTCCTCTCCGATCTCGCTCTCTTACACCTTCCTCCCACCTTACACCTACTTTCCCACTTGCAGCATTTTCCCCTGTTACACCCTCCTCTCCCCGTACTTCCTCCTCCCCCATTCTCCTTCCCCCTCCCAACCTCTCTCCCCCCCAACAACTTTATCCCCCTCCTCCCAACCTCTCCCACCATTGACACCTTCGTCCCCTCTCCAATCTCTCCCTCCCCCGACACCTTCCTATCCCACTCACACCCCTTGGCAGATCATCTATAATAGCCCATGGCAAAGTTCATGAAGTTCTGAAGCAGGCCCGAAGCATGAGCGGAGACCATGGAAGGTGGTGCGAGCGCATGGTGAAATCCAAGCTTCAGCGAAGTCAAAGCTGCTGCCTGGAGACCTCCCACCTGCCGAGAGCTGCTTTGCGGTGGAACCATGTGCATGAGGATCCACCCAGCATGCAGTGCAGGTGTTCCTCCAGGGTCCGCTAGCTGTTGGGCTTCAGCATCTTCTTCTCCTCAGATGTCCACACGTAGGGCAAGGCCCTAATAGTAAGTCCCGACTTCTGCACGTTACACTTGCCCAGGCGTCTTCTGGGCCGACGTGTTTTCCTGCTGGTATAACGGTGAATTGGGCATGGGAGAATGATTCTGGTTGGGCCTCACTTTACATCCCATTAACGTGTTGCAAATCGGGTTCCAGCGGGATTCGTGATCCACCATGTCAGACACCATCGGATGATCCCACTGTGATTTCACACCGCCATGTAACTGATTTTTGGCCTTCTCACCGTATTATCTGCCCACGCCCACCAGGACATGCACCGCCAACGGGAGCGGATGATTCTGGCTTCTGTCTATGCCCTTTGCTTTGGCTACTGCTTTCTTTGAACATTCACGTGCCTAACTGCCTGTATCCACCCTTCACATCCCTATCCCATTGCTGGAGTTTCTTTGCCCACTGCTGTCCCTCCCCATGCGGCTAATGCAGTCTGTCTCTCCCATTCTCTTCCTCACTGGAGGAGTCAAACTATGCCCATAGAGCATCCATCTCCCTTTGGAATCTTCATGGTGCAATAGCTCTGACCCCTCTTGCCTTGCGTATACTCATTGCAGAGGACCTGGGAGAGAACCCTTCCACTCACACACCCCTTCCTAATTACTTGCTGTACCTGCATGCTACCTTTATGTGATTCATGTACAAGGACACTCAGATCCCCCTGTACCACAGCATGCTGCAGTCTCTCTCCATTTAAGTAATATTCTGCTTTTCTATTTTTCTTGCCAAAGTGGAAAATCTCACATTTTCCCACATCGTACTCCATCCGCTAAATTTTTGCCTCACCAGCTATTCCCCTCTGCAGTCTTGTAGTAGCTTCCTCAAACCTGTTTTCATACCTATCTTTGTATTGTCAGCAAATTTGGCTACAATATCATCGGTCCTTTCATCCAAGTCATTAATATAGATTGTAAATAGTTGAGGCCCGGCCCAGTTCCCTGTTGCACTCCACCAGTTACAATTTGCCAAACTGAAAATGATCCATTTATCCCAGCTCTCTGTTCCCTGCTGGTTAACCAATCCTCTATCCGTGCTAATATATCATCCTCCAACACCTAAACTCTTATCTTGTACAATAACCTTTTACATGATCCCTTATTGAAAGCCTTGTGCAAATCCAAATACATTACACCAACTGGTTCCCCTTTGTCCACCCTGCTTGTTACATTTTCAAAGAGCTCTAGGAAATTTGTCAAATACAATTTTCCTTTCACAAAACCTGATTGTATTATGATTTTCTAAATGTCCTGCTACTAGCTCCTTAACAATAGATTCTAGAATTCTACCAATGACACATGTTAGGCTAACTGGCTAATAGTTTCCTGCTTTCTGTCTCACTTCTTTCTTGAATAGAGGTCTTACATTTGTGATTTTTAAATTTACTGAGATCATTCCAGAATTCAGGGAATTTAGAAAGATTACGATCAATGCGTTCACTATCTCTGCAGCCATTCTTTTAAGACCCTCAAATGTAGGCTATCAGGTCCAGGAGGCCCATGAATTGAAACCTATTTCTCCCACACTAATCTTTGAGCCATGCATTTGAACTCTCTGACCTTATTTAACCTATGTCAATTTGTTTGTGGCTCATCAATCCAGAGATTATTACCATTGTGGTTCTGCTTTTTAATTTAGCTCCTAGCTGCTTATACTCCCTTAGAAGAACTTCTTTCTTGGTCCTACCTATGTTGTTCATACCCATATGAACCACAACAACTGGATCCTTCCATCCCACTTTGAGTTCCTCTCCAGTTCCAAGGAGATGTCCTTAATCCGGGTACCGGACAGGGAACACAGCTTTAGGACTCGTGCTCTTGGCTGCAGAGAACAGTATCAATCCTCCTAACTATACTGCCCCCTACTACAACTACATTCCTTTTTACTCCCCACCACCTGAATGGCCCCCTTCACCATGGTGCTATGTGAATGCAGTTTGCCCACCCTCCCTGCAACCCCTGCTTTCATCCATACAAGCTGCAAGAGCATTGAACGTGTTGGACAACTTCAAGGGCTGAGGCTCCTCCATCGCTACCTTCGGATCCCATACTTCCCTCTATTACAGTCACACCCTCCTGCCCCTGAGCACAGAGCAAATCTGAAGCAGTAGCCAAAGGGGTATGACTGCCTCCTGGAACAAAGTGTTCAGGTAACTTCCGCCCTCCCTTATGCAGCGCAGTGTCTGAGGCTCAGACTCCAGTTCATCAACTCTGAGCCAAAGTCCTTTGAGCTGAAGACACTTACTGCAGATCTGGTCGCTGTTGGTCACACAGATGTCCACTAACTTCCACATGCTACAGCTGCAACATGGCACCTGCCTTGCCATTTTTAGTGTGTTTTATTTAACTAATTAGGTTTTGAGTTTAGAAATAAAATTCAACAATTATCCATAGTTATGTTATGGTGTTTTAACTAGTTAAGCTATAAGTTTTATGCAATACTTATATCTCTCCAGCACCAGTTTAAATTACTGCCCCAGGTTACAGAGAGAAAAAAATTAAAATGCACCAATCACCTACTTGTTCACCTAATTAATGTCCCCATGCTTCAGCTCTAAGGTCTTACAGTTTGTGGCTCACTCTCATGGGCCACAGGCCAGAACAGCAGCTCCTCCCTCACTACACCTCCTTCGAAAGACTGCGGAGGTAGCCAAAGGGCTACCCAGGTGCAGAGGCAGGCTGTGCGAAAGGTCTGCCCCAGTGATCACTCCTCACACCCCCTCAACATTCCCCCACCTGGCCATATCTAGCACAAAGGAAGATGGTTGTGGTTGTTGGAGGGCAATCATCTCAGTCCCAGGACATCGCTGAAGGAGTTCCTCAAGATTGTTTCCAACTAGTAGGCCCAACCATCTGCTTCATCACTGACCTCCCCTCCATCATAAGCTCAGAAGTGGGGACATTCATGGATTGGGGGGATGTTACTTGGACACTTTGTTCAGCACCACTCACAACACCTCAGATACTGAAGCAGTCCACGTCCAAATGCAGCAAGACCTGGACAACATTCAGGCTTGGGCTGACAAGTGGCAAGTAACATTTGCAGTGCACAAATGCCAGGTAATGACCATCTCCAACAAGAGAGAATCTAACCATCTCCCTTGACATTCAATAGCATTACCACTGCTGAATCCCCCACTATCAACATCTTGGGGATTACTATTGTCCAGAAACTGAACTGTAGCAGCCATATAAATACTGTGGCCACAAGAACAGGTCAGGGGCTGGGAATTTTGCAGAGAGTAATTCATTCACTGACTACCCAAAGCGTATCCACTATCTACAAGGCACAGGTCAGGAATGTGATGGGATTCTCTCCATTTACCTGAATGAGTGGAGCTCCAACAACAGCCAAGAAGCTCAACACCATCCAGGACAATGCAGTCCAGTTAATTGACACCCCATCCACCACCATAAACATTCATTCTCTCTGCCACCGATACACAGTGGTAGCAATGGGTACCATTTGGAAGATGCACTGCAGCAACTCACTAAGTCTTCTTCGATTACATCTTCCAAACCCTTTATCTCTACCACGTCGAAGGACAAGGGCAGCAGATGTATTGGAAGTTCCCCTCCAAGCTACACACCATCCTGAATTGGAGTTATACCGTCATCCTTCACTGTTGCTGGGTCAAATTCCTGGAACTCCCTCCCCAACAGCACTGTGGGTGTACTTATACCACATAGACTGCAGCGGTTCAAGAAGGCGGCTCACTGCCAGCTTCTCAAGGACAATTAGGGATAAACAATAAAAGTGCTGGCCTGGCCAGTGCTACCCCTATCCTATGAATGAATAAAAAACCCTCATTCCTCATGATCCTATCCATGCTAACCCATGATACCTCATCACACCCGCCCCCCATGGCCCCTCATACCATCAATGCCAACCCATGCCCCTCCTCTTACTCCATGGCCTTTTTTAGCTCCTATGCCAACTTAGTGACAATTCATGCCAACCATCCCCCCCACCCATGACCCTTTGCCCTTACATCCAATATGCTAACTCACCCGGTATCCACCAATGGCAAACCTCAGGAACCAAACTTGGTGAAATAAAAAAGTTTTCAAGTGTCTATTATTGAATTCAGTATTAAAAAAAAATATCCTTATTGATAAAAAAACCCAAACACTACATTTAACTTCCTTCAATTACTTAATCCCATATAAAAACATGTATTTGTATTCTTAGCCCCACTTCAAGTCCTTTATATGCACTTGGAGCTGTCAATCAAATTGTGAACTGACGGGCACCCCATCGTGATAATGATAGATTGTGAAATCATTCATGCAGCACAAACCCTATAATGATAACTCTCAATCTTATTGTAACAGAGTGAAATAGCAAGCCATTATTTTTTTTAAAAGACTGGAGACATTTTTTTCCTAAAAAATTAAAGGCTTGCAGAATTAAATGCCATGACAGCTTAACAGTTCTGATGAATGTGACAGTTCCAGTGAGTTTATCCGTTTTTTAATGCACATTTATGTCTACTTTGGACAATCTCAAAGGCACGTGGCCTCTCCGAAAGGGCACCTTACTGTTTCCGAAGGTGTCCCTGGACTTATCCAGAAGTGTACCCCCATCTCACCTACTTCCCTTGAAAGGTCTAAAGCCCACAAGTCATGTTTTGAACACTCCACTAGTGAAAATTCGATCTGACTGAAGGCAGCTGCAAATTAACATGCTCCCTTCTCCTCCCACAACCACCACCACCCCTCCCCCACCCTGTGGAAATGGTGGATGCTGAGTTCAGGGACAGGACTTCAGGATTTGGGCCACTGGTGCCATTTTGGACCCTCTCCGTCATGGTGAAAATTCAGATCTTTGAAAATTTTCAGATAATCAGAGAGAATCAGCACCAATTTCTATAGGGTAGGTCATGCCTGATGCACCTGATTGAATTTTTTGAAGAGGTGACTTAAGTAGGCAATAAAGGAATGCCTATGGATTGTTATTTATATTAACTTCTAAAAGGCATTTACTGAGGTCCCTTATAAAAGACTTTTAGCTAAAATTGAAGCCCATGAAATTCAAGGCAAATTATTGACCTGGTTTAGAAATTGGCCAAGCAGCAAGAGACAGAGCGTACGGATAATGGGTGGGTACTCTATCTGCCTACACAAGGATATGTTTTAGGGCCTAAATATTTGTTGTATTCATTAACAACTCTAAATTTGCTGATGATACAATGTGAGATGGTATTATAAGAAGTATTGATGGAAGCATAAAATAACAGAGAGATTGACATATTAATTGAATGGGCAAAGCTGTGGTGGATTTCAATGTAGGCAAATGTAAAGTCATCCATCTTGGATCTAAAAAGGATAGAACAAGGTACTTTCTAAATGGTGAAAAACTAGAAACAGTGGAGGTCCAAAATGACTGGGTGTCAGGTATAAAGTAATCAATAAGGCTAATGGAATGCTGGCCTCTACATTGTCATGATGCTGAACTTTACAAGTTGGTTATGTTTTGAAATGTATCTTTAACTCAAGATAAAACAGAGCGTTCTCCTCAGCTTGGAAATATGCCCATGTGATTTGGTTGCCATGAGGAGAGAAACTCAAATAGAAACCCATGGAAGTGTGACAGCCTTTGACCTAGAAGCAGTAACAGTAAGCAAAATTTGCAATTACTTTAAAATATTTGGGTAATGTGTTTTTTTAATGTTTGAAAAATACTTTTTAAGAGTTTGTGTCAATTGTGAAGGGATCAATTATAATTTGGGATAGTAAGAATAATACCAGAAAGAAGTATGGCATGCAGAAAACATTGACAAACAAAACCCTATTTCTGTGGAAGTTGCTGCCTACGGAGAATCAGCTAAGTCCTTGAATTAGAAGTATTGGAATTCTGCTTGGAAGAACTGTGTGGCTGAAACAGGGACTATCCAAGTGGTTCTGAAGAAGAGTAATATGGACTCAAAACATCGACAGTGTTTCTCTCTCCACAGATGCTGCCAGACCTGCTGAGTTTTTCCAGCACTTTCTGTTTTTATTTCAGATCTCTAATATCTGTAGTATTTTGCTTTTATTACCATACAGGTGGAATGGACTACCTACTAACTCTGAGAGGTAGTCCCTGTTGTATCTGGTATTTCAGGTATAATTATATTTAATACTGACCATGATTTGCCAGTTAATTTATGTTAAAGTAAAACGTACATAAAATGAAATCTTATTTGTAATTTCTTTACTTGTGGGTCGTTCAGTAAATTTGGTTCTCCTGGTTTATGAATTCAGACAGGGCTCATAAAAAAATCTAGAGGACTAGAATGCTAGGAGGTAGAAGTCATGCTTCAGTTAGACCATACCTTAGGAAGAATATATTAGCCTTGGAGAGAGTGAAGCATAGGTTTACCAGAATGATACCTGAACACCAAAGGTTAAGTTACAAGGAAAGATTACACAAACTAGTGTTGTATTTCCTAGAATTTAGAAGGTTAAAAGTGATTTGACTAAAGTGTTCAAGATATTAAAGGGAACAGATAGCGTGGATAGAGAGAAATATTTTTCATTAGTTGAGGAGTCTTGAACTAGGGGGCATATTCAAAACATTAGAACCAGACCTTTCAGCAGAAAAATTAGCAAACATTTCTACATATAATGGACGGTAGAAGTTTGAAACTCTCTTCCACAAGTGGCAATTAATGCTAGATCAATTATTAATTTTAAAACTGTGATAAATAGGTATTTGTTAGCCAAAGGTATTGAGGGATATGGTGCAAAGGTGGGAATACGGAGCTCAGCTGCAGATCAATTGATCTCATTGAATGGTGAACAGGCTTGAGGGGTTAAATGGCCTATCCTGTTCCTATGTACAATATATGAGTGTTGGATTAGAAGCTAACCGACTAGTAAAAAATTCACAGGCCTCAGTCATTACGCCTCAGTAGAGTCACAACTTGTGAAGGAGAAGAGATCTAGATGTATGAGAAATTCCATCCCTCAGCCATTTCATTTGCAGCTGATGATATTAATGCCAGTGTACCATTGTTAGGCTAATGCAGATTAATTTCCCTAAAAACTGCTTCTGTCTCATTCTCTTGGTGTCTGAGCAGAAACCAGCATTGCCGTGAGTGAGAACAAGAGAATGAATAAGAGCGAGCTAGATCAAGAGGATCATTGAAATGAGTGGAAGAGAAATGCCATCAGGTATTCCATCCTTCCAAATAATTTGCCTGTTCTGTTTAAATGAGGCTCAACCACAAATTTCAATCAGCTCTCTGGTGATGTCATTCACCAGACAGAGCAGATGCCTCACCTTCCACCCACCCCATCTACACTCCACCCTATAATCAACTCCTCCCACCCCACCTGCTTTCTAACTTTTTATTCGTTCATGGGATGTGGGCATCGCTGGATAGGCCAGCATTTATTGCCCATCCCTAATTACCCTTGTTCAGAGGCCACTTAAGAGTCAACCACATTGCTGGAGTCACATATAGGCCAGGTAAGGACAACAGATTTCCTTCCCTAAAGGACATTTGTGAACCAGATAGGTTTTTACGACAATTGGCAATGGTTTCACAGCCATCATCAGAATTTTAATTTCAGATTTTTATTGAATTCAAATTTCACCATCTGCCGTGGTGGGATTTGAACACTGGTCTCCAGTACCCTGGGTCTCTGGAATACTAGTCCAGTGACAATGCCACTATGCCACTAGGTAACAGTCCATGTCTGAAGACACAAAATACCGTTTAGAAGCCACCAGTATTAAACATAAATAATTCCCTCTCACTGAAAGGACTTGCAAAATTAGACTCCAGCATAACTTGCTGAGTGATAGCGCACGGTTTCTCACAGATGCTTTCCCTTTGGGTCTTAGCAACAGCTAATGTCAACATTGCTGCAATATTAATGCACATTTGCAATGCTGTCAGTTTAATGCAGGATAAATGAAGTGGATGAAGACAGCAAGTAGTTGCATTTGCATGCTTGCTGTGCAAGTCATTGGGTTATAATTAAATATGTATTACCACACATCAAATTTACTTAGAGTGCATTGATTATCAAGCATTTAGAAACCAAGTAAATGCAATGGGGACATCTTGAAACTGTTGCATAAAAGGTCAATTCCAAGTCTAATTCTGCCTCAGTTAGACATTTTCCTGAAATTTGTAAGCTTTCTATTCCAGTATAGACTATACCAATGATTCACAAAAAGTAAACAAAAACTACAAATGATGGAATTTGGAAGCAAAAGTACAAAATGCTGAAAATGTTGAAAAGGTCAGTCAATACCTTTGGAAAGAGAAAGACACGTGAATGTTTCAGGTGTAGATCCTTTAGCAGAGGATCCGCAGGCTCCTGTCTCATTAAAAGCAATAAAATTCCCTCCTTTTCAATTGATCCCCATTTATTTGATTTGATACACATTACTTGTCTATCGCCACCTACCAGCCAATTTTTAATACAAAGTGATACACCTCAATTGCATTTAATTGTAATGGAAACTTGATAAACATGAGCTTGATCCCACTATTGAATTTCAGTGGACCCATGCCAGTCAGTGCTAATAAACAGGGCTCCTGAGCTTGTCTCCTTGTGTGTGATATTGTGCTACTATCAAAATACTGGCACATAAATAAAGATTCCCTTTTACTTTTGTGCAAAAGATAAGAGAGCAGATGTGTCTATTTAGCTCACGCTTCTGCAAACACCCCTTGTGCACCCCGTCAAAGTCATGTGGCTTGTAAAGAATGTAGAGCCTGGGCACACCAGACATTGAGTAATGTCTCTAGGGCATTTAGACAGTAAATACATTGCAGAGGATGAAGGCTTCCTCCGTGCTTTCAAGTGCAGCTAAATTTTTATTTCCTGGGCTCAATGCACACCAGGTTACCAGCCACTCTGTATAACAAGCAAACTGAATAAAAACCATGCAACCACTATAAACAATAGGGACTGCATTTTATTTCATTTATTGTGTCACATAATGCAGTTTTACCTAAGTCCATTTAAACTTGATTTTGTCCATTAGTGCTAGATATTTTTTCAAATCTTTTACACGTGGTGCAGGCCTTTTCTACGCAATTTTATTTTCATTTTTTCATGAGGTTGTACCCACATTCCTTGTTATAATAGGTGCGTTTAATGGAACAGACAAGCATCAGGGGCAGAATTTTCGGCCTGTCGGGCGTGAAACACGGCTCCCGAGGACAGCAGGAATGGGTGGGCCGCGGCAGGACTGCAATGACCACCGGGTCCAATGGCGACCCGGCGGCCTGTTTTAAAAAGTTGCTGCAGCCTTTCAAAGGCTGTGAATCATGGCCAGTGGAAGGGCTCCCCAGAGCGCTGCTGGTGAGCAGGCCAGGCAGGAGGGTAGGGCAGGGGGGCACTGTGCTCGGTTTTCTGATGATTGCCTTGCTGCCCTCCTCAAGGAGGTGGCAGGACAGCGGGAGGTCCTCATACCCCAGGACAGGAGGAGGAGGCCCCTCCCACATGACCAAACGAGCCTGGGAGGAGGTGGCGGATATCGTGAGCTCCCACGACGTGGTGCAATGCACCTGGATCCAGTGTCGCAAGCGTTTCAATGACCTGTTGTACCAGGTACAAGTAGCACTAATCAATGCTCTTCTCTCCTTTTCAGGAGAAGAATGCACATAATGCAGCCAAGCAGGTGAGGAATGGTGGAGGGCCGGTCCAGTTAGTGATTCTCAGCCGCTTCGAGCAGCAGGCCCTAGATCTGGAGCGGCGCCATGCACCCAGGTCCACCGGTGTCGGTTAACAAGGCCCTTAGTTAATGTTCCTGTCCAGGCAGATTTTGTACTCAGGTATCGAGTATGGAGGCTGCAGCCCAGGCTTGTCCTGGAGGTCTATATGTGCAGTGCTAGCTGAAGGTGCTTTGGATTAAAGCCTCCAGGGTGTCCCTGACTGCCTGGAGTATGCCCGCTTCAGCGTCTACCCCCTCAGCATATCCCTGTGCGTGCTCATCCTTGGACTCACTGCTGGACTCATCGTGTGCAGCCGCAGCCACTGCATCTACATCTTCTTCACTCACAGCGTTGTCCCTTTCCAGCGCAAGATTGTGGAGAGTGCAGCATGCAACCACTATCAGCGACACATGATCTGGGGGGTACTGGAGTGCGCCTCCTGAGCAGTCCAGGCATCAGAAGCGCATTTTAAGAAGACCGATGGCTCTCTCCACCACAGCCCTTGTGGAGCCGTGGCTCCTATTGTACCACTGCTCAGCTTCTGTTCTTGGATGGCGGAGAGACGTCATGAGCCATCTTCTGAGGGGATAGCCCTTGTCATCCAGCAGCCATCCATCCAGCCGGGCCGGAGCACTGAAGAGCCCCGGCACCTGGGAGTGTCTGAGGATGTAGGCATCGTGGGAGCTGCCTGGGTACCTTGCACAGACTTGTAGAATCAGCATCCTGTGATCACACACTATCTGCACGTTCATGGAGTGGAATCCCTTCCCGTTGTTGAAGGCACCAGGCTCATTGCAGTCTATTGTACCCTGGACATGGGGGAAGCCAGCAATCGTGGCGAAGCCTCTGGCTCACTGTGTCTGACTTGCCTGGTCCCAACAGCAGTGGATGAAGGTCAATGCATGCCTGAACAGAGCATCTGTAACCTGCTTGACACAAGTGTGGACAGCTGATTGGGAGACACCGCAAAGATCACCCACTGACCCCTGGAAGGAGCCAGAGGCATAGAAGTTGAGGGCAGCTGTGTCCTTTAGAGCAACTGGCATGGGGTGTCCACTAACATAGTTCGCAGAGATCTCAGGGCCAATCATTTAACAGACATAGTTGACTGTCTCCCTTAAGAGATGGAGCCTCCTTCGGCACTGCACCTTAGTCATATTGAGGTAGCTGCTTTGCTGCCTGTAAACCCTGGTAGCAGGATAGTGGTGTCTTCTGCGGCCCCTTCCGCCTTGGACAACCTCTTCGCCCTGCGCCCCTTGTGTCAGCGCCTGTCCTCCCAAAGGTGGCTTCCCTGGAGACTGAATGTGAACTCCTGGTCTCCTCCCCCTTCTTGCCCTCCCTTCCTCCTCAGAGGAGATGCCTCCAGTGGAGAGTTCAACTGCCATTCCCAGGCTAAGGGGAGGCTTCCTGAAACCTGCAGGCCCAAACAAGATTCCTCACTGCAGAGTGCTGACCTGAAGGTTGTGAGTCCAGACCAAGCAGCTGGTGTGCGTTTTGAAGTGTTGCAGATCACACAGGCAAGTATCAGTAACTTTGAAAAATCAATATTTGACAGAGCACACTCACGACCCCACCGAGCCCTCTTATCTCGCCCGTGGATGGGGTTTATACAAATGTGTCCTACCCGCCTGTCCATTGCGCCCATGCGTTGACCCAAAGATCGCACGGGCGCTGAAAAATCATCGTCAATTCTTGCCTGAAGGGCCTTAAGTGGCCCGTCAATTAATGGCGGGCGCGCATCAGATATCATTGTGCGCCTGCCCAACGAAATATCGCGATGGTGCGCGGTGACGTCGGGACGCTCACCCGACGTCACCACACGTCATTTTATGCATTGTTGTGTGGGTCCCGCCCCCGCACGCCAACGGGAAGATTCTGCCCCTGCAGATCTCAGGGCCAAAATCCATTGTCTACAAAGAAATAATTTCTGGATTGTACTTTCATTCAATAATAAAAATGTAAATTAAAAAATAGTGATCAGCTTCCATGCTCTCCAGCAGAGCAAGCAACCATTCCGGCCCTGAAACATATACTGAAAGTGGCAGTTTGCAGGATTAATATTATTGCAATCTTTAATTACAGGGTCTTGTTGGACTTAATATGTCTGAGGATATTCAGTCCTAACTACAGCTCCCATTAATTTCCCTGGCAATGTGGGATGGCAATTCTGAGATGGGTGGAGGAAGAGGGATGTTACTTGGGGTGGAGACCATGATCATGACAATATTGATAGAGTGGTCTGTGCCTTTAGACAATATTGATAGGGTAGTCTGTGCCCAGTTTCATCCATGGTCTCTCTGTGATGTCATGTGTCATCAATGGCTCTCTAGCTTGTTTAGCTTGGACTCATTACAAGCACGTGCAAGTCTGGCTAGTAGAGTACATCTTTTGCCTTTCTCAGACTCGATTCAATTCCTTGATGGCTTGCATGGATGCACTTCAGCATCTTTCCTCTCATCTCCTTAGGGATAATGACTGTATTTCCTTTGTATGCCATCTTGGGCTGTCAATTCATCTCGGTATGCCCAATATGCTCTTGTGATCACAGGCGCTTCTTGCTCTCAGGCCATCCTTTGATCACTACTTCTTGTAGTGTTTGGAGAGTTGTATCTTGATGGGTACTTTGCTTGATTTGAGCGAGGCGCTTGTCTGTTTGATTCAATGTTTCTACTGGGTTGATGACTTCCAGATCATGTCGAGCTGCACCTTCATGTTGAATCTCTGTCAGCATGTTTAGGGTTACCAGCCTAAGCTTTACACTTGCTTCTACTGAGATGAGTGGCTGTTGCATCCCATCTATGATCTGGATCTCCAGATCTTCCTTCTTGCCATTGCATTGGGCTTTCAGACTAATTTGTCCTCTTGGTATGAGCATCATCCATCATTTAGCCTTAACCTTACTTTCGAGGGCTTCATTTTTGGAACACCAAGTTGTGCTACTTTCTACAGGTCTGTGAAGGTCATTATAGTGCATCATGCACCAGTTTCTATCTGACACTTCTTGTTCACTTGATATTCTCCTTCTGCGGTCATCATTGCAACAATCACAAACAATTTATCCTTTATAGACTTGATGGAACCAACCAGTTGTATCGTACATAGTTCTTCATCAGACTTTTCTGCTGATATCTCTTCAGTGGCCATCTGTATAGGTTTGTTTTGCTTTTCTTCTCATCTTTTTTTCAGATTTTAGTGGATTTAAACATTTCTGTGTGCCTTTCAGAGCTGTGTCTTGTCTGCAGCATAACCAGCATTTCAAAACTCTATTTTATCTCCATTTCCAGACACCCTGTTTCGTGTTCAAAGGCTGCAGTGCTTTCTCAGTGTCTTTCTCTATGAGAGGTCTTTATTGAACTGATTGTAAGATGGCAGCTTACAGAATATCCCTCATGGCAGAGTTTACATGGCTACAACAAGCCAGATAGGACATGTAGTACTGTTGCATTTCAAAAACCCAAACATCTCTCTTTTCATAACAACAAAAAATCCAAACAAAGAGGAAGAGGTAAAAGGTTGGTAAAGACTAAAGGCGGAGTCATACCAGATTTCCACAAAGTGCAGTACGGGGTGGGAAAAAAGTTGTTTTACCCACCAGCCTCAATGGCGGGTTTTTTGCGCCATATTGTCCCATTCCCACCTCATTAATTATGCAGCCACAGGAAACACACCGACTCGCTGGCAGTCACACTGTTACCTTGCTGCTTCCTCACACAGGGCGCCATGTTCAAACTGCAAACACACACACACTTTTCAATGCCTGCAGGCCAGCAGGGTACTGATGACGACATGACCCCAAAAGTCAAGAAGAGTGCAACTTCCCGATTCAGTGACGAATCCCTGGGGCGCCTTCTGGACACCATGGAGGCTCACCGCAATGTCCTCTACCCCGTTTCTGGCCATAGCAGGCCCATCAATCTCACCACTCTGACTTGGGAGGCAGTGGCAGAGGTGGTCAATGCCAACGCTGCACACAAGAGGTTGGCCATCTAGTGCAGAAAACGGATGAATGGTCTCATCTGTGCTGCCAGGATAAGGCAACCATCTTATCACTCTAAACTCACACACTCACAAGGCCATCATACATTCACTGGCATCTCACTCACCGCCAGTTCAAGGGACATCACCACTCTCACTCTCTCACACGCACCCTCACATCTCCATCTGGCCTCATCTCCTCTGGAGACTGCCTCCTCAGCCCTCACCATCTTGAGGTCACTTGCACAGATCAACATGTGCCCCCACACACACCCTGGGATACTCTCCTTCCCCACTACAGCCCTCACCCTGCAGCCTCTTCCCTTGCCTGAGGCCACTTCCTTAAGCAAGCCCTAGTCCTGCAGGTGTTGAAAAGCCACTCCCGCCTTTTGGCTGATCTGGTAAGTAGAGATCTGCCCGTTAGTCTCCCTAAAGGTGAAGTGGTGCTGCCTGCAAAGCCTGGTACTGATGATCATGAGTGCTGCCTGAAGCAAGGTGGGCAAAAAAACCTTGAAGTCCTGAACGAAGTGCAGCCCACCAGCTGCACGTTGCTTATGTACAGTTGTGAAACACATTGGTCCGGATAATCCAACGTGGGAGTATGATTCCAGTGAGCAGGACTTATAATGAGATGCAGATCTATTAAAATGATGTTCCCGAAGTGCGGCAGTGGGAAACGGGGCCGCCATTGATGGGTGGAGTGGACGATCGCAACCGACAGCGTGAAACCAATTTTTGGCCTTCCCGCCATATTATCTGCTCACGCCCGACATGACACCCTACACCAGTGCAGGCAGGAAATTCCAGCCTAAGAGTAGGAGATCAAGGTTTCAGATATTATCTTTAAAAACCAAAGCCTCCAGTCTGCCTGTGAAATCCACAAGCCAACTGATTTTAAAGAGTTTGCAGCCTTAAAGTGACAATACAGGAGACTGAAGGCAAATTAGGCAGAGCGCAGGAACAATATTGGTTGGTCTCTATGAGGATCCTTGGAATAACAAGGCCCTCCAGGAGAAATTTGCTTCTGGGCAGGAAACTATGCAAAGACTGGAAAATGAGGGGAAGTGTTCAGATGAGATTCATGTATTTGAAGCCAAGCACTTTTTGCAATTTAACTGAAGTTGCAAATTAAACTGATTCAGGTTTTGGAAGGCAATCAGCTGGTCATTGAAGACCTAGTGAGAGAAAGGGTTATGTGGGTGCAGAAGGTAAAAACCGAGGGGCCAGCTGCCAGAAGACTCTCAAAGCAAAGAGTGAGCAGCAAGCTGCTATCTATCTGTGATGTCGGACACACTTAGTGAATCCTTGAGGGCTATAAAGGAGCTGCTGCTCAGTTTCAGTGGAGAGGTGGGATCTGAAAGAGAAGCAAGTTGTAGCAGTTTATCATACTGAAACAAAAAGTTGGAATAGATTTACAATCAGAGGTATTCTGTTTCCATGGAGTTCGACACAATGAAGGCTAAGGCAAAAGCTGCTTTCAGGGACTGAAGCCAAGCGCTCTGTAATAATAATAAAAACAAAATGCTGGAAAAGCTCAGCAGATCTGGCAGCATCTGTGGAGAAAGAAACAGGGTTAATGTTTCAAGTCAAATGACTCCTCTTTGGAATTGTAATAATCTTGTACTCGTGGTTCCAGACTTTACCAAAAATTTGTTTCACAAACCGATACCTCAGAGATGTGTTTGATAGCTATACTCTGTCATATAGTTGAGGGAGAGGTGTATCCTGTGCTCCACGTGAGCAGAAAACTGATGCTCAGGGAGCAATGGTATGTAATGGTCGAACAGGAGCGCCTAACAATTAAATGGACTGTAGAAACCCTAAAGGGCTATATACTTGAGTGCCAATTTCCCAGTGACCAACCATGTACCATTCAAATGTTTGCAGTCTTACAAAGGAAAAAAAGTACCCTTGTTACCCAATAGTTTATGTTACTTCAGCTCTATTATTTTGAGGTGGCACACTAGGCACGGGTGGCAGATGGGAGCACTGATATCCTCTCAGGCACATACTGCCTCATGGCACTAACTGCTGGAGTCAAATGGCTTTATGCTGGGGTGAATGTGTAGCAGGCTGATTAGGGCTCTAATTCCAAGTAAGGGTTTGGTCTTTAATAAAGGGTATGACCCTTTTAAGAACTTCCCTTTAAAAGGTAACAGCAACTGGCATTAGAGAGCATATAAGAGAAGTTCAAGAGAAGGAGGAAAACAATTGAGAGTTGGAGAGTTTTCTCGGACTACTGTTTGTGAGCCAAAGGAGCACTGTAGGATCTTCCTGTCCTGTTGGATCTACTGAGTATTTTTCTGTTTTGTTTGCAGATGCTTGGTTCAGATCTGATTTGAGTGTTTCCCTCGTGACACAACAGATCAGACTATCCACCAATCACTGTTTTACTATTGCCATGCGCTGTGGCTCAATTATTAACAATGGAAATAACTTTGCTGCTTCAGAGAATTTGACAGAGATAGAGGGCCTGACTAGCAGCAGAGCACTTCAGTTAGGTTATACTCACTTCCATGGCAGGAGACAAATTTTGCCTGAATCAAATGTTGTCTTATTTTTAGGCAACAATTATAATACATTGCTCTGAAAAGCATAACAGAACAATCCAAAATAACACAGGACAAGCCTGCAAAATGCTATGGCTAAAAGTTGTTACTCACCCTATTTTTCAAGTATTAAAGTTGTGAATTGAGATCTGCTCACATAGGAGATGGGTAGCACATAAATTTGGGACGTCCACCTCATTACCATGAATGTAATGCAGGGCCAAGCGCGTTTCTCTCTGCCAGCTCAGCAGGGAACAGCAGTGTATTGAGAGCACATAGTGCAGCCAGTCTTCTGTACTTAAAGGCAGTCTGTTCCTCTTACAGGGAAGCTGCACTGAATCATGTTGCTGCAGTTTAAAACAGGGAAAATGGAACCTCAGGCCAGAGAGAAGGTTCCAGGGTGACAGATATGGCACTAAAGACATTAGTGTTAGAGCTGGACAGGAGGAGAGATGCCATGATTCTGTAGGGAACCAAAAGGCTCTCAAGGACCCACATTCAGGCTGGGAGGAGGTGGCTAGGGAGGTCAATTCCAAGCATCTCGAACCACAGACCTGGCAACAGAGGCACAAAAGTCTAATGACCTCATGCAAGTAGTCAAAGTCAGTGAATGCATCTCTACATGACACCGCTTACCCATCACACTACCAACCTCTCAATGCACCACATCTCATCATTCATCCAGCAACAGTCTCTGGCACTCAGGGCTCATACCTAACATTTCAATACTCCACCTCATCCTCACACATCTACCAATGCTGCCAGTCTCACACCCACTTCTCGCAGCCTCCATATATCCCCAGATATTCAGCCATGGAAGGCACATCACCCAAGCACAGCACACTCTCTTTTGATGTTTTTATTGATGTTGAGACACATGCAAGAATAGTCAAAGCAAGTATAGCCTTTGGCAGATGTCGAACATCAGTCTGAGATCAAAGAGGAGTAAGTCTGTCTACCAAACTGAAAGTCTATAGAGCAATATTCCTGCCCACTCTGCTCTACATTTATGAGACTTGGACTCTGTACCAGCCTCATTCCAAAAACCTCAACCACTTTCACTTGAGCTACATTCAGAAGCTTCTGAAGAATAGATGACTGGACAAAATATCAGACACTGAGGTGCCCACCCAAGCTGGCATGTCAAGCATCCACACCATACTGAGACTGTCACCACCGAGTTGGGCTGGTCAATGCTGCAAGGACACTCTAAGGATTTCATTTAGGAGTTTTGATATCAAGTCCTGGGAGAAGCTCGTCCAGAATCACTGCACCTGGTGCAACCAAATTGGAAATGCTGTGCCATCCTTTGAAAGCTAACGAATATCAGAAACAGAGAGAAAACACAAGGAGAGGAAATCCTGAGCCAGCAACTCATTCAAAACTCAATGGTCTGTGGTATCCTATCCAATTTGCAGCAGAACCTTCCCGGCGCTGATCGAGCTTGGCAGTCACCTACAGACCCACCGGAACCCTACCAAACACCCAGGGTGTTGATCTTTGCCTCAAAGGACAAACAAGAGAGCCAATCACAGTGCAACACAATCACTGACATTCTTCCCTTGCTCTCACAGGACAAGTTAGCACACAATAGAAGGGAGCAGAGAAGCACCTGAACTCGACAGACAAGATGGTTCTACACATCATGAGGCCAAAAGTAACAGTGGCTATGACATCCGATATCGCTGAGAAAATTGAGAACGATGGTGGATTCTTGCCTTATGCCCCTGTTCAAGTCCCAGCTCATAATCATCTGGCATGGTACCAAGCTGCTGATGGTGTAACCATGGACCTCTTGCTTTCCACCCCACCCTCCTTCCCTCACATCAACTGACTTCCTGCTTTCAGACACCAAAGAACTGCCACCTTGGTGCATTGGCACTGCAGCCTCAGCAGCCCAAGGAGAGAGTGAGTGCATCACCCCAGCATTCATGAAGTGGATCTTGCTTTGATCTCACACTTGCAGCCACCAGCTCAGATACCGGCATTGCACATGCTTAGAGGGCTAGCATAGAGTTGGGATCAGCATGTAACAAGTCACTGAGCGTGGGTGGGTTATAGCCAGGCCAGGGGTAAAGGATGATAAAAACAAAAAGCTGAAAGCTACTGCGGATGCTGGAAATCCAAAACAAAAACAGAATTACCTGGAAAAACTCAGCGGGTCTGGCAGCATCGGTGGAGAAGAAATCAGTTAACGTTTCGAGTCCTCACAACCCTTCGGCAGAAGGTAAAGGATGGTTCATTTGCCCTTCACCGGAGGATGGCATTTGAGGACACATTTGAGGACCTTGTTGCGGCAACATAAAGGAGTGCTGATGGGCATGCACACCCAGATGTTGGGGGCATTGGATGGCCTGCCAGTCAGCCTCCTGTCACTGTCAAGGAGCATGGAGGAATCCAGCTCCAAGTTGGCAAAGGCATGCCACAGAGAATGCTTTCTCCACAGCCTCTGTTCTATCTCCCTGCTGTGTTGCAGTCCCTGACACACTGCAACTGCTGCCCTCATACCTATTGGAGCCTGTGTGGACAGGTCATTTACAGCTCTGCTATCCCTATGAGGATGTGGCAACACACTCTGGCAAATACAGGAACTCAACAAAACAACCTCCAGGAACATTCCAGCGTACTTCCACAGACACTCGTAATAGCAGTTTTTCAGCATAACCATACCTGCGAGTTGGGTGCCTGGTTCTTTAAAAAATGCTAGTGCAGGGCCTGGCTTGCAGGCCTATACTTTTTCTTTGCAGAGTGATGCACAAATGCATTGTCCATGCCCTGAATGGACCAAAATAGAAAGACTGGTGTCACATCAGCTGGTGATTCTGTGTTGTGTGATGTCAGGGTAGCATCCCATCACTTGGTTCCAGTGTATGCAGGGGATGTCCATGTGGGAAGCAGGTAGTGGTACAATGCACACCTCCAGGAGGGTGCAAGCCTGACACCGTACCACTGTGGTAAAGTGGAGTGCTGTGTACCTTTAAGAGAATGTAGTTAACTGACCACGTGACTTTATTGACCAATCGTTATACAGCATGGGCTACTTGGGTAACTGTAAGTCTAGAGCTGGAGGTGATTGAAGAAGCACACATGGTGTTAGTGTCCTGTTCTTAGTTCCAATAGTGTTTGTTCAGTTAGTTGGTCTCTCTGCCTGTATTGTTTCAAGCACCAACTAATGTGTTAATATGAAGGGGGCAGCTCGTGTTCGCTGGACAAAGCGAATCTGATAACCAAATATATAGAAATGACCTACAACTCAATTCTAAAAAACCATTCACCGTGGAGACATTACAATCTGTAGATGTGTTGCTGGCCTTTCTCAATCAGCTGATGCAGAATAACTGGACACCCCATCAGTGTATGTTTATTCTTATTGACTTCAGAGTAGCAATGCTGTAACATCACCACAGAAGCCTACAGGTCATCTCATAATCCTTCAGGAGTGTGACTGTGATCGTAGCTGATGTCCGGCAGAAAATCGGCTGATGTTAGGAAGTGACAAAGCTTCAATGAAGACTGACACCTTACAAGACAAGGAATGCCACAGATGCTTTTCATTTTCCCCAATCGCGCGGTGCATCAGATAGGAGAAGGAGACCTGGGAGAATATTTCACTCCTTGCACTTGAGACCCAATTGCTTTTAAGAACTTTTTTCATTTCTTCTACATGCAAGCGCCAAAAATGAAACTCATTAAAATAAATGGTCAGAAAACCGGAAATGCTGCTTATCAGATGTACTAACTCCTACATCTAAGTTCCCTACCTTTGTTCCCATTGAATGAGAATCTACATCAGGAGGGTAGTCAGACAATTTTTGAATATGAGGCCTTAGTTCCCTATTTATCTGTTTCTAGTTGCACCTGCTCTAGTGGTAACAGCTAAATAACATTCATCCTGTTTCCAAATCTTTTGGATACAAGCTCAGTTTTTCTGATATATCTAGATCTATTTATCCGCCAACAGATTTCCAATCCATCCATTCTCTGGGTTATCAGGTATGATAATTTAGTGAATGGAGGGAGTTATAGGCAGCTGGAAATCTTTCTGATAACCCTGTTCTCGTAACCATGTCCCAGAAATGCTGTCCTTGACCACATTTCCTGATAGCCCTATCACTCATAGTCTGGGTCCACAGTGTTGTAGGCTCGGCCTCATCTTACTACACCTTATCATGACAATTGAAACACTGCAAAATGTTTGATGAAGAGTTTATGCTGCAGTCTGCCTCACTGCATTTAAAATGGAGACTGAATATGTGCCTTATTATTATTCTGTTGCAGAATAATTGTTTTTAATGAAGGGCAATAGACTTGAAAGGTTAGGCTGGATTTTATTGTAAAGGTGGCAGAAGCAGAAACTGGCGCCATTTCCACTTGGCTGTTCAGTGGCCAGCTGCACACAATCTTTTAACTGCTGACCAATTAAGTAATGCAAGGCAGGGGCATCCAACCCAGGGACCGAGGCAGCAAGTCAGGCAGTGTGATTGGCATCAAGTGATGAGCTTCAGCTACTGCCGCCATATTTAAAAGGCTGCCAGCCCTTTATCAATTGTTGCCTGCACAAAACAGTCCTTCTATTGACTGCTGCCTTCCAACATCCAACTGCTGCTGCCTTGCACCATCCTGCTCTGCTACTCCCTGACTGCAACCTTCAACCAATCAAACTGCTGACTGGAAGGTTACAGCAACAATGGCAGAGGACCCCCAGTGGCCCCACAATTCAGCGATGCCTCCCTGCAGGTTCTCCTCCAGACTGCAAGGGCGAGGCAGGAGGTCCTTTTTCCCAGGGACGGGAGTAGGAGAAGGCTCCACCTGACCAAACAAGCCTGGACAAAAATTGCAGATTAGTAGCCATGAGGTCATCCCCTGAATCTGGATCCAATATCACAAGTGCATCAATGACCTCATTCAGTCTGCCAAGGTTAGTACTCCATACCTCTTTTCACTTTAGGACTTGCACATGGTAATGTACGAGGGTGCGTTTGGTGCAGAAGGAGCGACCATCTAGTCAGTGTTAAAGGAGTAAGGCCATAACATATGTCAGGGGCATAGCTGCATCTTGGTGAGAGGCGCTTATCTGCCTTTGCTGATCTCCACAAGATCCCTCCAGAGTGGCCAAATACACGTGGCATTTGTATGCCCTATCACGGAGCTGCCATAGGCATAGGTGTTGTATCACAGTATCACAGTATCTTTATAGTGCAGAAGGAGGCCCTTCAGCCTATCAAGTCCACACTGGTTCTCTGAAAGAGCATTCCACCTGGTCCCACTCCCCTGCCTTATCCCCGTAACCTTGCACATTCTCTCTTTTCAGGTAGCAATCCAATTCTCTTTTGAATACCTCGATCAAACCTGCCTCCATCACCCTTTCAGGAAGTTTGTTGCAGAATCCAACCACCCTCTAGGTGAAAAAAAAATCCTCACATCACATTTACTCCTGTTGCCAATTATTTTGAATCTGTGCCCTATACTTCTTTATGTTCTGTTGACTGGGGACAGTTTCTCACTATTCACCCTGTTCATACCCCTCAGGGTCTTGAATACCTCTATCAAGTCTCCTCTCAGCCTTCTTTTCTCCAAGGAAAACAGTCCCAACCTCTCCAATCTATCCTCATAGCTACAGTTCTTTAACCCTGGAATAATTCTTGTGAATCTTCTCCGTACTCTCTCCAATGCCCTCACATCCTTCCTCAAGTATGGTGCCCAGAACTGGATGCAGTACTCCAGCTGAGGCCTAATTAGTGTCTTGTACAAGTTTAACATGACCTCCTTACTCTTGTACTCCATGCCTCTATTAATAAAGCCTAAGATACTATATGCTTTATTAACTGCTCTCTCAACATGCCCTGCCACCTTCAATGACTCATGTACGTATACACTGAGGTCCCTCTGTTCCTGCACCTCGTTTAGAGGCTTTTCCTTTATTTTATACTGTCCCACCATATTATTCCTGCCAAAATTAATCACCTCATACTTCTCTGCATTGAACTACATCTGCCACTTCTCTGTCAATCCTCTGTCCTTCTGAAGTTCAAGACTATCCCCATCACAGTTGACAACATTTGCAATCTTTGTATCACCTGCAAATTTTGAAATCATGTCCTGAACACCACAGTCTAGCTCAATAATATATATCAGGAAGAGTAAGGGTCCAACACTGACCCTTGGGGAACTCCACTACAAACCTTCCTCCAATCTGAAAAACAACCATTTTTCACTACTCTCTGTTTCTTGTCACTCAGCCGATTTCTTATCCAAGTGCATACTTTCTCTTTTATTCCATGTCCTAGAATTTTGCTCACAAGTCTGTTGTGTGACATTGTATCAAGTGCCTTTTGAAAATACACCACATCACAGTGTTTCCCTTATCGATCTTCTCTGTTACCTCCTCAAAAAACTCCAGCAAGATAGTTAAACATTATTTTCCCTTAATGAATCCATGCTGGCTTTCCTTAATTATCATACACGTGTCTAAGTGACTACTGATTTTATCCCGTACTATAGTTTCCAGATGTTTCCCTACCACTGAGGTCAAACTGATTGGTCTGTAGTTGCCGGCTTTATCCTTACACCCCTTTTTGAACAAGGGTGTAACATTCACAATTCTCCAGCCCTCTGGCACCTCCCCTGTGTCTAACAAAGACTGGAAGATTATCAATAGTGCCTTTGCAATTTCCACTCTCACTTCCCTCAGTGCCCTTGGATGCATCTCATCTGATCCTGGTACCTTACCTATTTTAAGTAAAGATAGCCTTTCCAACACCCCCTTCCTCTCAGTTGGAAAATCTTCTAGTGTACCAGTTACCTCCTCTCTCATCTTGGCCTGGGTAGCATCTGCTTCCTTTGTAAAGTGTTATAATCCCAGCTGAGGTTACCCCTAGACAAGCCTGAACCCAGAGCGGAACCCAGCTTGATAGATCCTAACTTTTATTTGTTTGTTTAGATACGTGGAGAGTAGCTACTGAACAGAGTCACATCACCAGCTGATGAACTTTTAACAAAAGAATAAAACATTTATTCAACTAGAAAATATGAACTATATTACAATACTCCTTCACCCACAGCTATACCTTTATAGATATGTACAGATTTGTAAGGATAACACAGGTTACAAAAGTTATCTTATTCTCTAATGTCCTCAGTAAAAACCAATAGGTACCCTGTAGTCAGACACATCAAGCTCTTAACAAAGTGACAGATACCACCTCAACCAGATGCCATGGGTCTCGCCTCAACGTTTGTCACACTATGAGTCAACTGGTCTCACTGAATTCCGTCTTTCACAAGAGTGTTTCCAACCTCCAAGAACTCGTCTTGGAATCTTCTCCCAAACTTATGCTTTCTCTCAGACGCCTTCTACAAGGGTTCACCTCCAGGGTTTTGAACTCTCCTTCCAATGTTCCTCTTCCCTGGGTCACCATGTGCATTCAAGCTGTCTTCACTCTCCCTTATCGACTCAGTGTTAACAGTACACCACTGCATCACATGCCCATAGCAAAGAGTTATAGACCTTCAGCCGTCTCTTTCGACCTTCTTGATTTTTGCAAGATGTTCTCGCTTTAAATCTGCATTCTGCAGCTTTTGTCTTTTTAAATCTGAAGCTTGGAGCCTTTGTCTCTGTCCCTCACTCTTCACTTCATGAACAGGATCTTTTCCAGGTCCCTGTTCCTTCTTTGACTATAAGGTCTGCTTGGGACTTTCCTTTGTTCCACTCCCCTGGATTTTTGGGTCTTTCCTTTAGCTTGGGACTGGCTATCTGCCCCCTATCTCCAATCTCTCCTAGAGCTACTTTCAAAACCAACTAAACTCAAACAGTTTCCAAAATCAAACTGCTGTTTCTCTTCTTTTGTGTGCGTCTGTGGGAGGGACCTGCCTCTCTGGACCCTTGTTGCTAGGCAACGGCTCTGTTTTTTTCTTACTCTTGTTTGCTTAACTTAGCTCACAGTCACAAAACTCTCATTAAAAATGCAAGCATCTTTGAAGTGAAACTAAAACTCAATTTGACCTTTTCTTAACACACAGATACAGAAATACAAATCAAACTTAAATGTTAAAGCTAAAACACATGCCTAACACCTATAAATACCAATATAATTTACTTAAACTTCCTCAATATCCTAACACCTTTCTCTTTGAGGAAAGAAAGCTTCACAACATGAAGGTTTCTTTACAATGTCCTTACATCCGCCTCACACAAACTTAACATCATAAACCTCTAACAATAGCTTATTACATACTTACAAAATACATTTTCCATTTTGTTTCACAATTACACATCATATTACACAATTACAAAAATGTACTTAAACAAAGTCAGTAAGTGTGACAAGATTTGTAGAATTTGCACATCACAGTATTATCATAGCTCAGCTCATATGTTTCTTTTTTCTCTTATTCCCAGTCTTTAACTCAGCAAAGAATGTTTCATTTAAGTCTGCAGCCCAATCATCCTTTTCGTTGGCTATAGGAATAACTCCATCCTCAGGCTCATTTTCCGAACTCAAATGTGTTAATTCCCATTTTGATTTGACAAAGTCAAAATGGCATTTTTGTGAGTTAACATCTCATTCCTTCTCCGGTCAAAATCTCTTTTTGCCATTTCAAGGATGTTATTGAGATGCTTCTTATGTTCACACAAAAGGGTTTCGTACTCCTGTTTGGTTTGATCTTCAAACTTTTGAAGAACTTGTTGTTTCTCACAATCCCATTTCAAATAGGTCTTTTCCACTTCTCTTTGAGCAATGTCAATTATTTTTTCCCTGCGGAGTTTTCATAGTTCGTTCCAACCCTTTAATTCTTTTGAATAATCCATGAACTATATCATTCCATTCCTTTCCAGGTTTTGGATGGTCTTTTGCAACCTGTCTACTTGCCTAAATTCCAACTGCTGTATTTTGTATACTAGCATCATTAATCACTTGCAAATCAGTGTCTCTGGTCATTGACTTCTCCAGGCGATTTTGCGCTTTCAGTCCTTTTCGTTGGCAATTCTTGATTTCCAATTCTGCATGTACTTTAGTGGTTTTCATATTGTCCATGACTGAGGTTGATACATCAGTAATTTTACTTGGATCAGTTCTTTGCTCAACTGGAGCACGTATCAGCAAATAGTTTTTATTCACAGAAACAACTTTCAAGGTGGTCAAGGAGAGTTTTTAATCAAAAACTAAGGCATCCAAAGCAACGAAAACTAGTGATAGGCCAGAGGATTGGGAATTTTTAGGAACCAGCAGTGAATGACTAAAAAGCTAATAAAGAGGGAGAAAATTGATTATGAAAGCAAATTGGCAAGAAATATAAAAGCAAACAGCAAGAGTTTCTACGGGCATGTAAAAAGAAAGAGAGTGGCTAAAGTGAGCCTGGGGCCCATGGAGGATGCAACTATAGAATTGATAATGGGGAACAGGGAAATGGCAGATAATTTAAACCAATATTTTGTATCAGTCTTTATGGTGGACGACACTATAAACATCCTAAAGATATCAGATAAGCAAGGAGCCAATGAGAGGAAGGATGTTGAATAGACTCTATCACAAGGGTCAAAGTGTTTGAGAAACTAATGGGACTAAAGACAAACAAGTCACCAAGACCTGATTACCTGCATCCAAGGGTTTTAAAGGAAGTGGTTGCAGAGATAGTGGAGGCATTGGTCAAAATATTCCAGAAATCACTGGATTCCGGGAGGCTTCCAGTGGATTGGAAAACTGCTAATATGACACCCCTCTTCAAGAAGGAAGGGAGACAAAAAGCAGCAAACTATATAAGCCAGTCAGCCTAACATCTGTCATTTGGAAAATGCTAGAGTCCATTATTAAGGAAGAAATAGCAGGACATATAGAAAGAATTAATGCAAACAGAATCAACATGGTTTTGTGAAAGGGAAATCATGTTTGTCAAATTTGCTAGAGTTCTTTAAGGATATAACAAGCAGAGCTGATAAAGGGAAACTGGTAGACATAGTGCATTTGGATTTCCAGCAGGCATTCGATAAAAGGCTTCAAAGTTCAAGAATCTCATTACTCTTCTCACGACAAAGTTCTAACAGTTCATTAGTTTTGGCTTTTAATTCTGCGTTCAACCAATTATTCTGATTTACCAACAATTACTTTTCCAGCTCAAGGCCTCACTCAACTTATCTATATCCGCTTTGCAGATTCCTTATGTTCTCATCACAACATGCCCTTCCACCTATTTTTGTATCATCAGCAAATTTGGATACATTACACTCTGCTCCCTCCTCCAAGTCATTAACGTAGATAGTAAATAATTGAGGCCCTAGGATTGATTTGTGTGGCACTCCACTAGTTACGTCTTTCAACCTGAAAAAGACCCATTAATCTCGACTCTCTGTCTTCTGTGTATTAACCAATCCTCAATCCATACCAATACATTACCCCCAATACCGTGAGCACCTATCTTGTGAAATAACCTTTTATGCAGCCTTTTATCGAATGCCTTCTGGAAATCCAAATACAGTCGTCGCCATGTTGCTGTTTCCACTAGCCAAATCATTACCCAGAATAAAAGCTACTCCTTCAATAGATGAATAAGGAATAATTCCCACCATAACAATTCCATTCACAAAGTGACTTTGTAAGTTGGCTTTACACAAATAAACAGGTTCATAAATGCCATTAATACCTCTTATTAATACTTATTTTCTTCTTAAAACTAGTCCAGAACACAAATTGTATCATCAACCACCATCAATGATTGATCTGCCCCCATATCTCTCGAAATTTTAATCTGTTTACTTATTTCATCGGAGGAGTAAGGTAACACTTCTCCCTTTGACACACAACATCCAGATCTCTATTTGCCTGCCTTCCTTTACCAGCAATCAAAGGAGAGCTCTCTGGATTATCCTGAACCATATCCCCCTTTCCTGTATGTTTTGAGGGAACATGTTTCACCTGTACCACTGCTACAGTTTTAACAACCATTTCCTTTTCTGATGCAACCTTTCGTGAGGGTTCAATAGGCATTCCTACTGCTGCAATAGGTCTATTATTTAACCTCCAGCAATCTGCCCTAACATATCCCACCTTGTTACAACAGAAATATTTAGGCTTTCAAATCTCACTTCCACTCTCAGTACCTTCCCTTCTGGTCTGAGGAGAAATTTCCTGACAATTCCCAGCTGTCCCTTCTCTTCCCTGGCTACTCGCCTTCCTTACACCTTCCCTTCCTCTATCCTTGTCAGGTTTATGGGGATGACAGAAAAAGGGTTTAGATTTATGGACCGCTGCCTGTCTAGCTGTTTTAATCTTCTGATGTTAAACATGGGTTCTAACTACAAGGGAAAGTGAATCTTTAAATTCTTACAAGAGAATTTTTTTCCTAAGAGCTTCATACATTGTCTTTACTTTTAATGCCCTTATCCAATGACCAAAATTACTTTGTTTTATCCTCTCAAACTCAATACAGATCTGCCCAGGCTGTTTCCTTATACTCTGAAATTTCTGCCTATATGCCCGAGGAACCAACTCATCATGCACTTAACCTTTTTAGCTTCATCATAATCTACTGATAGCTCTTTTGAAAGTGAAGCATAAACCTCATGAGCTCTACCTTCCCACCTAGGCTATAAAAGTAATGTCCAGGTTTCTTTTGGCCACTTCATTTGCTTAGCCACCTGCTCAAGTGAAATAAAGAATGGCTCTACATCCCTTTCCTCAAACTTTGGGAGGGCTTGCACAAACTTAAACATCTCTCCACTGGGTTTTGGATTGAAGGTTTTCTCATCATCAGAACTTTCCTCAGCATCCGAGATCACTTTTTTAACTTCCAGCCTTTTAAGCTGGTATTCCTTTTCTCATTCCTTCTCTCTTTCTTCCATTGCTAAGTCCTCCCTCTGGAGGTTGAGTTTTCGTATTTCCATTTCTCTTTGAAATGCGCACTTTTTTCCTTTTCTGCCCTCTCTTTTTCTTTCTCCTCAAATTCAAGTTTTTTTCAGTTCCTTTTCATGTTCAAGTTGCTTCATTGGCAACTGGATTTTGGCTAACTCAATTGACTCAGCATCTAGAATGTAGTCTCCCTGTTATCACTTCCAGTTTTAAATGCTGTGCTATTGTCATAACTATGTCTACTTTCCTCACCCCTTCGGGTAATTCTCACTCCAACTTATCTGTCAATTCCATCAGCTTACTCTTGGTCACTTTCTGTAAACTAGCCAGGGTTATATTCTCCATCTGCAAAAAAGCCTTAGCAACTTCCAAAGCCATTTCAAATTCCAATCCATATACTATACCTCACAGCAACTCCAATTCTTCTGTCCAGTACCACTTTACCTTCACATACCCATTTTATAAGGATTCACTGATCCCACCAATTTTCAAGGTTTTCCAATCCAACTTTATAATGATAATCCCAAACCAATTATTATTCTGTGTCCAACCACCCACTGACCAGATTAAAAATCCTGCAAGAGCCCCCACTTTGTTATGATCCCAGCTGAGGTTACCCCCTGGACAAGGCAGAACCCAGAGTGGAACCCAGCTTGATAGATCCTAACTTTTGTTTGTTTGTTTAGATACGTGGAGAATAGCTACTGAACAGAGTCACAAGAGTTGGCTGATGAACTTTTAACAAAAGAATAAAACATTTATTCAACAAGAAAATATGAACGACATTACAATACTCCTTCACCCACAACTATACCTTTACAGATATATACAGATTTGTAAGGATAAGACAAGTTACAAAAGCTATCTTATACTCTAATGTCCACAGTAAATACAGAGTTCATGTAAACCAATAGGCACCCTGTGGTCAGACACACCACACTCTGATACCAAGTGACAGGTGCCACCTCAACCAGATGCTTTGGATCTCTCCTCAACTCCCTGCAGATGCTTGTCACACCGTGAGCCAACTGGTCTCACTGAATTCCGCCTTTCACACAAGGGTTTCCAATCTCCACTCTCCAAGAAGTCGCCTTGGAACCTTCTCCCAGACCAATGCTTTCTCTCAGACGCCTTTCACAAGGATTCACCTCCAAGGTTTCGAACTCTCCTTCCAATGTTCCTCTTCCCTGGGTAACCACATGCATTCAAACTGTCTCCCACATACTCCCTCTCACTGACTCACCATTAACAGTACACCACTGCATCACGTGCCCATAGCAAAACACACCTCCAGCCGTCTCTTTCGACCGTCTTGCCTCTTGCAAGCTGTTCTCACTTTAAATCTGCTTTCTGTAGCTTTTGCCTCTTGAAATTTGAAGCTTGGAGCTTTTCTCTCTGCCCCTCCCTCTTAACTTCATGAACAGGACCTTTTCCAGGTTCCTGTCCTTCCTTTGACTAGAAGGTTTGCTTTGGATTTTCCCCTGTTCCACTCCCCTGGATTTTGGGGTTATTTCTTTAGCTTGAGACTGGCTATCTGTCCCCTTTGCTCCAGTTTCTCCTGGCAGCTACTTTCAAAACCAACTGAAATTAAACAGCTTCCAAAATCAAACTGCTGTTTCTCTTCTTCTGTGTGTGTCCGTGGGAGGGACCTGCCTCTCTGGACTCCTGTTGCTAAGCAACAGCACTGTTTTTTTCCTGCTCTTGTTTGCTTAACTTAGCTTACAGTCGTAAAACTCTCATTAGAAATGCAAGCACCTTTAAAGTGAAACTAAAACTCAATTTGACCATTTCTTAACACACAGATACAGAAATACAAATCAAACTTAATTATTAAAGCTAAAACTCATTCCTAACACCTACAAATGCCAATATAATTTACTTAAACTATCTATATTTCCTAACAAAAGGCAGATGTGTTTGGCTCCATGGTAAAACTTAGTTTTATTTCTTGGACAGCAGTAGAAGACAACACACAATGCCAAGGGCCAAGATTGGAGGAGGGGTGCCACACCACCACAACCTGATCCCCATGGATGAGGTTGATGAGGCCCATGGCAGATGGCCTCTCTCTTATTCTTATTTCTACCCAGGTGTCTCCCTGCATCTTTTCCTCAGTTTAAGTGCTCCTGCCCTTATTTGAACCTGTCAACACAGACCTTCTTACCCCTTCTGCCAATGCTTGATAGTTCCCTTTGCACCACCCTTCCTGTCACAGCACAATGGCTTGCCCGCCACGTTGTTTAAGGAAATGAGGATCTGAAGCACTGTTGCCCCCTTGCACCATTAATTAAAGTGAGAAATGCAGTGTGAAGTTGTGGTTAACTTGGTCTTTCAACTACTTCAGTTGGTATCCTGCCGCATTGATAGTCGAAGTCCTAGCATTGGTAAAATCCAGAAATGACACCAGGATGTCATACTTCAGGCAAAATGTAGTCTGCTCCCATTTCATGGCATCCCCTCCCCCACCTACCTCCAAACTTGCTCTTATTGGCCTATTAACATTTTGGTTTTTGGTTTCTCTCTATACAGTTGCTGCCAAACCAGAGTATTACCGATATTTTGTTTTTGTTTCAGATTTGCAGCATTTTACACTTTGCTTTTTACTTTTAACTTTTATTTGTATTTATTTTTAGAGAACTATTAGTTTCCAGTTTGCTCTGCAGCCTCAATAGTCACTCCATTAACTTCCCAACTATTGATGTTAATTTAATTGGTCTACTTGTTCTGTCTCAGTTTGTAAAAATAGGACTTACATTAACTATCCGCTAGCACTCTGTATATATGTTAGTGTTTCTGGTCTCTCTTCCCAACTTCTTTTAAAATGCCCAGATGCAATTCATCCAGACCCGGGGGTTTTATCTGCTCTAAGTTTGATCAGTTTATCAATTATCTAACTACTTTCTATTTTAAATATCTTGATAACTTTTTTGATCTCTGTGGTAACTGGATAGTCATTCCCTCCTGCCAATCACGGGTCATGTGATTTACTGTGGGGGCTCCGACCAATGAGCTCTAAGCAAGGGCAATCTGGTGGGGTGGGGCTTTTCTGATGAGAGATCTGGTCAAGTGTGCAAGCACTGAAAATGTCTCTGTAATAAAGTTTCATTGTTTCTTGGTGAAAGCAGTCTGCTCCATAGAGTCATCACATTTGGCGCCAAGGGTAAAATCAACTTCGACTCTGCACCTAGCCCTGTTACTGTGAGTAACTTGAATTTTAAAACAATCTACTCATCAGCCATGCTGCTGTTTGGAAGAATTGGCCCTTATGATGCTAATATTGAAGATTGCAGCCAGTAAGTTGAACGCCTCGGATTTTACTTTGTAGCAAATGAAATAGCCGCCAAAGAAAAACGGAAAGTGATTCTTTTAAGTGTACGTGGCAGCAAAACTTATAATTTAATTTGTAACTTGACTTCCCCAAGCGTGCCCAATTCCAAGCCATATAGCGAATTAGTGGACCTAGTGAAAACACACTTCCAGCCAAAGCCATCCGTGATAATGCTGTGCTTTAAATTCAATTCCAGAGCTTGATCCCTGGGAGAGTCCATAGCAACCTATGTAGTGAACCTCAAGCAGTTAACAGAATACTGTGACTTCAGAGACGTTTTAAACGATATGCTGCGGGACTGATTGGTATGTAGTGTCAAGGACAATGCCATTCAGCACTGATTACTTACCAAGGTCGATATCAATTTTAAATACACCCTAGAAATCTCCCTCACCATGGAAAATTCTGTGAGAGACTCGCAGGCTTTGCAACACATGGATAATGGCGCCGTACTTCATGTTGGGCGGGAACCTGCCACCGAGCGTGAAGTGAACGCCAGACCTGCAGAATTAAAGCGCGATTCAATGGCCACTGTGAGGAACATTAAGAAGCCTAACAGAAACCCTTCATCATCAGTTTCAATACAAAATTACTGTAGATGTGGAGGTGACCATGGAGCAGATACCTGTAAATTCAAAGAGGCAGAATGCCATTGCTGTCATAGGAAGGGCCATGAGGGTAGGCTATGCCAGACAAAGTTAAAGCCGTCTGCAAAACAGCAAACAAACATGATAGAAGTAATGGGTACAGCAAAGGCTGAAGCTGCTGCTCCTGACTTTTACTCCTTATATAATGTGACTGCTGTGAAGAGTGAGCCTATTACGGTGACAGTACAAGTGAATGAGTAGCCACTGACAATGGATGTGGATACTGGTAGGAGAGCACACTTTCAGGTGCCTTAATGAAGGAAGACAACCAATAAACTTGGAGCGGACAACCACTAAATGAAGAACTTATGTGGGAGAATCTATTCAAGTAAAGGGCATCACCACTGTCCCAGTCTCTTAAAAGCAACAGACAACCCAACTGCCCTTAATAATAGTGAAAGGAGAGGGACACAGTCTTTTAGGTCGGGATTGGCTACTGAAGATCAAACTCGACTGGTCTAAGATATTTCACCTAAAATTAGATGGAATCCCAGAACGTCTAAGGAAATATAACATGGGTCCTCAGGGTGAGTTAGGAAAACGGAAGGACCGTCACATGCTACAAGGATCTCTCAGGTCTAAGTTTGTTCCTCTGGAAAATGATGAAGAGAAGTAAGATGAATTTAATGCCACTCTGAACAAACTGAAGAAACAGTTGGCAGAGAAGACTCAACAATGTTCATTAGTCCAGGAGGTAGCTAAGAGATACAAGAAAGAGACTGAAGAACTGAAGAACCAGCTGAATGAAACAAAAGAGGCCTTGAAAGGAAAAGTCATGGAACTTTCCAAGATACGAGTGGATAATGAAGCCATGAGTAGCACAATTACAGAACTGAAGCAAGCTAAGACTTCGCAGGAGAGAGCCCTGTCCAATTGTGAAACCAAAGTGAAGACAAGGGCAAGCTTTGCTGAGGCAGAGAATAAAAGGACAGAAGTAAGATTGGAAAATGCAAATCTAACACTGAAGCTCATGGAGTTAGAATAAAAACATGCCTCAAACATACTGAGAACCATTGAGTCATTGAAAAAAATGGCTGAAATTGTGAAACAGTTGGAAATAAAGGTTCCATTTTTGAGACGTCAATGTCTACCAGAACACGATGGACGCCATCGAAAAAGGGAAATGCTAAACTGACAAAGTCCCCCAAAGCGACTGAGAGTACCATTTCTCCAAACATGACAGAATGTGCTCTGGAAGGATTGGCTGGGCTCTGGGAGCCATTGTTTCATTATTTTTCCAAGTACAAGTGGGAGATAGAATCGTCCATAAGAACGTTTGTGCCAGAGAGCCATTCCAAAAATTAATTGATCAACTTGTGATTAACATTGAACTGTCGACTTCTGAGGTGTGTGATCAACCTAGCACAGACATTCCAGGTGTTTCAGAAGAGTTGACAAATCCTGAATTGCCCCATTCTGATGATGTGTCTCACAGTGCAGTTCCAGATTCTGTCGATCCTGTTCAGGAACCTCAATCGCATAAGGAGAGCACCTCAGGGACTTGATTTATAATCACCTGATATTGTATATATGTTTGTTGGATTGGTTAAAAATATTTCTGTAAAGAGTAATTATAAAAAACTAAAGAGAGAGAAATTTGGTAACTGGATGTATTGTCACTCCCCCCTGCCAATCACGGGTCACTGGATGTACTGTGGGGGCTCCAACCAATGAGCTTTAAGCGTGGGCAATCCGCAGGGTGGGTCTTTCCTGATGAGAAATCTGGTCAAGCATACAAGCACTGAAAATGTCTCTGTAATAAAGTTTAACTGTTTCTGGATGAAACTAGTCTGCTCCATTCAGTCCTCACAGTCTCTTTTTCTAATGTCATGACCAACATGTTAGTCTCCTTGGTATATAACAAGGCAAAATAATTACTTAATATTTCTGCCACCTTACTACTGTTACTTGTGAGTTTGTCATGCGTATCTCTTAATGGCCACACCCTTATCCTGCTTTTTCCTTTATTTGAGTCTAATACTTTGCTATTTCTTTTTTAGGTTTAATTTTCAGCATGAGAACACTGCTCACAATTGATTTCATTTGGTAGAATTTTCCCTATATCGGGTGGGCTGGGTGGGTGCGAGCAGGGTCGGGCGCGGAGCCAATCGGCTACGCGGTGTCATTTTATGCGGGCGGGCCAATTAAGGCCCGCTCAGCGTAATGCGTGCCCAGTAGCCAGTGCTACCTGTGCGGGAAGAGGGGGGAGGAGAGAGAGTCGGGGCCTGTGCCCTTTCACGCATGCATGCGAAAGACTGCAGCAACCTCCCTGAGACACAGAGCTACCTCAGGGAGATTAAGTTGATAATGAAACTTTTCAATAAATGAACTGAAAAATTATTTAAATATGCCCACTCATGAGGTTTCCTGAAAAATGCGAAGGCCGCATGTGCTCTTCGCCTGCCCGCCAACCTTAAGGTTGGATGGGCAGCATTGTTAACAATGTCAATTACTTTTTTAATGGCCTTAATAGGCCATTGACAGTTTGGCAGATGGGCAGCCGCTTCCGGCACACGCCCACTGAACGAAATATCGAAATGACGTGGGATGATGATGTGACGCACGCCCGATGTCATGACACATCATTTTACACGTCGGCATTTCGCAATATTCTGCCCATGAGTACTAATGAAATTTATGTGGGGTAAGTACAAGAGGTGTGCTTTCAGCAATGTCTCTTAACTCAAACTAAAATAACACCTCCCCAAGAAATACATTATTTGGGTACAGTATAAGGGCAATTATCGTTATGTCTGAATAAACATTTGAATTTGTGGAGAAAGAACTAACTGTTTTTAATTCTAGACCTTTAAAATGTTCCCAAAGAATAACAAAATCAATACAAGAGAGACCTTGGAATGTAATTGCTACAATGAGCCCACCTACTGTTCAGCTAAATTTACATAAATACCATACATTTAAGTTGCTACACTCTGAAATAGTCTCAGGACAGTTATTACCCTTAACACGAGTTACTACCCTTGATTTTAACAGTTACAGAAAATAATCAGAAAGACTAATGGAATGCTGGTCTTTATATTTTTTTAAATTATTCTTTCATGGGATGTGGCTAGGCCAACATTTGTTGCCCATCACTAAATGTCCTTCACAAAGTGACGGTGAGCCGCCTTTTTGAACCACTGCTGTCCATGTCAAGTATGTACACCCACAGTGCTGTTAGGGAGGGAGTTCCCGTATTTTCACCCAGCAACAGTGAAGGAACCGCCACATAGCCCCAAGTCAGGATGAGGTATGACATGGATGGGAACTTGTAGGTGGTGGAGTTCCCATGCATTTCTGCCCTTGTCCTTCTAGGTAGTAGAAGTCATGGGTTTGGAAAGTGCTATCGAAGGAATCTTGGTAAGCTGCTTCAGTGCATCTTGTAGATGGTACACACTGCCGTCACTGTGCATCAGTGGTGGAGGGAGTGAATGTTTAAGGTGGTGGATGGGGTGCCAATCAAGCAGGCTGCTTTGTCCTGGATGGTGTCGAACTTCTTCAGTGTTGTCGGAGCTGCACTCAGCCAGGCAAGTGGACAGAATTCCATCACACTCACCACAGGATTCCCAACCTCTGGCCTGCTCTTGCAGCCACAGTATTTTTATGGCTGGTCCAGTTCAGTTTCTGGTCAATGATAACCCCCAGTATGTTGATACTGGGGATTTAGTGATGGTAATGCCATTGACCGTCAAGGGGCGATGGTTAGATTCTCTCTTGTTGGAGATGGTGATTGCCTGGCACTTGTGTGGCGCGAATGTAACTTGCCACTTAACAGCCCAAGCCTGAATGCATGTGAGTACAGACTACTTTAGTGTGGTGAGTTGTGAATGGCACTGAACCCTATGCAATCATCAGCAAACATCCCCACTTCTGACCTTATGATGGAGGGAATGTCATTGATAAATCAGCTGAAGATGGTTGGGCCTAGGACACCATCCTGAGGAACTTCTGCAAAGATGTCCTGGGACTGAGATGTTTGACTTCCAAAAACCATACCATCTTCCTTTGTGCTAGGTATGACTCCAACCAGCGGAGAGTTCCCCCCCCCCTAATTCCCATTGACTGCTTGATTAGGGCTCCTTGATGTCACACTCGGTCAAATGCTTCCTTGATGTCAAAGGCAGTCAATCTCACCTCACCCCGGGAGTTCAGCTCTTGTGTCCATGTTTGGACCAAGGCTGTAATGAGGTGAGGAGCTGAGTAGCCCTGGCGGAACCCAAACTAAGCATCATTGAGCATGTTCTTGCTAAGCAAGTGCCACTTGATAGCACTGTTGGTGACACCTTCCATCGCTTTGTTGATGATCAAAGCAGACTGATGGAGTGGTATTTCAGTGGATTGGATTTGTCCTGCTTTTTGTGCACAGCACAAGCCTGGACAATTTTCCACATATCTGGGTAGATGCCAGTGTTGTAGCAGCGCTGGAACAGCTTGGCTAGGGGCACAGTTGTTCTGGAGCACAAGTCTTCACAACTACTGCTAAATGTTGTCAGGGCCCATAGCTTTTGCAGTATCAAGTGCATTCAGCTCTTTCGTCCTATCACATGGAGTGAATCGAATTGGCTGAAGACTAGCATTTGTGATCATTACTCGGGACTTCTGGCTGAATAGGGTTGCAAATGCTTCAGTCTTGTCTTTTGCACTGATGCCCTGGGCTTCTCCATCATTAAGGATGGGGGGATATTTGTGGAGCATTCTCCTCCATCATTCATGGCTGGATGTGGCAGGACTACAAGAACTTTGATCTCATCCATTGGTTATGGGATTGATTAGTTCTGTTTATTGCATGCTGCTTCTGCTGTTTGGCATGCAAGTTGGCACACTATGTGGCTTCACCACGATGACACCTCATTTTTAGGTATGCCTGGTGATACTCCTGGCATGCCCTCCAGCATTCTTCATTGAACCAAGGTTGAATCCTCGACTTGATGGTAATAGTAAAGTGGGAGATATGCCAAGCCATGAGATTACAGATTCTGGTTCAATTTAATTCTGCCGATGCTGATGGCCCACAGTGCCTCAAAGGTGCCCAGCTTTGAGTTGCTAGATCTGTTTGAAATCTATTCTATTTAGCAAGGTGGCAGAAATGCCGATGGCACCATGCATATTGCTGACTCTGAAGAGAAATTGCAAAGGAGTTTGGATAGAGTAGTGAGTGGAAGTGAGAAGAAAGGATTGTGCATAAATTGTAAGAAAGCAAAATGTCTACTAGTGTCCAAAAAGAACACCATACCAGAATGTAAGATCAAAGTGAAGAATGAGAAAGTTACACAGGTAGACAAATTTTGTTACCTAGGAAGTATGTTAACATCGGACGGAAAGTGAGACCGAGAAATAAAATGAAGGATTGGAATGGCCAAAGATGAGTTTCAAAAAATTAAAAAGATTATGATCAGCTCAAAATTTGCCATGAAAACAAAGCTGACAATCTGGAAGGCTATATCACATCACTTTTGACATATGGAAGAGAGTGTTGGGCGATCAATGAAGCAATGCAGAGAAGAATTGAGGCTGCAGAGTTGTGGTTTTTGAGGCGAATAATGAGGATATCTTGGACAAATCACGCTCACAGAGGTGGTGCTAATGAAATCATTTTTTTATATTTGTTCATGAGATGTGACTGTCACCAGCTGGGCTAGCATTTATTGTCCATCCCTAATTGTCCTTGAGACCTGAATTGCTTGCTAGGTCATTTCAGAGGGCATTTAAGAGTCAGCCACATTATTGTGGGTCTGGAGTTACATGTAGGCCAGACCAGGTAAGGACAGCAGATTTCCTTCCCTAAAGGACATTAGTGAACCAGATGGGTTTTTACTGATAATCGACAATGGTCATCATCAGGCTTTTAATTCCAGGTTTTTCATTGAATTCAAATTTCACCATCTGCCATGGTGGGATTCAGACCCAAGTGCCCAGAGAATTACTCTGGGTATCTGGAGTACTAGTCCAGTGATAATACCACTACGCCACCACCTCCCCACCTGCTAACTAAGATCAGGACGAGACAGTTGAAATTTCTTGGTCACGTAATAATAAATCATGATTTAGAAAGTCTGATGCTGATGGGAAAGATCAGTGACAAAAGAGATTGAAGTAGACAAAGAACAATTTTTCTAAAGAGCCTTGCAATCTGGGGGAATGTACCACCAACAAAAATGACCCACGCCTCCAGAGCAAGATAAATATGGAAGTCCATGTTGGCCAACATGGGCCATGTAGGGCATGATACCCGAAGAGAGAGAGAGAGAGGTAGTGCCACAAAACACGATGGAGGGTATCCTCAATGTGAAGGTGGGACTTTACTTCCACAAGGGTTGTCTGTCACTTCTCCTGATACTGTCATGGACAGACGCACCAGTGACAGGTAGGTTGGTAAGGATGAGGTAAAGTAGGTTCTTCCCTCGTGTTGGTTTCCTCACCTGCTGCAGTGTAGCAGCAATGTCCTTTACGACTCAGTGAGCCTGGTCAGTAGTGGTACTACTGAGCCGCTTCTGGCGATGGACATGGAAGTCTCCACCCAGATTATGTTATGTGCCCTTGCCACCCTCAGTGCCTCTTCCAACTACTGGAGGAGTACTCATTCATCAGCTGAGAGAGGGCAGTACGTGGTAATCAGCAGGAGGTTTCCTTGTCCATTTTTGACCTGTTGCCATGAGACTTCATGGGGTCCAGAGTCGATGTTGAGGACTCCCAGGGCAACTCCCTCCTGACTGTATACCACTGTGCCGCCATCTCTGCGGGGCCTGTCCTGCCGGTGGGACAAGACGTATCCAGGGGTGGTGATGGTGGTATCTGGGACATTGTCTATAAAAGTGCTTTGATGTCTATAAAGTTTTGATTTGTCGAGTACAACTATTTCAGCCTGTTGCTCGGCTAGTGTCCTAACTTTGTTACAAGAAGGACTCCTGGCATTTTCTTTTCTGGGTGTCACTTTTTAGAGTTCTTTTCGCTCTTGCAATTTGAAATGCCTGTTCGTTTGTCTTATGGACTATGTATGAAATATGAAGCATACATCTTAGCATCCACATTTTAAAAGCTGGTGGAAGGAAGACTTTGCACGGTCAACAGGGCTGAGTGTCCCATTGTCACTTCTGGTGCCTAGGTCAATGCTGGGTGGTCTGCCTGGTTTTATTCCTTTTTCACCTTGTAGTGTTTGGATACAACTGAGTAGCTTGCTAGGACATTTCAGAGTCAACCACATTGCTGTGTTTCTGGAGTCACATGTAGTCCAGACCAGGTAAGGATGGCAGATTTCCTTCCCTAAAGGGCAATAGTGAACCAGAGTGGTTTTTACAACAATTGACAATGGTTTCATGGTCACCATTACTGAGATTATCTTTCAACTCCAAATTTTAATGGCTGGGACATATAACAATCTCAGGGCTCCAGACAATGATACATGCCCTGTGTCAAAGGCGGTGTGGAGAGATGGGTGTCATGTGACATGGATTTCTAACTGGTAAAACCGATTATATAGCCATGCCAAACTGCAAAATCTCAGTCTGCCATTTTTACCAACCTACAAGCAGCCTCACAGAAAAGGAGCTGTCCCCAGGTTGAATACCTGGCCCCCACCTACACTGTTTTCTGCTAGAAATTCTGCACCATTGCCTACAAGACTGATTCATCTCTGCACGCCTAGCTCATTGTGTGAAGTCAACACCACCAGAAAAGGGAATTATACAACATTGATTTTTCGCTCGCTGACCTACATGAAAGAATACCTCACTGGATTTTGACTCTGGACTCTGGACACCCATGAAAGAATATTTATTTTCTCTGTGATCTCTGCACTGCAAATTTTTATTTTCTCTATCCTTCTTTTACTGTATGAATGCAAAGGAAGCAATGTTGCTACCCTCCTCCTGTAGTTTGGGTGTGTGCAAATAAACTAACCCTTTGAGTTCATCTTTTCCCGATTTTGCTGTGGGGTTATTAATAACAAATTGGATCACACCAAAAGTCAGGGGTTGGGAGATTTACTACCACTTACAAAGGGGGAAGCAAATCAAAAACACCTTCCTGTTTATGGACATGTAGTGACAGAAGGAATTAGTGCTGTTTAAATTAGCCTCCCTCCTGTCCATAATACTTCTACACACAAAGGGTGGTAGAAATTTGGAACTCTCTTCTGCATGCTGCAATTGATCAATTGTTAATTTTAAAACTGAAATGGAGAATAAAGATATTCATGAATATGGGGCAGAGTGGGTTTATGGAGTTAGGCTGCAGATCAGCCAGAATCTTACTGAATGGCAAACAGGGTGAGGGGGTTAAAAGGCCTAATCCTGCCCTTATATTCCTACATTCCCAAGGCTCAGTCTAGAGCCATGTATAAGGCCAAATAATTTCCTTCCATACTCATGTAACATGTGGTTTAAGCACACAGACTGCACAAAGGTGACAAAACAAAGTACGTTTATTCCACTGGCGTCAAAGCGGTATCAACTCTCAAGGGAATGCGTAACTCCAAGAAGCAAACTATTTACAGAGAATATTCACTGCCAATGCTCCAGAACTCTGTTCTACTTGGGGCCTCAGCTCCTCAATGCAGTTACTCCGCAGGCTTGTCCTTCTGCCCAGCTCCTGGCTGCAGCCTTGTTCTCTCATTCCCATGAAGCTTCTCAGACTCAGGGGTGCTGCCAGTTAGTTTGACTACATTTCCAATTCCATTCTTGGCTCTTTAGCACCCTCAGGGGCTCCAAGCTGCCCTAGGCTCCTGCCACACTGCCACCCACAAACCCTAGATTCATCCTGGCTGCTTTTTCTCTCAACTCATGGCACCTGGTTCCACCCCTCAGCTTGTCAAAGACATTGCTCCTTGCAGGGAGGGACCCACTGGGGCCGACCAGTTCTCCTGCTCAGTTCTCTCTCTCAACATCACCGCCTATTGCCGGAGGCCCTGCTACATTCATAAGGGTCAAGATTCTGAAAGTTATATCAGACAAATCTGGATGGAATCAGTCAAAAAAATGCAAAAGAACAGGAAATTTTCAGCATGAGTTAGTTGTATTCAAAGCTACTTACATTCATGTTTTCAATTATCTTTAATGCTGGCTTGTTAAAGAGTTGATCTTCAGACAACTTTTCTGAGCAGAAACATTTGGCTTTATTTATAAGACAGCAGTAACAACTACACATGTACAGCAAACTCCATAACTGAGAAGTACTCTACTGTCAAGGATCCCCGTGCTGCTAACACAGTGGTTTACACAGATCATGTGATCTTACAACACAGGATTATTCTTAAATCTACAGTCCTACATTTCCCAAACTATAATTATTACATTCCTCCCCCTTTAACTTTTCTGTACATTTTGTATTTACAGGGATATTTATCTCATGACATTAAAATATTTACACAGGTCATGAAATGATAAGTTCAGTCTTTCAGGTGGTTTCCTGATCCATGTGGAATGTCGCAGCTCCACGACTTCAGATTCTTTTGTAGGAACCACATTCTCTGGAACAGCATTAACATCAGGTGCCTCATTGTGCCCATGCAATTCAGTGTTTTCAGAGACATCAGGCATGTCTATCCTTGATTGAGCATCTCCAACAGGAACCAATGGATCAGTTCTAGTTACAAGTGGGACAATATCTTATTGTGGTATCTCTCTTTTTCTTAAATGATCCACATGCTTACGGATGATCCAGCCCTCCACTTCCACATGGCATGACAATGGTCCGGTCACTGAACTTACTTTACCAGGTAACCACTATGGTCCTCCACTGAAATTCTTTACATATACTGCTTCTCCAACAGTAAATTGTCTTTCACGACTATGCAAATCATGCACCGCTTTTTCTCCCCCTTCCCCTCCAAATTGGGAATTATTAAGCTCAGTCTTGTCCGAACATGGTGTCTCATCGATAATTCTGCATCTTCTTTCTATGTGTCTTCTTTTTACCACAGGATTTAGTCACGGTCTTCTTTTTGACTTCACTGTCGGCCAGACTTCTCTCAGGCGCAATCTCAACTTGTCTTAGTTTAGTAGTGGAGTCACCCAACTCTTCATCATCTGCTTGCCTCTTGGAAAGTTCTACGGCTTTTTGCTTTCAAAGCCTATTTAGCTTCATTTAGCTGATTTTTCAGCTCTTCTTTCTTGTACCTGTTGGCTTCCTCCTGGAAATTTGAACATTGCTGCGTCTTCTTTGCCGACTGGCTCTTCAGTTTCAAGCAAAAACAGAAATGCTGGAAAAACTCAGCAGGTCTAACAGCATCTGAGGAGGAAAAAAAAAGAGTTCATGTTTCGAGTCCTTATGTCTCTTTTTCATTCTGAAGAAGAGTCATAAGGACTCGAAACATTAACTCTGTTTTTCTCTCTCCACAGATGCAGTGAGACCTGCTGAGTTTTTCCAGCATTTTCTGTTTTTGTTTCAGATTTCCAGCATCTGCAGTATTTTGCTTTTACCTCTGGCCCTTCAGTTTGTTCAGAGAGTGTTGTAGACAGTTGCAGACAGTTTGTAAAATTCTACATGGGGAGAATTTTCTCCCCGTCGGGTAGGCCGGTCGGGAGCAGGCGCGGGTGGATGCGGAGTCAATCACCACCCACGATCGGCTGCACGCTGCCATTTTATGTAGGCCGGCCAATTAAGGCCCGCCCAGCATGACCCGCGCCCAATAGTGCTCAGCGCTACCTGTGCGGGCGGTGGGGGAGAAGGGAGAGTTGGGGCCTGCGCTCTTTTACACATGCATGCAAAAGAGCGCAGAAATCTCCCTGAGGCACAGAACTGCCTCAGGGAGATTAGCTTCAGTTTTAACGTTTAAAATAAAGAAAGTTGAAAATCATTTATGCATGTCCCTCATGTGACGCAGTCACATAAGCTGGGACATGTTTATGAAATGTTTGAAATTTTTAAATTAATTTATTAAACCCTTCATGAAACCTCATCCCGCCCGTGGATGAGGTTTCATGAAAAATGCTAAGGCCGCCTGGGCTCTTCGCCTGCCCGCCAACTTTAAGGGATGGGCAGCCCGGTCCAATTGGGTAATTAGTTTATTAATGGCCTTAACAGGCCTTTGACAGTTCAGTGGGCACCTGCCGACTGAAAGATCGGAATAACGTGCGGTAACATCTTTTCTTAGTGGAAACATTTGGCTTTATTTACAAGACAGCAGTAGCAACTACACATGTACAGTAAACTTCACAACTAAAAAGTACTCTACTATAGAGGTTCCCCGCGCTGCTAACACACTGGTTTACACAGATCATGTGATCTTATATCACAGGATTATTCTTAAAGCTACAATCCAACATTTCCCAAACAATAATTACTACATGGCCCAATATTCAATTCACCATAATCAGGCCCTAAGCAAAAAATTGGCTATGCCTTCAAGTCAAAATTGCAAGATTCCACTGACTGCATTAGTTTGAGAAGGCTCTTCAGACTGTGCTCATTTTCTTAGGTGGACAGACATGTTTTAAACATGTTAGAAAAGAACTACTTTGAAAATAACTAATGTGCACCATGAAAACTATTAAATGGTTCAATATATTTTTTCTTCAGTGATTTTAAAAATCAGGTTACTCAAAGGTGGTGCACTGAACACTTATTAAAAACACTTATTTTTGGTGACAACCATATTTTCAGCTGCATTAGTAAAACACAAAACTCTTTACCACTCTTAAATACATCAAGGGATCCTTTCTAATGAAAGCAAATAAAAAAAAACAATTACATTCAATCCCATTTCCTGATTGCACTGCACTGGTTCACGGAAGATTTTAAGAAAAGTGAGCACATTTTAGGTGTACTTTCCCAATTGCACCCAAATCAGAAACTCGCATTTCTATGAATCTATCACTTGGTCCCAGGATAGTTATTGAGCCTCGTTTCAGTCATGAGGTAGCTGTCACCAATTGAATAAATGTTTGCTTTACAATGATTGACATTTCTTTGCGTCCAGCAACAAACCATCACATCCCTGCAACCTTTGATTATCTTGGTGTTGATGTTATTAAAATAAATGAGCTAATAGTTATGTTAAAACAGCAGAGGAAGGAATAAACTATGAATGTGTTGAGCATTTTTTCCCACTCATAACCTCCTATGTACATAGCTCTTTTTCTCTGCAATGACTATTAAAATACAATTGTTCAAACACTGCCTTCCTGCCAGAATGTCACTCAACTTCCTGAATTGACATTCTCTTCTGTGTTCTTTCCTTGGAGTCTCTGTAAAGAAGGTCAGTTTACATAATTTTGTCGTTACCAGCAACAAATGACTAAGTCTGATCGGCAGAGGAAAGACAACGTAATGTACCTATAAGATCAAGAACCATTTTCAGATTGTACTCGCAGCTAAACCACTTCCTAGTTAATTTAAGGAGTAACAAGAACAAGGAGTAATAAAAAAAAAATGGGTTTACTTCAGAATCCAGGACCAGACCAACTGTTGCTACTTGATGCAAATTAATAGAAAAATGCTTTTTCTCTAGTATCAAATCAATTTTAATCTTCTTCCAAAGAAAATCAGTTCAATCAGGATATTCTGAGTAATGTCAAAACACGTACAATAAAACTACTATATTTTTGAATTTGATCAGAGACATTGTTCAGAATTGTTAGAAATCAAACTTGGTTGGGTCACATGCAGCCAGCATAAGCCTGTGATAGAATCGGATATGGGCAGCTGACTGTTGAACAAGTGGAGTTTCTGGAGAGTAGGGAGGCTGGCAAAGAAAACGATGGCGAAATTGAGAATAGAGGTGACAGAAATGTGGATAGAAGTTTTAACAATGGAGGTGAAGGTAAGGGTGTAGGTAGCCAATGTGGTGGAGGTTGCAGTAAACAGTAATAGATAGCTCTGGGTCAAAAATAAAACTAAAATTTTACACAATCTGGTACATTCTGAAGTTAGGGACCTCAACCTTTTTGCTTCTGAGGGGGTCCCATGTTTTAAAAATTCGACAAATCCCCTATAACACAAGTATATTTTGGTATAAAAATCAGTAATGTAGTTAAACATATATTTATTGCTGAGTTTTTCCAGGTAATTCTGTTTTTGTTATATATTTATTATATTTGTTTTAGTTACTTAATATGAAACTTGTTGCTGGTGCCGGTCACCAGATTGAGGCTTGAGTGGGATGTACAAGTGTGTTCCAGCAACAAGTCTCCTACCGTCTGTGTGAGTGGTCAAGCTCTGTTACTGGACATTGGATAAATTGAATGGCTGTAGTACTCAAGTGCAGGCTTAATAATTCATTAGAGATAGAGAGGATTAGACTTAGATCTTTGACCCAAATGATAACAGTGTCAGCTGTGGCTCAGTGGGTAGCACTCATGCCTCCAAGCCAGCAGGTATGTGTTCAAACCCCATTCCAGTGACTTGAGCAAAAAAAAAAAATCAAATCTGATAGTCCTGAGTCATAGAATCAAAGGAAGTGGCTAAGAGATAGGGCTGGGTGGTGTCAGCAAATGTATAGAAGCTGATCAGTGCCTGTGGATGAAATAGTCAAGGCAATGTGTTATGGGCCAAGGTTGGACCTTGTTGAGCCCAAAGTGACCATAGGGGAGGTAGACTGAGAAATCATAGCTGGAGATGTTTTGGCATGATGTAGGTGCCTATATCAAATGTCACAGAGAGGTCTGGAAGAACAAGCCAGGATAACTCACCGTGGTCGTAGTCACAGAGAATTTAATATGTGATTTGTTGGCTAGTGCAGTCTCAGCTCTGTGACCAAGGTGTAAACTGATCTGAGAAGATTTGAACAGAGATCTCTAGAAGGGATAATCATGGAACTCATAAATAAAGCAAGTTTGAGGGCTGTAAATGGCAATTAGGCAAGAGCAGAGGGATCAAAGCGGGCTGTTTGAGGAGAGATTGAGAAGTGAAGTTTGAAGGGATGATGGATTGTGCCAGAAAAAAAGATCAATTGGCAATATGTGGGTAATATAGGGCAACCTTTCTGCTGAGTCTGTAACAGACTTCACACTTCTGAAGATTAAGGCATGATGGAAATTGGCACAGACAGGTGCTATGCATTTGATCAGTATTACAATCCACCTTAGTTTTGAAACTGGAAGCTTATACTAATCAGACCAGGCCAGCTGACATAGGCCTCAGTGGGCAGATACAGAGATGTATCATGTTGGCTGGAGGTAAATGGCACTGAAAACTCAGGTGAGAATAAAGATTTATGAAAACTCAAAATTATTTTTGAAAAGTTATGAAAAATGGTTATGAATGGGCTACAATTAAAATTGCTGCTGTCAGCAGGAAAATAAATAAAGGTAAGCTTCAGAGAAGGCCTATGTACATTGAACAGGGCAAAATCAATGAATAAAAATGGTAGACATGACACCAAAATTCTGAAAATTAGTCACTGTCGTGATTATTCTCTGGTAAAATATCCCAAAGTGATATTTTTCCTCAATGGAATAGCAGTGATTTCTATTTCTATCTGGAAGATGAATAAACACGTATTTAAAACATTTCAATTCACTTTGGATTTGACTGTTTTTAAATTTTGAAAATGAGATAATGAATTCAGTGATATGCTAATATGGAACAACCTCACCTGGCGATTATGACATCTAAAAATTATACTTCAACTGGTGACTTTGGATTTGGGTATGTAACTTAATTAGCAGAAACACAAAATCTGTTATATTTCGAGGGACTGTTTATTTTATCTGACATTTCAATCTGAATGACCCAATCAGATGATAGGTGCAAGGTTAAGGTGGTAGCTGGTATAAAAAGAGTTCTCTCCATCAGTGTGTGTCTGAGTTCTCCCTGAAGAAGCCCAATCACCAATGGCTCCAACTCAGGCTACAGGCAGTAGTTTATAAATGACAGATTAGATAAAGTCAAAAATTAAAGAAGCACTGCAGATTTCATTTGCCTTAGGAACCACGGTGTTGAGTGCCTGATGTCAGGAAGCTAACAGTTAAGAAGACTAATGACAATTTTGTCAAGAGACTCTTTCTCAATGAGAAAATGCACCAGATTATTAATAAATTTTTATAAGATAGATTTCAGTTCCAACTACGTGCATGGCTCATTTCAAATGAACTTTTTTTCACAGCTATGTGTTTGAACATTGAAGTTAATTAAGCATAGAAACCGGCACTTCATCCCAACTCACTGAATTCTTTGAAGTGGTAATACAAAGGAAGAAAGAAAGATTTGCACTTATACAGTGTGTCTCACAACCACCAGATATCTCAATGCGCTTTATAGCCAATGAAATACTTATGAAGTGAGCATAAAATCTCCTGATCTTAGGCTGAGAGCATAAGTCAGGACCATTTCTGGGTCATGAACCTTTTCTGACTGGGCGATCTTCCCTGGACCACTACCCAATTAAGGACGGCGGGTGGATGCATCTCCACCAACAGATGTTGGCACTGCCACCATAGGAGGGGGAATGTGAGGGCGCTTCCATCTTGAGGCGCCCTCTGAAGAAGTATTAAATTCAATTAAATAAATGGTTCCCCAGCCGCAAAGATGGCTGGTGGAAGCAGCTGTAGCCCACTGGTAGCCATGGCTCTCCAGGGAGGACAAAACTGGAAGTCTCGCAGGTACCCTAGGCCAGCCACCAGCAAGTCACCATCAGTGGGGTTGCGTGCACTGCCAGATCCCGGTGGTATGCCCAATCAGCCCACGGATGGGCACTTAATTACGAAGATTGGCTACCTGCTGGTCTCCCAAGCCAGCCACCAGCAAGCCATTTCCAGGCACCTGCTGGGTTTAGCACTCAGTAGGGGACCATTCACTGCCAGATCCTGGTGGTATGCCCAATCAACCCACAAACCGGCACTTAATTATGCAGATTGGCTACCCACCACTGCTGGAGAGCAGACAAGGGTAATGTATTAGCTGCAATATATCTAGATTTCCAAAAGGCCTTCAGTAAGTTGCAACATAATAGACTAATGAATAAGGTCAGAGCATTTGGTGTCAGGGGCAATGAACAGAATGGATAGTGAGTTGCCTGAAAGGCAGAAAACAGGCAACAGGGATAAAGGATAGCTATTCAAGTGGCAGAAGTTGGAAGTGGGGTTCCACAAGGATCAATGCTAGGGCCAATGTTGTTCACAATTTATATTAATGATTTAGACTTTGAAATCAAAAATACAATTTCTAAATTTTCAGACAGCACCAAGTTGAGGGGGAGGGGTGGATGGTTAACACTGAGCAGGGCTGCAACAAATTATAATAAGCCATAAATAAACTTGCAGAATTGTCACATAATTGGCAAATTAATTTCAACATAGGCAAGTGTGAGGCATTACATTTTGACAAGGAAAATACACATTACTTGAAAAATAAGTCTCTAAATGGGGTAGGGGAGCAAAGGTATCTCAGTGCACAAATACAGTGCACAAAGGATTAACACCTGGAATGAGTGGGTTGTCTTATGAGGAAAGGTTGGACAGACTGGCCTTGTTTCCACTGGAGTTTAGAAGAGTGAGGGGTGATTTGATTGAAGTATATAAGATCCTGAACGGCCTTGACAAAGTGGATGTAGAAAGGATGTTTCCTCTTGTGGGTGAGTCCAGAACCAGAGGGCATTATTTTAAAATTAGGGGGTCACACTTTTGGGACAGAGATTAGGAGAAATGTTTTCTCTCAGAGGGTTGTGTGACTTTGCAATTCTCTGCCTCAGAAGGTGGTGGAGGAGGGGTCATTGGATATTTTTAAGGCAGAGGTAGATAGATTCTTGTTAGGCAAGGGAATCAAAGGTAAAAACAAAAAACTACTGCGGATGCTGGAAATCCAAAACAAAAACAGAATTACCTGGAAAAACTCAGCAGGTCTGGCAGCATTGGTGGAGAAGAAAAGAGTCAACGTTTCGAGTCCTCACGACCCTTCAACAGAACTGAGTATAGTTAGGAGAGGGGTGAAATATAAGCTGGTTTAAGGTGGGTGGGGGGGAGAGAGAAGTTGAGGTGGTTGTAGGGTCAAGCAAGCAGTGATAGGAGCAGATAATCAAAAGATGTCACAGACAAAAGGATCAAAGAGGTGTTGAAGGTGGTGATATTATCTAAGAAAATGTGCTAATTAAGAATGGATGGCAGGATACTCAAGGTACAGCTCTAGTGGGGGTGGGGTGGAAAGGCTGACAAGGTATTAGTTGTAGATTTTAAAATAATGGAAATAGGTGGGGAAAGAAAAATCTATATAAATTATTGAAAAAAAAACAGAAGGGAGGGGGAAGAAATGGGGTGGGGATGGGGGAAGGGAGTTTAAAATCTAAAGTTGTTGAATTCAATATTCAGCCCGGAAGGCTGTAAAGTGCCTAGTCGGAAGATGAGGTGCTGTTCCTCCAGTTTGCGTTGGGCTTCACTGGAACAATGCAGCAAGCCAAGGACAGACATGTGGGCAAGAGAGCAGGGTGGAGTGTTAAAATGGCAAGCGACAGGGAGGTTTGGGTCTTTCTTGCGGACAGACCGCAGGTGTTCTGCAAAGCGGTCGCCCAGTTTGCGTTTGGTCTCTCCAATGTAGAGGAGACCGCATTGGGAGCAACGAATGCAGTAGACTAAGTTAGGGGAAATGCAAGTGAAATGCTGCTTCACTTGAAAGGAGTGTTTGGGCCCTTGGACGGTGAGGAGAGAGGAAGTGAAGGGGCAGGTGTTGCATCTTCTGCGTGGGCATGGGGAGGTGCCATAGGTGGGCGTTGAGGAGTAGGGGGTGATGGAGGAGTGGATCAGGGTGTCCCGGAGGGAACGATCCCTACGGAATGCCGCCAGGGGGGTGAAGGGAAGATTTGTTTAGTGGTGGCATCATGCTGGAGTTGGTGGAAATGGCGGAGGATGATCCTTTGAATGCGGAGGCTGGTGGGGTGATAAGTGAGGACAAGGGGGACCCTATCATGTTTCTGGGAGGGAGGAGAAGCTGTGAGGGCGGATGCGCGGGAGATGGGCCGGACACGGTTGAGGGCCCTGTCAACGACCGTGGGTGGAAAACCTCGGTTAAGGAAGAAGGAGGACATGTCAGAGGAACTGTTTTTGAAGGTAGCGTCATCAGAACAGATGCGACGGAGGTGAAGGAACTGAGAGAATGGGATGGAGTCCTTACAGGAAGCGGGGTGTGAGGAGCTGTAGTCGAGGTAGCTGTGGGAGTCGGTAGGCTTGTAATGGATATTGGTGGACAGTCTATCATCAGAAATTGAGACAGAGAGGTCAAGGAAGGGAAGGGAAGTGTCAGAGATGGACCATGTGAAAATGATGGAGGGGTGGAGATTGGAAGCAAAATTAATAAATTTTTCCAGGTCCCGACGAGAGCATGAAGCAGCACCGAAGTAATCATCGATGTACCGGAGAAAGAGTTGTGGGAGGGGGCCGGAGTAGGACTGGAACAAGGAATGTTCCACATACCCCATAAAGAGACAGGCATAGCTGGGGCCCATGCGGGTACCCATAGCCACACCTTTTATTTGGAGGAAGTGAGAGGAGTTAAAGGAGAAATTGTTCAGTGTGAGAACAAGTTCAGCCAGACGGAGGAGAGTAGTGGTGGATGGGGATTGTTGGGGCCTCTGTTCAAGGAAGAAGCTAAGGGCCCTCAGACCATCCTGGTGGGGGATGGAGGTGTAGAGGGATTGGATGTCCATGGTGAAGAGGAAGCGGTTGGGGCCAGGGAACTGGAAATTGTTGATGTGACGATTGTGAACACATACTGTACTTGGAGTGCTTTGTGCAGTTTTGGTCACTGTATTATAAAAGGAATATGGAGGAACTGGCGGGTGTGGAAATGATTTGCAAGGATAATACCAGAATTGCAAAGTTATACCTATCAGGAAAGGATAAGAGCTTGGTCTCTTTTCTCTTGATAAAGAAAATGCTGAGGGTTGACCTAAGAGAAGACTTGAAAATTCTGAAAGTTTTTAATAGAATAAACACAGAAAGGATATTTCCTCTTGTGGGGAAGCAAAAAAAGCTAGAGGCCATCAATATAACCTCATCACCAAGAAACCCAATAAAAAATTCAGAAGAAACCTCTTTACCCAGCAAGCAGCATAAATGTGGAATTTGCTACCACAGAGAATATTGAGATGAATATAAATGCATTTGAAGGGAAATTAGGTAAACATGAGGGAGAAGGGAATAGAGGATTCTTCTGATGGAGATAGATGAGCAAAGATGGGAGGAGGCTGGAGTGAAACATAAACACCAGCTTGGACTGGTTAGGCTGAATGGTCTGTTTCTATGCTTGTGATGAATATTCTATGTAACTCTATATAACTTATCTATGTCGACATTTATGCTCCACACAAGCCTCTTTCGCTCCATTTCATGTAAACCTGTCATATACTTCTAGTCCTTTCTCCGTCATGTGTTTATCAAGCTTCCCCTTCTATGCAAGGTATAAAAAGGATCCACTTTTCTACAAAGGAAACAGGTGCCTTCTATTTCAAACATGATTCTGGCTTTAGAAAGCTGCATTCCTGCATAACATTTCTAGCAAATCTGTTAGCAGATCAAACCACATTTAACCTTGATCCGCTCTGTAATTAGCCACGGTTCATAAACAGTGGCTTACCTGGATAGAACCACCCTTCAAAAGAGTCAATGTACCATGCTTATAAAAATCAATCAAAATGAAAGATTAGTAGAATCAGACTAATCTCTTTAGTTAAATGAAAAAACACTGCTTAGAACATTCAGTTAGGGCAAAGGCAGCAGTTGTTGGAATATTCTTTTCACAATAACCAAGACATTACTGCTTTATATTATGTAAACTACACTGCTTGCATTCTATTTTTGGACAAATACATGGTGATAATTGATATTGTAACTGGATTACAAATCGAATTAAAAGGCTCAGATTACATGTTCTGTTTCCCACACCAGCCGTTCGCTAACCTTCCTGAATATGCTGTCAATTAATGCCATCAAAATGTTACTTTTGAAATGTTTTAAAGGTCTAACGTCTTGTTGGATCTTCAAAATCCTGTGACTTCAGGTTTTCAAACTCCAACTGGATTTCAATTTGTATTAACCTCTGGCCTTCACAATCCTTTCCCACCTCTGGGATATGATTCTGACCACAGCATCATCACTTTTATCCTGCACAAAATCTGTTCACGTAGCACTGCTTCAAAGCAAAGTAGCTTCCGCAGAGGGGTGGTGGTGGGCGGGCTGTGCTGCTGGGCTGTGTGTGTTTTCACAATGATATTAGTGGAGAAGCCAGTGCAGCCCATGTAGGAATAGTTGCCATCCATGGTGTCTTCATCCACCAAACCTATGACGTCTGCATAGCACTGCTTCAAAGTGGCGCTATGCTAACAAATATTTCCCCCATTGCTTTCTGGGAATAGGAACTGGTGCTAAATGCGAATATGTCGGGAGCCTTTAGCCATGTCCCTCCGCCCTCAGTTTCAGGCAGAGGGGGTGTTTAAGGTCTGAGTTCTGTAAGTTGAAGAGAATCGAAGTGGCTATTTTTAGGAGTGAGGGATCAGTGGGATGCTTCTCTGTCCCATTTCCCTTAGTTGCCAAACAACTCCAAACTGTCTGAAGAATAGAAGAAGCCACTTTCAAGTGTTTGAGGGCTCAGGCATGGAATATGTAATGCAAGAAAGAAGGACATTATTTTTTGTTTTAGTGCCTTTCACCACCTCAGGACATCCCGAAGCACTTTAGAGCCACTTAAGTACTTTTGAAATGTAGTCACCATTTTAATGTAGGAAACGCATTGGCCTATTTGTGCACAGCTTGCTCTCTCAAGCATCAATGTGGTAATGATTAGATAAGTGTTATATAGAGGTGTTGAGTGAGGGATAAATATTGTACAGGCCAAGGAGAAGAACTTCTCCGCTGCTTTTCAAGATAATGTCATGGGATCTTTTACTTCCAATTGAGAGACCACACAGGGCCTTGACTTAGCATCTCATCATGAAAGACAGCACCACTTACGGTGCAGCACTCCCCAGTACTTCACTGGATTGTCAGCCTAGTTTTTGTGCTCAAGTCTCTCGATTGAGACTTGAACCTACAAACTTCATGAGTCAGTGGCATTGAGTTATGACTGTCACAGAAGGTCTGTACAGAAACTATGATAAAAGAAGAACTGTGGGATCCAGGAAGAAAGAGGGATAGACAGAACAAGAAAATAAGGAACAATAGAGTGAGGCATAAGGAAGAAGACAACAATAGAAAGAGTGAATACTTTTTCTTCTATTTCTATTCATGAAAAATGCCAAAGGAAATCTACTAATATTGAAAATAAAAATCAAATACACTTTACTTGTAGTATCCTTGGTCCCCAATAAGCTTTCTAACCAGTTATTTTGCCCCTTCAAATAATGATGGAACCATAAATTGACAAAAGCATGATTGCTTTCAGGCCTGCAGTTTTTCCACATGGATAATTTTGTGCTGATAATCACAGACACTCAGCTATATCCTAACACAATGGAACTAACACCCTGCAATATGGGAAAAGTGTAGTTTCTTGTCCTATTGATCATTTTACATTGAGAACTGCTTTGAAAGAGTCAATCCTGTGAAACAAGATCTGTCCTCTGTTTGATATATCAGTGCATTACTGGCTGTAAAGCGTGTCATTTATCCTCAATTGTTATTTGGAAGGATCCTGTTGCATAGAAGTTCAAGGCTGTAGTCACCTTGACAGCCACTGGCAAGCTGTTAGTCTTGTAACATGTCTCATGCCTAGCTTAAGGAGCAGGCACATTCCCATTGCTGTCTGCCTAATAAACTATTTTAAATGGGTATTGAATGACTTCAACACAAGGCTGATGCTGGGACCAGGAAATGGTGGCAGCAGTAATTTAATTTAATCACTACAATTTCAAAGAGCTAATTAGGAGATTGTATCAAACTGCAATTGTCCTTTGACCCTAGATTGGGGTCTGTCTGCAATGTGTGCTTTGGGTGGAAAGCAGTTTCAAGCTATCCTCTGCAAACCCAATTGGTGCTGATATTACTACATTATCAACTACTGAATATAATTTTGTGAAATTAAACTGACTCCAGTTTAATTGGAAATGTCTTGAAATAAGCTTTCAGCTAAGAGCTGGAAGTTGTAGAATGATTTTATATATGAAGCTGAAAGATCAATATCCTATAGATATCGCCAATAAAGCACCTGCACTTTTTCAATAAAGAAATTAGAGTACATTTCAGCTTGCTTGCTTCGATATATTCATAACTTTATTTGATCCTTGTTTTTAATTATTGTTGAACATTTATGGTAGTCTGACTTACTGTACCTTCAAATTTCCAGTAAAATTAGACCTGGAACTATCTTCAATGAAAATGTGAAAAACCATAAGGTTAGCTTCCTACCACTACCACTGAGTAATGCTATTAAAATGTTTGGGCCTTATGCTGAATACTAGGTCAGGCCACATCAGTCATCATTCTCAGCGTAGTTCCAATTTTTGCTCTTAATTGCACATTCAACAGATAAAATATCTTTCCCTAATGTTCCTTTCACTGCAGGTAGACTTAGTCACAAAGTTTTGTCCAGTGCAGCAAACTCTAAATCAGAATTCTTTAGGTTCTTTCAGAAGTTACAGAATTACAGAAATAAATGCGCACAGCATTCATTAGCACATATATTAAATTGAAAAATAGGTCTGCTAAGTTTAGCAAACTGCCGACTATGACTTATTTATTTAGCGATAATTAGAGACCTCCCTCTCGCTTCCATCACTCTAGGATTTGCTTGTAAACTAGGGGTGCAATACGGCCACATTCTGACCCTAATTCAGTGCAAAATGTAATAGCAATAAGGCACGAATTAAACACTGGTCAAACATAATTTAAAATTCAAGTCAGGCCAGGAACAGAATAAAATATTAAAGATTACTTGTGTTGTGAAGTTGAACTATACATTACGGCCTCAATATTTATGGGGGGAAGGACGGTTGCAGAAGCGGTCGAAAGTAGCTGAAGAATGCAGTAAGGCCGGGGACGCTGAGGTCCTGCTGAAATTAATGGCTGGACCTACTGGATTTTTTAGCCCCCTTTCCTGCCAAGCGGCTAAATGGACAAGTTGACTTGCAGACAGGATGGAAAACCATGGCCTGGATTTTACCCTTGATGGGCGGGTGTGATTGGCGGGCCCACAACTGGCCAGGAAATGGTCCCCCGCCCGCGATCGGCCCCTGGCCATGATTTCAGACTGGCTGGTCTAATTGAAACTCACCTTTCCAATGGTTGCGAAGGTCCGGGCAGGGGTGGGGACCTGTTGGCCACCAGGTCCAATGGCGACGTGGCAGCGGTTTAAAAATGGCCCATGCAGCTCCTCTAAGGCTGCCAGGGAAGAGCATATCTTCTGCGTGCTGAAGACCAAAGCTATGGCCTCAAATGCAGCTGGAGATGCCAGGCGGGAGGGTAGGTTGTGTGGGCACTCGGCCCCCCCTGGTTTTCAGACAAGTGCTTCGCGGGCCTCCTGGAGGAGGTGGCTGTCAGGAGGGACATCCTCTTCCCCAGAGATAGAAGGAGGAGGCCACCGCACCTAACCAAAAGAGCTTGGGAGGCGGTGGCAGTGCAGGTCAGCAGCCACAGCATTGTGTGACGCACATGGGGGCAGTGCCGCAAAAGGTTTAATGACCTGCTGCGCTTGGGAAGGGTGAATACCATGCTGGTATGGATCAGTGTGGTGAAGTGTTACGGTCATCCCCCGTGGAGCTTATGGGCGTTAGAATGTGAGTGCCAACTGTCAATGGCACTGGAGCTGGCCAAGAGGGTGAGCCCGGGCTGCTCAGACTGAGTGCCTTGTGGCTCAAGGGCCACAACTCAGATGTGCCGTGTGAGGTGTTCCTCAGGTGGGGTTGGCCAGGCTGCAATGCAACTGCAGGTAGAGAGTGGACTAATCAATGCTCCACTGCCCTTTCAGGAGAAGAGGAGCCATAACAACATTGAGAGGTCACGGGCAGGCGGAGGCCCCACAAACCTCTTAATCCTATTCAGATTTGAGCAGGACGCCTTGGAACTGGAGAGGCACCACACACCTTGGTCAGCCGGTCGTGGAGAGGCTGGGGTATCAAGCAAAGTAAGAGTGCAGTGCACAGAGGTGAGAGTTTCTGATGCTGCAAACATTCTTGTGCCATCTTTTCATTGATGGGAGCCTCAAAACTGGATTCCTCATTGATCATTGAAAGACGGTAGCACCATGATGCAAATCTCCATTGTCTCACCTGGGTGCCTGGCATGCACAGTGACAGTGTGATGCCTTAAATTAATGACATGTCATTGTTCTCCCTTAGACTCATCAGCAGGCACTCATTCACAGGACCCCAAAGGTCCACCCCTGATGCCAGAGGGCCACCAGGCTTCAGCTACACCTACGTCACACCCGCTCTCTGAACCAGGCACTAGTGCAGATACAGGACCTTGGTGGGCTTAGATCTTTGGGTAGAATGGTGAAGCACAGTGGTGAGGGCACTTCACATTCACCTGAGGAGCAGGCGGAGGCAGAGAGTGCCCAGGGCGCTGGCTGTCGAAGGGCTGCTGGAGACCAGAAGATGCTAATTCGAAGGCAGGTGATGAGTCCCTGGAGTCGTCCATTAGGCGGCAGATGCTGGATGTCCAGCGGGATGTCCTGGAGGATCTGGCGGAGATCCATGAGGGTCTGCGTGCCATGGTCTCTGTTGTGGAGGAGTCCATGCAAAGCATAAGCACTGCGTTGACCCTCATGGCCGAGCGCACTGTCTCCTCCATTTAGACAGTGGCGACTCTCGTGGAGAGGCAGCTCCAGGGAGAGAATCAGGGGTTCCTGGGATTGCGCTTGGACCTGCAACGCCTCACACAGGCACTGACCCCAGGTGGTCAGTGTCAGTGTGGGAGATGGATTGGGCGCCCAGTATCCCAGCTCGGTGTCCATCCATCAATGGTGAGCAGAGAGGTCCAGAGTGACCTCATGTTGACGCATGAGCTGCTTGTCACCTCTGCGGGCTCCTCTCAGGGCGCTCTGGATGATGGCAGCTGTTCCTCTGCCCCTCTGCCAGTGACCGCAACATCTGATGAGGCTGTGATGACTGGGGAGATGCCATCGTGGCACTGGCCGCTCCCTCCAAGGTGGGGCCAGCACAGGCTCCACTGGCCAGAGGACACCCCCAAGGTCATCAAGGCCAACAGGACAGCAGAGTCAGCAGGCTGTCTCCAATGCCACTGGGGGGCACCAAGACATAGCACTTGCAAACAGAAGTTAAAGATACCATGAGCAAAAGAGGGACTGGTCACAGGTGATCTTCTCTTCTGTAATGTTTTATTCATGTTTACTGGTCTGGGAATGAAGACCAGAGAAGGTTATGTTAATTTGTTTGTATTGTGAAAATGACATAAATTTTGTTTTTGTCGCAATGGCCTGAATATGCTTCACCTTTGTATTTTTTTGGTGCAGGGTGTGCCAGTATGTAATGCTGGATGTGAGTGGCTGTAAACTTTATTGCATAGGCACTGAGTTGACTTTGGGTTCAAATGAAAGGGTCATTTCAGACATCCAGGATGGAGGCAGCAGCCCTGGCATGAGGTGGAAGCTGATCTTTGGCAGCCTAGCTGAAGGATCGTTGGATCAAGGTGCCCCTGGTGTCCCTGCCTCCCTGGAGGTTACAGAGGTCTGCCTGCACACCCTCAACATTCTCCTCATTGTGCTCCTCCTCTGATTCACTACTGGATTCATTGTCTGTGGCCTTTGCAGCTGTGCTAAGATCCTTTTCCTCCAGTGGGTCTCCCCGCCTTGCCAGTGCCAGCTTGTGGAGAGCGCAGCATGTAACCACTATCAGTGACACCTGCTCTGGGGGGTATTATAGTGCACCCACTGAGCGGTCCAGGCATTGGAAGCACATCTTGAGAAAACCTATGGCTCTTTCTACCACCAGACTTGTGGAGGCATAACTCGTATTGTAACACGTCTCTGCCTCTGTCCTTGGATGACAGAGAGGCGTCATGAGTCACCTTTTCAACGGATAGCCCTTGTCACCCAGCAGCCATCCATACAATTGGGCTGGAGCACTGAATAGCCTTGGCACCTGGGAATGTCTCAGGGTATAAGCATCGTGGGAGCTGCCTGGGTACATTGTACAGACTTGTAGAATCAGCATCCTATGGTCACACACTATCTGCACATTCATGGAGTGGAAGCCCTTCCGGTTGATGAAGGCACCGGGCTCACCTGCTGGCATCTTGATGGCCACATGTGTGCAGTCTATTGTACCCTGGATACGGGGGAAGCCAGTAATCGCTGCAAAGCCTCTGGCTCGCTCTGCCTGGCTGGCCTCGTTCATATGGAAGTGAATAAATGCCATTACCCAGCTGAACAGAGCTTCTGCCACCAGCTTGACTCAACAGTGGACAGCTGACTGGAAGACTCCACACAGATCTCCCACTGAGCCCTGGAAAGAGCTGGAGGCTTAGAAGTTGAGGCCACTGTGACCTTCAGAGCCACTGGCATGGGGTGTCCACCCATACATTTGGAGCTGATCTCAGGCCCAATCATCTGACAAATAGAGGTCACTGTTTCCCTGGAGAGGCGGAGCCCCTTTCAGCATTGCACCTTCAACAAGCTGAGGTAGCTGCATCGTTGCCTGTAAACCCTGGCAGCAGGATAATGGCGTCTTCTGCAGCCCCTTCCGCCTTGGACTACCTGCTGGCCCTGCACCCCTTGTACCTGTGCCTGTCCTCCCACAGGTCCCTCCCCTGGAAGCTACATAGGGACACCTGGCCTCCTCTCCCTTCTGTTCCTCTCTTCCTCCTCAGAGGAGGTCCCTCCAGTGGAGACCCTAATCCCCATTACCAGGGTAACAGAAGGCTGTCTGATACCTGGAAGGGTCCACATGGTCATAATTCTTCGGGGGCCTTGGGGACACCAATGAGTCCTGAAATGAAGCCTAGAAATGTTAAGAATGTATCTCAGAACTGAGATTAAGCTGTCAAGTTCAAATAAGCAACCAGCCCCAAACTATCTCCTAAACTCCTCGCTACTCATACTGGCAATGCTGCTGACACTTTTTATTCTGCCCTTCAATGAGGTTTTGCAAAATGTGGGCTGCTCGCCTGCCCATTTTGCCCATGCAACAAGCGCAAAATTGCATGGGCACCGTAAAATTGGGTTTTTAATGGCCTTAAGTGGCCTTTCAATTAATGGCGGGTGCGGCTCTGACCTGAAGATTGCACACGTGCGGATGATGTCAGGATGCTTGCCCAACATCCTCTTGCGCTATTTTATGCTCGATTGGGTTGGGCGCGTGCCTGCCCGCAAGGCATAAATTCTGCCTCATGTTGTAGGAGGCCTCAGCCAGTCATCCTGATGGACACTCCCCAGCAATTCAAAAATACCAGATTGGGGAGAGAGAGGTGGGCAATTGAGTTGTCGCGGGGGGGGTTGAGCAATCAGGATTAGGGGAGACCAAAGCCTTCCATGAGGGGAACACTGCAGCTACAAGCCCACCAAGGGCGGAATGGTATCAGCGCAGCCAAGCTTTGGAGGAGGAGGTGGGGTAGTCAGGGAATTTTTGAAAGTTTTATTTCTGGTTGGCTCTCCGATGCATTCCCATCTCCTTTCAATCTTGTTGGAGGCGACCTGTCACGGAAACTGCTCCAAGGAGGCAGCCAGCCAATTAAGACCCCATTTAGGCTGTATTTCCATAACCCACCAGCTTTCTTCCGATGTCAGACGGCTCCTTGTTGAAGCGGGAGCCCGACAGCTACCTGGAGGCGAGCTGCCAGCAGCACGTTCTCTCGATTGCCCAAACGTGAAGCTACTAGGATGAGGAGGCCACAGCCACAAGCAATCCTGTCTCTCCACCTTGATGGCCTTGGCAGCTGTGAGATTTCTTTATTTTTAAAGTTTCATCACACTCAGACAGCACTTCCTTTTTTTGAGGCACCCTGGTGGTCACCTACCTGTCTTAACAACATCCGCCACTCCCAGGGGGGCTGCAGGCCATCCAAAGGCTCAGGCCCTCTGACCCCTCCCCTGCAACCTCTCCCCCACCCTCTCCCACCCCATCCGCTCAGCTTCCCCCTCCCCAACCCCATCTTCCCACCCTCCCTCTCACCCCCATCTGCCCACCCTCCCCGGCTCCCCCCATCTGCCCACCCTCCCCATCTCCCCCCATCTGGCCACCCTCCCCCTCCCCAACCCCATCTTCCCACCTTCCTTCTCACCCCCATCTGCCCACCCTCCCCGTCCCTCCCAGCTGCCACCCTTTTCCCTCCAATCTGCCAACCCTCTTCCCCCAAATCTGCCAACCCTCTTGCCCCCTGATATGCCCAGCCTCCTCCCCCCATCTGCTCTCTTCTTCCTCACCCTCAATCTGCCCCCTTCTTCCCCGCCTCCAATCTGCCCCCCGCTTCACCCCCCTCTCCCCACATCTGCCCACCTTCCTGAATTGGACAGTGAGTGTGGAGACAACAGCCTAATTGGCCAGAGGGTTCTGACTGGCACACCCGAGCAGTGCAAGGTAGGGATCAGAAAATGGCCGAAATCCCAGCTCCTTTACCTTGCTATTTTTTTAAGCCCCTGGGAAACCTGTGTCAACAGTCAGTTTTAAACTGGGCTCCCAATTGCTACATGGGAGACTGGTTTAAATATGTTAAGTAACTGCCCTCCTCCCCACAACCCAACACTTGTACATCCCAATATCCAAAGTGCACTAGGATTGTGCTCCCAGTATTTAACTCTTTAAACCCCACTTGACTTTCTCCCACCCAACCTGGATAGGGGATATTTTTGAAGCCAACATTTTGCTCATAGCTGGAATTGCAGTTGACGACTTGCATTCTGTCACACATAACACAAAATATATTTTATTACCTAAATACCTGTACAGTTAGTTTAGGCCCATTTTCAGTCCTGAAATGGGCATTGTGCATGTAGAATATGGCCCAACTGGGTGGTGCAAGGTTGATCTGTAAATGGGCATTGGGCCTCAGTAAAATTTGTTGGGTAAACTGCCATGTTTGTCACACATCCACAGTAAGCTCACCCATTTGAACAATGTGGATTTTGGACCGCTTGCCTCACCAGCAGCAGTCTGAACTAAAGACCTGGGGGCGATGGAGGGGAAATGGGAGGGCAGGTCAGTTGACATACCCTGAAGTTGAGGAAGCACTCCTCTTCATTCTAGCTCCACGGAAACTTGCTAGTAATTTTTTAAAAACCTCACCTTTTGTTGGCAGCCATTGCTTAGACTCCATACTGAAGAATGTGGAGCGAAGCAAGACTAGCTCCTGCTCTACTCTGCAATGTAAACTTTCCAAAAGGGGCCCTAAAATAGGCATTTGGTTCTCTTATTTACATATGTGAAAGGCCTAATGCGTATTTTACATGATCTCCAGTGACACCCAAGCTTTCTGTGGGCATGGGACAGTGGTTGCCAAAATTTGACCCTTACTGATCTTGTTTTACATTTGTAATAAGTGCAGCCATTTACAATTACTTCTCCATCACACAATCACTGACTGCACATTACATAGTTTACAAACCTTACACTTCACAATTTTCATAGAAAAATTAATGTCACAACAAATAAGGTCATTATCTGCATTAGTAATTGAATTATACAACATCACAAAGTACCAAGTACTCCAAATGTCAGAAGAAAGAGATACATGTTCACTGGATGGAGCTTGTACATTCAAAGGAAAGGTTGCCTACCAGTCAAGGAGAAGGCCCATTACTACCTTTTTAGCGCAACAAGGGACAGGCAACAAATGCGGTCTTACCAGTGTCGCTCATACCCAAAGTACAAGAAAAAGCACAAGATTATACGGAGATTGTTAAATTAAAGATTAATGATGCTAATAAAGAAACTAAAATGGAATATACCAACAAATGCAAAACCTAACACCAAAAATATCTAATTGTAGAAGTTAAAACTCTAAAGGATAGATGGTCAATAAAGGTAATGGTCGATGGATGCCCTTGTGAATGGAAAGTTGTCTCAAGTGGTGTTCCACAGGGCTCGGTGTTGGGACCCTTGCTGTTTGTGTTATATATGAACGATTTGGACATGAACGTGGGGGGCACGATTGGGAAATTTGCAGATGACACAAAGATTGGCCGAGTAGTGGATAGTGTAGAGGATAGCCATAATGTCTAAAATGATATAGATGGGTTGGTGGAGTGGGCGGTAAAGTGGCAAATTAATTTTAACATAGAGAAGTGTGGGGTCATACATTTAGGGAGGTCAAACAGTTTCAGGGATTACACAATAAATGGGAATATACTAAGAGGGGTAGATGAAGTGAGAGATCTTGGCGTACAAGTACACAGGCCCCTGAAGGCAGCAGTTCAAGTAGACAAGGTTGTAAAGAAGGCATATGGAATGCTCTCCTTCATTGGCAGAGGTATAGAATATAAAAGTAAGGATATAATGTTGGAATTGTATAAAACACTGGTGAGGCCACAACTGGAGTATTGTGTGCAGTTCTGGTCACCACATTACAGGAAGGACGTAATAGCTCTGGAGAGAGTGGAGAGGAGGTTTACAAGAATGTTGCCAGGGTTAGAAAAGTGTAGCTACGAGGAGAGATTGGATAGGTTGGGGTTATTTTCCTTAGAACAAAGAAGGCTGAGAGGTGACTTGATTGAGGTGTACAAAATTATGAGGGGAATAGATAGAGTGGACAGGATAAAATTGTTTCCCTTGGTGGAGAATTCTAGAACCAGGGGACATAGATTCAAGATAAGTGGCAGAAGATGTAGGGGGGACATGGGGAAGAACTTTTTTTATGCAGAGGGTAGTGGATGTCTGGAATTCGCTGCCCAAGTCGGTGGTAGAGGCAGAAACTCTAAACTCTTTTAAAAAGTACCTGGATCTGCACCTTAAGTGCTGTAAGCTGCAGGGCTATGGGCCGGTTGCAGGAAGGTGGGATTAGAAAGGGCACCTGGGTGTCCTTGGGCTGGCATGGACAAGGTGGGCCGAATGGCCTCCTTCTGTGTTGTAACTTTTCTATGGTTCTATGGTTCTAACTGGACATGATGATGAATTAAATCGTTAAAAAATACTTCCCAACAATTTTTGCCAACTTGATGAAACACTTGAGGGCATTTTATTATATTAAAGTGCAATGTAAGTACAAATGATTTCTCTGCAGCAGTTACATGACACTGATGTAAAACGTACCATTCTGCTGCAAAGTTATTTCTTCTCCAGAGTGTGCCATGTATATGAATGTTTCAGATTTTGTGGTCAGAAGTGATGCAAGGTTTCTCAACACTGATCATGAAGAAAGTCTTGCTGAGGGGTCAAACAATCTCTCTGATCTGAATTTCACCTCTATCACTGTACAGTGGTACTGCAACTGATTGCAGTGTTCTTTAATCAGATGTTTTCAAAAGAACCATTTCAAAGGGATGTGGGCATCACTGGCAAGGCCAGCATTTGTTGCCGATCCCTAATTGTCCTTGAGAAGCTGGTGTTGAGCTGCCTTGAACAATTGCAGTCCATGTGCGTCTGTAGCAGTTTGGTATAAATGAGTGCTCGGCCATTTCAGAGGGCAGTTAAGTGTCAACCACATTGCGTGGGTCTGGAGTCATATGTAGGGTCAGCAGACTTCCTTCCCCAAAGGACATTAGTAACTAGGTGGGTTTTTATGACAATGGCACCATTACTGAGACAAGCTTTCAATTCCAGATTTATTAATTAAATTTAAATTCCACCAGCTGCTGTGGTAGGACTTGAAGTAGTTGTCCACAGAGCATGGATTACTGGTCCAGGAACATTCATGGTGTAGAACTGCAGTGATGGCATCAGGCTGTCCAAGCAACCAATCAACCAAAAGACTTTTCACAGGCACACCAACAGAAAACTAAAAATACTAAAATAAAACGTAAATGCATTTTATTAATAGAGCAAATTAAACATTGCGATATGCACATGGGGTGAAGGGGTGAAGGTAGATGCTTAAATATGCTGAAAAAACTTTTAAAATAATTAAATGTTAGCTTAAAAATCTATGAATTAATCATTTAGCAGCTCTCCATGATTATAAAATTGTTTTTTTTCAGATCCAGTACTGTTCATCAAATTTTATTAAGCTTCTCTTTGCTAAAAATTCAGTTACACCTGAATGAATCAGGTGTAAGATTTTGTGGAGTTTCTGACTGTGATGTGGAAAAGTTCATGTTCTCACTGATTTCAGTGATTGCTGGCTCTGGGGGTGGTGGTGAGGTAAGTGGGACCCACAGGGCAGTCTGTGTCAGAGCAGAAAGTGACAGACTTCCACGCTAATAGGAGAAATCCTGTTATCCTGAAGTTTCAGTCAGGCCCATCTTAGGAAATAGAGACAGTTTAACTAAGTTATATTTGTATTGTGGGTGGTAGGAATGAGTTCTAGCTTTACAGTTTAAGTTTGATTTGTATTTCTGTATCTGCGCATTAAGAAAGGTCAAATGGAGTTTTAGTTTCTCTTTAAAATGGGTGCTTGCACTTCTAATGAGGAGTTTTACCACCCCTTAAGTAAAGGTAAACATACAAGGGTAGAAGAATTGAACTGTTGCGTAGCAACATGGGGCCCAGAGAAGCAGGTCCCTCCCACAGGCACACAAACAGGAGAAGAGAAACAGCAGTTTGTTTTGGAGGCTATTTGAGTTCAGTTGGCTTGTAGACAGCTGTGAAGCAGACGCAGCCTAAAAAGGGACAGATAGCAAGTCCCAAGCTAAGGAAAACCCCAAAAATCCAAGACAGTGGAAGAAGGGAAAGTCCAAAGATGACCTTCTAGTCAAAGGAAGGACATGAACTTGGAAAAGGTCCTGTTAAGTGAAGTTAAGAGTGAGAGGCAGAGAGAAAGGCTCCAAGCTTCAGATTTCAAGAGAAAAAAGCTGCAGAAAGCAGATTTAAAGCGAGGACAGCTTGCAAGAGGCAAGAAGGTCCAAAGAGACAACTGAGGTCTGTAGCTCTTTGCTATGGGCATGTGAAGCAGTGGTGTACTGTTGACAGCTGAGTTTGTGAGACAGAGTGCTTAGAAGACAGCTTGAATGCATGTGGTGACCCAGGGAAGAGGAACATTAGAAGGAGAGTTTGAAACCCTGGACATGAACCCTTGCGGAAGGCGTCTGAGAAAAAGTGTTCGTTTGTGAGAAGATTCCAAAGTGAGGTCTTGGAGAGTGGCGATTGGAAACCCTCGTGTGAAGGACAGAATTCAGTGAGACTGGTTGGCTCATGGTGTGACAAGCATCTGGGGAGAGTTGATGAGAGATTCAGAGAATCTGGTTGAGGTGGCATCTGTCACTTGGTTTCAGAGTATGGTGTGTCTTACCACATGTTGCCTATTGGTTTATATGGACTGGGTACTTACTGTGGACATTGGAGTATAAGATAGTTTTTGTAACTTGTGTTATCCTTACAAATCTGTATACATCTGTAAAGGTATGGTGCTGGGTGAAGGATAATGTAATATAGTTCATCTTTTCTTGTTGAATAAATGTTTTATTCTTTTGTGAAAAGTTCATCAGCTGACCCCTGTGACTCTGTTCAGTAGCTACTCTCCACGTATCTAAACAAGCAAATCAAAGTTGGGATCTATCAAGCTGGGTTCCACTCTGGGTTCAGGCTTGTCCAGGGGTAACCTCAGCTGGGATTGTAACATCCAGAGAGGCAATGGCGCTGAATGCTGACAGTTTGCTGTCAACAACCCCTGTGCAAAATCCAGCCCAACGGCTTTTAAAATCATGCATAAACAAAATGGTACAATGATGTAGCTAAACATTAATTAACCCACTCAGTTGGGGGAGGGAAATTTTATGGGGCCTGTAACAGCAGGAAATGTGACGGGCGGGATCACTTAATTAGGCAGGAGCTGAGATTTTGCGCTCCTGCTTGCGAGTTCAAACTTAGAGATTAAGTCAGCTGCATGCAGTGACGGGTTGGGGCCTCACACTGTCCCATGGTGGGTTCTTATTTGTAATACATTTGCATGCCATGAATACTCATTATATTAAAACTTTTGAAATTTCATCCCATTTTCAACATTAAGTCAGCAATGTATGAGAATCTCATGGCATCTGGCTCACATTTGTTTAAAGGTGGCATGCAACAGTCGGCTTTGTGCCATTGTGTCTGAGGTCAATGGTTTTCCTTGTTTAACACTACAGCACAAGGGAGGGCAGCAGCGCAGCTTGCATGAAGGCTCAAGATGGCATGGGCAAGTCAGGGCTGAGCGGGGAGGGGGCAGCACTGTGGAGTAGGGTGGGGGCAATGAGGAATGGAAGAGGGATCCAAGGGAGGACACAGGGTTGCAGTGGGGGAATCAAGAAGTGAAGTGGGAAGGGCATGGTGTCCCGGCTGTGGTGGAGAGAGTCTGTCAAGGTAAGAAAATGAGGGGATTAAAGGAACGGTTTTTACTGTCCACACATGGGTACAATTCAAGATATTGGTGGCAAAGGGAATTATTCACAGTCATGGGGTAGGTCAGGTGATAAGGGGCAGTACAAGTCTGAGGTTGGGATACTCGAAGTTCTCATGGGGTGGGTAGTAACAAACACTCTAAGGATGATGTGGGGAAGGTCTAGGATCAGAGTGGGAATTTATTCTTATTCATTCATGGGATGTGGGCTTCACTGGCTAGGCCAGCATTCATTGCCCACCCTAGTTGCCCTTGAGAAGGTGGTGGTGAGCTGCCTTCTTGAACCGCTGCGGTCCATGTGGTGTAGGTACACCCACAGTGCTGTTAGGGAGGGAGTTCCAGGATTTTGACCCAGTGACAGTGAAGGAACGGCGATATATTTCCAAGTCAGGATGGTGAGTGGCTTGGAGGGGAACTTCCAGGTGGTGGTGTTCCCCTCTATCTCCTGCCCTTGTCCTTCTAGGAATTTCAACGGGGAAGGCTGTAAGCCCAAGGGGGAAAGATGACATATACAATTGAAGTGTGACAGGGTTCAGGGTAATGGGGGAGATTGAAGGGTTATGGAGGGAAGATGCAATGTGATGTTGAGAGGGTCAAGGGTAATGGGGACAGAATTGAAGGTGACAGGAGGAGGGTGGAGATTAATGGGTCCTAGCACAAACGTGATACATATCATTTTCTCAATGTCTGCCAACACACTTATGGCTGCCAGGATCGGAGATTGAAATGGGAGGAGCCTAGTGAAGGTGAACGAGTTTTGGTTAGGGACATGTAATGATATGAAAATTACATAGCTCATCAGCTCTATGGGTGAAATCTATGGAGACACATGTTCTCATTTCACTGCCTGTCTTCTTCACACAGTTCAATTGTTGAAATAATTACGGGTCTCAAACACCCAATATTCCTGCAACCTCGGGAGCAGGAGGAGAGGATGTCAGTCAACAAGAGAGGCTGCAACGCCAGCTGCAGGCAGCACCAGATGGGGCTGTTTCCCAGGATGCAGACATCCAGGAAAGGCATTGTAGAAGATGGGCACAGGCATATCACCATGTCCTCAAGGTCAGAACTATCTGCAGACATTGGAGGTGCAATGTCAGAGATGACAGATGATGTCCTGGGAAATGGCCACCGAGATATGTGCAATTACTGAGCCAGACCTGCAGTCGCGTGAGTTTTGTGGGAACCCCAATTCAGTGGCACTTAATTTTGTCGCCAGCGGTGATGAGCTCAATGGGCGACATATGTGGCATATTACAGGCTGTCACACACAGAGGCCTAAAGGAGGTGACCAGTGCTCTCTTTTATCGTGTCAATGACTTCATGCATTTTTCCACAGGTGATGACAGCAAGGTCAGTGATCTTTGGTGCCATCACTCGTTTCCCAGAGTGTAAGGGCTCATCAGCTGCATTCACATGGCCATTAGATCTCCCTGCGACCAGCCAGCTACATTTGTGATTTGCAAAGGGTTTCACTCTTTAAACATGCAACTGGTCTGCAACCACAGGCAACGAGTCATGCTTGTTTCCCAGGGAGCTGTCACCTCCCAGCTCCCAGAGTTGTTTGAAGCCCCACTCCAGCAGATGGTTGGATCCTAGGCGATGAGGGCTGCCACTGCAGACATGGTTGATGACACCAGTGAGGCATCCCCAGAGTGCAGCAGAAGATTACACTCATGCTCACACCTCCACCAGAGCAATCAACGAACACAGCATCAGCTTGCTCAAAATGTGCTTCCGCTGTCTTGACCATTCTGGAGAGACTCTGCAGTATGTACCACAGAAGGTATCATGAATAGTTGTGATCTGCTGTGCATTGCTCAAATTGGCCATGAAACGCGGACATCTGTTACAACAGGATGAGCAGGAAGAGCAAAACTCTACCTCAGGTGAGGCTTAACTGTATGAGCCTGAGGAGAAGGCCATGAATGTGAATTACCCTTTAGTCGATGCCAGGGTCATGGAGCGACATGCATAGGATACGTATGGTTCACCTGAGAATGATGCCCATACATCACCATTGTCCCATTGCCAGAACATTGTCCCATTGCCTTCTTGGCAAGTCAGCCTACCCCTGCCATCCTCCCTTGCAGAGCAAACTCTAAACCTGTGTCCTCTGCCACCTAGAACAGCATGGGGAGAGGACCTGTGAACACTGTGTGCAGGAGTTGAACAATTCACACTCACGAGTGAATACAGGTAAATACTGGCATTGAGGACATCCATGCAGCACTTGTATATCAGCTTACCAGACCAATAAATATGATCCATCTCCATGTTTACAGTGCTTTGAGTGCAACTACATCATTTCAATTATCTCTGTTGAGAGTCCTCTTGGACAATTGCCTTTGCAGTGTATAGAAGGGAGGACCAGCTGAGCCCGCATGTTAAGCCATTTCCTACAGACTGGTGAGTACAAAACTGAAAACCCACATGAACATTCAATAAAGATAGATTGCACTCAAATGCCAAACATCTTCCATAATAAAGGCAATGCCCCTATATCTGTAACCACCAGTGAGTGCCAACCATGAGGCTTGCCATTATGTTTAGCTCTCTGACCAAGCTAGTCCCCAAAAATGACAATTATGTACACATGAATATAGCAAAAACAATGTATTGTGCACTTTTTACATGCAGTATATATTTTTATGAACACCCATGACACCTTTGTGCTCATAATGTCTTGAGATTTATTTTCTTCCTCTCCATCTAGGTGCAACCCTGAAATCAGTAGTTGAGGTGGAGGCAGTCTGCTCAGTGCACTGCTCCTTTGCCTTGGAAGACCGTGGCAGGTGTCTTCTGGAGGCATGATGCCTTGAGGGCAACAGCTTGCTGGGGTTCTCCTGAACTGGTGCAGTAGCATCCCCTTGGCCTCGCCTGCTGAAGCTAATGGGGCCAACTTTGGAGGGGTGAGGAGCCAGCGCTTTAAATTTTAATTAGAACTGCATGTAAACCATCAAAAAGCAAAACAGCATAAGTGGTATCCACTTCCAGCTCTGCTGTCCTTATGGCGCACCATGGTTAAACTCCTACCCATAGTATTCACAAGCAAGTGTTTTTCTTATCTCTGTGGGCTACCTATTGCCTATCATGAAGCTTTGGAGGACAATGGGCCACCTATGGATATTCCACTTTTATAGAATGATACAGCCTATTTAAGATAATAGCCATGAGTGATCAAAATGGAAAAATTCTTCTTTATGCATATTTTCCTATTAACCATCATTTTTCCTGATTTGCAGATTTTTCTACCATTTAAAGTGAGGGAGTGCTGCAAGGATGGATTTGATTCTGTTATTACTGTTGCATTATGGTTTACTAACAGATGAACAGTTCAAATAGGCTACCTGAATGAAGTCAGCTTCCCCATTCAGTGTCTAGAATAGCTGATTTCTGCGTGAAGTTTCATCCAGCAATCCAGTTAAGAACTACTACTGCCATGCAGCTGGAGGGAGCTTGACTCATGGTTATCTCCAGGTCCTTGTCACTGTTATTTCATGTGTTAGCAATATTTACTTTGTGCTGTCCTATTGCTTTGAGTGATGGATCACAAAACAAATTAAAACAGCCAGTGTATTAGTTCTAAATGTCTCTCATGATGTTTTCTTCTAATTTGATGCTACTGAGTATTCAAGCCTCAGTGACTTGCTAATTTTCTTGTACAATTTCTACTGGCATAAAGTAATTGAGATGATTTGCACCAAAGCACCTGGCTATAAATAAGATTATATTACTGTATTGGCATTATTTCCATTGTACCCTGCAAGACAGTACTTACGTCATTCAGCTAATAGCTAATATCAACAGGTATTGCCCCAGTGGCAGGAAATGGATAGCAGTCTGTGCAGATGAAAAGAATTAATAAAGAGCAAATTATCAGCATTACTGGCTAGGAAAGCTGGCTAAGGTAAAAAAATAGTGGGGGGAGGGGGGCTACTTGAGAATTTCAGGCATGCTATGTGCAGATCACCATGTTGTATCGCCCTTCGGCAATAGCATGGTTGTTAAGTGCGTGCACCAGAAGGATGTAGAGTAAGTGGATTGTGATGTAAGTTAATGTATAACAACTACACTGTCATTATGTACCCCACCATTATAGTTATTGCTCCCTCTTAAACACCCGCATCTCAACTGCTTGAGAGACCCTACCCCCAACCCCCTCCCTCACAGCAGCTTTAAGGCATCACCATCTAATTTCAGTTGAATAGCTTTTGACTACTTGCTATTGCAGAGTTAGAAGTATTGGGTTGTTGGAGGAGTTGGAAAAAGTTAAGTCAGCAGGGAATAGTGCTGGACATCGTGAAATGTGTGCTTCTGAGAGGCTTCTGAGTACGCCACTTGTTCCCAGTCTTAGAGCCTGTAGTAGTAGTTCCCCTTGGGCTGTAGTATCACTGGGAGATAGAGCAGAGGTAGCAGAGAAGACAAGCTTTTCAGGGAGAGAGGAGAGAGGAGCAGGAGGGCTTGCAGCAGGACCTGGGGTCTTCAGAGAACCCTTCGACCTGGACCACAGCAAGCGGCAGCATGGTTGCTGATTACACTGCACTAAGGAGGTGGTCACAGAACTGTGTAACCTCTTGGAACAAGAACTGTTTCAAAGCAGGACAAGGATGGTGCTGCCAGTGATCGTTGAGGTGACTGTGTCCCTGAATTTTCACACCGGCGGATCCTGCTGGCCTGGAACAGGTGACATTGCAAACATATCACAGTTTGCTGACCATTGCTGCAACTGGGAAATCAAAGAGGTCTTGTATTCCCGGAGAAGGAACATCATTGCCTTGCCCCGAAACAGAGTGAAACAGGAGGAGGGAGCACATGACTTTGCCAGCATAGTGTGCTTCCACATGGTGCAGGGAACTATCAACTGCACATACAGCTTTGCACCCGCCACATCTCAGTAGGGAGATGCACTGCAACCACAAGGGTTACCACTCATTAAACATGCAGTTGGTGTGCGACTGCACCCAGAACATCATGTTGGTAAACCCATTATCTTGACAGCTGTCATGATACTTTCATCCTGAGTCAGCCCACAGTTCCTGGCATCTACCAGTCAACACGTCGAACCGGAGGTGGAATTTCAAGATGCATTTATTGATCTTGACAACTTGACAACTTCTTCTGCTCTGACAATTATGTCCTCAGTGACAGACTGGTGATTATCTGGAGGGCTTCCTGGCCCCCTGAGGGAAGAGAACTCTCTACCAGTTCACCTCTTGCATCAGCAACTCCAGAGTGGCATCCAAAAATCTGGAGGCATTCTTTCTTGAATAATTCATCATTTTGGATCCTTCCTGATGCTCTTCAAATGTTGCCCAAGCAGTTTCAGCCCCTACTGTGGCTAGAATGCACCTTGCCCTTATGGGAGGCACAGTCTAGCTTTAATTGGTGCATACCTCACATCAGCTTGCCCACACCCTCGCCCCACCCCCCAATCCCCACTGCCCCTGCTGAGGCATGCAGCCACTCAGCAGTGTGTTCAGTACTGGGCTGCATGCCACAATCATGGAAATGGGCTGTTGTAGCAGGAAATTTGGTGCTATTGCATCACTTTGTTCAGGTGCGGGCTAATAGAACATTGCAATCCCAAATGTGGGTGTTGTCTAATTTAGCCCCCTGCCCCCTTCCATTTGATTTTGTTATTATTTGAAATTGGAATGATGAGGCCAACCATCTACCAACCAAACTTTAAAAAGCCCTGTCTCCACCTGCCAGCTACACATTTGTCTATTATCAGATAGTGATTAGCAGTGAAAACCATGGGGCAAATTTTCACTGTCATTGCCTGGGTGGTAATTTTGTAGAGTGAGTGGCCCACCCAGTTTTCTCTTTAAGTGCCAAACTTAGCAATTTGAAAAACCTGGGAGAATTCACTCCATGATATCTTTCAAAACTGGCAAAAGATATCTGGTGAAACACTTTAAAATCCTATAGTCCACATTATCTAAGCTGATAACAAACATGTATAATATTGTGAAAGATTGGCTGACAAACCAGAAGCCAGATTTCAAACTCAGTCATGACAAAAAGACCTCAGATATTGAGAATGTATTCTTGTCTGGATGCAGCATGATCAGCATGATCACGTGTTCCTGAGCAGCTAGCTGACTGCAGAAAGTAAATAACCTCCCAACAGCACTGGGAAACCTGTATTTCATATCAACAGCAGCCTGGCTTAATTGCCTGAAAACAAAGAATACTGTTATATTGAAGACAATTCATGGCTGATCTCAAAGTAGAAGCATTTAATATTTGGATAAGATTAGACCACCTACATGAGAACAATAGGAAGAAAATTGCAATGAAACAGGGATCTTTTTGAGAGTTACAGTAACTTTGAAAAACATTCCTATTATAAGAGGAAAGGAATGAAAGAGCCATAGGGTTGCAACATGAAAGTGCAAATGCAAAATTTTTGGCAAATTTGAAAATTCTTTGCTGTTCTTGTATGATTAGAAACCTATGATATATACGGAAACACAATAGGATGACTGTCATAACGTTTTTAGACAGGTTATGCAATGTGAAGCTTAGTTGTCAGTGCCATAAAGTTGCCCATTACAGAATTTTGTGGCCTCAACACCTTCTCAAGAGCAATTAGGGATGGGCAACAAATGTTGGCCGGGCCAGCAATGCCCACAACCCGTGAAAGAATAAATTTTAAAAAACAGATGTAAACTGTACAACAATAGAAGTGGCATCACTGCCTGCAGATACAAGCTTATCATGGCCATTGGACCAGGAAATCCTAAAACTATTGAAGAGACACACCGCCTTCACAGTAAAATGACCGAAGATAATAAGAACAGGAAGTGCTGGAAATACTCAGTAGATTTGGCAGCATCTGTAGAGAGAGACAGAGTTAATGAATATTTGACTTGAAACATAAACTCTTATTCTCTCTCCACAAATGCTGCCAGACCTGCTGTGTACTTCCAGCCCTTTCTGTTTTTACATCAGATTTCCAGCATCTGTAGTATTTTGCTTTTATTACAATGACTGAAGGTGTTGGTTCCAATGACATAGTGGCCTCAATTTGTGCCTGCCCATTCCTTAGTAATCTTAGGTTTCCATTAATTATTGTGCCCTACTGCTGGACTTCCCACCTTGTGCTTAGGGTGGAGGTAGGGGCCTTGCTGTTGCTCCACTCAGCTGGGACCAGTGTTTTACTGGAGGAGATGTTTCTGCCTCTACATGGGTGCAGTTGGGCTCCATCCACCCTCCCCTGAAGGGAGGGCAGGGATCCAGTCAAGGGGAATGACCTGGATCTTTGAAAAGAGGGTAACCATTTAAAAAATAAATTGATTGGCCTCCTTGCGAAGGTAATCATCATGACGTCTTGGGGAGGAGCCTCGTTAATCTATACCCAATGACAGGATTTTGTTGGATTTTCCAGCTGTATGGGACAGACAGATTTGAAATTCACCCCTTTAGTCTTCCAGTTTCTGATTGGTTCCAGGCAAATGATGTTCCCTCTCACTGATCAGCCAGTGCCGGCACTGGCGGGTAATAGTGGGCGCAGGATCATAGCCTACAGAGTTGCAGTGCCTCTACAAAGCAAAATGTCTTAGTTCACTCTGTTTGCATTCTTCTGATTTACTACTCTTCGTGCAGGTAAAACTGTGAACTATTCTTGTTTGCAAACTTTTTATCAAACTGAATGGACTGTCAGATGTAATTCTATGTTAATGTCCCCACATATATTTTTGTCAGCAAATGCAGATGGTGCTGGGGTGGAGGTAAGGGGGTTTGGCGTGCAGCAGAGAATAAACTGCAAGACACGTCACCTCTGCAGCCCTTTGAAACACAACAGTAGTGCATGGTTATATTCTTGTATCCAAATTCCGAGAATCTGCCTGTTGCATATGTGGGAGCTTCCTATGGATAATTAATTGGGAGCTAAACTGGAAGATCCAGTGGGAATGGCAAGCAAGGACCAAATGGTAACAAATTTCTACCCTACTGTTAGCATGCTTTGATTTTACTGCCGGATTTAAAGGCGGCAGACCAAAGGTTTTTACAATAGCGATTAAACTGCTACAATCCTAAATCGTCATACCACTCACTCGAACTGAAAGGAAGTTCACAGCAATTTTGCTGTTCTCTCTCTTCATACCAAAGAAGATCAATGCTAAATGGCAACTACTTCACATTTTTTTGTTGTTGACATTTCTAGTGAGTTTAAAACTACAATAAGAATTATTCACGCACATACCTGTGAACAAATCAAAATAAATAGTTCTGCTTTTCACAGATTGCTACTTGGAGACTGCCAGGCAGCATTTTTTAACAGAATAATACAAACTTAATCTTATTCACTGGAAAATTAAACCAATGTTCCAGCAGAATGAACACCAATGACAACAAACTATGGTGGAAATTTTTGCACTGAGTTTGAAGTTAAATGTTGCTAAGTGCTTTGGAGAGTTAGTAACTATTTCGGTTAATTCCCTATTTTACTATTTAACGTGTTTTAAAACCCATACAGAGAGCAATCCCGATGAGGCAGAAGAATTGATGTTCAGGACCATCAGTTGTGAAGTTCAGTAATGAGCCATTTAAACGCTTGCAATAGAGAGAGGGAGCTCATAGCAACTGTCTACTCAACAACACTCCTGTTGAATAGAGTGTTGCAGACAAAGGAAAGTCATACGTACTGTTTAGCAACTGGGAATCCTGTTGGAAAATGTCAGGGAATTGTGGGGGGTGAAGGGAGGGTTTATGAGACTTGTCGTGGTCTCTTATGGTCTGCTGCCACCATACATGTTGATAAAAGCAAAAAACTGTGGATGCTGGAAATCCAAAACAAAAACAAAAATACCTGGAAAAACTCAGCAGGTCTGGCAGCATCTGCGGAGAGGGACACAGTTAACGTTTCGAGTCCGAATGACCCTTCAACAGGGTCTGTTGAAGGGTCTGTTGAAGGGTCAATTGGACTCGAAACGTTAACCATATATGTTGACTTTGTCACATGAGCAGGGACATGTTAGAATTAGTTTGAAAAATTGTTATTTTCCTTTAAATCACTAATCGAAACTTCATCCCGTCCGTGGGTGAGGTTTCACAAAAAAATCCAAAGACCGCTTGGCCTTTTCGCCTGCCCACCAACCGTAAGGTTGGATGGGCAGCGAAAAATGTTGTTTAATTACAACTTTAATGGCCTTAATAGGCCTGTTAATTGTCAGCGGGCACACTGCCGACTCCTGCGCGCGCCCATTGACTGAAATATCGCGCGAGTACACACTGACATTGGGATGCTCACCCAATGTCATCGCACGTCATTTTACACTCGTTTGGGTCAGGCACACGCCCGCCTAACGAGCGCAATATTCTGCCCATTAAGTCTTACTGATACAGAGTCACAGACAGTAGTGAATATCTGCAGTTGAGATCACAGGCAATAGTGAACATCTAACATGGAGAGTGCACCTTTTATCCTCCAGCTTTACACACGGTGATGCCATAGTGATGTCACTATGCAGCTTCTTAAAGGTACATGTCATTGTCCACACTGGCATGCATACAATATCACAACAGTCCCCTTTTCCTTCTTGATAAAAAGAAAAACTTTGTGAGAACATGCATAACAGTGATCATCTCCAACAAGAGAGAATCTAACCATTGCCTCATGAATTGGTAATGGAAAGTAGGGAGATGATGAATGAATTAAACAGGTGTTTTGCTTCAGTCTTCACTATAGAGGTTATAGTAACATCTCAGAAATAGCTGTAAATCAGGAAATGGAAGGGGGGTAGGAACTCGGGAAAATTACAATCACCAGGGAAGTGGTATTGAACAAATTGTTGGGGCTGCGGGCTGACAAATCCCCAGGCCCAGATGGACTTCACCCTAAGGTCTTGAAAAGAGTGGCTAGTGAGATAGTTGATGCACTGGTTTTAATTTTCCAAAATTCCATCGATTTGGGGAAGGTTCCATTAGATTGGAAAACAGCAAAGACAAATCCTTTATTCAGAATAGGAGAGAGACAGAAAACAGTAAACTATAGGCCAGTTAGCCTAACATCTGTCATAGGGAAAATGTTAGAAGCTATTATTAAAGATGTTATAGCAGGGCACTTAGAAAAATTCAAGGCAATCAGGCAGAGTCAGCGTGGTTTTGTAAAAGGGATATCATGTTTAACCAATTTTTTGGAGTTCTGTGAAGGAATTATATGTGCTGTGGATAAAGGGGAACTGGTGGATATACTGTACTTAGATTTCCAGAAGGCATTTGACAAAGTGCCACATCAAAGGTTATTGCAGAAAGTAAAAGGTCATGGTATGGGGGTAACAGATTGGCATAGATAGAAGATCGGTTAGCTAACAGGAAACAGAGTTGGCATAAATGGTTGGCAGGATGTGACAAGTGGTATGCACAGGAATCAGTGCTGGGGCATCAACGTTTTACAATTTATATAAATGGCTTGGATGAAGGGACCAAAGGAATGGTGGCTAAGATGACACAGAGATAGATAGGAAAGTAAATTGTGAAGAGGATGTAAGGAGGCTACAAAGTGACGTAGATAGGTTAAGTGAGTGGGCAAATATATGGCATATGGAGTATAATGTGGGCAAATGTGAAATTGTTCATTTTGGCAGGAAGAATAAAAAAGAAGCTTATTATCTAAATGGTGAGAGATTGCATAGCTCTGAGATTCAGAGGGATCTGGGTGTCCTAGTGCATGGATCACAAAAGGCTAGTATGCAGGAACAGCAGGTAATTAGGAAAGCTAATAGAATATTATCACTTATTGTGAGGGGAATTAATTACAAATGTAGGGAGGTTATGCTTCAGTTGTACAGGACATTGGTGAGACCACATTTGGAGTATTCCGTACAGAACTGGTCTCCTTATGTAAGGAATGATGTAAATACGTTAGAAGTAGTTCAGAGAAGGTTTACTAGACTAAAACCGTGAATTTCGTGAAACCATGAAACCATGGTTGTCTTATGAGGAAAGGGTGGACAGGTTAGGCTTGTATCCACTGAAATTTAGAAGAGTAAGAGGTGACTTAAGTGAAGCTTTTTAGGTCCTGAGGGCCCTTGACAAGATGGATGGGGAGAGGATGTTTCCCCTTGTAGGAGAATGTAGAACTCGTGGTCACTGGTTAAAAATAAGTGGTCACTCATTTAAGACAGAGGTGAGGAGAATTTTTTTCTCTCAGAGGGTAGTGAGGCTTTGAAACTCTCTTATAAAAGCAAAATACTGCTGATGTTGGAAATCTGAAACAAAAACAAAAATTGCTGGAAAAACACAGCAGGTCTAACAGCATCTGTGGAGAGATAGACAGAGTTAACGTTTCGAGTCCTTATGACTCTTCATCAGAACTAAAGAGAAGTGTAAAAGTTATGAAATAGAAACTGTTTAAGGTGGGTGGAGCAGGTGAAGCTGGATAGAAGGCCAGCAATAGGTGGAGGCAAAGGAGAGATTTCAAAAGATGTCAAAAACAAAAGGTCGAAGGGGTGTTGATGGTGGTGATACTGGCTAAAGGAGGTGCTAATGGTGACATTAAGAGTAGAAAGCAGGATGAGAAAGTGACAGATGGCCCTAGTGGGGGTGGGGTTGGGGGAGGGGACGATGGTGGGAAGAAAGATCGAAGATAGGCTAAAAGGTGGGGATAAAACATGAATAAAATTGGAAATAAATTTTAAAAATAATAATAAAAATAAGTGGAAAAAAATAAATAAAAATTAAAGAGTGAAAATGAATATTGAAAAAAGGGGATCAAAAGACGGGATTGATACCAACGCCCATCCAGGACCTTCCACCCCTTCCCTTCCCTCTGACCCCATCCCGGCTTCTAATCCCAGCCTTTGTCACGTATTCACCATACCCTCTGATCTTCCCCTCTCTGATGCTGAATGTACTGTACTCAGCAAAGGACTGAGTTTCATACCCTTACGCCCTCACCTCAATGAATTCCGGGCTCGGCATGATGCTGAACTCTTCTTCCGCCACCTTCATCTCCGTGCTCATTTGTTTGGGCAGGAGTCCTCGCCCCGTTCAACAGATCCTTTTACCCACCTCCAATATTCTCCCTCCACCTGGACCCCTCCCTCTGGCCTCTTACCTGCTCTTGATCTTTTCATTGAGAACTGTCGTCGTGACATCGGCCGTCTCAATTTCTCTGCTCCTCTCACCCACCCTAACCTGTCTCCTTCTGAACTTGCCACACTCCGTTCTCTCAGGTCCAACCCTGACTTTGTTATCAAACGTGCCAACAAGGGTGGTGCTGTTGTTCTGTGGTGTACTGACCTCTACCTCGCAGAGGCTGAGCGCCAACTCTCAGGCACTTCCTCCTACCTCCCCCTGGACCATGACCCCACCACTGAACATCAAGCCATTGTTTCCAGGACTGTCACTGACCTCATCTCCTCTGGAGATCTTCCCTCCGCAGTTCCAACCTCATAGTCTCCCAACCTCGGACAGCCTACTTTTACCTCCTCCCCAAAATCCACAAACAGGACTGTCCTGGTAGACCAATCGTGTCAGCCTGTTCCTGCCCCACGGAACTCATTTCTTCCTATCTTGACTCTGTTTTTTCTCCCCTTGTCTAGTCTCTTCCTACCTACATCTGCGATTCCTCTGATGCTCTACAACATATCAACAATTTCCAGTTCCCAGGCCCCAATTGCCTCCTCTTCACCATGGACGTCCAATCCCTCTACACCTCCATCCCCCACCAGGATGGTCTGAGGGTTCTCCGCTTCTTCCTTGAACAGAGGCCTGAACAATCCCCATCCACCACCACTCTCCTCTGTCTGCTGAACTTGTTCTCTCACTGAACAATTTCTCCTTAAACTTGTCTCACTCCCTTCAAATAAAAGGTGTGCCTATGGGTACCCGCATGAGTTCCAATTATGCCTGTCTCTTTATGCGGTATGTGGAACATTCCTTGTTCCAGTCCGACTCAGGCCCTCTTCCACAACTCTTTTTTCAGTACATCAATGACTGTTTTGGTGCTGCTTCATGTTCTTGACTAGACCTGGAAAAATTTATCAATTTTGCTTCCAATTTCCATCCCTCCATCACCTTCACATGGTCCATCTCCGACACTTCCCTTCCCTTCCTTGACCTCTCTGTCTCAGTTTCTGGTGACAGACTGTCCACCAATATCCATTACAAGCCTACCGACTCCCACAGCTACTTTGACTACAGCTCCTCACACCCTGCTTCCTGTAAGGACTCCATCCCATTCTCTCAGTTCCTTCGCCTCCGTCGCACCTGTTCTGATGATGCCACTTTCCAAAGCAGTGCTTCTGAGATGTCTTCCTTCTTCCTTAACCGAGGTTTTCCACCCATTGTGGTTGACAGTGCCCTCAACCGTGTCCGGCCCATCTCCCGCGCCACTGCCCTCACACCTTCCTCTTCCTCCCAGAACCATGATAGGGTCCCCCTTGTCCTCACTTTCACCCCACCAGCCTCCGCATTCAAAGGATCATCCTCCGCTATTTCTGCCAACTCCAGCATGATGCCATCACCGAACACATCTTCCCTTCACCCCACCACCCCCCCGTCGGCATTCTGTAGGGACCGTTCCCTCCGGGACACCCTGGTCCACTCCTCCATCACCCCGAACACCTCAAACCCCTGCCACGGCACCTTCCCATGCAATCGCAGAAAGTATAACACCTGCCTCTTTACTCCCCCCTTCCTCACCGCCCAGGAGCCCAAACATTCCTTTCAAATGAAGCAGCACTTCACTTGCACTTCCCTCAATTTAGTCTACTGCATTCGCTGCTCCCAATGCAGTCTCCTCTACATTGGAGAGACCAAACGCAGACTGGGTGACCACTTTGCAGAACACCTTCGGTCTGTCCGCAAGCATGACCCAGACCTCCCTGTCGCTTGCCCCTTCAACACACCACCCTGCTCTCATGCCCACATGTCCGTCCTTGGCTTGCTGCATTGTTCCAGTGAAGCTCAACGCAAACTGGAGGAACAGCACCCCATCTTCCGATTAGGCACTTTAATGCCTTCCGGACTTAACATTGAGTTCAACAAGTTCTGTCCATGAACTCTTTCCTATATCCTCACCCCTTTTGATCCCTTTTTTTCAATATTCATTTTAATTTTTTAATTTTTATTTATTTTTTTCCACTTACTTTTATTATTATTTTTAAAATTTATTTCCGTTTTTATTTATTATTTTGTCCGTACCTATTAGCCTATTTTTGATCTTTTTTCCACCACCGCCCCCTCCCCCCACTCCAACCCCACTAGGGCTATCTGTCATTTACTCATCCTGCTTTCTACTCTTAATGTCACCATTAGCACCTCCTTTAGCCAGTATCACCACCATCAATACCCCTTTGACCTTTTGTCCATGACATCTTTTGCAATCTCTCATTTGCCCCCACCTATCGCTGGCCTTCTATCCAGCTTCATCTGCTCCACCCCCCTTAAACAGTATATATTTCACCACATTTCTACTTCTCTTTAGCTCTGAAGCAGAGTCATATGGACTCGAAATGTTAACTCTGATGTCTCTCCACAGATGCTGTCAGACCTGCTGAGTTTTTCTAGCATTTTTTGTTTTTGTTTGGAACTTTCTTCTTCAAAAGGCAGTGGGAAGCAGGTTCTTTAAATATTTTTAAGGCAGAGCTAGGTAGATTCTTGATCAACAAGGGGGTGAAAGGGGTAGGCAGGAATCTGGGGTTGAGGTTAAATTCAGAACAGCCATGATCTTATTGAATGGCAGAGCAGGCTCGAGGGGCCAAGTGGCCTACTCCGCTCCTAATTCGTGTGTTCATATAACATTCAGTGGCATGGCCATCGCTGAATCCTCCACTATCAACATCCTGGGGGTTACCATAGACCACAAACTGAACGGGGCTAGCCATATAAATGCTGTGGTTACAAGAGCAGGTCAGAGGCTAGGAATCTGTGGTGAGTAACTCATCTCCTGACTCCCCAAAGTCTGTCCACCATCTACAAGGCACAAGTCAGGAATGTGATGGAACAGTCCCCACTTGCCTGGATGAGTACAGCTTCCACAACACTCAAGAAGCTTGATATCATCCAGGACAAAGCAGCTCGCTTGATTGGCACCACATCCACAAACTTTCACTCCCTCCACCATTGATGTACAGTGGCAGCAGTGTCTACCATCTACAAGATGCACTGTAGAAACTCACCAAGGCTCCTTAGGCAGCACCTTCCAAACCCACGACCACTACCATCTAGAAGGATAAGGGCAGCAGACACATGGGAACACCACCACCTGGAAGTTCCCTTCCAAGCCACTCACCATCGTGACTTGGAAATATATCACCGTTCCTTCACTGTCACTGGGTCAAAATCCAGGAACTCCCTCCCCATCACCACTGTGGATGTATCTACACCACAGGGACTGCTGGGATTCAAGAAGGCAACTCATCACCCCCTTCTCAAGGACAATTAGGGATGGGCAATAAATGCTGGCCTAGCCATCGAAGCCCACATCCCATAAACAATTTAAAAAAAAGTACAATATGAAATATAGGGAACAATTCTAAACAGGGTGCAAGAGCAGAGTGACATGGGTATGTATGTGCACAAATCATTGAAGGTGGCAGGACAGATTGAGAGAGTGGCTAATAAAGCAGTTAACATGCTAGGCTTTATTCATAGGTGCATAGAGCACAAAACATATGATGTATGGACATGCAAACATACGAATTAGGAGCAAGAGTAGACCACTCAGCCCCTCGAGCCTGCTCCGCCATTCAATAAGATCATGGCTGATCTGATTGTAACCTCAACTCCACATTCCTGCCTACCTCTGATAACCCTTGCTGATCAAGAATCTATCTGGCTCTGCCTTAAAAATGCTCAAAGACTCTGCTTTCACTACCTTTTGAGGAAGAGAGTTTCAAAGACTCACAACCCTCTGAGAGAAAAAAAATTCACCACATCTCTGTCTTAAATGAGCGACCTCTTATTTTTAAACAGTGACCCCTAGTTTTAGATTTTACCACAAGAGGAAACATCCTCTCCACATCCATCCTGTCAAGACTCCTCAGGATCTTAAAGGTTTCAATCAAGTCGCCTTACTCTTCTAAACTCCAGCAAGGAAAAATGCAAGGAAGTTATGTTAAAATTGTATATAACACTGGTTTGGCCTCAGTTTGAGTACTGTGTCCAGTCCTGGGTGCCACACGTTAAGAAAGATGTAAGGCATTAGAGAGAGTGCAGAAAAAATTCACAAGAATGGTTCCAAGGATGCGGAACTTCACTTATGGAGATAGTGCTAACTTCTACAATCTATTTTGCTTGGTAAGGAGAAGGTTGAAAGGAGATTGATAGAGGTATTCAAAATCATGAGGGGTCTGGACATGGTAGATGGGGAAATAAAAATGTTCCTATTGGTGGAAGGATTGAGAACAAGTGGGCACAGATTTAAGGTAATTGGTAAAAGAAGCAATGGCGACATGAGGAAAAACATTTTCACACAGCAAATGATTAGGATCTGGAATGCACTGCCTGCAAGTGTTGCGGAGGCAGGTTCAATCATGGCATTCAAGAGGGAATTGGATTGTTATCTGAAAAGGAGGAATGTGCAGGGCTATGTGGAAAAGGCGGGGGAGTGGCACTAGGTAAATGGCTCCTAAAGTGAGCCATCACAGACACCACGGGCCGGTTGGCCTCCTTCTGTTCTGTAACAATTCTGTGATGTTCCAGTGGGATTTCCCAGGGTTCAGTACTGAGCTTCTCGATGTTCTTAGTATATATCAATGATTTCAGCTAAAATGCAGGCAACATGATTAAAAAATTTTCATAATATGCAAAAATTGGCACTGTGATTGATTGTGAGGAATAAAACTGTATAATGAAGGAAGATATCAATAGACTGGTCAGGTGGGGAGAAAAGTAGCCAACAGCCAATCCAGAGAAGTGTGAGATAATGTATTTGGGGAGGGCTAACAAGGCAAGGAAATACATAATAGATGATAGGATTCTGAAAAGTGTAGAGGAACTAAGGGACCATGGGATGCATGTGCACAGATTCCTGAAGATAGTGGGACAGGCAGAAAAGGTGGTCAAAAGACCAGAAAAGGTGTTAGAAAGGCATAGGAAATAGTTTCATTTGTTAGTTAATGAGTAAAACATAGGAACATGGAGATTATGCTAGAACTGAATAAATCACTAGTTAGGCAACAAATAGAGTATTGTGTACAGTTCTGGCCACTGTATTACAGGAATAATGTAACCACACTAGTGAGGGGACAGAGAATGTTGCCAGGAATGGATAGTTTATCTATGAGGAAAGATTTGATGAGCTGGAGTTGTTTTTTGAACAGAGAAAGCTGAGGGGAAATTTAATTAAGATGTATATAATTATGAGAGGCCTGAATGAAGTGGATAGGAAGGACCTTTTTTTTGTATTTATTCTTTAACAGGACATGGGTGTCACTGGTAAGTCCAGCATTTGTTATCCATCCCTAATTACCCTCGTCTTGTTACGTCACTTCAGAGGGCAGTTAAGAGTCAGCCACATTGCAGTGGGTCTGCAGTCACATGTAGGCCAGAGCAGGCAAGGATGGCAAATTTCCTTCCCTAAGGACATTAGTGAAGCAGATGAATTTTCACAACAATCATTGATAGTTGTCATGGTCATGGTGAGACTAACTTTATGTTCCAGGTCTATTATTCCATTCCATTAACAGAGAGGATAGTAATCGAGGAACATTGATTTAAAGTAATTGGTAGAAGGAGATAAGGAGAAATTCTTTTCACCCTGATGGTGTTGGGGGGTCTGGGACACAGCACCTGAAAGGGTGAAAGAGGCAGAAACCTCCATCACATTTAAAAAATACTTGGATATGCTCTTGATAAGATGACTTGATGCACTGATTGCTGATATGATTAATAGTTCTTTCTCTACAGATACTGTCACTCTCTCTTTTAAATCTGCTGTCATCACCCCCCTCAAAAAACAAACCCTTGACCCTTGCAAATCACCATCCCATCTCAAACCTCCTTTCCTGTTGAAAGTCCTTGAATGTGTCATAGTCTTCTAAATCTGGGCCCATCTTTTCCAGAATGCGATGTTTGAATTCCTCCAATCAGGTTTCCGGCCCTCTCAGCACAACAAAACTTCTCTCGTTAAAGTCAGAAATGGCACCCTATGTGATTGTGACAAAGGTAAACTTTGCCTCCTCATCCTTCTCAACCTGTCTGCAACCTTTGAAATGGTTGACTATACCATCCTCCTCCATACCTCTCCACTGCTGTGGAGTGGGACTGCCCTCACCTGGTTCCATTCTTTTTTTTATCTAATTGTATCTGGAGTATTATTTTCAATGGCCTCTCTTCCCACTTCTGCACTGTTACCTCTGGTATCCCAAAGAATTTATAGCTGGCCCCCTCCTATTTTCTCATCTACATGCTGCCTTTGGCGACATCATCCAAAAGCACAGCATTAGTTTTCATACACATGATGATGCCCAGCTCTACCTCATTACCACCTCTCTCAACTCCTCCACTGTTGCTAAATTATGGGACTGCTTGGCAAACATCCAGTACTCGATGAGCAGAAGGTTCCTCCAACGAAACACTGGGAAGACAGAGGCCATTATGGTCCCCACCATAAATTCTGTTCCCTAGCTACCCACTCAATCCTTCTCCTTGGCAATTGTCTGAGACTAAACCAAACTGTTCGCAATGTTGGTTGTCAAGGTAAGCTTCCAGCATATCTGCAGCATCACTAAGATCTCCTATTCCAACCTCCAAAACATTACCCGACTGCTCCAACCGCAGCTCATCTGCTGTGGAAACTTTCACCCATTCCTTAGTTGCCTTTAGTCTTGGCTGTTTCAATGGGATTCTGACTACCTTCCACTTTCTACCCTCTGTAAATGTGAGGTCATCCAAAACTCTGCTGCTGATGTCCTAACTCACACTACATCCTGCTACCCATCACCGTCATGCCTGCGCTGACCTACATTGGCTGCAGTCAAGCAACACCTCAGTTTTAAAATTCTTATCTTGTGTTCAGATCCCTCGACTTATTCTATCCCTGTAATTTCCTTCAGCCCCACAACCCTCCAAAATGTCTGTGCCTCTCTAATTTTGGCCTCCTAAGCATCCTTGATTTAAATTGCTCCACCTCTGGCTGCTATGCCTTCACATGCCAAAGCCCCTATCTCGGGAATTCCCTCCCTACGCCTCTCTGTCTCTCTATTTCTCTTTCCACTTTTAAGACACTTCTTAAAACTTACCTCTCTGACTTATCTTTTAGCCATCTGCCCTTATGTGGCTGAATGTCTAATTTTGCATCATAATGTTCCTGTGAAGAACCTTGGAATGTTTATTGCAGTAAAGGTGCTATAACCTACAAGGTTCCAGACCAAGAGTTGGAATGTGGGATTAGGCTGGACAGTTCATTTTCAACTAGCGGAGAAATGATGGGCCGAAGGCCCCTTCTGTGGTGCAAATTTATATGATTGTGTGATTTACTTAGAAACTGGGCTGTAAAAGGTATACTCCAGATCATAGGGAGGAATGAGGTTTTCTTACAAGAAGGCCAATGATGGTGAACTCGATAAACTACCTTGTTTTAAATCCTGAAAACATGACAGATGGCTTCAAATTTCTGGGAGGTTGTAATGACACAACCTTGTGGATTAGGAAGTGCAGATTTCAGAACTGCTCAAACATCTGCTGGGACAGGTCAGTGGACAGTTGAGGGTGTGTTGAGCCACAATGCTATTCCCGCAGCAGTAAGCGATCAGGTAACTGCCTCTCAGGGTGACACAACTGGTAGGCCCTAAAGCATTCCTGCACAGGAAAAGGTAATTAAACTGCAGGATCTGATTCCTGTAGTTGCTGGGCTTTTACAATGCACATTAGAAACAGAACTCGTGCTACCAATATTCTGGCAGCAAAAGGCTAAATTCAGTTTCTGAATGGTTGCATTTGACAACTGAATATTTGCTGTTTGATAATTGAACGTTTGTACACTTCACCTGACAATTACACACCACAATTAGCACGTGAGCACAACATCTGTTAAAAAGCCTTGGACCTGATAATTGCATACATCACTTGACAGAGTATGAGAATTAAACAGGGTCTGACAGTTGAACACTTACATCTGTGAACTATAGCCCACACCTGGCAATTGCACCCTGCTACAACATCTGATGAATGCAGTGCACACTGCATCTGTGCACACACAAATAACTGAACAGCTGGCTTATTCAAAATCAAGAACGTAAACAAAGGTACACACAATTTGCCATTGATTATTCAGCTGCTTAGAGTTTGGATTACTACAGCCAGTCCTATTATCAGTGTTCAGGATAACGTTCACACTGTGGTACATGCTGCTGATTTTTAAAATGGTAACTACCAAAATAATAAACAAATCCAATTCGATCGAAGTAGCACTGTTATTACCAGCAGGCATGGTATATACAAAACTTAATGAGCCATTGTAAATCAGCAGGACTATTTGATCTCCCTACTCTAACTTATAGCTGGTTTATCTCAGTCTCATTTAACTAAATGAGCATGCTCAAAGTCACTTTTACTTCACATTTATGATCATGCACTGTGCACCAGCTACTGGGAAAGCAGAGATGATTGACAGCTGTGCTTCAGTTGAGGTGCTCAAATATTTATGTGCACATGAAGTGCAGCCTCTGAATCTTTTGGCCCGTAGTGCCAAAGAAATGTTTTGCGTTTATATTTATTATGACACAGTCAATGCTAAAGGCTGAGATGTTCAAATCCCAGAGGGAAACTTGAAACAGCTATCATAACCCATTTTTGCAATTTGTATGTTTTGAGATACAGGCTTTGAATTCAGTAGTAATAAGACCACCGAGTCTCAAGAAGCTTTTATAAAACTAAATTAAACATTTATCAATACAAAAAAGATTGTAAACACATACATATGTCTACAAAATTACTATTATAACAACTACAAAAATCCCCTAATTAATCTGACTCTCAGTTGCACCCTCGTTAAGGCAACCGTAAATCACATAGATTTAAACAGACACCTGACAAAGCGCACCCCCTGGACAGTCGCATTCAAAATGAGTTTCTTTCAGCTCTGGTCCTTGCAGACAGCAGCTTGAGGCTTACAGGCTGGAAGCTTCTCATACTTGTTGGATCTTAAAATGCCTCTACCTTACACACAGTCTCCTTTCTCCTTTATACATATGTTTCTCTTTGAATGTAAATTTTCCATTGTATCACTAGGCTTTTAACTTCACCTCTTCTAACTATAACATCCTTTCATCACACCAATTTTATTAGTAATCTGGAAAAAAATAAACACATTATTTGGCGTCTTCTACCTAGGTGTAAGATTTCACCCGCAGTCTTGAATGGCTTCTTTTAACAAATACAAATTTATACTTTACCTTCTACCCTCTTTACATTTATCTAATTAACATCTCACAACTACTATACATCAACGCACCCACACTAGCTGGCTTTAATCCAATTAAGACACACACACACACGTAGGCACAGAAGCCACTAGAAATCTATTTTAAAATAATTTCCAATAATATTATTATATCTTCTTGACATGTTGTGCCACAAACAAACCACACAAACAAGCTCACTCAATTACACCAAGAAGCCCAGTTTGTCCCATTATGGTGAGGTAACAAGAAGAATAGCCAGCAAAGCTGTGTAACTTTCTCATCATGGTGGTTTTGTACATAATTATCCTATTTACATAATTATATTAATGAAGAAAACACAATAAAAGGGTTGCCAAACACTAGCCAAAGGCTGCAAATGTTGCAAATCTGAAATGACAGTGCAAAATGCTGGAAACACTCAGCCATTCAGTCAGCATCTGTGGAGAGAGAATAGTGGAGCTGACATTCCAGATATGGACCCTTTGTCAAAATGAGAAGGTATTACAGATGCACAGAGAATTGAAAACAAGAAGGGAAAACAATAGCAATGAACAGGTTGAAAAAGACAAGCTGAAAGTAAGTCAAAGAGAGGAACAGGACCTCATAAAGAGGTAAAATTGCTGGAAAAGAAATTGTAGTCAATTGAAACAATATATAAGTTAAAAGCTCCAGAAGCTGGAAATCTGAAACAAAAGCAGAAAATGCTGGAAACACTAGGTGGGTCAGGCACCATCTGTGGGCAAAATTCGAGTTTACATTGCTTTCTCTTGCTCTTTCAGTTCTTAGTCCTTTGTGCATCCATAATATCTTCTATTGTTACACTAAAACTGAACCTTTAAATCTTCACCTGGCCTGGCATATCAGAATGCTATTATATTGTAAGGAAAGCAAAGGCCTCATATGGTGCCTAAATAATACAGAGATGGTGGAAAGTGAAACCCAGAAATAAGAGAAATGTAGCTGAACCCATTCAGATCAGCTACAAATAAGTACTTGGCTATTGGTAATATTTTCAAATGTAAATATATCCTGCATTTCCTCCTCATCTTGAGCATTTTGTTGCAGTGAAATTGCCTTTCCTTAAATATAATGAAATGTCATTGCTTTTTTTTTCTTTATTCTTTCATAAGTTGTGGGTGTCACTGGCAAGATCAGCATTTATTGTCCATCCAATATTGCCTTTGAAATGAGCAGCTTGCTAGACCAGTTAAGGACTGTTAAGAGTCAACCACTTAACTCAGGCACTGGATTTTCAAAAAAAGGATTTGATAAGATGAAGCATTTATTAAGATGCCACACAATAAGTTATTACATAAAAGTAGGGTACGTGAGATTGAAAATAGTTTTTTGCATTGATTGAGGATTTGTTAACAGATAGAAAACAGATTAGGAATAATCATTTTCAGGCTGACAAACTGTAACTGTAGTGCACCGCAAGGATCAGTGTTTGAGCCTCAGTCATTTACAATCGATATTCATGACTTAGATGGGGGGACAATGTGCAATGCATTGAAGTTTGGAAAGTAAGCTATAAAGAGAAGGCAAAGAGGCTGCAAAGAGATATGGACAGGCTAAGTGAGTGAGCAAGAACACGACAGATCGAATACAATGTGACAAAGCATGAAATTATCTACTTTGGTCAGGAAAATAGACAAACAGAATATTTCTTAAATGTTGAAAGACTGGGAAATGTTGGTATTCAGAGGGACCTGGGTGTCCTTGTACCACAAATCATATAAAGTTAACATGCAACATGGTACAGCAAGAAATGAAGAAGACTAATAATATGTTAGCTTTTGTTATAAAGGGATTGCAGTAAAATAGCTAAGACATTTTAGAGAAATTATTGCTGAAAAGAGACTTTTCATCTTGCACTAATCAGGACATACGCAAGAATCCCAAATTTCAAACAATCACAACCGTTTAGGCTTGAGGAGAAAAGGGTGCTGATTGGTTGGCGCGTATTTGGCCGAGGCATTGTCTTGGAGAAAGCAATGGGGAACTATAGGCTCCCCAAGCTCCTGGGTACTTTAAAAAAGGCTCAATACTTGAACATATCCATTTGGTTTGCAGAGAATAGGTCCCTGGGTATGAATGTTTGTCACTTCTAGCAAGCATAAATGCGCCATGGTATGAGTTATACTGATTATCCTAAATTGGTTTTTAGCATGGCTATTAGCACACTTACGATTGTTCAGCAAGTGCTGCCCAATCGCAGAATCATGGCCAGGATCTTCCATTCAGCATGTGGGGGTGGGCCCCGCATGCCGATGCATAAAATGACATGCTTCGATGTCGGGTGTGCGTCCCCGCATCATTCTGATCTTCAGTTTGACGGGCGTGCACCAGAGTTGGCTGTGTGCATGCCAAACTGTCGAATGCCTGTTAAGGCCATTAATGATCTAACTGAAGTACTTGACAGAGCTGCCTATCCAACCTTAAGGTTGTCGGGCAGGCGAAGAGCCCAGGCGGCCTTCGCATTTTTCATGGAACCTCATCCATGGGCGGGATGAGGTTTTATGAAGTGTTTATTAATTAAATAAAATGTGTTATGAAAACTCATAAATATGTCCTAGCTCATGAGGGGACATGTCTGGGTAACTTTATTTTTCCTTTTTTTCCAACTTTCCATAATGAAATTAATCTCCCTGAGGCATGGAGCTGCCTGAGGGAGATTTCTGCACTCTTTCACATGCATGTGCAAAAGAGCGCAGGTCCCCACTCTCCCTCTTCCCCCCACAGAGGTAGTGCTGAGCCTTAATTGGCCTGCCCACGTAAAATGGTGGCGCCCAGCCGATCACGGGCTCCCGCTCCCGCCCAGCCCACCCGATGGGGAGAAAATTCTCCCCCATGTCTAACAGTAGATGTTTTGTTTAGAGTTTTGCAAGAGCAGGCTGGTTAAGTAGGGTCTGTACTCTGCCTATTATGAGCAACCGAAGGAAACATGCTGTTTGATTCAATCAGCCAATTGCTGGGACATATGGCCTATGGGGATCGAGAAGGTAGAAGTGGAGCAGCCTCAGTCCTTGCAATTTCCAACAGGTTTGAGGTGCTTGCAACCTGTACAGATGAGAGTGGGGACTGTAGGGTGATCTTACAGTACTTGAAGGCACAAAATGCAACAAGAAAAGTGATCCAACTGTGGCTAATGAGAGAAGTTAAAGATTCTATTAGATCAAAGGAAGGGGCTTATAAAATTGCCAAAAAAGTAGTAGGACTGAGGATTGGAAGCATTTTAAAATTCAGCAAAGGAGAACCAAGAAATTGATAAAGAAAGAGAAAATATAACTAGTGAAGAATTATATCAGAGAGTTAACCAGAGAGTTGTGGATGTAGATAGATTTTTGAAATATCAGGGAGTTGGGGGTTATGAGGAGCTGACACGAAAGAGAAGTTGAGGCCTGGGGAAGATCAGCCATGATCTTATTGAATGGCGGGGCAGGCTTGAGGGAGCGAATGGCCTACTCCTGCTCCTATTTCTTATGCTCTTATGTTCTTAAGAACATAGAAACGGACTGTAAAAGCTTCTGTAGGTATGTAAAAAAGAAAAGGTTAGTAAAGACAAATGGGGCCCATTACAGGCAGGGAATGGAAAATTTATAATGGGTAACAAGGAATTGGCAGAGAAACTAAACAAATACTTTGGCCTGGCGGGACTGGAAATTTTCACCCAAAGTTAAGGGACATTTGGCTGCCTCTCTGGGTTTTTCGTCTCCCCTGCGACATGCCACAAGAGGATGAATGATCTCCTGCATTCCGCCAGGGTAAGTCACTCTTTTCATCATTCTCAACTCACACACTCACAAACCCATCACACATCCACAGGGCCCTCACTCACTGCCAGCTCATGGGACATCACCATTCACTCTTTCATACACACCTTCATTGTCCTCATCCCGTCCATGGGACCCCTCACCACCCACACAGGCCAGGCATACTTATAATCTGGTCCGGCAGGTGTACTTCTTACACTCTCTCCATCCCTATCCATGCAGGACAATTTGGCATACAACAAGAGAAAGAGCTTGCAGACTGGTGGCGGAATGCCCAAAATCAAGGTCCTCATGGAATTTGAAAATAGAGCCATCCAGCTGGCTGGCGATGACCGGGACTGTTCCTGTGCTGACGGTGAGGTCAGCGATGCTCTACCAAGTGAGCATCCAGCAGTGCAACATCCATCAGACAACCATGCTGTGAGCGATGTGTCCTGTTTCACAGGCCACTGCCATGCACTAATTATCTCTCCTTGCTTTCGCAGGCACATCTGTCGAACAGCCAACAGAGTCCATGGCCCAGGGCCTCCAATCAAGCCCCAAAGAAACCTCCGTAGAGGAATCTGCTGAAACCCTCCCCGAAGTCCCATCACGGCACTCACCCACACCCTCCACCAGTGCAGAGACACACACTTCGGTGGGACCTAGCTTTAGAGTGGCACAGGGATCATAACCTGGTGAGCACATTGCACTGTCTGATCCACAGCAGGCGGAGGCAGGAACTTCCCAGCTGTCCGGCACTCGGAGGACTGCTGGAGGCCAGAACATCGCTGAGTCTGAGTCAGATGATGAGCCTCTGGATTCGGTCATGTCACAGTTGCTGGAGCCACAAAGGCAAGCTCGGGAACATCAGGAAGGGATGTCCGCTGCACTCTATTTCCAGACCACTCCCCTTGTCACCATTCAAGTCCTCTCCTATCATCCTGGAACCCCACAATGTGCAGGTAGACCTCCCTCTGGTTATCCTCTAGCCTCCACCCACGACCCTGGATCCCATTGCTATTGTAGCAGGCATTCATGTCCTCCCCACTGAGTCCATCACTGTTGATGTACCCATGCCCCATACGGACCTCACCCCAGCCCATCTTGAGGCTATGTGCACGATGATATACAGAGGAAATCCTCCCACTCCCCAAGAGAGCTTCAATAACCGCACCCCACCCCCGCCCCAGCCTTTATTATGTTTTCCCTATTTACAGGTTGCAGATGCCTCCTCTGACCATGACCATCTCACCTGCAACTCAGTACCGAGCCAGACACCCCCATCACCACCAACTGTGAGACAATGACCATACCCTGCACACCCAGTTGTGCCTGATCCCCATTTAGCACACAGACCTTGGCCCCCCCTGGAGCGGGACCAAAATGTGTGTGCCACGTATAGCCCTGGAGTATTGCCCAGGAAGCCCCAAGACTGCCTTTAACCTCTCAACCTAATTATGAGATCCACACTGCTCCAGAACCACTTTTAATCTCTTACCCCGACTACATGGTACAGAGAGCCAGGAAAGCCTTTAACCTCTCACCTCGACTACATGGTCCATAGAGAGCCAGGAAAGCCTTTAATCTCTCAACCCGAGCTTTTGGCCTCAATTCCTAGACTATAACTGTCTGTCACTCAGTTCCACGGTTCCTTCAGATTGGCAGCAACACCATCTCTCTCCACTCTCCCCGACCCCATGACACTCTGTGTAACCCTTCCCACGTGTGCCACACTAACGCCCCACTTCCTACTCTAGAGTCCGCATTCATCCCCTCCCATTTCTGTCACTTGAATCCGACCCACCCCACTTCTGTCTCTGTGTTCTAGTCTTCTATGTCAGGCTCCAGCTTTCCCACCCCCAATGTTCCCTCTGCCTGCCATCATCCCCCAACTCCCCCACCCAACCAAGACCACCATTCCCTGCACCTTCACCCTCATGTCTCTGTCATTTTGCACTCCTACTACCCACCCTCCCCCACCACTCTGGTCACCATGCTGGACTCTGTTTTAGAGTGTAGTCCTGCCTGAGGGCTGAGGCACTCCATCAGCTCCCTCCTCCAGGAGAAGCACAACAACTACCATGAGGAGCCCAACCAGATGCCCTTATAAGTCTGGTCTAACACTGCAGCTTTGACATCACTGACAAGCCAGAGCAGTGCTGTTGTAGGTAGGCTTTGAATGCTGTACTCACCTTGTAGTGATGAGCGAAGAGAAGGTGGACAGCTGCACGCCACTTATTCCAATCGTGATTCAGACCGGTCTAATTTCCCACTGGCATGGCACGTAATTAGGAGGGGAATGTGATTCTGGCGACTTGCATTTTTAATGAGTTTTCATGACATGCTAATACATGCAGATGGAGTTCCTGACATGGGTCAGCGGGAGGTCCGACCTGCCATCAAGCCACCATGTAAGTGGTGAGGGGAAAATTCTGACTTGTTTTCATGCTGGCAGAAATCTGACTTTTGGCCTCTCTCCAAATTTTCACTTCCACCCGCCATGAAACCCTCTACTGGCAGGACCAGAAAATTCTGCCCAATGTATCTGATGGCTTTGGTGAAACTACCTGCACACAGCTCTTAGCTGATCTTTTAAACAGAAAAAAGGAAATATGGCTGTCTCCATGTGGCTTTTCACAAGTTCAAGGTCTTTTCCAAATAAGGTGTGGTGTTTATGTTCATTCCCTATCCTGTGTTGTGGGTTAACGCCTCTGAGGGTTTGAGGCAATCAGTGTCTTTGTTTTAGAATGACCCATTGAAACCAGATAATGCCCCTTTGATAGGTTTCTGGGAAGGACATTGACTTACATCAGTCTGAAATGTTTTTTGGTTCCTTCTTGATATAGGGAAGTGGTTCTAATCCACAAAATCAGTCATGTGGCCATTTTTCCATCCTTTTTTGTCCAGTTTTTATTTTAAATATAAAATTAGTTTGAAGTTCAAAATATGATATGCTGGTACTAGGCATGACATCAGTCTGTTACTGAGAGAATGCTACATTGTCAAAGGTTTGCCTTTTAGATGAGATTGTGATATCTTTTGCAGGACATAAGGACACTGGTGTTTGCACATGGAGTTCCAATACCCAACTAAACTGGTTTATTCCAGTTTGCTTTTTTATATGCATACACAAATGGTCACAAGATGGTGCTATTACATTCCTCCCTCTTTAATGAAAAAGCCACAGTGTTTAAAATTCCATACAGCTTTTATACATTTCTTGTTTTTCATCTATTTACAAATCAAGCTTAACTACTGGTTCAAAAACAAAAATAGCTGGAAAAGCTCAGCAGGTCTGACAGCATCTGCAGAGAGGAATACAGTTAACGTTTCAAGTCCGTATGACTCTTCATCAGAACTAAGGAAAGATAAAACGGACTTTTTCTATCTTTCCTTAGTTCTGATGAAGAGTCAGATGGACTAGAAACGTTAACTGTATTCCTCTCCGCAGATGCTGTCAGATGCTGAGTTTTTCCAACTATTTTTGTTTTTGTTTCAGATTTCCAGAATCTGCAATATTTTGCTTTTAACTACTGGTTTCCTAAGAGGATAGCTTGTTTTTTGACCTAAACCTTTGGAACTTGGGGAAGGACCTTGACCCATCTTGGCCTTAGTAGACGAGGGCTTTTCTCCAAACAAGGACTGACTTTTACCTTGACCTTCAATTGAATTTTTCACTTCATCAGTCATGTCTGTCTGACTCAGACTTGGATCTGAACTGGTTTCAAGCAAATTATACTGGAGGAACTATTGGTACTCCATTCATATCCCAACAACCCAATTCATCAGACTCATTTGATTCCTCCCAACACTCTTCTTCATGAACCTCTGAAGGTAAAACATGATCCATATGTACAAACCTAACCTTTTCACTATCAAACGTCTTGATCAAATGTGTGCGAATACCACATATTTTCATGACTGTTCCTGGTAGCCACTTCAACCACTTATAATGATGACCTTTCACCTCAACCTTCTGGTTCAACTTCAGACTTCTTTCTCTCACGCTACCCCTATCATTACTCTTTTTCTGTCTGGATTGTTTTTCTTCTACTGACTGTGCTAAATGTGGCTTCAGCAATGAATACAGTAAAGTTGCGCCATTCACGTCTTCACCATTCGCTTATATAAAACATTATGTATCCCATTTTCATCAATTGCCAGTCCAATATTTGCTTATTTGCAGCTTTCAGAGAAAAAAACTAGAAGAAAATTTGGGAAAAGTGCCATAAAATAGAAAAATCACCTAAATGAATATTTTTAAAAATGATATAGAAGGTGTCCTTGATGTATTCCCTGGACTAGAACACAGTACAGTAAAGTCCTGCCATTCGTGGGTTACCTTCTTGGAAAACCTCACAAACGGTGAATTTGTAAATGGCAAACTTATTTTTTAATTAGAAAGACTCCAACCATCCAAAAACTTGATACGTATAGAGAATAAAAGAGAATAAAAACAATGGCCAGGATTTTACAGCCCCGCCGGGCATGTCTCTCCCCGGTGGATGCTGCAAGCCATTTAAATCTCCATTCAGTTCAGTGTGGGACTGTAATATCCTGCTGGGCGGGAGAGGTCATAACATCCTGGCCGATATTTTAAATAAATATAAAGATGTGCTGCTAGTTAACAAAATAAGAAATAGATATTAGTCACACTTACCCTTATTATAAGACTCTCTGGCAGAATATAGTGGGCTTGGAGGTGAAGTTGGTGGAGGTTTACTTGAAGATGAAGGGAGTGGTTGAGGTGACTGATTTAAAATGCTGATGTGGCAGTAGATTAAAAAAATGTTATTTTTGACTGCTTCACATTTTGCTTTCCAATTTTGTTAAGTTCTCAGTAAGGAGCAATCGCAGTGTCAATCACTCTACAAAAGGTAATGGTTTGTGTCGTAGCCTGTCGCCTGGCTTTTCAATTCTTTAGCTGATCTTAATCCATCATCTAATGTGTAAATTGAGCCTTCTTAGGATCTGCTTTCTCTTCCTCTTTACATTCACTTAATTTAATCAGATCCAATAATTCTTCTGCTGAGAGTTCCCCTTGATGAGACTGAAGCAACTCCTCTACTTCATCTGTGGCCAGGCCTACAAATCCCTACCTTCCAACTTGTTTTGCCAATTTATCGATCTTGGTTACTTCATCTTCCACATTGGGGAACCCTATGAAATCATTCACAACTCCAATCTAAACTTTTTTCCAGCAGGTATTTATGGTTGATTCTCTAACCTCTTCCCATGTGTCCTTAATTATCCCTATTGATTTAAGGATGTTAAAGGTCTTAAAGGTTTCACTCAAGTCGCCTCTTACTCTTCTAAACTCCAGTGGATACAAGCCTAACCTGTCCAGCCTTTCCTCATAAGACAACTTGCCCATTCCAGATATTCAGTCTAATTAATCTTCTTTGAACTGCTTTTAATGCATTTACATTCTTCCTTAAATAAGGAAACCAATACTATACACAGTACTCCAGATGTGTTCTCACCAGTGCCCTGTATAACTGAAGGATAAACTCCTTCCTTTACATTTAATCCCCCTCACAATAAACTATAACATTCTATTAACTTTCCTAATTACTTGCTGTACCTGCATACTAACCTTTTGTGATTCATGCACTAAGACACCCAGATACCTCTGAATCTCAGAGCTCTGCAATCTCTCACCATTTTGATAATATGCTTCTTTTTTATTCTTCCTGCCGAAATGGACAATTTCACATTTGCCCACATTATACTCCATTTGCCAGGTCTTTGCCCACTCATTTAGCCTACCTATGTTACTTTGTAATAAAAAGAGAAAATGCTGGAATAATTCAGTAGGTCTGGCAGCATCTGTAGAGAGAGAAACAGGGTTAACATTTTGAGTCTGTATGACTCTTCTTCAGAGCTGTCACTTTGTAGCCTCCGTATGTCCTCTTTACAACTTACTATGCTACCTATCTTGATGCCATCAGCAAATTTAGCAATCATACCTTCAGTCCCTTCATCCAAGTCATTTATATAAACTGTAAAGATTGAGGCCCCAGCACTGATCCCTGTGGCACACCACTCATCACATCCTGCCAACCAGAAAAAGACCCATTTATGTCTATTCTCTGTTTCCTGTTAGCCAGCCAATCCTCTATCCACGCTATTATATTACCCCCTACACTGTGAGCTTTTATTTTCTGCAATAACCTTTGGCGTGGCACCTTATCAAATGCCTTCTGGAAATCTAATTACAGTACATCCACCGGTTCCTCTTTATCCACAGCACATGTGACTCCTTCAAAGAACTCCAATAAATTGGTTAAACATGATTTCCCTTTCACAAAATCCTGTTGACTCTGCCTGATTGCCTTCCATTTTTCTAAGTGCCCTGCTATAATGCCTTTAATAATAGCTTCTAACCTTTATCCTATGACAGATGTTAAGCTAATGGGCCTGTAATTTCTTGCTTCCTGTCTCCCTTCCTTTTTGAATAAAGGAGTTACATTTGCTATTTTCCAATCTAATGGAATCTTCCCTGTTGGACTCTTCCTTTCATGGGGATGGTAATTTAGACATCACATCAACACTAGAATGATTTTTCATTTGTCTGTACTTATTTTTGGACAGATAAACAGACACAATCAAAGCCCATCCCTGCATTCAGGCTGCAGCTGAAGTGAGTACTGGAGATTTTGCATTCAAAATAACTGCCAGTGTCTTATGATCAATTTTGATTGTGCAACTACAACCATGCAAGTATTTATGAAATCTTCTTTCTCCAAAAATCATAGACAATGCTTCACCTTCTACCTGAGTATAATTTCACTCACTGACACTGGCACTGTGGGTGCATGAGGCAAATGTAATTGATCTCTCCTCACCATTATCAAACACATGAGAGATCTCAGCATCTACTCTGTCTGGAGAGGCATCACATGCTAGTTAATCTTTTTGGACACATGGTAATGTACAAGCAGTGTAACATCTACCAACTGACTTTTACACAACTTGAATGCTTTTTCACACTCCCTTGTCCAATTCCATGGAACACCATTCCTCAAGAGTTCAGTCAATGGATGTAATAAGGTTGCCAAATTTGGAATGAATTTACTATAGTAATTCACGAGGCAAAAAAAAATCTGAGCTCAGAGATATTGATGATGTGGCACATTTCTTATTGCTTAAACTGTATTCTTGCTAAGATGTAACCCATCTTTGTCTACCTTGTGACCCAAATACTCCACAGAGTCTTGAAATGTTTCATATTTGTGTGCCACTGCCCAAACTCCATGCATTTCCATATGCTGGAGCACCTTATTCATCCTGCTATCATGGGCCTGCCTGTTTGGAGCTGAGATAAATATGTCAAATAGCACACCATTCCCTGAATTCCTTGCAAAATTTGATTCATTATCCCTTGAAAACTCTGGGGCTGAAGAAACACCAGACGGCAGCCTATGAAACTGAAAAAGACCCATGTGTGTATTAATACTCAAATATGACTTAGATTCATCATCTAACTAAAGTTGAGATAAGCATTTGACAGATCTAGCTTTGAAAAAAATCTGGCCTCCTGGCAACATTGTGAACGGATCCTTCAAGTTTGGCAAAGTTTCAGGTGGATTACATTCATGTACTTTATTTACACTTATAATCCCCACATATTCCTACACTACCATTTGACTAGTGCTACCACTATGGAAGTAGCCCAATTACTCTGTTCTACTTTAGAGATAATGTTGTCAGTTTCAAGGCTTTTCAGTCCTTACCCTACTTTCTCCCTTAGAGTACAGGGTACTGAATGAGGCCTGCAATAAATTGCCATTGCGTTCCTCTGAACCTGTATGTTGCCAGTTTTACTAAACATCTGAGGGTACTTGATGGTCACGTTGTCGTGTTGTGAATTTCATTTCTATGCAAGAAAGCTCATTCCAATTTAACTTGGTTGACTCTTAACCGCCCTCTGAAATGGCTCTAGCAAGCCACACAGTTAAAGGGAAATTAGGGATGGGCAACAAATTGTGGCCTTGCCAGCAATACTCACACCCCATAAAAGAGTAATATAAAAATACTTAATTACTATTAATCAGTTTCTTCCCAACTAGGCTGGTTTTTCACCCTTCACCACAATCATAGACACTTTTTGCAGATTGGTCTTTGTATGTGTCTGGAACTGACATACTTTCAATTATGAAAATTTTCTCTCCTCCATAACTTTGCAATTCTATGCGTGATTTCTCCAGTTAATGATGCCTCAACTTTTCACAGTATAGTCACGCTAACTGATGCACACATGTCAACCTCCATGTTTACTGGAGCTCCATCCAGTGCTACTTAGACTACAATGCCCTGTAAATTTCCACTGGACATCTTTGTGCTTCAGATTGTATGGGTCTCTACCAACTCCTTATCGACCTGGTGCTGTTCAACAATCGTATGCAGTGACTGCCATTTCTTCCAGGCAGTGTTTTCCCAATTTACATTCTTTCAGCATGCCTTGGAAAATGACCTTTCTTCTTTGCAGCTGTAGTACTCTGCCTTTAAAAGTGACCTAAGTGCAGTAGCAGGACTTTGTTGTAGGTCTGCTACTACGAACTGTTGTCGTTGGGACCTTCTGCTTACTCAGCTCCAGCTTATTTACTTCAGAAGTTGTTACCTCTGACTTCTCTCGAGTCACTTTCTGCCATGTGCATGGAACATGCTATTTAGCAAACTATGTCAAATGTTAACTTTGGCAATGTCAGCAACTTACCGTTGAATGCTTTCACTTTTTTTAACTGCAAACAATCTGCCCTGCAATGCTCTTTTGAAATTCTCCAAAATTATATTCAATGGACAGCTTTTTCAAAGCCATGATAAAGTCTCCCATATTTCAATCGGCAACCGATTCCTTGTTCCAAACCTATAGTTTTTAGCATTCCCAATGGCTTGGGACTATAGTGCTGCTCAAGCTTACACAAAATGCCTGACAGTGGCGTGTCTTTTGGCTTAGCAGAGGCAAGCCAATTCTTGAGCGTTTCATACACTTTTATTTTTTTTATTCATTCATGGGATGTGGGCTTCGCTGGCTGGGCCAGCATCTATTGCCCATCCCTAGTTGCCCTTGAGAAGGTGGTGGCGAGTTGCTTTCTTGAACTGCTGCAGTCCATGTGGTGTAGATACACCCACAGTGCTGTTAGGAAGTGAGTTCCAGGATTTTGACCCAGCAACAGTGAAGGACCAGAGATATATTTCCAAGTCAGGATGGTGAGTGGCTTGGGGGGAACTTCCAGGTGGTGGTGTTCCCATCTATCTGCTGCCCTTGTCCTTCTAGATGGTGGTGGTTGTGGGTTTGGAAGATGTTGTTTAAGTAGCCTTGGTGAATTCCTGCAATGCATCTTGTAGATGGTACACACTGCTGCTACTGTGCGTTGGTGATGGAGGGAGAGAATGTTTGTGGATGTGGTGGAAATCAAGTGGACTGCTTTGTCCTGGACGGTGTCAAGCTTCTTGCGTGTTGTGGGAGCTGCACTCATCCAGGCAAGGGGGGAATATTCCATCACACTCTTGACTTGTGCCTTGTAGATGGTGGACAAGCTTTGGGGAGTCAGGAGGTGAGTTACTCACCGCAGAATTCCTAACCTCTGACCTGCTCTTGTAGCCACATTATTTATTTGGCTATTCCAGTTCAGTTTCTGGTCAATGATAACCCCCAGGATGTTGATAGTGGGGCATTCGGTGATGGTAATGCCATTGAACATCAAGGGGTGATGGTTAGATTCTCTCTTTTTGGAGATGGTCATTGCCCAGCACTTGTCTGGCACAAATGTTACTTGCCACTTGTCAGCCCAAGCCTGGATATTGTTCAGGTCTTGCTGCATTTGGACATGGACGGCTTCAATATCTGAGGAGTAGTGAATGGTGCTGAAAATTGTGCAATCATCAACAAACATCCTCACTTCTGACCTTATGATGGAAGGAAGGTCATTGATGAAGCAGCTGAAGATGGTAGAAGACATTTGACAAGGTGCCGCACAGGAGGCTGCTCAGTAAGATAAGAGTCCATGGTGTTAGAGGCAAGGTACTAGCATGGATAGAAGACTGGCTGTCTGGCAGGAGGCAGAGAGTGGGGATAAGGGGGTCCTTCTCAGGATGGCGGCTGGTGACTAGTGGAGTTCCGCAGGGATCAGTGTTGGGACCACAACTTTTCACTTTATACATTAATGATCTAGATGAAGGAACTGAGGGTATCCTGGCTAAGTTTGCAGATGATACAAAGATAGGTGGAGGGACAGGTAGTATTGAGGAGGTGGGGAGGCTGCAGAAGGATTTGGACAGGTTAGGAGAATGGGCAAAGAAGTGGCAGATGGAATATAACGTGGGGAAGTGTGAGGTCATGCACTTTGGTAGGAAGAATAGAGGCATAGACTATTTTCTAAATGGGGAGAGAATTCAGAAATCTGGAGTGCAGAGGGACTTGGGAGTCCTAGTCCAGGATTCTCTTAAGGTTAACTTGCAGGTTGAGTCGGTAGTTAGGAAGGCAAATGCAATGTTGACATTTATTTTGAGGGGACTAGAATATAAAAGCAGGGATGTGCTGCTGAGGCTTTATAAGGCTCTGGTCAGACCACATTTAGAATATTGTGAGCAATTTTGGGCCCCGTATCTCAGGAAGGATGTTCTGGCCTTGGAGAGGGTCCAGAGGAGGTTCACAAGAACGATCCCAGGAATGAAAGGCTTAACATATGAGGAACGTTTGAGGACTCTGGGTCTATACTCGATGGAGTTTAGAAGGATGAGGGGAGATCTGATTGAAACTTACAGAATACCGAAAGGCCTGGATAGAGTGGACGTGGGGAAGATGTTTCCATTAGTAGGAGAGACTAGGACCCGAGGGCACAGCCTCAGAGTAAAGGGAAGACCTTTTAGAACAGAGATGAGGAGAAACTTCTTTAGCCAGAGAGTGGTGAATCTATGGAATTCATTCCCACAGAAGGCTGTGGAGGCCAGGTTATTGAGTGTATTTAAGACCGAGGTAGATAGGTTATTGATTGGTAAGGGGATCAAAGGTTACGGGGAGAAGGCGGGAAAATGGTGTTGAGAAACTTATCAGCCATGATTGAATGGCGGAGCAGACTCGATGGGCCGAATGGCCTAATTTCTGCTCCTATGTCTTATGGTCTTATGGTCTTATGGACACTGCCCTGGGGAACTCCTGCAGTGATATCCTGGAACTGAGATGATTGACCTCCAACAACCACAATTATCTTCCTTTGTGCTAGGTATGACTCCAACCAGTCAAGAGTTTTCCCCCTGATTCCCATTGACTCCAGTTTTGCTAGGGCTCCTTGATGCCACACTCAGTCAAATGCAACCTTGATGTCAAGGGCAGTCACTCTCACCTCACCTTGGGAGTTCAGCTCTTTTGTCCATATTTGGAGCAAGGCTGTAATGAGGTCAGGAGCTGAATGGCCCTGGCGGAACCCATCTGGACATCAGTGAGCAGGTTATTGCTAAGCAAGTGCTGCTTGATTGTACTGTTGATGATCCCTTCCATTTCTTTACTGATAATCGAGAGTAGACTGATCGAACGGTTATTGGCTGGGTTGGATTTTGTGTACAGGAAATAACTGGGCAATTTTTCACATAGCCAGGTAGATGCCAGTGTTGTATCTGTACTGGAACAGCTTGGCTAGGGGCCTGCTTGTATTAAAAATATCAGCCAGCTGAATTATCAGGATCTTTGAGGATATTACTAGCAATAAAAAACATCTCTAGCTGCTCCACATATGCAGTGGAAAACTCTTGGTCATATCTGTACTCTCCCAGGTACCCAATAATATCTATTGATGCAGTCAACTTCAAAGGTCAGTTCACCCATGTGTACAAACTGCCTTTCCTCAAAGACTGGATTTTTTAGTCTATTTCTCAGCAAAAATAAACTCAGTTCTTCTGTTGGTCTGCTAGAAGCTTCTCCAACCAAATTAATTTGGCTAGAGAATCTGTAATCCCACTTTCATTGTCAGACTGTAATATCTTTGTCGGACAAAGAGAGACTGGTACATTCACATGGAGTTCAAGTGCCCAACTAAACTGGTTTATTCTTATTTGTTTATATACATACATACACAATGGCCACAAGAAGATGCGATTACAGAGGCATTAAACCATGCCCTGTCTGCCTCTCAGCTGGAGGAAAAAGATACATTGGCAAGATTCAAAGAAGAGGAAGGGAATTGCACAGTCATCTAGCAGCACTAAATCAGATTATTTGGTTATTGATTCATTGCTGATTTGTAAGACCTTGATGTGTGCATATTGGCTGCAGCATTTTCACTATGACAATGACTATAATTTAAAAATGTATTCTATTTGATGTCACAAAATGCTGTACAGCCAATGATGTATGTTTTTGACTGTTGTAATGTAGGAAACACAGTAGCCAATTTGCATACAGTAAGGTCCTACAAACAGCAAAGTGATAATGATTATATCATCTGTTATAATAATGTTGAGGGATAAATATTGGTGATGATACTAGGGAGAATTCCACTGCTTCTCTTTGAAATAGTGCCATTGGTTCTTTTCTGTCTACCTGGGAGGCCAGACAGGCTTGGGTTTAATTTTTTTTCCAAAAGCAGGCAGCAAACAGTGTAGCATTTCTTTAGCATTGCACTGATGTGTCAGCCTTGTGCTTAAGACTCTGGAGTGGGACTTGGATCTACAGCCTTTAAGTCTCAGAGGTGAGAGTACTACCACTGAACAATGAATAAGAAAGTATAAAGCATTTGGAAATACAAGCCACTGAAAAACAATTATTAAGCTGGCAACAGCCCAGGATATCAGAGTCCGAAGCAAAATATATTTACACTTAATAGTGCTTTTCTTCTGAATCCACTGTGTGGCATTTATTTTTAACTGTGAATAACTAATTGAAAGTCTTTTGTGGAATGCACAATGCATTTCTAAGTCCAGCTGCTGTCATGCTAAATAACAGCAACATGGATACAAATTACAGCTGTTAGTCAAAGGTATCAGCTGCAGCTCAGTTGGTAGCATGTTTGCCTCTGAAACACAAGTTTAAGTCCCATTTCAGGGCTTGAGCATGAAATTCAAGGCTGATAGTGCTGCGTAGTACTGAGGTTCAGTGGATGAGATGTTAAACTGATGCCACCTCTGCCTGCTTAGGCAGATGTAAAAGATCCCACAATTTTGAAGAAGAGCAGGGGAGTTATCCCTGCTGTTCCACCAATATCTATCTTTCAATCAACATCACAAAATCAGATTATCTGGTCACTATCATATTGCTGAGTGTGGGAGTTTGTTGTGCACAAATCGGCAGCTACATGTCAATGGTGACTGCATTTTAGAAGTATTTCATTAGTTGTAAAGAGTTTTGAAATGTCTGGTGGTCATGAAAAGTGCTATACAAATGCAAATCTTTCTTTATATAGTTGTAATTGGAAGATTTCCATTAATACAGATGCACCAAAAAATTGCAGATGCACCAAAAAATTGTAATTATTGAATACTGTGGTAGGATGGCACCAACACACAGTATGCAAGGGCCAATCTGAAATACTGCTTTGTGAAAAGGTGGGGAGAGAGGGTGAATTTAAACAAAAACAAAATAAAGCCTCACTGACATTGATGTCTTTGTCCAACAGCAATTTATGTAACTCGCTGACATGCAGGAAGCTGAATGGTTTGATTCTTTGATTCAATATTTTGAATTGTAATTGTAAATAGTGATGTACCCTTTAGCAATGCCTGTCAACATGCTGACTGGCAAACAAAATTGGGAAAGAGGGCAGAAACTTTGCCCAATAGGAAGATATTATCCTGTTACAGATAAACAACAAACTTAATTAAGTTGCAATTGGGCAAAGATAAAAGTACTCCTGAGGTTGGTGCAGCCACTGTAGATGCTCCACACTAGCCTTTGATCATCTCAGTGAGGAGCAGCTGCCAATTATGTACGTGTGTTTTTACCCATGAAAAATGACAGAAGGGGACACAGATTCCTAGTGATGGTCTTTGTAAAGATACAGCTGCAATCAAACTTGATTGGGCAAGGCTTGTGAGTGCCACAGAGGTAATAATCTCCGGTTTACTACCTGAGCCACGTGCAAATTGGTGTAGGGTAAATAAGGCTAGAGAGGTAAATGCATGGCTCAAAGATTGGTGTGGGAGAAATGGGTTCTGATTCATGGAGCACTGGCACCAGTACTGAGGAACGAGAGAGCTGCTCCGTTGGGACGGGCTTCATTTGAACCATGCTGGGACCAGTGTCCTGGTGAATCGTATAACCAGGGATGTAGAGAGCACTTTAAACTAATTAGTTGGGGGGGAGAGTTCAATTGAAGGGAAGTTTAAAAACTCAAAAAGAAATGAGAAAGCAGAGGTGCAGGGTAGTGAAGAGGCGAATGATAATCAAAGTGTGACAGGAAGGGGCAGAAAATATAAGCAGAAGAGTACAGCAGAAATCAGAACCAGAATGAGTAATAATGGTAAAAAAATTCAAAGCTTAAGGCTCTTTATCTGAATGCACACAGCATTTGTAACAGGATAGATGAGTTCATGATACAAACAGAAATAAATGAATATGGTTTGGTAGCTATTACAGAGACCTGGTTGCAGGGTGACCAAGACTGGTAGCTCAATATCCAAGGATATTCGACGTTCTGGAAAAATAGGCAAAAAGGAAAAGGAGGTGGGGTAGCTTTGTTAATAAAGGAAGGTCTCGTGTGGTGGTGAGTAGTGATATAGGTGCAATAGTGATGAGGAATCAGTTTGGATGGAAATAAGGAATAGTCAGGGGAAGAAGTCATGGGTGGGATTCATCTATAGGTCCCTGAAGAGTTGTCTCACTATAGGACAAAGAATAAATCAGGAAATAATGGAGACGTGTATGATGGATGCTACAATTGTCATGGGTGAGTTTAATCTGCATATTAACTGGACAAATCAGATTGTCAGATTGGGGCAGAATTTTCCGTTGTGGGGGGGGAGAGTGGGAGCGGGTGCAGGTGCGGGCGCAAGCAGGCGTCGACCCAATCGGCGCCCGCAATCGGGTCCACGCCGCCATTTTATGCAGCTGGGCCAATTAAGGCCCGCCCAGCGTATTTGCCGACTCCCGTGGATAGCGGGAGTGTACAGGCGCGGTGGACGTGCACAGACCACTGGGTCCAATGTCGACCCGGCAGTCTGTTTAAAAGAAGGTCTGGCAGCCTCCTATAGGCTGGTGACAATGGCCAATTCGAGGGCACACCACAGGGGATTGGCTGAGCAGGCCAAGCTGGAGGGAAGGGCAGAGGAGCAGGCCAGGCTGCAGGGTCTACCACAGGAGCCAATACCCCTTGCTTTTCAGATGAATGCCCTGCTGCTCTCCTGGGGGAGGTGGTAGCACAGCGGGAGGTGTTGGTCCCTCAGGATGGGAGGAGGAGGCCCCCCCCACATGACCAAACGTGCCTGGGAGGAGGTGGCGGAGATGGTGAGCTCCTGCCATGTGGTGCGGTGCACCTGGATCCAGTGTTACAAGTGCTTCAATGATTTGTTGTGCTCTGGAAGGGTGAGTATCATGTTGGCATTGGGCATTTAACCCAGCAGGTAGCCTTAGCCTTTGAGGCCCCACCCCAAAGTCTTACTGTCGTGACTGCATTGAATCATGTTGGGCATTTTTCCTACGCTGGGTGAGCAAGCAGATAATGCCCATGCTTACGTCAGCCTGAATGGTTCATGAGGAGATGAGTGCTCCCCCGCATCATGTGTTGCTCTTAGTCGCATATGACTGGTTTGGGGGCAACCTGCAGGAGATGCAGCTAGGTGCATACTCAGAACTCCAGGACATGTCCTGTTCAGGATGACGAGGTGGTGGAAGGGGAGCCTCAAGGTCTCGTGGCAAAGAGCCATCTGCTGCCCTCTACGCTGCATGTGGTTGCGCCTCCTTGCTATGGGAGCTGAGAATGTGTGTTTCCTAAAGTGATGGATGCAGAATGTGTCCAAGGTGGCCGTTGGGGGGGTGTTGGGAGCAGGCGTACTATCTTTGTGTGACTGATCAGCAGTAGTGGGGAGAGGAGACACTGGAGGCCTGATATGGGCCACTGTGGTTGGGGTGCGGCGGGCGCGTGCAGAGTCCATGTGCAAATTGCCGCAATGAATGGTTTTCTCTGTTTTTCTGGAGAAGAATGCTCATAATGCGTCTGAGTGTTCAAAGACTGGAGGCGGCCAGGCTCACCTGATGATACAGGAGAACAGGAGGCCCTGGAGCTTGAGAGGCACCATGCGCCCAGGTCAACTGGTGCCGGTGAGGCTGGGGTGGAACGGCCAGATATTTGAGGCCAACAGTGAGATCCGCAATGCCCTCCCAACATCCATAGCACTGATGATTGTTTGATTTGTTATTGTTGCAACATTGCTCGGTCACAGACTGATAGAGTCAGGGGTGTGGATCATAGACAAAGGTCCTTTGGCCCATTGAGGATGCACAGGTCAAACACGCACCTAAGTCTCCTAATCCCATTTCCCAGCACTATCCCCATGGCCTTGTATGCCAGGGCATCGCAACTGCACATCCAAATACTTATTACATGTTATGAGGATTTCTGCATCTACCACCCTTTCAGGCAGTGCGTCCCACATTCCCAACACACTCTGTGTGGAAAAGTTGTTCATCTGCAAACCTCCTGCCCCTTACCTTAAATCTATGCCCCCTGGTCATTGATTCCTCCACAGGGGAAAAGTTCCATTCTGTCGACCATATCTATGCCCCTCAATGTTACAAACCTCAACAATGTCACCCTTCAATTTCCTCTGCTGCAGGGGAAATAACCCCAGTTTATGCTATGTTTCCACATAAGTCAAACTCTCCAGACCAGGCAACATCCTGGTAAACTTCCTCTGCACTCTCTCCACTCCAATCACATCCCTCCCATGAAGCGCATTTCAGAACTGCATGCAGAACTATAGCTGTGGCCTAAGCAGCGATTTCTGCAGTTGGAACATGACCTCCCTGCTATGCCTCGGCTAATAAAGGCAAGTATGGCATATGCCTTCTTAAATACCTGATGTGTTTCTTAAAAACCTTAAGGGACTAGTCGACATGCACACCAAGGTCCCTCTGATCCTCATTACTTCCCACGGTCCTATCATTCATCGTGTATTCCCGTGCCTTGTTTGTCCTGCCCAAGTGCATCACCTCAGACTTATCCACATTACATTCCATTTGGTATTCATCAGCCCATCTGACCAGCCCATCTATATCCGCCTGTAATGTAAGGGTAGATCCTCCTCACTATTTACCACCCCACCAATATTCGTGTCCATTGGTTCTGGAAGGTTGGGCGCATAATGAGTCAGGGGGAAAGGGATGAAGTGTGTCACTGTGTGCACGCTAACTGATCCACTGTCCTTGTTCTTCCTTTCAGCATCATCAGAGCATGGCCGCCAGGAGGAATTCCAGATGCTCCCTCTCACACCTGAGGGCCCTCAAGTGTCACCTGTGTCACACCATTTCTGCGAGGCAGGCACCAGCGCAGATACTAGCACCTCAGTGAGCATTGGAACATCGGCTAGTTTCCCGGGGCACAGTGGAGAGGGCACTTCACAATTGCTGAAGAAGCTGGCAGGGACAGGGAGTGCTGATGGCACCAGCAGTTGGAGGACTGCAGGGGACCAGGCACATGCTCAGTCAGTGTGTGATGTGCCTCTGGAGTCGTCCGCGATGCAGCAGCTGCAGGAAATGTGGCCGGGTGTGCGGGAGCATCTGGGAGTGCTACATGAGACTATGCTTCACTTTGTGTCCGTGGTGGAGGAGTCCACGCAGAGCAACACTGATACAATGAGCCTCTTAGCAGAGCATCATGCTTCCTCCATGGAGAGAGTGGCGACTCTCGTGGAGAGGGGCTTCCAGGAGAACAATCAGATCCTACTGGGGTTACGCTTGGACCTGCAAGCCCTCACAGTACCAATGGCCACAGCTGGTCAGTACCAATGTGGGAGATGGTGTGGGCTTTAAGCTTCCCAGCTCGTTGCCCATCCATCCACGGTGAGCAGGAAGGTCCGAAGTGACCTCATGTCGGCGTAGCAGCTGCCTGTCGTCTCTGCAGGCTCCTCTCAGAGTGCTCCGGATAAGGGCACTAGCTCCTCCGCCCCTCTCCCAGTGACAGATTCATCCGATGAGGATGCAATGACTGGGGAGACCAGGCGGGCCCAGCACATGCTCCACGGCCAGAGGGCAACCGCCAAGGTCATCGAGGCCAACAGGACAGCAGAGTCAGCAGGCTGGCTCAGATGCCACTCCGAGCGATGGGGCAGCACCAAGACATAGCGCCCGCAAATGGAAACATAAGGCACATTAAGCACACCACAGGTTTCACACTGGTGCTTTTGTGTTGGCCCGAGATTAGGTCCTTATAATTTATTTTTGCTTGCTTACAGTATTGTTTTGCAATTGAGAGAACATCTGATGTTAAAATTAAAAATCAGATGAGTGACCATGGCTGAGGGTGGCTCGTTTGTTCTGCTTGTGTATGTTTAAGAAAGATGGCATGAGTGTTTGTTTGGACATTCAAGTTTATGTCCAAAGCCCTTAGTTCCTGCTGAGGTTAAACCTGACAGATTTAGCACTTATATGTCGAGTATGGAAACACCAGGCAAGGCTGGTCCTGCTGATCCACTTGTGTTGAACTAGCTGAAGGTTCATTGGATTAAAGCCTCCCAGGTGGCCCTGCCTCCTTGGTGTAGTCCCGGGTCAGCGTCTACCCCCTCAGCATTCCCCTGTGCTTCCTCATCCTCAGAATCAGTGCTGGACTCATCATGTGCAGCCGCATCCACTGCGTCGATGTCTTCACCGTCCACTGCATCCCCCCTTTTCAGCACAAGATTGTGGAGAGCACAGCATGCAACCATTATCACCGACGCATGATCTGGGGGGTACGGGAGTGCGCCGCCTGAGTGGTCCAGGCATCGGAACCACATCTTGAGAAGACCAATGGCTCTCTCCACCACAGCCCTTGTGGAGCCATGGCTCCTATTGTACCGCTGCTCAGCTTCTGTTCTAGGATGGCGGAGAGGCATCATGAGCCTCCTTCTGAGGGGATAGCCCTTGTCACCCAGGAGCCATCCATCCAGCCGAGCCGAAGCACTGAAGAGACCCGGCACTTGGGAGTGTCTGAGGATGTGGGCATCGTGGGAGCTGCCTGGGTACCTTGCACAGACTTGTAGAATCAGCATCCTGTGGTCACACACTATCTGCACGTTCATGGAGTGGAAGCCCTTCCTGTTGACGAAGGCACCGAGCTCACCTGCTGGCGCCTTGATGGCCACATGTGTGCCGTCTATTGCACCCTGGACGCAGGGGAAGCCAGCAATGGCCGCGGAGCCTCTGGCTCGCTCTGTCTGGCTTGCCTGGTCCCAGAGGAAGTGGATGAAGGTCAATGCCCATCTGAACAAATCGTCTTTGATCTGCTTGACACAAGTATGGGCAGCTGATTGGGAGACACCGCAAAGATCACCCACCGAGCCCTGGAAAGACCTAGATGCATAGAAGTGGAGGGCAGCTGTGACCTTCAGAGCCACAGGCATGGGGTGTCCGCCCACACAGTTAGGGGAGATCTCAGGGCCAATCATCTGACAGATATAGCTGACCGTCTCCCTTGACAGTCGGAGCCTCCTTCGGCACTGCACCTCAGTCATATTGAGGTAGCTGCTTCGCCGCCTTTATACCCTGGCAGCAGAGTAGTGGCGTCTTCTGTAGCACCTTCCACCTTGGACAACCTCTTGGCCTGCGCCCCTTGTGCCTGTGCCTGAACTCCCAAAGGTGGCTCCCCTGGAAGCTGAATGTCCACTCCTGGCCTCTGCCTCCTTCTAGCCCTTCCTTCCTCCTCAGAGGAGAATGTGGCCCGCCATTGACGGGCTGAGTGGACGATCGCGAACTGGTTTCATGACGTCATGAAACCAGTTTTTGGCCTTCTCACCATGATGTCCGCTCATGCCACTGAACACGTCCAACACCAGTGGGCACGGAAAATCCTGGCCTAAAAAGCTGCTTTGAGCTGTGTAGAAGAAAGCAATTGCAAAGAGTAAACAAGAGAGTCAAAGAGACTGTAACTGGGCAGGAAAGATTAGAGGGAAAGTTACGAGTTCACTGTTGGGGGGGAAAGTTTGCGCAGATAACAGAGCTCCAACATGGCTCTCATTTGGACACAGAGGAAGAGGAAATAGAGAAGTGGAGTGCGAGTGGAAAGCAGTTTCCAGTGGTGTTCCACAGGGCTCAGTGTTGAGGCCCTTGCTGTTTGTCAGTTATGAATGATTTGGACTTAAATGTGGGAGGCATGATTGGGAAATTTGCAGATGACACACAAATTGGTAACATAGTTGATAGTGAAAAGGATAGCTGTTGTCTCCAGAATGATATCAATGGTTTGTTTGAGTGGGCGGAAAAGTGGCAAATTGAATTTAATCGAGAGAAGTGTGAGGTAATTCATTTGGGGAGGGCAAACAAAGCAAGGGAATACTCAATAATTGGGAGGATATTGAGAGAGCTTGAGGAAGTGAGAAACATTGGAGTGCATGTCCACAGGTCCCTGAAGGTGGCAGGACAGGTGGATAAGGTGGGAAAGAAAGCATATGGAATGCTTTCCTTTATTGGATGAGGTATTGAATACAAAGACAGTGATGCAATGTTGGAACTGTATAAAACGCAGGTTAGGCCACAGCTGGAATTTTGTGAACAGTTCTAGTCACCACATTACAGGAAGGACATAATTGCTCTGAAGAGAGTACGGAGGAGATTTACAAGAATGTTATTGTAGCTATGAAGAAAAATTGGATAGGTTAAGGTTGTTTTCCTTAGAACAGAGAAGGCTGAGGGGTGACCTAATCGAGGTGTACAAAATTATGAGGGGTTTAGATAGGGTAGATAGGGAAAGACCTGTTTTCCCCTAGCTGAAGAGCCAATTACTAGGGAGCGTGGATTTAAGGTGATTAGAGGCAACATGAGGAAAAACTTTTTCACCCAGAGGATGGTGGGCATCTGGAATTCACTGCCTAAATTGGTGGTTGAGGCTGAAATGCTCAACTCATTAAAAGATACCTGGACCTGCAAGGCTGCAGACCAGGTGCTGGAAAGTGGGATTAAAAATGAGCGGCTAGCTTCTTTTTTACCCTTTTTATGGCCAGCACATACACGATGGGCTGAATGGCCTCTTTCTGCACCGTAACTTTTCTATAGTTCTAATCTATGATTCTAGGAAGAATGGGAACTGGGGCCTTTGCTGCAGTGAAATGGTCGGCCTCCACCAACTTCACCCCCATCCATAACCCCAATAACACAAATAAAGTATAAGTTGCCAGCAGAAGGGGGAGCAAGAGTTGAATTAGGGAATGAATTTACCACCCCTAATGACCCAACAACCCTCACAGAAATGGCCTCCTATCTTAAAAAACTGACCATGGGAGGGGAGCCAAAGAGCCATTTTCTGACAGAGGAACTGCAAGCTGCATTGAGTGGGATGGATGAGGTGGAGAGAAAAAAGATTACTGCTAATTAGTTAAGCCTTGAGATATATGGGGGCCTTCCCTCCCAGAAAAGAAGAGAAGAATGTACCTATGAGGGCCTTAAGTTGAAGGTTACCCAAGCAATGAGATCAGAAAGGTGTGATCTGTTCTGAGGCAATGCAGGAGTTGGTACAGGGTCCTAACAAACTCCATCAATGTTTACTGAATGATTGTGGCCAATATATAAGGAAGCACAGTGGCGCTGACAGATAGAAGTGATTTGACAGGACAGGGGATAAACCATTGGCTTTAGGCACTGACTGAAGATTGTCAGACCACTTACAAACAGCTAGGGCTGATTTTGATTCAGATGATGAAACTGTGAAAAGGGAATGGGTCCTCTGGAAAATGACCCTGGTATTTGAATGTCACCAAGTAGAAAAGAGAAATACATGTTATCGTAGAGAATTGTAAAGTGGTATTCGCAATTCACAAACACACTAAAGTTGGAATTTAGGATATCAGGGGAACCCATGACCTGTCCACAAAAGAAATAATATGCCTTCCCAAGGAAACAGGTAAGGATTTGTGGCCTCCTTGGTGGAGTAGGGGGTTTTGCAACCACTAGACACGCATGTAAATTCTCCAAATTGGCTGGTCAAGAAATCAGATGGATCAAGGTGCATGACTATTGATTATCAGGTATTAAACAAAAATATCTCTGTATGTGTCCCAGAGGTGGCTGCTATTGGAAACCTAGTTGGGAATGTCCCTCAATCAGCAATGATTGTTCCCTGGTTGAATATCTCAAATGGGTTCAGGTCAACTCCCTTCCACTCAATGACCAATAGAAGTTTGTGTTCACCTTTAAAGGGCAGCGTATATTTGGACTTGTTTACCCCAAAGGTTCCACAATTTGCCCTTCATTTTCCACCATAGCAATCTGTCTACAGGGATTCAGCCCAACAGATCAGTCAATCCAGTTGGTGGATGACCTATTATTATTCACAGGCTAATAGGGAATTATAAGGTCCTGTTGCTGGAATTGTTAACACAAGCAGGACTAAAGAAAAATCCAAGAAAAGCTAAGATCGGACAGAAGGAGATACACTTCTTAGGCTTGACCCTGACAACGGGTGAAAGAGACAGAAGAGGCTAAAAGAAAGATCAGGAGTTACTCCATCCTCGGACATTTATAGCATTAAGACCATTTCTGGGCCTGACAGGGTACAGCTGAGAATTTATCGAAGGGAATGGGGTCAGCATGGCTTCATGAAGGGGAAATTGTGCCTGACAAATTTATTAGAATTCTTTGAGTAGGTAACAAGCAGGATAGTTAAAGGGGAACCAGTAGATGTAATATATTTGGATTTCCAAAAGGTGTTTGATAAGGTTCCGCACATAAAGCTGCTTAATAAGATAAAAGCCCATGGTGTCGGGTGTGGTATATTAGCCTGGATAAAAGATTGGCTAACTAATAGAGGACAGAGAGTTGGGATAAGGGGAGAATTTTCAGGGTGGCAACCTGTAACTAGTGGAGTGCCACAGGGGTCAGTGCTTGGGCCACAATTATTTAAAATATATTAATGACTTGGATGGGAGAAGTAAATGTACTATCACCAAGTTTGCAGATAACACAAAGATAGGTGGAAAGGCAACTGGTGATGATGACACAAGGAGTCTACAGAGGGATATAGACAGGTTAAGTGAGTGGGAAAAAAATTTGGCAGGTGGTATATAATGTGGGAGTATGTGAGGTTATCCACTTTGGCAGGAAGAATAGAGAAGCTGAATATTAGTTAAATGGAGAAAGACTGCAGAAAGCTGCAGCATGAAGGGATTTGGGAGTCCTCATGCATGAATGACAAAAAGCTAATATACAAATTCAGCAGGTGGTAGGGAAGTGAAATGGAATGTTAGCCTTTATTTCAAAGGGAATGGAGTATAAAAATAGGGAAGTCTTGCTAAAACTATATAAGGCACTAGTTAGACCACAGCTAGAATACTGTGAACAGTTTTGGTCCCCTTAACTAAGGAAAGATATACTGGCATTGGAGGAAGTCCAGGGAAGGTTACTAGGTTGATCCCAGGTATGGAGGGATTTTCATATGAGGAGAGGTTGAGTAGGTTGGGCCTGCACTCATTGGAGTTTAGAAGAATTAGAGCTGACTTTATTGAAACATATGATTCTTAGGGGGCTTGACAGGGTAGATGTTGAGAGGCTGTTTCCCCTTGTGGGAGAGTCTAGGGCCAGAGGGCATAATCTCAGAGTGAGGGGTCGCCCATTTAAGACAGAGATGAGGAGGAACTTCTTCTCACAGAGGGTAGTCAATCTGTGGAATTCTTTACTGCAGAGGGCTGTAGAGGCTGGGTCATTAAATATATTCAAGGCTGAGATAGACAGGTTTTTAATCAGTAAGGGAATCAAGGGTTATGGGGAAAAGGCAGGAAAGTGGAGCTGAGGATTGTCAGATCAGCCATGATCCCATTGAATGGCAGAGCAGACTTGATGGGCCAAATGGCCTGCTTCTGCTCTTATATCTTATAGTCTTATGGTCACAGTGGCACCGTTACTCAGATTGCTCAAGAAAGATGTAAAGTGAGAATGGGATGATGAAGAAGCATTTGTAAAGTTGGAAAGGGATTTACAGATGGCCCCAGTTTTACGGAATTGTAAATCTCAATGAAGGTTTTAACCTGGAGGTGATGGATGCCAACCTGGGTTCTGTCCACCTCCAGCAGATCCACAAGAACATTAGACCAGCACCCTATGCATCAAAGGTATGCCAGATGTGGAAAAGGGATAATCCACCTGCAAATGGAATCTCCTAGCTATCCTAGGCAGTGAAACATTTTGGAACATTCACGGGAAAATGACCCCCACTTCACCAACTTGTCATACCCCAATTCAACTATTGCTGGATATGAGGATCAAGGATGAATCAGTCACTAGTTCTTGGGTTACTGAATGGCTACTACTATTGGAAGGGAGAAACGTAATAGTACAGAAATTGGAGGATCAATCTGGCCCCTACACTGAGGTACAAAGGGGAGCTATATGTTTGTACTGTAAGGGGGTGGGGGTGGGGGGGAGAGGATCTGGAATACAAGAAGTGGATCCATCCAACAGGAAGAGACATCCATGTGGATGGATATAGCTCTGTCAAAGTGTGAAAAAGGAGAACAGGATGTGATATATACCATCTGCAAAGGGGAATGGAAATGATGGTTCAACTCCCCAATCATCTTAGTACATAACAGGCTGAGCAGGCTGCAGTTACCTATGTAGTGACCCACCTGACAGAATTTCCCTCAGCATACACTATTTGTTCAGACTCAATGTTCACATGCAACTCATGTTCTGAGTATTTGGTGCAAAGAGATTTTAAGTCAGCAGATCACTATACTGGAGGCAAATAAGTACAATTACTCCAAGCATGAAGTGAAATCTCACTCCAAGTTCATCAAAGGGCTGAAGAGCTGGCAAAGAGGGGGACAGAAGGAGGAGACTGCTGGGATTCCTATCAGTTGGGTATGGTAAAAAGCTACCACTCCAATGTGTGGAGGAATACCCCTCCTGCCAGAGTGAGTGTTATGGCAGAATAATGAACAGCTTTGTCTGAAAGAAAAAACGTGATAAACAAGATTAAGACCAGCACAAAGCAAAAAATCAAATCAAAATGGAGGACGGAGTTTGTTGTCTTAAATTGTTGAACCCAGTAGTAAGTCCAGAAGGCTGTAAAGTGCCTATTGGAAGATGAGGTGCTGTTCCTTAAGCTTCCATTGAGCTTCACTGGAACTCTGCAGCAGGCCGAGGACAGAAATGTCAGTGTCAGAGCAAGATGGTGAATTAAAATGATAAGCAACCAGAAGCTTAGGGTCAAGCTTGTGAACTGGGCGGAGGTGTTCTGCAAAGCGATCACCCAGTCTGCATTTTGTCTCCCCAATGTAGAGAAGGCTGCATTGTGAGCAATGAATACAGTAGAGTAGATTGAAAAGAGTACAAATGAATCGCTGCTTAACCTGGAAGGAATGTTTGGGGCCTTGTGAGGAGGACAGTGAGGAGAGAGGAGGTAAAAAGGTAGGTGTGCCACCTCCTGCAATTTCTTGGGAAAGTGCCATGGGAAGGGGATGAGGAATTGATGATTGAGGAGTGGACCAGGGTGTTGCGGGGGGTCCCTTTGGAATGCTGACAGGGGAGGGGAGAGAAAGATGTGTTTGGTGGTGGCATCATGCTGGAGTTGGCAGGGATGATCCTTTAAATGTCGAATCTGGTGGGGTCGAAAGTGAAGACAAGGGGAACCTTATCATGGTTCTGGGAGTCAGACATAGCTGAGAGCCCTGTCAACCAGTGTGTGGGGGCGGGGGGGGTGGGGGGGGGCGGGAAATCCTCGGTTGAGGACAGCATGTCAGAAGTGCTGCTATGGAAGATTTAATCAACAGAACATATGCGACGGAAATGGAGAAACCAGGAGAATGGAATGGAGTCCATACAGTATGCAGGGGATGAGGAAGTGTCGTTGAAGTATCTATGGGAGTTGATGTGGGAGTTACTAGTAGACAGCCTATGCACAGAAAAGGGGACAGAGCAGTCTTGGAAGGGAAGAGACACGTCAGAGATGGGCCATATGAAGGTGAGAGAAGGGTGGAAATTAGAAGCAAATGTGATGATGTTTTTCAGTTCTGGAAGAGAGCAGATTATTTATTTAATGGACTATTTATTTAATTGATGTTTGTGGGAGTTCTCTGTGTGTAAATGGGTTGCTGGACTTATCCATATTACAGCAGACATAGACTTTTCACGTAATTTAATGGGTGTAAAAGATTTTGGTATATCTTGAGATCATGAAAGGCACAAAATGCAATTTCTTTCTTTTATTTCCTTTGCCACAGAACCTGTGGTGTTAACATTCAGGCTTGGGCTGATAAGTGGCAAGTATCATTTTTTCCACTCAAATGCCAGTCAATGACCATCTCCAACAAGACTGAGTCTAGCCACCAGCTATTGATATTCAAGGCTATTACCATCACCAAGTCTCCCACCATAAATATTCTGGAGATCACTAGTGGCCAGAAACTCAACTGGACTTGCCACATAAATGGAACAGGTTCGAGGCCAGCTAATCTGCAGTGAGTACCTTACCTCCTAACTCCCCAAACTTCCCCACTATCTATTAGGCATATGTCAAGAGTGTGATGGAATCCTCTCCAGCAGTCATGTGGTCTCAGGGGGCGTGTTGAGGCAGTAGGGGTGGGTGGGATGAGCATGTTTTCACTTCAAATGCCAGCTTAATTATTTGGCCAAACTGTGAATGGCTGACCACTTAAATGTATTCTTTAATATCCTTTTTGCCAATAAGCCTTCAAAAGATTTTGAATTATGCATCTGAGGCCAAGGCTGCCTTTCTCCCAGTTAGTAGTCAGTCTTAAACTGACAGGGGTAACCGCAGGCCAGAAATTTGTGGGTGATTTTAACCCCACCTACCCATTGGAAATCTACCTTTTGACTTAGTTGTTAATGTCCCGCCTGGATCCTGTCAACATTAACTTGATCCCCTGAACAGGCAGCAAAAACACCATCCTGAAGCTGGCAGCATCCTTCTTAAAAATGCAGCTCCAGCTGTGATGATATATCATTGGATCCCAATTGCAATTTTAACCCTGTACTAAGTGGGAAAGTCACAGATTTTCTGTCAGATGAAGTTCTCGAGAAGAGGACACAGGACGAGGTCATTTAAGCGAGTTATTTTACCCCTTTTATTGGGCTAGGAGGAGCAGAATTCCTCCCCTGTCCCTGACTTATGGTTCCCAATCCTCTCTCTTCGTGACAGTGGGGACAGTCTCCTGAGCAATGTTGCTAGCAATTCTGGAAAGGCGGTCCCTGGTTGCTCAGCACCCCTGACAGTTGTGGCTTGCAAAAAACCAGGTTGTCTGAGCTCTGCCATTAGTCAGAGCTTATTGCTTCATTGCCAGCTGTGAGGATGATGGTATCAAGGTCAATGAAAATCGCTGGAAGCTCTGAATCCTGGGGGAGCAACTGTGGGGGGCAGAGATAAGAGAGAGAGAGAGAAAAACATACAAACTTGGGAAGGAAAAAGTGAGAGAGGAGAGAGAAAAATAAATGCAAAGTGGTGAGGGAGCGAGAAACACAAACTTGGGAGTGAGGGAGGGAGGGGAAAAGCACAAACTGGAGATGGAGAAAGGGAGGAAAGGGAGAAATGCAAGCTGGCTAGCGAGGTAGGGAGGGAGAAACACAAATTAAGTGCCTTGCTATTGCTGTCTGAGGACTCAGCCTCATCTCCCTGATACTGTGGCTTGAGCGGTGGAGGGTCAGAGTCAGTGAAATGAACTAGGTTTGGTTTTGCATTTATTTATCACTAAAGCCTGTCATATATTGTTTAAAGTCATCAAATTGTAAAAAAAACTATTTCAAATGTAAATACGGCAAAGGAAATATTCATTCCAGATCAGAATGTAAAATCATCAGTAGACCATTCAGTTAAATCACAGCTTACTGTACCTCCATTCCTTTAACTCCATTTTGTTCTCTATTGCTTCACAGCTGTACCTAACAAAAATCCATCCATCACAGTCTTGAATATTTCAGTTGACCCAACATCCAGAGCATTTCCTGGAAGAGTGCTCTTTCTGTGGAAAAATGCCTCCTAATTTCACTCCTAAATAGCCTATCCCATACTTAGCCAAATCCATTTCTATACAGTGCCTACATACTTTGGGAGACTCACACAGTCCTATATTTAACTGTATGTTACAGTCTAGTGTCACAAAAACAATTCCTGTCGACTATTCATTGTGACAAATATTAATTTGTCAATCTGACTGATTCCAAACATAATAATAATATAGCAACATAATATACATTTTCCAGAGTTTATAAACCTAAATGCATATGTTGCTGTTTGTTTTATTGAATAATTACATCTATAATTACCATTAGCTCTTAGGTATTCAAAAATAAATCTGAATTGATTTAATTTGGATAGATCTAAATTTTTGCACATAATCATCATTCAAAGTTTAATTTTAATTAAATGCAAGTTTTAAGTTTTTCAGATGATTCCATAACAGTATTTGGGATACAGGCGCAGCCCTGGGAGGCCCCATCTTCATTCTGCTGCCACCCTGTTTTTATTGGCAGAAGCTATACCATCTCAAATTTAGTTTCTTCAGTTCCAATCCAAAGTCTGAAGACTGAAATCTTCAGAGTATGTGTTGTGTAATAATATTGGAAGAATGGTTGAGTTTGAGTTGACAAACACTTAACATAATTTTCTGTGTAGCTGCTGGAGTTCAGGCCAACATGTTAAGTCTGAGACAAAAACAGAAATTGCTGGAAAAGCTCAGCAGGTTTAGCAGCATCTGCGGAGAGAGAAACAGAGTTAATGTTTCGAGTCCGTATGACCCTTCTTCAGAGTGAAGAAGAGTCATCTGGACTCGAAACGTTAACTCTGTTTCTCTCTCCACAGATGCTGCTAGACCTGCTGAGCTTTTCCAGCATTTTCTGTTTTTGTTCCAGATTTCCAGCATCCGCAGTATTTTGATTTTATATTTATGTTAAGTCTGAGGCACTGTTCTGTGAGGCAGAAGTAAAGGAGTCACAAGGGTAAAAAAAAATCTAATCAGTATGCAGGGAACAGGAGATTTCTTTATGCTTCCACAATCATGGAATGACAATGATTATGGTGACTGCACTCAAATCACTTACTTCTAGGAATATATAGGTAATCTCAGAATGTTTCTGGTCACAACCTACAGGAACTGCATAGCTATTGTCAGCTGGCATCCATTCTGCTCTTTTTTCCAGTGCATTTCACAAAAGCAATCTGGATGAATGTGATGAATGAATATATAATGCTGCTGCATGCCCAATGTTTATAATGGGATGCTATAACCAAACAGCTGTGCTTATTAGTGGACTGTTGGTAATCAATGTATCATTTTTATAATAGTGTTGAGATTGGATGGTCTATGTACAAAAATGAAGAGAGAAAAGTGAATACCTGATGTCTATAATGAAGTGATCTAACATGCTCAATAATTTTACATTGAATAAAGATCAGATTTTGTGAAAAACCTCCCTACAGGATGACAGGGTCATTTTAATCCTGTTCTACAGGACTATTCGATCAATACAATTTTCCAATATTATTATCAAAAAGCTTCATTTTATGATTAAAAGTGATTCTAAATTGCAAGTAATGCTTGGTGAATATGTTAAATCATTTGAGAGAAGATTTCCGTATTAAATACAAAGCAGAAATTTACACACTATAAATGCTACCATTTAGGAAGTAGAGTCTCTGTAGGGGTTTGCTGTTGCCCAGCATATAGTCAGCAGAAGATTGTAAAATACAATTCTTAAAGGAAATAAATAGTTTGCATTTATACAGAACTTGTCACATTCTGGGAGTGTCCTAAAGCACCTTACAACAATGAGAACTGGCATTTATATTTTTAACACAGAAAACTTCTCAAGGGCAATCACAGAAGTTTAATCAGACACAAATGAAGCCAAACTAAAAAAAGGACACAAATTAGGATGGGTGAGGTGGGGTTTAAGGAGGGTCTGAAAGAAGGCAAGGAAGATGAAGAGGCAAAATGGTTTCAGGAGGGAATTTCAAAGCTCTTCACCGTTGTCATCCTCCTCAGATGAGGAGTTCTGAGCAGCTTCTTCCTCGTGGACCTCCAGTACTTGCTGCATTGTGCAGCACTGCAGACCACAGTTATCTTCAAGACCTTCACTGGTGAGTACTGCAAGATTCCTCCATGCCTGTCCAGGGACCTGAATTACAACTTCAGCATGCTGATGCCTTGCTCAATGAGGCACCTAGTTCTCAAATGGCTTGAGTTATACCTCTCCCATTGTTGTTTGCTGATACTTCTCAGAGAGGATATCAGCCAGGTTTGAAGGTCATTCCTTAAGGCTGGTTCTAGACTTGAACATGTTGGGGATGTTGGACTCCACAGTATGAAAGCATCATGCCAGTTCCCAGGAATTCTGGGTAGGCTTGCATGAACCACATTTTATGGTTGCACGCCAGCTGAATAATGATTGCATAAAATCCCTTGCAGTTGGCGACAAATGTTCCTGTTCAACTGAGAATACTCGGATTGCACCCTGGACCTGTGGGAAGGCAGCAAAGGTGCATCTTAGTGTCTGCTCATTCAGGAAAGGTTATCTAGTTCCCAACCAAGGCAAATAATTCAGCCATCACTTGCCTTGTGAATTTGTATGCAGCTGGCTTTGAGTTAGTCAGCTAAGTCTCCAGTAGCACCCTGGAAGAAGTCAAAGGTAAAGAAATTGAGGATGGTAGTAACTTTCACTGGTATTACATGGCCACCAAGTGCAGCAGGTAACAAGTCTTCTTCTAGGAGCATTAATGTGGCTGCATCGACCTGATGTGACCATCTCAGCTTTCAGAAGCATTGCACCTCTGACAGGCCAAGGAAACTAAACTCTGTCTGTGTGACCTGTTGGGTGGGTAAAGCCTTCAATGAGTGTGTCCCTCTATTGTTCCTTCTCTGCTTTCCACCTGCAGCTCAATCCATATTATTCCCTTGCTGCTATTGGTCATCATTTTTCTTCTCTTCAACACTCTGTTCAAAAGCAGCCATAATGCGAGGCATTGTGATCAGATACTCTCTTTGAAGAATTCAAATCTCTTCAAATCACTATCTTACATCAAGTAAGTTCTCCAAACCATATCTCACAAAGCACTAAGGAAAGATCAGTGAATGCAGAATTTTTCTTCATCTCGAGCCTCCTGACATTCAGCCATCCTGATAAAGTGGCAAGCAATCTCACCTCTAATTCCCAGGCAACTTTGCCGGCCCTTGGGAAACCCATGCTGCAGAAGTAATATTCAAATTGTAGTTCAAATGACAATATAGAATCCTGACTTAAATATATTATCGTTAAAATGGTGGTGGGTATGGAAATGGTGGGTTGGGGTCAGATTGTGCAAATTCCTTCCAAGTATTCATTGAGGGGGGTTAATATTGAGGACAATATGTCCAGACAATTTTTGTTAAATGTGGCCCATGTCAATGCTGATATCTCTGATGACTTTAATGGAAATACGAATCAGAAGAGATGTACTTTGGGCTGCTGATTTGTGCTGCTGATTAGATTATTGCACAGAGTCAAAGTCCACCACAGTGAAATGTAGAGCCGAGTTAGGAAACTACGTGGATCTTTAAAAATGATGGGCAAGACACAGATACAGAAGTCCCACCATTTCCAACGTTTGCTGGCAAGGGGAAGGGGCGAGGCATGATTCACATAGGAAGAAAACCCAAACTCAGCAGGGCCATTTGAACTTAGTGCTGAGTTCAGACAGGTCCCATTTTGGCTGTTCCAAGGGCCTTAACTCACAGTGTGGGAGTTGCAAATTAATGGAGTAGACACATATGCCCTTGACGTGCATATAAGGTCTGTTTAGTGTCATGATCTGAAGTTTTTAAAAATTCCCTGCCCCCCCTTAAACTTTTTTTAATAAACAGCTTAAGCTGTCACTGAGAGTTAAAAAAAAATCTGCTGGATTGTTTTGATTGTCAGGTCACCTGGTGCAGGTTAGAAAAAAATATCGCCATCTGTTCATGCAGTTTCAATAGAGTTCTTTGTTGACATTTCCCAAGAGCTATCATTGTGGCATTATAAATGTTTGACTGAGTTTCAAAGCTACAATCATCATATTTTATCAATTATTATAGTTTGATTGACAGTTTAAAGAGGCATTTAAAGGCTTGGCTGTCTTGATGCAGGGTCTGAATAGAAGTTTGTTTTTATAAGAGGTTGAAGTTTTGAAAGCTTTGAACATATAAGAGACCCCGAAGGGTCTTGACAGGGTGGATGTGGAGAGGATGTTTCCTCTTGTGGGAAAATCTAGAACTAGGGGCCACTCTGTTTAAAAATAAGGGGTCACCTATTTAAAACAGAGGTGAGGTGAAATGTTTTCACTCAGAGGGTCATGAGCCTTTGGAACTCACTTCCTGAAAAGGCGGTGGAAGTAAAGTCTTTGAATATTTTTAAGGCAGAGGTGGATAGATTCTTGGTAAGCAAAGGGGTGAAAGGTTATCGGGGGATGCAGATTTCAGGTTACTATCAGATCATCCATGATCTTATTAAATGGTGGAACAGGCTCGGTTGGTGGGGGGTGGGGAGGGGGGAGGGGGTGGGGTGGGGGCGCTGAATGGCCTACTCCTGCTCCTTGTTCATATGATCAGGTTTCATGAAAGAGAGTATTTTTCACTATCAAGTGTGCATGAGTGAAAGCTATATCATCATAAGAATAAATAAGAAATAGGGGCAGGAATTGGCCATTTAGCCCCTTGAGCCTGCTCTGCCATTCAATCAGAATATGGCTGATCTGAATATGGCCTTCAGTCCATTTTGCTGCCTATCCCCCATTACTCTTAGCTTTTGTGTTAATCAAAAATCTGTCTAACTCAGCCTTGAGTATATTCAATGATCCAGCCTCCACTACTCTCTATGGAAGAGAATTCCAAAGACTAAGGACCCTCAGAGAAAAGAAATTCCTCCTCATCTCTGTCTTAAATAGGAGGCCCCTTATTTATAAACTGTATTCCCTAGTTCCAGATTCCTCTATGAGAGGAACCATCCTCTCAGCATCTACCCTGTCAAGCTTCTCAGAATCTTTTATGCCTCAATAAAATCACCACTCATTCTTCCAAACTCCAATGAGTATAAGCCCAACTTGCTCAACCTTTCCTCATAAGACAAGCCTTTCATCCCAGGAACCAGCCTGGTGAGATTTCTCTGAACTGCTTCCAATGCAAGCATATCCCTCCTTAACTAAGGAGACCAAAATTACACAGCATTCCAGGTGCAGTCTCACCAATGTCCTGTACTGTTGGAGCAAGACTTCCCTACTTTTATATTCCATCCCCCTTGCAATAAAAGCCAACATTCCATGTGTCTTCATAATTACTTGCTGCAACTGCATACTAATTTTTTTGCGTACAAGATCCCTCTGTACTCCAGCATTCTGCAACCTCTCTCCATTTAAATAATATACTTTTTTTTATTCTTCTTGCCAAAGTGGACAACCCCACATTTTCCCTCATTGTATTATATCTGCCAAATTTGCCCACCCACCTAACCTATCTATGTTCCTTTGCAGACTCTATACATTCTTCTCACAGCTTTCCTACCTATCTTTGTATCATCAGCAAATCTGCCTACAATACAGTCGGTCCCTTCATCCTTCAATTCATTAACGTAGGTCATAAATAGCTGAGGCCCCAGCAGTAATCTCTGTGGCAGGTCACTAATTAGTTTGACAATCTGAAAAAGACCCATTTATCCTGACTCTCTGTTTCCCGTTGGTTAGCCAATCCACTATCCTTGATAATATATCATGCCCAAAACCCTGAGCTCTTATCTTGTGTAGTAACCTCTTATATGGCACCTTATTGAATGCCTTTTAGAAAAACAAATACATTACATCTACTACTGATTCCACTTTATCCACCCTGCTAGTTACACCCTTGGAGCATGCCAATAAATTTGTCAAACACAATTTCCCTTTCACAAAACCATGTTGGCTCTACCCAGTGATATTATGATTTTTCTAAATGTCAGACTTCTACCTCTTTAATAATGGATTCTAGCATTTTCTCAGAGACAGCTGTTAGACTAAATGATCTATACTTTCCTGCTTTCTGTCTCCCCCTTATATTTGCGGCTTTCCAATCAATTGGGACTTTTCCTGAATCTAGGGAATCTTACAAGGTTGGAGCCAATACATCCATCATCTCTGCAGCTACTTCCTTTACAACCATAGATTGCAGGCCATCTGGTCCAGGGGACTTGTCAGCCCTAAATCCCTGCTAGGTTAGTATAGATTTTGAATATTGGATCAGTAGAAGTTCTTCTTTTTTCATCTGCACATGGCTCCTGAGGTCTGTCCATGGTGGTTACTGGTTAAATAGTTATGGAGGTGGCATGGGAGCATGAAGGATCATGAGGGGGCATGGCGGGTGGGTTTATTTGTTCATGGGATGTGGGTATCACTGACTAGGCCAGCATTTAGTGCCCATCCCTAATTGCCCTTGAAAAGGTGGTGGTGAGCTACCTTCTTGAACCGCTGTAGTCCATGTGGTGTAGGTACATCCACAGTGCTGTTAGGGAGGGAGTCCCAGGATTTTGACCCAGTGACAGTGAAGGAACAGTGATATATTTCCAAGTCAGGGTGGTGTGTAGTTTGGAGGGGAACTTCCAGGTGATGATGTTTCTATGTGTCTACTGCCCTTGTCCTTCTAGGTCATAGAAGACACGGGTATAGAAAGTGTTGTCGAAGGAGCCTTAGTGAGTTGCTGTAGTGTACCTTGTAGATGGTACACACTGCTGCCACTGTGCGTAGAGGGAGTGAATGTTTTTTAAGATGGTGATTGGGCTGCCAATCAAGCAGGCTGCTTTGTCCTGGATGGTGTCAAGCTTGAATGTTGTCAGAGCTGCACTTATCCAGGCAAGTTGAGAGTATTCCATCACACTCCTGACTTGTGCCTTATAGATGGTGGACAGGCTTTGGAGAGTCAGGAGGTGAATTGCCCACCCAGAATTCCCAGCTCTGACCTGCTCTTGTAGCCACAGTATTTATATGGCTAGATTAGTTCAGTTACAGGTCAATGGTAACCCCCAGGATACTGGGGGGTTCAGCAATGGTAATACCATTGAATGTCAAGGGGAGATGGTTGGGTTCTCACTTGTTGGAGATGGTCATTGCCTGGTACTTGTGTGGCATGAATGTTACTTGCCACATGTCATCCCAAGCCTGAATATTGTCCAGGTCTTGCTGCATTTGCACATGGACTGCTTCATTATCTGAGGAGTCGCCAATGGTGCTGAACATTGTGCAATCATCAGCGAACATCCCCACTTCTGACCTTATGATGGAAGGAAGGTCATTGATGGAGCAGCTGAAGATGGTTGGGCCTAGGACTCTACCCTGAGGAACTCCCGCAGTGATGCTCTAGGACTGAGATGTTGACCTCCAACAACCACAGCCTTCAACCAGGGTGGATGTCTCATGAGTTTGCACAGAGCGGCCATGGTGGAGTATGAGGGGCATGGGAGTGGGTGGGAGGGTGAAGAAGAGAGCTAGATGGTCTAGCAGCTTTTAAAACAACTGGGACAAATGCCCAGAGAACCACTTAACTTCCTCTCCCTCCCCGCCCCATCCCAAGTGGCCACCTTGCAAACTGCTTCCAAGGTCGGCAGACCCAACACGATCCCACCCCTGCCTCCTCAGAGTGAGAATTGGGCCTAATGTGGCCCTCTAAGCTGAATTGGAAATTTTCCAATTTGTAGCAAAATTTTGTCCCATGGAGTTAGAAGAACACACTTAATACCTTAATGGGCAAAATAGTTGTAACTTGAGGTTTTCCTGCTTGATTAGTCTAAGCTTAAAGCAAAATGTAACAGCAACAGGAGGTATAGAAGCCTAGGATGTCAGAAAGGGAACAGGCAAAGTATAAGAATATAGATCTGTAACCTGTTAGACCAAGTGTTGCGTGCAGGGGAAATTAGCTGTCAAGTGCCATATGCTTTGCATGAATAAACTGCTTTGATTCTTACAATTGCCTCACACTCTACTTAAAGTTGTGGAGATTGTGAGTTGCTGAGCTCTTAAAAAGCAATGTAGGTAAAACCCACTGCTCAATAAGTGTGCATGTGTTGATTTATTTTTGTCTTGCCAAAGTTGTGGGAATGGAATTTTTATTCAAGAGGCAGAAGTAAAATTGTACATCCATTAGGGCACAGTGGGACAATTTTTAAAACATGCTGATGGCCATTTTTATCTCTTTATTTTTAAGTCTGGCCTAGAGCTTTTGGCCTTGAAATTATGGACGAGATTTTGTTAACAGCCTGCTGCTCCTGATACCATAGCCGAAAGTGTGCGCCACTTCTACTCCCTTGCGTTTTCCCATTTCCAACATGATTGCAATTAAAATTTAAAGTGCCAGCGGCATACACACAAAACACAAGCATTCATGCGGTGGGGGAAGCTTTTCAGTGATGAAACCTGCCATCAGCTGACGATGCTGCAGCTATGGGTGGGCTATAAAAGAGCCTCCTGGTTAAACATCTTTGCATCACGGTCAAAACTTCCCTGCCCAATTCCATTGCCATTAACATAAGACTTAATGAGAACACAAAAGATGGTACAGGTGTTTTTCAAATTTAAATTTCACTTGTAAATATTTCACGTTACATTGGTTTACTTTATTCATGTGTGCATCATTGTTATTTGTTGAGATCAGTTTAGTCAGAGCGTTAATGTACTGGCACGCTTCATGGTTAGCACATATTGATGGTTACAGTGGAGTTAGGGATATTTCCTTTATTGTGAAAGAAAGAATGTTGTATTTTTTTGTCCACTCTTTTTACTGAATGTTTATGTTAGTGTCCAGAAATTAAGGCCATTAAAGTAATAATTAAATGAAATTTTTCACTGCCCATCCAACCTTATGGTTGATGGGCAGGCGAAAAGACCAAGCGGTCTTTGGATTTTTTAGGACATCTCATCCACAGGCGGGATTAAGGTTCCAACAGCAAATAAAAATAAAATAAAATTTTTAACATTTCATTCATAGCATGTCCCTGCTCATGTGACAGCGTTACATGAGAGGACATGTTTTTAACATTGCTTAAGTTTTTTTTTATTTTAAAAATCTACAGCTCCCTGAGGCAGCTCTATGCCTCAGGGAGCTGTGCGAACTTCAGCGCACATGCTCCTCTTGCCCCCACCCCACCAGCACTGAGTGCCGCAATATGCTTTTCACACTGGCTAGCCGTTAATTGGCCAGCCAGCCTGAAATCACGGTCAGAGCCCGATCGCGGGCGGCGGTCAGCTTCCCGACCGCTCCTGGGCCCGCCTGCTGAGCCTGTCTGACCACCAGAAAAACCTGGTCCATGATACTTAAACAAACTGTAACTGTACATGGTTTACACCTATTCCATCAATTTGTGACTCCCACTCTGCGGGTTAAGGCCTTTGGAATGACTAAAATGGGGCCTGTTTGAACTTATCATTAAGTTCAAATGGCCCTGCTGAATTTTGATCTCCCTCTGGTATCAATCATGTCCACCTCTTTCCCCTCGCCAGCAAAGATTAAAAATGTTGAAATTGGGTGTGGGGCTTCTGATTCTGGGTCCTGTCCATCATTTGTAAAGATCCGCAGAGTCAAAGTGACCATTTTTGTCATATTTCTTGGGGTTGTGCCAAGCTTCAAAAGTTATGTCAGAAGGAATCCAGGCTCCATTAACTGCAGAGAGTTGCAGTTTTATAATAGTGTGTTCAATCCATCAAATCTTTTTTTTTTACACAGAATTCCATGCTTTGAATTATTGAAGTGATTTCCGTAAGGAAAGTTGAAAAACAGAAAGGTTGCCTCTGACTGCAATACAACTGTGTTCCCAGGGAAGAAGTAACTGATCTATCATTGATGCAGTCTGAGGTCAAAGCTCCTCAGTTGGGATTTCATTAAAGTCATCAACTCTAGGTGGATATATTCTTGGGGGATTCATCACATCACATTCTGCCTCAAACCACCCCAACCTGCACTCTTGCCATTGATCATCTGACATGTTCATCCTCATCATGCACCATCTTCCTATGCCCATCGGAAAGTGAATAGGCTCTTGGATAATTCTTGGCCACCGGTCAAACAGCATGGGCTGGATTTAATGGAGGTGATAGGAGTCTTGTCTATGGGCTGGGGAGCCCGATGTTGGTACCTTTGGGGAAGATCGGCTGAATAAAGTGACACTCAGGCACTTAACAAGCCAAAGGCAGACCTTCCTCGGGATCAAAGACCCCTGGAGCGGAAGCCCTGCCAGCCAAGAACTATTGGCCAATCAGAGGCTGGCAGCTCCACAGAATGGCAGCGCTGCTTGGGAGACAGTGGCTGTGGGTACAACATCTACCTCTGGCCTAGTATTGTCACTGGAACCCAAACCACAGATGCAGTGTGTTCATGGGTGGAAGTTGTTGGGGAGGGGGCTTGGCAGCTTTACAGCAAGGACCAGGCATGTGTCTCATTGACAACACCCCTATCCCTCCCCCGTTCCCCTGCCTGGTTCCATGATCAGTCACTGAGTGCCTTTGAATGAGGCCTTCACGCGCAGGCTTGCTTGTTGTGCTCCCTGCATGGCAATCCCCCACCACGCGCTGCTTGGTTAATACAAGCAGTGTCAGAATCAGACCCTTAAGTGGGCATTAATTCTTAAAGGCATCAATTGGCAGCAGGGCAGGAAGTTTGTCCATGGGCCTTCTCGCCATGGACTTAATCAGGGTGGAGGAGGGAAGGTGGTAGAGTACCCACCCACCACCCGCCCACCTGATTAAATGCCCTCACCGCCTCCAAACTCTCCAAGGGGGAAGGTATTAAATTTCAGCATATATTTACCTCTCTATTCAATATTTTTATAAGTGGTAAACAATGTTTAAAACAAAAACATGATTTTCTCCTGGAGCAGTATCCTGGAGATGAATTTTTAATTCCTGGAAACTCCTGGGTAACTCGAGGAGAGTTAGCAGCCATTGGTTTCATGTCTGTTTTGTCTGTTGCAGAACTTCACCATCAGTGTTATAGACAGATCCCATTTCAAAACTGAAGCCACAGTGATGACAAAAGTTGCAGTGTCTACCATTATTTATATTTACCTTCGCTTTCCTTCTCATTTAATGTCGGGTACTGAGCAATATCTACTTGAGCTGGAAATGTATGTCAGTGCAGAAAGATAGCATTACATCTAAAGAGATTACCTGTGTGTGCTTTGAAAGCTCCAAATATTTTGAATGCTTCCAGCAATGTGTGAAAGTATAATTACTAAGTTTTTAACAAAAGACTTAAGGATGGTAGACAATGATATTTTGGCTGAACCTGCTGAAAAGTTGATTCTGAACAGCCATTGAAGCAGTTTGTGACACTCTTCAATAAAGTGCATGGAGAACATTTAATTAAATAAGACATGAATTGTGAAGGGAGTATCCAGCTGTTACCAAAGAATATTATAATATTACATTTATATTATAATTGTGTAGGACTAACATGTGTAGAAAGTACACTTTTTCTTATTCTTTCATGAGATGTGGATGTCGCTGGCTGGGCCAGCATTTATTGCCCATCCTTAATCACCCTTGAGAAGGTGGTTGTGAGCTGCAGTCATGAACCACTGCAGTCCATGTGGTATGGGTACACCCACGGTGCTGTTAGGGAGGGATTTCCAGGATTTTGACCCAGTGGGAGTGAAGGAACAGTGATATATTTCCAAGCATGGATGGTAGGTGGCTTGGAGGGGAACTTGCAGGTGGTGCTGTTGCTATGCATCTGCCCTTGTCATCCTGGGTGGTTGTGGATTTAGAAGGTACCGTCAAAGGAGCCTTGGTGATTTGCTTTTTTATGGTATACACTGCTGCCACTGTGTATCAGTGGTGGAAGGCGTGATTGTTTAAGGTGGTGGATGGAGTGCTAACTAAGTGGGATGCTTTGTCCTAGATCGTGCTGAGATTCTTGAGTGTTGTTGGAGCTGCACTTATCCAGACAAGCAGAGAATATTCCATCACACTCCTGACTTGAGCCTTGTAGATGGTGTATTGGCTTTGGAGAGTCAGGAGGTGCGTTAGTCAACAGAGAATTCCTAGCCTCTGATCTGCTCTTCTGGACACCATATTTTTATGGCTGGTCCAGTTCAGTTTCTAGTCAATGGTAACCCCTAGAATGTTTACGATGGGGGATTCAGCAATGGTTATGCTGTTGAATGTCAAGGGAAGGTGGTTGGAAATGATCATTACCTTTGCACTTTTGTGGCAGGAATGTTACCTGCCACTTATCATCCCAGACTAAACACTGTCCAAGTCTCACTGCATATGGACAAAGACTGCTTCTGTATCGGAGGAGTTGTGAATGGTGCTGAATATTGGGCAATAATCAGCGAACATCCCCACTTTTAACTTTATGATGGAGGGAAGGTCATTCATGAAGCAGCTAAAGATGGTTGAGCTAAGGACACTACCTTAAGGAACTCCTGCAGCAATGTCCTGGGGTTGAAATGATTGGCCTCCAACAACCACAGCCATCTTCCTTTCTGCTAGGCAGGCTACAAACAGCGGAGAGGTTTCCCCCTGATTCCCACTGACTTCAATTTTGCCAGGGCTCCTTGGTGCCATACTCAGTCAAATGCTACTTTGATATTAAGGACAGTCACTCTCACCTCACCTCTTGAGTGCAGTTCTTTTGTCCATGCTTCGGCTGAGGCTCTACTGAAGGTAGGGACCGAGCTGAGATAGTTGTGGAGCCTCCTCCTCTGGTTAGTTGTTTAATTGTGGTGATTCATGATTGGATGTGGCAGGACTGCAGAATTTTGATCAGATCTGTTGGCTGTGGGATTGTTTAGCTCTGTCTATTGCATGCTCCTTCTGCTGTTTGACATGCAAGTAGTCCTGTGATTGTTGCTTCACCAGGTTGGTACCCCATTTTTGGGTATGTTTGGTGCCACTCCTGGAAAGCCTTCGTGCACTCCTCATTGAACTTGGGCTGATCCCCCGACCTGGTGGTAATGGTAGAGTGGGGGTTATGCTGGGCCATGAGGTTACAGATTATGGTTGTATGCAATTCTGCTGTTGCTGATGGCCACAGCACTTCATGGATGCCCAGTGTTGAGCTGCAAGACCTGTTTTGAATCTATCACAGTTGTGCCACACAACAGGATGGATGGTAATCTCAATGTGAAGACGGGACTTCTTTTCCACATGGACTGTGTGGTGCTCATCCCTACCAATATGTCAAGGACAGATGCATCCAGCAACATAGAGATTGAGGATGAGGTCAAGTAGGAATTTTCCTTCCTGTTAATTTTCTCACCACCTGCTGCAGACCCGGTGTTGCTGATATATCCTTAAGGACTCAGTCAACTCAGTCAGTCACGGTGCTACCAAACCACTATCGCGATGGGCATTGACGTTCCCCACCCTCCTCTGCCTAGAGTACATTCTGTCCCCTTGCTACCCACAGTATTTTCATTAGGGAGGGTGGTAGGCGGTAATGAGCAGGAGCTTCTCTTGGCCATGTTAGACCAGATGCCATGAGACTTCATAGGACCTGAAGTGAACATTGAAGACCCCCAGAGCAACTCCTTCCCAACTGTATACCGCTGTGCTGCCACTTCTGATGGGTTTGTCCTGGCAGTGGAATGGCATTTTCCCAAGGCTGGTGATGGGGGAGTCTGGGACATAGTCATACTCATCAAATCATACCTTGAAGACAATGTCAGGCTGTAATTTGACAAGTCTATGAGACAGCTCTCCCAATTTTGGTAGAACTCTGCCGGTGTTAGTGAGGGTGGCTTTGCAGAGCCGACTGGCCTGAGTGTGCCTTTGTCGATGCTGGAAGGCCCGTCCAGTTTTATTCCTTTTTGGCTTTTGAGTAGCAGTTTGATACAAGTGAGTACCTTTCTAAGCCATTTCAGAATTAAAAGTCAACCGCATTGCTGTGAGTCCGGAGTCACACGTAGGCCAGACCAGGTGAGGACGACAGATTTCCTTTCCTAAAGGGCATTAGTGAACCCATATGGCTTTTTATGGCAATTCATTAATTTAATGGTTATCATTACTGAGACCTTTTTTAATTCCAGATCTTTTATTAATTTTATTATGGGGAGAATTTTGCAACCCCCTACTAGCGAGGTTGCAATGAAAGTATGATGAAGTGTTACACTGGAGATTTATTACAATTCCTTTCCTGTCTTAGGTAGAATTTCATCTCATGGCTTGGACTGCAAATCTACCTCAGCTTTACAGACTAATTAACTGACCCTGAAGCCCTGCCACTTTAATGAATCTGCCTGTCATCATATTCAGTTATCATTCCCATATTGACAGGCTGACTGCTGGATTGCTAAATCAAAAAAAAAAATGAACACTAAATGAGTACTGGTAATTTAGCTGAAGGAAAACTAGCACCAGGGATCAATTATTTAACTGTAATGAGCTGAAGTTTCTAGAACTTGCTGACATCCTGCTGCGCATGCTATAGATCCCATGACATTTCTAAAGTTCATGCTGATTTTATGTACTAATTAGGTCTATGCTGTATTTGATTATCATGATTAGCAAGACATAGCTCCAGACTCAACCGCCTATTGTTTTACAACTACAAATGCAGACGTCTGCTGAAAAAATCCATTTAGAAAAATCTTTTCCACTATTTGACTTGTTTACACTGAACGTTTTTTTTCTTTTTATTCAAAGTTTGACCTGAGGATTTTCATTTTGTCACTTTAATATCATTTTTTGAGGAAAAAGCACCTCTGATGGCTTGTAAATTCATCATCTGGTATAACATACGAAACAGTGAGCAGGAAGGTCTCAGTCCCATTTCTGGTCCATGCTCTAGGAACTGATCTGAGATGGGAGAGTGGCTGCAGTGCTGCATTTAGCCATTGATGTATCATCCTTTAGATTGCTTGGCAACAGTCTAGTCTAGATGAGTGTGTATCATCACAAGGACATCACAACCAGAACTGCACCTATCCTCACCACACATATATATATATACATATATGTTAGAAAGTCATGTCCTGCATTATTTAATGACATCCATTTATGTAAAATGTCCATCCTTCATCTAAATTGTCAGCACTCTGAGGCCAGTATCTACATTTGTGGTGATACCCTTCAGTACTACTCTCAGCCTGCTCAATTGCCAGGCTCAACTCTTATCTCGTTTTCTACCTTGAGCAATTGAAGGTTTTTCCTTCTCAAAAGAATTGAAACGAAAACATTTAAATGGAAAAATTCTGGTGAGATAGCAATTCAAGTTCACAGCATGCAATGGCTGCAAATTCATGAGGTAGTTGCTGGGAGCAGCACTGGGGAAGAGAAGGAAGCTGAAGTTGGAACAATGGTGTGAGTTGAGGTGTTGGGAGGACAGTACCAATGCGAACTGAGAAGGTGACATTATCAGTATGAACTTGCAGGGAGGGTTCTGAAAAATGCATACATGTTATAAAATAATCGGTATAGCTGTACCTCAATATAGGACATCTGGTGTCTCAAAACTCAGTGTCAGCCTTCATTCAGTAGGTATCACATCCACCTCTGAGTCAGGAGGTTATTGATTCAAGTCCCATTTCACGACCTGACTGCAAAAAGCAAGGTTGAAACTCCAGTACAGTATTGAGGGATGGCTGCACTTTTGGAGATACAGTCTTTCAGATGAGGTGTTAAATTGAGGCCCTGCTTGCCTGTTCAGGTGGGAGTAAAAAACACATGGGGAATAATTTTCTCCCCGTTGGGCGGGCCGGTCAGGAGCGGGAATGGTCGCGGAACCGATCGCCGCCTGTGATTGGCTGCGTGCCGCCATTTTACGTTGGCGGGCCAATTAAGGCCCGCCCAGCATGACGCAGGCCTGGTAGCACTCAGCGCTACCTGTGCGGGCAGGGGGAGGAGGGAGAGTCAGAGCCTGTGTTCTTTCGCACATGTGTGCGAATGAGCGCTGAAATCTCCCTGAGGCACGGAGCTGCCTCAGGGAGATTAATTTCAGAATGTGAATTTCTAATACAGAGGGTAAAAAATAGTTTACACATGTCCCCTCATGTGACAGCATCACATGAGCTGGGACATGTTTATGAAATTTATGAAAAATATTTATTAATTTAATAAACACTTCATGAAACCTCATCCCTTTAGGTTGGATGGGCAGCCCTGTCAATTTGCTTAATTGTGTTATTAATGGCCTTGACAGGCCTTTGACAGTTCGGCAGGCGCGCAGCCTACTTCAGTGCGCGCCCGCTGAACGAAAGATCGGAATGACGCACGGTGACTTCGGGACACACGCCCGACTTCACCACGCGTCATTTTACGCGTCAGCATGCGGGGTCCGCCCCCTCATGCCGAACAGAAGATTCTGCCCATGATACTATTTGAAGAGGAGCAGAGGAGTTTCCCTGGGATCCTTGCAAATATTTATCCCTCAATCAACATCACAAAAAAAGCAGACTATCTGATCATTATTACATTGCTGATGTGAGATTTTGCTGTGTGCAAATTGACTTCCGCATTTCCTACATTTCAACAGTGACTGCAATTCAAAAATACTTCATAGGCTGTAAAATGCTTTGGGACGTCTGGTGGTTATGAAAAGTACTATATAAATCCAAGTCTTTCTTTCTTTATAACACTTTCAACAAAACTACTATCTGGAATTTTTACAAGAGGTCTCCCAATCTCTTGGCAAGATATTAGGAGAGAATCGATGGAAATCCTGGCCATTTACACTATTTTGACCGGGTTTCTGCCAAACCTCTAGCATAGTTGCAGTAATTTCCCTTGGAAGTTCTACCCCTGCATATCATAGGCTTGTGTTTAGGAGTGAGTTGTCAGCATTTTTTGAGCAGTTGGTTAGCTTTAGATAGCTTTCCAGGCTAGGTGTCTGAATTCTTCAGGTTATTGTTGTGGATTGTGCTTTCAAATTGCCATTCAAAGGTGCCCAGGAGGCAGAGTCTATTCTTTTTGAGAAACAAAAAATGGTCAGATCTGGGTACAGTCTGCTCAAGAGTGACTTTGATGTTACTAAAGTGCAAAGCTGTACAAAATATCTGCTCCCTCGGTGCTCTAGTTAATACAAAGGAAGGTTATGACAGGTTTGGATAAAGTAGCCAAGGAAAAACTGTTCCCATCAGTTGATGGTACAAGGACTAGGGGACACAGATTTAAGGTTTTGCACAAGAGATGCAGGGCAAATGTGACAAAGAACTTTCTTACGCAGCGAGTGGTAATGATTTAGGACTTACAGCCTGTGAGAGTGGTGGAAGCAGAGCTGATGAACAATTTCAAAATGAAATTTGATGGGTATTTGAAGGAAATAAACTTGCAGGGATCATAGATAGAGTGGGGGAAGGGGACTGGCTGGATTGCTCCATGGAGAGCGGGCATAGATGTGATGGGCTGAATGGCTCCTTTTTTGCTGTAAATATCTCAATGAAAATGAGAAGCATTAGTATGACATGACAGTTTAGACAACTATCTTCCTCTTTAATAGTGACAATTTAAAACAATATCCATTTTTGAAATGCAAGGGATGACACTTACTGTTTTCTTTAAGGAGAGTCAGTGGAACTTCTTGAATTGCTGCAGTCCTTGTGGTGATGGTATTCGCACAATAGTGTTAGGTAGAAAATTCCACTCTAAAGCTGAAGAGACATCAGCATATGGTCAAGCCAGGGTGGTTTATGACTTGGACAGAACATGGGATGATAGTGTTCGCATGACATTGCTGCTCTTATCTTTCTCAGGGGCAGAACCCACAAGGAAGGGAGGTCCTCTTGAGAAGCAGAATCACAGAATCACAGAATTGTTATGGTGCAGATGGAGGCCATTCGACCCCTCATTTCTGCACCGGGTCTCTGAGCATTTTAACTTAGTACCAATCTCCTGCCTTTTCCCCATAACCCTGCACATTGTTTCTATTTAAATAACCATCTAATGCCCTCTTGAATGCCTCAATCGAACTTGCCTCCACCACACTTCCAGGGAGTGCATTCCAAACTCTAACCACTTGCTGTGTGAAGAAGTTTTTTCTCACCTCATCTTTTGCAAAACACTTTAAAACTGTGCCCTCTGGTTCTCAATCCGTTTATGAACAGGAACAACTTCTCCCTATCAACTCTGTCTAGACCCCTCATAATTTTGAAAACTTCTATCAAGTCTCCTCTCAGCCTTCTCCTCTCCAAGGAAAACAGTTCCAACTTCTTCAATCTGTCTTCATAACTGAAGTGTCTCATCCATGGAACCATTCTCATAAACCTCTTCTGCTCTCTCTCCAATGCATTCACATCCTTCCTATAGTGTGGAGCCCAGAACTGTACATAATACTCCAGCTGAGGTCTAACCAGTGTCTTATATAAGTTCATCAAAACCTCCCTGTTCTTATAATCGATGCCCCTATTAATGAAGCCTAGAATACTGAATGCTTTAGAAACAGCTCTCTCAATCTGTCCTGTCACCTTTAATGATTTATGTCCATATACACCCAAGTCACTCTGCTCCTACATACCCTTTAGAATAGTACCCTTTATTTTATACTGTCTCTCCCCATTCTTTGTTCCAAAGTGTATCACCTCACACTTCTCCACATTGAACTTTATCTGCCACCTATCTGCCCACTCCACAAATGTGTCAATGTCCTTTTGAAGTTCTACACTGTCCTCCTCACAGTTTACAATTCTCCCAAGTTTTGTGTCATCCACAAACTTTGAAATTGTCCCCTGCGCACCAAGATCTAGGTCATTTATATATAGCAGGAAAAGCAAGGGTCCTAATACCGACCCCTGGGGAACTCCACTACAAACCTTCTTCCAGCCCGAAAAATACCCATTAACCATTACTCTCTGTTTCCTATTCCTCAGCCAATTTTGTATCCACGTTGCTACTGTCCCTTTTATTCCATGACCTATTACTTTCCTCACAAGTCTGTTGTATGGCACTGTATCGAACGCCTTTTGGAAGTCCATGTATGCCACATCAATGACCTTGCCCTCATCAACCTATTCAAAAAAGTCCAGCAAGTTAATTAGACACAATTTTCCTTTAACAAATCCATGCTGACTCTTCCGAATCAATCCACATTTTTCCATATGACTATTAATTCTATCCTGAATAATTGTTTCTAGAAGTTTCCCCACCGAAGTTAAACTGACTGGTCTGTAATTGCAGGGCAGATATTTACAACCTTTTTTGAACAAGGGCATAATGTTTGCAATTCTCCAGTCCTCCAGCATCTCCCCCGCATTCAGGGAACATTGAAAGATTATTGCCAGTGCCTCTGCAATTCCCGCCCTCACTTCCTTCAATATTCTTGGATGCATCTCATCTGGTCCCAGTGCCTTATCAACTTTAAGTACCGACAGCTTATCCCATACCTCCTCCTTATCAATTTTAAATCCTTCTAGTGACTGAGTTTCCTCCTCTGTCACCATTGCCTGGGCAGCATCCACCTCATAGGTAAAGACAGATGCAAAATATTCATTTAACACCTCTGCCATGTCTCTTGCCTCTATGTGTATATCCCCTTTTCAGTCCCTAATTGGCCCTACTCCTCCTTTTACCACCCTTTTACTATTGATGTGCTTATAGAATACTTTGGGATTTCTTTTGTTAGCTGCCAGTATTTTTTCATAATCCCTCTTGGCTTCTCGTATTTGCTTTTTCACATCCCTTCTGAACCTTCTGTATTCAGCTTGGTTCTCAATTGTATTTGCTACCTGACACCTGTCGTAAGCACACTTTTTTTTCTTTAACTTAATTTCTATCTCCTTTGTCATCCAGGGAGCCCTGGATTTGTTTGTCGTACCCTCCCCCTTTTTTTTTCTAGCCCCACAGAAGCAGGGCATCAAAAAAATTAATTAAAACTCCGAGTGTTCCTCTCCACGGAAATCTTTAGTAAAAGGCGAAAGATTTATACAATCTGAAGAGAAACCAGAGTACTTGACTGTGCCCAAACCATCTCCTCTTTGAAGGTAGCCCATTGTTCAGCTACTGTTTTTCCTGCCAATCTTTGGTTCCAGTCTATCCGGCCCAGCTCTGTCCTTGCCCCGTTGAGGTCTGCTCTCTGCCATTTGATTATTCTTACTCTGGATTGACCAATATCCTTTTCCACCATAATCCTAAACCTTATAATACAATGATCACTGACCCCTAAATGTTCCCCCACTGTCACTTAATCTACTTGGCCCACCTCATTCCCAAGAACCAGGTCTAGCAGTGCCTCCTTTCTTGCTGGACTGGACACGTACTGCTGTAGAAAATTCTCCTGAACACAATCTAGGAACACTCGTCCTTCTCTGCCTCTTACACTACCACTATTCCAGTCTATAAAAGGGTAATTAAAGTCCCCCATTATTACTACACTATAATGTTTATGCCTGTCTGTAATTTCCTTGCAGATTTGTTCCTCTATATCCTTCCCACTAGCTGGTGGTCTATATATTACACTGAGCAATGTAATTGCACCCTTCTTATTCCTTAGCTCTAACCAAATCGATTCTGTATTTGAATCCTCTGACACATCCTCTTTCCCCAGTACTGCAATACTCTCTTTAACCAAAAACACTACCCCTCCTCCTTTTTTTCCCTTTCCTGTATTTTCTGAACACTTTGTAACCAGGAATATTTAACACCCAGATCTGCCCTTCCTTAAGCCAGGTCTCCGTTATCGCCACAACATCATAATCCCATAAGGCAATCTTTGCCTGTAACCTTAGCCAGTTGCTGCAATGCATCTTGTAACTTGTACATAGTGCAGCCACAGTCTGAGGGAAATGGACGGAGTGGTTATCAAGTCCAATGGCATGGGCATTGATTAAGCAATGTGTTCTGTATTGCTGCTGTTGAACTTCCTGAGTGCTATTGCAGCTGCTTTAGTTAAGTGGTAAGTATTACATCATACTCCTGACTTAAGCCTTGTGGGGAGGCTTTGAGGAATGAGAAGGTGAGCCACTCACCGAGGAGTATCCAAACTTTGCCCTGCTCTTATAGCATTAGCGTTAGTGCAGCTGGTCCAGTTAAGTTTCTAGTCAGTGGTAACACCCAAATTGCTTACAGCGGAGATTTCTGAAGGTCAGTGGGATATAGCTGGGCTTTGTCTTGTTTGAGATGGTCATTACCTGGCATCTACTTGGTTGAATGTTGCATGCAAAATTCACAACATAATTTTCGAGAAATAGTGTACAAAAAAATTATTGTACAAGACATTAGGCCTAACGTCTTAAAGAGGATGTACCTTTGTAGAGTTTGTACAGACCATTGGAATAGCCAGGTGTAGCCTGTATTGTCCCGGGCCTTCCACAAAGCGGCAATCATGGTCAGATTGCCTCTCCGCTCGAACTTTTGAACACTCTGATGACACTCCACATTCCTGGCTGGGTCTTCCGAGCCTGACTTTGTCAGGAATGCTGTACAGCCCTACCAAGAATTTCATCACAGAGCTGGAGCATTGGGGAAGACAAGCCATGCCCCCTTTTGAAAGCACTAGCTGTCGTAAAGGAAGTTTAAATATCCAGCCTGAATGTTAGTAGATGGGTGAATGGATGAATGAGTGAGTGGATGAATGGGTGAATGGGCAGGATGGTAGAGTCTGAAGGTGGGTAAGGTAAGTGGGTAGGGTGGCAGGTGGGGTGGGTGACAGGTGGGTAGGGTGGTAAGTAGGGAGGCTGGCAGGTGGATGAGGTGGATTGGGAGGTAGTCACGTCCAGTCGGATTGTCGGGGGTTAGCGTGGTTGAGAAGGGTAGTCGCATTGGGTCAGGTTGAGGGGTAGTCGGATCGGGTCGCCTTGGGGGTGCAGGGTTCGGCTGGTCAGGGGTGTCAAGGAGGGTTGTTGGGTTGGGTCGGAGAGTACTCATGGGGTTAAGGAGATTTGTCAGGGTACAGATGGAGCTGGGGGGCTCTGTACGAGTGATTGGGGGTCTGTTCTGTTGGCACCCAGGAGTTAGGTTAGGATTTTTCTGTTTAACATTTCCTGGGTAACTATCCAGGTATGCCCCACGGAACTGTCCAAAGTCTCCGACTAACTCAAAATCAGAGACTTTTGCAGAGGGTCCCGAGGAGCAGGGAAATTGCCTGTTGGAAGTTCAAACTTCCCACAGAGGTCAGCGTGTCAGGACTTCCGCGGGGTCCCAGCACATGATTCAAGTCATAGGCCCAATTTCTGATGGTCTGGCGACTGGAATATCTAGACCATTGTTTCCAAAGTTATATTACCTTAATGTTCGCAACACTCACAGCTCATGGCCCAGTCATAGTCAAAGGGATGATAACAGTCAGGAATCCGAATAGCACACTGAGGTGCTTGCAACTCTTTATTTTCTCTCTTATAATTATGAAAATCAGCATAGGAAGATGCCTTCATAAACCAAGAATGCGCAACAATTGTAACTGCATATATAAGCGCATTGTGCATCTGACATCAAGCATCAATTCAGTTTTCTTTTATTTCTAATGACAGAATCCAGCTTAGAATACCATCCTCATCAAACAATCTGTTAATGACAGCTAACATGACCAAATTAATGACCAACTACCATGAGTGACATTTACCTAATCTCATGGGTATGCACAAAATATCTGGATCATCCAGAAGCCTACCAGCTGCAGCTCTTTAAACAGCTCCCTGTTAACCACTGAGAAAGCTGAATCCCTACACAACAAAAAAACACAGAAGAACAAAAAAAAATCCATTCATATAGATCCAGAATAATTGTGTTCTTTTTACTTTTGTCAACCTGCATAAATGTTAGATTTTGCCACATCCTGGACTGGCACATTTGTAACTTCTACATATGTTTAAACTAGTTCAGCATTTCAAAACTACACTCAGCAACAGCAAACTCCTTGTTTCTGTGACATGAGTAGAACACAGAATGTATCACATTGTATCAGTAGAGAGAAAACTAACTATCCTGCCCACCACAATTAAAAAAATGTAATTACATTAAATAAGCTAACGGCACAGACGTAGAGTTTGGTTCAGTTATCTGCGTGGACAGAGGATTAAATTCTGCCCCAGGAAGGTAAAACCCCTGACTGAGCATCTTTTTAAAAAGTAAATATCTTTGGAGGATGAGAAAAAAGTATCTCTTGTCAAAATAAAGAAACATTTCTTGAATATCCCTTTAAAACCACTATCCTCTTAAATATTCATAAATCTGTCAAAATGAATAAGTTCAGGTTCCCCTGACAGCCCCTGCTGAGCAGAATCCATTAGTGGGTTTCAAAGTCAGCCAAACAGTCATAATGAGATTCTATTGCACATCTATATAAATATCTCCTGCTGAACAGAAACTATCAGTGGGTTTGGAAGTCAGCCAAGCTTTCAAAATTAAGTTCTAACAAACAGTTATATCAACAAACCCTCCTGAGCAGAATCCATTAAAGCCTTTCAACATAGGCAGAAGCTTAGCCGTCTGTCAAAGCTTTGAAATAGCCAAACAAGAGGCTGAGTTGAACGACAAGGCTAAAATCAAAGCAGTGGAACATATCATACAATCAGAAACAGTTTTCACTATTATAAAATGCAGAATAACACTTTATACGGTGAATAATGTACTCAAATGCATCTGTAAATATTATCGCTTTCCCAATGCTGTTCATTCCCTTGATAGCCTACCAGTTGTCAGAAATAACCTGGCAAGCACATTATTTAATGGTCACTTACCTTTTTAAAACAAAGCCCTATCATTACTTACTTTATTAAAACTATATACAACATTTCATAATGACATGTGAAGTAGGAAATACCTTTTGTAGTTATATTTCATGCATGTCCCACCTCCAAAGCATGGTTCCACTATGGTTCATGATACCCCTGTACTGGTGTGATTCACATCACCTTCCAAAGCTGCTCTAACTCCATCAAAATTGTGGAAGGTCTGATTTTCCCACTTCTGCAACGATGCCAGCACTGTTGGGACATCAGCATGTAGGCTCCCTATCTCATCCCCTTAACCCATGCCGCTGAAAATTGCCAGTGACAGAAATGGGGACGGAAATCCTGGATTTGGGTCCTACCCACCATTTTTAAAGCCTGCCTGACACAACTCCAGACCCTTATGTCTGCAATACTTGTAACATTTGTTACATGGAGAAAAGCAGTTGCAATTGAAATGACAAGAGTATGGCACCTTTGTCTCTCAGTCTTAGAGGAATATAGGAACTGTTATGGGCCATTCAAGTCCTCAAGCCTGTGCCACTATTCAGTTAGATTATGGCTGATCTTTAACTCAACTCCATTTACCTGCATTCTTTCTGCAGGCTTATCATAATATTCTCAGTAACGAACTACCAGGGGGCCAAAACAGATTGTTTGTAATCTTGGTGTCATAGTTGACCCTGGGGAGAGCTCTGACCACATCGCTGTGCCAACACTAAGAACTCCTGTTTCCATCTCTATCACCTGACATCATCTGACTCTGCCCCTGCCTCAGCTCATCTGCTACCAAAATCCCCATCCATGCTATTAACTCTAGACTTTACTATTCTAACACACACCTGGCCTGCCTCCCTCATTCTACCCTCTATAAACTTGAGGTCATCCAAAACTCTGCTGTTTGTGTCCTTATTCAGACCTAAACCCTTTCACCCATCTCCTTTGGGCTCACTGACCTACTTTGGCTCCCAGTAAAGTACAGCTTCCATTTTAAAATTCTCATCCTTGTTTTCAAATCTCTCCATGGTCTGTACCCCTTGATCTCTTTAACCTTCTCCAGCTCCCAAACCTCTGAGATGTCCGCTGTCATCTAACTCTGGCATCTTGTGTATCCCTAATTTTTAATAGTGCCACCATTAGTGGCTATGCCTTCAGCTCCTAGGCCTTAAACTCTAGGATTCTCTCCATAAACCTCTCCACTTCTCTCCGTCCTTTTCCTCCTTTACGACATTCCTTAAAACCTACCAGCTTTTGCCCATCTCCCGGAATATCACTTTATATGGCGTGGTATCAAGTTTTGCTTTATAACGCTTCTGTGAAGCACCTCAGGATGCTTTATTCCATTAAAGGAGCTAAGTAATACAAGTTGTTTCTATTGTTGATGGTGTTTATATTTGAACACTGAGGTCAAGTTTAATCTTTAGCCCTTCAGGCACATAGAACTTTATGCTGTAAATGCTAAATATGAAAATTTACCCTGCTGCCACCAATATGCTGACCACAATTTAAGCACAAGATTACTATCAGAAAAAAATAAAATCATTGCTTTATTATTTTGTTATTCATATTAATTATCATTAATTTTAAAAATTAATTTGCCCCAATAAATACATGCAACAGAATAGAATCCGCTTGCCTTGAAACCTCTCTAGGGGTTTCCCAGTGAATGAGTCATCAAACCCCCAAGGAAATGGTGTAAATAGATATAAACAATCACTTCTCCAGGAATTTTACCAATTTCCTGTTGAGATTGTGGCAGGAGATCAGGAAGCCCCTATAGAGATTCAGAACCACCCAGTATATCTCATCAGCAGAATTCAAACAATTCTGAGGTGGATTTTGGTGCACAATTTTTAAAATCTCAACTGTTTCTTTAAAAAAAACTGTACAGGGTTATTATTACCCTTGATGCTATGCTGAGGATATTTTTCCACTTTTTAAAATATTATCCTTGCTATATATAACGTTTTTTTCAACAGAGATGGAAGAAGGATACAAAAACAAAAATACAAAAATACTTGGAAAAACTCAGCAGGTCTGACAACATTTGTGGAGAGGAGTACAGTTAATGTTTCAAGTCCGTATGACTCTTCAACAGAACTAAGGATCTCCGGAGGAGGCTGAGATGAATCATCCACTCGGCACTTCTGGCTGAAAATTGTTGAGAATGCTTCAGCCTTATCTTTTGCACTGATGAGTGATGCAATTCCTGAGCACAGGGCTTCGATCGGAAGCTGAAAGGATTGGAATTTTCAAATCTAAGCATATGTGGACCAGAAGCTAGTGTAGATCAGTGAGGACAGCGGGTATTGGTAAAGGGGACTTTGTGCAGGTAAGATATGGGCAACAAAGTTTAAAGGAGCCAAGAATAAGTCAAAGTCTGGAGGCAGCAAAGGCATGAATTGAGGGTTTCAGCAGCAGGTGGGCTGAGGAAGGAGCAATGTTACATAGGTGAAGGTAGGTCTTATTTCTTGTGGAGATGGTTTGAAACTACAGTTTCAAGCCCAGGTGAGTTGTGTGCAGGTGAGTGGCAAGGTCAGCTGGAAACTCGCCAACTGCTCCAGATATGAGGCTTGCACTATTGTAACTCCTGAACCTCATTTGAATCCTATTGACTGACTTCCCACCTTTTCCTAGCAGGTATCTGACAGGAAGCGACAGAAAATTCGGCAGCCCAGAGGCCACCTGCTAACACGAGATAAATGGTGGCATCAACTTCAAGGGCCATCTCGTGATTGAAAAGTGGGGGCAATTTCGCAATGGGAGAGCCTCAGGCTTCCTCGCTAAGGCCCCCAGTTAAAATTGCAGTTGAGTCTCAACAATGGTATTATGACCTGATGTGCACATGTACAACAAGACCACCTTTGGGCAGGTGATCTTGACACCTTCTCAGTAAAGCAGGTTGCAGTCTGGAATGGTAGGTTCCTGGTTGTTGGTTAATAACCCAGGCAATTTTAACTGCCTACCCAGACAGTTTCCAACAAGAAGGTAGGGTTGAAACTCCTCCTCTATTTTTTGCTCCTAAAAAGTTCTCCACTCTAAACAGCCCATGTCCAAATGCAGCAAGACCTGGACAATATCCAGGCTTGGGTTGACAAATGGCACGTAACATTCGCGACACAAGTGACAGAAAATGACCATCTCCAACAAGAAAGAATCTAACCATTGCCCCTTGACATTCAATGGCATTACAGTCACTGAATTCCCCCACTATCAATATCCTGGGGGTTACCATTGACCAGAAATTGAACAGGACTAGCCATATAAATACTGTGAATACAACAGCAGGTCAGAGGCTAGGAATCCTGCAGCGAGTAACTCACCTCCTGACTCCCCAAAGCCTGTCCACCAAGGCACCAAGTCAGGAGTGTGTTGGAATACTCTCCACTTGCCTGGTTGAGTGCAGCTGCAACAACACTCAAGAAGCTTGACACCATCCAGGACAAAGCAGCCTGCTTGATTGGCACCCCTCCCACAAACATTCACTCCCGCCACCACCGAAGCACAGTAGCAGCAGTATGAACCATCTACAAGATGCACTGCAGGAATTCCCCAAGGCTCCTTAGCAGCACTTCCAAACCCACAACCACTACCACCTAGAAGGACAAGGGCAGCAGATAGATGGGAACACCACCACCTGGAAGTTCCCCTCCAAGTCAGTCACCATCCTGACTTGGAAATATATCGCCGTTCCTTCACTGTCGCCGGGTCAAAATCCTGGAACTCCCTCCCTAACTCTCATGCCACCTGGCATTCAATAGTGTACATGGGAGCTGGGAGGGAATTGTCATACACACAGCCAGTATTAAAAGGTCCCATCTGTCTCATTCAATAGTGTAAGAAACAAATATTAAGATCACACCAAGGCTATTTGGAAAATTTGACACATTGGGGATTGGATCTGGACATCATGAGGTCTATTTCCACTTTTGGTCTATCAACCAGCAGTGCCACTTATTGGCCCCCATTCGAGTAATGGAGAGGCCCCTGCAATTTTAAATTTGGCTGGTGAGATGCAGGGCATCAAACAGGCATCCGGCTACAGCTGGCCAGAGTGTGGCCTCAACATCAGGTCAGGGCAGCCACTATTGTGGGGTGGGTCAAAATCACAGAGGAAGGAGATCCCACAAAAATAATCTGGCACTTAACTTTGCTGATCCTCTTTGATTCTACCACTGGTCAAACTATCTGGAGAGTACGTGGCACAGGCTCCAACTAATTACAGCCTCAAATGGGGTCCTATTGATATGATCAGTCCATTTTAATATGGAAATTGGGATCCTATCACTTGAAACAGGCAGCAGTAAGCCTCTTTTAAAATGAAAGCAGCCACATTGCCAGTGTTAAGCGTACAGCAAGTCTACTCCATTTTAATAATAAAAACAAAAAGCTAAAAGCTACTGCGGATGCTGGAAATCCAAAACAAAAACAGAATTACCTGGAAAAACTCAGCAGGTCTGGCAGCATCGACGGAGAAGAAATCAGTTAACGTTTCGAGCCTTCATGGCCCTTCAGCAGAACTGAAGCATAGTTAGGAGAAGGGAGAAATATAAACTGGTTTAAGGTGGTGGGGGCGGGGGGGGTGGGGGCGTGCGGGGGGGGGTGGAGAGAGACGTTGAGGGTGTGGTGATTGTGGAGATGAGCAGATAATCAAAAGATGTCACAGACAAAAGGGTCAAAGAGGTATTGAAGGTGGTGATATTTGTCTAAGAAAAGTGCTAATTAAGAATGGAAGACAGGATATTCAAAGTACAGCTCTAGTGAGGGTGGGGTGGACAGACTAACAAGGTTTTAGTTTTAGATTTAAAAATAATGGAAATAGGTGGGGAAAGAAGAATCTATATAAATTATTGAAAAAAAAGGGGGGTGTGGGGGGGAGAAACAGGGTGGGGATGGGGGGAGGGGGAGTTTAAGATCTAAAGATGTTGAATTCAATATTCAGCCCGGAAGGCTGTAAAGTGCCTAGCCGGAAGATGAGGTGCTGTTCCTCCAGTTTGCGTTGGGCTTCACTGGAACAATGCAGCAAGCCAAGGACAGACATGTGGGCAAGAGAACAGGGTGGAGTGTTAAAATGGCAAGCGACAGGGAGGTTTGGGTCTTTCTTGCGGACAGACCGCAGGTGTTCCGCAAAACGGTCACCCAGTTTGCGTTTGGTCTCTCCAATGTAGAGGAGACCGCATTGGGAGCAACGAATGCAGTAGACTAAGTTAGGGGAAATGCAAGTGAAATGCTGCTTCACTTGAAAGGAGTGTTTGGGCCCTTGGACGGTGAGGAGAGAGGAAGTGAAGGGGCAGGTGTTGCATCTTCTGCGTGGGCATGGGGAGGTGCCATAAGTGGGGGTTGAGGAGTAGGGGATGATGGAGGAGTGGACCAGGGTGTCCCGGAGGGAACGATCCCTACGGAATGCCGTCAGGGGGGGTGAAGGGAAGATGTGTTTGGTGGTGGCATCATGCTGGAGTTGGCGGAAATGGCGGAGGATGATCCTTTGAATGCGGAGGCTGGTGGGGTGATAAGTGAGGACAAGGGGGACCCTATCATGTTTCTGGGAAGGAGGAGAAGGCGTGAGGGAGGATGCGCGGGATATGGGCCGGACACGGTTGAGGGCCCTGTCAACGACCGTGGATGGAAAACCTCGGTTAAGGAAGAAGGAGGACATGTCAGAGGAGCTGTTTTTGAAGGTAGCGTCATCAGAACAGATGCGACGGAGGCGAAGGAACTGAGAGAATGGGATGGAGTCTTTACAAGAAGCGGGGTGTGAGGAGCTGTATCGAGGTAGCTGTGGGAGTCGGTAGGCTTGTAATGGATATTGGTGGACAGTCTATCATCAGAAATTGAGACAGAGAGGTCAAGGAAGGGAAGAGAAGTGTCAGAGATGGACCATGTGAAGATGATGGAGGGGTGGAGATTGGAAGCAAAATTAATAAATTTTTCCAGGTCCCGACGAGAGCATGAAGCAGCACCGAAGTAATCATCGATGTACCGGAGAAAGAGTTGTGGGAGGGGGCCGGAGTAGGACTGGAACAAGGAATGTTCCACATACCCCATAAAGAGACAGGCATAGCTGGGGCCCATGCGGGTATCCATAGCCACACCTTTTATTTGGAGGAAGTGAGAGGAGTTAAAGGAGAAATTGTTCAGTGTGAGAACAAGTTCAGCCAGACGGAGGAGAGTAGTGGTGGATGGGGATTGTTGGGGCCTCTGTTCAAGGAAGAAGCTAAGGGCCCTCAGACCATCCTGGTGGGGGATGGAGGTGTAGAGGGATTGGACATCCATGTTGAAGAGGAAGCGGTTGGGGCCAGGGAACTGGAAATTGTTGATGTGACGTAAGGTGTCAGAGGAATCACGGATGTAGGTGGGAAGGGACTGGACAAGGGGAGAGAGAAGGGAGTCAAGATAACGAGAAATGAGTTCCGTGGGGCAGGAACAGGCTGACACGATCGGTCTGCCAGGACAGTTCTGTTTGTGGATTTTGGGTAGGAGGTAGAAGCGGGCCGTCCGAGGTTGGGCGACTATCAAGTTGGAAGCTGTGGGAGGAAGATCTCCAGAGGAGATGAGGTCAGTGACAGTCCTGGAAACAATGGCTTGATGTTCTGTGGTGGGGTCATGGTCCAGGGAGAGGTAGGAGGAAATGTCTGCGAGTTGACGCTCAGCCTCCGCGAGGTAGAGGTCAATGCGCCAAACAACAACAGTACCTGGAGTACCGCAGTACCGCAAACTGGAGGAACAGCACCTCATCTTCCGACTAGGCACTTTACAGCCTTCCGGGCTGAATATTGAATTCAACAACTTTAGATCTTAAACTCCCCCTCCCCCCATCCCCACCCCGTTTCTCCTCCCCCCCTCTTTTTTTTCAATAATTTATATAGATTCTTCTTTCCCCACCTATTTCCATTATTTTTAAATCTAAAACTAAAACCTTGTTAGCCTGTCCACCCCACCCCCACTAGAGCTGTACTTTGAATATCCTGTCTTCCATTCTTAATTAGCACTTTTCTTAGACAAATATCACCACCTTCAACACCTCTTTGACCCTTTTGTCTGTGACATCTTTTGATTAACTGCTCATCTCCACAATCACCACACCACACCCTCAACGTCTCTCTCCACCCCCCCTCCCCCACCCCCCCCCCCACCCCCCTCCACCTTAAACCAGTTTATATTTCTCCCTTCTCCTAACTATGCTTCAGTTCTGCCGAAGGGCCATGAAGGCTCGAAACGTTAACTGATTTCTTCTCCGCCGATGCTGCCAGACCTGCTGAGTTTTTCCAGGTAATTCTGTTTTTGTTTCTACTCCATTTTAATGCTATTAACACAACGTTAATAGCACAAACTACCTGGCAAGGGCAGTGAAATATGTCCTTTGTGAGCTTAAACATTCACAGCTCCTTGTTCCCAGAAGAACTGCAGTGATCCTTCCATGAGTACCCTCCAATGCTGAACTTTCAAAACAATATGGGATCAGGAGAAGTTCCCTAATTTAAATACCTTGGGCAGATATTTGCCACAGGAGAGGTGCATCTTTTATTTTATACATTCTTGGGATATTGGCACTGCTGGCAAAGCCAGCATTTATTGCCCATGCCTAATTGCCTTTGAAAGGTGGCAGTGAGCCACCTTCTTAAACTGCTGCAATCCATGTGGTATAGATACACCCACAGGGATGTTAGGTAGGGAGTTCAAGGATCTTGACCCAGTGGTGATGAAGGAATGGTAATATCTCTAAGTCAGGATGGTGTGTGGCCCAGAGAGGCTCTCTGTCATGGCGCAAATCCTGGAAATGTCCAGAAATGCTAAGTCCCACTCCCGACATGGTATGTTCCATTCTCACGAGTGCAGGAGTGGAGTATGGCCAGGGTTTGTGCATGCATGGTTTACAGAGGCAACTGGAAATTTAAATCACCAGCTGCCTGCACTGAAGTGGGATTTTGGTAGGCCAGGAGTGTGAAATTCAAAGTGTACAGATTAGAACAGATAAGAGGTGTGAACTTGGGGGATTCGTTTTGATAGCCCTTGGAAAGATTAGGTACCCCTTTGGATAGGGTCCCGGGACACCTTTGACAGACATAAGGCAGCCTTTGGGAGAGATAAAGCACCCTTTGAGATTGCGCAAAAAAGTGCATAAACTCATTGGAGCTGTAAAAGAACTGTCAAAGAACTGTCAAGGCACTGTCAATGCTGTCAAGGAACTGTCAAGGGATAGTAGGTGAGTTGGCATGGAGGGGGTAAGGGAAAAGGGTAGTGGATGGGAGATGGGTTGGCATGAGTTGGCACTAAGTTGGCAAGGAGCTATAAAGGGCCATGGGCTGTGGGGGTCATAGGGAGTAATGTGGGTGCGTAGAGGGACATGGGCTGGCATAGGGGGCATGCAAGGCCATAGGGAGGGTGGGGGCATGAAGTGGCATAGGTTGGTATGGATGAGGCATGGAGAGTGTGTGGGGGGGTGAGAGGGGTGAGTGGTGAAGGGCTGATTTTTGTTTTTTTTTATTTAATTCAACACATGGCCATAGTACAGAGTCAGACCATCCCCCCAGCCTGCCTCTGCAACCGGTAGTCTCTGCAGTCTCTGCACTCGATCCGGGGGTGGAGGACCCAACTTCCAACCCAGTCCACCCCCTCGGAATGAAAATCTGACCTGCGGGTGTCTATTTTTAAAGGCCAGGATTGTGGAGCTGGAAATTCTCCCATCTCTGCAGGATCAGTGCTGGGGCCTCAACTCCTTACAATTCATATAAATGACTTGGATGATGGGAATAAAGGTATGGTTGCTAAATTTGCTGATGACACAAAGATAGGTAGGATAGTAAGCTGTAAAGAGGACATAAAAGAGGCTACAAAAGGATATGGATAGGTTAGGTGAGTGGGCAAAGATCTGGCAAATTAAATATAATGTGGTAAAATATGAAAATGTCCATTTTGGCAGGAAGAATAAAAAAGAAGCACATTATCTAAATAGTGAGAGATTGCAGAGCTCTGAGATGCAGAGGGACCTAGGCGTGAATTTTGCATGAATTGCAAAAGGTTAGCATACAGATACAGCAAGTAATTAGGAAAGTAAATAGAACGCTATCGTTTATTGCAAAGGGAATTGAATGCTTGACGAGGGAAGTTATGTTTCAGTTATACAGGGCAGTGGTGAGACCACATCTGGAGTATTGTGTACACTTATGGTCTCCTTATTTAAGGAAGGAAGCAGTCCAGGGAAGCTTTACTAGATTAATACCTGGAATGGGCAGGTTGTCTTATGAGGAAAGGCTGGACAGGTTAGGCTTGTAATTGCTGGAGTTTAGAAGGGTAAGAAGCAACTTGATTGAAACATATAAAATCCTGAGGGGGCCTGGCAGGGTCGATGTGGAGAGGATGTTTCCTCTTATGGGAGAATCTAGAACTAGGGCTCATTGTTTAAAAATAAGGGGTCACTCATTTAAGACAGAGATGAGGAGAAATGTTTTTTTCTCAAAGGGCTGTGAGTGTTTGGAACTCTCTTCCTCAAAAGACAGTGGAGGCAGAATCTTTGAATATCTTTAAGGTAGAGGTAGATAGATTTTTGATAAGCAAGGGGGTGAAACGTGACTGGGAATTGGCTGGAATGTGGAGTTGAGATTAAAATCAGATCAGCCATGATTGTATTGAATGGCGTAGTTGGCTCAAACAGCTGAGTGGCCTACTCCTGCTTCTAATTCATAGGTTCGGACCTAACCTGGGTGCAAAAACCTGGGCCTGTGACTTGGAAGGTAACTTACAGGTGGAGGCGTTCTCTCCCGCCTCTGTCATTGACCTTCTAGTTGTCGAGGTCGCAGGTATGGAAGGTACTGCTGAAGGAGCCTTAGCAAGCTGCAGAAGATGTACGTGCGCACTCCAGTACGATGGTGACAGAGGGACTGAATATTTATGGTAGTGGTTGGGGTGCTAATCAAGTAGGCTGCTTTTCCCTGGATGGTGTTGAGCTTCTCGTGTGTTATTGCCTCCACTGCTGAAGATGGGCAAACATCCCACTTCTGACCTTATGATGGAAGGAAGATAATTGATGAGCAATTGAAGATGGTTGGTCCAAGACACTACCCGAGGAACTCCTGAACCCATAACCTGGGGTTGATATGATTGACATCCAATAACCACAACCATCTTTCTTTGTGATAGGTATGACCCCAACCAATCAAGTATCTGCCTCCCTGATTCCCATTAATTCAATTTTGCTAGGGCTCCTTGATTCCACTTAGACAAATGCTGTCATGATGTCAGAAGCAGTCACTCTCACCTCACCTCTTGAATTCAGTTCTTTTTATTTTCATGCTTGAAGCAAAATTGTAATGAGGTGTGAAGCCTTAAGGAGTTTGACACCATTCAGGACAAAGCAGCCCGCTTGATTGGCACCCCATCCACCAACTTAAACATTCACTCTCTCCACCATGATGTGCAGTGGCAGCATTGTGTACCATCTGCAAGATTCACTGTAGTAACTCACCAAGGCCCCTTCCACAGCACCTTCCAAACCTGTGATCTCTGCCAGCAAGAAGGACATGGGCAGCAGGCACAGGGAACACCACTAACTGCAAGATCCACTCCTCGGTGCAGTGCATTTTACAGATGGTTCACAATGTAGCCACTGTGCGTCAGTGGTGGGAGGAGTGAATGTTTGTGGAAGCGGTGCCAATCAAGCAGGCTGCTTTGTTCTGGATGGTATCAAGCTTCTTGAGTGTTGTTGGAGCTGCACTCATCCAGGCAAGTGAAGAGTATTCCATAAGACTCCTGACTTGTGCCTTGTAGATGGTGGACAGGCTTTGGGGAGTCAGGGGGAGTTCCTCGCCACAGGATGCCTAGCCTCTGGCCTGATCTTGTAGCCACAGTATTTATATGACTGGTCCAGTTCAGTTTCTGGTCAATGGTAACCTCCAGGATGTTGATAGTGGAGGATTCAGTGATGGTAATGCCATTGAATGTCAAGGGGTGATGTCAGATTCTCTCTTGTTAGAAATGGCCATTGCCTGACACTTATGTGGCACAAATGTCACTGGCCACTTTTCAGCCCAAGCCTGGATATTTTCCAGGTCTAGCTGCATTTGGACATGGACTGCTTCAGTATCTGAGGAGTCACGAATGGTGCTGAACATTGTGCAACCATCAGCGAACATCCCCACTTCTGACCTCATAATGGAAGGAAGGTTATTGATGAAGCAGCTGAAGATTGTTAGGTTGAGTACACTACTCTGAGGAACTCCTGCATTGATGTCTCGGAACTGAATTGATTGACCTCCAACAACCACACCCATCTTCCTTTGTGCTAGGTATGACTCCAACCAGGTCAATTCGGTCAAATGCTGCCTTGATGTCAAGGGCAGTCATTCTCACCTCACCTCAGGAGTTCAGCTCTTTTGTCCGTGTTTGAACCAAGGCTATGATGAGGTCAGGAGCTGAGTAATGCCGGCAGAACCCAAACTGAGCATCAGCGAGTGAGTTATTTCTAAGCAAGTGCTGCTTGATAGCATTGTTGATGGCCCCTTCCACCACTTTACTGTTCCGCAAAGAGAAAGAAAATGTTTGTGTGAAGATACCAAACAAATGTTCTATAAACTTCGCCAATCCAGACTTGCCATTTATAAATCCATGAATAGGTGTCCTGATTAGTTCATTATTCCCAAGTGTTTCATAATGTCATCCTAAATGAACTCTAGTAGCTTTCAAATAAAAGAATGAAGATCGTCTGATCCTCTTAATATGGAAAATCACTTTTGTCATTTTCTACTCCTAATACACAATTTCCTATTCCAAAGAATTAGGAAACTTAGAGTCAGAGCATTCATTGTTTCTTCCCTTTGCTTCCTCACATTCTTGGATATAAATCATCAGGTGTTTTGTCTGCTTTAAGCTTGTTACTTCTTTGATACCACTTTTGTTTGAATAATAATCTTCACTAACTGGTCTACATACATCTCTGGTGGTTCTACAACTTCTATGTCTACTGAGGCAAAGTACTTTTTCCTAATCCCTGTTTTGCCCTCATTCTTCGTTACAAGCTTGCCTTCTTCATTCCTTAGCAGCCCTATCCATACCATCACTATTTTTTTTATTGTGAAAGTATTGATAGGGAGTCTTTTTAATTGTTCTTTGTTCGACATGTTAATCCATGGAACCCTAACCTTTTATACAGTTCATTTTTCCTTTACTGGAATGTACACAGTTTTTACACTTTACTTCTCCTTTTACTTCTTCTTGTTCAGCAGTCCCTCAGATTTGAGGGTGATTTGCTTCCACTCCAGTTTGATCGGTTCAGAGATGACTGATAAGTCCAATGCATGATCTGCAGACTCTGCCACATAAAGGGCAGCTGGGGCCTGAAGGGTTGGGTATAAGGGTTGTTTGGAAGTTTGTATGCTCCCTCCGATGCCTCAGCATCACCTCTGCATATTTCCGACAAAGTCTCTTGTGTTCAGTGCCTTCCCAGATGAGCAAGCCAGGGACTCCCATGAGTCAATGGAGATGTTTGACCTCTTCAGGGATGCTTTGAGGACATCCCTAAAGCATCTCCATTGTCCTGTTTAAATATTGTGGTCACTGCATCCCAATTGTTTCTTTGCATTGACACCATCAACCTGTTTCATGTCGTTGTCCAGAACCAGGACACAAATGTTTCTGTCTCATTGCAGTTCATTGGTTGAGAAACAATTTTGAACTAACTGCAAAAAAATCCATTCCTTTTATCATAAATCATATAATGTTTACAGCACAGAAAGAGACCATTTGGCCCATTGTGTCTATGCCTACTCTATTCAAGAGCATCTCACCTAGTGCTAGTCCTCTGTCTTTTCACCGTAGACCTGCAAATCTTCTCATTTCAGGTAATTATTCGATTCCCTCTTGAAGGGCATCATTAAATCTGCCTCCATCACACTCTCGGACAGTGCATTCCGGATCCTAAACACTTGCTGTGTGAAAAAGTCTTTTCTCATGTTACCTCTGGCTCTTTTACTAATCACCTTAAATTAGTATCCCCTGGTTCTCATCATTAACCTTTTCCTCATTTTAATTAAATCTTGAACAATTATAACTTTAATGAAACTAGTCTTTATAATTTATCTACAGATTTCACCCTCGATTGAAGTCAGTCGAAAGCACGATTGCGCATTGTATAAACAGTCGATTTTCAATTAGCTGAATTAAGTCAAAATTAACTATTTTTCAGGCTATATATTTATTTCCTAATTCAGTCATTTCTGTACTGGCTACCACGTAGCACTACCTTTGAGGTTCCTCCCTTTGACATCCTGCCACTTCCTAATTCCCGGAAATGTCTTTTCAGAACCCAAATCATATTCTTCCTGCCATTGGTTCCAGCATGAACCGTAACTTTCAGTTGATTCCTGACTTTTCCAAGAGGCTGGAACATGGGAGACATCATACTATCCAAGACTAAAACTTCTGGTTACAAAAGCGAGAGTTTACTCTTCTTATTACCAAATTCCTCACTACACTGTGGGCAGAATTTTACACTGACCGGGCGGGCGCGTGCCTGACCCGAGGTGCCATCGGGTGAGCATCCCAAAGTCATCTCACGCTCGCACGATATTTCGGTCGGCAGGCAAGCATGAGTGTCGGAGCCATAAATTAAAAGGCCAGTTAAGGCAATTAAAAAGGCAATCGACCAAGATTTCACGTTGCCCATGCGATTTTGCGCTGGTCGTATGGGCAAAGCAGGCAGGTGGGCAGCCAACAATTTGCAAAACCTCATCCAGGGGCGGGGTAAAAAGGGTCATTTCCAGTGTGAGTAGTGAGGAGCTTTGGAGATAGTTTGCTGCTGGTTGCTTTTTGGTACTTGGCAGCTTTATCTCCATTCAGGGCATCATTCTTAGTATTTCCAGGATTCATTTCAGGATTCATTGGTGTCTCCAAGGCCCCCGGAGGAGTCAGACCGTGAAGTCCCTTCCAGGTGTCAGACAGCCTTCTGTTACCCTGGTAATGGGGATTGTGCTCTCTGCTGGTGGCACCTCCTCTGAGGAGGAAGAGAGGGGCAGAAGGGAGAGGAGGCCAGGTGTCCCTATGTAGCATCCAGGGGAGGGACCTGTGGGACAAGAGGCGCAGGTACAAGGGGTACAGGGCCAGCAGGTAGTCCAAGGAGTTAGGGACCGCAGAAAATGCCACTATCCTGCTGCCAGGGTTTACAGGCGGCGATGCAGCTACTTCAATATGTCTGAGGTGCAGTGCTGAAGGAGGCTTTGACTCTCAAGGGAGACCGTGACCTCTGTTTGTCAGATAATTGGGCCTGAGGTCATCTCTGACTGTGTGGGTGGACACCCATGCCAGTGGCTCTGAAGATCACAATGGCCCTCAACGTCTATGCCTCCGGCTCTTTCCAGGGGTCAGTAGGTGATCTGTGTGGAGTCTCCTAATCAGATGTCCATAGTTGTGTCAAGCTGGTGACAGAAGCTCTGTTCAGGTGGGTATTGACTTTCATTCATTTCCGTATGGATGAGGTCAGCCAGGCTGATCGAGCCAGAGGCTTTGCAGTGATTACTGGTTTTCCTCGCATCCATAGCGCCATCGACTGCACACATGTGGCCATCAAGGAGCCAACAAGTCAGCCGGGTGCCTTCATCACAGGAAGGGATTCCACTTCATGAATGTGCAGATAGTGTGTGACCACAGGATGCATATCCCACAAGTCTGTGCAAGATACCCAGGCAGCTCCCATGATGCGTACATCCTCAGACACTCCCAGGTGCCGAGCCTCTTCAGTGTTCCAGCCCCACTGGATGGATGGCTGCTGGGTGACAAGGGCTATCCATTGAAAAGGTGGCTTATGACGCTTCTCCATCACCTAAGAACAGAGGCAGAGCAGCATTACAGTATGAGTCATGCCTCCACAAGGGCGGTGGTAGAGAGCACCATAGGTCTTCTCAAGGTGCGTTTCCAATGTCTGGATCGTTCAAGTGGAGCATTACAATACCCCCCAGAGCGGGTATCACTGATAATGGTCGCATGCTGCGCTCTCCACAATCTGGCTCTGGCAAGGGGGGACCACTGGAGGAAGAAGATCTTGAGGCAGCTGCACAGGCCACAGAGGATGAATCCAGTAGTGAGTCAGAAGAGAAGCACGGTGAGGAGAATGCTGAGTGTGTGGAGATAGACCTCTGTATCCACCAGGGACACCTTGATCCAACACTCCTTCAGCTAAGCTGCCAAATAACCACTCCCACCTCATGGCAGGGCTGCCGCCTCCATCCAGGATGTCCGAAATGCCCCTGTCATGTGAACCCAAAGTCCACCCAGTGCCTGTGCAATAAAGTTTAAAGCCACTCATTGCACACTGGTGTACCCCGCGCCAAAAATAAAAGATGAAGCACACTTAGGCCATCACAACAAAAGCAAATTTAATGTTATTGTCACATAGAAATCACATTGACATGACCATTACTGGTGTTGATATCCACACCAGGAGACATATAAACCAAACATAACTGAACAGAAGATCACCCGTGACCAGTCCCTCTTGTGCTCATGGTGCCTTAAACTTACTTTTGCGAGTGCTGCATCTTGGTGCCCTCCCCTCGCTGGCCTTGATGCCCTTGGCGGTCGTCCTCTGGCTAGTGGAGCCTGTACTGGCCCCACCTGGGAGGGAGCGGCCAGTGCCACGGCTGGCATCTCCAAAGTCATCACAGCCCTAGCAGATGCCAAGGTCACTGGTGGGGGGCGGTGGGGGGGGGGGGGGGGGGGGTGGTGGTGGGGTGCAGAGGAGCTGTGCTGTCATCCAGAGTGCCCTGACAGGAGCCTGCAGAGTTGACAAGGCAGGTTGTGCACCAATGTGAGGTCACTCTGGACCTCCCTGCTCGCCATTGATGGACGGGCACTTAGCTGGGATTCTGGGTGCCTCATCCATCTCCCACACTGGCACTAACCATCTGAGGTCAGTGCCTGTGTGAGGGCTTGCAGGTCTGAGCACAACCCCAGGAACCCCTGATTCTGTCCCTGGAGCTGCCTCTCCATAAGAGTCATCACTTTCTCAATGGAGGAGGCAGTGCGCTCGGCCATGAGGGTCAATACAGTGCTCATGCTCCCTCATGGATTTCTGCCAGATCCTCCCACACATCCCACTGGACATCCAGCATCTGCCACCTCATGGACAACTCCAGAGGCTCATTGTCTGCTTTCTACTTAGCATCGTCCTGGTCCCCAGCATTCCTCTGACTGCCGGCACCCTGGGCACTTTCTGCCTCTGCCTGCACCTCAAGGAGTGTGAAGTGCCCACATCAATGTGCACCGACAATGTAGCCAACGATCTAACGCCCAATGAGCTGCTGGTGCCTGGTTCAGAGAGCGGGTGTGACGCAGATGCAAATAAAGCCCAGCAGTCCTCCAGCATCAGGGTTAGCCCTTCGGGGTCCAGTGAATGCGTGCGTGCTGGCAAATCTAAGGGAGAACAAGGACATGTTATTAGTTAAAGTCTTCACACTGTCACTGTGCATGCCAGGCACCCTGGTGAGACGATGGAGATCTGCATCATGGTGCCAGCATCTTTCAATGATCAATGGGAACTCCAGGTTTGAGGCTCCCATCAATGATGAGACTACACAAGAGTGTTTGCACCATCCAAAACTCTTGCCTCTGTGCACTGCACACTTAGCTTCATCTGGCACCCCAGCCTCTCCACAGCCAGTTGCATGTGGAGCATGCTGGCTCTCCAGCTCCTGCTCAAAGTGGTCAGCAGCAGCAGGTTGGGTGGGTCTCCGCCTGTCCGTGACCTCTCCAATTGGTTCTGGCTTGTCTTCTCCTGAAAGGACAGAGGAGCATTGATTATTCCACTCTCCACTTACAGCTCCATTGCAGCCTGGCCAGCCCCACCTGAGGAACACCTCACAGGGCACATCTGAGTCATGGCCCTTGAGCCGCAAGGCACTCAGTCCAAGCAGCCCGGGCTCACTCCCTTGGCCAGCTCCAGCATCATTGACAGTTGGTACTCAGACTCTAACACCCCTGAGCTCCACAGGGGGACGGCCAGATCTAAACACTTCTGCACACTGACCCATGCCAACATGGTACTCACCCTGCCTGAGCACAACGAGTCATTGAATCTCTTGAGGCACTGCACCCACATCATGGCTGCTGACCTGAGCTGCCACCTCCTTCTATGCCCTTTTCGTGAGGTGGCCTCCTCCTCCCATCCCCAGGGACAAGGGTGTCCCTCCTGGCAGCCACCTCCTCCAGGAGCACAGTGAGGCACTCACCTAAAAAGCGGGGGACCGAGTGCCCACCCGACCAGTCTCCCATCTGGTGTCTCCAGCCACACTTGATTCCACAACTTCACTGTTGAAAACGCAGAAGACACGTTCTTCCGTAGCAGTCTTCAAGGGGCTGCCTGTGCTATTTTTAAACCGGCTGCTGGGTTGTCAATTGACCCGGCAGCTGACAGGCCCTCGTGCCCACCCGCCCCTTCCCGGCCATTGGGGAGCCATGTTTCACACTGGGCGGGCCTTAGTTAGCCCGCTAGTGTGAAATCGCAGTAATGGGCCAATCGTGGGAGGTGGCCTGTTTCCCGGCTGATCCTGGGGCCCCGATTGCGCCTGCCTGCTAACCTGAAAATTCTGCCCTGTGTTTCTGAACTTAGCACATTCCAGATCCTAACCACTCACAGTGTAAAAAGGCTTTTCCTCGTGTTTCCTTTGACACTTTTGCCAACCCCTTTAAATCAATGTCATCTGCTTCTCGCACTTCTGCCAATGGGAACAGCTTCTCTCTATCTGCAATGTCTAGACACCTGGTGATTTTCAATCAAATCTCCTCTTAACCTTCTCTTCTCTAAGGAGAACAATCCAGCTTCTCCAATCTATCCACATAACTGAAATCCTTCAACCCTGGAACCATTCTTGTAAATCTCTTCTTGCACCCTCTCTAAAGCTTAAATCCTAATTTGTGGTGCCTAGAATTGGTGACAGACAATACTCCGGTTGAGGCCAAACCAATGTTTTACAAAGGGTCATCGTAACTGCTTTGTTTTTGTACCCTATGTCTCCATTTATAAAGCCAAGGATCTTATATGCCTTTTAAACCATTTTATGAACCTGTCCTACACTCTTCAAAGATTTGTGCACATATACCCTGTTCCTGCACCCGCTTGAGAATTGTATCCTTTATTTTATGTTGTCTCTTCACATTCTTCCTATTAGATTGTGCCACTTCACACTTCTCTGCATTAAATATTATCTGCTACATGCCCACCCAATATTGGAAATACTCAAATCACGCAGCAACAGAGTTAACAGGCTGAAGCCTAAACCCAAAACAGGTAAGTTGGGGACAGGTGGGACATTACAACTTTAAAAATCTCAAATCTAACCACAGCCCAAATTCAACCCACCTACTTCCAGGTGTAACAAAAGCAGGACAAAGGGGCAGCAGCCAATCCACCCCCAGGAGGTGGGATCGGCCATTTAAATATTCTGATGCAGTTTCCCCACCCTCCTCTGGGCCCCGACCATCTCCTAAATCCTCCCCACCCATGCACCAGGCTCTACCACCCCCAACCCATACAAAGGTCGCCACTCTCCCCTCCCCCAGGGACCAGAGATCAGACCGCCCATCACAGGGACAAGGATTTGACCATCCCCCACTCTTTTTTTAGCAGCTGCCGGCTCCCTACCTGCTCTAGAGTGCTCCCCATCTGACTGGAAGCCAAATCTATCAATCAAGCTGACTTCCTTTAACCTACAGAAAAAAAAGCGCTACACGCTCTGGAGTCAAAACTGCACTGCATGCAGGGATCTTCGGGTTTGTGAACAGAAACCCCTTCCCCAGCTACACAACCCGTCTGTCAAAATTGGGCCAATCTTTCAGGTCAAGTCAATTCTGATGACGGGTCACCGATCTGAGAAGTCACTCTGCCAGCCTCTTACTCCGTTAGCCTCTAACATCTCCTAAAGGAGAGGCTGATACAGGAAAATACAGAGATGAAAGAGAGAGATAGAGACAAGAAAACAGAGAACAGGGTAGACAGAAATAGATACAGAGAACCAGAGAGGGAATGACGGGAAAAGAGTGGAGAGGTATATGCAGGAAAACAGAGAGCGAGAGACAGGAGAAGGCGGAAAGAGGAGCGAGAGATACAGAAATACAGAAGAGGCAAATAAGAGAGAGGGATAGGATAACAGAGAAAATACAGGGAAAAGGGGCACAAGAGAAAGACATTAGAAAACAGAGAGAGAAGAGAGAGGTAGAGGAAAATCGTGAGGGAAAAGAGAGGTAGATCAAGGATAACAGAGAGGGGAGAGAGAAAAATACAGGAAAACAGGAGAAAGGAAATGGATACAAAAAGACCTGACAAGAGAAAATCGGCAGAGAAAGAGCAGTTGAAAACAGGTAAATGAGAGACAGATAAGGAGAAACACATGAATACTGCAAAGATTAATGAGAGATTGATGGAGAAGCATGGAATGCTACATTCTGATTGGTAGTACAGGAGTTTAATGCTTGGAGAGGAATTTTACGGCCCCTCTCACCGGTGGGATTTTCCAGTTCCGTCAAAGTCAGTGGACTTTTGAATGGCTCACCCACCCCTGCTGTGATGGGGCTGTAAAATTCCACCCTTAGAAAAGTAAGCCTGGGTTTTTCAGTGGCTATTTTTGATGGATATTATGGACACCTTGTATTTAAATACCTCATATACCACCAAAAGGTATAAGGCATTTATACCTGGAAAATGCCAGCATGAGCTTGTGCTTACACAGCTGTTCATTACATTCAGTTGGGTTTGAATATTGTAAGTATGCACATGGGATACAAAGACCTTCACTGTGCTAATGCTCAGTCAGGCGTTGTCTATTCTCACAAGGGATGTAAAGGCTATATCACAATCTCATTGAATGCAGTATTATTTTGCCAGAAAACATATTTTTTTACCTCCAAAAAGGCTTATGATTTAGCAATAGCAGGTTTTCCTAACCCCAGATACCACTCAGACCTCCCAAGTTTTGGCAAGCTTTGGAAGGTTTATCTCATTTATTTTAATACTTGAGGGCTGACATCTCTGGCTCATAACCGTGCTAAATGCATTATACAGTTGGGCAGTGCTTTGTTATAACATTTGACATTGGTGACTGAAATTAGAACAAACCTATATCCCCAGTGAGGGTAAGTACAAGTTCAATCGTGAATGCTAATATTCTGCAATTTTATTTGACAAATGCAGAACATTTGATGTGAATTGAAAGAAAACATTTTCAAACAAATACTAAGTGGATATATTTTGTAAATCTTTCAGCAACTCCCAAGAAGCTATTGATATCTTTTCTGGGTTTGGCTACCAATCTTTCAAAAGGCAATGCCCTTATATTAAATCTGGACATTACTACAGGGGTCAAAAGAGAATAGAATCAAATTTTCCATTTCAGTTTGATTAAGGTACCTGATTTTCACCAACTGCTACTGGAGTCATGTTTCAGTCTGACTCCACTACAGGAAAGAGAAATTATCCTGGGTCGGAGCCCATTTGCTCTGTATTGCTTGGATGCAGGAAATTTTAGAAAGAAAAGTGTGTTGGAATCTGAAAACAAACCCACCTGAATTGTATCCCATTAATTTAAACAAAAGGAACACAGGGTGGGCGGTTTCAGAGGTGTGAGTTCCAGCCAGATCAATGTTTTGATATTTGCTGCACTCAAGCAGTCCAGGGCACATGGCATGAGATCCAGGAAAATCTCCCTTTCAGTCTGAATCTGTCACAATGATTTTCATTTGCATTTATTTGCCTCATAGGCACCTTTTATAAAGCTGTACTGATATGTCACAAAGCACCAGCATCCTACTCAATTCTGGCTGAAACATCTTTGGGTGCAAAACACTATCTCTCTGCAAAGCAAAAGTGGGCATTAGCAAAAAAAAAAACGTTCTTTTTGGTGAGGAATAAAAATCTTTTTACTTTATGCATACTTAGCCCCAATGGATGAGGGGTTCATAGAAACATAGAAACTAGGAGCAGGAGGAGGACATTCGGCCCTTCAAGCCTGCTCTGCCATTGAATATGATCATGGCTGATCCTCTATCTCAATGCCAATTTCCCGCTTTCTCTCCATGCCCCTTGATGCCCCTAATATCCAAAAAAATTATCAATTTCTTTCTTGAATATACTCAGTGATACCTCTACAGCCTTCTGTGGGAGAGAATTCCACAAGTTGACCACCCTCTGAGTGAAGAAATCTTTTCTCATCTCAGTCCTAAATGGCCTGTCCCGTATCCTGAGACTGTGGCCCCTGGTTCTAGACTCCCCAACCAGGGGGAACATCCTCCATACATCCAGTCTGTCTAGCCCTGTTAGAATTTTATACGTTTCAATCAGATCCCCTCTTATTTTTCTAAACTCTAGTGAATACAGGTCCAGTCGAACCAATCTCTCCTCATACAATAGTCCTGCCATCCCCGGTATCAACCTAGTGAACTTTCGCTGCACTCCATCTATGGCAAGTATATCCTTTCTTAGGTAGGGAGACCAAACTGTACGCAATACTCCAGGTGTGGTCTCACCAAGGTCCTGTATAACTGCAGTAAGACATCCTTACTTCTGAACTCAAATCCTCTTGCAATGAAGGCCAATGAAGGCCAAATGTTCTTGTTGCATTCAATGGCACTTTATTATAAAATTTATTTTATAGAAGTGACATTCTAGATCCTCTACCCTTGAGTGGAACAGGGTAGGCCTGGCCTAACCATAGTTGCCTCACATGAAACTCTATCCTCCATAATGTCCTGATGAAATTCTGTGAAGGCTCACCACATTTCATATAAATATGATATTGGAGATTTATTCTGCACTGTAAAGTGGCACTGCATAATAGAGTAACGTATTGCTCAGGGAGCACTATATGCGGAAATGCTTGGATTTTCACTCCTAAGCCTGGTGCAGAGAGTCAGAAAAGTTTCTGGCTTGGTGCACCCACCTCAGGAGAGACAGCCTCAAACAGTCAGATTTTCATTCTGGGAAGATAGCGCATGCTGGAGTCAGGACGGCCACCCCAGAAATAGTTCAGAGGCAGCCACAGAGGCTGCTAAGTGCCGAGGCAGGCTGGTTAAAAGGCCTGCTTCGGTGGTCTGTGATTTTGTCCCAGTTGTAATAAAGGCAGTAAAATTAAACAGGCCTCTAGCCCTCACCCCTCACATCCCTCACTCGCACCCCCCCACCCACTCCCCATGACCTAACCATGCAATCTTATACCCCATCCCTCCCCCATGGCCTGCATACCCTCCATGCCAACGTATGTCCCTCTACCTATCCTCCATGCAAAACCTCTGCTTCTCTATCCAGCTCCCTTGGCCCCTTGTAGCCCCTATTCCAACTTAGTGCCAACTCATGCCAACCTATGACCCTATGGCCTGTTACAGCCCCTATGACAACTTAGTGCCAATTTATGCTGATTCAAAACCCCCATGGCTCCTTATAGCCCCTATGCCAACTTAGTGCCAGATTATGCCAACCAATGCATCCCCCACCCACCACACTTTTCCCTTACACCCACCATGCCAATTCACCCAGTATCCGCCATGGGCAGACCTCAAGAGCCATGTTGAGATGAAATAAAATAAAGTTCCAAATATCTATTACAGATTTCACTATATAAAAAAAACTCATTCATGATAGCCCATTCAATACATTTAAAGTCCTTCAAGTACTTAATCCTTTATAAAACAAACATTTGTATTCATAACCCCACATCAAAGTCAGCTAATCCCTTAATAAACTCTTGGAGCTGTCAATCAAACTGTGAACTTTCAGAGCCTGATAATGATAGGTTGTGGAAGCATACAAGCAGTAATAATAGTATAATGATAGCCCTCAGGCTTATGTCAACAGTTGTTGAAGTTGAAGCACTGTTTTTTTTCAATTAAGAGACACAGCAGGCTGTAATTTTCAAAATTTAAAGAGCAGGAAATTTTAAAAACTTGACAGATTTACAGTTCTACAGACCTTATCCACCTCTTACGCAGATTCACATCTACTCTTAAAAATCATAAGTCACACACTATTTTTGCTCCAGCAAAAATGGGGTCTGTTTGAACTCAGTACTAAGTTCAAATGGCTCTGCTCGGTTCAGTTTCCCATATGTGCGAATCACATCCCTTTCCCCATGGCAAAAATAGGATCTGACTGAAATGGGGAAGGACGTCCAGATCCGATGTCCCAGCACCACTTTGACTAAGATACAGAGTCTCCACGACTCTGCAAAAATCTGAGCCAATGCTCTTTGAGGGCAGTAAAGTCTGGATAATCCTACATAACTTCTTAATTGCATTGAACAGAGGTTACAGTTAGCAGCAAAGTTGTACTGAACTGAGTGAGAGAATTGTCAATGTAAAATACCTGGTTAGGAAATTTAATGAACCCAATTATGGGCATGTGGGCCCTGATTCACAGGACAGAATTTGTCTACCCACCTCATTTCCACGATTGTAGCATGTCCACAAGTGGCTTCCATAGAGCCCTGGGCTCCATTTCTATGCCGACATCCTCTGCCCACTGCAGGTCGCTGAGAATCGTTGTTCAAAAACCACCTGTTCGAGACAGTTTTCCCTTTATAGAGGCGCAGTCCCTATAAAAGGAAAGCTGCAGCAATGTACTACAGGCTGCTGGGTAATCCTTATTGCTATGGTAGAACAGGGAGTCACACACAAGAGGAAGGAGAGGGCATACTAAGTTAGTGATGCTGCCATAGGCTCACTGTGTAAGGAGGTTGAAGGAGGCCATATTTCCAACAGGAAGCAGGAAGGCCTGGAGAACAAGCCTCCAAAGGAAGTGGGAGCAGGTGACGAAGGTTCTCAATGTCCAGAGCATGACTCCACAAGCCGGGCAGCAGTGCTATGAAAGGTTTAATTACCTTATTCGGGTGGTCAAGGTGAATGAATGTATCTGCACATCACCTCTCTCACCCACCACACCACACACCTGTCATGCTGCTCAATGATCCACACTCCCACATCACTCACTCAGCAGCACTCCTTGACACTCAGGGCCTCACTCTTAACATTCCTACATACAACCTTTTGTTTTAAACAGGATCTGCACCTGGAAACTGGCCTGATTATCAGGTTTGGCGCCCTGTCTGGCAGGGAGCAATATAGAGAAGACCACAGACGCAGGGGCAGTTAAGGGACATGCTGTCCCTGTTGCATTAGTGGGAGCATACGGTCTGGTCTCGGGGGTTGGTCGGGGGGGTGTAATCATTGACCTGGGGACAGGGTCTTTGGATGAGTAGATGTTAAATGAAGGGGGATGGGAAGAGTGGATGCAATGTCAGCAAAGCAGATAAGCTTGGGGAGAAGGGAAAAGCACTCCTTTTCTTCCTGGCCTACAGGCTGTACAGCACGTAATTTTCCTCACCTCCTTTGAGCTGCTGAGCTTTCGTGGGCCCAGGAAACCCAACCGACCATGGTTGTGGCTATGAAACAGGTTAAATGCCAGCCTTATTATAATATTAAAATAAACAACCTGCTTCCCTGGAGCGGATTAGCTGCCTGCCTCCCTTCCCCTGCACCCCCTACCCCCAACCCATTCCTGCCTCTGTTGAACCCGAAAGTGGGCAGGTTGGAGATAGGTTATGGGTTTGAGACTTTTAAAATTTTTACACTCCACCAACTCAACCTACGCATTTTTGGGGTTAAAATTACCGCCAGATTTCCTGCTCAGTTAACCCTTTGAACTCAGATTTCTGGATTGCAAATTGCTGGTTTGTCTAAGTTGATTGTCTGTGAAGGTTTTAGGTAACAAGCAGAATCTTTCTGTGCTTTGTTACTTGACTTACCTCATGTATTTCATCAAACTCTAACTCGCCCCAAACTAAAAGCTTCCAATATTACAGATAGGTCTAAGAAAATAAACTGATGAATACATTTCTCATTTTTAGCACACTGAATGAGAGCATTAGCTCATGAACTTCCAATAATTTCATCTTATGATTTTGAAAAATTATCACTATTTTTTTTCTCCAAATGACATTTTGAAATTTTATCGTTTTCATACTTACCTTGCAGACCAGATTGCCCTGAGCACATTTAATTATAAAGGTAGAAATTATGGTGGGCAATGGTATATACTAGACACTTAATGGATTCAAATCAAATTCATCTCTCTTTGACTGAAACAAGTTTAAAATCACATAGAATTACATAGAACTTAAAACACAGAAACATGCCATTCAGTTGAACAGTTCTATGCTAGTGTATGCTCTCCACAAGCCTCCTCCCACTTCATCTCACCCTATCAACATGACAAATGAATGATTTAATGGCTAAAATAGTAGAGATGAGAGTATTTTTAAAAATTATTTCGTGGGATGTGAACATTGCCAATAAGGCTGGCATTTGCTGCTTATCCCCAGTTGCCTTTGATAAGGTGGTGGTGAGCTGCCTTATTGAAGTCCTTGTGGTGTAGGTACATCCACAGTGCTGTTAGGAAGGGAGTTCCAGGATTTTGACCCAGTGACAGTGAAGGAACAGCAATATATTTCCAAGTCAAGATGCTGTGTGGCTTGGAGGGGAACTTGCAAGTGGTGGTATTCATGAGCACCTGCTGCCCTTGTTCTTCTAGGTGGCAGAGGTCACGGGTTTGGAAGGTGCTGTTGAAGGACCCTAAGCACGTTGCTGTAGTGCATTTTCCAGATGGAACACACTGCTGCCACTGTGCATTGGCGATAGAGGGAGTGAATGTTAAGCGGGTGGATGGGGTGTGAATCAAGCAGGCTACTTTGTCCTGGCAAGTGTTGAGCTTTTTGAGTGTTGTTGGAGCCACACACATCGGGAAAATGGAGAGTATTCCATCACACTCCTGACTTGTGCCTTGTAGATTGTGGACAGGCTTTGGGGAGTCAGGAGGTGAGTTATTCAACACAGACTTCCCAGCCTCTGATCTGCTCTTGTAGCCACAGTATTTACAAGGCTAATCCAGTTATGTTTCCAGTCAATGGTAAGCCCCAGGATGTTGGTATAATGGAATGAAATATTAATATAATAACATCAGCAAGAGTAACAAGTTCTCTACACTGCAATTATACTGCACATTTTACATTATCACAAGTGGCTTCAGATATAATGCGATGAAAGACCCAGAAGTACAGATTTCCTGGCCACCTTGAAGAAAATAATTCCAGGACCCATTTCAAATTTTTTTAACAAGGTTGTCTGCCTGACAGCCAGCCTAACTGACAGGCTCCTCAAACGTTTTAAACAGCCACACTACCTCCTGAGACGGGATTGGATGCCCACATCCCTTATCTCGCCATCATTAAAACTGGATGTGGTGGGGTTGATGGGGGTTAAAATTGCCTCCTATTATAAGTATAGCTATGTGTCACTCCTATGATTTGGCCTCCCATGAGACCAGCTCAATATAACTACTAGCAGTGCAAAGCCAGCAATTTATTCTTTAAACTCAAAACTTTCAAAAATCTCAAGCTGTCTACTGGGCCACATTAAAAATTCCAACTCTAGAAAAGATCTCACAAGAAAGTCAATTATTTTCAAGAATTAGAAATGTTTGGAATGCATACTGGAGTTTATCGTTGAAGCAGAATATATGGACTGAAATTTCCTTGGAACTGCTCCCACTTCCCTGACGCACTTCCAGTGCAGCTAGGACAATGGAGCGAGAGCAGCCCTGAGAACGTTCTAGGCCTATGTTAACATTCAAGCACAGGGAAGGTAGGGGGTAAAAGAATATGGGAACATTTGGGGCACATGAGATTATGACCATTGCTCGCATGGAGGATGAACACTAACATGGACTAGTTGGGTCAATCAGCCAGAGTGCATGTTGTGATTTCCATGAAATTTTATTCTACTAGCTGTTGAGTAGAGTTCTCTGCACTGTTTAAGTTCATAGTCATGGAGCTGCGATCTCCCTTGACCAGGGTGCAGTCTGAGTGGGCAGTATAACTCAGTGCTGTTTATTAGTGCCATTCCAAAAAATAGGTATCTGCAAGCATAATTGGAACACTGACAAATATTTAAATGTTCTACCTGGTCTAAAAATTCTTTGATTATTTGACACACTTATTGTTTTGCATATAAAGTCTACTTTCAATTTAAACATCACAGACAGCAAGACAGAGCCAGCAACATTAACCACCATTGGTGAAACGTCCAAAGCAATTAAATCAAGCCTTTGTCTTACCTCCATATCCTTGTTCTTCTCTTTATTCCTGCCTGTTGAGCTTCTGCCATTAGTAGAGGTTTCCCTTGTTGGGACGACTGAGATCTGCTGCAGTGGCATGTTACTCTTGAGGCTATGTTAGATAGCAGATTGGATGGATGTCTTATGTTTCTACTTCTCCTAGGTAAATCATCTGCATCATTGTTCGTATCTTATTTCTGTTAGGCTCCATTCTGTAAATAAATCAAATATACAAGGATATAGCACACTTCTCTCCATCGAATTAAGGTTGTATACTAATATCTCCCACTTGTTTCTCTTCCAATGTCTAATGTACCAAAATGAAATTTCAGCAAAACTTGATATCAAGGATTCTAACCAAATTGAGTTCAACTTCACTCAAATTCTGACCATTCTGCCACCAGATTCCCACAGTGCATTTTTCAAGCCAATTCAATTTCTATCGTTTCTCCTAACTGCCATGGAAACGGAGGGAAACTAGGTCTCTCAGGCACCGATTATAAAATTCTTCTGTTAATGGCAGCAAACTCATATGTTCTCAGTGGCTGCTGCTGTTTAACTGATTCCCCCTGAGTTTTCCAAGTGGTTAGAGACACAGCAGCACACTGACTGGGTAAATAGGCAGAAGGCAGAAAGGCTTAGTGTCCTATTTTAGAAAAATCTCATCCTTCTGGAGCAGCACAGACAGCCTGCTGGGTAGTTCATGCATTTAATCTGCTTAGATCATTGCAATGAGAATGGCTTTGACTATACTAAGAAGTAGCACTGAATGAATGTGAAGTAAAAAGGATTCAAAGATAAGCTCTTCAGAGCTTATTACCTTTGTATGGCCTGCTGAACAGAAGCTCACTTATTAAAAATTCAAGGTGCAATTCATTACTGCTACACAGCGCCTACTGATAACTGTCTGATACTTCAATTTTTAAAATACATTGTGTCATTATTATGTCCCCACTATTCCACAAACTTCTGCATAAGTTCTCTTTGCCACTGTATAACTGGTTATGCTTCTACAGGGCTGGCCTTGTCAGGTTTTCTAATCCCTTCAGAAGAAGCACCCTAGTATAGCCAAATAAAAACACAGCACAGGTAAGTGAGTCTGAACATTAGCCAAGACTAGGTTCTCTAGCAGGCAAACCAATTGCTATTGCATTAGACTGCTCTGATTGACTCCCTCCAGCTTTCATTAATAAACTATGGAAATATTTTAAAAGATTTTTAATCATCCATGGGATGTAGGCGTCACTGGCAAGGCCAGCATTTATTGCCCAATTGTCCTTGAGAAACTGGAGCTGCACCACCTTCTGAGCTGTTGCAGTCCATGTGGTATAGGTACAACCACTGTGCTGTTAGAATGGAGTTCCAGGATTTTAATCCAGCAACAGTGAAGGAGCAGCGATACAGTTCCCAGTCAGAATGGTATGCCACTTGGAGGGGAACTTGCAGGTGGAGGTGTTTCCATGCTGCCCTTGTCCTTTTAGGTGGGATAGGTCACAGGTTTGAAAGGTGCTGTCAAAGGAAGCTTGGTAAGTTTCTGAAATGCATCGTGTAGATGGCACACCACCAGTGTGTTGGACTGAATATTGAAGGTGATGGATGGACTGCCAATCAAGTGGGCTGTTTTGTCCTGGATGGTGTCGAGCTTTTTGAGTGCTGGAGCTGCACTCATCCAGGCAAGTGGAGAGTATTCCATCACACTCCTGACTTGTGCCTTGTAGACGCTGGACAGGTTTTGGGGAGTCAGGAGTTGAGTTTCTCACTGTAGAATTCTCAGTCTCTGACCTGCTCTTGTAGTCAAAGTATTTATATGGCTAGTCCAGTTCAGTTTCTGGTCAATGGTAACCCCAAGGATGTTGATGGCAGGAGATTCCTTTGGACTTCAAGGGAAGTTGATAGATTTTGCCTTGTTGAAGATGGTCATTGCCTGGCACTCTCTAGCAGGAACATTACCTGCCACCTATCAGCCCAAGCCTGAATTTTGTCCAGGTCTTGCTGCATGTGGACATTGACTGCTGGTGCTGAACATTGTGCAATCATCAGTGAATATCCCCACTTCACAAATGAAGCAGTGCTTCATTTGCACTTCCCTCTATTTGATCTACTGCATTCGCTGTTCCCATTGCGGTCTCCTCTACATTAGAGAGACCAAATGCAGACTGGGTGACCACTTTACGGAACACCTTCAGTCTGTCTGCAAGCATGACCCAGACCTTCCTGTTGCTTGCCATTTCAACACACCATCCTTCTCTCATGCCCACATGTCTGTCCTTGGCCTGCTGCAATGTTCCAGTGAAGCTCAACGCAAACTGGAGGAACAGCACCTCATCTTCCGACTAGGCACTTTACAGCCTTCCGGACTTAACATTGAGTTCAACAACTTCAGGCGATGAACTCTCTCCTTCATCCCCACCCCCTTTTTGATCCCCACCTTTTTTCTATATTCATTTTTATTTTTTTTCCCCCACTTATTTTCATTATTATTATTATTAAAAACTTATTTCCATTTTTATTAATTGTTTTATCCCCAGCTTTTAGCCTTTTTGATTTTTTTCCCACCACCATCCCCTCCCCCTGTCCCACCCCCACTAGGGCCATCTGTCACTTTCCCGAATGCTTACCCTGGTCCGGCCATTATCACATTCTGCTTTCGACTCTTAATGTCACCATTAGCACCTCCTTTAGCCCGTACCACCACCATTAACAGCTCTTTGACCTTTTGTTATTGACATCTTTTGCAATCTCTCCTTTGCCTCCACCTATCACTGGCCTTCTATCCAGCTTCATCTGTTCCACCTCCCTTAAACAGTATATATTTCACAACATTTCCACTTCCCTTTAGCTCTGAAGAAGAGTCAAATGGACTCAAAACATTAACTCTGTCTTTCTCTGCACAGATGCTGTCAGACCTGCTGAGCTTTTCCAGCATTTTTTGTTGTTGTTTCAAATTTCCAGCATCCGCAATATTTTACCTTTATCTGAGTGTTTAATTCACTACCACTCCTTCAGGAATGCCAACCTTGAAGAAGTATTGCTCTTCTCTCCGACAGGATTTCCGTTTGTCTCTTTTGCCTTGTTCACCTTCATTGCTTTCCATTTCCCTCCTGGTGTTTGACAAGGTGTTTAGCAAAACTCGCTTTCATAGCCATTCCTCAGTGACTGTCTCCGTCTCCGACTCACCCCACGTGGATTCCAACTGAAGTTCCACCCCTCATGTTTCGAATCCACCCAGTATTACAGGTATCTCCGGAACGTACAACTTCCTCGGACTGCTGTTCTCGTCACATCCTGAGGTCCAGACTCAGTGTCATGCGCCGCCATATTAACACACTCAACCTCTCCCTCCAGCAGCACTGACTTACCCTATCTCAAAGCTGTCCTTGTCCCCAGTTTCATTTTATTCTTCGTCTCATCCAACGCCTTGACTTTGTTTCTTCCTTTCAGGTGCAAAAGAATGCAAGCTCCAACAACTCATTGATACCAATGCCCATCCAGGACCCTCCACCCCTTCCTATCCCTCTGACCCTACCCCTTCTTCTAATCCCAGCCTTTGGCGTGTATTCACCATACCCTCTGACCTTCCCCTCTCTGATGCTGAATGTTCAGTGCTCAGCAAAGGACTCAGAATCATACCCTTACGCCCTCACCTCAATGAATTCCGGGCTTGGCACAATGCTGAATTCTTCTTCCACCGCCTTCGTCTCCGTGCTCACTTCTTTGATCAGTATCCTCCCCCCCCATTCAACGGATCATTTCACCCGCCCCCAGTATTTTCCTTCCACCTGGACCCCTCCCTCTGGCTTCTCACCTGCCCTTGGTCTTTTCATTGAGATCTGTCAGAGTGACATCGGCCATCTCAATTTCTCTGCCCCTCTCACCCACCCTAACCTGTCTCCTTCTGAACTTGCCGCATTCCGTTATCTCAAGTCTAACCCTGACTTTGTTATCAAACCTGCCAACAAGGGTGGTGCTGTTGTCTGACGCGCTGACCTCTAACTCGCAGAGGCTGAGTGCCAACTCGTAGATACTTCCTCCTACCTCCCCCTGGACCATGACCCCACTACCGAACATCAAGCCATTGTTTCCAGGACTGTCACTGACCTCACCTCCTCTGGAGATCTTCCCTCCACAGCTTCCAACCTCATAGCCTCTCAAGCCTGGACAGCCCGCTTGTACCTCCTTCCCAAAATCCACAAACAGGACTGTCCCGGTAGACCGATCATCTCAGCCTGTTCCTGCCCCATGGAACTCATTTCTTACTATCTTGACTCCATTCTCTTTCCCCTTGTCCAGTCTCTCCCCACCTACATCCGTGATTCCTCTGATGCCCTACATCATATCAACAATTTCCAGTTCCCTGGCCCTAACCGCCTCCTCTTCACCATGGACGTCCAATCGCTCTACACCTCCATCCCCCACAAGGATGGTCTGAGGGCTCTCCGCTTCTTCCTTGAACAGAGGGCCAAACAATCCCCATCCACCATCACTTTCCTCAGTCTGCTGAACTTGTTCTCTCACTGAACAATTTCTTCTTAAACTTGTCTCACTTCCTCCAAGTAAAAGGTGTGGCTATGTGTACCCGTATGGGCCCCGGTTATGCCTGTCTCTTTATGGGGTATGTGGAACATACCTTGTTCAGTCCTACTCAGGCCCCCTCCCACAACTTTTTTTTCAGTACATCGATGACTGTTTCAGTGCTGCTTCATGCTCTCATCTGGACCTGGAAAAATTTATCAATTTTGCTTTCCATTTCCACCCCTCCATCACGTTCACATAGTCCATCTCTGACACTTCCTGTCTCTTCCTTGACCTCTCAATTTCTGGTGATAGACTGTCCAACAATATTCATTACAAGCCCACCGAGTCCCTTGGCTATCTTGACTACAGCTTCTTACACACAGCTTCCTGTAAGGACTCCATCCCATTCTCTCAGCTCCTTTGCATCTGTTCCGATGATGACACTTTCTAAAACGGCGCTTGTGACATGTCTTCCTTCTTCCTTGACTGAGGTTTTCCACCCATAGTGGTTGACAGGGCCTTCAACTGTGTCCGGCCCATCTCCCACGCATCCGCCCTCACGCCTTCCTCTCCCTCCCAGAAACATGATAGGGTCCCCCTTGTCCTCACTTTCACCCCACCAGCCTCCGCATTCAAAGGATCATCCTCCACCATTTCCACCAACTCCAGCATGATGCCATCTTCCCTTCACACCCCCGTCGGCATTCCGTAGGGACTGTTCCCTCCAGGACACCCTGGTCCACTCCTCCATCACCCCCAACACCTCAACACCCTCCCAACGCTCCTTCCCATGCAATCGCAGAAAGTGCAACACCTGCCCCTTTACTTCCCCCCTCCTCACCATCCAAGGACCCAAACACTAATTTCAAGTGAAGCAGCATTTCACTTGCACTTCCCTCAATTTGGTCTACTGCATTCCCTGCTCCCAATGCGGTCTCCTCTACATTGGAGAGACCAAACGCAGACTGGGTGACCGCTTTGCAGAACACCTTCGGTCTGTCCGGAAGCATGACCCAGACCTCCCTGTCGCTTGCCATTTCAACACTCCACCCTGCTCTCATGCCCACATGTCTGTCCTTGGCCTGCTGCAATGTTCCAGTGAAGCTCAATGCAAACTGGAGGAACAGCACCTCATCTTCCGACTAGGCACTTTACAGCCTTCCGGACTGAATATTGATCTCAACAACTTCAGATCATGAACTCTCTCCTCCACTCTCACTCTTTTTTTATCCACTTTTTACAATGTTCATTTTTATTTTAAAATTATTTTTTATTCACTTATTCTTATTTTTATTTATTTCATTTTTATTCATTGTTTTATCCCCACCTTTTATCTATTTTCAATCTTTTTCCCACCACCATCCTTCCCCTCACCCCACCCCTTCTAGGGCCACCTGTCACTTGTTCATATTGTTTTTTACAGAGTGCTTACCCTTATCTTGCTATTATGATATTCTGCTTTCTTACCTCAATGCCACCATCAGCACCTACTTTAGCCAGTGCCGCTACCATTAACTCCCCCTTTGAGCTTTAGTTCATGACATCTTTATCAATCCCTCCTTTGCCCCCACCTATCGCTAACCTTCTATCCAGCTCCTCCTGCTCCTCCCCCCTTAAACAGTATAAACTTCATCACATTTTTACTTCTCTTTAGCTCTGAAGAAGAGTCAAATGGACTCGAAACGTTAACTCTGTTTCTCTCTCCACAGATGCTGTTAGACCTGCTGAGTTTTTCCAGCATTTTCGGTTTTTGTATAAAAGTTAAAGGTTACAGTTGTCTTGCTGACCCAAATGAGAGCCTACAAGTCACAGTGCACATGTTTATTCTCAAACTAAAGTGCACTCCAGCCACAGTGGCACAAAAGACCGAGGGTACTTTCAAATGAGCTCACAAGAATAGGTGACATCCCTCAAATGCACACAGGGTTTTTAAATAATAATCAACAGATTGTTTAATTTTGGACTAGTCTACTCAGCTAAATGGGTTTGTAATATGCAGGGGAAGGGATAGGCAATATGTAGCTGTCATGAATTACCAGTGCTCTGTTGGACAATCTGCTCAGCTAATTCTCTCCAATCTGTGTAGTGTGCGCAACATTTTTTGCACCTGTTATAAAGCTGTTTATAGCATCAACATTTTTAGCATTCACAGCAATTAGTGTCTGTAATGAGAGTCCTGCGAGGGAGAAGGAGGAACGGGGCAGGGGGATGGGAGTTGAACGGGAGGGCGGAGGAAAAGATGCAATCATTGGCTGATGGTGGGGTTGGTGGTGGGGGTCAATCTACCAAGAGGGGAATGAGCTTGGACCTGCATCCAGTTTCAGGACTTGTGTGGAGCTCAGTGGAACAGACCTGTCCCTCTTGGATCCTCAGGAAGAACTTTTTTGGAAAATGTTTTTTATTGGCCACCTTTTGTGGATGGCTGTCAAACACAGGAAAATCCTGAGATAGGTAGGTCCATCGCCTGCCCAGGGGCTCCCAGGCTGCCCTAATTGGACGGTGATTGAGGAGGCAGATTCTGAATAGACCACCTCCGGGAAGGTCGCACCCAATGTCTGGTCGCACTCATGTTCGGGTTCACAATCTCGGCCAGAATTTTATGTCCTGTAGGTGGGCGTATAAAATCGCGCGAGATGATGTCAGGCGAGCTTCCCGACATCATCGCACACTCACGTGATATTTCACTTGGCGGGCATGTGCGGCAGCTGGAAGACTGCCCACTGACAATTAAGCGGGCAATTATGATCATTAATGGCCCAATTGTAAGTGATTTTTCATAGCCGGTCCAAACTTACGGCTGGCGAATCGGCCAGGCGGACTTTGCATCTTTCATGAAACCTCATCCAAGTGTGGGATGAGGTTTCCATTATTAAATGAAAAAAATAAAAATCTATGGACAGCATTTTTATCATGTATAAGTTCAGGTGACGGATTGTGATGCTTGGACATTTTTTTCATGATTTTTAAAGCTTTATTTATTGGTTTTCAAGTCTTCAGCTCCCTGAGGCAGCTCTCTTCCTTCAGGGAGCTTTCATTCAGTGTTTGCCCACGCCTGCACTTACATCAGCGCTCCCCCTCCTCCTGTCCCCACCCCGGCAGCACTGAGCCAGCATGAAATCATGATCGGGGTCGATCACAGTCAGTGGTCCATTCCCCGGTCACTCCCGGGCCCGCCAACCACGCCCACACGATAGCCTAAATATCTTGTCCCCTAGAAATCAGCCCAACATCAGGCTTGTGACTCGAGTGAGCCCATTGACTCCAATAATAGCTATGAATTTGTTTCTGAAATGCTGAGAGCCCAACAGCACCTCATGGTAACTTGGGTGTGGACTTGGGATGGGGGCTTGTGGAGGAGTGATGGTACTGGTTTTATAGGGTAATTATTAAAATTGATGAGGACCTCAAGCCATGACACATACAAATTGGTGAATGGGAAGGGGTAGTTAGTCACCCATGCAGATGTGTTCAGCATGCTCAAATAGATGAACATGGTACAAATGCTTTCAAGATGATCTCAATCACACTAACATACAAAAAAAATCCCAAATGTACCATGCGCAGCATAGCTTCAGCAAAAAAATAAAAATACCTGAAAAAACTCAGCAGGTCTGACAGCATCTGCGGAGAGGAACACAGTTAACGTTTCGAGTCCGTATGACTCTTCAACAGAACTAAGGAAAAATAGAAGAGAGGTGAAATATAAGCTGGTTTAAGGTGGGGTGGGACAGGTAGAGCTGGATAGAGGCATTTCTCCTCCATTGACAGACCGTATAAGGATGCACCTTATTTCTCCTCTTTTAGCATTGGCCATTATACTCCTGGCAGCAGCCATCATAGCATGTTGGAGTCCAAACCAAAATATCTGAGCAGGCAGGTACCACAGTTAATGACTTAAAAATTTAACCTTTGCTCACTGGTGTTCATGATTCTCTCTGAGCGTGACCCTTGACACCTGGTAACATTTGAGACAGCCAACATTGGAAGAGATTCACATAAAATGACCTTCCTGTGAACTTCATAGAAAGAAACAAGATACACAAGAACAACTCCAAATACATTTAATATAAACTCCCACACTGGCTCCACTTAACTAGTATTAGGCATCAACAAACTAATCTTGCTGTAGGACAAATGAAAGCTCCTACAGAAGTTTGAGAGACAAAGCTGGCTGATGCACTTTAATTTGAAATTATAAAAACTAACTGAATTCCTCACGTGAAATTTATGCATTTATGCATTCATCACTAGTTACCATTTCATGTGCTAAATAGGTATCTCGCACCATAACTCTGGCACATTTCCTCAAACTTGTCTTTCTGGATCTTGAATTTATTATAACGTAAAAGGCACCTTACCTGGTTCTAAGTTAATGAGGGCAAAATTAGTCTATGTCAGTAACATTGAACCGGTTCATAGCAAGTCAGCAGCCCAGCTCATACCATGCCCCATTTTCTCTTGCACTGACAAAAGAAGAGTGTGGTGTAGGATGAGCTGCCGATTTGCTATGACTTGATTTTTGTGCTGCTAGCGCAGACTGGTTTTTCTTCCAATCTGCTATAAATGCTGCACTGTTTCAAAAGAAATGATGATGATATTGTTGGTGTTCTTTATATGCAATGTAATCAAAATACCTATTTTACTGTTAAAAAATACTTGAAATGCATAACGTATGGTTATAATGAGGAATAATGAGCTGAATGTTACATGACTCATAACACATTCATATTCATACCAAGAAAATAATTATATATCTCTGAGTGAGTGTCAGTGTATGACAGTATGAGCTATTGAACTCTACTTTCAATTTGATTTAACATTTTATCACACAACAAAAGCACGAGGTTCATTCTGTGCTCTAGCTTGTTTTTATTTCCTGATTAAGTCAAGAGTTCCCCAGGTGTCTTGCTCTCCAACTCTGCTCCTTCTTCATGTTTGGACTAGTCTTGGACCCCTGTGGATGTCAAAAAATTTTAAGATATTTGTTAAGACTTCAAATAAAGTGACCAATGAGGCTGTGTAAACATCTTTCTGGGGGGAAGGGGAGAAGGTACCCTGGCAACCCCCACAGGGATTGGATGACCCATGTCAGAATTTCAGGCCTCCTCAGACAAACAGGTGTCCAAGATGCACCAGAGTAGTAGGTTCTGCCACCTGGAATATTGATATTTGGTTTGGCAGGGTCAGTGTTGAAGATCACTGAAGGGCAGATATTTGGTATGTACACCCAGATCCACAAACCATGGATTTTTATGATAATTATGCATCAACCTGGGCTTAAGGTCCACCCCAAGGGCAGAATTTCCCCAAATTTGCACGAAGTGTGCTAGTCAGTGGGTAAAACAGCGTGCTGCTAGCCAACAGCGATGGTGGGTTTTCGCGCTGTATTGTCCCAAGCCCGCCTCATTATTTATGCACTCCCAGATACACACCGTTTCCATGGTGGGCAGGCTCTCATTCGCCCGCCATCAGCCCACCGCTGCATCACACCAGGCGCCATGTTTAAAGGCCAGCCACAAGCACAGCGCTCATTGCTTCCAGCTCACCACTGCTGCCTGGGAGACATGGCCCTCAAAGTAAGGAGACTGCAGCCCCCCAGCCCAATGAAGAGTCCTTTGAGCGACTGCTGGGTACCGTGGAGGCCTGCTGTGATGTCCTCTATCCCCGCTCTGGCCACAGGACAGGCAGCAATATGACCAATCCAGCTCGGGAGGCGGTGTCAGCGGTGGTCAGTGTCAACACCCTTTAGAAGAGGACAACTACTCAGTGCCGCAAGAGGATGAATGATCTTCTCCGCCCCGCCAAAATAAGTCACTCTTTTCATCGCTCTCAACTCACACACTGACAAGCCCATCACACATCCACAGGGCCCTCACTCACTGCCAGTGCAAGGGATATCACCATTCACTCTCTCACACTCACTGTTATTGTCCTTATCCTGTTTGTGCGACCACTCACCACCAACACAGGCCAGGCACATTTATCATCTGGCCCGGCAGGCGTCCTGATACATTCTCCCCATCTTTATCCATGCAGGACAAACAGGCTCACAACAAGAGAGAGAGGTCGTAGACCGGTGGAGGAATGCCTAAAATCAAGGTCCTCACGGATTTTGAAAACAGAACCATCCAGCTGGCCGGCGAGGACCTGGACCATTCCTGTGCTGATGGTGAGGTCGGTGCTGCTCTATCAAGTGAGGGTCCAACAGTGCAACATCGATCAGACAACCATGCTCTGAATGACGTGTCCTCTTTCACAGGCCACTGCCATGTACTAATTATCTCTCCTTGCTTTTGTAGACACAACTGCCAAACAGCCAAAAGAGTCCATGACCCAGGGCCTCCAATCAGCCAGAAGAAACCTCTGAAGAGGAATCTGGAGGCACCCTCCCTGAAGTCCCATCACGGCGCTCACCCACACCCTCCACTAGCGCAGAGACAGACACTTCGGTGGGACCTAGCTTTAGAGTACATTGCACTTTCTGATCCACAGCAGGTGGAGGCAGGAACTTCCCAGGGAACTGGCACTCGGAGGACTGCTGGAGGCCAGAACGTTGCTGACTCTGAGTCAGATGACAAGCCTCTGGACTCGATCATGTCACAGTTGCTGGAGCTGCAAAGGCAAGTTCGGGAACATCAGGAAGGGATGTCCGCTGCACTCCTCAGATTTCAAGGCACGATGGAGGAGTCTATCCGCCTTCACTCTGAGGTGTTAGCGCCAGTATTACAATGCACCGAGGTCAACACTGGTAGGATGGCGGCCACCATGAAGACCTTGGTCCAGGACATCGCTGCTGTGTGGGCTCAACTATATCGCTGATGCCACAGTTGGCCTCCAACAGTGTGTACGGAGAAGGATGCAGGGTAGCCTGATCTCACTCCAGCTACCCCTACTCCTCAAGGAGTCAGCTAGGGGCCCCCAGGCATCCATAGGGAGGAGGATCATCAGGTGCACGCTCTGGGCCCATCCATCCAGGTGTCTCCGAGAGTGTCCGGCCCATCCGACTCCTCTCTTCCTGTGACCTCAGCAACTCCAGCTTCACTGGCCAAGGAGGGTGGCACTGCCACACAGCAGGACCCTGAAAATGGGTCAGGGGCCTCCAGGTCTCGGCCCTCCAGAGGACGCCCTCCAAAGTCATCACAGGCAGGGTGTCGCAGTCAGCAGGCTGCCTCCACCTCTGCTGTGGATGTCCGGGGAGCACCAAGACGTAACGGCAGGGTTAGGAAGGTTAAGTAGAATTAGTTGCACAGCCTGGGCACGGGTGTTAATCACTTGTACATAATATTCACTATTGTCAATAAACTCACAAGAATGTCTCCCTGCCTATGGCTCCTTGTTCTGATGAGCAGTGTTCTTGTCACTCAAATGTGAAACCTTTCTGCACAAGATTAAGGCAGGCCTCTTCCCTGTGCTCTGTGCAGCCTTCAGACCAAAGTGATGATCCAGCCTCACACTCCATGGAAACAGTACTGATGCCTGCACCTCGATGGTGCTTGTCATTGCTGCCAGAATATCATGGGCAGGCATCACAGAGTTCCATCATTCTCTGTGTGCTCTCAGCATCTTTAAGTGGGGGCTGGCCCCCATCTCTTCAGCATCTGTGACCACTGATGCTGTGCTCCAGCTCCTGAAGGGCTCAGGTGCTGAAGGCAGGCAAAGCATCAGATGCTTCTAAAGTTTCATGGCTGCGTCTCTATGATATGACCCTGATCTTGGAACACAAGTGAGTTGCCCTTGGCCAGACAGGAGTCAGACATTCTCAGAGGCTTTGTGAAGATTTATGGAGTGTCCTCAATGTATGTCATCATCATCCTCCTGCAATCGAGTGACTATTAGGGCCTCTACCACCTCTCCATGACAGGAGCATTCTCACAGAGGGTATTTGCGCTGCCATAAGCCGTACTGGAGTCAAATATTCACAAATGGAATGTGAGGATCTATGGTCTCACTGCATGTCATCATCATCCTCCACAAATCCGGCAGCTATGAGGGCCTCCTGAGTGCGCCTGCCTCGTGTGGCCAGTACGAGGGCCTCATCCCCGTCATCGTCACCTCCAAGGGCCTCCTCACCTTCATCCCCATAGCGTCCTCCTCATTGCAGGACACTTGCAGCTCCTCCACCTCCTCCTCAGCCAGCTCGTCTCCCCGGTGCAGTGCCAGGTTGTAAAGGGTGCAGCAGACAATGACAATGTGTGACACCTTCTGTGGACTATATTGCAGGGCTCCACCAGTCCGGTCCAGGCACCAGAACCTCATTTTTAGCATCCCGATGGTCTGCTCCACCAAGTTGCGAGCTGCTGCATGAGTCTCATTATGCCGTTGCTCTGCAGCAGCCTGTGCCAAAAGCCACAGCCTCTGTGGGTAGCCCTTGTCCCTGAGGAACCATCCCTGCAGTTTCTGTGGACACTGGAAGACTGCAGGGATCTGTGACCGACTGAGGATGTAGACGTCGTGCTTGGAAACCATGCGCACACCTGCAGGATGCATTTCTGGTGGTCGCAAATCAGCTACATATTCAGCGAATGGAAGCCCCTGTGGTTCATTTAGTCCACTGTGTGTTGTGATTGCGATCTGAGCATCATATGGGTGCAGTCAATTGCACCCTGCACCTGTGGGAAACCCGAGATCTGGGCGAATCCAATTGCTCCTGCATCCTGGCTCTCCTGGTCCTGGGCAAAATTCACAAAGTTGTGTGCCCTTGCAAAGATAGCACCGTGACCTCATGGATGTATTTGTGGGTGGAGGCTTGAGATATCCCACAGAGGTTACCTGAGGGGCCCTGAAAGGAGCCACTGGTGTAAACATTGAGCGCTGCTGTCACTTTACAGCCACTGGCAGTGGATGCCCTCCAAGTCCCTGTGGCACCAAATCCTGCAGCAACTGGCAGATGTGACTGACCAGTTCCCTAAACATTTGCAGTCTTCAGTGACACTGCTTCTCGGTTATCTGCAGGATGTCACAAGGCGCCGGCCTGGGTGTTGCTAGTCACAGGCCTGTGCCAGCTCACTGTGGCTCTTGTGTGGCGGGTGCAGGAGCCCCAGCTCTTCCTACAACTGCTGCTCCTGCCTCTGCACAGCCATGAGCCTCTGTCACTCTCTCCTTCCTCTTCATGCTCAGTAGGCCATCAGGCATACAGCTAGTTTACCAAGCTCCATGATCCTGATGTACTCCTCCTACAGGATGAAAGAGAGAGATGTGTGGGTTAGCTTGGGTGTACTCAGAGTCTCTCTTGGTTAAGTCTGAAGGCCCCTTAACGCATTGCGGAGAGTGCTGGCCACCACTTGGATGGCCTGAGGTTAGTGCCCTGATATAAGAAGAACGGTAGCCAGCAAGAAAGAGCGACTCTGTCAAACATCAGATGAGAGGCACCCTCTACATGGTCATACATCTACACCCAGCCGCCTAAAGTCAAGGAAGAGCTTCATGAACAGTGTTGTTCCATTAAAATCAACCCCATCTGAAGCCCGCATCGCCTTGTGGAAAGACCAGCTCACCAGTCTTGAACAACCCCCAGCGATGGAAATTCTACCGGATGAAAGCCTTCCCCCAGGAGCTAATTGCAACTGGGCAACCTGGAAGTGCCTTAACAGACTTAGGACTGGTGTAGGTCGTTCAAAGGTGTCATTAAGTAAATGGGGATATACAACCAGCCCAACAACTTGTGAATGTGGAACTGAGCCACAGACTATACAACATCTCCTGCAATGCCTATCGCTAGAGGAACCCTGCACTGTTGCAGATCTTGCCGAATTCAACAACAAGGCGCCAAAATGTGTCCAGTTCTGGCTGGGCCATGTATCGACTGTCCGTGGACACGATAAGAAGAAGTGCGCTACATGGCTGCGCTTGAAACATGGGGGAGACTGATCCAAGCCGGGATGCTGACAGTGCAAGGAGCTGCGAGCACCTCCACCAGTGACTGCTCCATGGCCAGCTTTAGAGAGGAGATTGTACAACGGTGTGCAGTCCAACTGCTTTGCAGCCCACTAAAGTGCTCAGGAAGTTGCAGACTGTACTGGTGGGGGAGGGGACGGGTGGGTTGGGCCAGCGTGGGGTGAGCTCTAGAGAACCTGGTGGCACTGTGTTGCTTGAGTGGGCAGGTAAACTAGGAGCCCGACACCAATCATATCAATGTGCCTGCGCCTGAACTGTCTCAGTTGCAGAGGAATGGTCACTTTCTACAGGTTTCCCAAATGTGTGGCCACTTCCCTCATCCACCCTACCCTGCACCCTGAATGCTTGTGTGTTATATTTGGGGTGGAGGGGTAGGGTGGGCGAGGGAAGTGGCCATGCATTCGGGAAATCTGTAGAAAGTGACCAGGGTTGCCCGTACCCCCCACCCCGCCCCCGCCACCAGTCGCCTCAATGGCAAGGCTGCATTTGCCCCCTTCACCTCCCCCTCACCCTCAAAAGATGCTTCTGAGGCAGGGTGACACTTAACCCTGAACTCCCCCCGGCGCCCCTGAAGCCTGCAAAGCAACAGGTGACCCTGGTGAGCCCTGTAGAACGTTGCTGTTCACTCACCTCCAGTTCACCCAAAGTGCAGGCTGCCAAGTGCCCGTCACTTCTGTGCTGTTGTGAAATGCGTTGGCGTGCTCTCCCACTGACATAAATGGACGATCCAGCTGGGGTGCTAGAGCCTGGCGGGATGGCCTGATATTGATATGCTGATGTATTAGAATGAGGTTCCCAACAACTGATGGCAGGAAATGCGGCCTGCCGTTGGCGGGCTGAGCGGATAATTGCAACCTGCCTTCCCGCCGTCGTGAAAGCAATCACGCCATATTGTCCGCTCATGCTACCTATCACACTCACCACCAGTCAGCAGGGAAAATTCCACCCCAAGATTACAAAATTACAATATAAGCCAGATTGACACCTCAGAGCAGTATTGAGGGAATATTGCAATTTGAAGAAGAGCAGAGGAGTTCTCCCCAGTGTCCTGACCAATATTCCCCTCCTTCTTTCTCCAGAAACACTAAAACCAAATGTAATACTCCTAACTACCACTCAGTTAAGACTGAATAACTTTATATGGATCAAGGAATTAAATTAAATGTTTCTGCCCTGTGTAGTTCAAAACTAGAGCAAATAGCACATTTACCCACTAATCCAACTGGGGACTTTTCCCCTTTCTTATGTTCCTTCTGTCAGGTTGCTTTACTCGTGAACATGGTTGCATGTCTATCAATCAGTGAGTGAGTTGGCAAACAATATACTGCAGATGCAGAGACCAATATAAGATGAATCACATGTTGTTTATTAACACAAGTAACAGAGCACTAACACATGTGCGCTTCTCCAACCAGACCCTATTCTAAACTACTGGTTAACATTATAGCCCGCGTTACATAGGAATTGCATAATACAGTCACATGGTCAATCTGCTCACATTCTCTTAAAGGTGTATTGTACCTCAGGTTACCACATCCCTCCTCCTTTACTCAAAAGCACCATTTATAGTCTTTACCTAAATAAACTATTTACAAATTCAGTGTCTCTGGAGGCCTCTCTAAATGTGTTAAATGTCATAGTTCTACAACTTTGGATGATTTATCTGAGGTCCCCCCCTCAGGAATTACCTGTCCACTAGGCTCTCCTGTAGGAACCTGTAGTAAGTTTGTTTCTTCGACTCTCTCAGGCTCAACGGAACCAAGGGGAGTTCCTTCCACATGTGGTGTAGACTCTAATGGGAATGCTTGGCACATCCTTTCCTGCAGATCTATTTCCCTTTTCCTGAGGTGATCTATGTGTCTCCTAATTACCCAACCTTCGACCGATAGGACAGGGGTCCTGTCACTGCACTAACGTCACTGATAGCCATTTGGACCCAATTACCTGCACTCCTGCTGCCCCTCCCGTCCAAGTTCAACAATATGAAAGTCAACAGGAAGGTTCTCAAACGCAGGATGTAGGGCAAGGCTACATTCAACACAAAATGAACAGCTTCCTGTTGTGTAAAGAAATTTTTTTTCAGGGCCTTGTTAGTAATTCTGCTTTTTCTTCCTATGTGTCTTCTTTTGATGGATTTTCTTCTTGGCACCGCTGACTTTAATCTCGGCTTCCTCTTCAATTTCCCTATTGGCCAGACTAGGCTCAGGTAGGAGCTCAACTTGAGTGAACTCAGTGGTTGAGTCTTCCAGCATTTCCTTATCTGTCAGCTCCTTTGAAAACTCAGGGGTCTCTATTTTTAAAATGTCTTGGCTTCCACATAGCTGATTCTTCAACTCTTCCATTTCTTTTTTATATTTGTTAGTTGTTTCCTGGAGAATTAAGCATTGTTTTGCTTTCTTGGCTAATTGATTCTTCATCTCAGCCAGAGACATGCTGAATTCTTTCTGTTCTTCCCCATGCCTTTTTAGTGATACAAATTGGGATCTGAGGGAATCTTGCAATGTGCGAAAGTCCTTCAGTAGGTTTTCTTTTTCTTTTTGGAGGTTACTGACTTCAACTCTAACTCTGTCCTGAAACATCACCTCTACGAGTTCCTTTCCTTGAGTCTTTACATACCCCTTTTTCCAAATGTAACATTTCCTGCTTCTGATTGAGATCTCAGTAATCTCTCAAGATTAACCTCTCTTAACCAGTTTCTTCCGAGGAGACTCAGTCCTCTGCCTGCTATCACTACTAGGGGTAGATTAACAGGCTGATTTTCACACTGTACTGGAACCTTGCATATATCTCTTACTCGTATGTCTTCACCAGTATATATCTTTAATTTAGCATCTGAATTTTAAAGATTAAATGAGTGGTCTCCTCCAATCAGATATTTGAACGCATGTTCCCCTATAACTGTCATGGATGCCCCTGTATCCACCTCCATTCGGGCGGGTTTCCCATTGACTTTCACTGGCACGTAGATTGGCTCTATTTTACCTATTTTTAAGTTGTGTAGTGAGTAAAAATCTGACTCTGTTTCTTCTGGTTCCTCTATTATTTGGATTTCACGGTTTCTACCTTTTTTGTTTAAAATGTTGTCTCAATCGGCCTTTGCAATATCGCATCATGTGCCCATTACAATGGCTGTAGAAACATACGATTCTTTTAAATTGTCGTTCATTTGCAGACTATCTGGTTCCATTTCTACTGTTATTAATTTGGGTTTTCTCTGTTAAACCATTGCTTTTTGCTGGTCTGTTAATATTAATCTGTTATACCTGGGGTCTTTATTGGGACCCTTGCTTTACCTGATATATGTTAATGATCAAATCTTGGTGTGCAGGGAACAATTTCAAAGCCTGCGGATGATACAAAGCTTGGGAGTGTTGTGAATGTGAGTAGGATGGTGTAGAACTTCAAAAGGGCATAGACAAGCTGGTGGAGTGGACAGATAGGTGGCAGGTGAATTTCAATGTGGAGAAGTGTGAGGTGATGAATTTTGGTAGGAAGAACATGGACAGACAATATAAAATAAGGGGTGAAATTTTGAAGGGGGTGCAAGAGCAGAAAGACTTGGGTGTATATGTGCATAGATCATTGAAGATAGCAGGACAGGTAGAGAGAGCATTTAATAAAGCAAATAGTATCCTGAGCTTTATTAATAGGGGCATAGAGTACAAGAGCAGGGAGATTATGTTGAATTTATATGACACTAGTTAGACCTCAGCTGGAATATTGTGTACAGTTCTGGGCGCCATATTATAGGAAGGGTGTGAATGCATTGGAAAGAGTGCAGAAGAGGTTTACAAGAATGGTTCCAGGGATGAGAATCTTCAGTTATGAGGAAAGATTGGAAAGGTTGGGACTGTTTTCCTTGGGGAGGGGAAGGCTAAGAGGAGACTTGGTAGAAGTTTTCAAAATCATTAGGGCGCTGGACAGAGTAGATAAGGAGAAACTGTTCCCACTTGTAAGAGGATCAAGAACAAGAGGGTACAGATGTAAAGTGATTTGCAAAAGAAGCAAGTATGAATGGGAAAAAACTTTTTCACGCAATGAATTTTTCAGGTCTGTAATGCACTGCCTGGGAGTGTGGTGGAGGCAGGTTCAATCAAGGCATTCAAGGGGGCATTAGATGATTATTTAAATAGAAGCAAGGTGCAGGGGTACAGAGAAAAGGTAAGGCATTGGCACTAGGTCATAATGCTCATTTGAAGAGCCGGTTCAGACACAATGGGCCGAATGGCTTCCTTCTGTGCCGTTAAGATTCTGCAATTCTGAGTTGGCTGTTTCCTGCCTTTCTGCGGAGCCCTGCGCTTCTGCGCCATTTCTAACTGGTGCTTCATTCCCAATACGGAGGACGGCGCAATTTTGTGCTGCCTTGATTGCTTCTGAATCCCTCATTGTGCTCTTCATCGCGAGCACCAACTCCAGCACCTTGCTGAAGTCTAAATTTGTTTCTGACAACAACCTTTTTTGAATGGTGTCTTAATTAATCCCACAGACTAATCGATCTCTTAACATGTCATTAATCAACGCCCCAAACTCACGGTGCTCTGTCAGTTGTTTTAAGGCTGCTACATAGTAAGTGACTGTCTCTCCAGGGGTGCGACACCTCGAATTAAATTTAAAATGCTGCGTTGTTACTGAGGATTTGGGCTGAAAATATCTTTTAACAGGGTTTACCTACTCATCAAAGCTCTTGGACTCTGGGGCATTGGGTGCTGTTAGACTACTAATTAGGCCGCATGTTTCACTGCCACATGTCAATAAGAGGATCGCCCACCTCTTCTCCTCCCCCGATATGTTGTTGGCTAAAAAGAAGAACGTGAGGCATTCAATATAATGTGACCAGTCATTGATGGTCTGATCAAACGGTTCGATATGGCCAAACTGTGGCATACTGGACTATGGTGAGAGTTTTTAATTGTAATGTATTTACAATCGGCCTGCAAGGCATGGCTGATTCACTTCAGGGGAATTTTTGCGGCTTTCCTTGGTGTCATCGACTGGTCGTGTTTTGCCTCATCGCCAGTTGTTACGTTCCTTCCATCGGGTCACTTTGCTCGCAAACACAGTTGCATGCTTATCTATCAGTGGGTGAGTTGGCAACAATATGCTGCAGATACAGAGACCAATATAAGATGAAGCACATGCTGTTTATTAACAGAAGTAACAGAGCACTAACACAATGTGTGTTTCTCCAACCAGACCCTACTCTAAACTACTCATTAACATTGTAGCCCACTCTACACAGCAATTGGGTAATACAGTCAGATGGTCAATCTGCTCACATTCTCTTAAAGGTGTATTGCACCTCAGATTACCACATCCTTCCTCTGTGTTTTCCATTTCTTGATTAATGGCCATCATTGTTGCATTTATGTGCCTGAATGTACTGACTGAACTTCACAGTCATGTCTTGCATGAGTCCAGCTTTAAATAGCCCTGAAACTGTCAGAAATAGAGACTCTATGATGCATGTTCTCATGGCATTTGTCAAGTATTAAATCGTTAGAATGTAATACAGCCAATGCTACAGGAATTTACGCAATGTCAACAGGCACATTATAAAATCGCAGCAACTGAACTGACATATTTAAAGTAATTGCGTGGATTATTAACGCAGTAAAGACACTGAACGCCCCACATATCCACTTTTAAGTAAACATAATAGAGTCAAAAATCTACAGTCCTTCTGGCACACTCCCAAGGTACATCTGCGGTAAGAGCCAGGAATTAGATTGGGACATGGTGCAGTATGTTCCGGGTTTTTTCACTTGTGTCCACAGTGCTTTGTTTTGGTGAAACTTCTGTCCACCCTAAACAAGGTTAATCTCATCAGAAAGAACGTAGTTGATACAAGAGCTGGGGTCACAGATTTAAAGTTTTGGGCAAGAGGTGTAAGGGGATTGTGAGGATGAACTTTCTTAAATAACGACCGTTAATGTTCTGGAATTCATTATTTACGAGGGTGGTAGAAGTGGAGACTATCAATGATTTCAAAAGGAGATCGGATAGGCACTTAAGGGAAATAAACTTGCAGGGCTACCAGATAGAGCAAAGGAATGAGGCTGACTGCAATGCTCTACAGAGAGCTGGCATGGAGTCAGTAGGCTAAATGGTCTCCTTCTGTGCTGTAATGACTATGGCCCAGAGTTTTGTTCCCAAGGCCAGTGTGCAGAGGCGGGGGATCTCCCAGCTCACCACACCCACCTCGGGAAAAAGTGCTCTGAATGGCAAGATCTTCAATCCGGCGGGCCCGGGGTGAGGGGGGGTGGGGGTGGTGACGGTGGGAGATGACGATTTAAGTGAAGGATACAGTCGGACACGCCACTGCTGGATACAAATTGACGGTGGCCACAGGGGCTGCTGAGTGCCAAGGCTTGCATCTAAAAGGCTTGCCTCGGTTCTCTAGGCCTTCATCCAAGTTATTTTGTGAAATATTAGGTTTTCTAGGCCTCACCTCTCACAGTCTCTCACCCTCACCTATTCCCCATGCCCATACATGCCAACTCATGCCAACCCATGCCCTCCACGCTATGCCAGCTTAGTGCTAATTCATGACCTACAACCTCTATGCTATCCTAATGACAACTCATTACCTCCCACTCACACCCATGGCCTCTATGACTTTAGTTCCAACTCATGCCAAGTCATGGGGGAGATGGGGGCGTATTGGTAATGTTGCTGACTAGTAATCCAGAGGCCCAGGCTAATGCTCTGAGGACATGGATTCAGATCCCACCATGACAGCTGGTGGTATTTGAATTCAGTCGAGAAAACTGGAAGTGAAAGATAATCACAGTAATAACCATGAAACTATCATCGATTGTCATAAAAAGCCATCTGGTTCACTGTTCTTTAGGGAAGGAAATCTACTGTTTTTACCTGGTCTGGCCTACATTTGTCTCAAGACACACAGCAATGTGGTGACTCTTAACTGCCCTCTGAAATGGCCTCATAAACCACTCAGTTGAAAGCAATTAGGGATGGGCAACAAATGTTGGCCTTGCCAGCGATGCCCACGTCCTATAAAAGAATAAAAAAGGATAACTCATGACCCCCCCCAACCACAAGCCCCTCATAGCATCTAAGTCAACTTAATGCCAACCCTTGCCCCCACCCCACCACTGTTTGCACTTACACCTACCATGCGAACCCACCCAGTATCCACCAAGGGCAAATGAAATAAAATAACATTCCAAGCACATATTACAGACTTCATTGTACAAATAAACGACTCTGATTCATGAAAGCCCATTGAATATATAAAATCCCCTCAAATTCTCAATCCCTTATAAAACAAACAATTATATTCTTAAGATAAAAGCAAAATACTGTGAATGCCGGAAATCTGAAACAAAAACAGAAAATGCTGGAAAAACCCAGCAGGTCTAGCAGCATATGTGGAGAGAGAAAAAAAGAGTTAACGTTTTGAGTTTTAATGATTTTTCTTCAGAACTAAAGAGAAGTAAAAATGTGATGAAATTTATACTGTTTAAGGGAGTGTGGAGTGGGTGAAGCTGGATAGAAGGCCAGTGATAGGTGGAGGCAAAGGGGAGATTGCCAGAGATGTCATGGACAAAAGGACAAAGGGGTGTTAATGATAGTGATACTGGCCAAAGGAGGTGCTGATGGTGGCATTAAGATCAGAAAGCAGAACGTGATAATAGCAGGATAAGGGTAAGCACTCTGGAAAGAACAACATGAGCAAGTGACAGATAACCCTTGTAGGGATGGGGTGGGGGGAGGGGACGATGGTGCGAAAAAAGATTGAAAATAAGATAAAAGGTGGGATAAAACAATGAATAAAAATGAAAATAAATAAAAATTAAAATTAAAAAATTAAAATAAGAAATGAGAATGAATATTGACAAAAAGGGATAAAAAGGGGGTGAGGATGAACTAGTATCACTATCATTAACACCCCTTGGTCCTTTTGTCCATACCATCTCTGGCAATCTCTCCTTTCCCTCCACCTATCACTGGCCTTCTATCCAGTTTCACCTGCTCCACCCCCCTTAAACAGTATAAATTTCATCACATTACCACTTCTCTTTAGCTCTGAAGACTCGAAATGTTAACTCTGTTTTTTTTTCTCTCTCTACAGATGCTGTTCGACGTCTGAGTTTTTCCAGAATTTTCTGTTTTTGTTTTGAATTATATTCATAACCCCACAACAAAGGCAGTTAATAATTTCATAATTACTCAATATTACTCAGTTCTGTTTAAGGGTCATGAGGACTCGAAACGTCAACTCTTTTCTTCTCCGTCGATGCTGCCAGACCTGCTGAGTTTTTCCAGGTAATTCTGTTTTTGTTTTTAATCATTTCATAACCTCTCTGAGCTGCCAATAAAACTGAACTTAAAACACTTCCCACCCCCTCCCCTCATCAGCGCTTGACAATGATAAATTGTGGAAAGCAGTCAAACATGAATAATGCTATGAAGATAGTACTTAGGATTATGTCAATAAACAGTTATTGAAACTGAGAGCACAGATTTTGTTTCAATTCACAGTCACAGGTTTTGCCTTCAGATTTTTAAAGGGCTGGGTATTTAAACTTGACAGCTTGACAGTTCCACAGACCTTATCCACCCTTCAAGAGCATTGACATCCACTCCCAAATTTGTCACACACACTGGAAAATAAGGCCTTCACTCAGGCCTGCTTGAACTCAGCACTGGTTAAATTACCCTACTGAGTTTTGGTTTCCCCCATGTGTGAGTCATGGCCCATCTCCTTTCTCCTACTGGCAAAAATAGGATCTGTTGGAAATGGGGGGGGTGGGTGGGACTTGCATATCCAGGTCCTGCTCGCCATTCATAAAGCTCGCTGTAGTCTCCAAAACTCTGCAAAAATCGAGGCCTACCACTCTATGAACTCTTTCTCAAATATTTATGGCTGGTAAATTCCTTGCAGCCACTCCCACTCCCACTTCATGGCCTGTGGGCACAATTGGCTACATCAACATTTATTGCCCATCCCTAATTGCCCTTGAGAAGGTGGTGGTGAGCTGCCTTCTTGAACCGCTGCAGTCCATGTGGTGTAGGTACACCCACAGTGCTGTTAGGAAGGGAGTTCCAGGATTTTGACCCAGCAACCGTGAAGCAGCGGTGATATATTTCCAAATCAGTATATTGGATGGCTTGAAGGGGAACTTCTAGGTGGCGGTGTTCCCATCTGTCTGCTGCCCTTGTCCTTCTAGATGGTAGTGGTCATGGGTTTGGAAGATGCTGTCTAAGGAGCCTTGGTGAATTCCTGCAATGCATTTTGTAGTTTGTACGCACTGCTGCCACTGTGCGTCAGTGGTGGAGGGAGTGAATATTTGTGGATTGGGTGCCAATCAAGCGAGCTGCTTTGCCCTGGATAGTGTCAAGCTTCTTGTGTGTTGTTGGAGCTGCACTCATCCAGGCAAGTGGAGAGTATTCCATCACACTCCTGACCTGTGCCTTGTAGATGGTGGACAAGCTTTGGGCAGTCAGGAGGTGAGTTACTCATCACATGATTCCTAGCCTCTGACCTGCTCTTATTGCCACAGTATTTAAATGGCTAGTCCAGTTCAATTTCTGGTCAATGGTAACCATGAATGTTGATAGTGGGGGATTCAGCGATGGTAATGCCATTGAATGTCAAAGGGCGATGGATAGCTTCTTTCTTGTTGGCGATGGTCATTGCCTGACACTTGTGTGGCGCGAATGTTACTTGCCACTTGTCAACCCAAGTCTGGATATTGTCCTGGTCTTGTTGCATTTGGACATGGACTGAGGAGTTGCGAATGGTGCTGAACATTGTGCAATTATCAGCGAACATCCCCACTTCTGAGCTTATGATGGAAGGAAGGTCACTGATGAAGCAGCTGAAGATGGTTGGGCCAAGGACACTATCCTGAGGAACTCCTGAACTGATGTCCTGGAGCTAAGATAACTGACCTCAAATAACCACAGCCATCTCCCTTTGTGCTAGGTATGACTCCAACCAGCAGTGAGTTTTCGCCCTGATTCCCATTGACTCCAGTTTTGCTAGGGCTCCTTGATGCTACACTTGGGCAAATGCGGCCTTGATGTCAAGGGCAGTCTGCTGACATTACTTTGCTGGAAGGGCAGTAGAAACTTCCTGTATATGTATAAACAAGGTTTTAGCTACTTTTCTAGTATCGCAGCAGACTGGGAGCAACTTGGAAGGAATTTCCAGCACATGTAACATTCAAAAGTGAACAACTCTTCTGTTACAAATCTATTGCGGTAAGCTAACGGCTTTTGGTTGGAGTGCTGGATGCCACAATTGTGTAATATCAGCCCGATAAGCACTACTCTTACAATATATTACACAATGAGCATTTTAGAATCATTTTCTCCACTAGGGAGCATTACAATTGCTAATGGGATTCAAGGTGGTGCAGACTCCTGTATATGCAGCAGTCCCATCTGGTAGATTAGGTCAGTGGGAAACTCTGGATGGCTAGCAGTTGTTATGTTGGTTAAGGCAACTGCTCAGGGACTGTGTTCCCAGTGCAATCTACATTGCAGCTTAGAGATCTAGGATGTGGTGTGCTATTTTGTACGTTACAAGGAGGGATATTTAAGCTTGTATCCAGTGTAGGTTGACAGTTTGCTGTGCTTTCAATTTATTATCTAGTTACTGTTTATTAAATCTATTTGCAGTTTTCAGCCTAAGGCAAGGTCCAATCTTTATTTATTCCACCTTCTGAAACCACTGAAGATGCATGAGAACCCAGTAGCTGAAATGCAACAACAAAGATTTTCTGCCCAATTCCTGAGCTTTTTAACAAATTTACAGAGGTATCGGGGAACTGGAGGTTCACTCAGGGTCATAGGGGTCATCTAAAGCAGGCTTGTCCAATGTACAGCCCTCAGCAAAGCCCCTCTTTGCGGCTCCAAAGCCAGTTTTCAAAATTCCGGTCAAACAGGTGAGTTTCAATGGAAGATTCTGCATGAAGCTGCTCCTCCAATCACAGACTGCTCCTCTCCCATGTTTGCTGCTGATTGGCTCACTAGTGAAGTGTGAAGTTGCGTTGGGCCCGGGGTTAGGAGTCAGGCAAAATCATGTCGGGCTCATAGAGGAGACGGTGCCGTGGTGAGTGTGTGGGTGTGAGGGAGTGTGTCTGTACCTGTGTGTGTGGGTGTGAGAGAGAGTGTGACTGAGTGAGTAGGGGCAGAGTGAGAGAGTGTGACTGAATGTGTGTGGTGGGGGAAGGAGTGAAAGAATGTGATTGAGCCACTGAGTGGTGGGGGAGTGAGAGAGTGTAACTGAGTGGGTGTGGGGGGGGTGGGGGAGTGAGAAAGTGACTGAGTGAGTGAGTGGGGGGGAGTGAGAGAGTGTGGGGGGGAGTGAGAGAGTGTGGGGGGAAGTGAGAGAGCATGGCTGAGTGTGTGTGGTGGGGTAAGGAGTGCGAGTCTGCCTTGCAAACAGTTTCAGGTTTCTCACTCACTCACTCACTCTCATCACCACACACCAACACATACACGCACACCCATTCACAGTGGGTGAGGGTGAGTGAGTGAGCACCCTGAGACTGGGAGTGAGTTGGACACACAAACTCTGACCCTCTCACACTCTGGTCATTTTCATTTATTACTTTTTTTTAAATTCACAATTTATTGTTATGACATTGCTGTACTTTTGCTCAACAACTGTTTCTTTCCTTAAAACCTACACTTTTTTTTTGAAATTCAGTTTATTGTTGTGCCAAACCTTATCTTTCTGAAATTTGCTCATCGGCCCCTTGAGTGAGAAAAATATGAAAATGTGCCCCTCCCCCTGATCAACAGGAACATGGTGAGACATTAAACCAGGGAAAGGATTTTGAAAAAAAAACAAAAAACATCAATAGCTACATTTGTTTTATAGCACTGGTCCATGATACCCTCCCTGATTGGCTCTGTTGAGCTCTCAGTGCCAGCCCAAGCTTGGTCCAGGAGTTAATATCTCTCCTAAATTGAGGCTACTCTGAGAAGATCCTGCAGAATCAGCACTCCTTCATCAAGCAGCTCGTAAACTAAGGGAATCTTTCTACTGCCAGGTTGATACACAGACCCTGAACATCAAGGCTTTATAGTTGATGAGCTTCTGAAAATTATTGTGTATGTATTTGCTGAAGAGTATAGTCATGAATTTATTATCCATTGGTAGGACTGATAGGATCATAAGGAATGTACAAAGCCGATCATTCCCCAGATTTTTTAACAGCACCACATTAACATGCTCTGCCAAGTTGGAATTCATTCACAGCTGGAGATGTGTCTGATTGTCACAAAAGACGCATATAAAAAACAAAATGCAAGAATTTTGATCCCAAAACAAGAAAATTGCACGGCATGTAAACCTAATTACACACTAATTAAAGTTTATATTGACTTCTCTTCACTGCACCATTGTTAAAGTAAATACATCAATGGAAAATAATAGTCCTTGTGAATTGTAAATTGTGTTGAATTGCACTCCACAGGGGAGCAAATCATTGCTTTGAATATGGGATAGTGGGGTGAGAGTGACTGCCCTTGACACCAAGGCAGCATTTAACCAAGTGTGGCATCAAGGAGCATGAGAAAAACTGAAGCCAATAGGAATTGGGAAATCTCTCCAATGTTTGAAACTATACCTAGCACAAAGGAAGATGATTCTGGTTGTTGGAGGTCACTTATCTCAGTCCTGGAACATCATTGAGGATGGTGTCCTGGGCCCAACCATCTTCAGCTGCTTCAACAATAACTTTCCCTCCATCATAAGGTCACTCCTGTTTGGAGTGACATACTCCTGTTAGATTTTACATGGTCTTCCGACACATAACCTTTCATTCTCCTTTATATGTATGTTTCTCTTTTTAATATGTAAATTCTATTGTTCCACATGTCTTTGAAACTGTATCTTCTTCATAATATAAAAACTTTCATGTTTCCACCACATATTGTCAGTAACCTTTGGGAAAATAAACACATTCCTTGCTTATCTGGCTAGTTGTAAACAGACTAAGATCTCTTTGAAATCCAAATATGCTTTAATTTATCTAAAAATGCAAATTCCCTTCACACCTTACATGCTGAGCCAGCATCCATGTTTACTCATTAGTATGTGAAGCACCCAGTTTCTTTTGGTGATTTAAAGCTTGCAGTCTCTATGACTACAAAATGTAATTAAATCACACACAGAAAGACCCAACTCTACTTACCCCCACAAACCTACTTTACAATAAACCACAATAATACAATGAAAAAAAATGTTAGTTTCATGACACTCCTCAGATACTGAAATAGTGCGTGTCCATATGCAGCAAGACCTAGCCAATATAAAGGCTTGGTCTGATAAGTGGCAAACAACATTCAGGCCACATAGGTGCCAGACGATGACCATCTCCAACAAGAGAAAGTTTCACCATCTCCCCTTGTCATTCAATGGCATTACCATTGCTGAATCCCACCTCCCCCAACTATCAACATCCTGGGGGTTACCATTGACCAGAAACTGAACTGGATGAGCCATATAAATACTGTGGCTACAAGAACAGGTCAGAGGCTGGGAATTCTGTGGAGAGAAACTCACCTCCTGACTCCCCAAAGCCTGTCCACCATCTACAAAGCACAAATCAGGAATGTGATGAATGCTTGGCTGGATGAGTGCGGCTCCTGCTTGATTAGCATCACATCCACCACCTTAACATTCACTCTTTCCACCACTGATGCACGGTGGCAGCATTGTGTACCATCTACAAGCCACACTGCAACAACTCACCAAGGCTCCTTCAACAGCACCTTCAAAACCAGTGACCTCTACCAACTAGAAGGACAAAGGCAGCAGAAGCACAGGAACAGCACCACCTGCAAGTTCCTTTCTTAGCCACATACCATCCTGACTTGAAACAATTAGGGTTCGACAGTTAATGCTGGCTTAGCCAGTGACTCCCACATCCCGTATGGTAATCTAAGGTGTAATACACCTTTAAGAGAATGTGAGCAGATTGACCATGTGACTGTAAGACCCAATAGCTGTGCAGCATGGTCATGTTAATGTTAGTCTAGATTAGGGTCTGGTTGGAGAAGCACACATCATGTTAATGCTCTGTTGTTTGTGTAAATAAATAGTATGTGTTTCATTTCATATTGGTCTCTGCATCTGCCATATATTGTAATTGACTCGCCTGCCGACAGATAAGCATGCAACCAGTTCGTGAGCCCCATAGTAGAACATAACAACTGGCGATGAGGTAAAACACGACCAGTCAATGACACCAAGGAAAGCCACAAAAACTCAACTATAGTAAATCAGCCGTGCCTTGCAGGCCAATTGTAAGTACATTACAATTATAAACCCTCACCATAGTCATCGAAGTTATCGCCCTCCAATATGCCACAATTTGGCCGCATCAAACCATTTGATCAGACCACCATTGACTGGTTACATTATATTGGACGCCTCACATTTTTCTTTTTGGCCAATGGCATATTGGGGGAGGAGAAGAGACGGGCGATCCTCTTATTGACATGTGGTAGTAAAACATATGGCCTAATTCGTAGTCTAATGGCACCCAACGCCTCAGCTTCCAAGGGCTTTGATGAGTTGGTGAATCTTGTGAAAGGCCACTTTCAGCTGAAACCCTTGGTAACAATGCAGCATTTTAAATTCAATTCGAGGTGTCGTACCCCTGGTGAGACAGTCACTTGCTTTATAGCAGCCTTAAAACAATTGACAGAGCACTGAGTGTTCGGGACATTGATTAGTGACATGTTAAGAGACCAATTAGTGTGTAGAATTAACGAAAACGCCATTCAAAAAAGGTCTCAGACAAATTTAGACTTCAGCAAGACACTGGAGTTGCCATTCACAGTAGAAAGCACGGTCAGGGATTCAGAAGAAATCAAGGGAGCACAAAATGGCGCTGCTCTTCACGTCGGGAGGGAGGCACCAGCTAGAAATGGTGCAGAAGCACAGAGCTCCACGGAAAGGCGGGAAACAGCCGCCATTAACAGATCAGCATAAAGCAATGGCCTAACGGATAAAAACCACATTCATTACAGCAGAATTGGAACCAGACAGCCGACAAACGAATGGCAATTTAAAAGAACCGAGTGCTTCTACTGTCATTGCGATGGGCATATTATGCAATATTGTAGAGAAAGATTGAGGCCAAAGTTCAAACAAAAAGGCAGAAGTCGTGAAATTTCTATAATGGAGGAGCCGGAAGAAACAGAGTCAGATATTTACTCATTACACAATTTAAAAATGGGTAAAACAGAGCCAATCTACGTGACAGTAGAACTCAACAGAAAACCCCTTCGAATGGAGGTGGACACAGGTGCATCGACGACAGTCATAGGGGAACACACGTTTCAGTATCTGAATGGAGGAGGCCACTCAATGACACTGGAAAACTCAGATGCTAGACTAAAGACATATACTGGTGAAAACATACAAGTGAAAGGTTCCAGTCCAATACGAGAGCCAGTCTGCAAATCTGCAAATCATGGTGATAGCAGGCAGAGGACTGAATCTCCTTGGAAGAAACTGGTTAAGAGAGATCAATCTTGAGAGATTATTCAGATCTCAATCAGAAGCAGGAAATGTTACTGTTTGGAAAAAGAAGTATGTAAAGACTGAACAAAAGGAACTCATAGAGCTGATGTTTCAGGACAGAGTTCGAGTTAAAGTCAGTAAACTCCAAAAAGAAAAAGAAAACCTGTTGAAGGGACTTTTGCGCATTGCAAGATTCCCTCAGATCCTAATTTGTACCGCTAAAAAGGCATAAGGAAGAACAGAAAGAATTCAGCATATCTCTGGCTGAGATGAAGAATCAATTAGCTGAGAAAGCACAACAATACTTAATTCTCTAGGAAACGACTAACAAATATAAAAAAGAAATGGAAAAGCTGAAGAATCATCTACGTGGAAGCCAAGAAGCCTTAAAAATAGAGACCCCTGAGTTTTCAAAGGAGCTGACAGATAAGGAAATGCTGGAAGACTCAACCACTGAGTTCACTCAAGTTGAGCTCATACCTGAGCCTAGTCTGGCCAATAGGGAATTGAAGAGGAAGCCGAGGTGAAAGTCAGCGCTGCCAAGAAGGAAACCCATCAAAAGAAGACACGCAGGAAGAGAAAGCGAAATTACTAACAAGGCACCAAAATTTTTTGTTTTACACAACTGGAGGCTAATCATTTTGTGTTGCATTTAGCCTTGCCCAACATCCTAATTCTCAGAACCTGCCTGACAGTTGCCTTTCCTATTGTCAAACAGGAGGGGAGGGGCAGGAGGACTGCATTTGATGAGGCCTGAAAGCGTGTGAAAACATTCCCGTTGGAGTCTACACCACAGGTAGAAGGAACTCCTCTTGCCTTGGAATTACCTGCAGAACCCGTTGAGTCTGAAAGAGTCAAAGAGGCAAATTTGCAGGTTCCCACTAGGGAGCCGAGTGGACAGATAATTCCTGAGAGGGAGGCCTCAGATAAACCATCCAAAGTTGTACAACTACAACAGTCAACATGTTTTAAAAAGCCTCCTGAGAGACTGAATTTGTAAATAGTTAATTTTTGTGAAATAGTTCATACATTGTAAAATGTACTTTTAAGTAAAGGGGGAGAGATGTGGTAATCTGAGGTGTAATACACCTTTAAGAGACTGCGAGCCGATTGACCACATGACTGTAAGACCCAATAGGTGTGTAGCGCGGGCTACCAGGTTAATGTAAGTCTAGAGCAGGGTCTGGTTGGAGAAGCACACATCATGTTGGTGCTCTGTTGTTTGTAAATAAATAGTATGTGTTTCATTTCATATTGGTCTCTGCGTCTGCCGTATATTGTAATCGACTCACCAGCTGACAGATAAGTGTACAACCGGTCCATGAGCAAAGCGACACATAGTCAAAACATAACACCGTGAAAAAATAAATTTTTAAAAATGTGGTCAAGTATAGATTTAAAAGGTAAGGTTTTGAGTTGATTAATATGATGGTATTCTATTTCATGGATACTGTGATTTTGTCAAACACATTTACAGATAATGCACATCACTAATGAAGTGCTCTGGGAGGAAATCTCAATGGAAACACCCTCCCCAATAGTAACCTAAGGGCAGAGTAGCAATTAGCCTAAATGTCATGAATGATGCATGACATTTCCCTCAAGTTGACCTTTATCTAACTTCATAAAAATCTGAATGGCAACATCCCAGAATATCACAAAGAAAATACTGAGTCTCAATTGTGAGTGCATGACATTTTTATTTAAATACTTATTCGTTTTCAAGATATGGGCACCCCTGGCAAGACTAGCATTTATTGTCCTTCCCTAAGTGCCCTTGAGAAGGTGGTAGTGAGCTGCTTTTTTGAACTGCTGCTGTCCATATGGCAAACATCCTTCCATGGTGCTATTGGTCTGTTAGTGCTATTTGGAGTTCCAGGATGTGACCCAGCGATGATGAAATGAACAGCAATATATTTCCAAGTCAGGGTGGTGTGTTACTTGGGCCTATAATCTATCCTCGGGATGTGCCCGAAGCAGATGTAAAATCCGCTCCAGGCGGAGTTCACGCTGTGAACATGATCTTACGCTGGGTGGCCAGTTAAGGCCCACCCAGCATGAAACGTGACTGGAATGTGTTTTCCGTGTGCGGGGGCGGGGACATGTCAGGTACCGGGTCCAATGGGGACTCCGTGGGGTGTTCAAAAAATGGAAGAGGCAGCTTCCTGAAGACTGCCAGGAGTTGTGGGGGAGGCTGAGAGAGCTGTTTGGAAGCAACCCAACAAATGTCCTGGTGTACAGACATGGCCTCAGCACCTGGTGGTCATGGAAGGTGGGAGGGCAAGTCAGGTGGGCACGAACCCCCCGCCGCACTCCCGTTTCTCAGGTGAGTGCCTGGGAGTGTTGGTCGAGGGGGACAGTGCCAAACAGCATATCCTAATGCCCAGGGACAGCAAGAGAAGGCCACCCTACCTAAGAAGTCCTGGACAGAGGTCGCCGCCCAGGTCAGTGGGCATGACGTGATGTGCTGCACGTGGCTTCAGTGCCGCAAAAGGTTCAATGATCTGCTGCGATCAGCAAGGGTGAGATGTGCCACAATGACACGGCCTGCCTATGGCCTGAGTGGGAGGCCGGGTGGGAACCAGGAGAGGGCCTTCAGGGAGATGGAGCAATAATGAGGCTATTTTTCCCTGTCAGGAGAAGAACAGTCATAACGCTGCAGAGCGCCACAGAGCAGTTGGAGGAGTGCCAAATCTGTGCATCCTCATGAAGCATGAAAGCGATGCACTGGAGCTAGAATGCGACCCACCAGCTTGCTCGTCCGGTCACAGTGAGGCAGGGGTCTCGGTTGAAGGTAAGAGTGTAGGTGACAGATGCGTGTACGGTGGGTACTGGAAACACAATGGACTCCTCTCATCAGAAACTGAACTGTCGCCGGCAGAGAGCCCATTGAAGCTCCAATGCAGATGGCACCATTCAGCAGGTCTCCACTGTCTCCTCAGCCCGTCTAGCATGTGTAGTGACTATGATGATTGAATGTGCTGATCTTTTACCTTCCCCCCCGCAGATGTGCCAGCTGCAGGAGCCGCCAGCAACCCCAAAGACCCCCCATTGAGCTCTGAGGAAGACATCACACCTGCACCACTGTCTCTCCCAGCGCAGATACTCACCCATCAGTGGGCATTAGTTATTCGGATCCATGGGTAATGCACAGCATTGAGGGCACATCACACTCGTATGAGAAGCTGGCAGATGCAGAGAGGTCCCAGGGAGCCGACAGTGGGAGCACAGCTGGAGACCAAGACCATGCTGCATCCGAGGCAGATGATGAGCCTCTGGAGTCGTCCATCAGGCGGCAGATGCTGGATGTCCAGCAGGATGCACGGGGAAAACTGGTGGAGATCCATGAGGGTCTACATGTCATGGTCTCTGTCACAGAGGAGTCCATGCGAAGCATAAGTTCTGCATTGACCCTTAACACCGAGAATACAGCCTCCTCCATTAAGACAGTGGCGACTCTCATGAAGAGGCAACTTCAGGAGCAGACTCAGGGGTTCCTGGGGTTGCACTCGGGCCTGTAATTCCTCAGGAGGTCACTGCCTGTGTGAGAGATGGATGAGGCACTCAGTCTCCCTGCTAGTCCCCATCCATCAATGGTGAGCAGGGAGGTGCAAACACACCACACGCTGGCAGACAAGCTGCCTGTCATCTCTATGGGCTTCTCTCAGGGCTGTCTGGACAAAGGCACCAGCTCCTCCACTCCCCACCCCTCCGCCAGTGTCCGCTGCATCTGATGATGCCACGATGACAAAGGAATGCCCAGCCATGGGGCTGGATACACCCTCCCAGGCAGAGACTGCTCAGCTCCGGGGGCCAAAGGGCAACCACCAAGGTCATCAGGGCCACCAGGACAGCAGAGTCAGCAGCTGCCCCCAACAGCACTGTCAGCGAGGGGGGGGCAGCAAGACACAGCACCCATAGATGGAAACCGAAGGCACCTTGAGCACAGCAAGGGCGTGTCACGGGTGACATTTTTTGAGTTAATTATGTTAATGCTTGTGTTAGGGATGGAGACTTTGTTTGTTCATGTGAAGTAACATAAACATTTATTTGATTTCAATGTGCTGAGTTGGCTGGATGGTTTGAATAGGTGCCAGATGCAGCACAGGCTTATAAAAGTATGGTGTTGTGTGGTGCTGGCACACTGGGTTGGGTTCTCATTTATTGATTGTTAGCAAAGGAGACCGTGTCATTGGCTTGACTGCCATCAGTGCCTTGAATGCCTAGCAGAAGGTTCGCTGGATCAAAGTATCCCTGGTGTCCCTGCCTCTATGAGGTTTCCTATCCTCTGCCTAGAGGTCCTCACCTTGCACCTCCCCAGGCTCTTCCTCTGAGACATCAATTAAGTCATCATCTATGGCCTGTGGAGCTGCCTCGCTTGCCTCATCATCCAATGGGTCTCCCCTTGCCAGAGCCAGGTTCTGCAGGGTGCAGCATGCAACGACTATGAGGGAGACACTCTCTGGAGGATACTGCAATGCTCCCCCTGACTGTTCCAGGCACCTGAAACGCATCTTCAGCAGCCCGATGGTCGTCTCCACAACCGCCCTTGTGGAGGCATGAATCCTGTTGTATCTCTCCTCGGCCTCAGTTTTTGTGTGACAGTGAGGGGTCATTAGTAACCTCTTCAAGGGATAGCCCTCGTCGCCCAGGAGCCATCTATCCACTCGTACAGGAGCCACAAACAGCCTTGGTATCTGTGATCGCTGCAAGATGTAAGCATCATGTGACCTCCCAGGGTAATGGGAACAAACTTGGAGAATGTGTGTCCTGTGGTCACAGACGATCTGAACATTCATGGAGTGGAACCCCTTCCTGCTTACGAAAGCTCCCAGCTCACCCGCTGGCGCCTTGATGGCCACGTGAGTACAATCTAGAAAACCCTGGCCACGGGGGAACCCAGCCATTGCAGTGAAGTCTCATGGGCTCTCCGCCTGGCTCAGTTCATCTGTCCAGAAGTGGGTGAATGTGCGGACATGTCTAAAGATAGCATCAGTCATGAACTTGACATTACTGTGTGCAGCTGATTGAGAAATACCGCAAGATCCACCACTGAGCCCTGAAAATAACTGGAGGCATAGAGGTTGAGGGCCACTGTGACCTTCAAAGCCACTGGCATGGGGTATCTGCCCTCACAGTTGGAGACGATTTCTGGGCCTATCATGTGACATATGGCTGTCACTGTGTCACCGGAGAGGCAGAGTCTCCTGCGACACTGGACCTCGGACATCTGGAGGTATTTGGAGTGGTAGTGGCATCTTTGGCATGCCCTCCCGCCTTGGCCTCCCTGCTGGCCGTGCACCAGCTGAGCCCATATCTCTCCTCTTAAAGCTCTGTCCCTGGGATGCTGCTGGCGCCCACCTGGCCTCCTCTCCCTCCGGCCCATCTCTTCCCCTACAGAGGAGGTTCCACCAGTGGTACCAGAGTGCGCCAGTGGTGGGAAGTGGACATTTAGAACTAAGAACAAAGAAAAGTACAGCACAGGAACAGGCCCTTCGGCCCTCCATGCCTGCGCCGATCATATTGCCCGTCAAACTAAAACATTTTGCACTTCCGTATCCCTCTATTCCCATCCTATTCATGTATTTGTCAAGCTGCCTCTTAAACACCACTATCGTACCTGCTTCCGCCACCTCCTCTGGCAGCGAATTCTAGACACTCACTACCCTCTGCGTAAAAAACTTGCCCCGGACATTTCCTCTAAAGTTTTCTCCTCTCACCTTAAATCTATGTCCCCTAGTAATTGACTCTTCCACCCTGGGAAAAAGCTTCTGACTATCTACTCTGTCCATGCCACTCATAATTTTGTAAACTTCTATCAAGTCGCCCCTCAATCTCCGTCGGTCTAGTGAGAACAATCCGAATTTCTCCAACCTCTCCTCATAGCTAATAACCTCCAGACCAGGCAGCATCCTGGTAAACCTCCTCTGCACCCTCTCCAACACCTCCATATCCTTCTGGTAATGTGGCGACCAGACTTGCATGCAACATTCCAAGTGTGGCCTAACCGAGGTTCTATACAGCTGCAGCATGACTTCCCAGCTTTTATATTCAATACCCCTGCCGATGAAGGCAAGCATGCCATATGCCTTCCTGACTACCTTATCCGCCTGCGTAGCCACTTTCAGAGACCTGTGGACCTGTACACCCAGATCCCTCTGCCTGTCGATGCACTTAAGGGTTCTGCCATTTACTGTATAATTCCTACCTGTATTAGACCTTCCAAAATGCATTACCTCGCATTTGTCCGGATTAAACTCCATCTGCCATTTCTCCGCCCAAGTCTCCAACCGATCTATATCCCCTTGTATCCTTTGACAATCCTCTTCACTATCTGCAACTCCTCCAACCTTAGTGTCGTCTGCAAACTTACTAATTAGCCCAGTTACATTTTCCTCCAAATCATTTATGTATACTACAAACAGCAAAGGTCCCAGCACTGATCCCTGCGGAACTCCACTAATCACAGCTCTCCATTCAGAAAAGCACCCTTCCACTGCTACCCTCTGTCTTCTATGACCAAGCCAATTCTGTATCCATCTTGCCAGCTCAACTCTGATCCCGTGCGACTTTAGCTTCTGTACCAGTCTGCCATGAGGGACCTTGTCAAAGGCCTTACTGAAATCCATGTATATAACATCCACTGCCCTTCCATCGTCGATCATCTTTGTCATTTCCTCGAAAAACTCGATCAAGTTAGTGAGACACGACCTCCCCTTCACAAAACCATGCTGCCTCTCACTAATACGCCCATATGCTTCCAAATGGTAGTAAATCCTGTCACGAAGAATCTTCTCCAATAATTTCCCTACCACTGATGTAAGGCTCACCGGCCTGTAATTTCCTGGATTATCCCTACTACCCTTCTTAAACAATGGAACAGCATTGGCCATTCTCCAGTCCTCTGGGACCTCACCCGTGGTGGTGGTGAAAGGTGTGCTGATCAAGTGGGTACTTTGTCCTGAATGGTGTAGTACTTCTTGAGCATTGTTGGAGCTGTGGTCATCTAGATAAGCAGAGAGTATTCCAACAAACTCCAGATTTGTTCTTTGTAGGTAGTGGAAAAGATTTGTAGAGTCAAGAAGTGTGTCACTCATCACACTATACTCAGCCTCTGACTTGCTCTTGATGTTACACATTTTGTGGTGAGGGATTCAGTGATGGTAATGTCAAAAGTAAGCAGTTGGTGAACATAATATAATCATCAACAAATATTCCCACTTCTGACCTTATAATGGACAGAAGGTAATTGATCAAGCAGATGAAGTTTTTTGGTCTGCAGAGATGGTAGGCCTCCAACAAAAACAGCCAGCTTCTTCTGTGCTTGGTTGGTATGACTCCGGTCAGTGAAGCTTTCCCTCTCATATCCATTGACTTCAAGTTTGCTCCGTCTCCTTGCTGCTACACTGTCTTGCTGTCAAGGACAGTCACTCTCACTTCATCTCTGGAATTCAACTCTTTTGTCTATGGTTAGACCAAGGTTGTAATGTTCCACTTAAGACAGCCATAGATATTTGCGCTGCAGCACTATAGCATGGCGATCTAGACCAGCCACCATTGCGTGACTCAGTATTCACTGAACTTATGAACTCGGCAACCTGCGCAGTTGAGTTCAGTTTTAATGACGCCATGTATGCCCAAATAGATGGTGTTGCCATCAGATCCTCCCTAGGCCCAGCTCTTGGAAATATCTTTATTGGGTTCCATGAGAAATGTATCTTTGATGGAATGACGCCTAACCTCCTACCCCTCACATATTTCCTATATGTGGATGAAACGTTTGTTATAGTTAAATCAGCAGCTGCACATAATAATTTCATTACATGTCTTAATGGGCTCCATCCTTTGAAATGGAGCAGTCAAATGAATTCCCCTTCCTTGACGTACAAGTTGAGGAATCTGCTTGGGGTTCTCTACCACAAGTCTACCTTCACTGGTCAATATACACGCTGGGATTCTTACAGTTCCACACGCTATAAGATTGGTCTTCTTGGCAACCTTGTAAATAGGGCCCAAGCCATTTGCTCACCATGCAAGCTTGATGCTGAAATAGGGTGCATCAAAGGCATCCTGCAGGATAATGGCTACCCTGATCAGATCATTTCACGCTGTATATCACACAAACTCATTAACCGGCCTAAGGCCGTCACTTTCAGCCCTGAAAAGGGCCCAGTCTACCTCAGATTATCCTGGAAGGGCAAGGTATCTCAAAAAATTGAGCAACAGGTGAAGCTAGCAGTTTCAAGCTGCTACTATGCAGTAGCAACACAAGTGGTATTCACCACTAACAGGATGCTGCTATCAAGTCAAAAAGACATTCTGCTTATCATGCAAATGAGTAATGTGGTAAATGAATTCCAGTGCCTGTGTGATGATAGGTATGTTGGCTGTAACTCCCAAAGACTGGCAGATCATATCAAACAGCATGTCCCAGCCGCTGTTCACAACGGGCAGGGCACAGACTGTACCCAACCAGCCTGTGCTTGCAAAACTCAGAACGCAGTGTCCAAAATTAGATGTGGTTCTGTGATTGCACAATATTTGCTAAGGAACCCTCAGTGTGCTAAGAATTACGCTGACAACCAAATTAAGATTTTCAGTCGGGCTCACAGTGTGGCACATTTGCATTCACTGGAAGCTGCATATATTATTATACAGGGCCCTGTTCTTTGCAGACAGAAAGAATATATACATACATTGCACCTGTTTCAGCTAAACAAAATAAAAGTGACAGCCATTCGTTGACTCATTCCTCAGGGCAATGCCTTGACCAATCAGGGTCAAGCTTCCTGGTTTAAATTTCAAACAATGCTTGGCAGTTAACTGTCAGTCATCATCAGTGGTGCATTCTCCATGTCAACGCCACTTGCCAACCAATCAGCACTCTCTTCACTTACAGTATTAATTGTTGTTTTCCCCCTTATATTGGTATTCTAGCAAGTGTCCTAATGAGTGCAAGACAAAAAGTTTAGACATGTCTCTTTTTTCAGCAATATTTAGAAGAACATATTAGCTGGAGTAGGGCATTTGGCCTTTTGAGAATCTTATCAGGATCATGGCTAATCTTCTACTTGAACTCCGCCATCCTGCACTATCCTAATTTCACTTCATTCCCTTAATACCCAAAAATCTATTAACCTCTCTCTTGAATGCACTGAAAGACTGTGCATCCACAGCTCTCTGGGGTAGACTAAAGTGAAGTAATTTCTTCTCATCTCAGTCCTAAATGGATACTTCTTTATTCTGAGGCTGTGTCCCCATGTTTGAGATTCCCCAGTTTTGGGGGACATTTTCTTAGCACCTATCCTGTCAAGCCCCTTAGAATTTGATACTTCAATTAGATAACATCTCATTCCATTAAATTCCAGGGAATATAAGTCTAGTCTACACAATCTCTCCCCTTAGGACAATTTCCTCATCCCAGGAACCAGTTTAGTAAATCTTCATTACATTCCCTCTAGGGCAAGCATGTCCTTCCTAATTCCAAAATTACACACAGTACTCCAGATGCAACGTCACAAATGTCCTGTATAATTGAGCTAAGACTTCTGGACTCTTCTACTCCACTCCCTTCGTAAGAAAAGCTAACATGCTACTTACTTTCCTAATTGCTTGCTGCGAAGCATAGAGTGCTCAGGGAACAGCATACTTGGTAAACCAATTGCTAAAATCGAAAATTAGGTGCAGGTGGGATCTCTCTGGCATTCATGTCTCAAGTTGTAATTTAGTTTAACATTTAGACTTTGACTTAGAACTTTAAAACTGCAAGCTGGTCAAAATACCTAGTTAACAGAAACTGTGGGCTGGATTTTACCAGAAGGGAGGAAGTACGGACGTCGGACTCCAAATCAAATCATGTGGCCAGATGATACCATGGGACACAATATCAGGTTTTGGCAGCATCCAATTAAGAACTGGCAGGTGTGCGAGCTAGCCAATGGTGATGGACAGAATGAAGTCCCAGAAGGTGAAATGCAGGCACCATATTTCTGAAGAGGGGTCATACGGACTCAAAACGTCAACACTCTCTCCACGGATGCTTTCAAACCTGCTGAGTTTTCCCAGCACTTTCTGGTTTTGTACCATATTTAAAGGGATGGCAGCTTTCAATTTAAATGCATCATACATAGAGGTACCTAGAAGGGAGGCTAAACAAGGGCTACTTTCAGGAAATGGCTACAGTCAGAGGAAGAGGGGCTCCCAAGTTTAGTGATGTCTCCCTGGAAGTGCTCATCCAGGCAGCAAGGGCACAGACAGAGGTAGAGGGCAGCAAGCCTCACCAAGGCTTGTGAGGTCTGGAGATCTCAGAGGGAATTTGCAGCTGCAGGATGTGGTTGTAGCGCTGCAAGCAATTCATTAACCCATTGAAATCTGGTAAGGTGAGTAGGTCTTGTTAAACCGAACTGACAGGCCTGGGTGTCACAAAAGGTGCCAATGAAATTTGAGTTCTGATGAAGAGTCATACGGACTCGAAACGTTAACTGTCTTCCTCTCCGCAGATGCAGCAGACCTGCTGAGTTTTTCCAGCTATTTTTGTTTTTGTTTCAGATTTCCAGCATCTGCAGTATTTTGCTTTTAAATTTGAGGAGATATTGACAACCCAAACATTGGGCATGACTAGACACCAGCATTCTCACTGAAACATACAGCAGTCTCATAGCTCCATACTATATGCCCCTTAGCAGCAGGCCTCCCAGTAAAACTGTACTAGACTTTGAAGCTGTTACAGAACGATGAATACATCTGGCCTATGAGAGACCAGTGACACTGCGTATGTCTGCGTTTGCAGGAGATGTGAGTTCACAATGCCATCGAGCAAAGACAAACTGAAGGTTGAGTACCATTGTTCGCAGTATGGACGCTGATGGAGAAGGAGGCAATGGCGCTAGGAGGGGTATCTGCAGGGCACACTGTAAGTGAGGAAGATGCCATTTAGTATTGACAATAGTAAGTTCAGAGTTGATCATTGTAGAGTGATGAACCTCATGGAGATTCAAATGCAGCATACCACACAGTGGGTGCAGGAGGAACATGCTGAGCTGCATCCCATCGCCTCATCCATGAGCTCTGTGGAGTGATGGGTGGGCAAGATGGACTGAGATGCATGGATTGTTGCAGGCACTCAAGAACTTCAGGTGGGCAGAGAAGGCTAAATAGGCCTTCAAAGGTTGGGATGCGGCTGCCTGAAGCCCCTGGGCGCTCCTCTCAAGGCAAGTCCTGACACTGGCCATTTGATGGTTAGACCAATGCTTCAGCAAGCTGCACAGGTTGAAGGTGCCCATCATCACCCCCCTGCCAGGCACCCCCCCCCCCACCCCCCCCTCCCAAATGTCAGGACCCTCAGGGCCCTCAGCCACCCAAAGGAAGAGTGCTGCGGTCATCTAATACACTGGAGCAGAAATAAGGCAAGCAGTCGACCTCTACTTCAGCTACATGTGCTGCAGCAGCTCAATGCAGGAGCACCCACAGGGTTCATGTAAAACCAGCTAGTTGAACTTGGCTCTCACTGGATGATAGATCATTGTGTAATGAAAGGAGATATTTTGATTCAGTTAATGTCTCGAGTGCGCACTTCTGCACCATTGGGCCATCATAGGCTGGTGAGCTCCTGAGGAGGAGGTAAGAAGTTCTGAGAAACACAAGGGTAATGGTGAATGATACCTTAGTATTTTGTCAAGATGGGCCCACTGAGATAGTATGGGCATTCAAGGAAAGGCCAACAAGGCTATGTGAGGGAGAACAGTGAAGCGTTTAGATGGACATTTAAGGTAGGTGCAGGAGAAATATGCCCATTTGAATGATTTGCTCATCTCCCTGGCAAGCACATCAATGCCCGTTCGCATCATACCCTTGGGTAATGCACCCATTACCTTTTGCCGCCTGTTTCCTTTTCTATTTTTACTTAGTTCTGTTGAAGAGTCATACGGACTCGAAACGTTAACTGTGCTCCTCTCCGCAGATGCTGCCAGACCTGCTGAGTTTTTCCAGGTATTTTTATTTTTGTTTTGGATTTCCAGCATCCGCAGTTTTTTGCTTTTTCCCTTTTTCCATGTTGCTTGTTATTTCCTCAAAGAACTCGAATAAAGTAGTCAAACACTATTTCCCTTTCACAAAACCATGTTGACTCTTCCTGATTGCATTAATATTTTCTAAATGCCCTAAATGTCTCCTTAATAATAGGTTCCAGCCTTTCCCTATGACAGCTGTTAGGCTAATTGGTTTTGGTTCCTTGCTTCCTGCCTCCCGCTTCTTGAATAGAAGAGTTCCATTCACTATTTTACAATCTGATGGAACGTTTCGAGAATGTTAGAAAAGACCCTAGGATGAAGTCCATCAGGACTTGGGAGCTTGTCAGTCTTCAGTTCTAATAATTTTCTCGGTACCTATTCCCTAGTGAATGTAATTGTTTTAACTTCCTCCTTCCCTTTAACCTCTTGATTTACAATTATTTCTGGGATGTTATTTGTGTCTTCTATGGTGAAAACAGACACACAGGCTAGGATTTTTCGGCACAGGCGGGATGGGAAAGTTTGGAGAGCCCTTCAATTTGTAAGTAAAAACAGCAGCCAATTTTCAACATACTTACCTAGCCGGTAATAATTCATATCTTTTCTCTCTGATACGGCCTTTATTTATGTAGCAGGAGTCCATGGGCTCGGGCAGCCACATCCCTTGATGTGTAGTGGGGGTTGTGAGATGCTGGAGAGAGGTAGGAATGGGAGTTACTGTCCCTACACCACCATCACCTTCTCTTGCTCACTTGTGAAGCGTGACTCACCAGCTAAGAATCTGAGCTGGTGTATGGGAAGCATGGGTCATGTGAGATTGCACCCTCAAAGGATTTGTTGTCCTGAGAATGCACTTCAAAAGTAATTCATTGTTGCTGAAGTGTTTTTCAGTGTTTCTAAGATATTCCTTAAAACTTACTTCTTTGACCAAGATTTTAGTAAGGTATCTTGGGATGTTTTAGTATGCTATATAAATGAAAGCTGCTGTTGCTGGGGGCATGAAGTTGCTATATAAATGCAGTGTTTTTCTTTTTTTTTACGTGCACAGGTTCCTTATTTTACATCTGCATTATCTGACCTTTTGCTTTAGTAGGTCATATGGTAAATAACATGGACATTCATGTTTGTTGAAATCTATGTCCCTATTAATTTAGATATATCTCAAATTTATTGTCTAATGTGCTGATTAAGGATTTATGCACCAATGAGGCAACACAATTAAGAACAAACTTTTCCAATACCTTCAGGCTCATAAATTCAACCAGATCAAATTAAGAAGTTAGCAGCATAAGACATAATAATACATGGGTTTTGAGGGTTGGAATGACAGGTTCAGGAGGTCACCATTTTGACACCATGAGTAGAATTTAATGGTCAGAGCAGAGGACCCATCTACCAGCTGCAGAACCAGTTGAACACCACTTTGGCCATTTCTGGGAGGCCTGTTGGGATTAAATTCCACTTGGGCTGTCAATGAGCTGCTGACAGGTTTCCTGGCTCCACCAGGGGTAATTTCCCACTAGATCTTCTGTTGCAGTGTGCATGTCCTGCCTCCCAAAGCTGATGGCCAATAAGAGGCCAGTAGCTCTCCAGTAGAGACACTGAGAGCGGTGCCCACTGCTGGTACTGCAGTAGGCTCACTGATGAAGATCATTAGTGGAGTCCCCAGACGATGATGAGTTGGATGGGATCACTGAGCCAGTCAGGGAGGCCCTGGCGAGGGAGGGGATAGACATCATTGTGAAGGGCAGGGGCTGTCTCCCTGAGGGTCCCTTCCTTATTGCCAGTAAGTCCTTCTGTTGGGTACAGAATGCCTGAGAAGGAGGGATTCCTCCCTACAGGGCCACAGGCATACCAGCCAAGGTTCACCTACAGGTTTGCCTCTGCCCACTGCTGGTTGATAACAGTGACAGTGGATGAAGTCCATAAATAGCTCTTAAGTGGCCAGTTAAGGGCCTCAATTGGACTCTGGGCAAAAAGGTCATCCTTGACTATTCCCACCCCAGACATATTTTGAGGAAGTTGGGAAGGCAACCTCTCACCTTCCTGCCCCATTATAGGCCACCTCCCCACCGCCACTCCACCAAACTCCCAGTCTGCCTCCACGGGGAGCATTCAATTTTGCACCATGTTTCACATATTTTCTGAGCCTGAATAATAAGTGCTTTTTTTTATAATATGGCAGTATAGAAAGAAAGAGATTTGCATTTACGTGATACCTTTCATGACCTCAGGACATTCCAAAGAACTTTACTGCCAATGATGAACTTTTAAAGTGTAGTCACTGCTGCAATGTAGCAAATGCAACAGCTAATTCGCACAGAGCAAAGCCCCACAAACAGCAATGTGACAAATGACCACATAGCCTGTTTTTAGTGACGTTGGTTGAGGAATAAATATTGGCCAAGGCACCCAAATGTCAGGCAATACACACCTAAATTCCCAATAGGCACTGACAATAGGGATCCTGAATTTAGAATTGTCAGACCCCCAACCCACTCACCTCTACCCCACCAACACACTGACCCACCCATCACCCCACCGCCACCCCCGCACAACCCCAATGCCATCTCCTCCCTTGAGTCTCTATTATATTGGTTTTAGAAATTATTTTCACCCTTATTGTGATAGGAAATAAGTTGCTGCTAATATCTCAAATGATTAAAAGACACTTCACCAGCACACACAACACCCACAGGATTAGCATAAAGATAATCCACTTTTGAATATGTGGCACTATCCCTAGCAATGCTGGAATTATATTTATTGCATTTCTGTTATTAAAATATTTCTAAATGCTACATATATGCTAGTGTGAATCAACAACATAATATAGCAAGCAAATTGCACAATTTATCACTGAGACATGTTAAGATAAAAAAACATTTTCCCCAGCTACTTCTGTTTCTATATTTACATAGTTATGAAGGTGTTTTATATTCGTTATATACATCAGTATGAATATTTCTTAAAGAGATTTGTTGTGCTGTGGTGTGAAAAGATGCATTTATTGGATAGTGTGATGTGGATCTCTGCACTGAGATGAACACTGAGATCTTAATTAAAATAGAACAAGAAGAGGCTTATTGCAGTGGGCTCTGCAAATTTGAGAGGCATCCTGGGGTAAACTGTAGGCGAATAAAAGATTTTGTGAGTAGCAATGCCCACTGGTTTCCACATCATTATGGTGTTTTCAGTCTGCGATAGAAAGGCTATTGGTTCTTAGACCTCTTCCATGCTGGTAACAGCTGCATAGAGGCTGTGTGGTGCTGAAAACAATAAAGGACGTTTGCCCATGCAAATACATTGACTGTTGTGGTAATACACATGGTACAAGAGTAATCTTCAGGTTAAAGGGTAAGGGATAAATGGACCAGAGCAAGCTGACATTAATCAATCCACTTTCTAAAGTCATACAATTGACCCTCATTTTTATTTAAAACTTTCTTCTTACATTGTCAGTTACAGTCAAAGAGAAAAACCTGATGGCTATTTGTGAAGTCACCTTCACTGGAGAAAAGAGGTGTCTCAACTACCTGTTGAGGAGCTTGGAGTGGAAAAATAGGGCACTACAGTCACATCATAGACAGAAGGGTGTAATTACCATGTGACAAGTTTATTTAGGCAGACTTTTATTAATCATTCACAGGATGACACTGCTGTTGGCAAAGTCAGCATTTATATTGGATTATATATGTGGCACAGAAACTGGCAATTGGCCCAGTCCATACCAGTGCTTATGCTCCAATTGAGCCTCATCCCTTCTTTTTTCACTAATTTACCATTGTAACCATCTATTCCATTCTTTCTCAAATATTTGCCTAGCTTCCCTTAAATGTTTCTATACTATTTGCTTCAAACTCTCCCTGTGGTGATCAGTTCCACATTCTTACCACACCTTGGGTAAGGAAGCTTCTTCTGAATTTCCTACTGGATTTCTTGGTGACTGTTTTAGATTAATAGCCCATAAGAGGGAACATTCTTTCTGTATCCACTCTATTAAAGTCTTTCATAATCGTAAATCACTGTTCAGCCTTCTATTTTCAAGAGGAGATTCAGTCTGTCAATCCTTTTCTGATAATTATGCCCATACATTTCTGGTATCACAGAATCACACAGTGCAGAAGAGGCCCTTCGGCCCATCGAGTCTGCACTGACACATGAGAAACACCTGACCTACCTACCTAATCCCATTTACCAGCACTTGGCACATAGCCTTGAATGTTATGACATGCCAAGTGCTCATCCAGGCACTTTTAAAAGGATGTGAGGCAACCCGCCTTCACCACCCTCCCAGGCAGTGCATTCCAGACCGTCACCACCCTCCAGATAAAAACGTTTTCCCTCACATTCCCCCTAAAAACCTCCTGCCCCTCACCTTGAACTTGTGTCCCTTCGTGACTGACCCTTCAACTAAGGGGAAGAGCTGCTCCCTATCCACCCTGTCCATGCCCCTCATAATCTTGTACACCTTGATCAGGTTGCCCCTCAGTCTTCTCTTCTCCAATGAAAACAACCCAAGTCTATCCAACCTCTCTTCATAACTTAAATGTTCATCCCAGGCAACATCCTGGTGAATTTCCAGTGCAAACACATCCTTCCTATAATGTGGCGACCAGAACTGCACACAATACTCCAGCTGTGGCCTCACCAAGGTTCTATACAACTCCAAAATGACCTCCCTACTTTTATAATCTATGCCTCGAATGATAAAGGCAAGTGTCCCATATGCCTTTTTCACCACCCCACTAACATGCCCCTCCACCTTCAGAGATCTATGGACACACACGCCAAGGTCCCTTTGTTCCTCAGAACGTCCTAGTGTCATGCCGTTCGTTGAATACTTCCTTGTCAAATTACTTCTTCCAAAGTGTCTCACCTCACACTTTTCAGGGTTAAATTCCATCTGCCACTTATCTGCCCATTTGACCATCCCGTCTATTTCTTCCTGTAGCCCAAGGCACTCAACCTCACTGTTAACCACCCGGCCAATCTTTGTGTCATCCGCAAACTTACTAATCCTACCCCCCACATAGTCATCTCAGTCGTTTATATAAATGATGAATAATAAGGGACCCAGCACAGATCCCTGTGGTACGCCACTGGACACTGGCTTCCAGTCACTAAAGCATCCTTCTGTCATCACCCTCTGTCTCCTACAACTAACCCAATTTTGAATCCACTTTATCAAATTACCCTGTATCCCATGTGTATTTGCCTTCTTTATAAGTCTCCCATGTGGGACCTTGTCAAAGGCTTTGCTGAAATCCATATAAACTACATCAACTGCACTACCCTCATCTACACACCTGGTCACCTCCTCAAAAAATTCAATCAAATTTGTTAGGCGTGACCTCCCTCTGACAAAGCCATGCTGACTATCCCTGATCAAACCTTGCCTCTCCAAGTGGAGATAGATTCTCTCCTTCAGAATTTTCTCCAATAGCTTCCCTACCACTGACGTGAGACTCACTGGCCTGTATTTCCCTGGCTTATCTCTACAACCCTTCTTAAATTGCGGAACCACCTTAGCTGTTCTCCAGTCCTCTGGCACCTCCCCCTTGGCCAGAGAGGAATTAAAAATTTGGGTCAGAGCCCCTGCGATCTCCTCCCTTGCCTCCCTCAGCAGTCTGGGACACAAATCATCCGGACCTGGAGATTTGTCCACTTTTAAACCTGCCAACACCTCCAATACCTTGTCACTCCCTATATCAATTTGCTCAAGAACGTTGCAGTCTCTCTCCTCGAGTTCCATACCTTTATCCTCATTCTCTTGGATGAAGATGGATGTGAAGTATTCGTTCAACACTTTACCAATGTCCTCTGGCTCCACCCATAGACTGACCCCTTGGTCCCTAATGGGCCCTACTCTTTCCCTGGCTATTCTCTTCCCATTGATATACTTATAGAATATCTTGGGATTTTCCCTACTTTTACCAGCCAGAGCTTTCTCATATCCCCTCTTTGCTCTCCGAATTGCTTTCCTAAGCTCCACCCTGCACTTTCTGTACTCTACTAATGCCTCCGCTGATTTGCTTCCCTTGTACCTGCTAAAAGCCTCTCTTTTCCTTATCATCATAACCCGAATATCTCTGGTCATCCATGGTTCTCTGAGCTCGTTACTCCTTCCTATCACCCTAGAGGGAACGTGTTGAGCCTGTACCTTCCCCATTTCCTTTTTGAACACCCCCCACTGTTCTTCTATAGATTTTCCCACAGCTAACTGTTCCCATTTTACTAAACTGCCTTATTTAACTAAAATTTGCTCTCCCCCAATCCAAAACATTTTTTTGCAACTTGTCTATTTCTTTGTCTATAACATGCTTAAATCGTACCATATTGTGGTCGCTATCACTAAAAGCCACCATCACCTCAGCCACTTGTCCGGCTTCATTCCCTCTGCGCCGTCCCTTGTTGGACCCTCTACATATTGACCTAAAAAGTTCTCCTGCACACATTTCAAGAAATCCACTCCATCCAAGCCCTTAACACTATGTCTATCCCAATTAATGTTGGGAAAGTTGAAATCCCCTAATGTAATTACCCCACTGTTATTGTTTTTACACACCTCCGCAAACTGTGTACATATTTGCTCCTCAATTTCCCGCTGACTATCTGGGGGTCTATAATAAACACCTAACAATGTGCTGCCCCTTTTTTATTCCTAAGCTCTACCCACAAAACTTCATTCGATGCCCCCTCCAAGATATCATCTCTCCTTACTGCAGTAACTGACTCCTCAACTAATAATGCAATGCCTCCTCCTCTTTTACCCCCTTCCCTGTCTCACCTGAAGACTCTATATCCCAGAATGTTGAGCTGCCAATCCTGCCCCTCCCTCAACCACATCTCAGTAACGGCTACTATATCACAATTCCACGTGTCAATCCTCACCCTTAACTCATCCGTTTTACCTGTAATACTCCAGGCATTAAAGTAGAGGCCATCCAACCTTGCCTTACTCCTTTGAAGCTTAATGCAGCTGTACTCCCTCTGACTTGATTGTTTTACTGTATTATGATGTGTCCCTATTCTGCTAACATTTTGTGTCCCCTCCCGCTGCAGAATTAGTTTAAATTCCTCCCAACAGCACTAGCAAACCTGCCCGCAAGGATGTTAGTCCCGCTCCGGTTCAGATGTCGACCATCCCGCTTGTTCAGGTCCCACCTTCCCCAGAAACAGTTCCAGTGATCCAGGAATCTAAAACCCTCCCTCCTGCACCAACCCTTAAGCCACATATTCATCTGCGCTATTCTACTATTTCTGTGCTCGCTAGCACATGGCACTGGGAGTAATCCAGAGATTACAACCAGAGAGGTCCTGCTTTTTAATCTACTGCCTAACTCCCTGAATTCTTGATGCAAGACCTCATCCCTCTTTCTACCTATGTCATTGGTACCAACATGTATCATGACCTCTGCCTTATCACCTTCCCCCTTCAGGATGCCCTGCAGCTGTTCAGTGACATCCCGGACCCTGGCACCAAGGTCTTTAATTACTTTTCCTACCACTGATGTTAAGATGACTGGTCTGTAATTCCCTGGGCATGTTCTCCCTCCTTAAATATAGAAATTACATTAGTTATCCACCACTGGCACTACTATCTGGCACTACAGCATTTTTGAATGAATTGTTAAATATAAGTAGTAATGTCTCTGCCATCTGTTCCATAAGATATTTTAAAATATTTGTATACAATCCATCTGGACCAAAGGTTTTGCCCTCTTTGAGTTTTATTTGGCCAATATGTCTCCTTTTTTATTTTAAATATACTTTTCTGATTACTGACCTCATCATTCAATAACATGTCTGCCTTTTCTATCTCCCTGGTAAATATCAATGCAAAATAATTATTTAGTATTTCTTCTCTCTTTCTATAGTTACCTGTGGTATTATCCTATCTGCCCCTTAATGATCCGATTCCCACCCAGCCTTCCTTTTTAATTGATGTGACTATTTTGTTTCATGTTGCTTGATAATTTAATTTCGTAGTTCCTCTTTATCTTCCTTTTTTTAAAACTTTCTTCCTAATGCCTTCCTACTGTCTCTCACCGTGCACTGTTCTGTTGCATATGTAATTAATGTATGCCTCTCTTAACCCTCAATTGCTTCCTTATGTCTTTGTTCATCCATGGGGTGCCACTAGAGTTTAGTTTGTTCTTTCCTTTTAGTGGACTATAGTTTCCCTGTGCTCTGTTGAGCATAATTTTAAATGTTTCCAACTGTTGTTCTACATTGTATTTTGCCAATATAGTTGCCCATTTTATTTTCCCAAGTTCTTGTCTCAGCTGCTCAAAATCAACTTTTCTCCAACCTATTAACCTGGTTTGCACCATACTTATGTCCCCTTTCTATCATCATCTTGAAGCACATTATGTTATGGTCACTATTGCCTAGATGTTCCCCAATTTTTACTTCTCTTATCTGCTCTGGTTCATTTCCCATCACTAGATCCAATAGTGAATCTTGTTAGTTTTCTTTTGCATATTGGGTTAGAAAGAAGTCCTGTGCACACTGTAGAAACTCTATTTCCTTACCCCATTTATCTGTCTGTTCTGTTCAATGCATATCAGTGTAATTGAAATCCCCCATGATTATCATTCCTTGTTTTTAACCTTTTTTGTCTACATATGTTTTCTGTATTTATTCCATAGACTACACCTATAATGTGATCCATCCAGTTTACATACAGTTTTTATTTTTGTCTTGCTGATAGCTGCATTCCTTTTCTCTACTGTCATTATGTTACCTGAAGCACAGTTACTCCACCTCCCCGTTTTCCTTATCTTTTCCAAATGTTATACCCTATAATGTTTTAATTCCCAGTCCTGAGTTTTCTGCAGCCATGTCTCAGTAATCCTGACTATGCCTGGTTCTTCCCAGCAAATGACTTCTTCCAGCTGCCCTGTTTTATTACAGACGCTGTGCGCATTACAGTATAGATATTTTAACTAATTTCCAATAGGATTTTCTCTTCTTTTATGTTTAATAATCTTTTTAGGCTCCTCTTCTATAACTCTCTTATAATTCTTTTGCCATCAGTGTCCTCCTTTACTTTATTCTTCCCTATGCTCTCCTGCCCTGGGTTGTTTTCATTTTGGCCATTTATGTTTCTTGTAGATCCCTCTCCTCCACACCTCCCCCCCGCTCTTTCACACATCAGCCCTTTAGCCACATGCTAATTCTTCTCACCTGTTTTCTCCTATGCCAACTTTCATAATCCAGAGATAATTACCCTTCAGATCCTTCTTTCTAATTTAGAACCTAACTCCCGATACTCTTTTAGCAAGGCGTCCTCCCTATCCCTATGTCATTTGTTCCAATATGGAGCACGGCAATTGGATTTATCCCTCCCTTTCCAAGTTCCTATCCAACCATGTAAAATATCCCATACCCTGGCACCAGCTAGGCAAAACATCATTCAGGATTCTTGTTATTGGCTACACCGGGCCCTAATTATAGACTATTGCTATTACTACCACTTTTCTATTATTCTCTTCCCCACTGGGACAGCCTTCTGAGCATGGTGCCTTGGCCTGTGTTGTGGTTGTCCTCCTGGCATTCTTCTCCTTGACCTCGAGGTAGGGAGTACATCATTCCTGCTGGACAGGACCAGTGTCCTCTCCTAAATCCCCATTATCCAGCTCCCATCTATCACACCCTCCCTTCCTGGGTAAAACTGTCCAGAAACTCTTTGCTTCCTTATGTGTTGGAGCATCTCCAACTCTCACTTCAGCTCAATGACTCTGAGCCCGAGAGATTCAAGATGGGAATATCCCCTGCAGACAAGTATGCTTGGGATTGTCTCGCTATTCACAAATTCCCACATACTGCAATCCAGGCACATAGCCTGCTCTGTCACATATTAGACTAGTCATATTTTGTTTATTTAATTGAATAAAGTCTATATTCAATGATTATTTGTAGTTACATCAAGCAGCTTAACTAGCTAAAAGCTTAATAAAATACTTATTGTTTCCTGGTCCTAGTTTAAACTATTTCCCCAGTTTGGAGAAAAAAAGAAACCTTAATACTCACCAACCAATCACCCATCTGCTTATCTAATTAATGCCACTGAACTTGAATGCTCAGATCTCCAGCACCCTCTCTCGGACCATCCCTTATTTTGTAAAAGACCAGAACAGTACCTCTTCTCTCCTTATGCCAAATTCCCTCACTCACCAGGTTCCCAAGTTAAGTAAGTACTCTGTTGAGTTGAATTTTGTACTACCTACATATTGCCCTTGAGAAGGAGAATCACTACAGTCTATGTGTTGAAGGTACTGTTAGGGAGTTCCAGGATTTTGACCCAACAATCATGAAAGAATGGCAATATATTTTCAAGTCAGGATGGTGTGTGATATGGAAGGAAACCTGTAGGTGGTGGTGTTCCCATGAGCCTGCTGCCCTTGTCCTCCTAGAAGATAGAAATGATGGATTTGGGAAGCATTGTCAATATCAATGCAGACATATAATTTAACAATCAGGAGGCCGACACAAATTATGACATAAACAAGTAAACAGGATGTGATATCTTGTAGACAAGAAATGTGTGAAGAAGTTGATATACAATAGATACTAACTGATCTCCAGTGGCATTTCATAAAGACCCAGTGGTGTCTTCAAGCAAGTTTTGATGGCAAGGGATAATTTGACTCTGGAAAGGGAAGGAAGGTGAGGGGAATAGTAAGGCATTCTCAGGGAGGGATGTTACCAAGGTACCGTATTAGGAAGGGTTATTGTTAGGGAGTGGGAGGGAACACCAGATTTTTCAAACAATGATTTTCAAAGAATGAGGAGGCTGCGATTCTTCTAACGTTGAAGTGGTTTCAGTCTTTCAAAACGCCTAGGGTGGAATTTTACAGCCCCGTTGCAGTAGGGGTGGGGCCATAAAATGCAGCGAGTCATTCAAAAGGCCATTAGCTTTGGGATGGCCGTAAAATCGTGCTGGCGTAAAGTTCCACCCATAGATTCTAATTTTATTACTCTTCATAGCATTTGACTTTCAATAAATAAACAATTCAATATCAAAATGAGGTATGTTCAAACCTGCACTGATTTAATTTATTTATTCTAGAGAGAGAGCCAGCATGGGCTCAATGGGCTGAAAGACCTCATTCTGTGTTGTAACCATTCTATGATTCTATGGCTAATTTCTCCATATTTGTTTCTAAGATAATGTTATGGTGTTATTAACATTATCAAAGCTTAACACTGAAAATCTATCACATTTCCAACTACGGACATGGCAGGTATTGTCTGCATCTAAGGCAATTTTATAATCGATTTTCCCATGGGAGGGTTGGTATAGAAATTTTCAATGAATTGCGAAATTGAACACTGTGAATTAATTACCATTTTTACATCATATATTATATATGCATTATATGGAAATACTTCTTGTAAAACAATTTAATTCAAAACATAGCAACATTATTGTATCATTTGAAAGGAGTATATGTAATTGCAAGAGTTAAAAGGCTAATCTACAACCTGAAATTAAAAAGCCTGTATTATTACTTTACATGATTGGATTGGAATTCTGTCTCTAATTCCGTGTTCCAATCAATGGCACATTTATTGAAGAGTAACTGGGATTATATCACCCGCTTATTTGCTAAACGGTCTTTAATGAGAACAGTATTATCCTCATTTGCAAAAATTCTAGGCAATGTGAAGTCTCTCTTCATTTAGTTTTTGGTGCAGTCTGGGCACAAATTGTGCTCAAAATAGTGCCTGTTTTGAGAAGTTTTTTTTTCTTGAGTTTCTGTTCAGATGTATTTGCATACTGAAAACACAAAATCTATAATGAAACTGCACAACAGGGCAACATTTTAAAACATAACCTTTTTTTAAAAATTGCTTAATTAAACATTCATTGATCTATCTAAACATAGAAACATAGAAAATAGGAGCAGGAGTAGGCCATTCTTCCCTTCGAGCCTGCTACGCCATTCATCATGATCATGGATCAACCAACTCAATAGCCTGCTCCCGCTTTCTCCCCATACCCTTTGATCCCTTTCGCCCCAAGAGCTATATCTAACACCTTATTGAAAACATACAATGTTTTGGCCTCAACTACTTTCTGTGATAACGAATTCCACAGGCTCACCACTCTCTGGGTGAAGAAATTTCTCCTCATCTCAGTCCTAAATGGTCTACCCCATATCTTCAGACTGTGACCCCTGGTTCTGGACTCCCCCACCATCGGGAACATCCTTCCTGCATCTACCCTGTCTAGTCCTGTTAGAATTTTATAGGCTTCTATGAGATCCCCCCTCATTCTTCTGAACTCCAGTGAATATAATCCTAACTGACTCAATCTCTCCTCATATGTCAGTCCCGCCATCCCAGGAATCAGTGGGGTAAACCTTCGCTGCACTCCCTCTATAGCAAGTACATCCTTCCTCAGATGGAGACCAAAACTGCACACAATATTCCAGGTCTCACCAAGGCCCTGGACAATTACAGCAAGACATCCCTGTTCCTGTACTCAAATCCTCTGGCTATGAAGGCCAACATACCATTTGCCTTCTTTACTGCCTGCTGCACCTGCATGCTTACCTTCAGCGACTGGTGTACGAGGACACCCGGGTCTTGTTGCACATTCCCCTCTCTCAATTCATAACCATTCAGATAATAATCTGCCTTCCTGTTTTTGCTACCAAAATGGATAACCTTACATTTATCCAAATTATACTGCATCTGCCATGCATTTGCCCACTCACTCAGCTTGTCCAAATCACACTGAAGCGTCTCTGCATCCTCCTCACAGCTCACTCTCTCACCCAGCTTTGTGTCATCTGCAAATTTGGAGATATTACATTTAGTTCCCTCATCTAAAACATTAATATATATTGTGAATAGCTGGGGTCCCAGCACCGATCCCTGTGGTACCCCAATAGTCACTGCCTGCCATTTAATGTTATAACAAAAGGAACTTAAGAAAACAAAATGACAAAGGTGTTAAAAGTCACACCAACGCATAAAGACCTCATTGCGGGTCAACACAAAAGCACCAGTGATAAACCCGTGGTGCGCCTAGGGTGCCTTATGTTTATGTTTTTGGGTGCTACGTCTTGGTGCTGACTCCTCGCTGGCACTGGCATCTGAGATTGCCTGCTCACTCTGCTGTTCTGTTGGCCTCGATGACCTTGGCGGCCGTCCTCTGGCCCGCGGAGCCTGTGCTGGCCCCCACCTGGCATCTCTCCAGTTGTCGCAGCCTCATCGGATGCAACGGTCACTGGCAGAGGGGCGGAGGAGCTGCTGCTCTCAACTGGAGCGCCCTGAAAGGTGCCCGCAGAGACGACAGGCAGCTGCTGCACCGACATGAGGTCGCTTCATACCTCCCTGCTTACTGCGGATGGATGGGCATCAAGCTGGGAAACTTGGTGCCCAGACCATCTCCCACACTGGCACTGACCAGCTGAGGTCAATGCCGGTATGAGGGCTTGCTGGTCCGAGCGCATCCCCAGGAAGCCCTGATTGGTCTCCTGGAGGAGCCTCTCCACGAGAGTCTCCACTCTCTCGAGGGCGCACGGTGCTCAGCCATGAAGCTCATTGCATCGGCGAGAGTCCGCGTAGACTCCTCCACCACGGACACCAAGCATAGCCTCATGTATCTCCACCAGAATCTCCCGCACACCCTGCAGCATTTCCTGCAGCTGCTGCATCATGGACGACTCCAGAGGCACATCATCAGGCACCGACTGAGCATGTGCCTGGTCCCCTGCTGTCCTCCGACTGCTGGCGCCTTGGGCACTCTCTGTCTCTGCCAGCTCCTCCAGTGACTGTGAAGTGCCCTCACCGCTGAGCCCTGGGACACTAGCCGATGATCTAATTCCCACCTCTCTTCATGGACGGCCCAGCCCAACCAGAGTGGGACATTGCAGAGCTCCAGTGCCTCCTCACCCCGCTGCTGCTGAACACTCACACAAAGATCCTAGGCCTGTCCCCCCTCCCCCACCCTCTTGGCCACATGCTGTCTACATCACATTAGGCACCACACGGTCTAACCTTCCATACCGAGGAGGCGCAAGCATGTGGAGCGCAGAGGACAGCTGATCGATCGGTGCCACGCCACCTTGAAGCTCCCCTCCCAGCATGTCATCACCCTGTCTTGGACATGTCCTGGAGTTCCAGCACTGCGCCAAGGTGCAGCTCCTCCAGGTTGTCCCAAAACAGTAATGTGGGTCTCACTGTGCCACATGCTGCAGGTACAGAGCCCATCTCTTCACCACCCTCTCAGGGTGACCTCGGCATGGGCAATATCTGCTGGCTCACCCAGCGAGGGACACATGCCGTCAATGATTCACTGCAGTCTCTACACTCAGACTTGGTGGGGGGTCGCACCATGGGGGAAATCCTACCTGCTGGGTTAAGTGACCAATGCCAACATTGTCCTCACCCTTCCTGAGTGCAACAGGTCATTGAAGCGCTTGCGACACTGGATCCAAGTGCGTCGCACCACGTCGTGGGAGCTCACGATCCCCGCCACCTCCTCCCAGGCTCGTTTGGTCACGTGGGAGGGGCCTCCTCCTCCCGTCCTCGGGTACCAGGACCTCCCACCGTGCTGCTACCTCCAAGGAGGGAAGCAAGGCAATCGACAGAAAAACGAGGGGCACAGTGCCCCCCTGCCCTACCCTCCTGCCTGGCCTGCTCACCAGCAGCGCTCTGGGGAGCCCTTCCACTGGCCATGATTCACAGCCTTTGAAAGGCTGCAGCAGCTTTTTAAAACAGGCCGCCAGGTCACCATGGGACCCGGTGGTCATTGCAGTCCCGCCCAGTCCTGCTGTCCTCGGGAGCTGCAATTCACGCTGGGCGGGCCTTAATTAGCCCACCCACGTAAAATGGCGACGCGGACCCGATCACAGGTAGCAATCGGGCCTGCGCCCGCCGGTGCCCGCTCCCACCCCTCACCCCCGCCAGCCAGAAAATTCTGCCCTGAGTTTATCCCAAAATATAGGCATTTTTAATCAGTGTCAATCCACCACCTGTGAGTAACTTGATTTTAAATTACAACAACAATATATCGTTTTATATCTCCTTTAACGTAATGAACCACGCCAAGGCACATCACGGGAGCATTATAATCACTGTATGACACTGAGCCACATAAGGAGATATTATGTCAGGTGACCAAAAGCTTGGCCAAAGAGGTAGGTTTTCAAAAGTGTCTTCACAGAGTCACTGAATCACAGAAGGAAAGTGAGGTGAGGAGGTAGAGATGTGTAGGGAGGGAATTCCAGAGCTTGGAGCCTAGGTAATGGAAGGCACAGCCACCAACGTGGAGCTATGAAAATTGGGGATGTACAGGAGGCCAGAATTAGAGGACCACAGATATCTTGGAAGGTTCTGGGGCTCGAGGAGATGACAGAGATAGGGAGGGGTGAGGCTATGGAGGGATTTGAAAAGGACGATGAGAATTTTAAAATCAAGACATTACTTAACAGGAGCCAATGTAGGTCAGTGAGCACCGGGGTGATAGAAAAATGGGACTTGGTGTGAATTAAGATTTGGATGACCTCAAATTTACAGAGGGTAGCATCTGGTAGACCAGCCAAGAGTGCATTGAAATAGCCAAGTCTAGAGGTAACAAAGGTATGAATGAAGGTTTCAGCAGCAGATGAGCTGAGGTGGGGCAAAGTATGGCAATGTTATGGGAATGGAAATAGGTGACCTTAGTGCTGGTACAAATATGAGGTCAGAAGCTCATCTCAGGATCAGACGTGACACCACCATTGAGAACAGACTGACAATCTCAAATTGTTGCTAGGAGAAGGTTGGAGTGAGGGGCTAGGGAATGGAGTTTGAAGCGTAGACCAAAACCAATGTCTTCGCAATATTTAATGGGAAGAAATTTCAGTTCGTTCAATACTGGATGCCTGATAAGCAGTTTGATAACTTAGCAACAATGCAGGAGTCAAAAGAGGTCGTGGTGAGGTACAGTACATGAAAAGTAATACTGAGCATTTGGATGATGTTGCCAAAGAACAGCATTTAGATTAGAAATAGCAAGGGGCCAAGGATAGGTCCTTGGGGGACACCAGAGGTAACGATGCAGGAGCAGGAAGAGAAACCACAATTCAATAGATAAGAATGGAATGAGATGAGAGCAATCCCACCCAGCTGGACATCAGTGGAGAGGCATGGAGGATGATGGTGTGGTCAACCTTGTCAAAGGTTGTAGACAGGTTGAGAAGGATGAGAAGGGATAGCTTACCTTTATCGTCACACAGGATGTCATTTGTGACCTTGCCAAGAGCAGTTTCAGCAGGTAGAAAGCTGACTGGAGTGATTCAAACATGGAGAAGAAAGGGGGATTGGAGAGGGATGGTATTCTGCAAGGATGGGATGGGGAGGGGGTGGATCAATGTTACTGAAAGCAACTTTTTAAAAGATATGCAGAACCTGCATGCTAGTTATATTGTGATACAGTAGTCAATTTCTTGGTAAAGCTTTTAAAGCATTTATATTAGAATACTTTTCAATGTGTCTATTAATGTCCTTGAGCCCAAAGATTAACTTAATTTTTAGAGGCTCTTTGAAATATGCAAATTAGCACAATTAGCAGAGATTACCAATGAAGATTTTCTTGATCTGGAACCTTGGCCAATTTTGTGGGCAGGCTGATGTCTAGTGCAATGTTTTTTTAACGAGGGCAAAAGTCAACAGGATTGCAATCTTCTCTGACTGTAATTTGATCTTAAAATTCTGCAAAACTTTACATGGATTACACCAATTTCAGACGAATTACACCAAGAAAACCAATGCAACTGAGCTTTTCAGTTTCTAACTAAACTTTGGTCTAATCTCTTACAAAACTAAGAGTGGGACTCAAATAGGTGACTAAAGCAGCTGCAGACGTAGGAATTAGTGAACAGGCCTGTATCAAAACTACAACAGGAAACAAAGTAGTATTTAGACCAATTCAGGCACTTTGAGTTTTGAGGCAGACTTAAAAACATTAGGAAAGTGTAATCTTGTGCAAAGTTGCTGTCCAATCCCTGATTATGCAGTGAACACAGCTACTTGTATGTTGATCCTGACAGTGCAAGTGATAACAAGCAAAACGAGGCCTTTATCTTTCTCGGCTTGAGTGACAAAAAGACTGAGGAGTAATTTTGAAAATCTTTGGCAGCACCCAGGACCCGAGACTGCTATTTCTAGCCTCCACCAGATAGAAGGCACTAGAGATATGCTCCTAGTTTCACTGGCATCTGCATGGTTCATGAAAATGATGCCCCTTATACTCCTCATACCCCTTATTTCACAAACTTTGACAGGGTCAGCATTGGGGGTCACGAGCTGGTGGTTCTCAGCCTTTATGTAAAGATTCCTGGAATTTCAGTATTTTCTGTAATATTGGCATGAGTTGACACTAAGTTTGAATAGTGGCTATAAGGGCCATGGGGATGAGTGGGGGGCATGGATTAGCATAAGGGGTGATGGGTGTTGGTAGAAGGGCATAGAGTGGCATAAGGGATAAAATAATATATTTTATTATATAACAATATATAATATAACAATATAACATTGTTTAAACAGTATTGTTAAGTATTTAGTGTCATTGTACCAGTAATAGGATTATCCATGTAACCTAAGTTGCAGACTTCAGTTTAAGTCAGCAACAATCCCTCTTTTAGCTTTGAAATACCAATTACATATATGGATTATTGGTTCTGATTTATATGCACTTTGCAATGTATCTTAACTCAAATTAAGACCCATATTTTCACTCCCAGGTCAGGTGCGTGGAGTCAGGACATTTCCTGGCTCTGAAAACTGGGAAAAAGAAGCTCAAAAGTTGGGATTTTTGTTCTGTGTGGGGGTGGGCTGGATTAGGAGTTGAGCCCACTGCCCTTGGAATGAGTGTGAGGTTGCCAAGTACAGAGGTGGGCTGCGCTGAAGGCCTGCCTCAGTGCTTCAGCACCATATGAAGAATGAAAATAAAAATAACAAAACAAAAAACACCCCACCACACACTCCACATGCCCCGACCATTCCAACCCATGTAACGTCATGCCCCTCACCCACCCAATCCCAGGGCCCTTCATACCCCCATTGACATTCTTTGCCCCTCCACACACCCCCCACAGCCTCTCATATCCCTATGCCACCCCCTGCTGCTCTACCAACCCCCATGACCCCACATACCCCCTATGCAACACATGTCTGTCCACTTATCCCCATGGTCCTTATAAATCCGATGCCAACTTAGTGCCAACTCACGCCAATCCATTCCCTCTACCCACTGCCCTTTTCCCTTACCTCCTCCATGCCAACTCACCTAATATCCACCATGGGCAAACCTCAGGAGCTACGGTGACATAAAATAATGTGTCTATTGATGATGTCACTATCTTAAAAAACATCCTCAGTGATTAAAAAGTACCATTCAACATATTGAAATTCCTTCAATTAACCCCTTCTGAAAACAAACATTTTACTTATGTTTGTTCTCATAAGAGATGAATTATTTCTCTGTTCTATAACCACTTGGAGCTGTCAATCAAACTGCTCAATTAACAGGCACCCCACTGTGATAATGTTAGGATGTAAAATAAGTCATGCAGCACAAATCCTATAACAAAAGCCCTCATGCTTATATCAACAGACAGAGTGAAATAGCAAGCACTGATTTTTTTTTAAAAAACTGCACACTTTTTTTTAAATTAAAGAGTTAAACACCTTGACAGCATTGACAGTTCCAATGAATTTTGACCGTTTTTTGACATCCTGAAAATTCTATGACAGCCTTGATAGTTCTTTGGCAGCTTCATTAGTTCTTTGACATCTCAACAGTTCTTTCACACCTTGGCAACTCTTTGACAGCCTTGATGATTCCAATGAGTTTATGTACTTTTTATGCACATTCGTGTCTACTTCTAACAATCCTAAAGGACACCTAACTGTCCCAAATGATACCTTACTTCTCCCAAGGTCACCTTGCCTCTACTAAGGGGCATCTGACTTCTCCCAAAGTTATCCCAAACTCGATCCAAAGAGGTACCTTACCTCTCCAAAATGGCACCCTGGCTATCCAACCAAAGCCACAAGGTTCAGACCTGCTACTACCAGATCTAATCTGCACACTTTGGGTTTCAGACATCTACCTCACCAAAATGACACGAGAGGAGGTGGCTGTTGATTTATATGGACATCTGCCTCTGGGAACTACTGATGTGCAATTTAGAACCCACCCCATTCCCCCATCCTCGTGAAAAGAGCGGAGGCCACATGCAGGGAAGGGACTTCTGGATTCGGGCCTCTGCAGGCATCTTCACGCAGACATCAAGCTATACGATATAAAGAGTAGAAGGTGGTCACCTACAATCATTGAACACAAGAGCACTTCCTCGTATGTGTGGAAATTCTGGTCAAAGTCTAAAGGTCACACCCAAACAGAATGATCACTGGCTCAGTGGTGTAATCTCAACCATGATTCGGTGCAGTTGGATTGTCTCATTCCAGACAACCCCAACATGCATGCTTTCTCTGAATACTAGACTGATATCCAGAGGGGCTACTTGTGTTCAATGATTATAGGTGATCCTCCTCACCCTTCACATCATAAAGGGTAGATGAGGCTCTTTTGCTTTTATACCATCTAAGAGATAAGGAAGGCAACAAGAAACAGCCTCAGCTACTCTTTCCCACTAAGTGGTTCAAGAATCTCATGTGCGAGACTGGAGTTAAGAAGGGATACATAGGACAGATGGCCATACCAGAGAATGGTAAGAGTTTATTGTGTTGATTAACATTCATCAAATTTCATTTTTCTCAGCCTTAATCCACACTGATCTCAGAACTGAAACAGCACCAATTTGGTATATTCCTTAGAGTCCAGAGGCTGGATTTCATTTTGGAGACAAGAATCAGAAGGTGGGACTAATCCCGTCATTGCGATCTCTCCTCCTTCCCAGGCTGCTGGGAAACAGGATTTTCTGGCAGCCATGGCCTTAATTGTCCTGGAGACAGCAGCAGGCCTGAGGTGGGGCTGGGAGCAGGATGACTCCAGAATATGCAGGTTAAAGAATCCATCTCCGCTCCCAAAAAACATCAGCCCAATTATTCTGATTCTGGAATCAGTGACAAAGATTGAGCTGTGTTGGGAAGCCTCAAAATGTATAGTAATTTAAACCTTCTGATCAATTTAACCCCTCCTCACTCCCCTTATCCCTCATGCTCACCCACCCCCAGCCCCCACACATTACATCCTTTATGAACGGAACTGACAAGCCCTATTGTAACAGTTGGAAGCACAGTAGCAGCAAACAGCTGTTTGAACAGCTTCTTGGCTGCTGAGGTGGAGCTCCTGGAGACTGGGATGCCCAGAAAAATTAAAGTTAGGTTTTTGGTAATTCAATAAAACTGGCTATAATGAATCAAGACACAAAGCTAAATCATTTCACATTTAATAATATTTTCTAAGAATCTTTTTTCTCCCTTGCCCCAAAGAGCGTGAGCCAAAGGGCAGAATCATCCCAGATTTGCAACAAGTGCAGGAGTGGGTGGCTAAAACAACGTTTTACCCGTCGGCCGCAATGATGGGTTTTCACACTGTATCACCCTAAGCCCGCCGCATTATTTATGCATTCCCGGGAAACACACCATTTCCATGGCGGGCGGGCTCTCATTCGCCCGCCACGCCATCACCTCACCGCTTCGTCACACCCTGTGCTATATTTAAAGTCCAGCCACACGCGTACATCTCAGTGCTTCCAGACCACCACTACTGCAGGGAAGATGCCCAAGAAAGGTAAAAATACTGCAGTCTGCAGGTTTCGTGACACATCACTGGGAATGCCATTTGGACGCCTTGGAGGCCTGCCATGATGCCCACTACCCCTGCTCTGGCTGTAGGACGGGCAGCAGCATCACCAATCCAGCATGGCAGGGGGTGGCAGTGGTGGTCAGTGCCAATGCTGCACAGAAGAGGTTGGCCATCCAATGCAGATACAGGATGAATGATCTCATCCGTGCAGCCAGGATATGGCAACCATCTCATCACTCTAAACTCACACACTCAAGCCCATCACACATTCACTGGCATCTCACTCACTGCCAGCTCAAGGGACATCACCACCCATTCTCACATACATACCCTCACATCTCCATCTGGCCTCATCTCCTCTGTGGACTGTCTCCTCAGCCCTCACCAGCTTGAGGCCACTTGCACAGATCAACATGTGCCCTCACACACACACCCTGGGATACCCTCCTTCCCCAGTACAGCTCTCATCCTGCAGCCTTTTTCCTTGCCTGAGGCCACTTCTCCCTCTTCACCAAGCAAACCCTAGCCCTGCAGCCATTGAAAAGCCACCCACATATGGCTGAACTGGTAGGTAGAAACCTGCCCATGACCCCCCTTAAAAGTGATGTGGTGCTGTCTGTGAAGCCTGGTGCTGATGACTGTGAGTGGTGACTGAAGCAAAGTAGGCAAACAAACCTTGAATTCCCAAGAGAAGTGCAGCCCGCCAGGTGTACGTTGCTTATGTGCTGTTGTGAAACACGTCAGTGTGTTTTCCCCCTGATGTGGGCAGACGATCCAGTGGGGGTGATGAGTCCGGCCGGCAGGCCTAATAATGATATGCTGATGTGTTACAATGTGGCTCTCAATGTCCGGTGGTGGGAAATGTGGCCCACCATTGGCAGGCTGAGCAGACGATCACAAACTGGTTTCATACTGTCGTGAAGCTGACCGTGCCACATTGTCTGCTTACATCACCAAAAACGCCCAATGCCAGTGGGCTCAGAAAATCCATGGGTAAGTTTTTGGTCACTTGCTCTAAATTTCCTTTGTGACTTAGGCTTGGCTTGGTGAGCGGGGGCGGGGCCCGCTTGCCAAGGCGTAAAATTACACCTGGTGACCTCGGGCATGCGTCCCCATGTCATGGCGCGTCATTCAGACATTCAGTTCGGCGGGCGTGCATCCAAGCCGGCTGTGCACCCACCGAACTGTCAAAGGCCTATTAAGGCCATTTAACTGTCAATTAACATAATTAACGGAGCTGCCTGTCCAACCTTAAGGTTGTCGGGCAAATGAAGAGCCCAGGCGGCCTTTGCATTTTTCATGGAACCTCATCCACGGGCGGGATGAGCTTTCATGAATGATTTTAAAATTTTTATTGAAATTAATGCTCATGTCCCAGCACATGTGACAGTTTCACATGAGGGAACATGTCCAAATATTTTTTTTAAATCTTTTCTTCCATTTTTCAAACTCAAATTAATCTCCCTGAGGCACCGAGCTGTCTCATGGAGATTTCTGCATTCTTCTGCACGCATGTGTGAAGGAGCACGGGCCCCGACTCAGGGAACACCCCCCTCCCACACAGGGAGCACTCCCGGGCATGCCTTAATTGGCCCGCCCACGTAAAATGGTGGCGTGGACCCGATCGGGGGCGCCAATCGGGTCCGCACTCGCCCCCGCACAACCCCCCCGACTGGAGGAAAATTCTACCCTTGGTTTCAAATGTTTTAGGTAACATTGCAAGGAAATAATTTGGGATGATTCACCACATTAAAGATGCTGTAAAAATGCATGTTGCTGTTGTTTACCAATGATCATGTTCCTTTATATCAGAAGAGGATTCAGGTAAATGAAAAATATCTTTAGCTGTAGTGCAAACCCATGTAGAATGTTCTCCTGAGAATAAGCTGAATGTGAATTTCAGAAATATAAACAGATAAAGTTGGAAATACTCAGCAGGCCAGGATGCTCCTTTGGGAACGGAAACAGAGATAACATTTTCAGCCTGTGACCTTTTTTCAGAACTGGGAAATGTTATAGATGTAATACAGCCACAGGGAAAGTGGGGAGAGGAGGAAACAACAACAGGGAAGATTGACGTTGGGGTAGAAGGCAGGGGAGCTTTAATGAGCAGGAGAATCATTATCAGTACCTACTGTCCAAAAAAATAGAGCCAATGGTTATGATCTGAAATTGTTGAAGTCGATGATGAGTGCAGAAGGCTGTAAAGTGCCTAATTGATAAGGTGCTGCTTCTCAAACCTCCGTTAAGCTTTGCTGGAACTGCATAGGACAGCAAGGACAGGATGGTCAAAGTGGGAGTGCGACAGAGAATTAAAATGACAAGTGATCAGGATCATGCTTGCAAATTAAATGGAGGTGATAAGAAAAGCTATCAACCAGTCTGCGATTGGTCTCCCCACTGTAGAGAAGACCACATTGTGAACAGCAAATGCAATATAGAAAATTTTAATAAGTACAAGTAAATTGTCATTTCATCTGGAATGAGGTTTGTGGTTGTAGACATTGGGAAAGGAAGTGGCCAAATGATAGGTATTCCATCTTCTGTGCTTGTATGAAAAAGTGTTGTGGAACTGGAGGGGGTGTTGAGGGTATTTGAGGAGTGGACTATGTTGTTGTGGAGGGAATGCTGCCTTAGGGATGCTGAGGGGGGTAGGGAGGGGAAGATATGTTTGTTGGTGGCATCATGCTAGAAGTGGCAGAAATAGCAAAGGGTGATCCATTGAATGCGGATGCTGGTGAGATGGAATGTGGGGGCAAGGGTAACCTTGTCATTGTTCTGGGAGGAAGGGGAGAGGTGAGAGTGGAAGGGAAGGAAATGGGATGGAGATGATTGAAGGCCCAATCAATCACAGTGGAAGGGAATCCTTGGCTGGGGAAAAAGGAAGAAATATTAAAAGCACTAAGATAAATACAAAATACTGTAGATGCTGGAAATCTGAAATAAAAACAGAAAATTCTGGAAAAACTCATCCAGTCTGGCAGCACCTGTGGGGAGAGAAACAGAGGTAACATTTTGAGTCCATATGACTCTTCAGTGCCAAAATTGGCAGTCCACCTGCTGTATTTAAATTAATAATTAAAGGTCAATTGGGCTTGTTAGCAAGCCTTTTGGCAAGGATAATACTCTGACCATGTCAAATGACATGGTAGAAATATTGATAATATTTGATCAAAACTGACTTGAGATAACACACACTAATATTCAAAGGAGCAGCTAGGAGCAAGTCAGCCTGGAGACCAACAGGACACAAGAGGGACTATCCCGCAGCAAGAAGAAAAGAACTCTGCCTAATACAAACAGTCATCCCAGGCAGTGGGATAGCAGCTAATTTGACTTCAACTTCAAGATTTGTCTCTACAGGAGCTTGGCCTCAACTTTGTATGAAAACCCAGGGACTTTCAACATCCATTTGTCTTCAGAGAACCAAGAGAAGGAATTCATCAGACCTGCAATGCTTCCCATCATAAAAGACTAATTTAAAACATGTGATTTGTTTCTTGTTATTCTATTAATAACCTAAGTGTATGCTTCATCTCTAAACTCATCCTTTCTTGTGCATATGTGTGTGTGTGTTTATATGGGTGTGCACACTCAACACACCCAAGCATGAAGTAACACGCGACGACGTCAGGCGAGTGTCCCAACATCATCGCGCACTCGTGCGATATTTCAGCGCGCACGAGAGTCGGCAGCCCACCCACCAACAATTAAGAGGCCTATTAAAGTATTAATTAAGACAGATTTTTCACTGTCCATCCAACCTTACGGCTGGCGAGAGGGCAAATTGGCCAGGCGGCCTTTGCATTTTTGAGGAAACCTCATCCACAGGCGAGATTTGGTTTCCGACATTAATTTTTTAAAAATGTTTTGATAATTTTTGTTACTCATGTGAGTGACTCTTATGTAGGGGCATTTTTTTCTGATTTTCAAAATCTTTATTTTTGATTTTATAATTCCTCAGCTCCCTGTTGGAGTTTCTTATTTATTAACTACATTTTCCCACTTAATTTGCTTGTTCCTCTCACACCTCAAACAACAATTAGAGTATGTTAAAATACTTCTTGCATATTTATTTAGTACAAATGTAATGCAACATCATATGTAAACTGTGGATATGCTGTAAATTAACAGTGTACAACACAGTTGTATGACAGTGGGTTGGCATCAGAGAAATCAGAATGGTAAGGTATGAGCAAGAGTGTATTGTTTTGTAAATGTAATGATTTCTTTGTGGCCACTTTCCCAACATCAGTTGATTGCTCTGTGATTAATTATCCTTAGAGACTCAGCATTGGGCTTCCAATTTCACTCTTGCTACAGTCACACAGCCTGCTGCATGCAGGTGTAATGAAAGAAAGCCAAAACTGACATTTATACAGCACCTTTCACAATGTCCCAAATCACTTGACAGCCAATTAAGTACCTTTGAGTTACAGTCACCGGTATATTGTAGGCAATGTTATCAAATGGTGGAGCAGGCTCAAGGGGCCGAATGGCACACTGTCGCTCTTAATACATATGTTCGTATATCATTCTGGGATGGATGAGATGAACTGGGCTAGATGGTCTTTTTCATCCATAATTATCTTATGAACAGAGGGTGAAATCATGGCTGGAGATCTGTTTATTTTGGTTTATAGAAGTTTACTGTGAGCAGGCTTTGTGGGTTAAATTGCCAGGACAGGAGTGCATAATGGGCTCATAGTGAATCAGTAACCTGTTTTACTGCAAATGATTCTCATGAGTCTCTTCCATTGACTTCAATATTGTACTTTTGTCTACTTACCTATTATTCCACTCTATCTGGTGCTTTTTATGGGTTTTTGAGGTAATGAAAAGTCATGATAAAGTTGTTTGCAAGATAGATATTGAAGATATATTGTAGCGAGAAGCAGCAACTAGCAGAATCTTCAGACTTGCTGATCAAGAAAAAACAGATACAATTGTGAACCATTCAGTCTTTGTCCTCTGGCCTCTTAAAAGTTGTTTCACACTGAGTCATCTGAGGGCTCCAATGCTTCTCACTGACAGTGAAGACCTATGTTGTTCAATCATTCTACTTTGTTGCTCAGGAATCATTTGATCTTCCTACTGTGTGAGATTACTGATAAAATAGAATCCAATTACACTCCTTGTATGGACGTAAGAACATAGGAATAGAAGCAGGAGTAGGCCATTTGGCCCTCAAGCCTGCTCTACCATTCAATATGATCATGGCTGATCTTCTTGTGTTTTGATTTCCACATTCCCATCTAACCCCAATAACCTTTGATTACCTTGCCTGACAAGAATCTATCTACCTCTTAATGACCCCGCCTCCACCACCTGCTGAGGCAGATAATTCCAAAGTCACACAACGCTCTGAGAGAAAAAATTTCTCCTCATCTCTATTCTAAATAAGTGGCCCCTCATTCTGGACTTACCCATAGGAGGAAACATCCTTTCCACGTCCACCTTGTCAAGACCAATCAGGATCTTGTATGCTTCAATTACATCACCCCTCACTCCTCTAAGATCCAGTGGAAATAAGCCCAGTCTGTCCAACCTTTCCTCATAAGACAATCCACTCATTCCAGGTATCAATCTAGTAAACCTCCTTTGAACCATCTCCAATGCATTTACATCCTTCCTTAAATAATGAGACCAAAACTGCACACAGTATTCGAGATGCGGTCTCACCAATGCCCCGAATAGCTGAAGCATAACATCTTTACTTCTTTATTCAATCCCTCTCGTAATAAAGTATAGCATTCCTTTAGCCTTCTTAATTACTTGCTGTACCTGCATGCTAACATTTTGTTACTCATGTACTAGAATACCAAGATCCCTCTGTACCTCGGAATTTTGCAGTCATTCTCTGTTTAAGTAATATTCTGCTTCTTTATTCTTCCTGCCAATGTAAATAACTTCACATTTTCCCACATTAAACTCCGTAAATAATTATATTTGAATAATATCATGCACCCAGGCAGAAGATAGTCTTCTATTTCTACAGAATGGAAAAGATCTTGTGCAGTTTATCTGGCTTCCAAGCATTGAACCCTTTCCCCAAATATGAATTTGCTGTCAGTGTCCATATGGTGCAATGTGCAGAATATGTCAATGAGGCCTGAGCAGTCTCAAAGTCAGTGTCATCGCCTGCAGAGTGTTATATGTAATTAATGGGATATTTTCCAGTCAAATTAACAATATTGCACAATGCTGTTAAAGTAAAATTTGTATTCTCTAGTTTGTTTAATAGTCGCTGTGGGATCACCAAAGGGCACACATAACTACACTGCATTATAGTGTCACTGCTCTTAATATTAGAAACATAGAAAATAGGAGCAGGAGTAGGCCATTCAGCCCTTTGAGCCTGCTCCGTCATTCAATATGATCATGGCTGAACCTCTATCTCAACACCATTTCCGTTTTGTCTCCATACCCTTTGATGCCCCTAATATCCAAAAATTTAGCAATTTCTTTCTTGAATATGCTCAGTGACCCGGCCTACACAGCCTTCTGTGGTAAGACATCCCTACTTCTGTACTCAAATCCCCTTGCAATGAAGGCCAACATACCATTTGCCTTCCCAATTGCTTGCTGCACCTGCCTGTTTACTTTCATTGACTGTTGTACAAGGACACCCAGATCCCTTTGTACATCCACATTTCCCAATATATCACCACTTAAATAATACTATGCCGTTCTGTTTTTCACACCAATGCGTATGACTTCACATTTATCCATGTTATACTGCATCTTCCATGTGTTTGCCCACACACATACACGTGCCCAGTTTTGTGTCGTCAGCAATTAATAATCCATCCCACATATATATTGATATTTGTAGCCAGATGACAACAATGGGCATTATCATTTTACTAGGACCTTTCTGTGATTGGTGAATTGATTGGTGAATCTTGAAAGGGGAAAATATCATTGCATGATTGAGGAGCAGACATAAAGTGGGGGGCGGGGGGGGAGGCGTGGGATAAGGGACTCAGAAACGGGAGATGCATCAGGGCCCATGATTTCTCCCCTTGGTCCTGCATGCCACCTTTAAGCAACTGTGAAGCAGGAGACACCACTGACTTTGTTTTGAGGGTAGGCCTTAATTTGAAGAAATTTTAAGATAATGAGCATCCATTGGATGCAAATATGTTGAAAATAGGAACTCGCCACCAGACAGCATCAGGCCCGGCCGCTACTGCAATGCTGCTTAATTAAATCTGCATTTCCAAACCACCATTAGGAAACCAAGATTTCGGCTCCCACCTAATTAACTCCCCCTGCCCGCCACATATCCTTCTCTTACAGGCCCCATTAAATACCGCTCCTCCTGTTGTGAGACCAGGCAAAATTTACCAATGATGCACATAAAGTTTGAACCTTTACATTGTGTTGACATCGGCAGAGCTTCAGATCACGGCGCATCAAGAAAAATGCCATTCCATGCAAGTGTCTGGCAACTTTTTTAAAAATTGTTCAGTAATTTACACAGTAGTGATATGAATTGCATCTAAACTCATCGGTCAGAATTTCCTGCCCCGTGGGCGGGCAGGCGAGTGCCTGACCCGCCCGGCTGCGAAATAGCGTGAGATGAAGCTGGGCGAACATCCCGATGTCATCGCACACTGGCAAGATATCTCACTCGGTGGACGCGCGGCAGTCAGAAGTGCACCCACAGACAATTAAGCGGCAATTAATCCCATTAAGGAGGCAATTGAAAGTGATTTTTCATGGCCCGTCCATTTTTACGGTTGACAGACGAGCCAATCGGCCAGGTAGCCTTTACATTTTTGCTCAAACCTCGATCCAGGGCGGGATGAAATCTCTGTGGGGAAATAAAATCAAAAGAGATACCTGGGGACTGGTTTTTTATGAGGTATGTTTTCAGGTGCTTGATTGTGCTGCATGGACATATTTTGCAGCATTTTTGTTGTTTTGTTTATTCTGTGGAGGTCTGCAGCTCCCTGAGGCAGCTGTCTGCCTTCAGTGAGCTCACTGGAAGTGCACACTAGCACCCGCAGTGACGTTGGCGACCGTCCTCTTCTCGCTCCCACCAGCAGTGTTGAGACTTTCTGGCCATTAATTGGCCAGCCAGCGTGAAATCACAGTCAGGGGGTGATTGCAGTCAGGGGCCCATTTCCCATCCACTCCCCAGCCCACTCATCACGTGTGCCTGATGAGCAAAAAAATTCAAGCCATCATTTTAACAATTGCCCTTAATATTACTGTGATACTTCTCACCTGATTTTTAAGCAAGAAATAAAATGACACTGATCGATGCACCTTCTCTTGGTATGGCCAATCATCATGTTACAACGTGTCTTCTGAACTAATGGTCATTTGACGAAGAGTGTTTATCAGGTTTTTGACACCAGCATGACTATCACTCTCATGGCTCCTCAGTTGTGCAAAGCACAAATGATCACTGAAGTATTCTTTTCAGTTTAACAATATAGATCGTTGTTACCACTGCCATAATCCCCTTTCTCCTACCTTCAAATAAATGAGACAATCTTTAATCAAGTACCTATCCCAGAACATAACATTAGAATTCTTAGACCTAATATTTTTATGTTAGCTATGTAATTGAAGAAGTCAGCAAGAAATAAGCTGCACCCAGCACAGACATGATGGGCCGAATGGCATCCTTTTGTGCTGTAACCACTTTATGATTCTATGGGCAAAATTTTTAACTCAGCGGGTGGATGCGCGCTCAAGTGTGAAATGATGCACGTTGACGTCGGGCGAGCGTCCTGAGGTCAATGCACAGTCGTGCAATATTTCGGTCAGCAGGCATGCCCGCCGACAATTAAAAGGCCTGTTGAGGCCATTAAATTATCAATTAAATTAAATTTTTGCTACCTTACGTTGGCGGGCAGGCAAAAAGGCCAAGCGGCCTTTGTGCTTTTTAGGAAACCTCCTCCATGAGCAGGATGAGGTTTCCTAAAGCAAATAAAAATGAAATAAATTTTTAAAAACTTAATTAATACCATGTCCCTGCTCAGTCATATGAAGGGGCATGTTTCATTACATTGTTAATTTTTTATATAGCTCTTCATCACCCTGAAACAGCTCTGTGCCTCAGGGAGATTATCAAGCACGCACTCGCACGCATGAGTGAAGTTCACACCCCTCGCACTCCCCTCCCCACCTGCACTGAGCGCTGCCACTCGCGTTTCACACGGGGCAGGCCTTTATTGACCCGCCAGCGTGAAATCGCCTTCTGGCTCCGATTGCGGGTGACGGCTGGCTTCCCAACGTCCCCCACCCACCCCCGCCGAGCCCGCCCAACAAGGGCAAGATCCTGCCTCACTGAATAACAAAGTACACCATAAGCACACATTCTACTTTAGGAGAAGGAATTGGAAATGGGTCATAAGCCATTCTGTTCCTTCCTCAAACTGTATTCCCCATTGGTGCTTAAATTTGCCTTTCTTAATTCTATTTCAATGCTTCTTTTGATGCAACCAGAGAGACAGAATTGCAAGAGATGGTTTGTAGCAGCCAAAAGTCTGTGAGATTGGCGAGAAAGTAAGAAAGCAAGTGAGACAGTGGGTGAGACTTAGTGGGTTGTGACAGAGGAATTTCTCCTGAGTTTTCTGTATCACCGTATCATTAACTTCCTTTTGCCCAGCATCATCATCATCCTCATTGTCATCGGTATCATCACATCACAGGAAAAATGTTCTTACTGCTCATCATCATTGTCTTTCACATCTTTGATACTCTGTCCCCTCCCCAAATCCTGTGAGAAACCTGCAGAAAAGGATGGGTGAGAACAGGCGAAAATAACCCCTTGGGATTAAGGGAACAAAGAAGGTTGCTGAAGTGCCACAATGGCCATTAGGGTATGCATACACAAACCTGCATTTTACACTGTCCCAACAAGGTCACTATCTTTCAAGAATGAGCAGAGTGCCTCCCCAGAAGTGTTTTGACCTGCTTCTCATAGCAAGTCAGCTTTCTGCTGTCCAGAAAACCAACTCTGAAGACCTGCCTTTCATGGATATTGTGCACAAATTTCTTATATAGCCATCTAATTGAATTAGGCAAGGCGCACAACTGAGGGATGTACTTCAGGTGTCAGGCTGCAGAAACAGGTGGAGGATGGGGTTACAAAGTTTTGATGTAAATAACTGTGGCACTTGTCAGTGAGAGAGTGCGAAAGGATAGTGAGGTCATTAACAGTGAGAGAGCAAGAGGAGCAGCGGGTCTATTAACAGTGAGAGACTGAGAGTGGCAGTGGGACCATTAACACTGGGACAGTGCAACAGGAGCAGCTGGGCCTTTAACAGTGAGAGAGCGAGAGGAGCAGCTGGGCCTTTAACAGTGAGAGAGTGAGAGTGGCAGTGTGGCCATTAACAGTGAGAGAGCGAGAGTGGCAGTGGGGCCATTTACATTGAGGGACCGAGAGGAGCAGTGGGGCCATTAACAGTGAGAGAGTGAGAGTGGCAGTGGGGCCATTAACAGTGAGAGAGTGAGAGTGGCAGTGGGGCCTTTAACAGTGAGAGAGTGAGAGTGGCAGCGGGGCCATTAACATTGAGAGAGCGAGAGGAGTAGCGGGGCCGTTAACAGTGAGAGAGCGAGAGGAGTAGCGGGGCCATTAACAGTGAGAGAGCGAGAGGAGCAGCGGGGCCATTAACAGAGAGAAAGCGAGAGGAGCAGCGGGGCCATTAACAGTGAGAGAGTGAGAGGAGCAGTGGGGCCATTAACAGTGAGAGAGCGAGAGGAGCATTGGGGCCATTAACAGTGAGAGAGCGAGAGTGGCAGTGGGGCCATTTACATTGAGGGAGCGAGAGGAGCAGTGGGGCCATTAACAGTGAGAGAGTGAGAGGAGTAGCGGGGCCATTAACAGTGAGAGAGCGAGAGGAGCAGCGGGGCCATTAACAGTGAGAGAGCGAGAGGAGCAGTGGGGCCATTAACAGAGAGAAAGCGAGAGGAGCAGCGGGCCATTAACAGTGAGAGAGCAAGAGGAGCAGCGGGGGCATTAACAGTGAGAGAGCGAGAGGAGCAGCGGGGCCATTAACAGTGAGAGAGCGAGAGGAGCAGCGGGGGCATTAACAGTGAGAGAGCGAGAGGAGCAGTGGGGCCATTAACAGTGAGAGAGCGAGAGGAGCAGCGGGGGCATTAACAGTGAGAGAGCGAGAGGAGCAGTGGGGCCATTAACAGTGAGAGAGCGAGAGGAGCAATGTGGCCATTAACAGAGAGAAAGCGAGAGGACCAGCGGGGCCATTAACAGTGAGAGAGTGAGAGGAGCAGTGGGGCCATTAACAGTGAGAGAGCAAGAGGAGCAGCTGGGCCATTAACAGTGAGAGAGCGAGAGGAGCAGCGGGGCCATTAACAGTGAGAGAGCGAGAGGAGCAGCGGGGGCATTAACAGTGAGAGAGCGAGAGGAGCAGTGGGGCCATTAACAGTGAGAGAGCGAGAGGAGCAGCGGGGGCATTAACAGTGAGAGAGCGAGAGGAGCAGTGGGGCCATTAACAGTGAGAGAGCGAGAGGAGCAATGTGGCCATTAACAGAGAGAAAGCGAGAGGACCAGCGGGGCCATTAACAGTGAGAGAGTGAGAGGAGCAGTGGGGCCATTAACAGTGAGAGAGCAAGAGGAGCAGCTGGGCCATTAACAGTGAGAGAGCGAGAGGAGCAGTGGGGCCATTAACAGTGAGAGGGTGAGAGGAGCAGTGGGGCCATTAACAGTGAGAGAGCGAGAGGAGCAGCGGGGCCATTAACAGTGAGAGAGTGAGAGGAGCAGCGGGCCATTAACAGTGAGAGAGCGAGAGGAGCAGTGGGGCCATTAACAGTGAGAGAGTGAGAGGAGCAGTGGGGCCATTTACAGTGAGAGAGTGAGAGGAGCAGTGGGGCCATTAACAGTGAGAGAGTGAGAGGAGCAGTGGGGCCATTAACAGTGAGAGAGGGAGAGGAGCAGTGGGGCCATTAACAGTGAGAGAGCGAGAGGAGCAGTGGGGGCTTTAACACAGAGACAGAGAGTGGCAGTGGGACCATTAACACTGGAATAGTGACAGTGGCAGCAGGGCCATTAACAGTGAGAGAGCGAGAGGAGCAGCGGGGCCATTAACAGTGAGAGTGAGAGGAGCAGTGGGGCCATTAACAGTGAGAGAGTGAGAGGAGCAGTGGGGCCATTAACAGTGAGAGAGTGAGAGGAGCAGTGGGGCCATTAACAGTGAGAGAGTGAGAGGAGCAGTGGGGCCATTAACAGTGAGAGAGTGAGAGGAGCAGTGGGGCCATTAACAGTGAGAGAGTGAGAGGAGCAGTGGGGCCATTAACAGTGAGAGAGTGAGAGGAGCAGTAGGGCCATTAACAGTGAGAGAGTGAGAGGAGCAGTGGGGCCATTAACAGTGAGAGAGCGAGAGGAGCAGTGGGGCCATTAACAGTGAGAGAGTGAGAGGAGCAGCGGAGCCATTAACAGTGAGAGAGTGAGAGGAGCAGTGGGGCCATTAACAGTGAGAGAGTGGGAGGGGTAGCGTGTCTATTAACAGTGAGAGAGCCAGAGGATGAGTGTGGCCATGGACAGTGAAGGAGCAAGAGAAGCAGCGTCGCCACCAACAGTGAGAGAGTGAGAGGAGCAGTGGGGCCATTAACACTGAGAGACAGAGAGTGGCAGTTGGACTATTAACAGTGGGAGTGTGACAATGGCAGTGAAGCCATTAACAGTGAGAGAGTGAGAGGAGCAGCGGGGCTATTGACAGTGAGAGAGCGAGAGGAGGAGTGGGGCCATTAACAGTGAGAGAATGAGAGTGATAGTGGGACCATTAACACTGGGAGAGTGACAGTGGCAGTGGAGCCATTAGCAGTGATAGAGCGAGAGTGGCAATGGGGCCATTAACAGTGAGAGGGTGAGAGGTGCAGTGGGGCCTTTAACACAGAGACAGAGAGTGGCAGTTGGATCATTAACACTGGGAGAGTGACAGTGGCAGCAGGGGCATTAACAGTGAGAGAGCGAGAGGGGCAGCGGGGTCATTAACAGTGAGAGAGCGAGAAGAGCACTGGGGCCATTAACCGTGAGAGAGCGAGAGTGGCAGTGGGGCCATTAACACTGGGAGAGTGACTGTGGCAGCGGGGCCATTAACAGTGAGAGAGCGAGAGGAGTAGCGGGGCCATTAACAGTGAGAGAGTGAGAGGAGCAGCGGGGCTATTAACAGTGAGAGAGTGAGTGGAGCAACGTGGCCATTAACAGTGAGAGAGCGAGAAGAGCCCTGGGGCCATTAACAGTGAGAGAGCGAGAAGAGCACTGGGGCCATTAACAGTGAGAGAGCGAGAGTGGCAGTGGGGCCATTAACAGTGAGAGGGTGAGAGGAGCAGTGGGGCCATTAACACTGAAACACAGAGAGTGGCAGTGAGACCATTAACACTGGGAGAGTGACTGTGGCAGCGGGGCCATTAACAGTGAGAGACCGAGAGGAGCAGCGGGGCCATTAACAGTGAGAGAGTGAGAGGAGCAGTGTGGCCATTAACAGTGAGAGAGCGAGAGTGGCAGTGGGGCCATTTACATTGAGGGACCGAGAGGAGCAGTGGGGCCATTAACAGTGAGAGAGTGAGAGTGGCAGTGGGGCCATTAACAGTGAGAGAGTGAGAGTGGCAGTGGGGCCTTTAACAGTGAGAGAGTGAGAGTGGCAGCGGGGCCATTAACATTGAGAGAGCGAGAGGAGTAGCGGGGCCGTTAACAGTGAGAGAGCGAGAGGAGTAGCGGGGCCATTAACAGTGAGAGAGCGAGAGGAGCAGCGGGGCCATTAACAGAGAGAAAGCGAGAGGAGCAGCGGGGCCATTAACAGTGAGAGAGTGAGAGGAGCAGTGGGGCCATTAACAGTGAGAGAGCGAGAGGAGCAGTGGGGCCATTAACAGTGAGAGAGTGAGAGGAGCAGTGGGGCCATTAACAGTGAGAGAGCGAGAGGAGCATTGGGGCCATTAACAGTGAGAGAGCGAGAGTGGCAGTGGGGCCATTTACATTGAGGGAGCGAGAGGAGCAGTGGGGCCATTAACAGTGAGAGAGTGAGAGGAGTAGCGGGGCCATTAACAGTGAGAGAGCGAGAGGAGCAGCGGGGCCATTAACAGTGAGAGAGTGAGAGTGGCAGTGGGGCCTTTAACAGTGAGAGAGTGAGAGTGGCAGCGGGGCCATTAACAGTGAGAGAGCGAGAGGAGTAGCGGGGCCATTAACAGTGAGAGAGCGAGAGGAGTAGCGGGGCCATTAACAGTGAGAGAGCGAGAGGAGCAGTGGGGCCATTAACAGAGAGAAAGCGAGAGGAGCAGCGGGCCATTAACAGTGAGAGAGCGAGAGGAGCAGCGGGGGCATTAACAGTGAGAGAGCGAGAGGAGCAGCGGGGCCATTAACAGTGAGAGAGCGAGAGGAGCAGCGGGGGCATTAACAGTGAGAGAGCGAGAGGAGCAGTGGGGCCATTAACAGTGAGAGAGCGAGAGGAGCAGCGGGGGCATTAACAGTGAGAGAGCGAGAGGAGCAGTGGGGCCATTAACAGTGAGAGAGCGAGAGGAGCAATGTGGCCATTAACAGAGAGAAAGCGAGAGGACCAGCGGGGCCATTAACAGTGAGAGAGTGAGAGGAGCAGTGGGGCCATTAACAGTGAGAGAGCAAGAGGAGCAGCTGGGCCATTAACAGTGAGAGAGCGAGAGGAGCAGCGGGGCCATTAACAGTGAGAGAGCGAGAGGAGCAGCGGGGGCATTAACAGTGAGAGAGCGAGAGGAGCAGTGGGGCCATTAACAGTGAGAGAGCGAGAGGAGCAGCGGGGGCATTAACAGTGAGAGAGCGAGAGGAGCAGTGGGGCCATTAACAGTGAGAGAGCGAGAGGAGCAATGTGGCCATTAACAGAGAGAAAGCGAGAGGACCAGCGGGGCCATTAACAGTGAGAGAGTGAGAGGAGCAGTGGGGCCATTAACAGTGAGAGAGCAAGAGGAGCAGCTGGGCCATTAACAGTGAGAGAGCGAGAGGAGCAGTGGGGCCATTAACAGTGAGAGGGTGAGAGGAGCAGTGGGGCCATTAACAGTGAGAGAGCGAGAGGAGTAGCGGGGCCATTAACAGTGAGAGAGTGAGAGGAGCAGCGGGGCTATTAACAGTGAGAGAGTGAGTGGAGCAACGTGGCCATTAACAGTGAGAGAGCGAGAAGAGCCCTGGGGCCATTAACAGTGAGAGAGCGAGAAGAGCACTGGGGCCATTAACAGTGAGAGAGCGAGAGTGGCAGTGGGGCCATTAACAGTGAGAGGGTGAGAGGAGCAGTGGGGCCATTAACACTGAAACACAGAGAGTGGCAGTGAGACCATTAACACTGGGAGAGTGACTGTGGCAGCGGGGCCATTAACAGTGAGAGACCGAGAGGAGCAGCGGGGCCATTAACAGTGAGAGAGTGAGAGGAGCAGCAAGGCCATTAACAGTGAGAGAGTGGGAGGGGTAGCGTGTCTATTAACAGTGAGAAAGCCAGAGGATGAGTGTGGCCATGGACAGTGAAGGAGCAAGAGAAGCAGCGTCGCCACCAACAGTGAGAGAGCGAGAGGAGCTGCAGGGCCATTAAGAGTGAGAGAGCGAGAGGAACTATGTGGCCATTAACAGCGAGACATCGATAGGAGCAGCAGGACCATTAGCAGTGAGAGAGTGAGGAACCATTAAAGACCATGGGCTGAGAGGCGCGGAGAGCAGCTGTTTGGTGAGTAGGATTGGTGAGTATTTTTAGTCTTTAAAGTAAAATAACGTCTTCAATTTGTGTTTAGGTCTCTAGCCTGATCTTTTCCCTTTTTTTCCTTTTTTCTTCAAATTAGCTTGTTAAGTGTAAGATCAATACCGGTGTGTAAAAAATACAACGAAGTGTAAAGAGCAGGTTTTCTTCATGTGTAAAGAGCAGGGACACTAAATAAAATACGAAACTACGGTAAAAAGGCAATATTAATGCCTCTGTATTTAAATACATATAGTATTCACAAGGTTACAAGGAGATCAAAGCTGGGTACTAAATATTCAGGGATACGTGACTTTTCGAAAGGACAGGCAGGAAGGAAAGGCTGGTGGGGTAGCTTTGTTACTATGAGATGGAATAAGTACGATAGTAAGACATGATCTTGGATCGGAGATGTAAAATCCATATGGGTGGAGGTAAGCAATAACAAGGGGAAGAAGACACTGGAGTAGTTTATCAGTCCCCTTACAGTGGCTATACTGTAGGACAGGGAATAAATCAGGAGATAATGAGGGCATGTAAAAAAGGCAGTACACTAATCATGGATGACTTTAATCTTCATATAGATTGGGAAAATCAAATTGACAGAGGTAGCCATGAGCAAGAATTCATAGATTGTATTCAGGACAGTTTCCTCAAACAATATGTTGTGGATCCAACCAAGGATCAGGCTATTTTGGATTTATCCCCGTGAGAAAGAAGGATTCTAGGAAGGGGATAAACCAACCATGGTTCGCCAAGGAAGCTAAGGATAATATCAAATTGAAAGAAAAAACATACAATGTGGCAAAGATTAGTTGTAAGCCAGAGGATTGGGGAAGTTTTAAAAACCAACAAAAGATGACCAAAATAATAATAAAGGGGGCGAAAATAAACTTTGAGGGTAAACTAGCATGTAATATTACTTGCTAGTTTACCCTCAAAGTTTATTTTTGCCCTCTATTATTATTTGAGAGAATGAGGCTGAGGAAATAACAATGGGAAATCAGGAAATGGCAGAGGAGTTGAATAAAACTTTGCATCAATCTTCATGGTAGAAGACACTAACATCATTCCAAAAATACTAAATAATCAAGGGGCAAAAGTGGGGGAGAAAACAAATACAATAACTATCACTAGAGAAAAAGTACTAGGGAAACTAATGGGGCTAAAGGCCGATAAGTCCCTGGCCTGATGGGTTGCAATCTAGGATATTAAAGGAAGTAACTACACAAATAATGGATGCACTGGTAGTAATCTTCCAAGAATCCTTAGATTCTGGAAAAGTCCCAGAGGATTGGAAAGCTGCCAATGTAATGCCCTCATTTAAAAGGGAGGGAGACAAAAAACAGGTAACTGTCAGCCAGTTAGCTTAACATCCGTCATTGGGAAAATGTTAGAATCTATTATAAGGCATGTAATAGCAGAGAACTTCGAAATGCATAATACAATCAAGCAGAGTCAGCAAGGCTTCATGAAGGAGAAATCATGCCTGGTAAATTTATTAGAACTCTTTGAGGAGGTAACAAGCAGGATAGATAAAGATGAACCAGTATTTGGATTTCGAAAAGGCTTTTGATAAGGTACCGCACCTAAGGCTGCTTAATAAGATAAGATCCCAAGGTTTTGGGGGTAGTATATTAGTATGGATAGAGGATTGGCTAACTAATAGAACGTAGAGATTTGGGATAAGGAGGTATTTTCAGAATGGCAACCTGTAACTAGTTGAGAGCCGCAGGAATCAGTGCTGGGGTCATAATTGTTTACAATATCTATTAATGTCTTAGATGAGGGAAGTGAATGTACTGTTGCCAAGTTTGCAGATGACACAAAAATAGATGGGAAGGCAAGAGGTGAGGATGACGCAAAGAGTCTATAGAAGGATACAGACAGGTTAAGTGAGTGGGCAAAAACTTGGCAGATGGAATATAATGTGGGAAAATGTGAGGTTATGTATTTTGGCAGGAAGAATATAAGAGCTGAATATTATTTAAATGGAGAAAGACTGCAGAAAGCTGCAGCACAGAGGGATTTGGGGTTCCTCGTACATGAATCCCAAAAAGCTAACATACAAGTTCAGCAGGTATAGGGAAGGCATATGGAACGTTGGCCTTTATTTCAATGGGAATGGAGTATAAAAATAGGGAAGTCTTGCTAAACCTATACAAGGCACTATTTAGACCTAGAATACTGTGAACAGTTTTGGTCCCCTTGTCTAAGGAAAGATATACTGACATTGGAGGCAGTCCAGAGAAGGTTCCCTAGGTTGATCCCGGGTATGGAGGGATTATCTTATGAGGAGTAGTTGAGTAGGTTGGGCCTGTACCCATTGGAGTTTAGAAGAATGAGAGGCAACCTTATTGAAACATATAAGATTCTTAGGGGGCTTGACAAGGTAGATGCTGAGAGGCTGTTTCCCCTTGTGGGAGAGTTTAGGACCAGAGGGCATAATCTCAGAGTAAGGGGATCATCCATTTAAGACAGGTGAGGAGAAATGTCTTCTCTCAGAGGGTAATCAATCTGTGGAACTATTTCATGCAAAGGGTTGCAGAGGCTGGGTCATAAAGTATATTCAAAGCAGCGATATATAGATTTTTAATCAGTAAGGGAATCAAGGGTAATGGGGAAAAGGCAGGAAAGTGGAGCTAAGGATTATGAGATCAGCCCATTGATTGGCGGAGCAGACTCGATGGGCCAAATGGCCTATTTCTGCTCCTACGTCTTATGCTCTCATCAATTTTAACAGATGAACTGTCTGCTGCTGCCCATACTCCCCAAAAGGAAAAAGGAAAAGTAACAAGTCTGTCACCTTATGTACCTTCATCAGGTCAGTAAAACTTTTCCTGCACTGGTCTACATCTCTGGGGATGAGAGACATGGCCTGAGACATGGCAGTTATACTGATATTTCCTCTCACGTATCTTTCTCTTTGTTACATTTCATACAGGAGTGGCTGAGGTCAGTCTGATTAAAATATTGGGCTCTTATTCTCTACCTCCTTCCGATGCCCTGTTTCCTCCTTTGAATGCTTCTGCCTGGTCATACACTTGAAGAAGACATGAAGTCCCGCATGAGCCATCCATTACAGCTAACTGACTGAATTCAATGTGTCAAACACTCTCTTATTTAACTCCTACTCTCATTGCCTGCTGCTCTTATTTCAGTCAACCATGGCTTTTAATAGGTTGCAATCCTTATTTGCAAGCCTGACCAGTGTACCACTTCTATTTTACAGAAGGTTTACACTACTGAACAGTCAATGAAGATTTAAATGGATTGATGATACAATTTACCTTTTCCAGTCCAAAAACATCCTCCCTAAACTCTCTGTTCCTCTGATTCTGGTCTTTTGGCTATGAGAACCTACTCATCCCTTTCACTCCATCATTGTGGCCACGCCATCAATGCCTAGACTCCACAGTCAACAACTCCTGCCCTAAATTCATTAGCCTCTGTTTTGTTTTTATTATTTATTCCCTTCACCACCTTCCTATCCTTCCTTAAAAATGAAAAATGGATTTCTTGGTTTAAAAAAATACTCACGACAGAGGGCTATTGAAATGCCTGGAGAACTATGCCAAACAAAATCAATAATGCTTCAAATGTATTGTGGAGTGAAGGGGACTGGAAGGAAAGAACCAATGATCAAAGCATGAGACAAGGTTGAAAATAAGGTTCAATTAAAAACACTGAAGAATGATGCGTCCTTCTCACCAAAATAATGAATTTGCCAAAAATAATTATTTAATCTGTGCAATATTTTCAGCAAGGTGACCAACATATCTCCAAATCACCTGATTCTGGTAATAAACTGTTTTTGTCCCTCATTTGAAAGTTCTTCAAAGTATTAAGTGATAATTCAGTGATAATTTTCGTACATTTGTCATCAGCCATGTTTAGTAAATGTTGGAAATCTGGTGTAAGAATATGGACAGAATTTTGTCCTTGGAGTGCATGCTCGGTGGGGGCGGGCAGGGCGGTCAGGAAGCTGACCACCGTCCGCGATTGGGTCCGGAAGGCAATTTCACTCTGGCTGGCCAATTAAGTCTCGCCCAGCGTGAATTGCGAGCGGCAGTGCTGAGTACTGCCTGAGCAGACGGGGAGAGGAGAGCGAAGAGGCGAGAGCGACCTTCACACATGCGATATATAATTTCCCTGAGGTAGAGAGCCTCCTCAGGGAAATGAACGGATTTTAGGTAAAAAAATTAAACATCTTATAAATGTTATGAAACACGTCCCCTCATGTGACATGAGCAGGGGCATGTTTTTAATTCAAGTGTAAAATTTTTATTTGATTTTTTTATTTGCTTTAGGGAACCTCATCCCATCCATGGATGAGGTTTCCTGAAAAGTGTAAAGGCCGCTTGGCCTTTTTGCCTGCCCACCAACCGTTATGTTGGACGGGCAGCGTAAATTTGAATTTAAATAACTTTTTAATGGCCTTAATGTGCCTTTCAATTGTCGGCGGGTGCGCTGCCAACTATGGCACATGCCCGCCGAACGAAATATCGTGCGACTGCGCGATGATGTCGGACACTCGCCCGACATCATCGAAGATCATTTTATGCTTGGCTGGGTCATGCGCTCACACGCCACCGAGCATAATTTTCTGCCCTATGTTTCCAGAATTGTTTAACTTTGCTGCGGAGCTGATAATTACCATGCGATCCAGAAACCAATCAGACACTGCCAATCGAGTGGCTCCAAGGGATTGAGCATGTGCATAACCAATGTATCCAAAGAATAACATCAGGCTAAAAACCCCCATCGAAACTGTGCCGGCAGGAGCAAGACCATCAGCAGGGAAAGTCCTGCTGGAAGTGCATTGGTCCTAATCAGGTTGGATCTAATCTGCCTGCAGTCAATGTCATCTGACTAAATTACAGGGGTTACTGTATGTTTTAAATCTCTCTGTATTTTTTTCAAGTTTAGGTTTTTGACAATAAAGCTGAGTTTGTGATGAAATTGAGTCAGTTGTGATTCTCAATTTCTTGGACATTACACTGCTGTAGAACAGGAAATGTATATTATAATAAAAGCAAAAAACTGCGGATGCTGGAAATCCAAAACAAAAACAAAAATAAAAATACCTGGAAAAACTCAGCAGGTCTGACAGCATCTGAGGAGAGGAACACAGTTAACATTTCGAGTCCGTATGACTCTTCAACAGAACTAAGGGAAAATAGAAGAGAGGTGAAATATAAGCTGGTTACTGTATATTATTATTCTTAAATGTATATTATTTGAAGATGGGATTCATTTCAGTTGCAAAACTTTTTTGAACTATGCAACGATTTATCATTTGATGGGATCCTTGATATATCCTCCAGAGTCATATTCTGGTTACACTGTGACAGTGGAGAGTTAATAGAAGATAATAAGGAAATGGCGGATGAAATGAACAAATATTTTATTTCTGTCTTCACTATAGAGGATACAAAAAACATTCCAGTAATAGCTGTAAATCAGAAGGTGGAAGGGAGAGGGACACTTGGCAAAATTACAATTACTAGGGAAGCAGTATCATAGAATCACAGTGCAGAAGAGGTCCTTCGGCCCATCGAGTCTGCACCAACATATGAGAAACACATGATCTACCTACCTAATCCCTTTTACCAGCACTTGGTCCATAGCCTTGAATGTTATGCTGTGCCAAGTGCTCATCCAGGTACTTTTTAAAGGATATGAGGCAACCCGCCTCCACCACCCTCCCAGGCAGTGCATTCGAGACCATTGCCACCCTTTGGGTAAAAAAGCTTTTCCTCACATCCCCCCTAAACCTCCTGCCCCTCACCTTGAACTTATGCCCCCCTTGTGATTGACCCTTCAACCAAGGGAACAGCCGCTCCCTATCCATCCTGTCCAGTAGTGAGTAAACTGATGGAGCTGCAGGCTGACAAGTTTATGGGTCCTGATGGACTTCACCCTAGGGTGTTAAAAGAGATGGCTAATGAGGTAATAGATGCGTTGGTGTTAATTTTCCAAAGTTCACTAGATTTTGGAAAGGTTCCACAGACTGCAAAGTAGCAAATATAACCCCTTTGTTCAAGAAGGGAGGAAGGCAGAAAACAGGAAACTATAGGCCAGTTAGCTTGACATCTGTCGTGGGGAAGGTATTAGAATCAACCAATAAGGAGGTTATAGCTGGGCACTTAGAGAAACTCAAGATAATCGGGAAGAGTTAGCATGGTTTTGTGAAAAGGGAATCATGTTTAACCAATTTATTGGAGTTCTTTGAAGCACTGTGGATAAAGGGGATCCTGTCAATGTGCTGTACTGGGATTTCCAGAAGGCATTTGATAAGGTGCCATATCAAAGGTTATTGCGGAAAATAAAAGCTCATGATGTAGGGGGTAGGGGGTAACATATTAGCATGGATAGAAGATTAGCTGACTGGTAGGAAACATATTAAGCTTAAATTACAGAGACATGGCTGCAGGATGACCAAGGATGGGAACTGAACATCCAGGGGTATTCAATATTTAGGAAGGACAGACAAATATGGAAAGGAAGTGTGGTAGCATTGTTAGTAAAGGAGGAAATCAATGCAATAGTGCGGAAGGATATTGGCTTGGAAAATCATGATGTAGAATCTGTTTGGGTGGAGATAAGAAACACCAAGGGGCAGAAAACATTGGTGGGTGTTATCTATATGCCCCCAAACAGTAATGAAGATGCAAGGGAAGGCATTAAGCAGGAAATTAGAGATGCATGCGCTCGTGTAATCATGGGTGACTTTAATCGACATGTAGATTGGACAGACCAAACTAGCAATAATACTATGGAGGAGGATTTCCTGGAGTGTGTACGTGATAGTTTTTTAGACCAACACATTGAGGAACCAACTAGGCAGCAGGCTATCCTAGACTGGGTATTGTGCAATGAGAAAGGATTAATTAACAATCTTGTTGTGCAGGGTCCCTTGGGGAAGAGCAACCATAAAAAGATAGAATTGTTCATTAGGATGGGGAGTGAAGAAGTTGAATCCAAAACTAGGGTCCTGAATCTAAATAAAGGGAACTACGAGGGTATGAGGCGCAAATTGGCAATGATGGATTGGGGAACCTAACTAAAAGGGTTGACAGTGGATAGGTAATGACTAATATTTAAGGAACATATGATTGAATTATAATAATTATTCATTCCTGTCCAAAAATAAAACAGGAAAAGTGGCTTACAAAAGAAATTAGGGATAGTATTAGATCCAAAGAAGAGACATATAAGATTGCCAGAAAAAGCAGCAAGTCTGAGGATTGGGAGCAGTTTAGAATTCAGCAAAAGTGGACAAAAAGATTAATCAAGAGGGGAGAATGGAGTATGAGAGTAAACTTGCAAGGAACATAAAAACTGACTGTAAAAGCTTCTATAAATATATGAAGACAAAAAGATCAGCAAAGACAAATGTAGATCGCTTACAGTCAGAAAGGGGGGAATTTATAATGGGGAACAAAGAAATGGCAGAAGAATTTATCACATATTTTGGTTCTGTCTTCACAAAAGAGGACACAAATAATTTCCCAGAAATGTTAGGGAACTAAGGGTCTAGTGAGAGGGAAGAATTGAAGAAAATCAGTATTCATAGAAAAATGGTGCTAGAGAAATTAATGGGGTTAAAGGCTCAAAAAAATCCCGAGGGCCTGATAATCTACATCCCAGGGTACTAAAGGAAGAGGCCCTGGAAATATTGGATGCATTGGTGGTCATCTTCCAAAATTCTATAGACTCTGGAGCAGTTCCTACAGATTGGAGGGTGGCAAATGTAACCCCACTATTTAAAAAAGGAGGGAGAGAAAAAACAGAGAATTACAGACCAGTTAGCCTAACATTAGTAGTGGGGAAAATGCTTGTCCAGCATTTAAAAATCTTATAAAAGTCTTATAAAAGAGTCATACAAAAAACATGGTATCAGAACACTTGGAAAGCATTAACGGGGTTAGACGAAGTCCGCATGGGTTTAGAAAGGGAAATCATGCTTAACTAATCTACTGGAGTTTTTTGAGGATGTAGCTAGTAGAATAGATAAGGGAGAACCAGTGGATGTGGTATATTTGGATTTCAAGAAGGCTTTAAATAAGGTCCCACATAAGGGGCTAGTGGGAAAAATTAAAGCACATGGGATTGGGGGGATGGGATTGGCATGGATTGAGGAGTGGTTGACAGACCGGAAACAGGCAGCGGGCCGCTGCCACTATCTTCCGGTCCTGCCGCAAGTCAATGAACTTCTGGCTGGGGCGCCGCGTCGCCCGCATCGGGCCCCACCCATGACGGGGCCGGAAAATCCCAGCCAGAGAATGGGAATAAACCGGTCTTTTTCCGGATGGAGGCAGTGACTAGTGGTGTACCTCAGGGATCAGTACTTGGGTCCCAGCTATTCATGATATATATCAATGACTTGGATGAGGGAACCAAATACAATATTTCTAAGTTTGCTGACGACACAAAACTGGGTGAGGTTGTGAGCTTTGAGGAGAATGCAAGGAGGCTTCAGAGCAATTTAGACAAGTTGTGTGTGTGGGCAAACATATGGCAGATGCAGTATAATGTAGATAAATGTGAAGTTCATGCCCGTGCCTCTGCCCTCACACCTTCCACTCCCTCCCTGAGCCATGATGAGCTCCCTCTTGTCCTCACTTTTCACCCCACCAGCCTCCACATTCAAGGGATCAGCATCCGCCATTTCTGCCAACATCAGCATGATGCCACCACCAAACACATCTTCCCCTCACCCCATCCTTCCACCCGTCAGTATTTCATAGGACCGTTCCCTCCAGGACACCCTGGTCCACTCCTCCATCACCCCCAACACCTCATTCCCTTCCCGCTGCACCTTCCCATGCAATTGCAGAAGGTGCACACCTGCCCCTTTAGATCCTCCCTCCTGACCATCCAAGGGCCCAAACACTCCTTTCAGGTGAAGCAGCGCTTCACTTGAACCTCCTTCAATTTGATGTACTGCATCCACTGCTCCCAATGTGGTCTCCTCTACATCGGGGAGACCAAACACAGGCTGGGTGACCACTTTGCAGAACACCTTCACTCAGTCCGCAATCATGACCCAGACTTTCCTGTCACTTGCCATTTCAACACCGCATTCTGCTCTCATGCCCACATGTCCGTCCTTGGCCTGCTGCAATGTTCCACTGAAGCTCAACGCAAACTGGAGGAACAGCACCTCATCTTCTGATTAGGCACTCTCCAGCCTTCCGGACTTAACATTGAATTCAACAACTTCAAACTATGAACTCTCTCCTCCATCCTCACTCCTTTTTTCTAACCCCTTTTTTTCTACATTCATTTTTAATTTTTATCAATTTCTTTTTATTTTTATTTTTATTCATTTATCCATGGTTTTAACCCCACTTCTATCCCATTTTCTATCCTTTTATACATAAGATCGGAATGGTATTGACAAGGTGAACGCAGAAGTGATATTTCCTCTTGTGGGTGAGTCCATAACGAATAGGCACTTATAAAATTAGGAGTCGCCCTTTCAGGACAGAGATGAGTAGAATTTTTTTCTTTCAGAGGGTTGTGCAACTTTGGACCTCTCTGCCTCAGAAGGCGATGGAGGCGGGATCATTGCATATTGTTAAGGCAGAGGTAGATAGATTCTAGTTAGGCTAGGGGATCAAAGGGTATTGGGAGAACGTGGAATTTCAAAACACAAACAGATCAGCCATGATCTTATCGAATGCTGAGCAGGCTTGAGGGGCCAAATGGCCAACTTCTGCTCCTATTTTGTATGTTCACATAGATGGAAGCTGTCTCAACAAGCCATGCAGATTGTCCTCAGAAGACATATCTCACCCCAAAAGTCTAAGGGGGCCAATAAGTTATTAACATGCTCCAGAGGTGGAGCACTGATGTATTACAGCACTGGCCCTGCAGAAATATGTAGTCAGCTCTTTTGGATAATCATTGATATTGAGCTGGCACAATTCCATGGTAATCAGGCCTCACGGGTCCTTGTTTGAGAAGAAGGATATTAAAGGGAGATCACATCTATATGAATGCTTTGAACTCAGTTTCCCAGGAACTGCAGCAACTGAAAACTGGAAAGCTTGCTAATTGTGTATCAGATGGGTGTTAATTGCATTTAGATGGTTATTATTAAGTGGAGACTTACCCATGCTTACTTATTAGGAGCAAACTGAAAGAGGGTATTTTGGTTGGATGTAAATGGTATGTAATGTGTGTCTCCGTAAGTAAAAGATTTTAAGTGGCTAAATAATGGGCTCCAATATTCTATTCTTCACCACATGGCTACCTGAGTTTTAACATTCTGGAGTCTTACAACCTGATTTGAACCCGGGAAGCTTTTCCCTCACTGCAAACATCAATGAAGCATGTGGCAGCTTCATTGGAATCTGCCACAGATCCACCCCCCCACTCGGAATTGGCTCAGTTGGTGTCCGCTTCTCTGCACTGAAGCTCTGGGGCCACATGAGGATAGATTTCCAGCTTTCAGGCCCGGGGGCTAAGATGCAGGCTGCTGTTTCCCCAGATTTTAAGGATCTGGGTAAAACAATTAGATCACTGAACAGTATGAAGACATACACAAGGCCCAATAGAATGGCATCGGATATAATTGGCTGCTGTTTCTCAGGACAATAGCTCATGCTAAGTACTTGGCCTATAACCTCAGAGCTCCATGCCAGTGGCATGTAAGAGGCAAGACTAAACTTTCTTAGCAGATAGTCAAGGTATGCAGCCCATAAAAGGTTCTTCTCAGGATAAAACTCTTATGACCGGAGAGCCTCTTTAGTTCTATGAGCCTTTTGTACCACAATATGATTTATGTTTCTGTAATAGCAGCCAACCAGTTCTTATAAGACTGGCCCTCAGTTTGCTTCTGGGTGATGCCTAAGTAAAGAGAATGAAACATACATGGGGAGTGTGGAGTGAAGCATACAATCATACAAACTAGGAACAAGAGTAGGACACTCGGCCCCTCGAGCCTGCTCCACCATTCAATAAGATTATGGTTGATCTGACTGTAACCTCAACTCTACATTCCTGCCTACCCCCAATAACTTGTCACTCCCTTGCTTACCAAGAGTCTATCTCTCTCTGCCTTAAAAGTATTTAAAGACTCTGCTTCCACCGTCTTTTGAGAAAGAGATCGCCAAAAACTCATGACTTTCTGAGAGAAAAAAACATTCTCCTCATCTCTGTCTGAAGCGGGGGACCCATTATTTTTAAATAATAACTCTTGGTACTAGATTATCTGACAAGGGGAAACATCCTTTCCACATCCACGCTGTCAAGACCCCTCAGGATCTTAAACGTTTCAATCAAGTCGCCTCTTACTCTTCTGAACACCAACTGAGACAAGCCTAGCCTGTTCAACTTTTCCTCATAAGACAGGTAGTGCCACACAACATGATGGAAGGTATCCTAAATGTGAAGATGGAACTTTGTCTTCACAAGGACTTTGCAGTGGTCACTCCTACCAACACAGTCATCTGTGGCAGGCAGGTCGGTGAGGGCAAGGAACATAGTAGGAACATAGGAACATGGGAACAGGAGTAGGCCATTCAGTCCATCGAGCCTGCTTTGCCATCCAATTAGATCATGACTGATCATCTACCTCAACACCACTTTCCTACACTATCTCCATATGCTTTAATGTCATTAGTCTCCAGAAATCTATCAGTTTTTGTCTTGAACATGCTCAATGATTGAGCTTCTACTTCCCTCTGGGGTAGAGGATTCCAAAGATTCACAACCCTCTGAGTGAAGAAATTCCTCCTCATCTCAGTATTAAATAGTCTGCCCCTTACCCTGAGATGATGTCCCCTGGTTTTAGACTCACCAGCCAGGGGAAACACCTTACCTACATCCACCCTGTCATGCCCTGTAAGAATTTTGTAAGTTTCAATGATGTCATCTCTCATTCTTTGAAACTCTAGGGAAGACAGACTCAGTCTCCCCAATATGTCCTCATAACATAATCCCGCCATCCCAGGGATTAACCTGGTGAACCTCCGTTGCACTCCCTCTATGGCAAGTATATCCCTTCTTAGATAAGGAAATCAAAACACAATACTCCAAGTGAGGTCTCACAAAGGCTCGAGACAACTACAGCAAGACATCTTTACTCCTGTACTCAAATCCCCTTGTGATGAAGGCCAACATACCATTTGCCTTCCTAATTGCTTGCTGCACCTGCATGCTAACTTTTAGCAACTCATGAACAAGGACACTAGTTCTCTTTGGGCACCAATGCTTCTCAAACTCTCACCATTTAAGAAATATTCTGCCTTTCTGTTTTTTCTACCAAAGTGAAGAACCTCACACATTCACATTATATTCCATCTTCCATGTTCTAGCCCATTCACTTAGCCTGTCCAAGTCCTCTTGATGCCTCCTTGCATGCTCCTCACAACTTACATTCCCACCCAGTTTGGTGACATCAGCAAATTTGGAATAGCTGCAATTGGTGCCCACATCCAAATCATTTACATGGATTGTGAACAGCTATGGACCTAGCAGTGATCCTTGTGGTACCCCGTTGCAGCAGCAATGCAGAATCCTCTGGATGGTGGTCCTTATGAGGCTCCATTTCATTCTTTGGGATTGCCAAAATGGTGGGTTTTAAAGAACAACTTGAAAGGAGAGTGAGAGGTATAGAAGTGGAGAGGTTTAGGCAGGGAATTCAAAAGCTGAGGGCATAGGCAGATTAAGGCATCAATACCAATGGTGGAGTGTAGAAAACTGGGATGGGTAAGAAGTCAGGATTGGATGAATGTCAGGGCCTCGGGGCTTGGGGGGCTAGAGGAGGTTACAGAGATAGGGCAGTTTCAAAGCTGGTGCTGGGTCAAAAATGTGGAAATCCTCTCCTTATAGCACTGTAGGCGTATCTACACAAGCACTGCAGTGATTCAAGAAGGCAGCTTACTGCCACCTTCCAAAGGGTAATTAGGAATGGGCAACAAATACTGGCCTTGCCAGCAATGCCCACACTCTATGAATGAATAAAGGAAAAGCAGCGAGGATCTGGAGGAATTTGATCCTGAGGATGAGAATTTTAAATTCAAGGAATGTGGGACCAAAGTCACAATAGGCCACTGAACATAGGGGTGATGGGTGAAAGAGACTTGAATAAAGTTAGGGCACAGGCAACAGAGTTTTAGATATGCTACAATTTACAGGAGGTGAAGGCAAGGTGACCAATCATCCCAGATCTTCCTGAACCATCCTGTAATTTGGCCTTTCGTCCCACAACACAGGTCAGGTTTCTCTGGGATGTGTTTTGTGCCAGATTTCCGGTGTCTTGGCAAGCCTTTTTGTTTGCGCCTGCGTTGGTTGCGATTGGTCGATGGTTTGTGTTCGGGGTTGTTCTATTTGTGTCGGAGGGGGCGGTGCGGTGTTGATCCAGAAGGCAGCAGCGTCAGAATCAAGGGCAGGTCTCTAAAGGAAGGGAGGGGAGCATTGGAATAATCAAAGTCTGGAGGTAACAAAAGCCTGGATGAGGATTTCAGCAGCAAATAGGCTAAGGAATGGATGGAGAAAAGCAACACAGTATTACAAGAGATGAAAAGAGTTGGTCTCAGTGATGGAGAGTGTGCCTAGTTGGTAGCTCAGCTCAGGATCAAATTGGATGTTGAGTTTATATCAGTCTGGTTCAGCCTCACACAGGGGATCTATCCCTAGGGGGCTAGATCCAATGGCCATAGGGAATGGAACTTCTGGAAGAAATTTCTGCTTATCCAATATTCAAAAATTAAAGGTTTTGAATGAAGATTTTCATGAAATCGTGACTAAATTAAGATTTGTAGCACATAACACTAGTTACATAAAGAGCTTAAAATACCTGAATTATTAAGCTAACAAATGACAATGTAATTGCCCTCTAATAGTTGGTGTCTTTGCTTCACAAATGTTAAGTAATTATGTTGTTTAAATCTATATTTAATAAGACAATGTAGCAGTGATACCGATACAAGTGCCCTCAATGCCTCAAGTGTACTTTTCCACCCAACAGTGACTGAGTGGCAAAATGACTAACTGTGTGAACATGAGGCCAGGATTCTCCTTAAGGAATTCCCAAACCTGCCTCATTTTAAGGCAGCATAGCAAACATGAATGAAGAAAGATGTTGATGGTTGGAGTATCTTGTTGCCGGTATTTATCTCTCCCTCCCTGATCACCTGATATAAATGGTAGTCGTAGAGTGAGGGTATGGGCGAGTAAGGAGATAAGTCCAGGAACCTTAGAATTTCCATTTGGTCCATCTGTGTTACTGTAACTTCCTCAGATTGCCAGGGGGAAGGTAGCTTTCAGACCATTGGAAGCCATGCCAAAGTAATGGCAGTTAAAGATTGAAGATCAGTGAGATGATCCTCTAAGTGATCCTGTCAAGGATCAGTGAGGTGATCCTTTTGAATTCAGTGAGGTGGTTCTATTGAAAATCAGTGAAGAGATGCTTTAGGTGACTGGCGAGTTGATCCTATCAAGGATCAGTAAGGTCATTCAATGGGGTCAGCAAGATGATCCTATTGAGGATCAGAAAGGTGATCCCTTTGAACATCAGTGAGCTGATTCTATTGAAAATCAAGAAGGTGATCCTATAGGGAATCAATGAGTTGATCCTATCAAGAGTTAGTGAGGTGATCCTAGTGGGATCAGTGATGGGTTCCTATGGGGGATCACTGAGGTAATCCATCAAAAGATCAGTGCGGTGATAATTTGGGGGATCAGTGGGGTGATCCTATTGATGATTAGCGAGGTGGTCCTTCCAAAGATTAGCGAGGTGATCTTATTGAGGATCAATCCTTCCTCTTCCTCCATTCCACCCTCACAGTCTCGACTAATGGTTTTAGTGAGGCAGCAACAGTTAAAAAAGGGAGCAGAAACATTGAACTGCTGAGATGAGACAAATAGAGGGTAATAAAATCAAGAAGGGCCATCATGGTTCTCACAAATGAGAGTGAGGAATCAGAGCTAAGTGGTTAATCAGTCAATTATCTCAAATATTAAATGCATAATATCCTTGAGGTAAACAAGTAGACCCAAGAACCTAAGTTGCATATATGGATCTAAGGAAACAAAGTAAACTAAGTGGAGGAAGCCAACAGTAAATTGGTCCAACTTGTATCAAGTAAGTATCTGCTGTACAAAAATACCAGATAATCTGTAATTAATTACCAATTATTTTCAAATCAAACTAATCCGTCGGCTAATTAACACAGGCCTCAAGTGATTCTTTTAGCCCTAAATATAAATCACTGCTAATTAATAAATAAGTGAAGACTGAGATGGCAGTACAAGTTGTGTGTCATGACATGGGAACATAAGAACAGGAGAAGGCCATTCAACCCACCAAGCCTGTATTATGTAGAAGTTTGTGGACAGTGAGAGTGTCTCACTATTGTCACATCAGCAGTAAATGTGTCTGGGTTGAGGTTGAGGCACTTTGGTTTAGAGGCCTTGAGCTGGAGTGTGAGTTAGAGACACTCTGACACATAAGAGTGGGGGAGGAATCACTGGATAGTTCGATCTAGAACACAGTTAAACCCCAGGGGTGTGGGGTGCACAGGTTCTGGAAGGGGAGGGCATGACTGTACAGTAATGTCCGTTTTAAAACAGGGGAACTGGAGGCAATATTACATTGTGAGAAATAAAAACAGTAGAAATTACTGTGACATGGCTACAGAAATATGTAATGTATTTAGAAAAGATAAAGAGAGAAAAAGAGAGGTTGAGTAGCTGTACTTTTAAGAGGTAAAACAAAGGTGGTAGATAAACAGAGTTTTGTGATAGTAATAATGGTGAAACTGTTAGCATTCTCTGTCATTACCCCTCTTCAGCTGACAGCAACTTCTGCAGCCCACGGCTACGCACTGAAACATGAATAGCCAGAAGTTGCTGTGAGTGATTCTAGCTTCTCCAATGGTTGTGCTGTTGAGGTCTCCCCAAGAATGCAATCAATTAGAAACATTCGCGCCCATGGAGTGCACAAAACTGACATCAACTGAATCAATTTGAAAGCTCACTGAGAAGTTTATACACCTTGTCAGGTAGATGTGAGCTCTGCCTCCCATTCTGAACAACGGATTGGTAAACATTAGACAGAAATTCCTGGGGTAGGAGAGGATGCAACTTAAGTAGACCACTCATTGGGGATGGGGAGGTGTATAGGGCTGAAGTTGGAATGGCCAAATCCTGCCCCTGGGAAGCTCCAGCATAATTTCCCATGGGGGATTGGGTGTGGGCTGCTGGGGCGCAGTGAGACTTAACCAACTCCCCTTTTACTATCTGAGATTGTGGGGTGTGAAACTGGATACTGGTTGTTTTCTCACCTATTTTATGTAAATAATAACCACTTATTGGTTTAAATCTGTTTCTTGATTTGGTATGTATATTTATCCAGTCCACCATTTGTAAAGACAAAGGACTGAGTTTTCATTCTGCAGAGGCAGAGGTGGGTATGCCAGTGGGTATACTAGCTGGCATGCCGGTCTGCCAGCATGTTCCCACCTCCAACCTTTTTCAGTGAGGCTGTATTGTAGGGTGGCCGAGTTGCCTCATTCTCTGGAACTACATGAACATCAGGTAGCTCAGTGGGCACGTGCAGTTCTGTGTCTTCTACTCTGGTAGTGACCTCAGACATGTCAGTCCTTGGTTGAGCATCATCAACAGGAAACGTTGGTTCAGTCATGGTTACAGGTGGAACCATCTCTCGTTGTTTTGTCTCTCTTTTCCTTAAATGGTCCATATGTTTACGGATGATTCGGCCTTCCACTTCCACGTGGTATGATTATGGTCCGGACACCGAACTTACTTTACCTGGTAAACACATCAGTCCTCCACCAAAATTCTTTGCATATACTGCTGTTCCAACAGTAAACTGTCTCTCATGACTATGCAAGTCATGCAGCTTTTTGGTTTTCTTGACTCTTCTCCACCTTCCCCTTTAAATTTGGCGTTATTAAGCTCAATCTCGTCCTGAGATGTCATTTCATCAACAACACAGCAGGTGTAGCACCTTTTGTTGTGTAAAGGGTACTACTATAATGAAAAAGAAAGCGTGTGAGCTTGCTCTCCGACAAATCACCTGTTAGATTTTCCATGTCTGCCTTGAAAGTTTGAACCGCCCCTTCTGCCAGTCCATTTGAGGAAAGATGGTATGGTGCAGTCTTCACATGGGTGATATCATTGAGGCTAATAAATCATTGAAACTCAAGACTTGTTAATGCCGTGCTGTTATCAGAAACAACTACTTCTGGTAGTTCATGAATGGCAAAACTCTGACGTAGTTTCTCAATTGTAGCTGCCGACGTTGGTGACTTCACCTCATATACGTCCAACAACTTTGAATGGGCATCGACAATGAGCAGAAACATTGTTCCCAGGAAAGGTCCAATGTAGTCAATGTGAAACCACACCCAGGGTCTACCAGGCCACTCCCATGGGTGTAATGGAGTTGCTGCCAGCAATTTTGTAGCTGTTGACATTGCATGCAGTGTTTTACCATACTTTCTATTTCACCATCCATCCCTGGACACCGTAGATAGCTGTGCACCATGGTCTTCATTCAGGAGACTCCTGGATGAGCACTGTGTAGTTCAACTGAAAGTGGCTCCCTTCCCTTTGGGGGAACTATCACTTGTGCTTCCCACAATAAGATGCCATCCTGGCTGGTTATTTCATGTCTTCTGTTGAAGTACGGTTTCATTTCATCAGATACGGGCTCCTGTGACCAACCACGCAACATTTGTTCTTGTACTTGAGATAGGACTGAGTCCCGACTTGTCCAGTCTCTGATCTGTCGAGCACATACCAGCGAGGAATCTAGTAAAACAAGTTCCTGTGGAGTTGGGACGTGCTCATCATTTTCTTGTAAAGGCAAAAGACTAAGGGCATCGGTGTTTGCGATTTGAATGCCAGGTCTATGTATAAAAGTGTATTCGTAAGCCTCCAGAATTAAGGCCCTATTAGTATTTCTGCATCTTCTTTCTACGTGCCTTATTCTTTATAGCGCAGACTTTAATCTTGGCCTTCTTTTCACCTTTACTTTTGGCCAGACTTCTCTCAGATGCAAGCTCAACTTATCTGAGTCAATGGCTGAGTCTCCCAAAATTTCATCATCTGTCTGCTTCTTGGAAAATTCGGCAACTTATGCTTCCAAAGCCTCTTTGCCTTCATGTAGCTGATTCTTCAGCTCTTCCACCTCTTTTTTGTATTTGTTTGCTGGCTCCTGCAAAATTGAATATTGTTGTGTCCTCTCTGCCAACTCATCCTTCAGTTTGTTCAGAGAAGTGCTGAATTTTTTTGTTTCGCTTCATACTTCTCCAGAGGTACAAACATTGACCTGAGCGAGTATTGTAGTGTGTGAAAGTCTTTCAACAGGTTTTCTTTTTTCCCTTTGAAGGTTGCTCACCTCATCTCAAGCTCTGTCATCAAGCAGGGTCTCTTCAAGTTTCTTCCGCTGTCCTTCCAGGTTTTGGCTTAAGACAGCCTGCATTTCTTCAGGTTGTTGAGTCCTTACACATCACTTTTTTCAAAACAGGAAGGCTTCCAGCTTTCTTTTGGAATATCAGTGGCCAATCAAGGTTGATTTCCCTTAGCCAATTTCGCCTTAGAAGGCTTGTCCTCTGCCTCTCAGTACTAACACTGGTAGCTTTGCCGATTGGCTTTCATTATGGACAGTTACTCTGCTTATGCCTTTTACTTGAATGTCTTCACTTGTGTACATTTTCAACTTGGCAGCTGTTTGTTCCAAACTTAATTGACTTTCTCCATAATTCAAATATCTGAAAGTGTGTTCCCCAATTACAGGAGTGGAAGCTCCCATGTCTACTTCCATTTTAACAGGTTTGCCATTTACTTTCACTGTGACAAATATTGGTTCTGTCTTTTCAACTTTCGGATTAAACAATGAGTAAATGTGTGAATTTGTTGTTTCAGGCTCTTCTACCTTGTAGATTTCATTGGGCTTCTTCTTTTGTTTACAAGCCTGCTTGAATCTTTCCTTGCATTGCCTCATGATATGCCCATTTCTGTGACAATAGTAGCATTCAATTTTTTCAAATTGCTAATTGCTAAAAGACTGATTGTTTCCACCTCTATTAAAATTATTCTTTGATTTCACTGCTAAGTTATTTTTCTTTATTCTTTGGTTAGCGGGGGCTGTTTCCTGCTTCTTGGCAGAGTCTTGTTTTTCGTGCCTCTTTCAGCTGGGGTTTCCTACCCGATGTGGAGTTCATCGCCATTTTGCGCACCCTGTATTGCTTTTGAATCTCTTACTGCACTTTCCGTGGCCAGCACTATCTCTTGCGCCTTCTTGAAATCCAGATTCACTTCAGACAATAATCTTTTCCGAATAGCGTCTTCTTTCACGCCACACACTAAACACTCTCTGAACATGTCATTCAGAGTCGTATTAAACTCACAATGCTCTGTTCGCTGCTTCAAATTTGTCACGTAGTATGCAATTGTCTCCACTGGGGCCCTATTTAGCGAATTAAACCTGAACCTCTGCATCATGACTGAGGGCTTGGGTTGAAAATGACACTTCACGGGGTCCACCAATTCATCAAAATCGAATCTGGGGCACTGGGTGCCATCAAACTTCAAAGCAAACTGTAGGTCTTACTCCCACAAGCACTTAAGAGGATTGCTCACCTCTTCTCTTGTTCACTTGAGAAAAGAACGTGAGGCGTTTTATATATTGAGATCAATCGCCTGTGGTTGGTTCAAAAGGATCAATTCTCCCAAACTGTGGCATTTTGAGAGAGGATGACTTCTTCAATGCTAATGGAGCTTGCTACTTATAATCACTGGGCGAGGTACAGTGCCGGTTTCTTTTTAACGTGATTTATTCTGTTCAACCCTGTTTTACCCTCGTCACCAGTTTGTTGTAGGGTGGCCGAGTTGCCTATTTGTAATAGAGTTGATCTGCAGACAACTTATTTAATGGAAACATTAAGTTTATTTACAATATACTCAGCAGCAACTACACGTGCTTCCAACTCCAAATCTATCTCTGCACTGTCTGCAGAGGTAGCCCACACTACTCACACATTGGTTTACGCAGATCATGTGATCTTACATCACAGAACTATTCTTAAAGGTGCAGTACAACATTAAACAAAACCACAATTACTACAGGCACTAGGGAGTGACGACTATCTACCTGTCAGTGGTGGGAATAATATTCTTCATCTCATTGCGCTAATACAGAATATTTAAAGAGTCTGCTGAGGTAAGGAAAACATTAACTTTATTGAGAAACATCTTACAGTGGCTTCATCTTGCCATGAGATCTACAAAAGAGAACAAGATCATGAGACATTGCATTACTTCCTGTGATGATGAATAATGTGTCTCATTAGCATAGCACACAGTTAGAATTAGCCCCTTTTACTAAATCTCCACCTAAGTCTTTAACTCTCCCCATTATACTGTATCTCTCCAAGTCTGTGACTTTGATTTCTTTTTTTATAGAGACAGCTGCTGTGGCAGTTTCACTAGTCTACCCAAACAGGTCCTCAGCCCCTTTGGAGGAGATTGGGGGTTTCATCCCTGTGTATGAACTATCAGGCTCTGCTGAAGAGAGTTTGTAGATAACCCAGGTTCATCAATCTGGTTGTTATCTGGATTTCTCGATGAACACAGCACCTCTGGTCTGTTCGGTTGAGGTGATGACTCTTTCAACTGTGTAGGAGGTTGCTTCTGTGTGGCAACTAGTGCACATCTGCTCTGCCTCACCATATCATATGTAGTTTGAATGAGGTAAAACAATAGATGTGGGCCCGGATTTTCACCACAACGGAGAGGCGAAAATCCTTGAAATGACTGAAATTTCTAAATCCCGCCCTGGAACCCGACACTTCCCATCTTCACAGGGGCGAGACTGGAGTCAGGCCAGGGTTCATGCATGCATGATTCATGGAGGCAGCTTGCCATTTAAAACATCGGCTGCCCCCACTGAAGTGAGATTTTGGGAGAACAGGAGTGTGGAATCCAGAGTGTGTTGATTGGAGCAGGTGAGAAGAGGATTGAACTTGATGGATCTTTACAGATAGCCAGGGACTGTCCAGCTCACCAGGAGATGTCCAGCTGTCCAGGAGATGTCCAGCTGTCCAGGAACTGCCCAGCTGTCCAGGAATTATCCAGCTTCCAGAGACGTCCAGTGACCCAAGAACTTCCCAGCTGTCCAGGAGATGTTCAGCTGTCAAGGAGATACCCAGCTGTCCAGGAACTGTCTATCTGCCAAGGAGGTGCCAAGCTGTCTGGGAATTGTCCATCTGTCAAGGAGATACCCAGCTGTCCAGGAACTGTCCAGCTGTCAAGGAGATACCCAGCTGTCCAGGAACTGTCCAGCTGTCAAGGAGATGCCCAGCTGTCCAGGAACTGTCCAGCTGTCAAGGAGATACCCAGCTGTCCAGGAACTGTCCAGCTGTCAAGGAGATACCCAGCTGTCCAGGAACTGTCCAGCTGTCAAGCAGATACCCGGCTGTCCAGGAACTGTCTAGCTGCCAAGAAGGTGCCCAGCTGTCGGGAGCTTCCCATCTGTCAAAGAAATATTAAGAAGCTGTCCAGCTGTCAAATCTGTCAAAGTGGTCCAGGAAGTATCAAATATGTCAAATCCATCAAAGCTATCGAGGAGATGTCAAAGCTGTAAATTGGCATGGTGGAGGGAAAGGACAAAGGGTGGTGGGGTGAATGGGTTGGTATGAGTTGGCATGGGGGTATGGGGCAATGGGGGTGGGTAGAGGATAACTAAGTTGGAATTGGGATGTGAGGAGCCTAGGGTGTGGGTAGAGGGTAACCAAGTTGGCATTGGAGTGTGGGGGCCATGGGGGTGGGTGGGGGGCATGGGTTGGCATAGGTTTGCATGGATAGAGTGCAGGGAGTGTGTGTGGGGGTGAGGGGTGGAGGGATGTTCTTTGTTATCTTAAATACTTTATTAATTTAAACACAGTGCTGGAGAACAGAGGCAGGCCTTGTGCCCAACTTGCCCCTGTGCCCAGCAGCCTGCAGATTCATTCTGGGGCTGCTGCCCTGACTCCTGTTTCAGCTCACTCCCCCTGACAGAAAACCTCACCTGTGGGTGGCCATTATTAAAGAGCTGGGTTTGCCAGACCAGGAGATCCCCCAACTCGGCAAATCCAACGCGGGGACGAAAATCTGGGCTGTGGTGTCTGTTCAATCATTTGTCCATAGCGAGCTTGGTCTTGGATCCAAAGTGATTCTCCTGATGGAGGTTTGGCAAGTTGCATACTTTGTGATGGTTGTCATAGTTCCACATCCGGCTGGAACGATACTCATCCTCTTCCTCCCTCACTTTGTCCAAGTCATTAGCTTGTACATGAGGCATGAGCGTGTGTGTGAGAGAGTAGGAAGTTGAGTTCTCAGTCGTTCAAATGGTGTTAAACCATTTTGGAGTGGAGTTGAACGATAACTCAGAAATGCAAGCTGGGTGTCATCCTTCTTCAGCAATGCTTTCACTGTATGCGCTCCTCTTTCAGCTTCACCGTTGGCTTGAGAGTATCTTGGTGAACTGGTAGTATGGATAAATGCATACAAAGTCATTAACTTGTGAAAGTATTCATTGGCAAACTGCGCTCCATTATCTGAGATTACAAAGCCTGTGATTCCATGTGTTGCACAGGCTTCCTTTGGCAATGCAATCACTGCTTCAGAAGTGGGACTCTGCAGTTGCTTGACTTCTATCTATCTGGGGGAGGAACACCTTACCTGTGTGTTCTAAGTGGTCCATTCCAAGACGTTCCAATGGCCATCATGAAAAGGAAGATGACATAAATTGTTCTCTTGTCTCCTGATGATGAATAGCGCAAGTGATACAACTTAATATCCAACAACTTTGAGAGACCTGGCCACTAAACAGAACTTGCTCTGGCTCAACATTTTGTGGTGCCCAGCTGTCCCTGGTGTAATCGTTGCACTATATCCAGTCTCAGAAAACTCGGACTGACCACTCTCCCATTATAGATGAGTAAATCATCAACTACACTGAGGTGTCTCTATGTTTGTAGTACTGACTGAGAATGGGACTGTGTGGCATGTATGCCAGCCATCCTTTGACGAAATACTCTCTGACCTGAGCACATTCTTCATCCGATTTCTGTACATCTCTGATTTCATTCAGTCACTGAGTTGTTGCTGTTAGAGTTGTGGTTGTTGTTGATGCAAAGGTTTCTACCTCTTCAACAAGGGCCACATCACCTTGTTCAGGTCTTGCCATTAGGATACTGGACAAAGCATGTGTTGTGATCTCCTGCTTTCCTCAGAACATACTCTACCTTCGCATCAAACCTCATCATCCTCAGTCTGCATCGTTGTACTCCTGGAGGCATTTTTAATAACTCCTTAGAATTTAGAGTGTCACTAAGGGCTTGTGCCTCTATCTTGAAGTAGAGGCCAAGAACAGAGCCTGAAAACTTTTCACAAGCCCATGTAGCATCAAATGTTTCTTTCTCTATCACTCCATATCTCTGTCCAGTCTCTGTCAGTGAGTGGGATGCATAGTAAACTGGTCTACACTTTCCATCTGTCTGTATCTGGAAGAATACAGATTTCAACGCTGTAGAAGATGCATCTGCAGGTAGTGGGTAGCTCTGGGTCATAATGAGCTAAAATATCAGGTGATATCAGCATCTCTTTGATTTTCTCAAAAGACTCCTATTGTGCTTCCTCCCAGCATCATGTACTGACCAGTCACTATAGTTGCCGTAATGGCTCATTGACCAACGCTGGGTTGGGCAGGAACTTTCTGACTTGATTTAGCATACCCATGATTCTCTGGAGTTCAGTCATGTCCTGAGGAGCTTGTCTTCTGTGGATCAACTCTGACATCAGTTGCATCCACAACATGTCCAAGGAATTTGACAGTCGGCTACCAGAATTCACATTTGTTGTTGAGTGTAAGTCCTGCTTTCTCTAGGCATTCCAGCATAGCTCACACTCCAGTGCCATGTTCCAGCTGATGGATCAGGTCATCATCCAACTCCATCCAGTCCTTCTAGGATGCTTGACATCGTCCTTTGGAAGATTTCTGGTGCCTCAGGGAGATTTCTGCGCACTTTTGCGCACGTGCTCAGCGCTTCCGGGTGCACATCATGCTGGGCGGGTGTAAATTGGCCTGCCCATGTAAAGTGGCAGCACACAACCAATCGCCGCCCACGCCTGCTCCCGCCCAACCCCCTAGATGGGGAGAAAATTCTCCCCTTAGACTTTTCATTGAGGGGTATTTGCCAAAAACCACTATTTGCATCTAGCTTTGTGAAGATTAAACTCTTTCTCAATTTACCTAAGCCCTCATCCACAGACGACATAGGATGAGATTAGAGTTCAATTGCTTCGTTCAGCTGTGTAAGATCTATGCAAATTCTGATAGATCCTTTGGGTTTTGGCACTCGGACCAGCCCCGAGCACCAACTTGTTGGTTCTGTAACAGGTAAAATAACCCCATATTTCCATCTTTACCTTTTGCAAAAGTGGATGAGGAATTTTTCTTGGTATAAACAGGCACAATGGCTTCATTTCTAATGTTGAGTGATGTGTTGCACTGTCTTTGGCTTTCCAGTCCTGTGAAAAGCTGTGGAAATTCGCTCTGGCAGTTTTTAGGTTCATCTTCTCTGCTTTCCATTTCCTCTACTTGGCAAATCAGATGTAAGTTGATACAGGCTTTGCTGCTTAAGGGTGAACAACTCTGGTTCAGGATCACATAAAGGGTAAGGTGTCAGCTATGGCTCAGTCAATAGCACCCTCACCTTTGAATCAGAGGGTTGTGGGTTCATGTCCCACTCCCGGAAACCAAGATCTGTGATTGTACTCGAAAAGAGTTGCAATCTGTGACTGTTGATAACTTGAAAGAGTATCACATAAAGGGTTTCAGTGATTTTTCTCTCTATGTATTGAAGTGTTGAGTTGTAGAAGGAGTTCTGCATCTCCTTGCCTGTGTAGTTTTATGCATGATAACTGAACAGAGCTTCTCTCCAACCATGGTTCAGCAACAGGAACTAAACTGCTGCACCTTTGTCTAACTTAAAGTGCTTCTTGTTTCCCTCTGCTAGGATATCAGCACTCCAGTAGCTTCCGTTTGGTTCCTGGATCTCTTCAAGGAAAGGCATCTCCATTTCATTGATATCATCCATCTCATGGATCTTGCTGCCTTTCAAAGGTTCTCTTTTTGCTTACTCTGTACAAGTTTCTTGCTGTGACACAAGTGAAAGTGAAAGTGACCCTTCTTTCTGCAAAAATGGCATTCAGCCTTTGGCAGGACAATTTTGATACCTGTGTTTTTTTCCCTCCATGTTGATAACAGTCAGCTGGGATGATTATTGGATGCACTTCCTGCCTCCCCTTGATTTTGAATGACCACCTCTCTGTTTTTAAGTTTAACATATTCCACTGAGTCAGTCATTTTTGGGATATAGTTCCCCCTGTCACTCTGAATCACCGATCAATTTTGCTTTCTGACCTCAGCTTGGCTGTTCAGTTGGATTGCCTTTGTGAAGGTTGAATCATCCACTGACTCCAAGTGATCAGACAAAGTTTCATCCATGATTACAACAACAATTCTGTCCCTGATCACCTTTTAAGCTGCCATGTTCACAGTTCTCTGCAAGTCTATACAGATTGTTGATAAATGCATCAATACCTTCCTCTAGTCATTGACAATAGTATTCTTTCATAGACTGAAGTCGGTATCAAGTGCTTTTATTACTTCATCGTACGTAGCATTTTTCCTCATTGATCCCTTGCCAGACTAGGATATCGTTTGCATAGCCACCCATTGTGTATAGCAGCATACTGACTGCTCGCTGCTCAGCTTCGCTGCAAGGCTCAATGTGGTACGGTATCCGGTAAATCTTCGGTGCCAGTTCAGCCACGCTTCTGCTTATTGAGACCTGCGGCCTGTTCGAAGCTTTCTGGTAACGACAGAGGCTTTTCCATTCATGTTCTCTCACTGACTGCCACCATATAATACATTTGGCCTTGTTGTGCTAACACAGAATATTTACAAAAGCTGCTGAGATAAGGAAAATGTTAACTTTATTGAGAAGCATCTTACAGTGGCTTCATCCAGCCATGAGATCTACAAGAGAGAGCAAGATCATGGGACACTGCATCACTTGCTGTAATAATGTATAGCATTATTAGCAGATCACACAGTTAGAATTAATCCCTGAGATTACTGGTAACCATTAATGACATTTAAAGTTCTCTTAAGGGTACTCATTGATTGAATTGAATTTATTCCACTGAATTGATCCCGCAACTGAGGCTGAATTCCAGCAAATGGATGAAGGCAGCCTAGGGACCAGCAACGCCTCCTTTAATTTCACCCCAACAGCCAGTGCCAAGGGTGCCAGAGGGCCACTGCTCCAGCCACACTGAGAGCCTGGCAGCTGTGGCCACATTTTATCTTTAACCTTTCTAAAGTCTTCAGAGGTCACCTCCATCTTGAAGCACCATCTCATTTTTCCACCTACAGAAGCAGTGCCCACATTTCCTGGTGGGGCTGTATACTGCCCAGTGCCTCAGATGTTCTCATTGGCCCTCCTGACTAGGTGGCCTTCCTGCCATCCTTAATAGGACAGGGCTCCCAGAGGCGGCCACTCCTCCAGGGTCACGGCCACAGCCATTTCCGAGCTCCTGACCCAGAATACAGTCTGACTCCAGGATCAGGACCCTGGAAATAAAATCCAGCCTGAGAATTCTTGCAGTGAAATATGATATCACATTAACCAACGTGCTGAGTAAACTTAATCAAAACAGAAAATGCTAGAAATTCTGATGAAATGTCATCAACCTGAAATATTGGGTAATTTTACCAGCTTTCTGGGGTTGGGCTGGGAGATAGGAATGCCCGTAAAATGGCGAGGAAAGTGGGTGTGGGCTGCCCGTTGTCTTCCCACCACCATGGCATTTTACCGGTAGCAGGAAAGGCAGTGGCTGACCCTCCTACTTAGAAGCCAATTGAGCCACCTGAGTGGCCAATTAATAACCTCTTCCCACTGCCGCTGGCACTTTACCAGCAACGGGTTGGTCCTCCACAGTAGATCATTGAAATGGTGGCAACTCCTCCTGCTTCCATCGATGGGACCGCCGCTACAAGAACAAAATTCCAGCCACTAACTCTGTTCCTCTCTCCACAGACGCTGCCTGACTTATTGAGTATTTCCAGCATTTTCTGCTTTTATTCCAGATTTCCAGCATTTGCAGTATTTTGCTCTTCTGTTGCTATGTAAAGTTCTCTGTTATGACTCTTAGGTCATGTGTTTGATTCTCTAGATTTTGGGCAGAAATGTTGCAGTCCAAATCACACAAGACAAGGGTCTACTTACAGGAGAATCCGGTTAGACTGAACTTCAGAAAATAGCCAGCATTAAAAAATATAAATGTGAGAAAGACATATAGTCAATGAAGGATTGATGCCTCCTGACTGTTAATTTTGATTTTTATTGCGGTTATTAGAGACTACTATCAAATTGAAAGAATAATTCTAAATTACACAATTTTGTGAGTAAAGGTACTGCTCCAGATAAATTGAGTGAGAAACTAATCATTGTTCGATGATTATTTTTTCACTGACTGCCATATAACCTTTGTTTTCATACAGTATTAATATATGAGACAGTCCATTTACAGGAAAGAAGATACCTGAAGTCTGCAGTACATGTGTAAATTTCTTGCCCTATCTAGAAGCCTTTGAAAATATGGAGCGGAATCGTCCCAGATTTGCACTAATTGTGGTAGCGGGTGGCCGCAAGGGTGGGTTTTCATTCCGTATCATCCCAGACCGGCTGTATTATTTATGCATTCCCAAGAAACACGCCATTTCCATCACAGGCTCTTATTCACCTGCCACGCCATCAACCCGCTGCTTCATTACACCAGGCACCATATTTAAAGCCCAGCCGCACGCGTACATCTCAGTGCTTCCAGCCCATGACTACTGCAGGGAAGATGTCCACGAAAGGCTATAAGACTGCAGCCCCCAGGTTTAATGATGCACCACTGGAATGCCATTTGGGCAACATGGAGGCCCGTCATGATGTCCTCTACCCCCACTCTGGCCACAGGATGGCAGCAGCATCACCAATCTAGTATGGCAGGCGGTGGCAGTGGTGGTCAGTGCCAACTGGTTGGAAGAGGTTGGCCATCCAATCCAGGTAGAGGTTGAATGATCTCATCCGTGCAGCCAGGGTGTGGCAACCGTCTCGTCATTCTAAACTCACACACTCAAGACCATCACACATTCACTGGCATCTCACTCACTGTCAGCTCAAGGGACATCACCACCCATTCTCACACACACACCCTCACATCTTCATCTGGCCTCATCTCCTCTGGGGACTGTCTCCTCAGCCCTCACCATCTCAAGGCCACTTGCACAGATCAACATGTGCCCCCACACACACCCTGGGATACCCTCCTTCCCCAGTGCAGCTCTCATCCTGCAGCCTCTTCTCTTGCATGAGGTCACTTCTCCCTCTTTGCTAAGCAAGCCCTGGCCCTGCAGCCATCGAAAAGTCACCTACATTTGGTTGATCTGATAGGTAGAGACCGGCCCATGAGCCCCCTAAAAGTGATGTGGTGCTGTCTGTGAAGCCTGTCGCTGATGACTGCGAGTGCTGACCGTAGTAAGGTAGGCAAACAAACCTTGAAGCCCCGAGTGAAGTGCAGCCTGTCAAGTGCACGTCGCTTATGTGCTGTTGTGAAACACGTTGATGTGTTTTCCCACCAACATGAGTGGATGATCCAGTGGCGGGGTGGGGGGAATGAGTCCAGTGGGCTGGCCTTATAGTGATATGCTGATGTGTTACAATGAGGTTACGAACGCCCGATGGTGGGAAACGCGGCCTGCCATCGGCGGGCTGAGTGAACGATTGCAAACTGGTTTCATGCTGTTGTGAAACCAATTGCACCATATTGCCTGCTCACACCACCGAACACGCCCGACACTGGCTGACACAGAAAATCCCGACAGTGGTTTTTCTTTATTAGAGAAAATGAAAAATAGAATAACACATGCCTGCTGATTTCAACACAGATACTATCAGGGAAGCAGGTGTAACCAAAGGCACCTTTGCATCATTTTTTTAAACTGCTTTTACATTACTGCTTTATGGTATCAGCCCTTGGGAAATTAGAACAGCAAACTTGGCTGAATTCCATGTAGATATATTTGGATGTTAATTGAAATAAATTATAACTAGGATGCACCAACAGAATATTAAAACACCTCGTGCAATGTGGTTTTTGATCTGGCCAGTGGTCCAGGAATTGCCTGAAAATTGATGGTCCTGAATAATTAGCCTGGCAATATCAATCAAGGGCTACCCAGCAGTCAGTAGTCCAAGGTTATAAGACTGTTGGTAGTCTGGAGCTATATGATCAGAACCTCTTGCAATTGGTGGTTCAGCACTGAATGGCATCTGATGGTGAGGTTCAGTCTTGACATGCAAGTCTAGAGTCTGCTTTTAGCTGCAGGGCTTCTGGTTCTATGAGGAAGAAAGTTCCTCTGGATTCAGTAATGATTCAGTATTGGAGGATGAACACATTTCTCATCTTCAGTGGGAGGTTGTGTGGAAGGTAAGGAGGAGCTCAGCGAGCTGGGTAAAGAAAAGGAGGTTGGCAGATTATCCTGCACCAAGTGCTGCAGCTGACTGCTGCTTTAACAATGTTGGGCAGGTTGGGTTTATGATAATTTTGCTCCCAGCTACCTGGTCCAAAGATCAAGTCTTTGGGACCTCTTTGCTTTCTACGGAGTTTAGAGTGCTTTAACAAATGCTCTAATTCTGACCAATAAGAAGAGAATGAGTTGAAACTTTTGTTATTTTAAGAGCACCAACAAACCAAAAATCCAAATCTAATTTCACCTTAGTTATGAAGATTAAAGTAACAATGTGGAGGTCAGCTCTAATGATGGAATGGCAAGATATTAAAGATCTGATGCAGGTGCCTGAAAGGTTTGTTGCACGACCTAGCCAGTTGCCATCATGACACAACCATGTTTTGTATCTAAGACATGAGGTGAGAATGGGTGCTCGATACTGATGACTGCTATAAGTGAAACTTGTACTTTCCACAACTGATTTCTGTTTTAAGATAATTACAGAAGAGGGAGGGTCTTCAGCCCATCTTGAGTCACCCAGCAGAGGGACCCTAACAATTTTTAAATACTTCAAAAATTTATGCCTCCAACACTCAACTGGAAATATTCTCCCCAAGTTAATCAGTCACTGTGTGAAGAAGAATTTCTTGATATGCCTTTGAGCTAGTGTAACACCATGTCCCCGAGTTCAATTCCATAGTTTAATATAAGTTATGATCCCAAATTTTGCAAAGTCGATAACAAAAAAACAGCTTCCTCCAGTCCTTCCTCATAGCTCAGAGCTTTGATATTAGCCTCATGGCTCTTCTCTGCATAGTCTGCAGCATTTTAATTTTTTTTATTTGTTCATGAAATGTGGGCATCACTGTCTAGGCCAGCATTTATTAGCCATCCGTAATTGTCCTTGAGAAGGTGGTGGTGAGCTGCCTTCTTGAACTGCTCTAGTCCATGTGGTGTAGGTACACCCACTGTTAGGAAGGGAGTTCCAGGATTTTGACCCAGTGACGGTGAATGAACGGCGATATATTTCCAAGTCAGGATGGTGAGTTACTTGGAGGGGAACTTCGAGGTGGTGGTGATCCCATCTATCTCCTTCCCTTGTCCATCTAGATAGTAGTGGTCACAGATTTGGAAGGTGCTGTCGAAGGAGGCTCGGTGAGTTCCTGCAGTGCTTCTTGTAGATGGTATGTACTGCAGCCATCGTGTGTCAGTAGTGGAGGGAGTGAATGTTTGTGGATGGAGTTCCAATCAAGCGGGCTGCTTTGTCCTGGATGGTGTCAAGCTTCTTGAGTGTTGTTGGAGCTACATTCATCCAGGCAAGTGGAGAGTGTTCCATCACTATCCTGACTTGTGCCTTGTAGATGGTGGACAAGCTTTGGGGAGTCAGGAGGTGAGTTACTCGCTGCAGGATTCCTAGCCTCTGACCTGCTCTTATAGCCACAGTACTTATATGGCTAGTCCAGTTCAGTTTCTGGTCAATGGTAACCCCCAGGATGTTCATAGTAGGAGATTCAGCAATGGTAATGCCATTGAATGTCAAGGGGCAATGGGTAGATTCTCCCTTGTTAGAGATGGCAATTGCCTGGCACTTGTATGGCACAAATGTTATTTGCCATTTGTCAGCCCAAGTCTGGATATAGTCCAGGTCTTGCTGCATTTGGACATGGAATGCTTCAGTATCTGAGGAGTCATGAATAGTGCTGAACATTGTGCAAACATCAGCGAACATCCCCACTTCTGACCTTATGATGGATGGTCAGTGATGAAGCACCTGAGGAACTTCTGCAGTGATGTCCTGAAACTGAGATGACTGACCTCCAACAACCACAACCATTTCCTTTGTGCTAGGTATGACTCCAAACTGCTGAGGGTTTTCCCCCTGATCCCATTGACTCCAGTTTTGCTCGGGCTCCTTGATGCCACACTCGGCCAAATGCTGCCTTCATGTCAAGGGCAGACACTCTCACCTCACCTCGGGAGTTCAGATCTTTTGTCCATGTTTGAACCAAGGCTGTAATGAGGTCAGGAGCTGAGTGGCCCTGGCGGAACTCAAACTGGGTGTCAGTGAGCAGGTTATTACTAAGCAAGTGTCACTTGGCAACACTGTTGGTGACCCCTTCCATCACTTTATTGATGATGGAGTCTAGACAGATGATACGGTAATTGGCTGGTTTGATTTTTCCTGCTTTTTGTGTACAGGACATACCTGGGCAATTTTGCACATTGCCAGGTAGATGCCTGTATTGTAGCTGCACTGGAGAAGCTTGACCAGGGGTGCGGCAAGTTCTGGAGCACAAGTCTTCAGTACTATTGCCGGAATATTGTCAGGGCCCATAGCCTTTGCAGTATCCAGTGCTGTTCAGCTGTTTCAGTATTCAGCTGTTTCTTGCTATCACCTGGAGTGAATCAAATTGGCTGAAGACTGGCATCTGTGATGCTGGGGACCCCTGGAGGAGGCCAAGATGGATCATCCACTCGGCACTTCTGACTGAAGATTATTGCAAATGCCTCAGCCTTTTCTTTTGCACTGCTGTGTTGGGCTCCTCCATCATTGAGGATGGGGATATTTGTGGAGCCTCCTCTACCAGTGAGTCATTTAATCGTCTACTACCATTTGCAACTGGACATGGAAGGATTTCAGAGCTTAGATCTGATCCATAGGTTGTGGGATCGCTTAGCTCTGTCTATCATTTGCTGCTTATGCTGTTTGGCATGCAAGTAGTCCTGTGTTATAGCTTCACCAGTTTGACACTTATTTTTAGATATGCGTAGTGCTGCTCCTGGCATGCCCTCCTGTACTCTTCATTGAACCAGGGTTGATCTCCTGGCTAGGTAGTAATGCTAGAGTGGGGGATATGCCGGGCCATGAGGTTACAGATTGTGCTTGAGTAGAATTCTGCTGCTGCTGATGACCCACAGTGCATCATGGTTGCCCAGTCTTGAGTTGCTAGATTTGTTCAAAACCCATTCTGTTTAGCACGATGGTAGTGCCACACAACACAATGGAGGGTATCCTCAATGTGAAAGATGGGACTTTGTCTCCACAAGGACTGTATAGTGGTCACTCATACCAATACTGTCATAAACAGATGCATCTGTGGAAGGCAGGTTGCTAAGGATGAGGTTAAGTATTTTGTTCCCTCTTGTTGGTTCCCTCACCACCTGCCGCAGACCCAGTCTAGCAGCTTTTTCCTTTAGGACTCGGTCAGCTCTCGTGCTACCGAGCCACTCTTGTGATGGACATTGAAGTCCTCAACCCAGAGTGCACTCTTCGCACTTGCCAACTTCAGTGCTTCCTCCAAGTGACGTATAACATGGAGGAGCACTGATTCATCAGCTGTGGGGTTGGGGGAGTGCAGTACATGGTAATCAGCAGGAGGTTTCCTTGACCATGTTTGGCCTGATGTCATGAGACTTCATGGGATCAGAGTCAATGCTCCAAGGGCAACTCCCTCTCAACTGTGTACCACTGTGCCGCCATCTCTGCTGGGTCTGTCCTGCCGCTAGGACAGGACATACCCAGGGATGGTGATGGTGGTGTCTGCTTGACTTGTCTGTGGGACAGCCCTCCCAATCTTAGCACTATTTCCAGTGCCAGGTGGTCCATCCATCCGGTTTCATTCCTTTTAGACTTCATTGCGGTTTGGTACAACTGAGTTGCTTGCTAGGCCATTTCAGAGGGCAGTTAAGATTCAAACACATTGCTGTGGGTCTGGAGTCACATGTAAGCTAGACCAGGTAAGGATGGCAGATTTCCTTCCCTAAAGGACATTAGTGAACCAAATGAGTTTTTACAACAGTGGCTTCATGATCACCATTAGACTTTTAATCCCAGATATTTATTGAATTCAAATTTCACCATCTGCCATGGTAGGATTCAAACCCAGGTCACAAGGGCATTACCCTGGGCCTCTTGATTACTGGTCCAGTGACAATACCATTATGCCACCACCTCCCTTGTTACACTCCTGTTACTTTCTCCCTTGTTACTTGACGATCAGAACTGGATACAGTGCTCAAGGTGTGGGATGAGTACCACACTGTACAATTTGATCATAACTTCCTCTGACTTATGTCCTACTGTTTAGCTACATTTCTCAACATGCTTTTGGTTTTGTTAATTGTTGCTCTGTATGGTTAGATATGTTTAATGTCTAGGACTCCTAGATGTCTTCCCACTTCCTCCTTTGCTGTTCCGAAACTGTTCATGGAGTACATGTATTGCTTATTATTTCTCCCTTTTTGCAGTGTTTTACACTTACCTCTGTTAAATTTGATCTGTCATCTGCCCACTCACATATCTTATCCACCCCATTTTGCAATTTCTGAGCTGTGTCATCTGATTCTATTGTCCTTCCAAGTTTGATATCATCTGCAACTTTTAAACTGGCACTTAATGAACAGTGAAAAACCTGAGCTATTGTTTCTAGGAATACATCAATTCTATAATAATCAATGCACATCTTGTGTACAGATTTAATTGGTTGTTGACCAAGAAAGGTTGATAATTTTGTTAACTGCCTGGGTGGATTCATATCAATTCATGAAACAAAAGGGAGTTGAAACAAAATCCGATGAGCCAGTTTTCAAGTGTGTGGGCGTGGTGCGTAACCTGCCCACGTCCATTGCTGTTGAGCATCCGGTGCCGCTGAGAACAATGAGGATGATGCTCTATTGCTGCATTATTTCCTTTTCGACCCCCCCCCCCACCCCCCGCCCCCCCCCCCCCCCCACCCCCCCCCCCCCACCCCCCCCCCCCCCCCCCCCCACCACCCCCCCACCACCCCCCACCCACGCTCAATCTCATCCCCACATCTAGCATAATGAGCAAGCTGCTGTTGATGGTGTGACCATGGATCTCTTATTTTTCATCCCATCCCTACTTTCCTCATACCAACATTCCCCTTTCTGAACTTCTGCTTTCAGACACCCAAGGACTGTTGCCTGTCCAGACACAGCAGCCCCAGGAGCAAGAGAGAGAGCAACAGCACAGCATTGATGAAGAGGCCCATCACTTGATCTGACACTTGCAGTCACCAGCTCAGGTACTGACACTGCACGTACCTTGAACGCTAGTGCAGAATTGGGATCTGCACATGATGAATAATTGGGCTTGAATGGATTGCAGCCAGGCCAGGGGTGAGGGATGTTTTGTTTGCCAGCTGTCCAGACAGTGAGGTGACAGATGAGATCTGTTGCAGAGGACTCAGATGAAGAACTTGATGGGATGGGATACAGAAGAATGCTGATCAGGATGCACACCGAGATGCATTGGCTGGCCTGCCAGACAGCCACTTGTCACTGTCAAGGAGCATGGCAGAGTTCGGCCTCAACTTGGCATAGGGCATTGCCCTCTCCCCAACCTTTGGTCCATCTTCCTGTTGTGTTGCTGAGCCAGGCGTACTGGCACTGCAGCTCCCATTTCTGTTTCAATCTTGATGTGGACGGATAACAAAATCCTTCGTCCTCGCTGTGGGGATACCCTAGAACTCTCTGCCAAATCCAGGAATTCACCACAACACTTCTGAAAACACTCCCCAGTACATCCAGAAACTTTGCAAAAGCAAAAAGTGGTTCAAATCCCCAAATCTGTTAGTTAAATGACTGGTGATTTAAATAACGCTTGTGGTGGGTTCTTCTTGTAGCTGTATGAATGTCCTTTGATGAGTTGCAAGTGAATACATTGCGTGGACCTGCATGGTTGAAGTTTGTAAGTTGTACATCAGATCAGCCGACATGATTGTTTGATGTCATTATCTGTCCAGTTGGAAAGATTCTAGTTCATGTCCAGAATGCCCTAGTACCCTTCATGGGGTGTTGTGTGGACTGTGCCCAAAGTGGGACAAGGTGTTATGCACCCCATTGAGAGGGCTTCCAGCTTGCATAGTACTGGCTACAGAGCCTGATTTCACAACCGATAGCCTTTGGTTTACATGAGAGAACATACGACCCTTTAAAGACTAATATGGTCTATGAACATTGTTTAATGACTGGCAATAGTCACAATAAAACTAATATTATCAGCATTTAGCATCACAACACACTACATTTCCAGTGGCCACTATTTCTGCCATTCAGTTACTCGTGCCATTACCCATTGCAACACCTCATTTCATTTAGTTTTAATACTATTTATTCCACAGTCGGAATGAACAAAGAGGATAGCTTTTAAAACAAGTAGCACATATATGATGCGTATTGAGCATGCACCACACACCCAGAGGTGAAGTATAGCAATGAGGGAAAATGGAGGAGAGAGTCAGTGCAAGGACGCAGTCGTGTTGACCCCAGTGGTGGTTACGTTGGTGAGGGTCACAGCTTGCATGTCATCATGGAATAGGCAGAGAATGTTGATAAATTTCTGAGGGAAGCCAAAATTGAGGAGGATACTCCGTGAGCCTTTGTGGTTGACAGAGTTGAAGGCTTTCATGAGGTTGAAGAAGGCCATGTATAGTGGTTAGTGTCATTCTTTGTACTTTTCACATGGACCTTTCACTAAACACTCAGAAAAGAAAGGTCCTCATCCAACCAGCTCCCACAGCAAAGGTCTGAAGGTGGATAAATCACCCGGACCAGATGGATTACACCCCAGAGTTCTGAAGGATATAGCTGAAGAGATAGTGGAGGCGTTAGTGGTGATCTTTCAGGAATCACTGGAGTCAGGGAGGGTCCCAGAGGACTGGAAAATTGCTAATGTAACCCCTCTGCTTAAGAAGGGACTGAGGCAAAAGACGGGAAATTACAGGCCGATTAGCCTGACCTCGGTCGTTGGTAAGATTTTAGAGTCCATTATTAAGGATGAGATTTCAGAATACTTGGAAGTGCATGGTAAAATAGGGCAAAGTCAGCATGGTTTCATCAAGGGGAGGTCATGCCTGACAAATCTGTTAGAATTCTTTGAGGAGATAATGAGTAGGTTAGACAAAGGAGAGCCAATGGATGTTATCTACTTGGACTTCCAGAAGGCCTTTGACAAGGTGCCGCACAGGAGGCTGCTCAGTAAGATAAGAGCCCGTGGTGTTAGAGGCAAGGTACTAGCATAGATAGAAGATTGGCTGTCTGGCAGGAGGCAGAGAGTGGGGATAAGGGGGTCCTTCTCAGGATGGCAGCCGGTGACTAGTGGAGTTCCGCAGGGGTCAGTGTTGGGACCACAACTTTTCACTTTATACATTAATGATCTAGATGAAGGAACTGAGGACATCCTGGCTAAGTTTTCAGATGATACAAAGATAGGTGGAGGGACAGATAGTATTGAGGAGGCGGGGAGGCTGTAGAAGGATTTGGACAGGTTAGGAGAATGGGCAAAGAAGTGGCAGATGGAATACAATGTGGGCAAGTGTGAGGTCATGCACTTTGGTAGGAAGAATAGATGCATAGACTATTTTCTAAATGGGGAGAGAATTCAGAAATCTGGAGTGCAAAGGGACTTGGGAGTCCTAGTCCAGGATTCTCTTAAGGTTAACTTACAGGTTGAATCGGTAGTTAGGAAGGCAAATGCATTGTTGGCATTTATTTCGAGAGGACTAGAATATAAAAGCAGAGATGTGCTGCTGAGGCTTCATAAGGCTCTGGTCAAACCACATTTAGAATATTGTGAACAATTTTGGGCCCCGTATCTCAGGAAGGATGTGCTTGCCCTGAAGAGGGTCCAGAGGAGGTTCACGAGAATGATCCCAGGAATGAAAGGCTTAACATATGAGGAACGTTTGAGGACTCTGGGTCTATACTCGATGGAGTTTAGAAGAAATAGGGGGGATCTGATTGAAACTTACAGAATACCGAAAGGCCTGGATAGAGTGGACGTGGGGAAGATGTTTCCATTAGTAGGAGAGACTAGGACCCGAGGGCACAGCCTCAGAGTAAAGGGAAGACCTTTTAGAACAGAGATGAGGAGAAACCTCTTTAGCCAGAGAGTGGTGAATCTATGGAATTCATTGCCACAGAAGGCTGTGGAGGCCATATCATTGAGTGTATTTAAGACCGAGATAGATAGGTTCTTGATTGGTAAGGGGATCAAAGGTTATGGGAAGAAGGCGGGAGAATGGGGTTGAGAAACTTCTCAGCCATGATTGAATGGCGGAGCAGACTCGATGAGCCAAATGGCCTAATTTCTGCTCCTATGTCTTATGGTCTTATGGTCAAAACACTTCCCTGCCTTGATTAAGATCAATGGTGAGATCTGGAAAATGTGGGCCATTTTGTGTATCTTGGGAACCACCTCTCGATGAAGGCAGACATAGATGTCAAAATTCATCATCACCTCCAAATTACCAGCTTAGTCTTTGAGTGACTGAAGAAAAGAGTGTTTGAGAACCAGGATCACAAACCCAAGATGACGATCATGGTTTGCTGAGTAGTGGTGATCCCCATGCTCCTTTATGCTTTGGATACTTAGGTGACCTTACAGCAGGCACCTCAAAGAACTGGAGAAGTACCACCAGGGGTGCCTTTGCAAGATCCTCAAACTCCAGTGGAAAAAAAGGTGGCCCATCAGCGACGTCCTTTCCCAAACCAACTTGTCCAGCATTGATGCGCTAATCACTCAAAACCAACTCTGCTGGGTGGGACATGTCGTTCGTATGCCTGACACCAGGCACCCAAAACAACTGCTCTACTCCGAACTCGGTGGTGGCAGGAGACTGCCAGGAGGAGGACAACAGAAACACTTTAGTGATGTCCTCCAAGCATCCTGAAGAGATCAAAGATCATGAGAGTGATCGAACAAAATGGAGAAGGCTCATTTGGGAAGGCGCCAACCACATTGAGAGACTTTGTCAGGAATGTGCAGAGGCGAAGTTGAGGCATTGGAGGGAGTGCTCAAATTTCTGAAAATCCCAACTACCTAGCCTTCAAGCCCCGCAAATGGAAGAGTCTGCATTGGAATTACCAGCCATTTCAGAACCTATCAAACTGGAGCCGAAGCACGTCACCCTCAACCCCGGGGGACTGTAAGAAGAGGAATGGTAAAACATCACAGTATTAAAGAGAATTTTTGATCGCTTTCCCTTAGTGTACAAAACTGACAGAAATAGCAAATGAGATGAACTGAGCATGGAATACACTGTAGACTATATTCCTCATGCCCAATCAAAGTTAATAAGCACTCCTTCGCATAGTGAATCTAAAATATAGTTTGAGGGTCCAAAAAGGGCCTTCTTTAAAATATAGAATGGATTCTGTATTCCAAGAAAAATTACGAATGTGTGGAGACTTGTTATTTGAAAGCCGTAATTCAGAATTGCATTTCTGATCATCTGACATTCTCCGGTTATTGTAAAGGTTTTGTCAGGCTATTAGGAAAGCTAAAGATTCTCATCTCTGGCCTATGAGGAGAGGCTGAGCGACTTAGCCTGCCAGCAATCAGAAAAGTGGCAACACACAACTCTGATTCTTGTCTATATGTTTGCTGCCTGGCAACCATGAGGAAAACCATCTCTGCAGATTAGTCTCCGAGTCTTCATAGGCATAGCTTTGTTTACTTTTTAGAGATACTGCAATGCTCTGGCCTCACTGGGTAGTTAAGGTGCCAGTGGAACAAAACATGTTGATGAGTAGAAGGATGGAGAGTGTCACCACTTGTCTCTAAGATACTGCTGCAAGCCTCATAGTTCAGATTTTCCTGTAGTAAAATAGCTGATATTTTTCTTACGAACATATGAACATACAAATTAGGAGCAGAAGTAGGCTGCTTCTAGAAGAAGTCAGCTGCTAATGCTTCTTCTGCCATTCAATAAGATCATGGCTGATCTGACTGTAACCTCAACTCCACATTTCTGCCTACCCCCCGATAACATTTCACCCCCTTGCTTATCACAAATCTGCCTAGCTCTGCCTCAAAACTATTCAAAGACTCTGCTTCTACTGCCTTTTGAGGAAGAGAGCTCCAAAGATTCATGAGAGAAAAAATTTCTCCCCATCTCCGTCTTAAATGAGTGACCTCTTATTTTAGAAGAAACATTCTTTCCACATTCACCCTGTCAAGACCTCTCAGGATCTTATATGTTTCAATCAAGTTGCCTCTTACTCTTTTAGCTCCAGATGTTACAAGCCCAGACTGTCCAATCTTTCCTCATTAGATAACCCACCCTGGTATTAGTCTTCTGACTAACTGGTAGGCTACAGAATGCCCATATATTGAATATCCATGAAAATCTCACAGAATGGCTATCTTCCCCTCTGAAATATTCAACACAAATAAATGTGAGGTAGTATGTTTTTGTAGGAAGAATAGGGATATCACTTATGACTTGGAAGGTGCAAGTCTAGGTGGATTCAAAGAACAAAGGGATCTTGGAGTACGAATACATCAATCTGTAAAAGTTGTGCCATAGGTTAGCAAGGCCATAAAAAAAAAAGCAAACCAAGCACTAGGCTTCGTGTCTCAAGGTATAGAATTGAAAAGTATGGAAGTTACACTGAATCTATGTCAAATCTTGGTTGGGCTATATGTAGACTATTGGTCGCAATAGTATAAAAAGGATATAGAGGCACTGGGGGGGGCGCACAGAGAAGATTTACCAGAAGGATGATACCAGAAATGTGTAGCTATACATGTCCGGAAAGGCTGGGTTTCTTTTCTCTTCAAAACAGAAGGCTGAGGGGTGGAATTGTAAAGGTTTTTTAAAATTATGAAAGTTTTTGATAGAGTGGATGTAGAGAGAATGTTGATCCTCTTGTGCAGAAGAGCATAACTAGACGCCATCCAATATAAGATGGTCACTAAGAAATCTAATAGAGAATTCAGAAGGAGCTTCTTTATCCAAAGAGGGGTGAGAATGTGGAACTCACTACCACAGGGAGTGTTTGGGGAAAATAGAATAGGTGCATTTAAGGGGATGTTAGACAAGCATTTGAGGGACTAGGGAATAGATGGTTACAATGGTGGATTTAGATAAGAAAAGATTGGAGGAAGTTCCAGTGGAGCGTTAACACTGGTATGGACTGTTTGAGACAAATGGCCTGTTTGTATGCCATATATTCTATGTAATCCTATCATTGCTTATGTATTCCAATAGTTCGGAATCTTGTGCTGACAACAGGGTTCTTGGTCACTGACTAGAGAACTGGTGAGAGTCCTGTGTCGCCTCTTTTCGTAAAGGCACTTGATAGGCCAGCAGTGGGCAATTCCACCGGGATCAAGGAAGGCAAAGTTCTGCCTGCTGAGGGCCGCCGGCCAATTAAGGACTGCCAACTCTATTGAATGGCAGGGTTACCGAGGAGGCAGTGGCTGATACCTGTGCAAAACCTATCCGAAGCCTGAGGTGTGGTCGCAGGTGGGGGTCGCGTAGGAGGGGTGGGGTCAGCAGCAAGGGCAGGAAGGTGGCTCTCAACAGGTCCCCACCCTCCCTGATACCTTGTCCCTCGATCAGGCGCTAACTGCCTTTGAATGAGAGACCTCCGACTGGGAGCTCATGAGCAACCTTGCATGGGTTTGCTTGGTGTGCTTTCCTTCCTGCTGTTGGGATAATGCCAGCAGTGACAGGTTGAGGCCCCTATCTGGGCACTAACTGCCCACTTAAGGGCCTCAGTTGGCAGTGGGGTGGGAAGTCCACCCACAGGTTTCCCTGCCATGGACGTAATCTGGGAGGAGGCAGGAAGGGGTGGGGTCGTCACTGACCACCCTCCCACCTGATTAAATGCCACCAAATTTGCTGCAGGGAGGGTACAATTTTCCACCCATAGTTTGTTCACACCACATGGATAATATATAGATTTCTACCAATGCATTATTTGTTAAGACCTGCCTCTATGCCTTTTTCTTTAAATTAGCTTTCCATTTCCACTGAGGCAGTGGTAGGAAATCTGCTCCAGATGCTATGCAGCATTATGTACAGAAATACATTTGGTAATTGTACTTTTCATCACTGAGGGAAGACAATACTTCTTCTTCCTCAATAAACACTAGATAAGATTACTTGATTTTGTGCCTGTAGGTTTACCATGTAAACATGCATGGGGCATAGTCACACATGTTGAACCTAGCTGTCCAATTTAACCAGTGATGCCAAACATCCATTGTCAGATATAATGACACAGGGTCAATAACCCTATGGTGCATGTCTCTGTGTTAAATACTGCTTGAAAAATAGAGTCAAGCTGATGGTAGTGAGGAATATGCAGCTAGTTATCTCAGGAGTCATCTTATGTTGGCTGTACTGCCTGTCAGGGAGCCCAGCTCACCAGCAGTGCATATTGGAAATTTAGTCATACAACCTACAATTTTCTGACCATGGTCAAAAAATGTCACATGACTCATTTGCATCCTCCTCCAATGCAGAGACACACACCTTGGTGGATACTGAGGTAGAGATAGCTAGGTGAGGCACACATCACATATGAACAGGGGCTGGAAGCAGGGACAGCAGTGTAGAGGCCCGGGTGGAGGGCGCTGGTCACTCCAAGCAATGCTTAGCTGGATGTAGATGCTGAACCTCAGGTGTCATCCATGAAAAAGGAACTTGTGGAGCAGTAAAGGAAGATGTGTGTGCTGCTGTCAGCATTTCCAGAAACTGTACGCAGTCTTGGAAAGGAATTGTAGGAATCCACCTCTAGCATGAGTGCCATGATATCTTGGGTATTTGCAATGACATGAATCTCCATGGAAAGGGTGGTCACCTGCGTGAGAAATCACATGTATCATGTCACTGAGTAGACCAATGGCCTACATAGGATAGAGGAAAGCCGCAACTTGGTGGTTCAATGCCTCACTGAAATGCAGCCAAGTGCTCTCCAGCTCTTGGATAACTGGAAGTGCATGTGGGCATGAGAAGGGGAAGGGCACATGGCAGTAGAGATTCTTCTCAAGGTACACCCACTTCTTATTCGTTGTTCCCTCCTCCTCCAACAGAGCCCCACATGCCATGTCATGCCCTGATGACTGAGTCTGTCCCTGCAGAGGTACAAGTGGGGCCATAAGGGCTCCAAAGCCCAGAGTATGTTTGCCACGGGCATCTCATGCCAGGGGAACAAGCAGCCTGCCTCCAGCTCTGCTGAAGCAGCAGTGATTCTACCAATTTGGAGTAAGAGGAAGCAGGTGAGAAAGACTCATTTGCTGCACCTGGGTGTGTATAACAATATTTATGTTGTTGTGTACATGTTTATTTAAATGAATTAATCACTGTATTTTCCTTTCATTTCCTGTCATCTATGTTGAATCCTGAATCTCAAACAGACAGTAGCCTTTAGGAGAATGATATGACCAAGTTGGGAGATGAACAAAGGGTGGAAACATGACAGTTGGATTTTTCAATATGGGAATGATTTGTACTTGTGGGAGGTGGTGGCCTCATGCACTCAGATTAACTGAATCATGCCTGTGTGAAGCCACCATGAGCTTCACTGGCAGCCAGGTGACCAGGTGCAGGAACCTTCGCCACATCCTTCGCCACATCTGCCTCTTCCTCCTCTTCATCTTCTTCCTCTAGCTCCTCAGTGGATGCAGAGTCATCTCCTCCTCTTTGTGCAGCCCCATTTCACTCTGCCGTGCCATGTTGTGCAACAAATAGCAAACCAGTACCATTCTGGAGGTGACTGCCGGTCCATACTGAAGGGCACCCCCAGATCTGTCCAGGTACCTGAATCGCATCTTTAGCACCTGGTGGCCATATGGCTCTTCTCGTATCTCTCCTTTGCATCAGTGGTAGGGTTCCCCACAGGTGTAATCAGTCAGATGCTTGTCTTCAGGGAGCCACCAGCTCTCTCTGTTTGGAAGTGTGAAAAGCTGTCAGAGATGTGACTATTGAACAGTGACTACCAGCTGTGCCGTGCCTTGTTGACTGTGGCAAGTTCCACATAGCTCAGGAAAGCCATGAGCTGACTGTTAAAGTCAGAAGCCTAGGTTAAAGCAACAAGAAATTGGCTGTTTAAATATTTAAATCACTGACCTGACACCACTTACAGGGATTCCCCGCATGCCTGGGAATGTGCCCTGGTAAAACCCAGAGCACTGACATGCCTTTAATACATTTGGAGTTACCCAGGGCTGAATTTTATGGGGAGAGGAGGTATATGCTGTTTAGCATGCATATCACCAGGTTGACACCTTACACTTAGGTATGCCTGGTCATTATCCTGGCATACACTTTTATACTCTTCATTGAACCAAAGTTGACCTCCTGATTAGATGGTAATGGTAGAATGAAGGGTATGCCAGGCCCTGACATTACAGGTTGTGGTTGAATACATTCTGCTGTTGCTGATGGGCCACAGCACCTCATGGATGCTAAGTTTTGAGCTGCTAGACCTGATCTGAATCTATCCCATTCGTACGGTGGTAGTACCACACAACATGATGAAGTGTATCCTAAATGTGAAGACTGGACTTCAGTTCCACAAGGACTGTGCGGTAGTCACTCCCAGCAAAACTGTTGTGGGCAGGTCCAACTGTGACATGTAGATTTGTGGGGATGCGTTTAAACTGGCTTTTCCTTCTTGTTGGTTCCCTCACCTGATGCCACAGGCCCAGGAAAATATACCCTTGAGGATTTAGCCAGCTTAGTGATGCTACCAAGTCACGCTTGGCGATGGACACTGAAGTTCCCCATCCAGAGTACACTCTGTCCCCTTGCTGTCCCTAAAGTTTCTTCTCAGTAGTTTACAATTCTGAGGGGCACTAATTCAGCAGCTGAGAGAGGGTATTAGGTGGGTATCAACAATAGATTTGCTTGCCCATATTTGACCCGATGCCATGGGGTCCGGAGTCAGAGTTGAGAACTCCCAAGCCATTCCCTACCAACTGTATACCAGTGTGCTGTTGCCTGTGCTGTTACCTCTGGTTGCCCCTGGTGGGTAGGTCCTGCCGATGGGACACGATAAACCCAGGAATGGTGATGGAGGGGTCTGGGGCATTCGCTGTGAGGTATGATTTGGTATGTATGACTATGGCAGGTTGTTGCTTGACTAATGTAATGATCCCCGTAGAGACCAAAAACTTTTAAAAAGAAATTTGAACTTCCAGCTCATAGCTGAAAAGGATGACACAAGATTTCATATTTTAAGATTTTTACTGTTTTAAATGACAAAAAACACTATCGACTGAACAGTATTTTTGGAGGCAACTTATACTTTAAATGACAGAAAAGAACATTCCTCTTTTATATTTATCACGCATCGCACGCTCCACAGAATTACAGTCCTTATGGTAAACAGCCTCCAGTTGCTTCCAGCTGCCAATGGGTTCATGTTTTCCTTCTCATCAAGTCGCAACTTTGAGTGAGCATCTCCAGGTACTTCCCTCAGTTCCTAAATGAACTACCAGCAGTGAAGTCCGGTCCAGTGATTCTTCCCCCCTATCACCGGCCTTGCCAGTATGAATCTTTCAGAACTCTTAGATGGCTGCGAAATGCATCTCTTCGACTAGAGACCACCTCCCTCCCATATCTAGCTCTGGTAGCTCACAATGAACCTGCAGCCTCTTCTCTCTGCTCACCACACCAGCTGCTGTTTTTCTTCCGTCCTCTCTTCTCCTTCTGTCTCAAAAGCTTGGAGCCGGCAAGTATATTTACTGTTAGCACAGCTGCTCTTGACTTTTTCTCTCAGATGTGAGAACTTCGCACTTTGCTCAGCAGGTCCCTTGACTTAGTCAGGCTTGTTGTCAGACAGGATTCTCAATAGTCACATGACCCCCTTCATTTTAACTAAACTTAAGATACAGTCCAAAACATAATAATAGGAACATAGAAAACAGGAGCAGGAATAGGTCATACAGCCATTTGAGCCTGCTCCACCATTCAATATGATCATGGCTGATCCTCTATCTCAACACCATACTCCCCTTCTCTCCCCATACCCATTACACCTTTAGAGTCTAGAAATCTACCTATTTCCTTCTTAAATATATTCAGTGACTTGGCCTCCACAGCCTGCTGTGGTAGAGAATTCCACAGGTTCACCACCCTCTGAGTGATGAAGTTTCTCTTCATCTCAGTCCTAAATGTCTACCCTGTATCCTGAGACTGTGACCCTTTGTTCTAGATCCCCCCAGCCAGAGGAAACATCATCCCTGCATCCAGCCTGTCCAGCCCTGTCAGAATTTTATATGTTTCAATGAGATCCCCTCTCATTCTTCTAAACTCCAGTGAATACAGGGCTAGTCGGCCCAATCTCTCCTTATACGACAATCCTGCCATCCCAGGAATCAGTCTGATGAACCTTCGCTGCACTACCTCTATGCTGCAGTAAGACATGTTTGCTCGGTACTCAAGCCCTCTTGCAATGAACATCAACATACTATTTGCTTTCCTAATTGCTTGCTGCAGTTTATAATCTTATAAATCTCATAATTGTAGTACTAGTCTGTGGAACAGCTGTTCCAACATCAAACATCTAGGAAGAAAGATACATTGTTAGATCAGAGCTTTGAGCTGCTGGTCTGAGGGAGTACAGCACTGTTGGAGATACCATCTATTGGATGATACATTAAACCAAGACCCTGTATGACCTCTCAAATGAATGTGAGACCAAGATGGTTTTCAAAGAAGAGTAGGAGAGCAGGGGAGTGCTTCTGATGTTGTGGCCAATACTTACGCTCAACCAACAAATAAAACAGAAGGTCTGGCCATTTATTTACTTCCTGTTTCTGGGATCTTGCAGTCTGAAAATTGGCTGCTGAGCTTCTTACATTACAGTATTTATTTTGCAACCAATAACCCTGAAACATTATGTTCATTGTTGTTCGTGGGACCTTGCTACCTATAAATTGATATTTCTGTACATTACAACAACTTCACTTCAAAGGTATTTAATTGGTTGTAAACCACATTTGAATGTCCTGGGATCACAAAAGGCATTATATAAATGTTCTTTCTTCCTTCTTTGATGCCCATGCCCCAGTTAATCCATAAATTAAGCTCTACCTTTTAAACCAATTAATTGCTTCGTACTCTGTGCTTACTCTTTCATTAGACACATAAAAGAGTAATCATGAACAGCATAAAAGGTTTATGAAAGAAATTGCAAATTTTCAAACTGATTTAACAGAAATTATGGAAGTGTATGAATAATTCTGGATTAAAAAATAATTCAGTCTATCGTCTACTTCAGCATAACATTTTTTGGGGTGAATATGTCACTCTGTATGATGGTATGTTTTGCCAAAAGAATGCAGTCCTGCTCCAGATAAGATAAAATGATGGAGTATCCAATGTACTTTTCCCAATACGAATTATGTTTATCTGAACAATTCAAAGCAGCACAGCTGAAGAGCATTGCTCCCAATTCACCGATCATTTACTGACAGAGTCTAAAGAAATATTTTAAATATATATTTCCCATAAATCCAGTCTATACAACATTGCGCAATAGGCCTAAAATGTGAAATTAATCTTTAATTTAAAGATGACACAAATTTTAAACACTTAGCCTTACTGCAGCTTGGTGAGTATCTGTTGCTCATTACACATCGGTCAATGTTCTTGAGGAATTATTCATTCTGGGCCCTGATTAATTTTCCAAGCAATCTGACACCCGAGTGTTGTAGGCATACAAACAATCAATAAATCAACCTGGAAACAACTAACCAGTAATCTGCCGATCTCCAACGAAACAGCTAGTCTTGTTCCTAACCACCCAACAATCACCTCTCCCCCGCACACTCGTCTGCTAGCTTCTTATGTAACTCCTGCTCCTACTTGTGTTTTGCTGCTTTGACCCTTTTCTTCATTGTCACAATATATACATACTTCAAGGAACTCAATGCTGTGGCTGTTTGCATATTCCACCAACAACCTTTTGAAAAATTGCTAAACAAAGCTTCACTGTATAAGTGACTTGCTCTTCTCTTTTACTGAACAGTTCTTACTGCATTTGTGGCAGCCACAGTTTTGAAGAGCAGTTCAGTCATTCTCGACAGTTCCTTGTGATGTTGTTCATCTTCGCCAGTGCTGGTTTTGTGATGTCAATGATGAGAACCATGAAAGCAGTAAAAGAAATGAAGCATTGTGCTGACTAGGAAGTGCGACAAGAATATTACAGGACTTCAGTCTAGGTTGTGCTTTAAAATGCATAATTATTCCTGTAATAGCAACAAGTGCATTTCAAAATTGTGGATTTTCCTCCTCCCCGCTCTCCCTGAGGGAGGCGAGTCAGTCCTCTCACCTCTAACCTCCTGCATCTTTCAATTAGTTTGCTTGCCTTTCTTTATTTTATCACTATTACTTTGGTCATTGCTTCAATCAGTGTTTCTCCTCAATTTGCAATATGCCACCTTACATGCTCTCCTCTCTCTGTGAGGAAGATTGAACAGAGGGCGCTGGTGAGAAGTGACTGAAGCATTCTGGGAGAAGTCATCGCAGCCACCGCGACTCAGGAGGGAATCGAGGAGGACCCACTGTCAAAGAACGGAATAGCCCCAAACATTACATTTCTGTAGTGTTTCCATCCCTCCCTCCTCCTCAAACCTAAAAAAAAAGAGAGCGAGGAAGAGGCAGTGCCTTCAGGAGTGCACCAGACCTGTGAGGGACACTCTTCTGAAAGTGGATTTTAAAGAAAAAGCAGCTGATTGGTGAGTAAATCCTGGGAGCAGACTCGGAGGGAGGAGCACTGGAGCGGTGAGTAAAAATCTAGCTTACCTCGGGGATTCACAGCCTTCTCTCTAGGGAGCAGACTTGGAGGGAGGAGCACCAGAGCGGTGACCTCGGGGCACAGAGTAACTGAAGCCAAAACTGAAAAAGTGACGTCACAGGAAAGCTGTGACCTGATTGGTTGGTAGGAAATTTGTACCAAATTTGAAGAAAAAAACACTGCAAAGCTAATTAATAAATTAATTATCTAAGTAGAGATGGCTGGGCAGGTGCTGTGCTGTAGCTGTATGATGTGGGAGCTGGCAGATCCCATTGAGAGCCGCAGTGACCACATCTGCAGCAAGTGTTGCTTGCTGGAGGAACTCCGGCTCAGAATTGATGAGCTGGAGTCCGAGCTCCGGACGCTGTGGCACATCCGGGAGGGGGAGAGTTACCTGGGCGCTTTGTATCAGGAGGCGGTCACACCCGGTAGATTAAGTACCTCAAGTCCGGTCAGGGTCAGCAGAGTGTGACTGCAAGTAAGGCAGGTAGAGGGATTCTGTGTTCAGGAACAGAGGAGCCTCAGCTCTTGACCTTGTTCAACAGGTACGAGGTACTTGCTCGCTGTGTGGATGAGGAAGAGGGCTGTAGGGAGGATGAACCAGCTGACCACGGCACTGTGGCACAGGAGGCCATTCAAGAGGGGGGAGCAAAAAGACAAGTGGTAGTTGTATGGGATTCTATAATTAGGGAAATTGATAGCTTCCTTTGTAAGCAGGATCGAGAGTCCCGCATAGTATGTTGCCTGCCTGGTGCCAGGGTGAGGGACATCTCTGACTGGCTTGAACGTATATTGGAGAGGGAGGGGGAGGATCCAGTTGTTGTGGTCCACGTCGGGACAAATAACATAGGTAAGACTAGGAGAGAGGACCTGTTTGGGGATTATCAGGAACTAGGAACTAAATTAAAGAACAGGTCCTCAAGTGTTATAATCTACGGATTACTACCCGAGCCACGTGCAAATTGGTATAGGGACGCGAGAATAAGGGAAGTAAACACGTGGCTAAAGGAGTGGTGCGGGAAAGAGGGGTTCCATTTCGTGGGGCACTGGCATCAGTATTGGAACAGGAGGGATCTGTACCGTTGGGACGGTCTCCACCTGAACCAATCTGGGACCAATGTTCGAGCGAAAATGGTAAATAGGGTGGTCAACAGGACTTTAAACTAGAAAATGGGGGGGGAAGGAAGGGTAAAACTCCAAGAATTATGATTAATGGGAAACAAAGCAGCAGGGTAGCATGTGGTGGGGAGGTGGATTCAACTTCATGGAAAATTATGAAAAAACTGAAAAGAAAGGAGAGCCCAGGAGAGGCTATTAAAGTCTCCAGAACACAAAATAGGACAGAGTGTTTGGAAAGGGCAAGGAATCTAACTTCAAGCACATCAGATAAAGGGACGACAATGAGAAAGGGGACAGGAAATACAGGACTGAAGGTGTTCTATCTGAATGCACGCAGTATACAAAATAAGGTAAATGAGCTTGTGGCGCAGATTGAAATTGGCAGGTATGATGTGGTGGGCATCACGGAGACATGGCTGCAAGGGGATCAGGACTGGGAGCTAAATATCCAAGGATAAACATCCTATCGAAAAGATAGGCAGGTTGGCAGAGGGGGTGGGGTTGCTTTGTTAGTAAGAAATGAAATTAAATTGATAGCAAGAAATGACGTAGGGTCAGATGATGTAGAATCTGTGTGGGTAGAGTTGAGGAACCGCAAAGGTAAAAAAACCATAATGGGCGTTATGTACAGGCCTCCGAACAGTAGTCAGGATGTGGGGCACAAGATACACCAGGAGATAGAAAAGGCGTGTAAGAAAGGCAAGGTTACAGTGATCATGGGGGATTTCAATATGCAGGTAGACTGGGAAAATCAGGTTGGTAGTGGATCCCAAGAAAAGGAATTTGTGGAATGTCTACGAGATGGCTTTTTGGAGCAGCTTGTGATGGAGCACACTAGGGAACAGGCAATTCTAGATTTAGTGATGTGTAATGAGGCAGATTTGATAAGGGAGCTTAAGGTGAAGGAACCCTTAGGAGGAAGTGACCATAATATGATAGAATTTACCCTGCAATTTGAGAGGAAAAAGCTGGGATCAGATGTAACGGTATTACAGTTAAATAAAGGCAACGACAGAGGCATGAGGGAGGAGCTGGCCAGAATTGACTGGGAGATGAGCCTAGCAGGAAAGACAGTGGAACAGCAATGGCAGAAGTTTCTGGGAGTAATTTGGGAGACACAGCAAAAATTCATCCCTAGGAAGAAGAAGCATACTAAAGGGAGGACGAGGCAACCATGGCTGACAAGGGAAGTCAGGGACAGCATAAAAGCTAAAGAGAAAGCATACAATGAGGCGAAGAGCAGTAGGAAAGCAGGGGATTGGGAAGCCTACAAAGACCAACAGACGACAACTAAAAAAGAAATAATGAGAGAGAAGATTAAATATGAGGGTAAACTAGTCAGTAATATAAAAGAAGATTGCAAGTGTTTTTTTAGATATATAAAGGGTAAGAGAGAGGCAAAAGTGGACATTGGGCCGCTGGAAAATGACGCTGGAGAAGTAGTAGTGGGGAACAAAGAAATGGCGGAGGAACTGAATAGGTACTTTGCATCAGTCTTCACAGTGGAAGATACGAGTAACATCCCCAAAATTCAAGACAGTCGTGGGGCAGAGGTGAGTATGGTGGCCATTACCAAGGAGAAGGTGCTAGGAAAACTGAAAAGTCTGAAGGTGGATAAATCACTTGGACCAGATGGATTACACCCCAGAGTTCTAAAGGAGATAGCTGAAGAGATAGTGGAGGCGTTAGTGGTGATCTTTCAGGAATCACTGGAGTCAGGAAGGGTCTCAGAGGACTGGAAAATCGCTAATGCAACCCCCCTATTTAAGAAGGGAGTGAGGCAAAAGACGGGAAATTACAGGCCGATTAGCCTGACCTCGGTCGTTGGTAAGACTTTAGAGTCCATTATTAAGGATGAGATTTCAGAATACTTGGAAGTGCATGGTAAAATAGGGCAAAGTCAGCATGGTTTCATCAAGGGGAGGTCATGCCTGACAAATCTGTTAGAATTCTTTGAGGAGATAATGAGTAGGTTAGACAAAGGAGAGCCAATGGATGTTATCTACTTGGCAGAAGGAATAGGAAGCAGCAAAATAAACTTAATGGCACGTTTCTAAAGAGTGCACAGGGACAGAGGGACTTGGGGGTTCATGTGCATAGATCTTTGAAGTTGTTAAGACATATTGAGAGAGTAATTAGCAAAGCATATCACATCTTGGGCTTCATAAATAGAGTTATTGAGTACAACAGCAGGGAAGCAATGCTCAACCTTTGTAAAGATTTGGTTAGGCCACAACTAGGGTGTTGCATTCAGTTCTGGTCACCACATGGTGAGGTTGGAGAAGCTGGGGTCTCCGTAAAGCAAAGAAATTTGAGGAGAAATTTAATGGTAATGTACAAGGTTATGACAGATTTAGATAAGGTAGACAAAGATAAATTGTTCCCATTAGCTCATGGCACAAGGAGGAAGGGACACAGAATTCAGGCTTTGGGCAAGAGATGCAAGGGGATTGTGAAGAAGAACTTTTTTACTCAGCAAGTGGTAATGACTTAGAACTCGCTACCTACAAGGGTGGTGGATGTGGAGATGATGAACAAATAATAAACTTGCAGGGCCATTGGGATAGGGCAGTGAAACAGGACTGACAGAATTGCTCTACAGAAAGCCAACATGGACTTAATGGGCCAAATAATGTAGTAATAACTTATGAACATTACTTCTCTAGAACTTCAGTGGAAACCCCACTTAGACACATTTCCAGTGCACTCCTGGTGTAGCAATGTCAAATCTGAGCAATTTCCAGGATGTGTTGTTCTATTTAATCAAAGCAGATCTTCAAACCCTAGTTCCTATCTGTCACCTTATTTTCATTTGTACAACATTGTCCACCTCTACATCTCTACCTTCCATTAAATCTATCCCACTGCCAAATCCCTTATCTATGCTTTAGCTACCTCTAGACTTAACTTCTTCTATATCTTGCTTGCTGGCCTCCCATATTCAAACATAAATTCTAACTTGTCCAAAACTCAATCTGCCAATGTTCTGTCACCAGGGGCAAAAACATGAAGAGTTTTAAATACAATGATGAAAATTTAAAATTTACTGTAGATGAACAAGGACAGGGGAAGTAGGAGGTGAGTGGGGGTGCATATGGATACGGGCTGCAGTGTTTTAGGTAAGTAGATATTTACCAAGGATAGAGGATTGAAGGTGAACCTTTAACCTCTTCCAGCCTATGTTCCCTTCGCACTCTGTGATTCTGACCTTTCATGTATCCCTTTTTCATTTAACCCATCACAGATGGCAAGGTTTACAGCTACTTCTGCCCTAACTCCTTCCCCAACCCCTACAGCTTTCCACCTCTCTTGTTTCCTTATAAACCCTGTCAAAGGCTATTTGTTCAACCAAATTTGTAATTGTCCACTTAATCTCTCCCTCCATGGCTTGGATGCTCTTTTACTCTCTGCAGAGCAACTTGGGATGTTTTCAGCATTAAAGGCACTATATAAATGCAAATTGTTGTGGCTGTCATTGTTATTGTGTCATCTTTGTGAACTCAGCACATTTGATAAATTAGCATAAGCTCCTAATACATAAGCTCCTTGCACCAGAACCAGACCTAAAGATGGTTGTATGAAAACTGGTAACATTGCAAGATCTGGCAGTTCAGATTTAAGGCAATGTGTGCATTCACAATAAATGTTTGCATTTGGGCTCAAACACTGTTTCAATCTTCAGAAAGCTTCAAAATGAATTACACATATTTGTCAGTTTTTGCAGAGCCCATCGAGGAGACGAGGGCAAAAATGAAGTGAAAGGAAACCTAATGTGAATGCAGGAAAATGCGTCTGTAAATAAATTACAGAGTGATGTAGCACCTAAACTCCTGTGTAAGGCAAGAATACACGCAGCTATGTTTGACAGGTACAAGTAGGGTTGACTTGTTTGCTACTTCAAGGCACACTGTCTAGATGACAGCAGGACAGCTTCCCAATAGGAGATGGCAGGCAAGCTTAATGGTCTACATAATATGTTGGCCCCATCTATTACTCCCTGTAGTTCTGGGAAGCCTGGTATCCATGAAACAATCTTATTCAGCTGGTACCTCCATTCCACAGGAGTGACAGCAAAGTAATTAACATGTTGCCCTTTGTAACTAAGACCTCTGCCATTTGTTTGGTGTATCTATTGACAATCAACTGATTGATTTGGAGCATATGATTTTGGAAGGAATTTCCCTTTCATGATCATTCCAGGTACCATTGGGAACATCAGTAACAGAAACCAAACTTATGTTCATTAAATATGTCACCAATGCTTTGTTTATTGTAGCAAGTGATGTCATGGATGATTGGAATAGCATGACAAAGCTCTGCAACTTTACGGAGTGCAATGATTTCCAAAGAGCAAGGGTTTGAGAATTCCCCTGCATGACCCTACACACTCCTTAACATAGAGCCACCATGTACACAAATCAACATTCTTCTCCCTCTCTGCTCAAGCTGTTTGCAACTGTCAAATTGGGCTACTCACTGCTTGCTTTCCAAGAAACAGCTATAACACCTTCATTTTATAACAATTCATAGTGTTGCAAAATTTGACCCAGAAAGGACAATGAGAGGGATGACCACTGGATGCCTGGGCCATTAGACTTCTGCTGCATCCAAAGACCCTAGCTAATAACAGTTATAATGAGGTTCATGCTACCACTAAAATAATTATAAAGTACACCATTATCATGTTCAGTCAAACCTAGAGATAGTTTGTAATTCAGCTCAGCTAAGAAGGGCATTATTATAGTTTGCTACATGCTCCACTAATCTAACCCACAAAGAAGTATTATCAGCGAGGCCTTGGAGGAGGAAGACTCTGAACCACCCCAAAGAGATGACATGAGGAGCCAATAAAGCCCGAAGAGAACTCATTACTGATTGTGCAAGTCAGGTGACAAGCTCTGATAGGGCATATCTTTTGTTATCTTAAAAATGTTCCCATTGAATTAATAGTTCTGTCTACTCCTTCCCACACTCTCCATAAATATACCTTAACCTAAAGTGCATTAAGCCTCATACAGAACTCCAAGATATTCCATTTCTGTCACCTGCTCAATCACAATACCAAAATTTAGCAAGAATATTCTCAGAATACACAACTACCATGCAATCAACATCTTACTAACTCTACATGTGATGTGTGTATGTGTATGTGCTTAATGTGTGCATACTGTGCTTCCCCTGGTGTCAGTGTGTAACATGGTTTCTTAAACCTTTCTCGTGCTACCTCACTAGAAGTTGTGTGAAGTGGCTGGCTACTGTGAGCCTATCACAGCCTCCAAACTGAAGTTGCCCACAATTAGCTGGGTTTTGAATAAGGCATAATTGCAGGCTCTGTCAATTCCATAACTGTGGGGATGGCCTCATCCTGTAGACATTTCAGTACATGTACAGACACCAGAGGCAGTTGGCATGAGGGTCCAGATTTAGGAAGTAGCATTAACATTTGTGCCCATTCAAGCTACTGCCCAGCTGGTTGACACCACCTTGCCATTCCCATTGACCAGTGTGATAACAGACCTAATGCCATTAATGAGATGAGAGGAACAGTGCCTCATAGTTCAGAGCCTGTTGAAGACAGAAAATCTTCCAACTTGGAAGCCATGATAAAATCACAATGCCTGCTCCTTAAAGCAGCTGCCAGCTTCTATATCCTGCAGCAGCACCGCACTTCCTGCCCAAAGATAGGCAAACTTAGATAGGCTACTTCAATGCCAGGTGCTCACCTATATCATATTACTAGACAGGCCCCATAAATAATTCTCGGGTCAACACAGTAGAGGATGGATAGGCAATCTTCCTTCACTGCCCAACAGGAAAATTACATTGCTGTTAGTATCTGCTGTATCAGTCGATTTATAAATGATTACTTTTATAAAGACCTTTGATAGTGATACTCACTCACTAAGACATTCAACATTGTAAGTCTGCACAAAATCAGTGAAGAAGGAGCTATTTAAAAAAAAAGTTATGTTCTGGAAGCTGAGAGAGTTTTGGCATTCAGTTGGTTAATGTTTAGAATATGAGGCAAGACACCAGTGTCAAAAATAATTATGGGCAGAATTTTACATTCAGTGTACGGGCGCGCACCTGACATGCCAGAACGTAAAATAGCGCGCGATGACATCAGGCGTTTGTCCCAACGTCATTGCAAAGTTGCGCGATATTTCGTTTGGCGGGCACGCATTGCCGAAAATTGAAAGGGCTATTAAGGCCATTAACCAGGTAATTAACCTGAATATTATGCTGGAAAAACTCAGCAGGTCTGGCAGCATCTGCGGAGAGGAATACAGTTAATGTTTCGAGTCCGTATGACTCTTCAACAGAACTAAGGAAAAATAGAAGAGAGGTGAAATATAAGCTGGTTTAAGGCGGGGTGGGACAGGTAGAGCTGGACAGAGGCATTTCTCCTCCATTGACTGACCGTATAAGGATGCATCTTATTTCCTTCTCCTCTTTTAGCATTGGCCATTATACTCCTGGCAGCAGCCATCATAGCATGTTGGAGTCTAAGCCAAAATATCTGAGCTGGCAGGTACCACAGTTAATGACTTAAAAATTTAACCTTTGCTTAGTTCTGTTGAAGAGTCATATGGACTCGAAACGTTAACTGTGTTCCTCTCCGCAGATGCTGCCAGACCTGCTCAGTTTTTCCTGGTATTTTTATTTTTGTTTTGGATTTCCAACATCCGCAGTTTTTTGCTTTTATCTGAATATTATGCTGCCCAGGTTGGCGGGCAGGCGAGAAGGCCATGCAGCCTTTACGTTTTTCAGGAAACCTCATCCAAGAACAGGATGAGGTTTCCTGAAGCTATTACAAATTAAGTAAAAGTTTCATTTGAACTTAAAAACGTGTCCCATCTCATGTGACACAGTTACATGAGGGGACATGTTTAATTGAATTTTTCTGCTCTTTATTAATTTTTTCAACAAGCGCTTCAATCTCCCTGAGGCAGCTCTGTGCCTTGGGGGATTGAAGCACTCTTTCACGCGGTGCGGAGCCGATTGCGGGCAGTGGTCAGCTCCGTAACTGCCCCCACCCGCAAGCCCACCCGACGAATGGAAAATCCTGGCCTAAACGTGCTTTGAGAATGGTAGAATGCTTGCTTTTCCCTCCACAGCCAGTTTGAGATCTCCAACAGGGGAGCAGAATGTTATCAGGCATGGTTCTGATCAAGAGCTGTATTCAGAGAGCCTTGGGAGCAGCTGTCAATCTCTCTTGCCTGGTAAATAACGTGTGATGCAGGGAGATAAGGAGAGATAAATCACAAGGTAACTTAGTTTTACTTAGTGATCTATTATGTAAACAGTAGGCATACTCTTCACATCACATGGCATCATTCATTCATTAAACATTACAATCAGTTACATTTTTCAACGCCTCTCAAGGTTTTCCAACCCAAGGTATAAGGCCACTCTACTTCATACCATATCTGGGGATTGCAGGGATCCAAAATTATCAGCTACATGTGAAAATCAGTTGTGAGATAATTAGTGCCAGGCTTGTTTTCATTTAACTTTCCTAACAAAACTTGACTGCAAGTTGTGTCTCCTGTCAACATTAGGAAAGACATTTAAGTGAACCTAGAGATAAAAACAAAAAGCTAAAAGCTACTGCGGATGCTGGAAATCCAAAACAAAAACAGAATTACCTGGAAAAACTCAGCAGGTCTGGCAGCATCGGTGGAGAAGAAATCAGTTAACGTTTCGAGCCTTCATGACCCTTCGGCAGAACTGAAGCATAGTTAGGAGAAAGGAGAAATATAAGCTGGTTTAAGGTGGAGGGCAGGGAGAGAGAAGTTCAGGGTGTGGTGATTGTGGAGATAAGCAAGCAGTGATAGGAGCAGATAATCAAAAGATGTCACAGACAAAAGGATCAAAGAGGTGTTGAAGGTGGTGATATTTGTCTAAGAAAAGTGCTAATTAAGAATGGAAGACATGATACTCAAGGTACAGTTCTAGTGGGGGTGGGGTGGAAAGACTAACAAGGTTTTAGTTTTAGATTTAAAAATAATGGAAATAGGTGGGAAAAGAAGAATCTATATAAGTTATTGAAAAAAAAGGGGAGGGGGGAGAAACGGGGTGGGGATGGGGGGAGGGGGAGTTTAAGATCTAAAGTTGTTGAATTCAATATTCAGCCCGGAAGGCTGTAAAGTGCCTAGTCGGAAGATGAGGTGCTGTTCCTCCAGTTTGCGTTGGGCTTCACTGGAACAATGCAGCAAGCCAAGGACAGACATGTGGGCAAGAGAACAGGGTGGAGTGTTAAAATGGCAAGCGACAGGGAGGTTTGGGTCTTTCTTGCGGACAGACCACAGGTGTTCTGCAAAGCGGTCGCCCAGTTTGCGTTTGGTCTCTCCAATGTAGAGGAGACCGCATTGGGAGCAACGAATGCAGTAGACTAAGTTAGGGGAAATGCAAGTGAAATGCTGCTTCACTTGAAAGGAGTGTTTGGGCCCTTGGACGGTGAGGAGAGAGGAAGTGAAAGGGCAGGTGTTGCATCTTGTTATCTCGTTATCTTGTTTCTCGTTATCTTGACTCCCTTCTCTCTCCCCTTGTCCAGTCCCTTCCCACCTACATCCGTGATTCCTCTGACACCTTACGTCACATCAACAATTTCCAGTTCCCTGGCCCCAACCGCTTCCTCTTCACCATGGATGTCCAATCCCTCTACACCTCCATCCCCCACCAGGATGGTCTGAGGGCCCTTAGCTTCTTCCTTGAACAGAGGCCCCAACAATCCCCATCCACCACTACTCTCCTCCGTCTGGCTGAACTTGTTCTCACACTGAACAATTTCTCCTTTAACTCCTCTCACTTCCTCCAAATAAAAGGTGTGGCTATGGGTACCCGCATGGGCCCCAGCTGTGCCTGTCTCTTTATGGGGTATGTGGAACTTTCCTTGTTCCAGTCCTACTCCGGCCCCCTCCCACAACTCTTTCTCCGGTACATCGACGATTACTTCGGTGCTGCTTCATGCTCTCGTCGGGACCTGGAAAAATTTATTAATTTTGCTTCCAATCTCCACCCCTCCATCATTTTCACATGGTCCATCTCTGACACTTCCCTTCCCTTCCTTGACCTCTCTGTCTCAATTTCTGATGATAGACTGTCCACCAATATCCATTACAAGCCTACCGACTCCCACAGTTACCGCGACTACAGCTCCTCACACCCCGCTTCCTGTAAGGACTCCATCCCATTCTCTCAGTTCCTTCACCTCTGTCGCATCTGTTCTGATGACGCTACCTTCAAAAACAGCTCCTCTGACATGTCCTCCTTCTTCCTTAACCGAGGTTTTCCATCCACGGTCGTTGACAGGGCCCTCAACCGTGTCCGGCCCATATCCTGTGCATCCTCCCTCACGCCTTCTCCTCCTTCCCAGAAACATGATAGGGTCCCCCTTGTCCTCACTTATCACCCCACCAGCCTCCGCATTCAAAGGATCATCCTCCGCCATTTCCGCCAACTCCAGCATGATGCCACCACCAAACACATCTTCCCTTCACCCCCGCTGACGGCATTCCATAGGGATCGTTCCCTCCAGGACACCCTGGCCCACTCCTCCACCACCCCCTACTCCTCAACCCCCACCTATGGCACCTCCCCATGCCCACGCAGAAGATGTAACACCTGCCCCTTCACTTCCTCTCTCCTCACCGTCCAAGGGCCCAAACACTCCTTTCAAGTGAAGCAGCATTTCACTTGCATTTCCCCCATCTTAGTCTACTGCATTCGTTGCTCCCAATGCGGTCTCCTCTACATTGGAGAGACCAAATGCAAACTGGGCGACCGTTTTGCAGAACACCTGTGGTCTGTCCGCAAGAAAGACCCAAACCTCCCTGTCGCTTGCCATTTTAACACTCCACCCTGTTCTCTTGCCCACATGTCTGTCCTTGGCTTGCTGCATTGTTCCAGTGAAGCCCAACGCAAACTGGAGGAACAGCACCTCATCTTCCGACTAGGCACTTTACAGCCTTCCGGGCTGAATATTGAATTCAACAACTTTAGATCTTAAACTCCCCCTCCCCCTATCCCCACCCCGTTTCTCCCCCCTCCCCTTTTTTTTCAATAATTTATATAGATTCTTCTTTTCCCACCTATTTCCATTATTTTTAAATCTAAAACTAAAACCTTGTTAGTCTTTCCACCCCACCCCCACTAGAGCTGTACCTTGAGTGTCCTGTCTTCCATTATTAATTAGCACTTTTCTTAGACAAATATCACCACCTTCAACACCTCTTTGATCCTTTTGTCTGTGACATCTTTTGATTACCTGCTCCTATCACTGCTTGCTTATCTCCACAATCACCACACCCTCAACTTCTCTCTCCCCCCGCCCCCCCCCACCTTAAACCAGTTTATATTTCTCCTTTCTCCTAACTATGCTTCAGTTCTGCCGAAGGGTCGTGAAGGCTCGAAACGTTAACTGATTTCTTCTCCACCGATGCTGCCAGACCTGCTGAGTTTTTCCAGGTAATTCTGTTTTTGATTTAAGTGAACCTTACAGATTCAATAGATGCAGTTCTGTTAACATCAAGGATCACCTTGATGCCTCTGATTTATTTAAGTTTGTCATCATTTCTCTCATAGAAATTGTTATTAATGTACAACCAATGTTTCATATTTTAGTGTTATCAATAATCAGTTCAATTTGAATAATTCAAAATTAATTCCTATATGTCTCATGTGTCAAATTAAATGCCATTGTCCTAGCAAGTAACAAGTATAATGGAACGCTCTTCTGTCAATGTCAATATTGGTAATTGCTCAGTGTGACTTTTCGTTCGTTATTATCTTCTAATTTAGCCAAGCATAGCTCAGTATTGAACCAAATAAACTTGGTCTGGCTATTGATAACTGATTCTCTGGAGCATGTAGTTGGAACAATGCAAGGTGATCCATTTGCTAATTTAAATGCCTCCCACAGTAGATACTGGAACTAGATTGAGAAAATAATTTGGAATCACAAGATGATTTCACCACCAGAATCCTCAGATTATCAGCAATACAGATTTACAGCAAGCTCCACATGGCGCTTTGATTCACTGCATATTATTAATTCAGGAACTGCCAGAGTTTCTTTCTCAATTTCTCCCCAGCCTATTTAATTGGCTTTCATATATTATGTTGAAACTGGAGAATTAATGCTGTTCAAGACAATTAATGCCATCAAGGATGTGAAAAATTAATGAGTGCCCCTCGCATGCATTGTAGAGGGACATAAAATTCCACAATTAGCATAAGTAATTGAAACTGTTCTTATATAGTTACATAGCTAAAGTAATCCATTTTAAATGCTATGTAAAATATTCATCATTTGCATTTATGTAGTTCTTTCAAGGACGTTTCAAAATTAAGCAAAGCTCAAAAGCACAAACCTATCGAATTTTTAATGAAATCTCTGCCACTACAGGTTAGGCTTCACAGATGCTTTGACACATATATTGTGTTTTAAAAGTGTTTTAAATTTTAAAAGTGCTGGGGCCAAAATTAATATTGCACTGACTGATAGACAAGATACAATAGGCCCTGAGAGAGTTGCACAACACTAGGGGTGGAGTTGTCCCAGATTTACCCTCCGGCTGCAATGGCGGGTTTTCATGCTGTATCATCCCAAGCCTGCCGCATTACTTTTGCATTCCCAGGAAACGTGCCATTTCCATGGCAGGCGGGCTCTCATTCACCCACCACACCATCACCTCACCGCTTCGTCATGCCGGCTGCCATATTTAAAGCCCAGCCGCACGCGTACATCTCAGTGCTTCCAGCCCACGACTACTGCAGGGAAGATGTCCACGAAAGGCTATAAGACTGCAGCCCCCAGGTTTAATGCTGCATCACTGGAATGCCATTTGGGTGCCGTGATGTCTTGTACCCCCAATCTGGCCACAGGATGGGCAGCAGCATGGCAGGTGGTGGCAGTGGTGGTCAGTGCCAATGCCCTGCAAAGGAGGGCAGCCACCCAGGATGAATGGTCTCATCCATTCCACCAGGGTAACTCACTCTTCTCATCACTCTCAACTCATACTCACAAACCCATCACACATCCACAGGGATCTCACACCTCAAGGGACAACACCACTAACTCTCACACACACCCTCACATCTCCATCAGGCTCATATCCTCGCAAGCTCACATCCTCATCCTGTCCATGTCTCCGCTCACCACACAAACATTCCACACAATGCCAGGTGTCCTGCTCACACTTCCTCTATCTGTTTCCATGCAGGAGAAGCTGGCTCACATCAGCAGGAAGAGGTCCCTGACCAGGAGAGGAGTGGCCCACATTAGACCCCCCACTCACTTAGAGGACCGTGCTATCACACTGACTGGAGAGGATATGGGCTGTGCCTGTGGCAACAGTGAGGTCGGTGGCAAACACCCGCCTGAGGATCTTGCACCACATCACCCCTCTCTTAATGCAACTATGAGTGCTCTCTCTTCTGATGTGGTCATCAGAAGCCAGTGCAATAAACAGATTCTTCTCTTGCTAGAAATAATGAGATGATAGCTTGTACATTGACAGCTTTTAGCACAGGAAGGACTGTCATGCGTCCTCTGAACCTAGAGATGTTAAGATCTTTTACCCCGTCAATATTGAATTCCTGTTTCTCCATCACCAATATTCCAGTGGCTTGCCACTCTGGCCAGATCAGGGATCATTTCCTCAAAGTGTATCAGTAACAGGAGCCGGGGAACCCCACAATCAGTGCACGTCCTCTTGCGCCTCTTGGCGTTGTTCTTTTGTTTGGTCCACGAGGTGAAGAAAGATGTTGTTAGGATACTGTGGTTCTTCTTCACCACTTGCAGCTTTTCATTCACAAATTTGGCCATAGCCTACTCTCCAATAGTGCTCATATAGTGAAATATGCTTGTGGGTCATCAATGATGTCATGCATACATTTCTCCTTTGGTCAGGGGAACTCTATGTGCCCTCAGGATGCCCTTCACTTTTGCATTCTGGTGACTGCTGACCAGGAGGCATGCCATCTGGGTCTCATCTTGGACTCACCTTGCCAGACTTCAGCAGGTCAATGAAACATTTCCTGCACTGGACCCAGTTCCTCCTCAACACTTCTTTGCTGCTGATCTCAGAGGAAGATCAGGAGAAAAACCTTGTAGCCGAAAAGAAAAATTGTCAAAAAAAGGAGTTAGTCAGTCTTTATGCTGAACATCACTAAATCTCGAGAAAAATACACAAGGGAATAACTAAGCACTGAGATAAAAAAAAACTACTGCGGATGCTGGAATTCCAAAACAAAAACAGAATTACCTGGAAACTAAGCACTGTTAAGCTAAATGGCAGCCAACAAATATTTACATAGTTTACAGATGCCACTGTTTTGAATGGCTGTTTTGAAAGTAATGTAACTGTAATGTATGTTTTCACGACCACAAAACACTGTCAAGCTATTTTACAGCAAAATAGCATGCATGGCACTTCTGAATGGACTGTAGCTGCAAAATGTTGACTGGTAGAATTAATGTTAAGGAAGTGATTTTTAATGCCCAACTGAAATATGCTAACATTTTTCAGTGCATCCTGTAAATTGTTTTGGCAATCATTGTACACATTTTGTAAACAACATCAAATAGTCACTTGGTAGTAAAGAACTTGAGTATTGCTGGAAAAACAGACATGCTGTCAAAGGTTGCACTTAAACCTTGCACTTATCAGGACAGATTCTCAAGAATAACAAATCTAAAAGAGGATTAATAATTTATATGGCATGAGAAAAGGGTTGCTGATTGGTTGGCAAGTCAGCTCTGAATGGTCGAGACCTTGCCATGATTGGTTGAGACATTGTAACATCAGTGTATCCAACATGCATTCTGACATCACGGATGCAATGCACAATTCTCTGGACCAGGCTTTTGGTAAGGAAACAATGAGAATGATTTTAACCCAACCCATCCAGCAGAAACTGAGCAAGTGGGAAGTTAAAATCTGCCCAAACTACTTACCCACCCTGAAGCTACCAAGAATCAACAAAGCGCAATTTTACTTTGTACAACTTTTTTTGGAAAAATATACTTTATTCATAAAATATCTGAAAGAACATTACCAAAAATTTCAAAACGGCCATCACAAAAAGTACAATCAGATTCACATTTTCCACCTAGATCATGAGGTGCTTCAATACAATCAATGAATATTACAGTCATTTTAATATGGTTATTGCAGTCAGTCAGACAGTGCAATGGTATTCAACTTATTGACAAAGATCATGTTGCACTCTGAGGTGCTTCCATACAATTATGTTACATTTAGTTTTCACTGTATGCATTCCGTGTGAGTCATACAGCCCGAGGGGTCTATAAAATTCCCAACCCCTCGGTGCACTATGGCAGAAAGGTCTTAGACAGCAGCCTTTCCCCATTGCGCCTTTGCGGCGGCTGCCCCAAACTTCAGTGCATCCCTCAGCACATAGTCCTAGACCTTGGAATGTGCCAGTCTGCAACACTCGGTCGTTGCGCTGGAAGACCAACAAGTTTCGGGCAGACCATAGAGCGTCTTTCATCGAGTTGATGATCCTCCAGCTGCAGTTGATGTTTGTCTCGGTGTGCGTCCCTGGGAACAGCCCGTAGAGCACAGAGTCCTGTGTCACAGCACTGCTCAGGATGAACCTCGACAAACACCACTGCGTCTCTCTCCAGACCTTCTTTGAAAAGGCACATTCCAGAAGGAGGTGAACAATGGTCTCTTCACCACCACAGCCACCTGGAGGGCAACGTGGGGAGGGGGTGAGACTCCTGGGTCAGGAATTTCCGGTCAGTGAGTGGGGGGGAGGCGGGGCCTGCTCGTCAATGTGTAAAATGATGCGGGATGATGTCAGGTGGAACTCCCGACGTCATCCCGCCCCATTTAAATTTTCAGGTAGGCAGGGGCTCAGCAGAATCAGATGTGCACCCGCCGACCTGTCAATGGCCAATTGAGGCCATTGACAAAGTCATTAAACTAATTATGGACCTGCCTGTCCAACCTTAAGGTTGGTGGGCAGGCCGGGAGCCCTGGCGGGCATTAGAAAAAGCATGAAATCTCATCCATGGGCAGGATGAGGTTTCATGTAGGTTTAAAAAAATATAATTAAAGTGTATTTAAAAGTTATGGACATGTCCCAACTCATGTGACATTGTCACATGAGGGGACATGTTAGGGAAATTTGACTTTTCTATTTTTAGGTTTTGTACATTTTGAGCCGATCTCCCTGAGGTAGCACTTAGCCTCAGGGAGATGTGTCCGCTCTTTTGTGCGCATGCGCAAAAGAGTGCACTCTCGGCTCAGGGAATTTCCCCCTCCAACCCGCCCACACAGGGAGCGCATAGCACTTCACTGTGGACGTCACACTGGGCAGGCCTTAATTGGCCTGCCCATGTAAAATGGCAGTGCTTGATCGGAGGCACAGCTCTTAAACCACCCCCCCCACCCAACAGGGGGATAATTATGCCCCAGGGGTGTAGGAAGTATCTGACAGGGAGGGCCTTTCTCACCACCAGCCAAGCTACATCTTGATGCTTGTTGGGAAGTTCTGGCGATGAGGCATTCTGCCAAATGACTTTGACAATCTGCTTGGGGAGCCATCCGTCAGGATCCACTATCTCCTTTTCCCGCAGGGCCTCTAGGACATTACGTGCAGATCACTGCCTGATGGACTTGTGGTCAAAGGTGTTTCTTTGCTCTGTACAACTGAGCAGGTGGCAATGCCATCTTCCCAAAGCTGGCGGGGACTTTTTTATATCTCCATGACATCTTGGTGAATTCACTGCACATTTTACTAGTTGATCTAGGGGTCACAGTCTGAGGATATGGGGTAGACCATTTAGAACTGAGATGAGGAGAAATTTCTTCACCCAGAGAATGGTGAGCCTGTTTCATTACCACAGAAAGTAGTTGAGACCAAAACATTGTATGCTTTCAAGAAGGAGTTAGATATAGTTCTTGGGGCAAAAGGGATCAAAGGGTATGGGGAGAAAGCGGGAGCAGGCTATTGAGTTGGATAATCAGCCATGATCATAATGAATGGTGGAGCAGGCTCAAAGGGCCGAATGGCCTACTCCTGCTCCTAGTTTCTATGTTTCTATGACCCGAGTGGTAAGGGGCTGTGAGTCCCCAGCAGCTCAAATCAGCAAAAACAAAGAGGATCAGAATCAGAAGAAACACAGAAAGGGAAGTTTGAATTGTTCTTCCTACTTTCATTGTGAGGCCATGCAGCAGGAGCAGGAGTGGAAGCCCACAATTTTCTGCTACTTGCTGTGCAGAATAGATTGAAAGTTAGTTGGCTGAATTTACATGAGCCCTAGATGTTAATATTTACCAATTTTTAAACTGTGGTGGCCAGGTCAGAAATCAAAGCCCCAGCATAGATTCCTGCTGGATGTTAAAATGCAGACCTTGTTACATTTCTAGGTTCTTCTTCTGAAATTTAGAGGATTGGTTTTTACTGATTCACCATCCAATTAAAAAAAAATTATCAGTGGAAATTATTTTGAAATGGTTTTTAAAGCTCCCTTAAAATGGTACACATCCAATTTATAAAGTGGCTGTTATACTTGATTTTGGTTAAAATTTCATAGAAGGATAAATTTCACTGAAAATAAATGTTCAGTTGTGTCATTTTACTTATTTATTTCAGTGACAGTGATCCAAGAGCAAGACTCTGCTTTGATTCCTGTCTGACCTCCATTGCCAAATCGCTGTAACAGTTTTAACTTGAGATGAAGCTGCAGACAGTAAGCTTTGTGTTGAAAATGTAATTCGAAAGTTCCTGCATAAATTGTCTGGCCAGGAAGTTGAAAAACAAATCACACTTGTGTAACTGCATGCTGTTAACTATGTATTGATATAATAAACAAGCTGCGTGTAGAGTAATAGCAGGATGAAAAATGTAATGCATGTATCATTACCAATAATAAATTGTAAAAGAGCAGAATGAAGCTCCGTGACAAGCATCAGTTGAAAACTCATCAAAAGGTGCACTCCTGCCAACAGCGAGATAGTAAAATGAGTTTCCACATAATTATATGCCGCATACCAGTTCAATTTAAATTTTAAATTAGCTTCTGTCTATTACAGCACTTTGCAACAAATTAATCGTGCTTCTCACTAACTGATTGCTTCTTCACTGCAAATAGGAACAAGGACTGATCAATGTTTAACTAACAAACTGGTGGACATAAATTATTTATCATTTGTGGCAGAAAATAGGGAGGAATGATAAATTAAATGCAAAGTGTGTAATGAGTAAGGCATGTCTGATATTAGAAATTCACAATGTTGATGGAAGTAACACAGTGAAAAGAGAGATGCCAACAATTCTCAAACATCTCCAGGGCTGTGCTGTACATTCCCCAAAGTGATCGTTACTGATTGAATAATAGATAGTGAAGATGTGACTGAACACAGTAGCAATGGTTACTGTGGCTGATTAGCTTCATACTGTCAATTTTCATAGACTGAGCACTGGTCAGCTAGGAATTAGTAACATTAAAATTCTGATGCTCAAAGCCTTATCAATCAGGATGATTTTTACCACAGTACTGATCGGATCCTTTTACTGACACTATTTGTACAAAACCGTAAAGGTTCTAGTCAATGTGCAACTCTGATACAATTAACCAGCATGTCAATCGTTGACTGTTAACATTCACTAATACTGTACACCATCTGATGTATTTATTATAAAATCGTTTGTAAATAGTTACCAGAATCTTAGTGATGATTGTAGTTCCAATGGCTGTAATTTAAGTTAAAATTTTAAATCCCCATGCCTGGCTGAAACCAGACATAGTGGGAGTTAAAATATAGCGGATTAATATCCTGCTCCATTCCCAGCCCTGGTCCTTTGATGGCCTGATTCGATGGGCCAGCTAAGGTGTCCAGCTGCATTGGGTGTACTTATGCTAGGATTGCCAGGGTTATTCTGAAATCTCTAAGACCATAAGACATAGGAGCAGAAATTAGGCCATTCAGTCCATCAAGTCTGCTCCGCCATTCAATCATGGCTGATAAGTTTCTCAACCCCATTCTCCCGCCCTCTCCCCGTAACCTTTGATCCCCTTACCAATCAAGAACCTATCTATCTGGGTTTTAAATACATTCAATGACCTGGCCTCCACAGCCTTCTGTGGCAATGAATTCCATAGATTCACCACTCTCTGGCTAAAGAGGTTCCTCCTCATCTCTGTTCTAAAAGGTCTTCCCTTTACTCTGAGGCTGTGCCCTCGGGTCCTAATCTCTCCTACTAATGGAAACATCTTCCCCACGTCCACTCTATCCAGACCTTTCAGTATTCTGTAAGTTTCAATCAGATCCCCCTCATCCTTCTAAACTCCATCGAGTATAGACCCAGAGTCCTCAAACGTTCCTCATATGTTAAGCCTTTCATTCCTGGGATCGTTCTCGTGAACTTCCTCTGGACCCTCTCCAGGGCCAGCACATCCTTCCTGAGATACGGGGCCCAAAATTGCTCACAATATTCTAAATGTGGTCTGACCAGAGCCTTATAAAGCCTCAGCAGCACATCCCTGCTTTTATATTCTAGTCCTCTCAAAATAAATGCCAACATTGCATTTGCCTTCCTAACTACCAACTCAACCTGCAAGTTAACCTTAAGAGAATCCTGGACTAGGATTCCCAAGTCCCTTTGCACTCCAGATTTCTGAATTCTCTCCCCATTTAGAAAATAGTCCATGCCTCTATTCTTCCTATCAAAGTGCATGACCTCACACTTGCCCACATTGTATTCCATCTGCCACTTCTTTGCCCATTCTCCTAACCTGTCCAAATCCTTCTGCAGCCTCCCTGCCTCCTCAATACTACCTGTCCCTCCACCTATCTTTGTATCACCTGCAAACTTAGCCAGGATGCCCTCAGTTCCTTCATCTAGATCATTAATGTATAAAGTGAAAAGTTGTGGTCCCAACACTGACCCCTGCGGAACTCCACTAGTCACCGGCCGCCATCCTGAGAAGAACCCCCTTATCCTCACTCTCTGCCTCCTGCCAGACAGCCAATCTTCTATCCATGCTAGGAATGAAGATCAATCTCCAATGTACTGCTGAATAGAATGCAGGAGAAAAATCATAGGGGCATTTTTTCCCCTTTTCCTTTGGGAGTTTTCATTTATTAATTCTAAAAAGTATTGGAAATAGTGAAGAACCTTTTCATTAACAGTTAAGATCAATTTAATTTGACAACATAGGCCCCAATAATAATTGTGAGGTAGGAAGGGGGAGTGGGGTGAGAGGTGGAGGGTTGGGGTGGTGGGCAGGATTTGTGGCCGAATGTAATGGCAGGAAGGTAGGTCGCGACTGTCCGCTCAGCCCACCGATGGCGGGCCGCGTTTCCCGCCATCGGTCATCGGGAGCCTCATTGTCTTGCATCAGCATATCGTTGTCAGGCCATCCTGCCAGGCTCTAGTACCCCAGCTGGATTGTCCGTCCACGTCGGTGGGAAAGCACGCCAACATGTTTCACAGCACTGAGGTGACATGTACTTGGCAGCCTGCACTTTGGTGAACTGGAGGTGAGTGAACAGCAACGATCTACAGGGCTCACCAGGGTCACCTGTTGCTTTGCAGGCTTCGGGGCGCTGGGGGATCAGGGTTAAGTGCCGCCCTGCCCGACTGGTGGCAGGGGGAATTGGGGACAAGTGCAGCCCTGCCTCTGAAATTACTTTTGAGGGTGAGGGTGAGTGGGGGGCAAGCACAGCCTTGCCGTTAAGGTGACAGGTGGCAGGTGGGCTGGTGGTTAACAGCAGCCCTGCCATTGAATTTGGTGCACAAGCATTCGAGGTGAGGTGGTTGGTTGAGTGAGAGAAGTGGCCATGCATTCGGGAAACCTGTAAAAAGTGACCATTCCTCTGCAAAGGAGACATTTCAGGTGCAGGCACATTGATATGATTGGGGTTGGACTCCTAGCTTATCCACCCACTCAAGCAACACAGAGGCATCAAAGTGCCAGCAGGTTCTGCAGATCTCCCCTGCCCCCACCCTCCCTCCAGGCACAGACTGCAAATTCTGCAGTCTGCACTTTAGTGGATCGCAAAGCAGTTGGACTGCACATGTTGTACAATCTCCTTGCTAAAGCTGGCCATGGAGCAGTCACTGATGGAGGCGCTCACAGTCCCTTGCAATGTCAGCATCCTGGTTTAGACCAGTCTCCCCCATGGTTCAAGCTAACAGTGCAGCCATGTAGTGCATTAATATCTGGCCATCCAAGTGGTGGCCAGCACTCTCTGAGATGTGTTAAGAGGCCTTCAGGCATAACCAAGAGAGGTTATGAGTACACCCAAGCTAACCCACACAGGAAGCGTTAAGGGGCCGTCACACTTAACCAGGACAGGTTCTTAGTACACCCATGCTAACCACGTGTCTCTCTATTTCATCCTGCAGGAGGAGTATATCAGGATCGTGGAGCCTGATGAACTAGCTGTATGCCTGATGGCCTACAGAGCGCAAAGATGATGGAGGAGAGAGCGACTGAGGCTCCTAGCTGTGCAGAGTCAGGAGCAGCAACCTCAGGAAGAAGGGACAGCTGGGGCTCCCAAGAGCTACAGCGAGCCCTCGCTGGTTGATGCCTAGTGACACCCAGGGTCTATAGATTCCGCCTTTCATTCCTACAGATGACCGAGAACCAGTGTTGCCGAAGACTGCGCATGTCCAAGGAACTAGCCATGACCCAGACCTTCCTGTCGCTTGCCATTTTTTCAAGGCAATCCTGTTGGCCAATGATATTTCACTGTAGAAGCGCTCTGAAGAAGAGTCATATGGACTTGAAACATTAACTCTGATTTTCTCTCCACAGATGCTGTCAGACCAGCTGAGTTTTTCCAGCATTTTTTGTCAGATGACAAGTATGCCTGGCCTGTGTGATTGTTGAGTGGACCCACGGACAGGATGAGGACAATGATGGTGAGTGTGAGAGATTGAATGGTGATGTCCCTTGAACCAGCAGTGAGTGCGGGCCCTGTGGGTGTGTGATGGGTTCGTGAGTGTGTGAGTTGAGTGATGAGATGAGTGATTTACCCTGGCGGAACAGAGGAGATCATTCATCCTCTTGCACTGGGTGGCTGTCCTCTTTTGCAAGGCGTTGGCACTGACCACCTCTGCCACCGCCTCGCAAGCCAGGTTAGTGCTGTTGCTGCCCTTCCTGCAGCCAGATTGGGAGAGAGAACATCCCGGCGGACCTCCATGGCATCCAAAAGTCGCTCGAGAGATGTGCCACTGAACCTGAGGGCTGCAGTCTTCTTCAGTTTCAGGGCCATGTCTTCCGTGCTGCAGTGGTGAGCTGCAAGCGCTGAGATGTGTGCTTGTGCTGGACTTTAAACATGGCACCCGGCGTGATGCAGTGGCAGGGTGATGGCAGGTGGACGAATATGAGCATGCCCGCCACGGAAACGGTGTGTTTCCCGAGGGTGCATAAATAATGAGGCGGGTTCGGGACTATATGGTGTGAAAACCCGCCATCGAGGCCGGCGGGTAAAACATCATTTCACCTGCCTGCTAATGCACCTAGTGCAAACCTGGGAAAATTCTGCCCCACACGATGTCAAGAAACCACTGAAGGCACTAGATACTGCAAAGGCTATGAACCCTGACACGATTCTTGCAACAGCACTGAAGGCTTGTGCTGAAGAATTTGTGGCGCACCTAGCCAAGCTGTTCCAGTACAGCTACAACGTTGGCATCTACCTGGCTATGTGGAAAATTGTCCAGGTATGTCCTGTACACAAAAAGCAGCACAAATCCAACCTGGCCAATTACCGCCCCATCAGTCTACTCTTGATCATCAGTAAAGTGATGGAATGGGTCATTAACTGTGCTATCAAGCAGCACTTGCTTAGCAATAACCTGCTCACTGATGCTCAGTTTAGGTTTCGCCAGGGCCACTCAGCTCCTGACCTCATTACAGCCTTGGTTCAAACATGGAAAAAAGAGCTGAACTCCCGAGGTGAGGTGAGAATGACTGGCTTGACATCAAGGCAACATTTGACCGAGTGTGGCATTAAGGAACCCTAGCAAAACTGGAGTCAATGGGCATCAAAGGGAAAACCCTCTGCTGGTTGGAGTCATACCTAGCACAAAGGAAAATGGTTGTGGTTGTTGGAGTTCAATCATCTCAGTTCCAGGACATCACTGCAGTAGTTCCTCAGGGTAGTGTCCTCGGCCCAACAATCTTCAGCTGCTTCATCAATGACCTTCCTTCCACCATAAGGTCAGAAGTGGGGATATCCGCTGATGAATGTTCAGCACCATTCACGACTCCTCAGATACTGAAGCAGTCCATGTCCAAATGTAGCAAGATCTGGACAATATCCAGGCTTGGGCTGACAAGTGGCAAGTAACATTTGCACCACACAAATGCTAGGCAATGACCATCTCCAACAAGAGAGAATCTAACCATTGCCCTTGACATTCAGTGGTATTACCATCACTGAATCCCCCACTATCAACATCCTGGGGGTTATCATTGACCAGAAACTGAACTGGACTAGACTGTGGCTACAAGAGCAGGTCAGAGGCTAGGATCCTGCAGTGAGTAACTCACCTTCTGACTCCCCAAAGTCTGTCCACCATCTACAAGGCACAAGTCAGGAGCGTGATGGAATATTCTCCACTTGCCTGGATGAGTGCAGCTCCCACAACACTCAAGACCTTGACACCATCCAGGACAAAGCAGCCCGTTTGATTGGCATCCCTTCCACAAACATTCACTCCCTCCACCACTGACGCACAGTAGCAGCAGTGTGTACCATCTACAAGATGCACTGCAGAAACTCGCCTAGGCTCCTTAGGCAGCACCTTCCAAACCCACGGCCACTGCCAACTAGAAGGACAAGGGCAGCAGGTACATGGGAACACCACAACCTGGAAGTTCCCCTCCAAGTCACTCACCATCCTCATTTGGAAATATATCACCGTTCCTTCACTGTCTCTGGGTTAAAATCCTGGAACTCCCTTCCTAACAGCACTGTGGGTGTACCTACACCTCATGGACTGCAGCTGCTCAAGAAGGCAGCTCATCACCACCTTCTCAAGGGCAACTAGGGATGGACAGTAAATGCTGGCCCAGCCAATGATGCTCACATTCTGTAAATTAATATAAAATATAATTAATGTCAGGATATTTTGTTCTTACGTAAGAGTCAGAAAGTCTGAAAAGTTGACTGTTCAGAGGGTCAATAGATGCTACTGTGCCAGCCGATGAGTTGGAGTCAGGGCGGAACATGCAGTAGCATATAGAGCAAACAGGGGCCCGGATCTTCGCTTCTGAAGCAGGTGCCTAGAATCGGCATACTTTACGGCACCCACCTCAGGAAAAACTGTCCTGAATTATGGGATCTTCGTTCCAGCGGCAGAAAGGCAGATGCATGCTGAAGTTGGGCTTGGTGACCCAGAAACAGTTTGGAGGCAGACACAGAGGCTGCCACTTCATCATATTTATGTTGCTCAGTACTAGGCCCTCTAGCCCTCACTCCTCACACCCCTTAACACCCCCACCCACTCCTCATGTCCCATCCATGCTAACCCATGCCCCAAAAGCTCTCAATGGCCCTTCATACCCTCCATGCCTACCTTTTCCATCCAACACCCTTTGCCCTTACACCCTCCATGCCAACTCACCCAGTGTCCACCATGGGCAAACCTCAGGAGCCATGCTTAGATGAAATAAAATAAAGTTCTAAGTATCATTACAAACTTCACTGTGTAAAAAAAAACACTCATTAGTAAAATCCCATTCAATGCATTAAATCCACTCAAGTTCTCAATCTCTTATTTAAACAAACATTTGTATTCATAACCTCACATTAATGATATTTGATCCTTCAATAACCTCTTTGAGCTGTCAATCAAACTATAAACTTGCAGCCCTTCACTGTGATAATGATAGGTTTTGTCAACAAATAGTTATTGAAACTGCATGCACTGATTTTTTTCAACTCAGACACAGGCTGGCTGTTTTGTTTTTCAAAATTTAAGGGGTAGGAGATTTAAAGGATTTGACAGCTTGACAGTTCCACAGAGTTTATCTTCCTTTTATGAGCATTTATGTCCACCCTAAAAAATCGTCAGTCACACACTGTGGGATAAGACCCTTGCTTCAGCAAAAATGAGGTCTTTTTGAACTCAGCACTGAGTTAAATTGGTCCTGCTGAGTTTGGGTTTCCCCCATGTATGCGTCATGTCCCACCCCTGTCCCCCTACCGGAAAAAATAGGATCTGTTGGAAGTGATGGCAGGACTTCCATTTTCCAGCTTTATCTTGGGTAATCAACCCACTGCGTGGGCTGCTGGTTACAAATTACAAATCGATCATTTGTCCAGCAAAATGCAGCGATTGAAGGATAATACCACTAATGTGCATAAAATCAATCCCAGTCACTTACACCAGTGATCCAAGTGTGATTGATGGGGAAATTAGCCAACAATCTCCATTCTGGCTTGAGTAGTGGTGTCACTATATGTTAGCAAGATGAAATGTTAAAATACAATTTTAAGCAATAAATTTACATTGAAGTCAACAGTTGGCAACATCTCACCATTGATCTCAAGCTGATGAGCAGGGATATTGAGACAAGCACCACTGTGTTGGTCTTCTAAAGGTGAAGTGCTGGCAGCAGAAACCTAAACAGTGGCTAATAAGCTGCTTGTATTTACAAAACATACAGGGGAATTTACCCATCTCATATTGCTTTCATTGACACATACACTGTCTGGTTCTCTTTCCAATAAACGTGGTCATCTTCATGTATGAAGACTATTAGTTCTATAAATCTGAAATGATTATATATTTTTTCCATTTGGCTTTGAATAAAACAGAAAGACATCAAGCAACCAAATTTGATGGTCATAAACCATTACTGAATTAAAGGATTTTAATCGCTTTATAGAGAAATTATGTAAATAACAGACTCAAAAGTGATGATCATCGCTTTAGTAATGCCTACCCTGCAGCAGTCCTTGTCTAATACCGTGAAATAGGCTAGTCCGTTGCAGTCCAAACTCTCCTCTGGAGGCTGTAGCTGCATGAATTTCTCTTTCAAATCCTGTATTAATAATCAATCTGGTGAACATGTCTGATTAACTGTAATTCCTGGCAGAATGCTAACATTCTTCTCCAAAATCGTGCAAGGTATTGTCATTTTAAAACATCTTGAATACAAACCAGCTGTTGCTTCTGCTAATTATGCCAATGTTATCAGAAAAAATGAATCCAATCTATCCCTAATGGCAGAACAAGCAGAGAAAGGGCAGATTTTGATCTTTGGCAATGTATTCATTGACATGCCAGATGGTCTTGCAATTGCATGTGTCAGTGTTTGTGATAGCTAGGTAGCAGCATGTTTTGAGCTTTGCTTTGCTTCAAATAAAATCTGCCTTCCAAATGTATCAACATTTTTATTCAGAATTCTGTTTAGGTTTCAGAAGATTCAAGTTTTGAATGTTTTAAATCTAAAATCTGACTCGTACTTTTTTGTAATTGGGTTCAAAAATGAATGATTGTTTTGACTAATAAATAACAGCATACTTTTAAGAAATAAATGCAGACACAAGCTCAAATTTTGAACTATTTTATAAATGTTCTCAGTGCCAACCTCATCATGCCAAAGCTTTAATCTCGCTGGTAAAAGCAATTCAGAGGGAACTTCAGACTGTGTTCTAAGATAAGTCACCAAACTCAGTTGACTGGTAGCAAACTGAGCTTCAATATATCAGAAGAGCAATAATAGAAAATATTTGACAGTAATTCATTGGATTGATCTGAAACCTATCTGAGGCTAGGTGGCTGTTCTAGGCTGTAGAAGGCTTCTTGTACTCTGCTTTGACAGAAGAAGGCATTGGCTAAGCTCCACTGAATTTGAAAGATATGTATTCGATTATCAGAGATTTAGTCAGAGAGTTACTAATAAGTCTGCAAAACAATTAAAACTTTTAAAGGATTTAATGTCATTATCTTCGATTAAGTATGGGCAAGTAGCAATGAATAGGTAAAGAAGCATAGAATCATGTAAGATTTGAAATTGGGTTGCCCTTGAGCATGGGGTCACAATTCATGAACTGTAGGCATCAAAAGCATTGTTTGGTGATCAGATGCACCAGGCAGCCTGTTCCTCTTAAAGTCTGTCTTAGCACCCTCGCCTTTGAATCAGAGGGTTGTGGGTTCGTGTCCCACTCCCGAAACCAAGAACTGTGATTGTACTCAAAAGAGTTGCAATCTGTGACTGTTGATAACTCGAAAGAATTTTTTAAAAGTCTGTCTGCCAATTACAGGGAGGCTCACACCTGAAATCATGGCTGGTGGAAAATTACTTTGAAGGATTGAAAGGATCTCTCAGCAGGCAAGGGAGAGGGCTCCCTGCTTCAGTGACAACACACTGGAAGCTCTAGTCATTGAGATAGGCTTCATGAGGGAGGCAATGTTTTCCTGGATATGTCATCACTTAATTTGACAATTTCAACCAGCTGCCCAGGCCCTGGTAACTGCAAAGACATAAGAGGGTAAGATAGAGTCATGGCCGGCGCACATGGTGAGTCACTGGGCATGAATGGGCTGCAGCTAGGCCAGTGGGAAAGGGTAGCTTGTGTGACAGTTTACCAGAGGGTGACACCACCAATAAGTTCTGCTGCAAGTGTCTCAGATGAAGACTTTGATCTTTGGCCTACAAGAGAACGCTACGGTGATATAAACTGAGATAGTGCACTGACAGGCCCACCGGACATCATGGTGTCACTGGAAGAGTCCAGCTCCAATGTGATTCAGACTATTGCACAAAGCCTGGAGTTCATCCTTTCCAGTGTGGAAGTAATGATAAACGTCATGACAGCATACCAGACTAACACAGAATGGAACTCCGGCTGGCTAGTGTCTTCGCTTCACTGCAATTCTGACGGAGGACTCCCAACATCTCAGGACAGCAGTGGGAGCTCAGACAGAAGTCATGAGATCCATGGTTGTTGCTAAGCAGGCTCAGACTTCTGCCATCGTGAATGCAGATCTCACAGTATACAAAAGGGCTTGTCAGTGTTCTGAGATGGTCCTTCTATCTCAGAGTCTAGGAGTGGGACTTGGTTAGTAGACATAATATAGACATACCCTGGTATCTGCTTAGCACTTGTTTATTAGTACTACTTCTGAACAGGTTACAGGGCATGCTGCTCCTACACCATACTCCTAGACATGGTGTTCCAACCTCTCAAGAGTCTAACACATGACTGACTAATGTCAGTGGTACATCATCATCTACTTCATATACCATCTGTTAACCCTTTTTACTACACCTCCCCCCCAACTATACTATCCTACTTTCAACAACAACATGAAACTCTTTAACTATTTACATTGCATTTTTGTAAAAAGAAGAAAAGATGATTTCCCAATGATATTCCAGGAGGGCTGCTTACTTCCTGTAGGCAGTGGTAAGAGAGCCATACTTCTCTCTGCATGAGGTTGACTCCATTATGGGCAATGGGAAGAATTGCTGAGGATATGGAGACAAGATAGCCTCATCTTCTGTAATGAAATGAATTTCCTGTAGACAATCACTCGAGGACAAGACTGCTGTACAAGATTCTGCAGCTTCAGACATGCTAAAGATTCTGCTGCAGCTTCTGTGCTGACCTCCAGCTCTGGAGGGAAGAAGACTTTCAGCTGGGACTGAAGTGTGAGTGTCAATTGACTCCTACACCTGGAAGGTACCAACTCTTTAGCTATGTGATCCTCTATGAACTCTGACCAGGACTTAGGCAAGGTGTTCTTTGTGGAGGACTCTTCATGGACAACAGGAGATAATAGGCTAAACAATACAACAGTAGGTTCAGTGGAACTAATATCTGAATGCTGCTCAGCCACTAAAAACACAGCTGACTCCTCTAAAAGGACCAGAGACTTCATATGATTTGTCCTTCAACTGGAAATATGAATCATCCTATAGGATCTCAACCTTGAACAGATCACTCAGTACTGCGAGGGTTTCTTCCATAGGAAGAGCCACTTCAGATCCAGCAGGTTTTCATGGGGATGGTCACCATCTGCTGCAGTGCCTTCTGTATCCACCACCTCTGACCTTACTTCATGAAGAACTGAGAGATTCATAACTTCAAACACCACCTGGGGTCTAGTGTATGGTGTCTCTGTGAAAGAAAGGAACTTGCTGCTGATTGTAGAAACTTCCTCAGCTTCTGAAAGCTGAAGTTCCACTGGTTCTAAATAAAAGGCTGTTTGAAGGTTGAAGATTGTTGCAAGAAAGACAGTGAGTCATTCATGTCATGGACATTACCAGGTTTTTCTAGGATTCCTAGAAGTATGCCAACATTGCCACTCAATAAGGATGTACGTTGATTGTGAAGAACATAGAGAGAATAAACAATCGGTTGCCCTTTTAGTGAAGGGGAGCAATAATCCTGTCATTAATTGGAGGCCTATGCTGACTGGACCTTGTAATTTGGTGTCTGATGGATGAAAAGGTAATTGGCTGAAGCCAGTTGAGATCATCTGAGGCAGTCCATGCCCAAATGCAGCAAGACCTGGACAATATCCAGGCTTGGGCTGACAAGTGGCAAGTAACATTCTCAAGTGCAAGTGCCAGGCATTGACCATCTCCAACAAGAGAGAATCTAACCATTGCTCCTTGACAATCAATGGCATTACCATCACTGAATCCTCCAGTATCAACATCCTGGGGGTGACCATTCACCAAAAACAGAACTGGACTAGCCATATAAAATACTGTGGCTACAAGAGAGGGTCAGAGGCTAGGAATCGTGCAACGAGTAACTCACCTCCTGACTCCCCAAAGTCTGTCCACATCTACAAGGCACAACTCAGGAGTGTGATGGAATACTCCCCACTTGCCTGGATGGGTGCAGCTCCAAAAACACTCAAGAAGCTTGACACCATCCAGGACAAAGCAGCCCTCTTGATTGGCTCCCCATCCACAAACATTCACTCCCTCCATCACCGAAACACAGTAGCAGCAGTGTGTGCCATCTACAAGATGCACTGTAGGAATTCACCAAGGCTCCTTCCAAACCCACGACCACTATCAACTAGAAGGACAAGGGCAGCAGACACATGGGAACACCGCCACCTGGAAGTTCCCCTGCAAGCCACTTAGCAGCCTGACTTGGAAATATATTGCCATTCCTTCACTGTTGCTGGGTCAAAATCTTGGAACTCCCTTCCTAACAGCACTGTGGGTGTACCTACACCACATGGACTGCAGCGATTCAAGAAGGCAGCTCACCATCTTCTCAAGGGCAATTAGGGATGGACAATAAGTGCTGGCCCAGCCAGCGACACCCACATCCCACAAATTAATTTTTAAAAACCATCTGTTAATACGTTAACAGCAGCTCCAGTATCACTTTTAAAGATGGTATCGAAGCCTTGAACTTGGACTGTAACTGGCCAATAGTCTGGATTAAAATTATGAGCTTCCCCAGGAACTCTAATTTTGTCTTTTTCTTGTCTTTCTATTTCTTGAATGGAATGTGTTTCATAAATGCTTTCCTGTCTTCTGCCTCGATGAAAATTGCTAGATTTGCAGAAACACTTCAAATGTGCAGTTTTGCTGCACTGGGAGCATTCTGCGCCCCTGCTGGGCAGTCCTAACATCTATGCTGGGTTTTCACACCACAACACAAGGATCTCAAAATGGCTACCAGCGGAGCATTTCCCAACCTTTCGCCTAGTTTGGCGGGCTTTCATATGGGTGGGATGCTGCCCGTGGGTCTATCCAGTCAACAAAATCATGTGAAACCTTGGAGTCGCGCCAGATTATAGCCCAATTAAATTCTCTAAGCTTGGCCTACCTCAATTACTGAATCACTTGGTCCAAAGTAAGGTCATCTTTGGTCTTCAGAAGGCTGGAGAGTTTTTCATGTCTGACACCCGTGACTGTGCAGTCACAGATTGGTTTGTCCTTCAGCTCCCCATATCCACAAGAACTAACTGGGATGATATAGGTTGGTGAGAAATAATTCAATCAAACCCCCAGGTCATTGTGGTCACCGGTTAAAATGTGCTTGGTCAATTACTAAATTTTGCTTTAAGCCAAAATAAGTGTCAAAGGCTTTAAGAATGGTCTAAAAATCCAGCATGGACTCCTGCACCCCCTTCCTTGGGAGAACGTTGTCTGCCAATATATCGGCAGCAGAAAGAAAGGAAGGAACAGACTTTTGCTTTTGCTCTTTTTCAAGAAGGCCTGATGCTGCTCAATACCAGAGAAAATGGCGTTTCCAAAACTCCCACTGCTGGCCTCTCTGCGGGCTCTCGAGGTAGTCAGATGGTTGGGGTAGGGGCAGGGACTGCCCAGCAGGGACGCTCATCGTTACTCCTGCCCAGTATGCTCTCTTCCGTCAATTTCTTATGAGCTGCTATCAAGATTCTCTTCATTCCGTGGTTCTTTCAATAACACCGATGTGTTTTTTACATTGATGTCTCCACAGTTGCCACCATGTTCTGAGATGGTTCTTCTATCTTGGACTCTAGGGGTGGGACTTGGTTAGGAGATAGACTGTAGATATACTCTGGTATCTGCTTAACAGTTGTTTATTAGTACCACTTCTAAACATGTTACAGAGCAGGTATGTTGCTGCTAGGCATGAAGTTCCAACCACTCTCTCTTGAGAATCTAACACATGACTAATTGACGTCAGTGGTACATCATCATCTACGTCATACATTAGCATATCCCACCTGTTAACTCTTTATGCTACAGTAGGTTCTTATAGATGTCTCACAATCTGTGTTCCATCAGCTCACCATAATTATTGCTGTGCAGCCCTGGCGAGTGGCAATGGCTCCATACAGCACGAACCTGCTGTCCTGTCTCAGGATGGCAGCATTCATACTCCCACCACTGCCACTCCACCAATGCCATTCCTGGTACCTCTCAGACAACCAGCCCAGGAGGCTGCTGCCCACGGCCAGATGGTGCAACACAAAGCTGGACATTCTAGACCTAGGGCTGTTTGAAGGAATCCTGAGAGGCCATCTACAGTTTTCTCTATTGAAATGCAGCAGCCTTCTGCCAGCCATACTGCAGCCATTGGCATAGCACAATATTGGAGCAGAGGCCAGGCAAGAGACCTGCAAAATAGAACAAAGGGATTACACAAGGGTGATTAATTCATTACTGTTTATCAGTTGGGTTTGTTATTGCATAAATATGTTTTGTGAAGGCTCTGGTTGCTAGCCTTCATTGCTGGATGTCGAGAAATAGGATGTTGTGTTGGAGAGTGTGAAATGGAGGTGAGGGTGGGCAATGGTGGCTCCATGCTGGGATGGAGAAGTTGTCTGAGGTGGAACCAGAACCCTACAATCCACTGTCTGAGATTTCACCTCATTACACAGGGTTCAGAATGTGTCCTCCTCCTTTTCCCCCTTCTCCTCCTCCCTTCCTCATTGCAGGGCTTCTCCTCTGCCTCCTTCATTCCATTTCCCGGTAATGTTGCAGACCAGCATGCACTGCAAAAACTGTCCCATTTTTTTTATTCATTCATATTTATTACCCATCCTTAATTGCCCTTGAGAAGGTGGTGGTGAGCTGCCTTCTTGAACCGCTGCAGTCCATGTGGTGAGGTACACCCACAGTGCTGTTAGGAAGGGAGTTCCAGTATTTTAACCCAGCGACAGTGAAGGAATGGCGATATATTTCCAGGATGGTAAGTGATTTGGAGGAGAGCTTCCAGGTGGTGGTGCTCCCATCTATCTGCTGCCCTTGTCCTTCTAGATGGCAGTAGTCGTGGGTTTGGAAGATTCTGTCTAAGGAGCCTTGGTGAATTCCTGCAGTGCATCATGTAGATGGTACACACTGCTGCTACTCTGCGTCAGTAGTGGAGGGAGTGAATGTTTGTGGATGTGGTGCCAATCAAGCGGGCTGCTTTGTCCTGGATGGTGTCTAGCTTCTTGAGTGTTGTGGGAGCTGCGCTCATCCAGGCAAGTGGGGAGTATTCCTGATTTGTGCCTTGTAGATGGTGGACAGACTTTGGGGAGTCAGGAGGTGAGTTATTCATTGCACGATTCCTAGCCTCTGACCTGCTCTTGTAGGAATATGGCTATTCCAGTTCAATGGTAACCCCCAGGATGTTGATAGTGGGAGGATTCAGTAATAGTAATGCCATCAAGGGGTGATGGTTGGATTCTCTCTTGTTGGAGATGGCCATTGCCTGACACTAGTGTGGCATGAATGTTACTTGCCACTTGTCAGCCCAAGCCTGGATATTGTCCAGGTCTTGCTGTATTTGGACATGGATTGCTTCAGTGTCTGAGGAACTGTGAATGGTGTGGTAATTGGCCGGATTGGATTTGTCCTGCTTTTTGTGTACAGGACATACCTGCGCCAATTTCCACATAGCTGGGTAGATGCCAGTGTTGTAGCTGTACTGGAACAGCTTGGCTAGGGGCACGGCAAGTTCTGGGGCACAAGTCTTCAGTACTATTGCCAGAATGTTGTCAGGGCCCATAGCCTTTGCAGTATCCAGTGCCTTCAGCCGTTTATTGATATCATGTGGTGTGAATCGAATTGGCTGAAGACTGGCATCTGTGATGCTGGGGACCTCCAGAGGAGGCTGAGATGGATCATCCACTTAGCGCTTCTGGCTGAAGATCATTGCAAATGCTTCAGCCTTACCTTTTGCACTGATGTGCTGGGCTCCTCCATCATTGAGGATGGAGACATTTGTGGAGCCTCCTCCTCCAGTGAGTTAATTGTCAGCCACCATTCACGACTGGATGTGGCAGGACTGAAGAGCTTAGATCTGATCCATTGGTTGTGGGATCGCTTAGCTCTGTCTATCACTTGCTGCTTATGCTTTTTGGTACACAAGTAGTCCTGTGTTATAGCTTCATCAGGTTGACACCTCACTTTTAGGTATGCCTAGTGCTGCTCCTGGCTTGCCCTCCTGCACTCTTCATTGAACCAGGGTTGATCCACGTTCCTGTAATCCCTTCTCCTCCTTGGCTACATTCAGAAACTGGCAAACAAGAACACCTCCAGGAACTTAGCACAGTGCTTCCACCAAATGTGCCTCATCAAAACTCAATGATAACCATTCCACCTGTAACTTGTGGAGTGGCCTTTTAATTAGCACAGGGCCAGGTCTCATTGTGCAGCTGCAACCCTGATCATTGGTGAGTGATGCATGAATTCATGGGATGGACCTTTGTGCGTCAAATTTCCAATTCTGGCATCGCAACAGCTGGATGGGCTATATTACAGGATGGTGCTGGCACAAGCTCTTCTGGCACACAAGCAGCTGATGCACCTGCGTGCACCGTTCTTCTGTACCTAAGCTATGTGGGCTGCGCAGTAAATGACCTGCAGAGTGACGCACTTGCAATAAGCGGTGCTATACGAACCAAATTTGTGCCCACTCTATTTAATTGAAAAATAAATAGCTTATACCGAATAATTAGAGAGGGAAACAATCCCAGTAGAATACATGCAAGTTTACAAGTTCAAATAGGAATCATCAGTTTATAATTAGCAACGTTCAACTGAGACTGAGAACAGATGTCTCGATCATGATGCAGAAATACCTCATGATGTACAAACGCAAAAATCAGGCTGTGGGGATGGGGTGAGTGCACCAATGATCAGACAAATAGAATGTCATACTTTCACTTGCACAGATTATTTGCTTTTCCTTGTTGTAATTTTGAAATGCTGTGATTTATTCTATCACTGGACTGTAAGATGCGCCGTCTTTGGAGAATTCCTTGGTAATAGTAATACAAGATTGTTGTACTGTGAAATAGCTCTGGACTTTGGATAGGCTTCAAAGTTGATGGCCTCAATACCACTTGGGAAATACGGAAGCAGGTTCTGCGTACCTTTCTGTGGCATTTTAACACAGCAACCTCATGCTGGTTTTAGTTCCAGGTTTGGCATCGTTTGTGCGGCAGCATGGTGGTCTGGGGACCACATAATGCAATCTCAACTTCAGTATATAAAGGGCTAATCCAAAAATGGAATTTGGAGGAGTTAGATATTGGAAGCAACAGAAGCCAAATGGTGAGAATAGATTCATGATGGTCAAAGGCGGTAATAAAAACAGAAATGCTGAGAATACTCAGCATGTCTGCCAGCATTTATAGTGAGAAAAACAGAATTATTGGCTGGGACTTTCCAGTTCTGCCTGTGGCGGGAATCATCGTGGTCAGGATGGAAAATCTGATGGACCAGCCAAAGGTCCAGGAATTCAGGTCAGGAATTGGAAAATCCTGGCCAAAGTTTCAGATCAATGACCTTTCAGCAGAACAGTGGTGGTGGCAGGGACTGCAGTGGAGAATCAGTGAAAGCTACAGAGATCACTGAGCTCTGGTCAGCTGGAAACAGATGCTATACCCTGGGGCTGTCGATAAAAAAGAGAATCATTGAGGAGCAAAAGAGGATAATGCACTGATGGACCTTCCAAGCACACTGACTATGATTGCGGAGAGATCCGAGGAGTATGATTCGAACACGAGTGGATTGATGTTTCAAGGCATCATGGTAATGGGTAGAATTTTACATTCGGCGTGCTGGCGCGTGCCCGGCACACCGGAACATAAGATAACATGCGATGATGTCGGGCGTGCATCCCGACGTCATTGCGAACTCGCGCGATAATTCGTTCGGCGGTCAAGCGCCAGCCGATAATTGAAAGGCCTACTAAGGCCATTAACCAGGTAATTAACCTGAATTTTACACTGCCCATCCAACCTTACGGTTGGCGGGCAGGAGAAAAGGCCAAGCAGCCTTTATGTTTTTTAGGAAACCTCATCCATGAGTGGGATGAGGTTTCCTGAAGCTAATACAAATTAAATAAAAGTTTAATTTGAACTTAAAAACATGTCCCATCTCATGTGACACATTCACATGAGGGGACATGTTTCATTGAATTTTTTTGCTCTTTACTACTTGTTTCAAAAAGCGCTCCAATCTCCCTGAGGCACGGAGCTACCTCAGGGAAATTGAAGTGCTATTTTGTGCGTGTGCGCAAATTGCTCGCTAGGCCCGACTCTCCCTCCTCCCCCCACCCACACAGGCAGCGCTCAACGCTACCACATTTGTTTCACACTGGGTGGGCCTTAATTGGCCCGCCCGTGTGAAATCGCGGTGCGGAACCTATCATGGGCGGCGTCAACTCCGCGACCAAACCTCCCACTCCCGCCGAGCCTGACCGACCAATGTAAAACCCTGGCCAATGTCTTCTTGCAAAGGTAAAGCAGCAACTCCGAATACCAACTCCAACACTGCAATCAAATATGTTCAAGCATACCTTGATGACAACATGCCTGCCATTTTATATAGGATGACAGAAACCTTACCTTTGGTCTTACCATGTCTACACCAAAGTGCTTTCCATCAGAGTGATAGCAGTGAACTCCGCTGGGCCATAAGAGAGGTGATGGCTAAAGGGTATATAGAAGTAGGGACAGAGCACTTCCACTCCTCAGTTGTTGCCCCCGCTCCAGACAGTAACCCACATGCTGCTACCTGATCCAATGGCCAAGGCTGGCCCTGCTTGCGTTGAGTCGAGCAGGCTTACGGGCTCCAAAACCCTGGGATCATCAGCCAACAGTATCTCAACAGTTACAACAGGGACCTAAGAAGCCTGCATCTACTTTTGCTAAAGCCATAAGGGTTGCACCATGTAGGAATAGTAGGGAAAGGAGGAGTAAAGATTCTTAGTTGCACATGGGTTTATGAAAAAGTGTCATGTTGTTAGGTTTGTGTTTTTCATTTGTTCCTGGGATGTGGGCATCACTGGTAAGGTCAGCATTTGTTGCCCATTCCTATTTGCCCTTGAGAAGCATGTTGTGAGCTGCATTCTTTAACTGTTGCAGCCCATGTGGTGTAGGCACACCCACAGTGCTGTTAGGAAAGGAGTTCCAGGATTTTGACCCAGTGACAGTGAAGGAATGGCGATATATTTCCAAGTCAGGATGCTGAGTGGCTTGGAGAGGAAATTACAAGTGGTGCACTGCCCATGCGTCGACTGCCCTTGTCCTTCTAGGTGATAGAGGCTGTGGGTTTGAAAAGAGCCTTGGAAAATTGCTGCAGCTCATCTTGTAGATGGTTACACACTGTTACCAGTGTGCACTAGTGGCAGAGGAAGTAAATGTTTAAGGTGGCGAGTGGGCACCTCCAATGGCCCATTTCAGCCCGGATGGCTACAAGCTTCTTAACTATTGTTGGAGCTGCACTCATTCAGAAAAATGGGGAATATTCCATCACACTCCTGACTTGTGTCTTGTAGATAGTGGAGACTTTTGGGAGTCAAGAGGTGAATTACTCGCTGTAGAATTCCTAGACTCTGGCCTGCATCTGTAGCCAAAGTATTTGTGTGGCTAGTCCAGTTAAGTTTCTGGAGGCCTTAGTGCAGGAGGTGTACATGAAGAGAGAGATTCTCTACTCAGAGGGGTCAGGATACCCACCAGACAAACTTTGAGAAGGCAATAGGAGCAGGCAGCCATGCAAGTGAATGTCAGCAGTGTAAAACTTGAGGACAAAAACAAAAATACCTGGAATAACTCAGCAGGTCTGGCAGCATCTGTGGAAAGGAGCATAGTTAACGTTTCGAGTCCGCATGACCCTTCAACAGAACTAAGAAAAAATAGAAAAGGGGTGAAATATAAGCTGGTTTAGTGGGGGGGGGGGGGAGGGGGGGGGGGGGGGTTGGGGCAAGAAGAGCTGGATAGAAGGCCAGTGATAGGTGGAGATAACCAAAAGATGTCACAGACAAAAGGACAAAGAGGTGTTGAAGGTGGTGATATTATCTAAAGGAATGTGCTAATTAACGGTAGAAAGCAGGACGAGCAAGGTACAGCCCACCTATTTCCATTATTTTTAAATGTATTTCCACCATTGTTTTATCTCTACCTTTTAGTCTTTTTCGATTCCTTCACCCCACCCCACCCCACCCCCACTAGGGCTATCTGTACCTTGCTTGTCCTGCTTTCTACCCTTAATTAGCACATTCCTTTAGATAATATCACCACCTTCAACACCTCTTTGTCCTTTTATCTGTGACATCTGTTGGTTATCTCCACCTATCACTGGCCCTCAATCCAGCTCTTCTTGTCCCAACCCCCCCTGCCTTAAACCAGCTTATATTTCACCCTTTTTCTATTTTTCCTTAGTTCTGTTGAAGAGTCATTCGGACTTGAAACATTAACTGTGCTCCTCTCCACAGATGCTGCCAGACCTGCTGAGTTTTTCCAAGTATTTTTGTTTTTGTTTTGGATTTCCAGCATCCGCAGTTTTTTGCTTTTATCGTAAAACTTGAGGATCTGGATGCAGAGTTGGAAGATGTTTAATGATCTCACCTGAGTGGTCAAGGTCAGAAAACTAGTCTTCAAATGTCACACGCCACCAGATGTACCACTTCCTTCACACACTGCTTAATACATCTGTTATGGACAGGACGGCGGTTAATTTAAACAGTACTAGTTTCTCTTCTCACACCCCGTCCATAAACAGAAAAGTGTTTTTGATTTGCTTCCCCCTTTATAATTGGTGGCATATTCCCCAACCACTCGGTTTTGGTGTGATCCAATTTTCTATTAATAACCACTCAGCAAACTCAGATGAATAGAGATAGGATGAACTCAGAGGGTTAGTTTATTTGTACACACTCAAAACATGGGAGGAGGGTCGCAATGTTGCCTATTTTACATTCATATAGTGAAAGAGTGATAGGTAAGAGAAAGATTTAGAGTGCAGAGACCACAAAGAGAAGAAATGTTGTTTCATGTGGGTTCCAGAGTCCCGAATCAAAGTCCAATCAGCTATTCCTTCATGGAGGCTGGTGAGCTGAAAACCAACACTGGATAATTCCCATTAACGGTGGTGTTGACATTGAATGATAAGATAGGCATACAAGATGAATCAGTCTTAGGCGATGGTACTGAATTTCCAGTAGAAGCAGGTCAGATAGGGCCAGATGTCCAACCTGGACCAGAGCTCCTTGTCTGTGATGCTGCTAGTTTGATGGTAAAATAGCAGACTGACTTTGCCATTCCACAAAGCAATATTGCTGGTTCCACAAGCTAGGTCCATGTCACATGACTCCCACCTTTCCACTCTGTCTTTGACAAAGGATGTATATCCCTCATCTGGGTCCCCAAGATTGTGGAATGTCTCAACCATGAAGAATTGAAAGGAAGGTTGCAAGGCCCTTTGTCTCAGCAGACGAGTCAACTCCTGTTGGCCAGTCTGGGTTATGAAATACAGATGGCCTTTGTATGGCTCTCTTTGAACTTGATCTGTGCAGCCCACAATGTGTGTTGGTGGCTGTTCAGCGATAGTGAGGTGCATGTTTCTCTGCTGCTGCCAGGTAACTCCTTTTGTTCGAGGGTCACAGACAGACATGGGTTCAGCCATTTTAGGTCTGTGTCCAGCCAGTTTTAATTTTTTAGAGATAGCAACGAGTATATTGCTATGTATTTTATAAAAACATATACAGGGTGAAGCCTTAGACCCTCTCACATCACACACCCATCTCTCACGTACCTACAATCCCTATTAATCGTGACTCATACTTCACATTTATAGCTTCATTTCACTCTCACACTTGTAGCATTGTTGCACGCTTCACACCCACATCTCACACCTTTCACACACTACCAGCTATGCAATTAAGAGAACAGACATGGCTGCATGTCCTCACCCAGATAAAGGTCACAGCACTCACCATAACTGGGGTGTCCATGATTAAGGCCGTAGCCAGCAGGGGGACTGAACAGATTAAAAATGATGGTGCGTTTCTACCAAATCCTCCTTCTTCTCACATGACTTCTTCCCCTCACCAAGTAATATTTTCTGTTATGTAAACTGCAGGTAGCTTAAGCATGCACCTCTTATTCCTCCCTCCCTACCACACATTCCAATCCTCAATACCTTACCCTTGTACCTTATCCTTTCAGATGAACAAGAATTGCAAACTGGTCAGGAAGTGGTGCGGAACAGTGAACACATAGAGGAACAAAATACCGATGATGATGAAACATTCTCACTCAATCTCACACTCACAGCCACCAGCTCAGATATTGACACTGCATGTACTTTGAGGATGAGTTCCAGGCATGAATGGACAGAAGCCAGAGCAGGGGGGAAGGAGAGTGCAGGTGCCAGCTTGCCAGAATGTGATGACCTTTGCGTGTTCAGCTGCAAAGGATTCAGATGAGGACTTCGACAGGTTGGCATACAGAAAAAGGCTGATGGTCATACACAATTAAATGCTTGCTGTATTGCTAAGCCTTCCAAAAAGTCTGCTGTCACCATCAAGGAGCAAAGAGAAGCCTGGACATGCAAGTGGACAATGTCTCAGCTTCCATTGCAGCACAGGCAAAAGCCGCCCAACGTTTGCAGTTGGACCGATTGGAGAAGTTGGGACAGTTTTCCTTGGAGAAGCGAAGGTTGAGAGGCAATTTGATAGAGGTATTCAAAATTATGAGGGGTCTAGTCAGAGTGGATAGGGAGAAACTGGAGCAAGAATGAAAGGGCACAGATTTAAGGTAATTGGCAGAAGAAGCAATGGAGACATGAGGAGAAATATTTTCACACAGCAAGCGGTTAAGATCTGGAATGCACTGCATCTGGAATGTGCTGCCTGAAAGTGTGATGGTAGATTCAATCAAGGTATTCAAGAAAGAATTGGATTATTATCTGAAAAGAAGGAATATGCAGGGTTACACATAGGAACCAATGACATAGGGAGAACTAGGAATAATGTTTAGTTGTGTGAGTTTAAGGAGTTTGGGTCCAAATTAAAATGAAGAATCTCAAAGATATTAATCTCTAGATTGTTACCTGAGCCACACACCAATTGGCATAGGGTAAAGCAGATTAAAGAATTAAATGCATGCCTCAAATAGTGGTATGGGAAGAAAGGGTTTTGATTCAAGGGACGTCAATACTGGGGAAAGAGGAAGCTGTCCCATTGGGATGGGCTCCATTTAAACCGGGCTGGGATCAAAATCTTGGTGAATCATATAGTTAGGGTAATGGATAGGGCTTTAAATGAAAAGAAAATGAAGGCAGATTTAGAAAATCTAAAGGGCAAACTCGAGGCAATAAAACAAAATAGCAATTTGAGACAAGCTAATAGTTCATCAACAAATATAATCTGTACAAAAAATAAGAGTGAAAAATTAAAATTAAAGGCTCCTAATCTAAATCAATAAAGTATCTGTAATAAGATAGATGAACTAGTGGTGCAAATAGAGATAAGTAGGTTTGATATAATCACCTTAACTGAGACATGTAGACAGAAACAAGGCAACCAAGGTTGGAAGATAAATATTCCAGGATACACAACATTTCAAAGATGTTCAGCAGAATGAAAAGAGTGGAGTAACTCTGATAATAAAGGGCCTTGGCTCAGAAGATCAGGAAGTAGAATCAGTATGAGTGGAGATTAAGAATAACAAAGGTCAGAAAACATTGGTGGGATTAGTTCATAAACCCCCAACAGTAGTTTTACCACTTGACAGAGCATTAAGCAAGAAATAATTGGAGCTTGTAACAAAGGCAATGTAATAATCAAGGAGACTTTAATCTTCATATAGACTAGACAAATTACATGGGCAAATGCAGTCTGGAAGGTGAGTTTGTGGAATGCTCTGGTGATGGCGTCTAACAATATGTTGTGAAAGCAACGAGGGACAAAGATATTTTAGATCTGGTGTCATGCAATGAGGCAGGGTTAATTAACAATTGCATAGTAAAAGTCATCATGAATCCCATATTAAGTTTGAGAGAGAAAGTCCAAAACAAGGAGCCTTAAACAAAGCCAATTGCATTGGCATGAAGTGAGAGCTGGCTAAGGTTGAATGGAAAAAGGTAAGGCAGTACTTAATCAGTGGGAAACATTTAATGAAATGACTCAAAGTTGTCAACAAAAATACTTTCCATTAAAATAACAAAGACTCAGCAAGAAAGATCCATCCATGACTTACCAGGGAAGTTAAGGATAATATTATTAAAAGAATGACATTATAACATTATGAAGAATAACAGGAAGCCTGAGGAGTGGGAGTGATTTAGAAAGCAATAAAGGGTGACCAAAAAATGTATTTAAAACACCAGGAATGTTAAAACAGATTTTAAGAGCTTTTGCAAGTATATAAAAAGGAAGAGAGTAGCTAAAGAAATATGGGTCCCTTAGAGGCAGCGACAGGAGAAATTGTCACAGGAAATGAGGAAATGATGGAGACATTAGACAAATACTTTGTACTTGTCTTCTGTTAGGAAATAGAGATAGTTTAAAATTATTATTTTTGTATTTGTGGGTGTTAGGAATGAGTTTTAGTTTTGATTAGTTTAATTTTGATTTGTATGTCTGTGTTAAGAAAAGTCAAACGGAGTTTTAGTTTCACTTTAAAAGGCTGCTCACATTTCTAATGAGAAGTTTACAACCCTATAAATCCTAAAGTTAAAGTAAACACAAAGAGTAGAAAGAATAGTGCTCTTGCCTAGCAAGATAGGCAGGTTCCTCCCACAGATATACATAGAGAACTAAAGAAACAATAGTTTTAAGTTCAGTTGAAGTCAGGACCCCAGAGAGACTGTACACTGGGAGAGGGAACTGCAGATTTCCTAAAAGAACAAAAAGGGTCCTAAGCAAAGAAAAACCCCAAAAATCCAGGAGAGTGGAAGAGGGGGAACCCAAAGGAGACCTTGTAGTCAAAGGAAGGACAGGAACTTGGGAAAAGGTCCTGTTAAGTGAAGTTAAGAGTGAGGGGCAGAGAGAAAGGCTCCAAGCTTCAGCTTTAAAGTGAGAACAGCTTGCAAGAAACATGAAGGTTCAACGAGACAACTGAAGGTCTCTAATTCTTTGCTCTGGGTATGTGAAGCAGTGGTGTAATGTTAAGTCTGAGTTGGTGAGAGAGAGTGCATGGAAGACAGCTTGAATGCATGTGGTGACCCAGGGAAGAAGAACATCAAAAGGAGAGTTTGAAACCCTGGAGGTAAACCCTTGTGGAAAGTGTCCGCGAGAAAGTGTCAGTTTGGGAGAAGATTCCAAGGTGAGATCTTGGAGATTGGAAACCCTCATGTGAAGAACGGAGTTCAGTGAGACTGGTTGGCTCACGGTGTGACAAGCGTCTGGGGTAGTTGAGGAGAGATCCATAGCATCTGGTTGAAGTGGCACCCGTCACTTGAGGCCAGAGTGTGGTGTGTCTAACCACAGGGTACCATAGGGTTACATGGACTGTGTACTTGCCATGTACATTAAAGTATAAAATAGCTTTTGTGACTTGTGTTATCCTTACAAATCTGTGTATATATCTGTAAAAGTATAGTTTTGGTTGAAGTATTATTGTAATATAGTTAATCTTTTCTTGTTGAATAAATGTTTTATTCTTTTGTAAAAAGTTCATCAGCTGACTCCTGTGACTCTGTTCAGTAGCTACTCTCCACGTATCTAAATAAACAAATCAAAGTTAGGATCTATCAAGCTGGGTTCCACTCTGGGATCAGACTTGTCCAGGGGTAACCTCAGCTGGGATCACAACACTTCACAGTGTAAGACACAAATTACATGCCAGAAATAAGGGTAAAAAAGGGGCTAATAAGAGTGAGGATCTTAAAGTAACTTTAATCAGCAGAGAAAAAGTACTGGAGAAACTTAAGGGACAAAACACTGAAAATCCCATGAACAGATGTCCTACATCCTCAGGCTCTAAAAGAAGGAGCTGCAGAGATAGTGGAAGCACTGGTTACAATTTTCCAAAGTTTCCTGGATTTGAGAAAGGTCTCAGCTGTTTGGAAGTTGTCAAATGTAACAACACCATTCAAGAAAGGGGTGAAAGAGAAAACAGGAGACTTACATGCCAGATAGTTACATCAGTCATTAGGAAAATGCTGGAATCTATTATTTGAGTCATAGAGTCAGAGAGTTATATGGCACAGAAACAGGCCCTTCAGCCCATCATGTCCATGCCAGCCATCAAGCACTTATCTATTCTAATCCCATTTTCCTGTATGCTATGCCATTTCAAGTGCTCATCTAAATACTTCTTATATGTTGTGAAGGTTCCTGCCTCTACCACCCCCTAAGGCAGTGTGTTTCAGACTCCAACTGCCCTCTGGCTGGGAGACTTAACAATGCACTTAGAAAATCATAATATGATCAGACAGAATGAATACGTCTTTATGAAAGGGCATCCATGTTTAACAAATTTATTAGTGTTTTTTGAGGATGTATCCAGTAAGATTGATAAAGGGGAGCGAGAAGATGTAATGTACTTAGATTTCCATAGGGCATTTGATAAGGTACTGTACAAGAGGTTAATTAGCAAGATAAGTGCTCATGGTTTTGAGGGGTAAAATATTAGCATGGATGGAAGATTGGTTAATGAACAGGATGCAGATGGTAAGGATAAATTGGTATTTTCAAGTTGGCAGGCTGTAACTAGTTGAGTGCCATAGGGATCAGTGCTGGAGCCCTAACTATTTACAATCCATATTAATACCATAGACAAGGAGGCCAAGAGTAATGTATCCAAGTTTACTAATAATGCAAAGCTAGATGGAATGTAAGCAGTGAGGTGAACATAAAGAGGCTGTAAAGAGATAGAGATAGATTAAGTGATTTGGCGACAAGGTGGCAGATGGAATATAATGTGAGGAAGTATGACATTATTCACTTTGGTAATAAGAATAGAAAAACAGAATATTTTTTAAAAGGCATGAAACTTTTGAATGTTGATGATCAGAAAGACTTCGATGTTGCTGTACAACATAAAAGTTGGTATGTGAATATAGCAAGCAATTAAGAAGGCAAATGACAAGTTGACCTTTATTGCAAGGGCACTGGAGTACAGGAAAGTTAATTGCACAGGGCTTTGGTGAGACCACACCTGAAGTAGTGTGTGCAGTTTTGGACCATCTAAGGAAGAAAATACTTACCTTAGAAGCGGTACAGTGAAAGCTCTTGAGATTGGTTCCTGGGATGTGAGGGGTGTCATATGATAAGAGGTTGAGTAAATTGGGTCTATATTCTCTGGAGCTTAGGAGAATGAGAGGTGACCTCATTGAAATATTCAAGATTCTGAAGGGGGTTGACAGGGTAGATACTGAGAGGTTGGTTCCCTGGTTATAGCCTAGGAGCACAGCCTTAGGATAAGAGGTTGATTATTTAGGGCTGAGAGGAGGAGAAATTCCTTCATTCAAAGGCTTGTGAAGCTTTGGAATTCTCTATTCCAGGCAGTTGTAAATGCTTTATTATTGACTCTGTTCAGTGTTGGGATAAACATGTTTGTGATCTCTCAGGGAATCAAAGGATAAAAGGAGCAGGCAAGAAAATGAAGCTAAGGCAGAAGGTGATTGTACTGAATGGCAGAACAGGCTCCAGTAGTCACCTGGTCTACTCTTGCTCCTATTTCTTATGTTTTTATGCATCACTTGTTCTATTCCAGAAGGATAGAACCAGAATCTACACGTTTTATATTTAGTGGCAGAGTTACACATTACAAGCATATGCTTCCTAACCCCAACAACCACAGTGTTGTGTCAATATATAGGGCAACAAGTGAATCCTTAGTTCATGCCCACCACCTGCATACAATTACAAACACTTAGTACAGCGTTAACACCACCAGCTATTTTTCAGCCCTGGTGTAGCACTGCATAGGATTGCTAGGACAGGGAAAGGCACACAGAGGCCACAGACTAAGGGCATGGATAAGGATAAAAGCAAAAAACTGCGGATGCTGGAAATCCAAAACAAAAACAAAAATACCTGGAAAAACTCAGCAGGTCTGGCAGCATCTGCGGAGAGGAAAACAGTTAATATTTTGAGTCTGAATGACCCTTCAACAGAACAGGTTCTGTTGAAGGGTCATTCGGATTCGAAACGTTAACTGTGCTCCTCTCCGCAGATGCTACCAGACCTGCTGAGTTTTTCCAGGTATTTTTGTTTTTGTCATGGATAAAGATAGTTAGTTGGCTTGTGTATGGAATATTGGATGGTATGTTTCATACATATCATTTGAAATTATTGTTTTGCAGTGGCTTTTGTTCCAACATAGTGATCAAGAGGAAACTATGATGGTCGATAACTGAGGGAAGACGAGATGTGGGACTATTGTGGAATGGAGAATTGTGGTTGCGTTAACTGGTACTACAGTCAGATGAGTTGATCACAGACAATCTGACTGGAATAGGAGTGTGTTGCCTCCTCCATTCCTTTCGCTCCTCCTTCACTTTCTCCTCCTCTTCTTTCTTAGCTGTTTGTCGAATACCAGTAACGGAGGCTGCAACCTCATAAAAGTGAGGTTGTAGAGGATGCGACAGAGCATGATGAATCAGAACATGTATATTGGAGAGCACTACAGGGCTCCTTCAGAGGGGTTCAGTCAGCAGAAACAGTGGTCTGCTCGATGACATTTTGTATGGCAGCTTTATAGCATGCTGCCACATGTACCTGAGTGCTGCGTTAGAATCATCAATCAGGTGGTCAATAGGGAGCCTTTGTTGCACAGTAGCCATTCGCTGGTTGATTGTGATGGCTCAAAAATGCATGTTACAGTGGACTGGTTTACAATAAAGGCATTGTGATTTCTGCCAGGGTATTGGGCATTCATCTTCATAATGTTTGCACGCCAACTGTGCATTCATGGAGCAAACCCTTGGGGTTGAGGAAGCCTCTGAATTTAGATGTTGGGCCTGAAAAGCCACTTGACTGCAGTCAATGACAGGAAATGCACCATTGGGAATCTGGCTTTGATGGTAGGGCCACATGCTCGCTCTGCCTACTTCTCTCTGGTCAGAGGGAAGGCAATATACACTCCTCTCCTGACATACAGAACACCAATCACCTCCCATATAAAATAGTGGACAGCAAATATTGAGTTATTATAGATGTTACCTGCTCCAGTCTGAAAGGATGCTTACACAAAAAAGCTCATGGCAACAGTCACTTTCACAGCCACTGATAGTGCAATCCTTGTCCGGCTGTGAGCTGTAGGTCTGCCTGTAATAAGTGGTAGATTTGAGTGAGCACCTCCTTAGTGAAGTGGAAACGTTACACCTGCTGTTCTTCAGTGAGATTGAGGTAAGAGAAATGCTGTCCAATCACCTTGATGGAAGAGGCCTCCTACTGAGAGCCCTTTTGCGTGACCTCACATTCCCTCCTCACCCCCATCACCATAACTAATCTTCTCTCCGCAAGCAGCTTGCCCTCCTCTTTACTGCCTCTGCTCAATCTCCCTGTCACACTGCAGGCCAAGAGAGATAAATGTTTGCGCCATGACTAGATGCAAGTGGTCTGACCAGAACCTTCTAAAATCAAAACCAAGGCCCTCAGCACATACAACACCAGCCGGGATTTTTTGTGCCCGCTGGTGTCGGGCGTGTTCGGTGCTGTGAGCGGACAATGTGGCGCAATCAGTCCCACGATGGCATGAAACCAGTTTGTGATCGTCCGCTCAGCCCACCAATGGCAGGCCGTGTGTCCTGCCATTGGGCGTTGGGAACACCATTGTAATACATCGGCATATCATTATTAGTCCAGCCCGTCATATTATCATCCCCACTCACCCCACCGCTGGACTGCAACAGTTCAAGAAGGCAGCTCACCATCACCTTCTGAAGAGCAACTAGGGATGGGCAATAAATGCTGGCCCAGCCAACGAAGCCCACATCCCATGAATGAATAAAAAAATAGTAATAATAGTGTGCAATCATCAACGAACATCCCCACTTCTGACATTATGATGGAGGGAAGGTCATTGATGAAATAGCTGAAGATGGTTGGGCCGAGATCACTATCCTGAGGAACTCCTGTGGTGATGTCCTGGGACTGAGATAATTGACCTCCAACAACCACAGCCATCTTCCTTTGTGCTAGGTATGATTCCAACCAGCAGAGAATTTTCCCCCTGAATCCCATTGACTCCAGTTTTGCTATGGCTCCTTGATGCCACACTTGGTCAAATGCGGCCTTGATGTCAAGGGCAGGGGCTCTAAACTAAGGGAATTCTAAGGGAATGAAACCGGACGGACCACCTGGCATTGACCTGGGCACCAGAAATTACAACGGCAATCTCAGCCCTGTCAACTCAGCAAAGTCCTCCTTACTAACATCTGGGGGCTTGTGCCAAAATTGGGAGAGCTGTCTCACAGACTAGTCAAGCAACAGCCTGACATAGTCATCCTCACGGAATCGCACCTTACAGATGATGTCCCAGACACCACCATTCACCATCCCTGGGTACGATTTGTCCCACTGGCAGGACAGACCCAGCAGAGGTGGTGGCACAGTGGTATGCAGTCGGGAGGGAGTTGCCCTGGGAGTCCTCAACATTGACTCCTGACCCCATGAAGTCTCATGGCATCAGGTCAAACACGGGCAAGGAAAGCTCCTGCTGATTACCACGTACCGCTCTCCCTCAGCTGATGAATCAGTGCTCCTCCACGTTCAACATTACTTTCAGGAAGCATGGAGGGTGGCAAGGGCACAGAATGTTCTCTAGGTGGGGGACTTCAATGTCCACCACCAAAAGTGGCTCAGTAGCACACTACCGACTGAGCTGGCCGAATCTTAAATGACATAGCTGCTAGACTGGGACTGCGGCAGGTGGTGTGGGAACCAACAAGAAGGAAAAACATACTTGGCCTCATCCTCCCCAACCTGCCTGCTGCAGATGCATCTGTCCATGACAGTATCAGTAGGAGTGACCACCGCACAGTCGTTGTGGAGACAAAGTCCCGCCTTCACATTGAGGATACTCTCCATCATGTTGTGTGGCACTACCACCTTGCTAAGTGGGATAGATTTTGAACACATCTAGCAACTCAAGACTGGGCATCTGTGAGGCACTGTGGGCCATCAGCAGCAGCAGAATTGTACTCGAACACAATCTGTAACCTCATGGCCCGGCATATCCCCCACTCTACCATTACCATCAAGCCAGGGGATCAACCCTGGTTCAATGAAGGGTACAGGAGGTACCACGTGACATCAAGAAATGGCTGAAAGCACTGGGTACTGCAAAGGTTATGGACCCTGACAATATTCCGGCATTTGTACTGTAGACCTGTGCTCCAGAACTTGCAGCTCCCCTAGCCAAGCTGTTCCAGTACAGTTACAACACTGCATCTACCCAGCAATGTGGAAGATTGCCCAGGTGTGTCCTGTACACAAAAAGCAGGGCAAATCTAACCTGGCCAATTAGGGCCCCATCAGTCTACTCTCAATAATCAGTAAAGTAATGGAAGGGGTCATCAACAGTGCTATCAAGCGGCACTTGCTTAGCAATAACCTGCTCACTGACACTCAGTTTGTGTTCTGCCAGGGCCACTCAACTCCTGACCTCATTACAGCCTTAGTTCAAACATGGACAAAAGAGCTCAATTCCCGTGGTGAGGTGAGAGTGACTGCCCTTGACATGAAGGAAGCATTTGACTGAGTGTGGTATCAAGGAACCCTAGCAAAACTGGAGTCAATGGGAATCATGGGGAAAACTCTCCGCTGGTTGGATTCATATCTAGCACAAAGGAAGGTGATTGTGGTTGTTGGAGGTCAGTCATTTCAGCTCCAGGACAGCAATGCAGGAGTTCCTCAGGGTAGTGTCCTAGGTCCAACGATCTTCAACTACCTCATCAATGACCTCCCTTCCACCATAGGGTCAGAAGTGGGGATGTTCGATGATGATTACACAATGTTCAGCACCATTCGCGACTCTTCAGATACTGAAGCAGTCCATGTCCAAATGTAGCAACATCTGGACAATATCCAGGCTTGGGCTGACAAGTAGCAAGTAACATTCATGCCATACAAGTGTCAGGCACTGACCATCTCCAACAAGAAAGAATCTAACCATCGCACCTTGATGTTCAATTATCATCACTGAATCCCCCACTATCAACCTCCTGGGGGTCGCCATTGACCAGAAACTGAACTGGACAAGCCAGACAAATACTGTGGCTACAAGAGCAGGTCAGAGGCTAGGAATCGTGTGATGAGTAGCTCGCCTCCCAACCCCCCAAAGCCTGTCCACCATCTACAAGGCACAAGTCAGGAGTGTGATGGAATACTCTCCACTTGCCTGGATGAGTGCAATTCCCACAAGAAGCTTGACACCATCCAGGACAAAGCAGTCCACTTGATTGGCACCACATCCACAAACATTCACTCCCTCCACCACCGACGCACAGTGTTTACTATCTACAAGATGCATTGCATGAATTCACCAAGCCTCCTCAGTTAGCACCTTCCAAACCCACGACCACTGCCATCTAGAAGGACAAGGGCAGCAGATAGATGGGAATGCCACAACCTGGAAGTTCCCCTCCAAGTCACTCACCATCCTGACTTGGAAATATATCGCCGTTCCTTCACTGTCACTGGGTCAAAATCCTGGAACTCCCTTCCTAACAGCACTTTTGGTTTACCTACACCACATGGACTGCAGTGGTTCATGAAGGCAGCTCACCACCAACTTCTTAAGGGCAACTAGGGATGGGCAATAAATGTTGGCCCAGCCAGCGAAGCCCACAACCCGTGAATGAATATAAAAAAAAAACCTCATGACTTCAGCTCTTTTGTCTATGTTTGGACCAAACTTGTATGAGGTCAGGAGCTAAGTGGCCGTGGCGAGCCTAAACTGAACATCAGTGAACAGGTTATTGCTTTGTAAGTGCCATTTGATAGCACTGTCAAAGACATATTCCATCACTTTTCTGATGATTGAGAGTACACTGATGGGGTGGTAATTGGCTGGGTTGAATTTATCCTGCTTTTTCTGGACAGGTCATAACTGGGCAATTTTTGACATTGTCAGGTAGATGTCAGTGTTGTAGCTGTACTGAAACAGTTTGGGAAGGGACATGGGAAGTTCTAGAGCACAAGGCTTCAGTGCTACTCCTATAATGTTGTCAGGGCCCAGAGCCTTTGCAGTATCCAGTGCCTTCAGCCATTTCATGATATCTTGTGGAGTGAATCGAATTGGCTAAAGACTGGCATCTGTGATGCTGGGGACCTCAGGAGGAGGCCAGGATGAATCATCCACATGGTATTTCAGGCTGAAGGTATTTGCAACCACTTCAGCCTTATCCTTTGCATTGATGTGCTGGGCTCTTCCATCATTGAGGATGGGGATATTTGTACAGCCTCCTCCTCTGGTTAGTTGTTTAATTGTCCATCACCATTCATGACTGCATGTGCCAGTACTGCAGAGTTTTGATCTGATCCATTGGTTGTGGGATCACTTAGCTCTGTCTATATCATGCTGCTTCCGCTGTTTGACCTGCAAGTACTCCTGTGTTAAAGCTTCACCAGGTTGACACCTCATTTTTGGATATACCTGGTGCTGCTCCTGACACAAAACTTCCACAAACTCAGACAGAACCAGTAGAAATCAATTGACAATGAACATGAAATTCATTCATGATCACTTTAAATAGTGCTGGTGGGAGGTCCTTTCAGTTGATGAACATCCGTACAGGTGTGAATGTCTAAGTGAAGGTGTTGAGGTTGAACATGGCTGTGCTGGCCTGCTGGCTGATGTCTCAATCTGCCTATTCTTCATACTTCCGATACATGTTCCCAGCTGCCATCACTCAACAGATACTGCCAGACCTGCTGAATATTTCTAGCTATTTCTGTTTATATATGTTCTCAGTGGTACTTGTCACTATTAGTTAGTGTGTTCATATGAAGATTGTGAAGTATTTTAACACATTCACCAAAGTGGCTTTAGGCGTAAGATACTTAGGAAGAGTGCGTCTTAGCACCAATGCTCCTTTGAACCCAAAACTACTGGGGCTATGGAGCCAGCAAGAACTCTTGTTTCAATTCATCCATTTTGACTTGATGGTATGGACAAAGCAACTGTTCAAAACTACAGTATCTTATTGGGAACTCAATGTTTATGGTGACCCAGCTTTGTAAGAAGCCCAAGTTATTTAGGCTTTACACTTCCTATTTGCTAATTTTGTTTAAAAGCCCATTTCCTTTCTGATTACCTTGCACCTTTTAGCATATGCAATTTTTTCATAATTCTTTCAACATCAATAGTCTTCTTGCTGTTTTATTTTAATCTTTTTTGATATTGCAATCTGGGCAGATTGTGATAACCTGGAAACTTGAATAGTGTCTCCAAGTGTGTGTTCTGAATCTCATTGAGAAAGTCCATTATAAACTGTCTCTTGCTGTTCAATCCATTTTGTCAGTCTATGAAATAGAACTGTTGGCTTTCTTTCTATTGTCATTTAATGGGTGTTAGTAGATCAGAAGGTAAAACATAACTGGCAGCTGCTGTAGTTCGCCACTGCTAATATCACGTGGTTACATCACACTGGCGCTGGCTCTCTTCAAATGGGTTTGAAACTTTGCTGCAAGTACAGGAACTAGAATCAAAAAGGTAAAAACTGAAATTACCTTCTGTTGATAGAAATATTCCAACGAAACCTAGAAGTGCCCTTTAATGTTTCATAAGAAAGAGCTCACAGCAAGTTCTGAGGTAGGTGCCCCTGCCTCCCCAACCACATATTCGAAGGGGCCTAAATTGGATAGCCCCCGAAATAGGACATGGGGATTGCAATATACGGATTTCTACCTGAGCCACAAGCAAATTTGCATAGTAAATAAGATCAGACAGTTGAATGTGTGGAACAAAGAATGTTGTGGGAGAAATGGGTTTTGATTCATAGTGCACCGGCATCAATACTGGGGAAAGAGGAAGCTGTACCATTGGAGTGGCCTTCACCTGGACCAGGCTGTGACCAGTGTCCTGGTGAATTTTATAACTAGGACTGTAGAAAGGGCTTTAAACTGAATAGTAGCAGGTTGAGGGGAGGGTTCATGTGAGGAGAGATTTGGAACATTAAACAGAAAAGGACAAGACAATATTGTAGGGTTATGATACGGATAATGATAACAAGAGGGTGACAGGAAGGGACAAACTAAGAGTGCACCAGCCAATAAGGTCACAGTGGTAAAAAGATAGAATTAAAGGCTCTTTATCTGAATGCTTGCAAGATTCATAACAAGGTGGATGAATTGGTAGCACAAATAGAAATAAATGAGTATGATATGATACTTATTACAGAGATGTGATAAGCTAGGGTCTTAATATTCAATGGTATTTGACATGTCAGAAGGACAGAAGGAAAGGAAAAAGTGGTGCGGTAGCTTTGTTAATAAAGGATGTGATCAGCACAATAGTGAAAAATTATTTTGGTTCAGAAGATCAAGGTGTAGAATGAGTTTGGGTGGAGACAAGAAATAGCAAAGGAAAGTCACAACTGGGAGTAGTTTATGGGCCCACTGACAGCAGCTACACAGTAAGACAGAGTTTACATCAAGAAATAATGGGGCTTGCAAGAAAGGTACTGCAATAATCGTGGGTGACTTCACATTGATTGGACAAGTCAAATTAGCAAAGGTAACCTGAAGGATGAGTACCCAGAGTGTATTCGGGACAGCTTTTTAGGACAATACATTCTGGAGCCAACAAATGAACAGGCTGTTTGACACCTGGTAATGTGTAATGAAACTGATTTAATTAGAGACCACATAATAAAGGACCCTCTGGGTGAAAATAATCATATTATGATAGAATTTCATATTCAGTTTGAAAGTGAGAAATGTGAGTCCATAACTAATCTCTTAAATTTAAATAATTATAGTTACAAGGGTATGAAGATAGAGTTGGCTAAAATGGACTGGGAAAATGGGATAAATGGGAAGACAGTAGAGATGTAATGGCAGACATTTAAAGAGATATTTCATAACTCATCAAAGATCTATTCCATTGAGGAAGTGTCATGTCAATAAGATATGAAAGAGATCATAAACTGTTTAAATCAAATCTTACTTTCTGCTTATTTAAAAATGGACATTGCTGAACCAAAAATATGACTGCTACAGCTCGCATGATTTTTAAGTTGGCTATAGTTCTGGAAATTTCCAACAATAATTACAGAACAAAGCTCAACCCTCATTGTTGTGGAATCTTACACCCATCATTGTGTGGACCCATTACAATCAACGAAACAAGGGAGTAGCAGATGATCCGTCTCCCCAACCTGGACTTATAACAAAGAGGGAGACATCAAAACTTGTTATACCTGCAGAGGCACTAATAACCACCATCTATCTCCGACGGTGAACAATGGATCTTCACCAGAAACATAGAAATCAATTCTAAACTTGAAACTGATTCATCAATGGGCAACCCAAGCTTGTCTGGCCTTTACTTTCCAGGGCTCCCAGGGCAGTTTCCTGTTAACACCCAGCCTGTCCACACCAAAGCAGGACTCTAGGCTGACAACAAAGCCTGCCTCAAGTCTGAACATCGAAGCCTGGTTCTCTGGGAGATTCCTGCCATCACCTGTGGAGCAGTCTAAGTCTCTGTATACCAATCTGATCTTGTGGGTAATAGCTTGGATGAGGAGGAGATGGGGGTTTGGTGGGGTTGAGCATAGGAGTATTGGGGGGTTGGGTGTAGGTGGGGGTGGGGTGAGGTGCCCCACTAGCTTTGAGACTGGTCCATATCTGGTACCTCTGTCTGAAAAATGCTTTTTAAAATTCTGTTTTAATTCTAAACACAGAAGTACTTCAGCTGCCTTTAAATTCAGAGCTGTCCCTGTGTGTGTGTGTGTGTCTGTCTGTGTTTCTGTGTGTGCACAAATGGGTAATAATTTTCATAATGTTTTTGGAATTTATTGTAAAGCAGAAATAATGTTTTTGTGTGTGTGTGTTTGTGTGTGTGTGTCTGCGTGTGTGTCTCTGTGCATGTGTGTCTGTGTGTGCCTGTGTGTGTCTGTGTCAATGTGGCTGTGCCTGTGTGTGTGTGCGTGTGTGTGCGCAAATAGGTAATAATTTTCACAATGTTTTTGGAAACTATTGTAAAACAGAAATAGTGTGAGTGTGTGTGTCTGCGTGTGTGTGTCTGTGTGTGCGTGTGTGTCTGTGTGTCTGTGTCTGTGTATGTGTATGTGTGTGCAAATGGGTAAAAAAGTTTTTATTCCCGTTCTGCCTGGTAACAAATTGTAACCATTTATTCAACTCTAAAGTACAGGATCCTAATTCTATATGAATTCCATCTAATGTCTATTATTCCGCCTGACTGTATGTCTATACTCCATGATACTAATTGGGAACGGACTACCAGGCTGGTCAATATTAATTGCTGGTATGTGCACATGACAGGGACAAATTTCGAAGTACAGGCTGCATGTGGGTCTTAGTTAATTTCCAACAACATTCTATCTGTGAGCATTTAACAGGCCAGCAGTAGTTATGAGCACACTTTGGAGCTAGCCGATCACTGATCCATGAGGGTTTAACACCAATGATGTCAGGTGAACATTTGTCGTTTGCAATTGATGTGGTTTCTACGGTTGCAAGCAAATAACTGTTTGTAATTGATGTGGTTTCAGGTCAGTTCCTTCACTTGATTACTTTCAGACATCAAATGACATTTAAAAATCACGTTCAAGCACAGAATTTTACAAACAAGTGCAAGTTAACACTGTTGCATACAGAATTTTGGCAAAGTTTTCAGGTAGGGTTATAGCTGCTTTTTCCTCACAAAATTTGACACCAAGCCTCATAAAGAGATATTAGGATTTTTTTTTTTCACTTCAGATAATGGTTCAATTCTTTTTTGTAGGCCTCGATTGAATCTGCGGCCTCCACATTTTCAGGCAAAGCATTCCAGATTCTAAACCACATGCTGCATAAAAAATTTTCCACATGTCACCATTGCTTCTTTTTCTAATCAACTTAAATTGGTGGCCTCTGGTTCTCTATCCTTCTGCCAACTGGAACAGTTTCTACTCTGACGATTTCCTTCATGATTTTGAAAACCTCAATTAAATCTCTTAATCTTCTCTTCTCCAAGGAGAACAGCCCCAGATTCTCCAATCTATCCATGTAACTGGAGTTCCTCATCCTTAGAACCATTCTCATGAATCTTTCCTGCACCCTCTCTATTTCCTTCATTGTTTCCCAAAGTGTGGTGCCCAAACTCAGACAGAATACTCCAGTTGAGGCTGAACCAGGGTTTTATAAAGGTTCATCATAACACTTTTGCGTTTGTATTCTTTTCCCCTATCTATTAAGCCCAGGACCCCGTATGTTTTATTAACTGCTTTCTCAATCTGCCCTGCCACCTTCAATGATTTGAACACATATACCCTTAGGCCCCTCTACTCCTGCAACCCCTTTAGAATTGTACCCTTTTAGGTCAATGACTTTTCAACAGAACTCATCAGAACAGTTCCAATGAAAGGTCATCTATCTGAAATGTTAATTCTGTTTCTCTCTACACAGACGTGCTGAATATTCCCACCTGTAATTAGCCTGTTGCCTTGGTTGCCTCGTGAGTGTGGCATCAGAGAATAAAAACTACCTGAAGAGGAGGAAGAAAAAAAGGAAACTAACTCTGCAATGTTACAAAAAACACAGAGCAGGAATTCATAGTATCATCCCAGTGATAGAGCTGAGAACCAATCACTCTGGGGCAGGATTAGTGGTGATCGGGGTAGGGAGGTGGGAAGATGGAGGAGGAGTCCTTTATCAAGTTTAGAAGCCTAAATCCAGTCAGACCTCTGGAAATGCAGATAACAACAGCATCTTGCATTTCTACAACACTTTAAAATTTAAAAAAATCTCCCAAAATGTTATCAGACAAAATTTGACACCAAGCCACATAAAGAGATATTAGGACAGTTGACCCAAAGCTGGAGAAAAGAGATAGATTTAAAGGAACGATTTAAAAGACAGAAAGGTAGAGAGGTTTAGGGAGGTAATTCAGAGCTTCAGGCCTATGCAGCTAAATATGCAAGAACCAAAAATGGAGGAGTGCAGAGATCTTGAAGGTTATAGGGCCGGAGGAGGTTACAGAGATAGGGAGGGGCAAAACCAGGGAGAGATTTGAACACAACAATGTGGATATTAAAATTAAGACATTGCTGGACTGGATCACCGAGCACAGGTGGGTGAAATGTCAACGGGGCATGGTGCAAGGTTGGGTACGAGCGGCAAAGTTTTCGATAAGCTCAAATTTACCGAGGCTAAAAGATGGAGGTTGACCAAGAGAGTGTTAGACTATTTAAACCTGAGGTAACAAAGGCATGGATAACGGTCTCAGCAGAAGGGGAACTGCGGCAAGGCAGGGTCAAGCGATATTACATAGATGGAAAATATGTGGTCTTGGTGATGGAGAGGATATGGGCTTGGAAGTTCAGCTCAATGTCAAAAAGAGCAACAAGGTTACCAACAGCCTGATTCAGTGTCAGAGAGTGGCCAGGGCAGGAGCTCGAACTGATGGCCAGGGAGCAGGCAGAGTCATGGCAAGGACCCAAGACAATGGTTGTAGCCACTGTAAATATTATAATCACTTTGTGCTTTGCATTCACCTGATGAAGTGATTCATTTTAAGTTTAATGTTGGACCCCAAATGGAATAAAATTGGAAATTCTGCAGATATTTGAAACATCCAGTGTATCGTAAAGATGCAACGAATTCTGCTAGGATATTAGTGCTATTTCCAAGCTTCTAGACACATTGAGGCTGGGATTTTCTGTGCCTGCTGGCGTCAGGCATGCTCAGTGGCATGAGCGGAAAATATGGCGAGAAGGCCAAAAGTCGGTTTCACGACGTCATGATCATCCACTCTGCCCTCCAATGGTGGGCCACATTTCCCGCCATCAGACGCTGGGAACCTCATTGTAATACATCAGCATATCATTTTAAGGCCAGCCCACCAGAATCGTCACTCCCGCCCACTCTGGACCATCCGCTCATGTCGGTGTGATTGCATGTCGACGTGTTTCACAACAGCACATAAAAGGTGTGCACTTGGCGGGCTGCACCTTGAGGGGAACTTTGAGGTGAGTGCACAGTAAAATTGTGGAGCGCTTGCCCAGGTCACTTGATAGACTGCAAAGTTGAGGCCCATTGGGGGCAGCAGGGGGGTGGCAAGGGCTGCCCCGCGGTTGAGGTGACTTGAGGGGAAGGGGGTGGTGGCAAGGGCTGCCCTGTAGTTGAAAGTAGTGCACAAGCACATGCAGGGTGAGGGGGTAAGTGAGGGAGGCATCAGGGAAACCTTGTATAAAGTGACCATTCCTCTGCAACTCGTACAGTTCAGCAGCCACATTGATATGATTGGAGTTGGGCCTCTAGCTTCTCTGCCCACTCAAACGACACAGAGGCAACAAAGTGCCACCAAGTGCTCCAGAGCTTTTCACCCCTTGGGCACAGACTGCAGAACAGTTGGACGACTGTGCACGTTGTACAATTGCCTTGCGAAAGTTGGCCATGGCGCAGTCACTGGTGGAGTCACTCATTCAGGTTTGGACCAGTCTCCCCCATGGTTCAAGCTAACAGTGCAGCCTTGCAGTCGGGTTAGAAGAATGCCTGTGCCTGAGCTGAGAGCGCAGCATGCAGTCCAATGGGCAAAGATGCCACCAACTGGTCAGGTGGAGTGGGGTGGAGGAAGGTGGGGTTTCGGGCAGCCATGCAGTGCACTAAACTCTGACCATCCAAGTGGTGCCAGCACTCTCTGGGATGTGTTAAGGGACCTTCAGACTTAACCAAGTGAGATTCTTAGGACACCCAAGCTAACCCAGGTGTAGGAGGAGTAATTCAGGATCATGGAACCAGGTGACCCAGCTGTATGCCTCATGGTTTACAGAGAGCAGAGACGATGGAGAAGAGAGTGACAGAGGTGCCTGGCTGCGCATAGGGAGGAGCAGCACCCTGTGGAAGAAGAGGCAGGCGGGGCTTCCACAGGGTGCTGCTCCTCCCTATGTGCAGTGAGCCATGGTTGGTAGGCGCCTAGCTAGACCCAGGGTCTATAGACACTGCCTTTCATTCCTGCAGATGACCAAGAACCAGTGTCGCCAAAGACTGCGCATGTCCAGGGAACTGGTCAGTCACATCTGCCAGCTACCGCAGGAATTGATGCCATGGGGACATGGATGGCATCCAACTGCCAGTGGCCATGAAAGCTACAGTGGCACTCAATTTCTATGCCAGTGGCTTCTTTCAGGCTCCACAGGTGACTTCTGTGGGATATCACAAGCCTCCACCCACAAATACATCAATGAGGTCACGGATGCCATCTTTGCGAGGGCACACAACTTTGTGCTTTTCGCCCAAGACCAGGAAAGCCAGGATTCAAGAGCGATTGGATTTGCCCAGGTAAAACATAGAAAATAGGAGCAGGAGTAGGTCATTCGGCCCTTCGAGCCTGCTCTGCCATTCAATATGATCATGGCTGATCCTCTACTCCAATGCCATGCTCCCACTCTCTCCCAATACCGCTTGAAGCCTTTAGAGTCTAGACATCTATTCATTTCCTTCTTGAATGTATTCAGCGACTTGGCTTCCACAGCCCTCTAAGGTAGAGAATTCCACAGGTTCACCACCATCTGAGTGGAGAAGTTTCTCCTGACCTCAGTCCTAAATGGCCTACCCCGTATCCTGAGACTGTGACCCCTTGTTCTAGACCCCTCAGCCAGAGGAAATATCATCCCTGCAACCATTCTGACCATCCGTGTCAGAATTTTAGATGTTTCAATGAGATCCCGTCTCATTCTTCTAAACTCCAGTGAATACAGGCCTAGTCGGCCCAATCTCTCCTTATACGACAATCCTGCCATTCCCAGAATCAGTCTGGTTAACCTTCGCTGCACTCCCTCTGTGGCCGGTATATCCTTTCTTAAGTAAGGAGACTAAACTGTACACAATACTCCAGATGTGGTCTCACCAAGGCCCTGTATAGCTGCAGTAAGACATCCTTGCTCCTGTACTCAAGTACTGTTGCAATGAAGGGCAACGTACCATTTGCCTTTTTAACTGCTTGCTACACCTACATGCTTACTTTCAGTGATTGGTGTACAAGGACACCCAGGTCCCTTTGTACATCAACATTTCCCAATCTATCACCATTTAAATAATATTCTGCCATTCTGTTTTTCCTACCAAAGTGGATAACTTCGCACTTATCCATATTATACTGCATCTGCCATGTATTTACCCACTCACTTAACTTGTCTAAATCGCATTGAAGCCTCTTAACACCCTCTTCACCATTCACATTCCCACCTAGATTTGTGCCATCAGCAAATTTGGATATATTATATGTGGTTCCCTCATCCAAATTATTGGCATATATTGTGAATAGCTGGGGCCCAAGCACTGATCTCTGTGATACCCCACTAGTCACTGCCTGCCACTCTGAAAAAGACCCATTTATTCCTATCTGTTTCCTGTCTGCTAACCAACTCTCAATCCATGCCAATATATTACCCCCAATCCCATGTGCTTTAATTTTGTGCACTAATCTCTCACGTGGGATTTTATCAAAAGCTTTCTGAAAATCCAAACACACCACATCCACTGGTTCTCCCTTATCTATTCTGTTAGTTACGCACTAGGCATGTTGGCCTTCATTGCAACAGTACTTGAGTCTTCAAAAAACTCCAGTAGGTTAGACAAACATGATTTCCCTTTCATAAATCCATGTTGACTTTGTCTAATCCCATTGATATTTTCTAAGTGTCCTGTTGTCACATCCTTTTAATAGGCTCTAGCATTTTCCCTACCATTGATGTTAGGCTAACTGGTCTATAATTCCATGTTTTCTTCCTCCTTCCTTTTTTAAACAGTGAGGTTACATTTGCCATCCTGCAATCTGCCAGGACTGTTCCAGAATCTACAGAATTTTGGAAGACGCATCCACTATTTCCATGGCCACCTCCTTTAATACCCTGGGATGTAGATTATCAGGCTCCAGAGATTTATCAGCTTTCAATTCCATTAATTTCTCTGCCACTGTTATCTTAATAATACCAATTTCCTTCAATTCCTCCTTCTCACTAGACCCTCAATTGCCTAGTATGTCTGGGAAGTTATTTGTGTCTTCCTCCATGAAGACAGAACTAAAGTAATTGTTCAATTGCTCTGCCATTTCCTTCTCTATTATAAATTCTCCCATTTAGACTGTATGGGACCTACATTTGTCTTCACCAGTCTTTCTCTTCTTACATGCTTATGGAAGCTTTTACAGTCCTCTTTTATCTTCCTTGCAAGTTTACTCTCATACTCTATTTTTCCCCTCTTAATCAATTTCTTGGTCCTCCTTTGCTGAATTCTAAATTGTTTCCAATCCTCAGGCCTGCTAATTTTTCTAGAAACTTTATATGACTCCTCTTTGGATCTAATATTACCCTTAATTTATTTTGTTAGTCATGGTTGGGTCACTTTTGCCTGTTGTGTTTTTGTGCCAGAAAGCAACATATAACTGTTGCAACGCATACATTTGTTCCTTAACTATTAGCCATTGTCTATCCACCATCATGCCTTTTAATGAAGTTCCCTAATCTATCTTAGCCAACTCACACTTCATACCTTTGTAGTTTCCATTGTTTAGATTTAGGACCTTAGTTTTGGATTCAGCAACTTCAATTTCTAAACCATGGAAGAATTCTATCATGTAATGATCACTATTCCCTAAAGGACCCCGCACAACAAGATTATTAATTAACCCCTTCTCATTGTACAAAACCAAATTTAGAATAGCCTGTTCCCTAGCTGGTTCCTCGACATACTGGCCTAAAAAACCATCTTGTACACACTCCAGAGATCCATCCGCCACAGTATTATTGCTAATTTGGCTTGCCCAGTCTATATGTAAATTAAAGTTACCCATGATCACTGTAGCACCCTTGTTACATGCATCTTTAATTTCTTATTTAATGCCACCCCCTACCTTATCATTATTGTTTGGAGGCCTATAGACAACTCCCACTAATGTTTTCCACCACTTGTTGCTTCTTAGCTCCACTCAGACTGATTCTACATCTAGATTTTCTGAGCCAATATCCTCCCTCACTATTGCACTGATTTCATGACTGAAAATGCCACACCACCTCCTTTTCCTTTATGCCTGTCCTTCTTAAATATCGACTACCCTTAGATATTCAGTTCCCAGTCTTGGTCACCCTGCAGTCATATCTCCATAAGCGCAATCATATCATACCCATTTACATCTATTTGTGCTGTTAGTTTGTCTACCTTATTGTGAATGTTCCGTGCATTCAGATACAGTACCTTTAGACTTATCTTTTTAACATTTTCACACATTTTTTTTGTACCATGGCCCTATTTGCTGTGGGCCTTGTTTCCTCTGCCTTCCACTTTTGATTTTTACTTTTCTGTCTTTCATTTCTATCTTTGTTTCCTTCCCTTGTGTCTCCCCGCTCAGGTTCCCACCCCCCTGACAGTATAGTTTAAACCCTCACCTACAGTACTAGCGAATACCCCTGCAAGGATATTGGTCCTGGTCCTGCTGGGGTGCAACATGTCCAGCTTGTACAGGTCCCATCTTCCCCAGAATTGGTCCCAATGCCTCAGGAATCTAAATCCCTCCCTCCTACACCATCTCTCCAGCCACGCATTCACCTGGTCTATTCTCCTATTCCTGATCTCACTAGCACGTGGCACTGGGAGTAATCCTGGGATTACTGCCTTTGAGGTCCTGTTTTTTAATTTATTTCCTAGCTCCCTATATTCTGCTTACAGTACCTCATCCCTCTTTTTACCTATGTCGTTGGTACCGATATGGACCACGACCTCTGGCTGTTCACCCTCCCCCTTCAGAATGTCCTGCAGTTGCCCAGTGACATCCTTGGCCCTGGCACCAGCGAGACAACATACCATCCTGGTGTCACATCTGTGGCCGCAGAAATGTCTATCTGTTCCCCTTAAGATAGAATTCCCTATCACTATTGCTCTCCCACTCTTTTTTCCCCACTTTGTGCAGCTGAGCCACTCGTGGAGCCACAGACTTGGCTCTTGCTGCATTCCCCTGAGAAACTGTCTCCCCCAACAGAATCCAAAGTGCAAAATTTGTTAGAGAGGGAGATGGACACAGGGGTCTGCTGCACTACATGCCTAATGCCTTTACTCTGTCTGGCAGTCACCCATTCCCTTTCTGCCTGTGCACTCTTTACCTGCAGTGTGACCACATCACTACACATGCTATCCACGAAGATCTCAGCCCTGTGGATGCTCCACAGTGACTCAAGCCGCTGCTCCAGATCCAAAGCATGGATTTAAAGTAGTTGCAACTGGAGACACTTCTTGCACGTGTGGTCACCATGGACACAGGAAGTGTCCCTGACTTCACACAGGAGGAGCATTCCACATGACTGAGCTGCCCTGCCAAGGGTTATACTTAAATTAATCCCTTTACTTTTACTTCCTCTAGTTTAGAGAATATTAAGGACAGTTGAAATACTCACCAAGTCCTACTTACCAAGGCCGCTGCTCTTCTTTCTGAGGAAAGGTAGAAAATGAAAGGATCATCTCTTTCCCTCTTCATCAAATACCCTCACTCAATAACCAAACTCCAACTGAAGCACTCAAATGCAGCACAAGGCAGCACTCAATGCAGACCTCAGTTTCCCACAGGTGCATGATGCCATCAACTGCACTCACATGGCACTCAGATCTCCATTGCAACACACGGTCAACTATGTCAACTGCAAGGAATTCCATTCGCTGAATGTGCCGACCACAACAAATGCATCCTGCAGGTCTAAGCATGGTTTCCAGGGAGTGTGCACAACTCCCACATTCTCAGTCAGTCACAGATACCTGGAGTCTTCCAGGGTCCACAGAGGCTGCAGGGATGGCTCCTCGGGGACAAGGGCTCCCTGCAGAGGATGTGGCTGATGACACCCGTGCGGCGGCCTCAGACTGCAGAAGAGAGAAGGTATAATGAGGCTCATGCTGCAACTCGCAACTTGGTGGAGCAAAACATCGGGATCTGAAAATGAGGTTCCAGTGCCTGGGCTGGTCTGGTGGAGCCCTGCAACACAGTCCACAGAGGGTGTCACGCATCATCGCCATCTGCTGTGCCCTTTACAACCTGGCGCTGAAACAGGGTGAGGAGCTGGCTGAGGAGGAGATGGAGGAGCTGGAGTTCTCCTCTGATGAGGAGGATGCTTATGGGGATGAGGCTGAGGAGACCCTCGAAGGCGATGATGACAGGGATGAAGCCCTCGCACTGGTTAGATGAGGCAGGCGCACTTGGGAGGCCCTTATAGCTGCTAGATTTGTGGAGGATGATGACGACATGCAGTGAGAATACACCATAGATCCTCACATTGCATCTGTGAACTTTTGACTCCAGTCTGGCTTATAGCAGCGCACATACCCTCTATGAGAATGTTTCTGTCATGGAGACACAGTGGAGGCTCTAATAGTCGCTCGATTGCATGAGGATGATGACGACATGCAGTGAGGACACTCCATAGATCTTCACATGGCCTCTGAGAATGTCTGACTCCTGTCTGGCTGAGGGCAGCTCACTTGCACTCTGTGATCAAGGTCATATCATAGAGCCTCAGCCATGCAACTTTAAATGCACCAGATCCGTTGTCCGCCTTCAGCACCTGAGACCTTCAGGAACACAGCGTCACTGGTCACAGATGCTGAAGAGATGGAGGCCCCACCTTAAATGTGCTGAGAGCACACAGCGAGAATGACGGAACTCTGTGATGCCTGCCCATTACATGCTGGCAGCAATGTCAAGCACCGTCAAGGTGCATGCATCAGTAATGTGTCCAGGGAATGTGAGGTTGGACCATCACTTTGGTATGAAGGCTGCACATAGCACAGGGAAGAGGCCCTGGACTGAGACACCTGCCTTTATCTTTTGCAGAAATGTTTCACATCTGAGTGACACAAACACTGCTCATCAGAACAAGGAGCCATAGGCAGGGAGACATTCTTGGGAGATAATTGACAATAGTGAACAGTATGTACAAGTGATTAACACCTGTGCCCAGGTTGTGCAACTACATCTTCTTGAGGTGTCAGCTGTGGCTCAGTTCATAGCACCCTCGCCTTTGAGTCAGAAGGTTGTGGGTTCATGTCCCACTCCCGGAAACCAAGAACTGTGAATGTACTGAGTTACAATCTGTGACTGTTGATAATTCGAAAGAGTTACATCTTCTTGAGGTGTCAGCTGTGGCTCAGTTCATAGCACCCTCGCCTTTGAGTCAGAAGGTTGTGGGTTCATGTCCCACTCACGGAGGCCAAGAACTGTGAATGTACTCGAAAGAGTTACAATCTGTGACTGTTGATAACTCGAAAGAGTTACATCTTCTTAATGAGGTGTCAGCTGTGCCTCAGTTGATAGCACTCTCACCTTTGAATCAGAAGGTTGTGGGTTCATGTCCCACTCCCGGAAACCAAGAACTGTGAATGTACTCGATAGAGTTACATGCGAACTGTTGATAACTCGAAAGAGTTACATCTTCTTGAGGTGTCAGCTGTGGCTCAGTTCATAGAACCCTCGCCTTTGAATCAGAAGGTTGTGGGTTCATGTCCCACTCCCGGAAACCAAGAACTGTGAATGTACTCGAAAGAGTTACATCTTCTTGAGGTGTCAGCTGTGGCTCAGTTCATAGCACCCTCGCCTTTGAATCAGAAGGTTGTGGGTTCATGTCCCACTCCCAGAAACCAAGAACTGTGAATGTACTCGAAAGAGTTACATGCGATCTGTTGATAACTCGAAGAGTTACATCTTCTTAACTTTCCTAACCTTGCAGCTATGTCTTGGTGCTCCCCGGACATCCACACCAGAGATGGAGGCAGCCTGCTGACTGTGATGACTTTGGCGGGTATCCTCTGGAGGCCGAGACCCGGAGAGCTTCAGCCTGTTTTCAGGGTCCTGCTGTGAGGCAGTGTCACCCTCCTTGGCCTGTGGAGCTGGAGCTGTTGAGGTCACAGGAAGAGGGCATTTGGATGGGCCGGACACTCCTGGAGTCACCCGGATGGATGGCCCCGGTGGATATACTTGCTGATATTCCTCCCTATGGTGCCAAAGGGCCCCTGGCTGGCTCCTTGAGGGGAAAGGGTAGCTGGAGTGAGATCGAGCTGCCCTGCGCCCCTCTCCATACACATTGGTGGAGGCCAACTATGGTGTCAGCGATGGAATTGAGCCAGTGCAGCAGTGCAGGAGCAACGTCCTGGACCAAGATTTCCATGACCGCTACCATCCTGCCACTGTTGACCTCGGTGCATTGGCACGCTGGTGCTATCACCTCAGCCTGAAGACAGATAGACTCCTCCATTGTGCCTTGCAATCTGAGGAGTGCAGCAGACATCCTTTCCTGGTGTCCCCGAGCTTGTCTTTGCATCTCCAGCAACTGTGATATGACCGAGTCCAGAAGCTCATCAACTGACTCAGACTCAACAAATTTCCAGGCTCCAGAAGTCCTCTGAGTGCCAGACACCTGGGCAGTTCCTGCTTCCGCCTGCTGTGGATCAGACAGTGCGGTGTGCTCACCAGATTGTAATCCCGAGGCTACTGTAAAGCTAGGTCCCACTGAGGTGTCTGTCTCTGCACTGCTGGAGGGTGTGGGTGAACACTGTGATGGGACTTCAAGGAGGATGCCTTCAGATTCCTCTTCAGAGGTTTCTATGGGGCTTGATTGGAGACCCTGGGTCATGGATTCCGTTAGCTGTTTGGCAGATGGGCCTGCGAAAGCAAGGGGAGATAATTAGTGCATAGCAGTGGCCTGTGAAACAGGACACATCACTCACAGCATGGTTGTTTAATGGATGTTGCACTGCTGGATACTCACTTGGTAGAGCACCGCTGACCTCACCGTCAGCACAGGAACAGTCCAGATCATCGCCAGCCAGCTGGATGGCTCTGTTTTCAAAGTCCGTGAGGACCTTGATTTCAGGCATTCCTCCACCAGTCTACGACCTCTCCCTCTCGTTGTGTGCCAGCTTGTCCTGCATAAATAGAGATGGAGAGAGTGTAAGCAGGATGCCTGCCAGGCCAGATGATAAGTGAGCCTGGCATGTGTGGGTGGTGAGTGGCCTCATGGATGGGATGAGGACAACAAAGGTGTGTGTGAGAGAGTGAATGGTGTTGTCCCTTGAGCTGGCAGTGAGTGAGGGCCCTGTGGATGTGTGATGGGTTTGAGAGTGTGTGAGTTGAGAGTAATGAGAAGAGTGACTTACCCTGGTGGAACGGAGGAGATCATTCATCCTCTTGCAGCACAGGGTGGCTGTCATTTTTTGCAGGGCGTTGGCACTGATCATCGATGTCACCGCCTCCCAAGCCAGATTACTGATGTTGCTGCTCATCCTGCGGCCAGAGCAAGGGTAGACAACATAACGGCGGGCCTTCATTGTGTCCAAAAGGCCCTCACAGGATGCATCATTGAACCTGGGGGCTGCAGTCTCTTTGCCTTTCAGGGCCATGTCTTCTGCATAGCAGTCGTGGGCTGGAAGTTGTTATGACCGATGCAGTTGGTAAAGTGGAGTTATTTAAAAATCCCAGAGGGAAACTTTAAACAACTGTCATAACCTATAATTTTGAGTGTTATGTTTGAGATGCGACTCTCAATTCAGGAATCAGGCTATCAGCTCTTGAGGTTTTACATTAAACTAAATGAAACATTTTATTAATTTACACAGGTTAAAAGTAGATTATATACATGGCTACAAATTACTACGATCATAACTTTTAACAAATTCCCAAACTAACCTCCATTAAGGCAACAGCAACCCATAGACTTAACCAAACACCAGGCAAAGCATTTTCACCTTACAAATTCAAAATGAGGTTCTTTCACTTTGATTCCTGTGGAGCCAGTTGGAGGTTTACAGCTGCCTTTTAATCTAACATTGCCTCTGCCCTGCACACCTGAAAACTACTGAAGTTATACCTACCACCACTGGTTGAATTCAAATTCTCATTGTCTCACCAGCCTCTTTGAGCTTTACCTCTTAATAATGAAACCCCTTTCATTGTACCAATTTTATTAGTAATATAAACATATTGCTTGGTATCTGCTAGATGGGCGTCGAGTTTTCACCCCACTCCCTGAATGCTCTATTCAAAAAATGCAAATGCACACTACCTCTCTTACATATCAAAACTAGTACACATCAAAGCACCCAGACTAGCTGGCTTTAATCCAGTTAAGACATAGCCACAGGCTAAACCTCTATTTTAAAAGAAAAATCTTTTCCAAAATATTTCATACATTAATAGCTTCATGACAAAGCACTGAGATATGCGCTCGGCTGCACTTTAAATATGGCGCCCAGCGTAGTGAAGTGGGGAGGTGATAGCGTGGCGGGCGAATGAGAGCATGCCTGTGATGGAAACGGCATGTTTCCTGGGAATGCATAATTAATGCAACAGGTTTGGGACGATACGGTGTGAAAAGCCACCATTGTGGCCAGCGGGTAAAATGTTGTTTTACCCGTCCACTACCGCGCTTAATGCAAATCTGGCTTGGTTCCGTCCCTAGTGCATCTAATCTTCACACCCAAATGCTTTTACAGACAGCATTTTTCTGCAAATTCCAGACATAGAACAGGAAGAATGGATATTCAAACAAAGATTGGTGTGTCAAAATTCTAAATATTTCTGTGTCATGGAGCTTTCCGTCTATTGTGATAGCCACTACATGATGCTATTACATTATAATTTCCCTCGTTTCACTCATCTGTCATTTTCAGTCAACCTGGTGATTTCCTCCCATTGATTCCTGGCATAGTTGTCTCTTGACATGTGACAGCAGCAAATTTGCAGTGTATAGCGTTAAAATAGCTCTCTCCTCTGATGATTGTGTAACTGGAGACACTGTTAATAATATTGCTTCACTTGAAGTAATATATAATGAGGTGACTAAAGCACTGCAACTCACATATATTGTAAGCAGTTAGGAGAGCAGTATGTGGTTGTAACAAAACAATCCCTACATGATACAGACATAGCCATCTTACAAATGAATATAATTCAGTATATAATTTTAGAATATAATTTTATGCCAGTAGTTCTTTTTGCAATTACCTAACTGATCAGGTTCTTACCACAGAAAGTCTGGCAAAGCTCTTCCCAAAAGCAATCCATAAACAGGGCCGGTGCAGCCACTAGGCAAACAGGCAGTCGCCTAGGGCGGCAAAATTTGGTGCGGGGAGGTAAAAACGGAATTGAAACTACATAGAGCATTAAAATGATATGATGATATGAGCAACTTTCCATGAATGCTCAAAGTTTCCACAGATAAATCTGGAATTTTCTGAAGCAGCTCTTTCCCAGCCCCTCCCAGCTCCCACGGATGCTCATTAAACCTCCAATGACAGCAACCCCATCCTCTCCATGCTTGCTGATCCACCAATCACAACCTCCCCTTATGCTTTGCACTCACTGATCCACATTCACAGTCTCCCTTTCTTTCCCCTCTGTGCTCACTAATCTACCAATCAAAACCTCCCCTTTTCCTTCATGCTCACTGATCCACCAAAGTCAGCTTCCCCTTCCCTACTCTGCGCCCACTCCAGGTGCTCGCTGGTCCTCCAATCACAGCTCCTGTTTCCCTCTGTGTGTTCGCTGACCATCCACTCATAGCATCCCATTTCCTTTCCCCTCCTTCATGTGCTCACTGATCCTCCTTTACAGTTGCCCCCCAGCCCCACTCTCTACCACTACTCATGCTGTTTAGCTAAGAGTTCCACATTTTCAACCAATCAGAAAGCTCCTGGTGTTCTTGTCGTGAGGCAGGTATTGAGGTCTGGTGAGAGGTGCAGGAGTGCACTAATCTAGTAAGCAGTACAGTGGGAACATAGTGCTGCAGAACAGTGGGAGACTGAGACAGGAGAGAGGGCAGGCCACGGATAAGATCTTCCTTGAGTTTGACTATTTTTAGCAGTTGTGTGAGTGGGACTGACAGGCAACGAGTGTCAACACCATTTTACTGTATTCATTTTCAAAAGTTAACTGTCGTTCAGGGGTGTGGGGGAAGGTTGGGTTCACCTAGAGCGCCTAATATTCCTTCATCAGCCCTGTCCATAAATTGCTTTCACTTATATATATTTTATTCAGTGATAAGATGGGCTTTTGCACGTAATGGATCAGTGATACACAAACATACATATCTCTTAAGTAACTATCATCCATGTGAGTTGCAAGAGGAAGTAGAAAGATATAGAGAAGTAAGCATAAAGTATTGTACTGTTTAAGCAGGCCAATGACAAGGCCAGAAGGCAGCAAGAGAGGACATTGGAAAAGGAAAACTCCCTGTTTTAAAGGTTCTCTGTTACAACACATGTACTATCAAGGTGTAATGGTAATGTTACTGGACTGCTAATCCACACACCGGGACTAATTATCTGGAGACATGAGTTTGAATATCACCATGGTAGATGGAAAATTTAATTAAATAAAATATGGAATAAAAAGTTAGTTTCTGTGATGATGACCATGAAAGTATAAGATTGTCATAAAAACTCATCTGGCTCACTAATTCCCTTTAGGGAAGGAAATCTGCCACCTTTACCTGGTATAGTGTACATGTGACTCCAGAACCACACGTGGTTAACACTGAACTGCACTCTGAAATGGTCTAGCAGGCTTCTCAATTATGCAACACCATGTTCAAGGGAAATTAGGGATAGGCAATAATTGCTGGCCTTATTAGTGATGCCCATATCCCGTGGATGAATAAAACAAAAGCTTCACCGCATTAATCTTGTTTTTATGATTTCAACAAGTCATTTAGCGGAAAGTCAACACTGCTGTGTATCGGGATTACACCAGTGCTAGTTCAATGATTGTAACTATGCCTGATTGTGGTCTCCTTTGTTCAGTGTGTGCATCGGACTGAATACATGCTATTATTTCTATTGAGATAAAGAAACGGAAGTTAATATAAATTGAATAGCAATTGGTGGTGTAGAATTTGAAGGATGAGGCAGAAAAGTCGAGGGCAGTAGCAAGAGCAAAAGCAAAACTGAAGAGGAGCTTTGGGATTAATAAAACCTGACAGAGGATTTAACAACATTGATCTTGTTTATTAAGAAATGTTGCTTTTCCTTATATTTCAAAAAACGCGCATGCTTTGTGCTATTAGAAGTACACATAAAATCATGTTGATCTGATGAGATGATTTGATAAGATTAAAGGAATCAGAATAACCTTGTTACTCAGCAACAATTTCTTTGTTGGCTGTCAGCCTAGGCTCAGTGCTAGCAGTCTTGTCTCTGAATGAGACAATCATGGGCACAAATCAACTGCAGCACTTGAGCACATAATCTAGGCCAGTGCTCCAGTGTTATGTTGTTAGAGGTTCTGTCTTTCATATGATTTTAAACTGAGGTCCTGCCTTTACTCTCAAGTGGATGCAAAATATATTGTGGCACTGTTTGAAGAAAAGCAAGGGAGTTTTCCTAATTTTCTGGTCAATAATTACTCCACAAATCAGCACAAATGTCATGTGCCTAAGACATGAAAGACATCATAAACGGTTTAAATAAAACCTTACTGTTTTGACAATTTAAAAAGTGGACTTTGCTTAACTAAAAGGTGGCTGCTACAGGTCATATGGTTCACAAGTTGGCTGCAGTTTCTGGAAATTTCCAACAGCAGTTACAGGACAAAAGTTCAACCCTCATCCTTGTGGAGTCTCACACCTCTCATTGTGAGGACACATTACAATCAACAAATCTCCCCAACTAGGTCCTATAACAAAGGGAGAGCCATCAAAACTCATTATACCTGCAGAGGCACTCATCCCGCCATCCATCTCCTAAGGTGAACAATGTGTTTTGACCAGAACCATAGAAACTGCTTGTTAGCCTGCAACTGATTCATTAATGCATAACATCACATGACCCAAGCTTCTGGCCTTTGGAAGTTTCTAGATTCAAAACTCAGTCTGCTGTTTAATCTCCAGCCTGCAGACATCCCAGCAGGACTCCAGGCTGACCAACATCCTACATCAAGTCCAAGGTTCCTTGAAGCCTGTTTCTCTGGAAGATTCCTGCCATTGCCTGTTGGATAGGCCAAACCTCTGTATATCAACCTTCTCTCGCTGCATCACCATTAAAGAAGTTTTACAACTCCCGTTTCAGTTAGCTGAACCTGCCTGAACTGTGATGTCTGTGCGTGAATGAATCCTCACTGGAGTCTGACTTTCTGGACTCTGGCCATCATGTGAACTGATATCCACATCTTTGTTTCTTTGTTATGAAAGTATAATAATTTTCAAAATATTTCTCTGGTTTATTGTGAAATAGATTTATGGGTGTAAGTATAGCTGGTTCTGTCTGTGTGATTTAATTACATTTGGAGTCAAGTAGACCACAAGCTTGAAATCATCAAAAGAAGCTAGATGTAGGAATTTGCTTGATGTGCTATGAGTAAACATGGATGCTGGCTTAGAATGTAAGGGGTGAAGGGAATTTGCATTTTTTTTGGATAAATTAAGGGACTGTTTGGATTTGAAATGGATGTTAGTCTGTTTACAACTAGCCAGATAAGGAAGGCTAAGGAGTACATATGGAACAATAGAATTTATATGTTGAAGAAAGAGAAACATATATAAAGGAGAATGAAAGGCTATGTGGGGAGAGGGCCTTGTAAGACCTAAAAGGAGTATGTGACACAGCCTTCAAGAAGCTTCCAGTAAGTGTTAACTTACTGGTTTTGTTTTAAATCTAAAATCTATTTTGGACTGTTGCCTGAAAGGGGGTGTGTAACTGGGAGTCAGGTTAATTAGGAATTTTAGGAGTTGTTATAGTAGAAAGTAATTTGTAGTCTTATGTATGTGTTTGAAAGCCTTTATTTTTGTTAATAAATATTCTAATTTAATTTTTAAAACATCTAAAGGTCTTGGTGGACTCATTACTTCTGAATTCAGTGCACACATCTTCTAGTAATAAATACAAATTGCAAAACAATTGTGATAGCATGACTAAGTTTCCCTTGTGATTTAGTACACCTGGCACACATCATCTGCCATGTCATAACAAAATTGGAGTCTCGTTCGGGATATTTGAAATTATTTGATTGGGTTGGAGTTGGTGAATCTTAAGGCTACGAGTATGAGAAGCACATTTAATTCAGGAGTTGGTGTGAGGGATTTTAAAGTGGTGAGACTGCAAAAATGGCTATATCCATGGCTAAAGCTTTTTGGAAGTAGAGGATGTAACTCTGATGGGGCTATCTAAGGGTAAGTTAATGGAATTGATGGATAAGTTGCAGTTGAGGTAACCTGTAGGGACAAAGAAAGCAGACATAGTTGAAGTGATAGCACAGCATTTGAAGTTGGAAGGGATACTTGAACCTTCAACCTAAAACCTGGTGGTGAGATTTTTAAGTTTGTGCAAGCTCTTTGAACTTTGAAGAAAGAGATGTAGAGGCATTCTTTATCTCATTTGAGAAGATAGCTAAACAAATGAAACAGCCACAAGAAATCTGGACAATGCTTTTATAGTCTAGATTAGTAGGTAGAGCTCATGAGGTTTATGCTTTACTGTCAGAAGTGTTGGTGGATTATGATGTAAAAAAAAAGGCTATTTTAAGTGCACATGAGTTGGTTCCTGAGGTGTACAGGCAGAAATTTAGGAATATAAGGAAAAATCCTGGGCAAACTTATATTGAGTTTGAGAGAGTAAAACAAAGTAATTTTGACTGGTGGATGTGGACATTAAATGTAGAGACAACATATGTAGCTCTTAGAGAAGTAATTCTTTTGGAAGAATTTAAAGATTCAATTCCTTTGGTAATGAGGACTCATGGTGGAATAGAGGGTTAAAATGGTAAGACAATCAGCAGAGATAGCTGATGATTATGAGTTAGTACATAGATCTAAACCTCTTTTCTGTCACCCTTTTAAATCAGAGAAGGGTAGAAAATGGGAAGGTGAAAAGAAGGTAGGTAGTCAGGGAAGATGAGTAATTGGAAATTCTCAGGAAGTTTTTTTCTAAGACTAAAAAGGAAGGTGCTGAGGGTTGAAGTGACACTCAAATATGAGATGTTTTCATTGTAATAAGGTTGAGTACACAAAGTCAATGTTTTGGAGGTTAAATGGAAAATCTGTTGCAGTAATTGGAGTGCAAAAAAGGCCTGGAAGTAAAAGTACTTTGGGTTCTGAGGTCCAGGCACAGGAAAAGCCAATGGTTTGTGTACAGGTAAGGCAGGAAGAATCAGTGATAGGTAAAGAAGTGGGAATGTGTTCACAATTTACCCAAGCAAGTTCTGAAGAGCAGGTTGCAGAAATTTTTAATATTGATATTGTATGTGCAGGAGAAGTCTTTCCATGTGTATAGGGCGGAGTAGGTAAATATATTAAATTTTTAAGAGACACATAGGCTAGTCAATCCTTAATGCTAAGGAATGGTGATATTTGTTGTTCAGGAGTATTGCAGGAACAGGTGATAATATGTGGGGTTCATGGGGATGCTAAACCTATTCCATTGTGGAAGGTAAATTTAAAGAGTAAGTGGAAAACAGGTGAGGTGATTGTTGGAATAGTGGAAAAGTTGCCCATTGCAGGGATTCAATGTACTTTAGGTAATGATGTAGCTGGATCACAGATGACCCACATCACCCAGATGCCTACAGTAGTTGAACAGCCTGTGGAGATACATTCAACAGAGGTGTTGCAGAAAGAGCATCCTTGATTGTTTCTAAATTGCGTAGTGATGAAATCGCAAACTCAAAGGTTGAAACAGGAAGAGGAGAAGTTAAAAGGCAGGGGAAAGGTGTTGATCTCCAATTAGTTGATACTATCTTTGATAAGCTTCTTCAGGGAGAGTGAATGGAAGAGAATGAAGCTGAAGTGTTCAGCTCAAGGAAGTTTGTAGATTTACAACAAAAGGATCTACAAATAAAGAAGCTATATCAGACAGGTTACTCGGAAACAGAGGCTGAATGTATTCCAGAATGTTATTGCCTTAAAGATAATGTATTAATGAGGGAGTGGAGGCTGTATCAAGTTTCAGCAGTTGAAAAATGGATGGAAGTACATCAGATAGTTATACCATCTGGTTACAGAAAGGAGATACTGAGAGTTGCCCAGGAAATTCCAACAGGGGGACATTTAGAAATTAGGAAGACTCAGGTGAAAATACAAAAATATTTCTATTGGCCTGGATTGCATAGGGATGTAGTCAAATTCTTCACAACATGTCATACATGTCAGGTGACAGGGAAATCACAAGCAGTGATTAAACTGGCACCTTTAATGCCAATTCAAGCATTTTTACTAGGATCATGACTGATTGTGTAGGACTCCTCCCTCAGACTAAAAGCAGAAATCGGTACTTGCTGACAATAATGAATGTGTCTATAAGGTTTCTGAAAGTGATACCTTTGCGAAATATTACAACAAAGGGAATTGTGGGAGAGTTGACTAAATTTTTTACAAGATATGGTTTGCCAAAAGAAATAAAATCAGATCAGGGTTCAAATTTCATGTCACAGCTATTTAAGGAAGTAATGAGGGGTTTGCGGATAAAACAGTTTAAATCAACAGCTTACCATCCTGAATCACAAGGAGCTTTGGAAAGATGGCATCAAACTTTACAAACCACGATGAGGGCTTAGAGTCAACACTATCCACAGGATTGGGATGGGGAATTCCATTCTTATTATTTGCTGTTAGGGATGCTCCTAATGCATCAACCAGATTTAGTCCTTTTGAATTAGTCTATGGTCATGAGGTAAGGGGACCACTGAAGTTGATTCGTGAGAAGTTGCTGGGTCAAAATTCAGAAACTACTCTCCTGGATTATGTGACAAACTTCAGACAAAGATTGAACAGAGCATGTAAGTTAGCTAGGAAACATTTAAAGATATCACAGCAAGTGATTAAAGCAAAGGTGGATAGGAGAACCACAACTCGTAGTTTTTACCTACTGGAGGAAAAGTGTTTGTTTTGTTACCAGTATTGGGTTAATCATTAAAGGCAAGGTTTAGTGGGCCTTAGAGGATTGAAAAAGAGACTGAGTGAAGTCAATTATTTAATAAATACTCCAGATAGAAGAAAGAATCAGAGGGTGTGTCATGTAAATATGCTCAAAAAGTACTTTGACAGGGAAGAGGACCAAAATGAGGTATTAGTGGTATAAGGAGAAAGAGATAGAAATTAAGGATTCTGAAATTGATTTTCCTCTAATCAAATTGGATAATGAGGGTGTCCTTAAAAATTTAAATGTATTATTGAGTTACCTTCCAGACAAGTGTCAAAGTGATTTGGAGAAGACATTGCAGTCACACAAAGCTATTTGTGGAAATAAGTTGGGGAGGACAAATTTAGCTACACATGATGTAACTGTGGGGGATTCAGTTTCAATGAGGCAATATCCTTATAGATTAAGTCCAGCAAAGGCATCACAAGTACAGAAAGAAATTGAATTCATGCTTCAAAATGACATCATTGAGTCTAGTTGCAGTAACTGGAGTTCGCCTATTGTGTTGGTACCAAAATCTTATGGGACACAAAGACTGTGTGTGGATTATCGAAAGGTGAATGCAGTTACAAAAGGGGATTCATATCCTATGCCATGGTTGGAAGATTGCATTGAGAAAGTGGGACAATCAAAATTTATCACTAAGATTGACTTGCTGTGAGGATATTAGCAAGTACCGTTATCGGAGACAGCAAGAGAAATATCAGCTTCAGTGATGCCAGATGGACTATATCAGTTTAAAGTCATGCCTTTTTGTATGAAAAATGCACCAGCAACATTTCAAAGGCTGACAAACAAAGTAATTGCAGGACTGAGCAATTGTGCTGTTTAAAGTGACAACTTTTCAGTCAAACATGGGAGGAGCATTTACAACATATGGAAGAGTTGTTTACTTGATTACAAGAATTTAATTTGGTGATGATCTTAGTTAAAAGTGAATTTGCAAGTTATATATCCAGGCCATACCATTGGACATGTTAAGGTGGCTCTGAGAGATGTGAAATCCAAAGCCATCATAGATTTCCCGTGCCTACAACAAAACGGGAAGTTTTGAGATTTCTGGGTATGAGTGGGTTTGACTGGAAATTTGTACTAAACTTTATCAGTGTGATTGCTCCTTTGACTGAACTATTAAAAAAGAACAAGAAGTTTCGATGGACGCAGGAATGTCAGAAGGCATTTGACAATTTGAAAACTGGATTGAATATGACACTAGTTTTGGCAGTGCCCAATTATGCCAAGCAATTTAAGCTGGCTGTTGACGCAAGTGATGTAGGCATTGGTGCTGTACAGCTGCTAGAAGATGAAACTGGAATTGAGAAACCGAGAGGGTATTTTTCATGAAAGCTGAATGTACAACAGAGATGATATTCAATGATAAAAAAGGAGACTCTGGGTCTGGTGTTAGCGTTACAGTATTTCAATGTTTATGTTGCAAACATTTAATCAGAAACAATTGTTTATACAGACCACAATTCTTTAAAATTTCTTGTCAAATTTCGAGACTGAAGTGATTGTTCAGATGGAGTTTATTACTGCAACCATTTAATTTACAGATTATACGCGTGGCTGGATGAGAAAATCTAATTGCATATGCATTATCGAGAGTTTAAAGTTCAAAGGCAAATTGGACAATTAAAACCTGGACACTGGACTGAAATGACCTCTGTTGATACAAAGGATTTGTATATATTTTTTTTATGTTAATGCATGCATCTGGTAATATAACAGTTTGGGCATATAGACAGGTATAGTACGTAGTGTAAGATGAGTTGAGAAAATGAAGCCATCTTTTAAAGTTATGACGGTTCATTTTTCCACAAGGATGGAGGTGTTACGAAACTATAATAATTTTCATAATATTTTTCTGGTTTATTGTTAAGTAGGTTTATGGGTGTAAGTATAAATAGTTTTGTCTGTGTGATTTAATTGCATTTCGAGTCAAGTTGACCACAAGCTTGAAATCATCAAAAGAAGCTAGGTGTAGAAATGTGCTTGACATGTTAATGAGTAAACATGGATGCTGGCTTAGCATGTAAGGAATGAAGTGAATTCACATTTTTTTTAGATAAATAAAGGGATTGTTTGGATTTCAAAGGGATGTTAGTCTGTTAACAACTATACAACAACAATAAGGAAGGCTAAGGAGTGTGTTTATTTTCCCAAAGGTTACTGAAAATATTGGCAACATGAAAGTTTTTATATTATGAGGAAGCTAGTTTCAAAGACATATAGGACAACAGAATTGATATATTAAAGAGAGAGAAACATATATAAAGGAGAATGAAAGGCTATGTGAGGAGAGGGCCATGTAAGATCTAAAAGAAGTGTGTGAACCAGCCTTCAAGAAGCTTCCAGCCATTTGTGCCTAAGTCTGCTATGTAAAGTAACTGAAGTTGGGGAAGCCACTTGGAATTCCACCGGCAAGTGGGTACTGTGCTAACTTACTAGTTTTGTTTTAAATCTAAAATCTATTTTGGACTATTGCTTTAAAGCAGGTGTGTAACTGGGAGTCAGGTTAATTAGGAATTTTAGGAGTTGTTATAGTAGTAAGTAGTTTGTAATCTTTTTATGTATTTGAAATATTTTATTTTGTTAATAAATATTCTGATATAATTTTTGAAATCTCTAAAGGTCTTGGTGGACTCATTACTTCTGAATTCAGTGCACGCATCTTCTTGTAATGAATACAAATTGCAAAACCATTGTGATACCGCGACCAAGTTTCCATTGTGAATTTGGTCCGCCTGGCATACATCATCTAACGTTATAACATTCCTTTTCTTTGAACTTATTCCTAGTTGTTAAACTCTATTCTTTCCTATCTCCTTGTGTGTCGGTGTGTATATTTGTGTGTGTGTAGCTACAACCATCACCTGGGTTTGAATGAATGAATAAACTATACTTCTGGTTTAATTCTAAAGGGAGTTGCTGCTAGTCACTTTATAAATAGACCTCACGGAGGTTTGGGTGAAATATGCCATAGCCTATTTCAAAACTTAAAACACCTCTGCTTACAAACAGACTGCAAGAAAATAAAGGAGTTCAGGTTTGCCTCTCTCCCCTGTCCTTAACACAAGAAATACAGAATAGGTGGTTATTCACCTCAATGCTGTTTGTGAGAAGCTGCTGTGAATAAATGCCATGTTTGCCTACATAGCAAGTGGCTATAATTCAAAGCAATTAATCAACTGTAGTGTGCTTTGGGACGTCCTGATGATGTGAAAGGCATATACAACCGCAGTATTAAGAGTGATAAGGGTGTACTATGGTCAGGTTAATGGACATATCAGTCTCATTGCCACAGTGCACTGTTTTTAAATAGTATTCTACATTAAGGCATCTGTTGAAAGCTCAACCTCAAGCAGCAGTTTCACTGACCTGTCTGACAGCTGGACATTCTTGCCTAAAGACGTTCATCCCATTTCATTAAGCATCAGACTGATTGCTTCATAAGTGCTTTTAGTGCATCATGTAGACTCTACAGGTGGAATTTTCCATTTCTGAGACTAAATACGGTGGTGGGTAGTTTTGGTGGTGCCCACCACCCTGGCCGGAATGGCGGGAATTTGCGCCTGATTCTGCGATTGTAAGCTCATTAACTATGCACAGGCGAGTATTGGGCCAAATCACCTGGTGAGTCAGGAGATAATTTGTCTGCCCGCCATCAGCTGGCAGGGTCAAAGGTCCGGGCGCCACATTTAAACGCCATTCCAACATCTGAATCTCACTCTCTCCAGGAGCGTCTTCAGGACACATGCAGATATGTTTTTCAGTCTCAAGAAGGCCAAAAGGCTCAAAGAAGTGGCAGCACCCCGCTTCACCCACCAGGCCCTCCAGGCCTTGATCAGAGGGGTGCGGGCACACAGGCAAGTGCTCTATCCCAGGGATGGCTGCAGGAAGCACAGCAGCCTCACCTCTCCAACCTGGGAGGCCGTCACAGAGCAGGTCAGTGCGGCTGGAAACCATGTCCAAAATGGCACCCAGTGCAGGAAGAGGGTAAATGATCTCATCCGCTCCGCCAGGGTAAGTCATCCTTCAACACCCTCCAATATCAAACTCTCATCATGGCACCAAGCACTTAAATAGCTACTCTCTTCAAGGATCTCACACAACCATTCGTGGGGGACACATATCAACACATTCTCTCACCGAGACTTTTCACATCACTACCATCCCATCTATCATGTTGCTCACACTCCATCCTCTGGCCCTTCTGGGGAGGGCTCACCACACACAGGGGACATGCATCTCACCCAACCTCTGCTCCATCCCTTCTCATCACATGCCTTTCTTTCTTCTTCATGCAGACTAAGCTGGCTCACAACAGGTGCGAGAGATCGCAGACTGGGGGAGGGACGGCCGACATCCTTGCCCTCAGTGAGCTTGAGGAGGCTGCAGTTGAGCTGGGGGTACAGGGATTGCTTTTGTGGGGAAGGGGAGATCGGCCTCTCCCAGCAACCTGTTACGGATCACAGCTCCATCACTTCATCAAATCCTGACATTCACAGTGAGTCACATGCCATCTTATCTAACTCATGCTCATTAACTGAAACTCGAGAGTATGCTCCTGGCCGGCAGTATGTCAGAATCCATGAGGAAAGGCATTATCACCCTCATCTACAAGTACAAGGGGGGAAGGGAGGAAGTTAGAAATTGGCGACCCATTTCACTGTTGAATGTGGACTATAAGATTCTGTCCAAGGTCATCGCCAATCGGGTCAAATCCGCTCTAGAATTGGTGATTCACCCTGACCAGACCTGCACTGTGCCAGGCATGAAGATCTCTGACAGCCTCGCGCTGCTCAGGGATATGATTGCCTATGTGCAGGACAAGGGTGTGGACACCTGCCTCATCAGCCTGGATCAGGAGAAGGCCTTTGACAGAACATCGCACACCCACATGGTGGATGTGCTCTCCAAAATGGGGTTTGGGGAGGGAATTCGAAATTGGATCCAACTGCTCTACACTAACTTCAGTAGCGCAGTCTCAATCAATGGGTGGGAAACAGATAGCTTTCCGATTAAATCTGGAGTCAGGCAGGGCTGTCCTCTCTCACCTGTTCTTTTCGTGTGTTGCATAGAACCCTTTGCCGAGTCCATCAGGAAGGATCCGGGCATAAGAGGAGTAACGATCCCAGGCAGTGGAGGCACTCAGGTCAAAGCCTCCCTGTACATGGATGATGTTGCCGTCTTCTGCTCGGATCCGCTGTCGGCGCGCAGACTGATCCACATCTGCGACCAGTTCGAACTGGCCTCGGGAGCCAAGGTAAATCGTGGGAAGAGCGAGGCCATGTTCTTTGGGAACTGGGCTGTCCAATCCTTTGTCCCCTTCACTGTCAGGGCTGAAGATGCTGGGGATATGGTTCGGAGGGACCAGGGCATGCGTTAGAAACTGGAAGGAGCGAGTGTCTATGGTGAAAAGGAAACTGGGCATGTGGGAGCGACGCTCCCTCTCCATTGCGGGTAAGAACCTGGTCATCAGGTGTGAGGCACTCTCGCTGTTGCTGTACGTGGCGCAGGTCTGGCCCATTCCACACTCCTGCGTGATGGCGATCACCCGAGCCATCTTCCGCTTTATCTGGGGGTCGAAAATGGATCGTGTCCGCAGGGACGCGATGTACAAGCCTCTAGAATAAGGGGGAAAAAACGTGCCCAACATCGCCCTCATACTGATGGCCACCTTTGTGTGTGGCTGCATCAAGCGGTGCGTAGATCCTCAGTATACAAACACCAAGTGTCACTATGTGCTGAGGTTCTACCTGTCCCCGGTGTTGCGAAGGATGGGTCTGGCCATGCTGCCGCAGAACGCTCCAAGTAGTTGGACCGTGCCGTACCACCTGTCCCTCGTGGAAAAATTTATGCAGAGAAACACCTTTGACCACAAGTCCATCAGGCAGTGGTTGGCACGTAACGTCTTAGAGGCCCTGAGGGAAAAGGAGAGGGTGGATCCTGTGGGATGGTTTCCTGAGCAGACTGTCAAAGTCATTTGGCAGAATGCCTCATCGCCAGAACTTTCCAACAAGCACCAAGATGTAGCTTGGCTGGTGGTGAGAAAGGCCCTCCCCGTCAGATCCTTCCAACACGCCAGGAGTCTCACCCCCTCTGCATGTTGCCCTTGAGGTGGCTGTTGTGGGGACGAGACCGTTGTTCACCTCCTTGTAGATTGTGCCTTTGCAAAGAAGGTCTGGAGAGAGATGCAGTGGTTTCTGTCGAGGTTCATCCCGAGCAGTTCTGTGACACAGGACTCTGTGCTCTATGGGCTGTTCCCAGGGACACACACCGAGACAAACATCAACTGCAGCTGGAGGATCATCAACTCAGTGAAAGACGCTCTTTGGTCTGTCCGAAACTTGTTGGTCTTCCAGCGCAAAGAGTTGTCCCCAACCGAGTGTTGCAGACTGGCACATTCCAAAGTTCAGGACTACGTGCTGAGGGGTGCACTAAAGCTTGGGGCAGCTGCCGCAAAGGCGCAATGGGGAAGGGTCGCTGTCTGGGAACTGTTTAAATCCCCTCGGGCTGTACAGCTCAAAATGAATGTCTGCAAATGATTGTAATATTGTTTGTACTGATGCACCTGGTGATACATGTTGTAAAAGTTGAACCTGATTGTACCTTTGTAATGGTGTTTTTGAAATGGTTTGGAATGTGGTTGAAGATATTTTATGAATAAAGTATATTTTTGCAAAAAAAAAGTCTCCCTCCTTTTTTTCTAAGCAGACCCCTGTTCACTCCTGCAGCAACAAGAATTTAGAGGGTGAACCCAGAAAGGCCCCCCTCGTGTTTTCCCTTCACCCTCACTGCCATTCCATAGCCTTCCTTCCCCTTTACCCCTCCCTCATGTTCACCCTCCTGCCTCACTGCCATTCCACAGCCTCCTTCCCCATTGCCTATCTTGTGTTCATTATCCCCACTCTGACCTCACAGTCCATCCCCGGTCGAAGAGCTAGTTCCTGAAAGTGGAATTCTGTCTGAGTAACACTGCATAGTGGTTTCTTTGTGGACAACGGTCTCAGCCACCAGGAGTAGAAAACCCCTGCACTCCCCAACACTAGCCGCAGTGCTGGTCACTGTCTGACTGTGGAGGCCTGCATGAGTCCCAGGCCTCAGTGGTGTACAAGATTATGAGGGGCATGGACAGGGTGAATAGGGAGCAGCTGTTCCCCTTAGTTGAAGGGTCAGTCGCTAGGGGTCATAAGTTCAAGGTGAGGGGTATGAGGTTTAGGGGGGATGTGAGGAAAAACTGTTTTACCCAGAGGGTGGTGACGGTCTGGAATGCACTGCCTGGGAGGGTGGTGGAGGCGGGTTGCCTCACATCCTTTAAAAAGTACCTGGATGAGCACTTGGCACGTCAAAACATTCAAGGCTATGGGCCAAGTGCTGGTAAATGGGATTAGGTAGGTAGGTCAGGTGTTTCTCATGTGTCAGTGTAGACTCAATGGGCTGAAGGGCCTCTTCTGCACTGTGTGTTTCTATGATTCTGTGTGATTCTTCAGGACAACATAGGCAAAGAGCAGGAGCAGACCAACTCTACAGCCCCAGCAGTGTAGCGTTCATCGCAACTAGACCGGCGCAGCACTATGGCAGGTAGGCTATGTATGTTCCACTCAACTCGAAATTACCAGCAAACTGAGGTCTGACTTGTGCACACCACCCCTTTTCAAACAGGTTTGGAGCCAATGTCATTTCCCATTGGCGCGATGCAAGATTGGAAGGCCTGGCAAGATTCCAGCGAGCAGCTGTTTTAATGAGCATTCATGACATGTTAATGAATGCAAATAGCGTTCACACCACTGGTCATCGGGATAACTGACCCGCCATAAACCCACCATCAGGAGAATTGCAAGCTGCTTTTATGCTGGAGGTTTTTCGACTTCTTGCCTGCCACTGGATTCTTTGCTCCGACCCACCACGAAACCCGCCATGGGCGGGACGGGAGAATGCCATCCTACAGCTCTGATTTTGCATCTCCTTTATGCTCATAAGCAAGTGTGCATGGAGTGTACTGGAGCAGCAAAATTAAAAGAGATCAGTGGTGCCAGAGTTCAGATCATTTTGCACAGGTGTACATTATCAGCAGTCATTTCAATTTGCACAGCATATTTCTTGCTTATTCCAATAAGATATTAATTGGTCATCCTGATGATTTTAAGCCATTTATTATGCTTTTTCTACATTATTTTCTCATAATGGGCATTGTGGAACACTTACCAGAGGCTGAAGGAGCTTATTAAAATTAAAAAGTCTAAAGGATTACCAAGGCACATGTTTACAAACATTCATCTTTTTGAAAAACCATTTTGTTGATGCTATGGCTTTGTGCAATGTTTTCTTACAGGGTCATATTTTGCAGTAGTTACAGAAATGTGATCAGTGGGCAGTCCTACAACAATCTTGCAATTTCCATGTTTTTAAGAGGAGGAGGGAGATAAGGCAGTTAATGTTGCACACAGGAGGACTGTGCCTATCCACCTTACACTCCCTGCCATAAAGAGGGGGCCTACTGGGATTTGTCCAATGGACTCTGTGGAAAGGCTTTGACTACTCAGAGGTAAAGGTAGTGGAGAGTTGTGTTGCATGCTGAAATACAAGCTGCATCCAAACTCGAGCACAGGAACTGTAATGCAAGTGGTTATTGGGTCTCTTTGGCCATTACCTTTCATGCCTCAAAATTATTGTAGGAATGTTGCACTGCTGCCTTATGAGGCAGATGCCACTGCAGCACATGCTCGATGGACCAAATGGCCCACTCCTGCTCTTGTATTTTATGTTCCTAAATAGTTGCTCAACAGCTCCATCATTTGTCCCTTGACTATTTGTAGTTCTGTGGTAGTATACATAGAATATTATGGCACAAAAGCAAGTCATTCTATCCAAACAGTAAATGTTGGTGCTTGTGCTCCATACAGGCTTCCTCCCACCCTACTTCTTCTAACCCTATCAGCATATCCTTCTATTCCTTTCTCCTTCAAGTACATACGAACTAGGAGTAGGAGTAGGCAACTTGGCCATTCAAGCCTGATCTACCATTCAATAAGATCATGGCTGATCTGATTGTAACCTCCCACCCACACGTAATAACCTTTCACCCCCTTGTTAATCAAGAATCTATCTAGCTCTGACTTAAAAATATTCAAAGACCCTGCTTCCACTATTGTTTGAGGAAGAGAGTTTCAAAGACTCACGACCCTCTGAGAGAAACAAATTTCTCCTCGTCTCTATCTGAAATGAGCGACCCCTTATTTTTAAACCATGACACCTAGTTCTAGATTCTCCCGCAAGAGGAAACATCCTCTCCGCATCTTTCAAGACCCCTCAAGATCTGAAAGGTTTCGATCAAGTCACCTCTTACTCTTCTAAACTCCAAACAAACTCTAAACAAACCTAACCTGTCCAACCTTTCCTCATAAGACAACCCACCCATTCCTGGTATTAGCCTAGAAAACCTTCTCTGAACTGCTTCTAAAGCATTTACATCTTTCCTTAAATAAGGAGACCAATACGGTACACGGTACTCCACCAGTGTCTCATCAGTGCCCTGTACAACTGAAGCATAACCTCCCTACTTTTGTATTCAGTTCCCTTCTCAATAAATGATAACATTCTATTAGCTTTCCTAATTACTTGCTATTACTTGCATACTAACCTGTCGTAACTCATGCACTAGGACACTCAGATCCCTCTGAATCTCAGAGTGCTGCAATCTCTCACCATTTAGATAATTTCACATTTGCCCACATTATACTCCATTTGCCAGATCTTTGCCCATTCGCTTAGCCTTTCTGTGTCATCTTGTAGCCTCCCTACGTCCTCTTCACAACTTATTTTCTTACCTATCTTTGTGTACTTATCTACCTGTTTCTCAAATGTGCTCATGCTAATTGCCTCAATCAATCCTTGTAGCAGCAAGATTCACATTCACACCACTCTCTTAGTAAAGAAACTTCTTCTGAATTGCTTCTAGGAAATATTAAATATTATGTTTGTAAACCCGAGTGTTTGACGGCCCCGATGAAGCCCCATTGTAATTTTAAAAATTATTATCAGGTCACTTCCGACCTTCCATTTTCTAGAGAAAAGAGAGTCTGTTCAATATTTCCTGATAGCTAACCCCTCAGTTCTGCTATGAATCTGGTAAGTCTTTTACACTTTCTCCTGTAGTCTTTTTCATTATTCCACAGAATTCATTTGAATGGAATTGTATTTGTGAATAGAATTCTATTTGTATTCTTGTATGTTTTATACATCAGCCTTAAAGTAGTGAACAAATGGTGCTGTAGCAAATCTGAGTCATTATTGAGCCAAATCTGTACTGCTAAGATCTCTAACTTAAAGCAAATAGAAACTTAACTAGATGTATAGTGCCTGTCATATCATTGAAAGAGCAAATGAACTAAAACTTATACTTATCCATAACATTAAATAACATCTCAAGGTGATTCACAATAGGTAATTGCATGCAATTCTGGTCACCACATTACCAGAAGGATATGGAGGCGTTGGAGAGGGTACAGAGGAGGTTTACCAGGATGCTGCCTGGTCTGGAGGTTATTAGCTACGAGGAGAGGTTGGAGAAACTCAGATTGTTCTCACTAGAGTGACAGAGATTGAGGGGCGACTTGATAGAAGTTTACAAAATTATGAGTGGCACGGACAGATTAGATATTCAGAAGCTTTTTCCCAGGGTGGAAGAGTCAATTACTAGGGGACATAGATTTAAGGTGAGAGGAGAAAACTATAAAGGTGATGTGTGGGGCAAGTTTTTTTACGCAGAGGGTAGTGAGTGTCTGGAATTCGCTGCCAGAGGAGGTGGTGGAAGCAGGTACAATAGTTAGTGTTAAGAGGCAGCTTGACAAATACATGAATAGGTTGGGAATAGAGGGATACGGACCCCGGAAGTGCAAAATGTTTTAGTTGACGGGCAATATGATTGGCGCAGGCTTGGAGGGCTGAAGGGCCTGTTCCTGTGCTGTACTTTTCTTTGTTCTTTCTTTTAGAAAACAAGACGCCAGGTCAGGAAGATTAGGAGGGATGACTAAATGCTTAAAGAGGTAGTTTCTGAGAAAGTTTTTCGAAGATCAGAGGTGGAAACATGATGAGGTTTAGTGAGGGAATTCCAGAGATTAGGACCCAGGCAGCTGAAGACTCTCCTGCTAATTGGAAAGGTGCATGGAGGGATTGCACAAAATGCCAGAGTCAGATAAGTTGTGATTAACCCTTTAGAAATCCACACTTATTCTTCCTTATCAACCCATATTTTTCTATGTGACTACTAATTCTATCCCAAATAATTGTTTCTAGAATCCTGCCCACCACTGAACTTAAACTGATTGGTCTGTAATTGCTGGGCTTATCCTTACAACCCGTTTTGAACAAGGGCATAATGTTTACAATTCTCCAATCCTCTGGCACCTCCCCTGAGTCTGGGGAAGACTAAAAGATTATGGCCGGTGCCCCTGCAAGTTCTACTCTCACTTCCTTGGATGTATCTCATCCAGTCCTGGTGCCTTGTCAACTTTAAGTACCGACAGTCTATTCAACACTCCCTCCTTATCAATTTTGAACCCTTCTAGTGACTGAGTTTCCTCATCTGTCACCATGGTTTGGGTAGCATCAAATTCCCTGGTAAAGATGGATGCAAAGTATTAATTTAATACCTCAACCATGACCCCTTCATCCATGTGTAAATTCCTTTCTAGGTCCCTAATCAGCCCTACTCCTCCTTTTACCAGCCTTTCACTATTCATATGCCTATAGAAGACTTTGGGATTCCCCTATATGTTGGCTGCCAGCCTTTTCTCCTAATCCTTCTTTGCTTCTCTAATATGCATTTTCAACCCCTCACGCCCCCCCACCACCCCCCTTTGAACCTTCTGTATTCCTCTTGGTTCTCAATTGTATTTTCTACCTGTCATAAACGCACTCTTCCTTCTTTATCTTAATTTCAATCTCTTTTTTCATTCAGGGAGCTCTGGATTTGTTTGCCCTACCTTTCCCTTTCGATGGAATATACCTTGACTGTGCCCAAACCAATTCATTTTTAAAGGTAGCCCATTGTTCAACTACAGTTTTTCCTTCCAATCTTTTGTTCCAGCCTATCTGGCCCAGCTCCGTTCTTGCTCCATTGAAGTCGGCTCTTCTCCAGTTAATTATTTTTACTCTGGATTGCCTAATATCCTTTTCTATCATCATCCCAAAACGTACAATACAATGATATCTGTCTCCTAAATGTTCCCCCACTAACACTTGGGCCAAAATTTTCCGTTTGGCGGGCAGGCGGAGCAGGAGTGGACGCGGGCGGGCGCAGACCCGATCGGCACCCGCAATCGGGGCTGTGCCGCCATTTTGCATGGGCGGGCCAATTAAGTCGCACCTTGCGCATTTCTGATTCCCGTGAATAGCTGGAGTGTGCAGGCTGCGGCGGGCGTGCACAGACCGCCGGGTCCAATGGCGACCCAGCAGTCTGTTTAAAAGAAGACTTGGCAGCCTTTTGTAGACTGCTCACAGTGGTCACCTCGAGATCCAACCGCAGGGGTCTGCTCAGTAGGGCATCCTCGAGGGAAGGGCAGAGGAGCAGGGCAGGCTGCAGGGTCTGCCACAGGAGCAGGGCAGGCTGCAGGGTCTGCCACAGGAGCAGGGCAGGCTGCAGGGTCTGCCACAGGAGCAGGGCAGGCTGCAGGGTCGGCCACAGGAGCAGGGCAGGCTGCAGGGTCGGCCACAGGAGCAGGGCAGGCTGCAGGGTCGGCCACAGGAGCAGGGCAGGCTGCAGGGTCGGCCACAGGAGCAGGGCAGGCTGCAGGGTCTGCCACAGGAGCAGGGCAGGCTGCAGGGTCTGCCACAGGAGCAGGGCAGGCTGCAGGGTCTGCCACAGGAGCAGGGCAGGCTGCAGGGTCTGCCACAGGAGCAGGGCAGGCTGCAGGGTAGGCCAGCGGGGGGCCAATGCGCGCCTTGCTTTTCAGATGAATGCCATGCTGCTCTCCTGGAGGAGGTGGCAGCATGACGGGAGGTGTTGGTCCCCCAGGATTGGGAGGAGGAGGCCCTTCCCCACATGACCAAACATGCCTGGGAGGAGGTGGCGGAGATGCTGAGCTCCCACGACGTGGTGCAATGCACCTGGATCCAGTGTTGCAAGTGCTGAAACGACTTGTTGCGCTCTGGCAGGGTGAGTACCATGTTGGCATTGGGCATTTAACCCAGCAGGTAGCCTTAGCCTTTGAGTCCCCCCCCTCCCCAAGTCTTACTGTCGTGACTGCATTGAATCATGTTGGGCATTTCTCGTACGCTGGGTGGGCAAGCAGATAGTGCCAATGCTTACATCAGCCTGAGTGGTTCATGAGGAGATGAGTTCTCCCCCGCACCATGTGTTGCTCTTAGTCGCACATGACTAGTCTGGGGGCAACCTGCAGGAGATGCAGCTCGGCGCATACTCAGAACTCCAGGACATGTCCTATTCACGGTGATGAGATTGTGGAAGGGGAGCCTCAAGATGTCATGGCCAAGAGCCATCTGCTGCCCTCGACGCCGCACCTAGTTGCGTCTCCTTGCCATGGGAGCTGAGACCGTGTGGTTCCCAAAGTGATGGATGCAGAATGTGTCCAAGGTGGCCGTTGGGGGTGGGGGGGGCGTTGGGAGCAGGCGTACTATCTTTGTGTGACTGATCAGCAGTGGCATGGAGAGGAGGCACTGGAGGCCTGATATGGACCACTGTGGTTGGGGTGCGGCGTGCGCATGCAGAGTCCATGTGCAAATTGCCACAATGAATGGTCTTCTCTGTTTTTCAGGAGAAGAATGCTCAAAATGAGTCTGAGCGTTCGAGGATTTGAGGCGGCCAGGCTCACCTCCTCATGTTAAGCCACTTTGAACAGGAGGCCCTGGAGCGTGAGAGGCACCATGCGCCCAGGTCAACTGGTGCCGGTGAGGCTGGGGTGGAACGGCCAAGTATTTGGGGTCAACAGTGAGATCCGCTATGTCCTCCCAACATCCATAGCACTGATGATTGTTTGATTTGTCATTGTTGCAACATTGCTCGGTCACAGAGTGATAGAGTCAGAGGTGTGGGTCATAGACAAAGCTCCCTTGGCCTTTCGAAGAGTGCATGTCAACCACCTTCCAAAGTTGCCTTATCCTATTTCCGACCATTATCCGCATAGCCTTGTATGCCATGACATCAGAACTGCACATCCAAATACTTATTACATGTTAGGAGGGTTTCTGTGTCCACCACCCTTTCAGGCAGTGCGTTCCACATTCCCAACACCCTCTGTGTGCAAAAGTTGCTCCTCACATCACCTGTCAACCTCATGCCCCTTACCTTAAATCAATGCCGCCAGGTTACTCATCCCTCTGCCAAGGGGAAAAGTTCCTTTCTGTCGACGCTATCTATGCCCCTCATAAAGTTATAGAGCTCAATAATGTCACCCCCCAATCTCCTCTGCTCCAGGGGAAATATCCCCAGTCTATGCTATATCTCCTCATAACTCTAACTCTCCAGCCCAGCATGCATCCTGGTCAATGACCTCTGCACTCTCTCCAGTCCAATCACATTCCTTCCGTGAAGCACATTTCACAACTGTACGCAGAACTATAGCTGTGGCCTAGACAGCGTTTTCTGCACTTGCAACATGACCTCCCTGTTCCTATATTCTATTCCTCGGCTAATAAAGGTAAGTATGGCATTTACCTTCTTAAACGCCTTATGTACCTGTCCCGCTACCTTAACGGGCCTGTCGACATGCCCAGCAAGGTCCCTCTGATCTTCCTTACTTTCCATGGTCCTACCATTCCTTGTGTATTCCCGTACCTTGTTTTTCCTGCCCAAGTAAGTGCATCACCTTACACTTATCCAAATAACATTCCATTTGGCATTCCTTAGGCCATCTGACCAGCCCATCTATATCTGCCTGTAATGTAAGGGTAAATCCTCCTCATTATTTGCCACCTCACCAATATTTGTGTCCATAGGTTCTGGAAGTTTGAGCGCATAATGAGTCAGGGGGGAAGGGATGAAGTGTGTCACTGTGTGCACGCTAACTGATCCACTGTCCTTGTTGTTCATTTCAGCATCATCAGAGCCTGGCTGCCATGAGCAATTGCAGAGGCCCCCTCTCATACCTGAGGGCCCTCAAGTGTCACCTGTGTCACACCATTTCTGCGTGGCAGGCACCAGCGCAGATACTAGCACCTCGGTGGGCATTGCAACATCGGCTAGTGTCCCGGGGCACAGTGGAGAGGGCACTTCACAATCGGTGGAGGAGCTGGCAGAGACAGAGAGTGCCGATGGCGCCAGCAGTTGGAGGACTGCAGGGGACCAGGCACATGCTCAGTCGGTGCGTGATGATGTGCCTCTGGAGACGTCCGCGACGCAGCAGCTGCAGGAAATGTGGCCGGGTGTGCGGGAGTATCTGGGAGTGCTACATGAGACTATGCTTCACTTTGTGTCCGTGGTGGAGGAGTCCACGCAGAGCAACACTGATACGATGAGCCTCACGGCACAGCATCATGCTTCCTCCATGGAGAGAGTGGCGACTCTCGTGGAGAATAATCAGGTTCTCCTGGGGTTACACTCGGACCTGCAAACCCTCACAGCGCCAGTGGCCCCAGCTGGTCATTGCCAATGTGGGAGCTGGTGTGGGCTTCAAGCTTCCTAGCTCATTGCCCATCCATCGATGGTGAGCAGGGAGGTCTGGGGCGACCTCACGTTGGCGCAGCAGCTGCCTGTTGTATCTGGGCTCCTCTCCGCTTTGGATGAGGGCACCAGCTGCTCCGCCGCTCTCCCAGTGACCGCTTCATCGGGTGAGGCTGCGACGATTAGGGAGATGCCAGCTGTGGAACTGGCAGCTCCCTCTCAGGTGGGCCCAGCACAGGCTCCACGGGCCAGAGGATGACCGCCAAGGTCATCGAGGCCAACGGGACAGCAGTCAGCAGGCTGTCTCAGGTGCCACTCCGAGTGATGGGGCAGCACCAAGACACAGCGCCCATAAACAGAAACATAAGGCACCTTAGGCACACCATGGATTTCTCACTGGTGCTTTTGTTTTGACCCAAGATTAGGGAATTATTATTTGTTTATGGCTGAAAAATGTTTTGTTTTCATTTTGTGTGACCTTATGATGGAGAAAATTAAAACCAGATGTGTTACCATGGCTGAGGATGGCTCCTTTGTTCTGCATTTGTATGTTTTACATACATAGCATGAGTGTTTGAGTGGACATTCAAAGTTATGTCCAAAGTCCTTAGCTCCTGCTGAGGACCTGGCAGATTTAACACTTAAGTGCCGAGTATGGAAACACCAGACAAGGTTGGTCCTGTTGATCCGTTTGTGCTGAATCCAAGGTTCGTTGGATTAAAGTGTCCTGGATGTCCCTGCCTCTTTGATATGGTCCCGGGTTAGCGTTTAGCCTCACATCGTTCCCCTGTGCTTCCTCATCCTCAGAATCAGTGCTGGACTCATCATGTGCAGCTGCATCCACTGCGTCAATGTCTTCATCATCCACTGCGTCCCCCCTTTCCAGTGCAAGATTGTGCAGAGTGCAGCATGCTACCACTATCACAGTGACGCGATCTGGGGGGTACTGGAGTTCACCCCCTGAGCGGCCCAGGCATCGGAAGTGCATCTTGAGAAGACCGATGGTTCTCTCCACCACAGTCCTTGTGGAGGCGTGGCTCCTATTGTAGCACTCCTCAGCTTCTGTTTTTGGATGGTGGAGAGGCGTCATGAGCCACCTTCTGAGGGGATAGCCCTTATCACCCACCAGCCATCCATCCAGCCGGGCTGGAGCAGTGAAAAGCCCCGGCACCTGGGAGTGTCTAAGGATGTAGGCGTCATGGGAGCTGCCTGGGTACCTTGCACAGAATTGTAGAATCAGCATCCTGTGATCACACACTATCTGCACGTTCATGGAGTGGAAGCCCTTCCTGTTGACGAAGGCACCGGGCTCACCTGCTGGCGCCTTGATGGCCACATGTGTGCAGCCTATTGCACCCTGGACGCGGGGGAAGCCAGCAATGGCCGCGAAGCCTCTGGCTCGCTCTGCCTGGCTTGCCTGGTCCCAGCGGAAGTGGATGAAGGTCAATGCACACCTGAACAGAGCGTCTGTAACCTGCTTGACACAAGTGTGGACAGCTGATTGGGAGACACCGCAGAGATCACCCACTGAGCCCTGGAAGGAGCCAGATGCATAGAAGTGGAGGGCAGCTGTGACCTTCAGAGCCGCTGGCATGGGGTGTCCACCCACACAGTTAGGGGAGATCTCAGGGCCAATCATCTGACAGATGTAGTGTACTGTCTCCCTTGACAGTCGGAGCCTCCTTTGGCACTGCACCGCAGTCATATTGAGGTAGCTGCTTTGCCACCTGTATACCCTGGCAGCAGGATAGTGGCGTCTTCTGCAGCCCCTTTCACCTTGGACAACCTCTTGGCCCTGCACCCCTTGTGCCTGCGCCTGGCCTCCCAAAGGTGGCTCCCCTGGAGGCTGATTGTCCACTCCTGGCCTCCTCCTTATTCTAGCCCTCCCTTCCTCCTCAGAGGAGCTGCCTCCAGTGGACATGTCAGAACCCATATCCAGGCTAAATGGAGGCCTCCGGAAAGCTGCAGGCCCGATAAAGATTACTGACTGCAGACTGCTGACCTGAAGGTTAAAAGTACACAGAAAGCTGCTGGAATTCGTTCTGAACTGCTACAGATCACACAGGCAAGTTTAAAATACTTTCTGCAATAAATACTCACAGGCTAGATTGACTACCCCACTGAGCCCTCTTATCCCGCCCATGGATGAGTTTTATAAAAATGTCTCTTACCCGCCTGCCTGTTGCGCCCATGCACCGAGCCAAAGATCGCTCGGGCACCTGAAAATCGGCGTCGATTGACGATTTAAGGACCTTTAACTAACCCGTCAATTAATGGTGGGTGCGCATCAAACTTCGTTGCACGCCTGCCCAGCGAAATATTGCATTGGCGCGCGGTGGTGCCGGAACGCTCGCCCGACGTCAGGCAGAAAATTCTGCCCTTGATCTCCTTGGCCTGCCTTATTTCCAAGAGCCAGGCCCAGCAGTGCGTCTTTCCTTGTTGGCTTGGACCAATACTGCTGTAGAAAATTTTCCTGAACACAATCCAGGAACTTTTGCCCCTCTCCACCCTTTACACTACCACTGTCCCAGGCTATATTCGGGTAATTAAAGTCCCCATTATGACCACTCTATAATGCTTGCATCTCTGTAATTTCCCTGCAGATTTGTTCATCTACGTCCAAAGAGCGCACTCATCTCCTTGAGGCTCAACGCTGCCTCAGGGAGATCGGCTCCAATTTAAAACTTTCAATAAAGGTGATTAAAAAATTTCCCTGCCATGTCACATGAGTTGGGACATGTCCATAACTTTTATTTAAACATTTAATAAGAATTGAAATATCCTCATGAAACCTCATCCCGCCCGTGGATGAGGTTTCATGTTTTTTCCGAAGCCCGCCTGGGCTCCCAGCCTGCCCGCCAACCTTAAGGTTGGACAGGCAGGTCCATCAATCATGTTAATTAGTTTTTTAATGGCCTTAATAGGCCGTTGACAGTTCGGCGGGTGCGCAACTGATTCGGCTGCACGCCTGCCGAACTGAAAATCTAAATGACGCTCGGTGATGTCGGGATGCACGCCCGACGTATCCCCACGTCATTTTACACATCGGCTCGCTGACCGGAAAATGCTGCCCCATATTTCCACATGGCAATCTGCACCTGTAACTCCGCAATCTTATTTACTGCACTCTGTGCATTCACATACATGCATAGTAACCCTGATTTAGATTTTGTTATTTTCTCCCTTACCCCAACTTTACCTATTACTATTCTCTATACCAGTACTATCTGTCCCTCCCAGTATTTTGTGCACCCTGGTATTCCTCTCTAATATTTTCTCTTGGTTCCCACACCCCTACTGAGTTAGTTTAAAGCCCTCCCAACAGCACTAGCAAAACAACCTGTAAAGAACTCAGTCCCAGCTCTGTTCAGGTGCAACCCATCCTGCTTGTACAGTTCCATCTCCCCCAGAGCCAGTCCCAATGTCCCAGGAATCTAAGGCTCTCCCTCCTGCACCATCTTTTCAGCCACACATTCACCTGCCTTATCCTCCTATTTCTGTGTTCACGTGGCACTAGGAGTAATCCAGAGATTACCACATTTGAGGTCCTGCTTGCTAATTTTCCACCTAGCTCCCTAAATTCTGATTGCAGGACTGCATCCACCTTCCTACCAAAGTCACTGGTCCCAATGAGTGTGAACAGCCAGAGTTGGCTGTTCACGCTCCCCCAGAAGAATGTCCTGCAGCCGCTCTGTGACATCCTTGACCCTGGCACCAGGAAGGCAACATATCATCCTGGAGTCATGTCTACGGCCACAGGAACACCTGTCTGTTCCCCTAACCCCTATCACTATAGCTCTTCCTTTCTTCTTCCTTCGCTCCTGTACAGCTGAGCCACTCGCGGTGCCACAAACTGGCTTTGACTGCAATCCCCTGAGGAACCAGTGCCCTCACCAGCTTCCAAAATGGAACACCGATTTGTGAGCAGGACCCCAGGGGACTCCAGCCCTACCTGCCTACTTCTCTTGGACTGCTTGGTGGTCATCCATTCCCTCTCTGTCTCCAGGCCCTTAGGCTGCAGTGTGACCACCTCTCTGAACATGCTATACACATAGCTGTCAGCCTCATGGATGCGCCACAGTGACTCCAGCCACCGCTGGAGCTCTGAAACCCAGAGCTCAAGTTTCTGCAGCTGGCAGCACTTCCTGCACACGTTGTCGTCTAGGACACCGGTAGTGTCCATGACTTTACACATATTACAGGACATGCATTCCACTTGACTGAGCTGCTGTGCCATGCCATAACTCTACTTCCCTAAGTTAACTTTATTCTATTTATTTATTTATATCACTTTATTATATTGGCCCTAAAATTCCCTTATTCCTGGCACTTCTCTGTTAAATCCAAGTACTACAACTTGCTTAAAAATATTACTTTTCTAGTTTACTCACCAGTTCCTACTTATCAAGGCCACCACTCTTCTTTCTGAGGAAAAGTATAAAAAGAAAGGAGCACCTCCTCCCTTCTCACCGAACTCTCCCAGTCACCACACTCCAACTGAAGCTCTCTACTGCAACCAAACACAGCTCTTCAGTGCAGACAAAGTCAGCACTATTAGATATCCTACTTTTATACTCCCTGAACCTAGCCTCTGAAAATCTGATTAAGCCAGTTATCTAATTAACTGCATCATTACGAGGTCATTCAGGAGCTTTCCGATTGGACGAAAAAACAGAACTCACCTTACACCTTAGTTAACCGGCATATTTGATTAAACAGCACCTCCCATTCCCTGACCATGCCAGATAACAGATATTTTATTGTACTTTCAACAGTGGTCCCAATGGAAGATTCCTGGACTGCTCAGTAACTGCTGCAAGAGACAGCAGAGTACACCTCATCACTGAATCATCCCTTCTGTACGACACTGTCACTTTTGTTACCATAACGTTATCTACCTCTCTCCCTTGCTGTAAAGTGAAAAGGCATTCCATCAATCCACTACCAACATGGCAGCACATCAGTCCTCTTAACTTTACATGGCTATACCAAAATCTAACACCTGAGTAATTAGATCAGCACACTTTCTGGTAGAAGTCCAAACCTCATAGGTTACAAAACACCATGTTAATGTGCATTCCCTTATTATCATGAAGTCCAAAGTAAAGGCAGAGCAACCTACTCTTTCTTAACATCATGCTTCCCCCGAGTGGCTACACATGTCTCTCATTCATCTATTCTAGTGCTTCTCTTGGATACCACCAAGGAGGTTCTGAGAGCCAAGTATGCAGGAAGTGATAAGCTAGTCACATTCTACAAAAGGGTCATGGGACTGAAGTGCCCTCCCCTCTCATGGCAGCTTGCTTCTGACAAGGAGCTGCCACTAATTGTCTAGCTAGGGCTTGCAAAGAGGCAGCCTGGTAAGTTGTCCCACATTCACTGGCATGGTGCTCTGAGGGGTGGGCTGGGGTCTGGCAAGTGCTGTTGGCCTAACAGATAGCAGAAACAGGCAAGTAGATGCCAACCATCAACACTCCACTGGGCCCTGGATATGTGGCCTCATTGATCGGTAAAATTTTTGGTCCAATGGCAGCTACCAAATCTTGAAAGCCCCAAGAGGCAGTGTTTGCCATGATCTATAAGCTTCTATGAAGACTGTATTCCATTCTTTCCCCTAATGCTGCCATGGCTGGACACTGTACTTCCAGGGAGGCAGGGGCACTGACTGGTTCATAGATACTTCCTAGTTGGGAATTTGCTGCAGGTTCTGATGAAACAGCCACTTGTCCCATTGGTTTCTGCAACGAGGACAGAGAGTCCCTGATATTGACACAAAGGCAAACTGCAGATTTGAAAGCCATACCTGCCAGTTGTTGCACATGCTCAGAGACTGACCTCTGAAGCTGCAGATAGCTGTGACGTTTCTTTTCAGGCAAATACAGATGAATTCTGGGTTCCATGATTCCAAACCTGTAGGCAGCCTTCTCTGCAGCTCATATTGTGTAGGTGACATTTCAGGTGAATCTCCGTTGGTAGCACTATGTCCTCTATGTCAGAAGATTGTGGGTCCAAGTCCCACTCCAGAGACCTGAGCACAAAAATCAAGGCTGACACTCCAGTGCAGCACTGAGGGTAGCACTGAGTACTGGAGCAGAAGCTTGTCCTTTATGGTGCTTCAAGGAATATTAGGGCAGCAGAAGAGGTTTTCAGCCATAACCTAGTGCCAGAGATCTGTTGGTCTCACCAACTACCACAGATGAAGCATGGACAAGTGCTATTGTCTTCTGCTTAAAGGGCATGAGGGGTTTACGTGGGGTTGCCACCTTCATTGGCCTGCCTTTGTCAGGCAGCATTCTCCTACAGGAAGTAAATAATTGGAAGTTGAGGAGTATCTGCCAAGTGCCATATGATACAACACAGGTCATTCGGCCCATCATGCCTGTATTGGCTCTTTGGTAGAACTATCCAATTTGTCCTACATCCCTGTTCTTGCCTTGTAGTCCTGTATTTTTTTCTCTTCAAGTATTTACTCAATTTCCTTTTGAAAGTTACTAGTGAATCTGCTTCCACCACCCTTCAGCAGGGCAAATCACAACAACTCGCTGTGTAAAACGTCCTCTCTGGTTCTTTTGCCGATTACCTTAAATCTGTGTCCTCTTTTTGTTGACCCTTATATCATTGGAAACAGATTTTCCTGGTTTAATCTATCAAAATCATTTGTGATTTTAAACATCTCAATCAAATCTTTTCTTAAACTTTTCTGTTCGAAGGAGAACAAACCCAGCCTCTTTAGTCTTTTCACAGAACTGATACTATTCCTGGTACCATTCTAGTAATTCTCTTTTGCACCCTCTCCAAGGTTTTGACATCCTTCCAAAAATGTAGTGCTTAGAATTGACCACAATTCTCCAGCTGAGACCTAACCAGTGCTTTATAAAGACGTAACATAACTTCCTTCATTTGTATTTTATACTCCATTAATAAAGTCAAGGATCCCATATGCTTTTTTTTAAAACAGCCTTATCAGTTTGTCTTATCACTTGCAAAGCTGCCTATACATACACAAGGATGTTCTATTCCTTTCCCCTCATTAAAATTGTACCAATTAGTTTATATGTTTATGTTATCTAAATTTTTAACTTCACACATGCCTGCATTGAATTTCATCTGCCACGTATCTGCCCATTGCACCAGACTGTTCATGTCCTCCTGAAGTCTATTGTTATCCTCCTCAATGTTTACTATATTTCTGAGTTTCATATCAGCTGCAAGCTTTGAAATTATGTCCAATGTACCTCTTTTCAGGGAAAGTTTAAGTAAGGAAAGCAGGTATCAGTGTCAATGTGGAAGAAAGGGTTTTGGGATTGTGTATGCAAGTATTACTGTTAGTGATAAAAACAGAGAAAGCTGGAAAAACTCAGCAGGTCTGACAGCATCTGTGGAGAGAGAAATAGAGTTTCAGGTCCAACATGACTTCTTCTGAGCTGAAGAGGAGCAGAAATGTGATGGGTCTTATACTGTAGAAGAGGTGGAGCAAAATACAAGTTCAGGGATAGGTAATAGCTCAGGAGAGATTTGGCAAAGTTTTTAAAAAAAATGTATTTATGGGATGTGGGCATTGCTGGCTAGCCAGCATTTATTGTCCATCCCTAATTGCCCTTTAAAACATGGTGGCGAGCTGCCTTCTTGAAACGCTGCAGTCCATGTGGTGTAGGTACACCCACAGTGCTGTTGGAGAGGGAGTTCCAGGATTTTGACCCAGCGACAGTGAAGGAATGGTAATATATTTTCAAGTCAAGATGGTGAGTGGTTTGGAGGGGAACACCCAGGTGTTGGTGTTCCTATCTATCTGTTGCCCTTGTCTTTCTAAATGGTAGTGGTTGTGGGTTTGGAAGGTGCTGTCTAAGGAGCCTTGGTGAGTTTCTGCAGTGAAGTGCACCTTGTAGATGGTACATATCTGCCATTCTGCATCGGTGGTGGAGGGAGTGAATGTTTGTGGAAGGAGCGCCAATCAAGTGATTTGCTTTGGCCTGGATCATGTCAAGCTTCTTGAGTGTTGTTGATCTACACTCATTCAGGCAACTGGAAGGTATTCCACTATTAGCACCTTCCTTAGTATTTAACACTATCATTAACATTCCCTTTGCCTTGTACACATGACATCTTTGTCAATCCTTGTACCCATGACATCTTTGTCAATCTCTCCTGAGCTCTCAGCTATCCCTGACCTTCTATTTTACTCCACCTGCTCCACCCCCTCTTAAACAGTATAAAATCCATAATATTTCTACCTCTCTTCAGCTCTGAAGAAGAGTCATATGGACTTGAAACATTAACTTTGTTTCTCTCTCTACAGATGCTGCCAGACTTGCTGAGTTTTTCCAGCATTTTCTGTTTTCGTTTCAGATTTCCAGCATCCGCAGAATTTTGCTTTTATATTACTATTAGTGAACTGGGTAATCACAGTGAAAAATGCTGAGTTAGAGCTTTCCTTAACCAGAATGCAATGTGAAGGGTTAATTGTCGAAAGGGTTGCTTTAAGAAGTTGAAATGTGAGCTGTGCCTACGTGGGCAAGGAAAAGGAAGTCTGTCTAGTGTGTTATTTTGCATGCCCTGGTCAGGCGGTGGAATGTTTTTTAGTTTGCAGTCCTGTAGTGGGGAATTACAGCCACTCAAAGGTCTGGTGTGCCACTCTTGCAGAATAACAGAATGCATAATACAAAGGAGAGAACAAGGACTGCAGATTGTCATCAGAGATTCTCAGCAGAGAAGGAAGGATTGGAATTATCACCATCTCACACTCCCTGAGCATCAGAGCTAGCAATATTGATAGCGTATTTCAGCAGAATGACAGCATTAGTCTCTCAGACCCACATCTCCTATAAATCAAGTCATCTTTAATATTTTAACAATTATCATCACTGTAACCACGTGCATTTCAACATTTGTAGGGTTTCATGTTTACATGTTAATCATCTCTCATTTAGGGACAATGTGTGAAGAAATCCAATCCCTGTCCATAGATAAAGAGAATTCCTCAGGGAAGCTCAGTCCTGATGAAGTTGCACCATCACAGGGCATATGCAAACAGGTACCAGCATACCAGCTGGCAGGTACAAACAAGTTGGTGAGTCCTCTTAGACAGTTAGATAGGATGTCACCAAGTGCAATGCAAGGCACAAGTGATCACGAGCAGAGAGTGGTAGTAGGTACAGCAGTGGAAAGTCTGTGTCAGAGGGTGCAATCCTTTCCAAGATCTGCTCAGCTGGTTGGAGATGTTGTATCCAGGTGCGGTCCCATAAATTAAAAGGAAAATGATTGAGGGTCAGCAGCAAATATGCAAGATACCGACGTGCCTTCTAGGCTCGCTTTCCACAATGTACTAGAGGAGGAGCAGCTCCAACATTCATGGAGTGATGTCAGAGGCCACTGTGAAGAGACAATCTTCCATTGAGGGTCTGGCTGCCTCAGAGGAAGTTGCACCATGACACACAAATGAATCCCTGCAGAACTGGGCAGCGAGCAGCCCTACCCACAGAACTTCAACATACCTATCACCTTTACATTAAATGACAGATTGGCTAGACACGGGCTTTCAGGGCGTCACTGATCCCCTCCAAGCTGCTGTCCTGCAGAGAGGCAGGAATGATGTGTCACTGGTCCAGGAGAGGGACGACTGTGATAGAACACATGAGAAGATATTGTCGACAATGCTATCAAGTACCACTTACACAGCAATAACCTGCTCATGAATGTGCAATTTAGGTTCTTGAAAGGCCACTCAGCTCCTGATCTCTTTACAGCCTTTCTCCAAACATGAACAAAAGAGCTGAACTCCAGAGGTGGGGTGAGAGTGAATGCCCGTGACATCAAAGCAGCATTTGACACAAGTGTGGCATCATGGAACCATAGCAAAATTGAAGTCATTGGGAAGCAGGGAAAAAACCCTCCACAAAGAAGAATGGCTGTAGTTGTTAGAGGCCAATCACCTCAGTTCCAGGACATTGCTGCAGGAGTTCTTCAGGATAGCATCCTAAGCTCAACCATCTTCCGCTGCTTCATCAATGACCCTCCCTCTGTCATAAGGTCAGAAGTAGGATGTTCAAGAATGATTGTTTGCAGTTTTAAATAGCATTCACAACCTCTCAGATACTGAAACATCCTGTGCCCATATGCAGGATAGCATTCAAGCTTGGGCTGATCAGTAGAAAGTAATATTCGCACCACACCAGGTAATGACCATCTCTAACAAGAGAAAAATAACATATTCTCTTGACATTCAATGGAATTACCATTGCTGAATCCCCCACCATCACCATCCTCAGGATTACCATTGACCAGAAAATGAACTGGACTGGTCATATAAATACTGCGGCTACAAGGATGGGTCAGAGGCTGAGAATTCAGCAGGAAGGAACTCACTTGCTGACTCTTCTGTCCACCATCTACAAGGCACAAGTCAGAATATTCTCCATTTGCCTGGATTAGAAAGGCTCCAACAACACTCAAGAAGCTCCACACCATCCAAGACAAAAAGATCCTGCTTGATCGGTACCCCATCCACCACCTTAAAATTCATTTTCTCCACCACCAAAGTAAACTGGCAGCAGTGTGTACCATCTCAAAGATGCACTTCAGCAACTCACCAAGGCTCCTTCAAAAGCACCTTCCAAATCCATAAACTCTACCACCTAGATGGACAAGGGCAGTAGAGCCATGGGAACACGACCTCCTGCAAGTTCCCCTCCAAGCCACACACTATCCTGACTTGGAATTATATTGCTGTTTCTTCACTGTTGTGGGATCAAAATCCTGGAACTCCCTTCCCAACAGCACTGTGCACCTGATGGATTTCAGTGGTTCAAGAGGGCAGCTCACCACCACCTTCTCAAGGGGAATTAGGTATGAGGAACAAACACTGGCCTTGTTAATGATGCTCACATTCCATGAAAGAATAAAAAAAAGCTATTTACTGAACTTAAATAGCCACATTTATCATTGAAAATGTTTGGAAAACCTTTTTTTAATTTTCTTACAAAAACACATAATTCAATGATCTACATCTTATCAAAATATATCAACTGGTTAAAAGCAAAATACTGCGGATGCTGGAAATCTGAAACAAAAACAAAAATAGCTGGAAAAACTCAGCAGGTCTGACAGCATCTGCGGAGAGGTATACACACCACTAGGGCTATCTGTCACTTGCTCGTCCTGCCTTCTAACATATACTCTTTTGTCTTTTCATGTTTATAAAGTGGTTCTGAATGAATCTTTCATTCAGAAATGAAAGTCTCTCCTTCTTTCTATCTTGTAAATGCTCAAAACAAAATAATTTTAATCTATTTTTATACTGCTTAAACCTACCTCTTTTTCCAAGAGTTTTGTCACCTGTCCTATTTGTCTCCTACATGGTTCAGTGTAAGATTGTGTTCAAGAACACTCCTTTAAAGGGGTTTGGGATGTATTACTGTGTAAAAGGCACTTTTTGAATGCACTTTGTTGTAGTTGTACTACAAAACAAGTTCAAATGATACAAGCTGGGTCTTTTTCCGATCTCGCCCCTCCAGGCATAAACCTTGCTGGGGTGGCCGGTTTTCTAGGGCAGCAGCACAGCTTGGATGTTGAGCAGGACCCCAACCTGGGCTATGGTGACCTCTCCCAGCAACTTGCTGAGCTCCTCGTCGTTGCGGATGGCGAGCTGCAGGTGGTGGGGGATAATGCGGGTCTTCTTGTTGCCATGGGCCGCGTTGCTGGCCAGCTCAAAGATCTCAGCCATCAGGTACTCGAGGACGGTGGCCAGGTAGACAGGGGCTCCGGCCCTGACATGCTCGGCATAGTGACATTTGCGCAGCAGCCGGTGGATATGGCCGACGGGGAACTGGAGTCCGGCTCTGGAGGAGCAAGTTTTGGCCTTGGCGCGACCTTTGCCTCCAGTTTTACCATGACCAGACATCTCTCCCTCAGACCAACCTTCTCCGACTGACAGCCAAAGAATGAGCACTGGAATGTGTTCACCTTGAATTTTCTAAATATTTAAACAGACTTTTTTGTTTAATATTGTAAGCTCTGCTGAAGGATTTTACAAGGACAAGTTCATAATTTATATTAATTTAGATTCCAAATCTAGTTCTGATTTGAAGGCTCTAGGATGGATTATAATTTAAAACTTATATTTTAAGGCTACTTCATAACAACAGTGCAGCGGGACTCTATTAAATAACAACTGTGACAATCCTTGCCTGTACTCATTGCATAAAGTCATCAATGCAAATGAGCTTCTGTGTTGAGGTGTATCTCAAATCAAATGATGCCCAATTCACTGGACTATAAGGAATCAAGTCATGTAACTATTAACAACTGAAAAAGGAAATGCTTCTTTTTCTCGATCTAACCAACAAAATAATGTGGACTCTGTGTAAGAATGACATTTAGCTAAAAAGCAAAACCTACCTAATTGACTTGATAAAAATTAATTGTCCATGAAAGTTATTACCTAAGGTAAGACATAACAAGGACAGTAATAGATATAAACAGGGAGAGGCTGACTGCAGTGTGAAAGAAAGATAACAAAATAGTTTCCCAGGTGAAGAGTATCATTAAAGAAATGGTTCGACATTAATTCGGAGATGCGTTGGGAGCTAGTCAGGGAGGTCGGTGTGGTGGCTGAGGGAGGTGGTGTTGGGTTGGGTGTGAGGAAACCAAAAGTAAGTTTGGCGCATCTGTCGATGGCCTTTTAACTTAGCCAATCCGTTATCAATTTACTTCTGGGTTTCTCATCCAAGCCACAGTAACGTGCCTGATTGCATGATACAATCTCAACTCCAGTATTTTGAGGGCCAATCTGAATTTGGAATTCAGAGGAGCTGCAGTTTGGAACAAAAAGGAACATGAAGCAAAATGGTAGATTCGAGACAGACAAAGGCTGCACCATATTTTCATGATGTCTCCCTAACCATGCTGCTGGGGACTGTGAGGATTCACAAGGAGATACTCTTACACAACAATGGAAGGTCCTGCTGCTGCCACAATGGTGGTGTGGCTAACTGTGGCTCAGCAGGACCATTTGTGCCATGCTCTGAGAGTCAGTTCAGGAAGCACTTTAAATCAGGTGTGGAAAAGGAAGCACAGCTGCACATTCACCTATATCTTGCTAAGAGTGTCACCCTAACTCTTCTCTCTGCCTTAAGTCTACTCCATTATATCACTCCTCACAAACACTCACTTTGCATACCCACAATTCTTGTCTTTCTAAGCACTTCTTCAGATCTCCATCTTTCCATCCATCACTGCCACTCACCCTCATCCTTCCGCAATTTCATGCCTGTTCTATAGACACCCACACCAAATGCAATCCATCCATTAGTTAGTCACATGCTATTACACTCACATAAGTAAGTTCTTGATTTTGTTGCAAGAGAAGAGAGCACAGAACACCAAGGAGTAGGACAGAACTGAAGGTTGCCCTCCACAAATTTATCAGCTCACAAGTTCAGGGGAGGAAGAGTCGAAGATAAATGTAGTTTCAACATGGTCATTATTGGAGATTGGGAGACAGGGATCTTCCAGCTGCCTAGTGACATAATAAACTATTAGTAATCCACATGTCATAAAGCACTCAGTCATGTTAGCAACATAGGAACAGGGGTAAGTCATTTATCCCCGCAAGACTGTTTTGTCATTGAATGAGATCAGAGTCACAGAATCACACAGTGCCAAAGAGGCCCGTCGGCCCATCGAGTCTGCACCAAAAGGTGAGAAATACCTGACCTACCTACCTAATCCCATTTACCAGCACTTGGCCCACAGCCTTGAATGTTATGACGTGCCAAGTGCTCATCCAGGTACTTTTTAAAGGATGTGAGGCAACCCGCCTCCACCACCCTCCCAGGCAGCACATTTCAGGCCATCACCACCTTCTGGGTAAAAAAGTTTTTCCTCACATCCCCTCTAAACCTCCTGCCCCTCACCTTGAACTTATGTCCCCTCGTGACTGACCCTTCAACTAAGGGGAACAGCTGCTCCTTATCCACCCTGCCCATGCCCCTTATAATCTTGTACACCTCGATCAGGTCGCCCCTCAGTCTTCTCTGCTCCAACAAAAACAACACAAGTCTATCCAACCTCTCTTCATAACTTAAATGTTTCATCCCAGGCAACATCCTCCTCTGCACCCCCTCCAGATCAATCACATCCTTCCTATAATGTGGTGACCAAAACTGCACACAGTACTCCAGCTGTGGCCTCACCAAGGTTCTATACAACTTCAACAGGATCTCCCTACTTTTGTAATCTATGCCTCGATTGATAAAGGCAAGTGCCCCATATGCCTTTTTCACCACCCCACTAACATGTCCCTCTGCCTTCAGAGATCAATGGACACACGCCAAGGTCCCTTTGTTCATCAGAACTTCCTAGTGTCATGCCATACATTAAATACTTCCTTGTCAAATTACTCCTTCCAAAGTGTATTGCCTCATACTTTTCAGGGTTAAATTCCATCTACCACTTATCTGCCCATTTGACCATCCCGTCTATATCTTCCTGTAGCCTAAGACACTCAATCTCACTGTTAACCACCCGGCCAATCTTTGTGTCATCCGCAAATTTACTAATCCTAACCCCCACATAGTCACCTATGTCATTTATATAAATGACGAATAATAGGGGACCCAGCACAGATCCCTGTGGTACGCCACTGGACACTGTCTTCCAGTCACTAACGCATCCTTCTGTCACCATTCTCTGTCTCCTACAACTAAACCAATTTTGAATCCACCTTATCAAATTACCATGTGCATTTGCCTTCTTTATAAGTCTCCCATGTGGGACCTTGTCAAAGGCTTTGCTAAAATCCATATAAACTACATCAATTGCACTACCCTCATCTACACTCCTGGTCACTTCCTCAAAAAAAATCAATCAAATTTGTTAGGCATGACCTCCCTCTGACAAAGCCATGCTGACTATCCCTGATCAAATCTTGCCTCCCCAAGTGGAGATAGATTCTCTCCTTCAGAATTTTCTCCAATAGTTTCCCTACCACTGACGTGAGACTCACTGGTCTGTAGTTCCCTGGCTTATCTCTACAACCCTTCTTAAATAGCGGAACCACATTAGCTATTCTCCAGTCCTCTGGCACCTCCCCCGTGGCCAGAAAGGAATTAAAAATTTGGGTCAGAGATCATGCCTGATCATCTACTTTTGCTTCATATCCTTTAATACCTTTTGTTGACAATCTTAGTTCTAAATGTGACAAGTCCTCAAGTATCAACTGCAATTTATGAAAGAGAATTCCAAACCTTCTACCACTTTTTACATGTAAAAGTGTTTCCTAGTTTCACTCTTGAAAAGTCTGCCTCTAATTTTTAACCTATGCCCCCTAGTCTTGACCTCCCCAGCCAGTGGAGATAGTTTCTCCCTGTGCACCCTATCTTTTCCCTTAATATCTTGAAAACTTCAATCAAACCACCCCTTAACCTTCTAAATTCCAGGGAATACAACCATGGCTTGTGTAATCTGTCCCTGTAACTTAATCCCTGTTGCCCAGGTGTCATTCTGGCAAATCTACACTATATTAGTTCCAAAGCCAGTATCTCCTTTCTAAGATATTGTGCCCAGGACTGCTCACGGGTGTAGTCTTGTAGCTGAAACATGACTTTCGTCCCCTTAAACTCTAGCCCTCCAAAAAGAAAGGCCAGCATTTCATTAGCTTTTATGATTATTTTCTGTAACATTTTAATGATTTATGTACCTGGGCCTCAAGCCTCTTTGGAGCTCCACTGTTTCTAGCTTTTCACCATTTAGAAAATACCCTGTTCTATTCTATATAGGTGCAAAGTGAATGATCTCACAATTGCCTACATTTTCAGTTTTGTCATTCACTTATCAATATATTTCTCTTTTAATGTTACACTTCCATCTATACTGTTATCTTTATGGATTCAGTAATTTGTATGTCTGGTTTTTTAACTCATTATTTAAGTCACCAATGAATAAAGCGAACAGTTGAGGCTGCAACACATATCCTGGCATTTACGATACCTGTCCCTTATCCTTATTCTGTCTCTCGTCACAGCCAATTTTCTAACCAGGTCAATAATTTGCCGACAATTGCATGAGCTTCAATTTTAACTAACAGTCTCTTGTGATGAATTCTATCAAATGCCTTGTGAATGGGTGTTTTTTTTTTTCTGAGCAGCTCCACAGGTGTCATTGTTAGTATATGGCTCATTGGTCTGTACATAGTGAATACTGGGAGAATGGGCATGGAAGGTTCTTGAGTTGGCATGGAGGATATGAGGAGCAATGGGGGTGGGTGTGGAGCATGATTTGGCATGAATTCACATGGGGGTTAAAAGAGACTATGGGGAATGGGCAGGGCATCAGTTAGCATGGAGAGAATGAGGGGCCATGGGTGGATGAGTGGGAGGCATAAGTTGGCATGGGAGATATAAGAAGCTATGAGGGTTGTGGGAGCATGAGTTAGCACAGAAGTCTATATGAATAACATGCACAGCCATTCCCCTGAACAACTTACTTTAGCTGCCTATTTTTTTAAAATCTGATTTGTCAGAAGTGAGCTACTCTTTGCAAATCCACTTCGCTTTCTTAGGTCACTTGAAGTTTTTCAAGGTGTTCAGCTATCTTATCATTAATTGTATACTCTAATAATTTCTGAACAACAGATGTTTTGCTAACTGGTCTATCATTCCCTGGTTCCTTTCTGAGAGCTTTCTTAAATGGGAGAGTGACATGAACAATTTTGCAAGCTAAAGAAATGGTTTCCAAATCGAGGGAACTTTGGAAGATTATAGCTTGAGCATCTGCAATGTTCTCATATACTTTCTTCAAAACCCCTAGGTAGCGATTATCTGGCCGTGGAGATTTGTCACTCTTTAGTGCAATTATTTTCTTACTTTGTTGACATTAATTTTGGCGAGTTCCTAACACTGATTCAATATTTGTTTCCTTGAGATACCTCGCACACTGACCTCTTCCTCAGCTGTAAACATTGACGCAAAGATATATACTATTTCCTTATTTTCATTGACAATATTACTATTATCAATCTTTAAGGGGTTCTCATTGCTTTTGACCACCCACTATTTCTTAATATAACTAAATGTTTTTGGTTCTGAAGAAGTTATATGGACTCGAAATGTTAACTCTGCCTTTCTTTCCACAGATGCTGTCAGACCTGCTGAGTTTTTCCAGCAATTTTTGCTTTTGTTGCAGATTTCCAGCATCCGCAGTATTTTGCTTTTATCTAAATGTTTTTGGTGTTGATTTTTATAGCCCCTGCAAGTTTTTTTTTTCATACGCCCTTTTTGTAGCTGTTACTATCTGTTTGTCACCCTTTGCTATTCTTTGCTTCTGTCTCACACCATGAAACTATCATTGATTGTTGTAAAAACCCATCTGGTTCACTAATGCCCCTTTAGGGAAGGAAATCTTCCATTCTTACCTGGTCTGGCCTACATGTAACTCCAGACTCACAACAATGTGGTTGACTCTTAACTTTCCCCGTTTTTATATGCTTTTTCTTCATGCCACCTCCATACCCTCCATGCCAACTCACGCCAATTCATGGTCTTTCCATGCCCATTCACCCAGTATTCACTATGTTCAGACACAAGGAGCCTATAGTAATAAAAGCACATGTGGAACTGCTAAGAAAAAATACACCCATTCAGAAATCTGCTTTTGAAAGGGGGGAAAATTCTTCCCTATGATAAGCTAAGTATAAGGAGGATGTCCAATTCTACTGAAAGAGTTCTTATACTGTCCTCAGAGGCAATATTTTTTGGTCCTTACACCTGATTGCAGGAAAAGTGGGGAGTTTGCCTCAGATATGCATGGGTAGGTATTGCAGGGCATTGCATGATTTCTTATTGCACAGATGAAGCAGCCAACTTCATGGAGGATCAAACACTCCAATCAAATGAATTTGGTGCATGCCCTGACCACAGCCATGAAGACTGATGCCAACATGTCTGCCACCTTAAAAAGGATTGCATATACGTCGACCTTAGCTTTACAGCATTTCACTGATCTATAACAAAGTGCTCTCCAGCAGAGTGGCTGGCCCATGAGAAGGATGTTGAAAAAGAAGGCATGGGAGTGAAGATCCACTCAAAGTGCTTCCACTTCTTACCCATTGCCTCTCCATCCCACCTACCCTCCTCCCCAGTCAGCACTGGACATGCTACTTCATCTTCCAATGGCTGAGTCTGCCCCTTTACAGATACAGGTGGGACAGCCTTTGGCAGGGGCCTCACAGGCACTAAACCAAGAGACTGTTATTCAAGAGTATCTGAACGGTCAGAGCAGGGGAAGAGCAGCTTGCCTCTAGCTCTGCTGAAGACAATGGGTTGTGCCATGTCGAGCTAGTAGGAAAAGGAAGAGAAGAATGTTATCATTGCACAAGGGTATGCACATGAGTGTATGACAAGATTTAAAATTGCTAAGTTTCTGTTGCTTTGTAAAAGCACATAAATATTATTAATTTGCACCACTTGCCTGACTTACTCGTTCTTGTTTGCTGAGTGGCAAGTCACCGTTTATGTTTGATGAGGAATGGGAAGACATGGATTGACAGGGACCAAATGGGGGAATGTGCAAGGGGTAGTTGGTTGTTTTCAGGGCTGTTTTGTATCAGTGGGATGTCGGTGTGGTGGTGGAAGCATGGCCAATGCATGTCCTTGTGACATGGATTCACTAGGTTCACGGTGGGAGATGATAGTGTCATGGGAATATCATTGGACTGGTAATACAGAGGCCCAGTCTAACACTCTGGGGGCATGGGTTCAAATCCTGCCATAGCAGCTGGTGAAATTTGAACTCAATTAATAAAATCTGGAATATAAAGGTAGTAGTTGTGACATGAAACTATTATTAAAAGCCCATCTGGTTCACAAATGCCTCTTTATGAAAGGAAATCTGCCATTCTTACCAAGTATGACCTACATGTGACTCCAGACCCACAGCAATGTGGTTGACTGCTCTCTGAAATGGCCAAGTGAAACGCACAGTTCAAGAGCAATTCAAAATGGTAACAAGTGCTGGCCTTACCAATGATGTCCACATCCCATGAAACATTAAAAGAGAAGAGAATCTATGCAAGGTCAACAAACCTTGCATTAATGAGGGTATTCTGGCTTCCCAGGCAGAACTGATTTAGCATTGTCCTTATCACCTTCCTTCTCTTCATTTTCCTCCTCCTCTTTCTCCTCAGAATTATCTGAAAAGGAGGTATGCTCTTAGTCTTGTTTCCCCTGCAGGTCCAAACCGCACTGCCATGCAGCATTGTGCAAAGAGCAGCACACCACAACCATTCTGGACACTTTGGCTGGTGCTTGCTGAATGGTGGCTCCAGATCTGCCTGGGCATCTGAAGCACATCTTCATTTGTCGATGGCTAGTTCAATCGCATACCTGTGGCGGTGTTATGGCATTCATTGTACCTCTGTCAGGCTTCATTGGTTGGGTTTCTGATGGGCCTAGTTTGAAGCGGGTATCTTTTGTCTCCTACAAGCCACTGCTTAAGTCTGCTTGCAGGACCAAAGAGCTTGCGTAGCTTGGAGTGCTGCAGGACAAAACAATGATGGCAGCTCCACGGAAATGTTGCACACACCCACAGAAGTGTGATCTGGGGTGCCCAGATTGCCAAGCTTGTGCAGTCAATGATGCTGTCCACCTTTGGGAAGCCAACCAGAGCTATAACCCTGAGCACCCTCTCGTCCTGACAGGCATCACTGCAGATGAAGCTGACATATTTGCCAGCCCTGCCAAACAAGCTATCAGTGCCCCATTTTATGCATACATGGGCTGTAGGCTGGGGGATCCCTAAAATGTCTGTGCAAAGCCCATGGAAGGATCCAGAGGCAAAAAAGTAGAGGTGCTGACTTTGATAACCACTGGTAACGTATGGTCACCAGGTCAAACAGAAAGCAGTATGAGGAGAGTGTGGGAGTACAGCATTGAGATAGAGGATCAGCCATGATCATATTGAATGGCAGAGCAGGCTCAAAGGGCCGAATGATCTACTCCTGCTCCTATTTTCCTACGCTTCTTTGTTTCTAGGAGACTGCAGATGTCTGACATACCTGACAACCTGAGCCTCCTGAAGACTATTGTTCGGACGTGTCAAGGAAACTCAGTTGCTCCCCTTGCTGCTGATCCCCTCACTGCTGTCCAGCTACAGGTCTCTGTATAGCAGCCGTTGCTGCTGATGGTGGTGTTGATTATATTGGTCCTTGGGCAAGGTCCAATCTAAGGCCACCATAGCATCACCCATCCAGACGTGATTGAATGAACTTTCAAAGTGCAGAAAGTATGCTATCAGTAAAAGTAATGTCAACAAACCATTTCCCCCACTGGTAAGTGAAAAAGTAGTTGCAAGTACTGAGTATTTTTTGCAGTATATTCATGAACTTGATTCAGCTCAATCAGTTGATGCCGTGTACTTGCAGCAAAGCCAAGAGCACTGTGGGAGAGGACTGAGGATATATAACAGCACAGTGGAAGCAGTGGCAGAGACCGGAGTAGCAAGGATAGGAGGGTAGGAAGGTTTGTAATGGAGCTCCCCAGGGGTCGGTATTGGGATCCTTGCTTTTCCTGATATATGTTAATGATCTAGGTCTTGATGTGCAGGGGACAATTTCAAAGTTTGCGGATGAAACATAGCTTGGGGGTGTTGTAAACTGCGATAAAGACAGCGTAGAACTTCAAAAGGACATAGAAAAGTTGGTGGAGTGGACAGATAGGTGGCAGATGAAATTCAATGTGGAGAAGTGAGAGGTGATACACTTTGGTAGGAAGAACATGGACAGACAATATAAAATAAGGGGTGAAATTTTGAAGGGAGTGCAGGAGCAGAAATACCTGGGTGTATATGTGCATAGATCATTGAAGGTGGCAGGACAGATGGAGAGAGCAGTTAATAAAGCAAATAGTATCCTGGGCTTTATTAATAGGGGCAGAGAGTACAAGAGCAGGGAGGTGATGCTGAATTTATATAAGACACTCATTAGACCTCAGCTGGAATATTGTGTACAATTCTGGGCGCCACATTATAGGAAGGATGTGAACACATGGGAGAGAGTGCAGAAGGGGTTTACAAGAATGGTTCCAGGGATGAGAATCTTCAGCTATGAGGATAGATTGGAAAGGTTGGGACTGTTCTTCTTGGAGACAAGAAGGGTAAGAGGAGACTTGATAGAGATGTTCAAAATCATGAGGAGGCTGGACAGAGTAGATAGGGAGAAGCTGTTCCCACTCGTAAAAATATCAAGAACGAGAGAGAACAGATTCAAAGTGATTTGCAAAGGAAGCAGATGTGACATAAGAAAAAACCTTTTCACACAATGAGTTTTTCGGGTCTGGAATGCACTGCCTGGAAGTGTGGTGGAGGCAGGTTCAATTGAGGCATTCAAGAGGGCATTAGATGATTATTTTAATAGAAACTATGTGCAGGGGTACGGGGAAAAGGCAGGGCAATGGCACTGGACCATAATGCTCATTTGGAGAGCCGGTGCAGACACGGTGGGTTGAATGGCCTCCTTCTGTGCCGTTAAAATTCTGTGATTCTGTGAGTCTCACCCTGGGCCACCCCATCCCCAAGGTAACCAAAGCACTCGGGCTTGATGTCGGACACAATTCAGAGCAGACCATTGACCCTCTTCATTCCTCCATTTCTCTTTAAATTAAAGAGAGAGTTGAAAACATAATCATCTTATACAGCCTCGCATTCAGAACAGAATATATAAGAAGTGTGGTGGAGGCAGCAGCATCAGAGCCTGGAGCAATATGGGCGAAGACAGGATATATAAATAGTATGGTGACAGCAGAGCCTTGAGCGACACAGGAGAGGGCTAAGGACAAGATTGAGGATATATAATAGTGCAGTATTGGCAGCAGCAGCAGAGCCTGGGGCAACACAGGAGGGGACTCTAAGCAGAACAATCAAACAACAAAATAATCAATGAGTGACACCCCAGAGTGGCAGGCAGGTGATTGCTTGGTGAGTGTTGCAATTTTATTTTTGCTCTATAACCTCAGGGGGTGTCTTAAACTCAGAGCTAGGAATCTGTAACTTACTGCTACTGCAAATTAATAAACTAGAATTACTTCATAAATTATTGAACTAAAATAATCAATTAAACCTACAAAATAAAAGTTTAGATAAACATGGCAGAGTAGAAGGCGTACCATTTGTACAACATGTGGGAGTTTCTAAACAACTTTGAGATTCCAGACAACACTTCTGTGGCAAGTGTCTACAGCCTGAAGAATCTGGGGGAGGATTTCCCCCTGGCGCCCACAATCGGGCTCCGACCGCAATTTCACGCTGGCTGGTCAAGTAACAGCCAGCCACCATGAAAGGAATGCAAAGAGCCTCAGCACTGCCGAGGTGGGGGCGGGAGGAGCACGAGCGCTGAAGTCTGTGCATGCACGGGGATGCGCGTACTGACTGCTCCCTGAAGGTACAGAGCTGCCTCAGGGAGTTGATGGATTTTAAAAACAAAAATAAACTTTTTACATATGAGATAAACACGTCTCAACATGTGACTCAGTCACATGAGGGGGGGCATGTAAAAAAGGATGTTAAAAATTTTATTTTTTTTTAAGTAAACATTGGAAACCTCAACCCGCCCGTGGATGAGGTTTCGTTAAAAATGCAAAGGCCGCCTGGTCTGTTCGCAAAAAAGCCAGCTTAATTAATTACTTAAGAGCCTTAATAGGCCTCTTAATTGTCGGCGGGCACGCTGCTGCCTCTTGCACATGCCCGGCAACTGAAAGGTTGTGAGTGTGCGGTGACACCGGGACGCTCACCCAACCGTCTTCGCGCACTATTTCACTTCCACTCAGGTCAGGTATGCCCATGGCACGAAAAATTCTGCCCTTGAGCTCAGAGGTGTTGAGCTGCAACCTGAGCTGTGCACATCAAGGGGCAGCAGGGAGAAGAAGAGTCATTTGGACATTTTGTTCCTGGGGGCAGTCATACCCCTCAAGCTAAGTAGTATTTTAGAGTTTGTCAATTGCCAGGGACAGAACAGTGTGACTGTGAGTCAGGTAAATGTGGAGATCCAGGTTATAGGGATGGAGGAGCCTCGGCCCTTGACTTCAACCAACAGATAGGAGGTACTTGCTACTTGCATAGATTTTTAAAATTTATTCATTGGATGTGGGTGTCACTGTCTAGGCCAGCATTTATTGCACATCCCTAATTGCCCTTGAAAAGGTGGTAGCGAGCTGCTTGAACCACTGCAGTGCTCCTGAGAACAGGACTACAGTGAGAATGATAAAAATGATTATAGCACCAAGAAGCCATTCAAGTGGGTGGAGTGAAAAGGAATGTGGTAGTGCTTGGGGACAGTATAGTCAGGGGGATAGAAACTGTTCTCTGCAGCCATGTCTGGGAGGTCCAACGGTCGTGCTGCCTGTCCAGTTTCAGAACATCTCCTCACGGCTGGAAACAAACTTGGCGTGGGAGGGGAGTATCAAGTTTGTGGCCTATGTAGGAACCAGTAATAGTTAGAAATAATAATGAGGAGTTGCAGGAGAAGTTTGAGGAACTGGGTTCGAAATTAATAAATAGAACCAAAGGGTAACAATCTCTGAGTTACTACCTGAGCCATACACAAACTGGCGTAGAGTCAAACAGATTAGAGAATTAAAAGCATCGATAAAGAGTCACGTGGGAAGAATGTTTTTGGTTCATATGGTACTGGCACGAGCTCTGAGGAAAGAGGGAGCCCAATGCGGTGGGCTCTACTTAAACTGGTTGGAATCCGTGTCCTGGGGCAGGATCTTCCGGTCGGCAAGTGGGGGCGGGGCCTGCTCGCAGACGCGGGATGACGTTGGGTGGAACTCCCGATGCCACCCCGCGTCATTCCTATTTTCAGGTCGGCGGGGAAGCAGCCAAGTCAGCTGTGCGCCCGCCGACCTGTCAACGGCCTATTGAGGCCATTGAAAAACTAATTAAGGTAATTAATGGACCTGCCCGTCCAACCTTAAGGTTGGCGGGCAGGCCAGGAGCCCTGGCGGGCATTAGAAAAAACATGAAACCTCATCCAAGGGCGGGATGAGGCTTCATGAGGGTTTCTAAATTTTCAAGAAAATTTTCGATAAAACTTATGGACATGTCCCAAGTGTCACCTGAGGGGACATGTCAGGGAAAATTTTTAAACATGTTTAATAAAAGTTTTAAACCAGAGCTGATCTCCCTAGGCAGCACTTAGCCTGAGGGACATCTGTGTGCTCTTTCGTGCACATGTGTGAAAGAGCACAGTCCTGGCTGAAGGAATCCCCCGCCCCCCACCCACCCACACAGCGAGTGCACAGCACTTCCTGGCAGATGTCACGCTGGGTGGGCCTTAATTGGCCCGTCCACGTAAAATGGCAGCGCTCTCCCAATCAGGAGCGCCAATCGGAGGCACATCCGCCCGCACCTGCCCCCGCTCCTGCATTTCCCCCCAATGGGGGGAAATTTTTTCCCCTGGTGAATTGTATAACTAAAGCTGTGGATAGGGCTTTAAAGTAGAAGGGGAGGAGGGGTCAGAGGAAGGGAAATTTAGAAATCTAAAAATAAAATTTGAGGCAATAGAGCAGTGTAGCTATTTGGGTAAAGACAAGCAAATAGGAGCAGGAAGGGACAGAGAGTTTAAAGGTAATGGTGGATCAGTGAATAATGTCCATATAAGTAGCATGGAATCCATTTTGATGGAGTACTGTTTCAACAGCATACTTAACCTGGGAACTTAGGGAATTATAAGTTTTTGAAGAGTTGATTTCTGACTAAAATCTAGACTGGCTTTGCCTTTAGCATTTAACTCAACTTTAAGCTTAACTCGTAGTTTATTTCACAGTGTTAGTCAATGGTAAACAACCTGTGTGCTTGCGACAGCTGCACAGTTGACAAGTTAGAACTGGTTACTGTCGTAAGGTGTTGGATGTAGTTTGGTAGGTGCTATTAAGACAATCATAGTCTTAGGCAGTTTAACACTAAGTACTTATGAACTACTAGAAATGATATACAAAGATACAGTAAAGGTCCAAGCTAGGAGCTGTCTCCATGCTTGCTTCTACACATGGCTCTGCCCAACACTACACTGACCCCTAGGTGTGGGTCATGTGTTCACATCATTGTGTGGGCGGTACTGTATTCAATCCCTCGTTAACCCTTTATGTGCCAAACCATATGCCACAGTTACCTGGTCAAACAAAGGCATGTTCCATTGGGAAAGAAAGGCTCCATGAGAAGGATGAACTATCCGTGGCTAACAAAGAACATTAAAGACGATATTGAATTGAAAGAAAAGACATACAATGCTACAAGGATTAGTAGTAGGCCTGAAGATCGGGAACATTTTTAGAAGCCAGCAAAGGATGATTAAAAACGTAAAGAGGGAGAAATTAGAATACGAAAATAAACTAGTAACAAATATAAAATCAGACACTAAGAGCTTCTACAAATATATAAAAAGGAAGGGAGTAGCTAAAGTAAACACTGGTTTCTCGGAGGATGAGACAAGTTGCTGACAAGTCCCCTGGGTATGATGGGTTGCATCCCAAGGTCTTAAAAGATTGCCTGCAGAGATAGTGGGTGCATTGGTTGTAATTGTCTAAAATTTCCTAGATCTGGAAAGGTCCCAGTGGATTAGAATACTGCAAATGTAACACCATTATACAAGAAAGGAGGGAGACAGAAAGCAGGAAACTATAGGCCAGTTAGCCTAACATCTGTCATTGGGAAAATGCTAGAATCCATTATTAAGCAGATAGCAGCAGGGAATTTAGAAAATCATAATATAACGAAGCAGAGTTAACATGGTGTCATGAAAGGGAAATCATATTTGACAAATTTATTAGAGTTCTTTGAGGATGTAACGAGTATGGTGGATAAAGGGGAACCAGTAGATGTAATGTATTTGGATTTCAAAAAGGCATGTGCCAAGATACCACATAAAAGATAGGAGGTAATGATGTTGAGGGTGAATTCAACTTCATGGAAAATTATGAAAAAACTGAAAAGGAGAGCCCAGGAGAGGCTATTAAAGTCTCCAGAACATAAAATAGGACAGAGTGTTTGGAAAGGGCTAGGAATCTAACTTCAAGCACATCAGATAAAGGGATGACAATGAGAACGGGGACGGGAAATACAGGACTGAAGGTGTTGTATCTGAATGCACGCAGTATACGAAATAAGGTAAATGAGCTTGTGGCGCAGATTGGAATTGGCATGTATGATGTGGTGGGAATTACGGAGACATGGCTGCAAGGGGATCAGGACTGGGAGCTAAATATCCAAGGATATACATCCTATCGAAAAGATAGGCAGGTTGGCAGAGGGGGTGGGGTTGCTTTGTTAGTAAGAAATGAAATTAAATCGATAGCAAGAAATGATGTAGAGTCAGATGATGTAGAATCTGTGTGGGTAGAGTTGAGGAACCGCAAAGGTAAAAAAACCATAATGGGAGTTATGTACAGGCCTCCGAACAGTAGTCAGGATGTGGGGCACAAGATACACCAGGAGATAGAAAAGGTGTGTAAGAAAGGCAAGGTTACAGTGATCATGGGGGATTTCAATATGCAGGTAGACTGGGAAAATCAGGTTGGTAGTGGATCCCAAGAAAAGGAATTTGTGGAATGTCTACGAGATGGCTTTTTGGAGCAGCTTGTGGTGGAGCCCACTAGGGAACAGGCAATTCTAGATTTAGTGATGTGTAATGAGGCAGATTTGATAAGGGAGCTTAAGGTGAAGGAACCCTTAGGAGGAAGTGACCATAATATGATAGAATTTACCCTGCAATTTGAGAGGAAAAAGCTGGAATCAGATGTAACGGTATTACAGTTGGATAAAGGCAACTACAGAGGCATGAGGGAGGAGCTGGCCAAAATTGACTGGGAAATGAGCCTAGCAGGAAAGACAGTGGAACAGCAATGGCAGGAGTTTCTGGGAGTAATTTGGGAGACACAGCAAAAATTCATCCCTAGGAAGAAGAAGCATACTAAAGGGAGGACGAGGCAACCATGGCTGACAAGGGAAGTCAGGGACAGCATAAAAGCTAAAGAGAAAGCATACAATGCGGCGAAGAGCAGTGGGAAATCAAGGGATTGGAAAGCCTACAAAGACCAACAGAGGACAACTAAAAAAGAAATAAGGAGGGAGAAGATTAAATATGAGGGTAAACTAGCCAGTAATATAAAAGAAGATTGTAATAGTTTTTTTAGATATATAAAGGGTAAGAGAGAGGCAAAAGTGGACATTGGGCCCCTGGAAAATGACGCTGGAGAAGTAGTAGTGGGGAACAAAGAAATGGTGGAGGAACTGAATAGGTACTTTGCATTAGTCTTCACAGTGGAAGACACGAGTGATATCCCCAAAATTCAAGAGAGTCAGGGGGCAGAGGTGAGTATGGTGACCATTACCAAGGAGAAGGTGCTAGGAAAACTGAAAGGTCTGAAGGTGGATAAATCACCTGGACCAGATGGATTACACCTCAGAGTTCTGAAGGGGATAGCTGAAGAGATAGTGGAGGCGTTGGTGGTGATCTTTCAGGAATCACTGGAGTCAGGGAGGGTCCCAGAGGACTGGAAAATCGCTAATGCAACCCCCCTGTTTAAGACGGGAGTGAGGCAAAAGACGGGAAATTACAGGCCGATTAGCCTGACGTCGGTCGTTGGTAAGATTTTAGAGTCCATTATTAAGGATGAAATTTCAGAATACTTGGAAGTGCATGGTAAAATCGGGAAAAGTCAGCATGGTTTCATCAAGGCAAGATATTAGCATGGATAGAAGATTGGCTGTCTAGCAGGAGGCAGAGAGTGGGGATAAGGGGGTCCTTCTCAGGATGGCGGCCGATGACTGGTGGAGTTCCGCAGGGGTCAGTGTTGGGACCACAACTTTACACTTTATACATTAATGATCTAGATGAAGGAACTGAGGGCATCCTGCCTAAGTTTGCAGATGATACAAAGATAGGTGGAGGGACAGGTAGTATTGAGGAGGCAGGGAGGCTGCAGAAGGATTTGGACAGGTTAGGAGAATGGGCAAAGAAGTGGCAGATGGAATACAACATGGGGAAGTGAGGTCATGCACTTTGATAGGAAGAATAGAGGCATGGACTATTTTCTAAATGGGGAGAGAATTCAGAAATCTGGAGTGCAAAGGGACTTGGGAGTCCTAGTCTAGGATTCTCTTAAGGTTAACTTGCAGGTTGAGTTGGTAGTTAGGAAGGCAAATGCAATGTTGGCATTTATTTTGAGAGGACTAGAATATAAAAGCAGGGATGTGCTGCTGAGGCTTCATAAGGCTCTGGTCAGACCACATTTAGAATATTGTGAGCAACTTTGGGCCCTGTATTTCAGGAAGGATGTGCTGGCCCTGGAGAGGGTCCAGAGGAGGTTCACGCGAATGATCCCAGGAATGAAAGGCTTAACATATGGGTCTATACTCATGGAGTTTAGAAGGATGAGGAGGGATCTGATTGAAACTTACAGAATACTGAAAGGCCTGGATAGAGTGGACGTGGGGAAGATGTTTCCATTAGTAGGAGAGACTAGGACTCGAGGGCACAGCCTCAGAGTAAAGGGAAGACCTTTTAGAACAGAGATGAAGAGAAACTTCTTTAGCCAGAGAGTGGTGAATCTATGGAATTCATTGCCACAGAAGGCTGTGGAGGCCAGGTCATTGAGTGTATTTAAGACTGAGATAGATAGGTTCTTGATTGGTAAGGGGATCAAAGGTTACGGGGAGAAGGCGGGAGAATGGTGTTGAGAAACTTATCCGCCATGATTGAATGGCGGAGCAGACTCAATGGGCCGATTGGCCTAATTTCTGCTCCTATGTCTTATGGTCTTATGATGTAGGAAACTGTCAAATTATCCACTTTGGTACGGAGAATAGTAAAACAGAACATTATTTACATACAAAGACTACAGAATGCTGGAGTACAGAGGGATCTGGATATCTTCCAACATGAATTACAAAATGTTAGCATGCAGGTACAGCAAGAACTTAGAAAGGCAAATGGAAAGTTGGCTTTTATTGCAAGGGAGTGGAATATAAATGTAGAAAAATCTTGCTACAACTGTACAGGGTATTGGTGAGACCACACCTAGAGTACTGCGTACAGTTTTGGTCTCCTTATTTAAGGAGGGAACTACTTGCATTGGAGGCAATTCAGAGAAAATTCACTCGGTTGATGCAGGTGATGAAGGAGCTGCCTCATGAGTAAAAGGTTCAGCAGGTTCAGCCTATACTCATTAGAATTTAGAGGAATGAGAGATGATTTTCTTAAAATATATAACATTCTGAGGGGGCTTGACAGGGTAGATGCTGACAGCATGTTTTCCATCAGGAGGCTTTTATGTCTTGGGTAAATGAGTTTGTTGGCCAACCGGACTCTAACTGCACAACTTCCTATGTACTCATTAATTGCTGCTTGCAATCAAAAACAGGGAGAGACTGATGTAAGAATAAACAGTGATGGTTTATTGAGACATAGGACAGAGCACCAGATCATACATGCTCACTCAGAAACCTCCAGAACTAGACTCTCAGTTCCCAGTTGCCTGCATTGTACAGTGATTTGTCAGTGCTGTCACATGATCAATACACTTGCATTCTCTTAAAGGGACAGGGTACCTCACTTTACCACAGGGGTACAAGTTCAGAATACAGGTCATACATTTATAATGGAGATGAGGGGAATTTCTCCTCTCAGAGGAGCACTTTGGAATTCTCTACCCCAGAGTGGGGCAGAGGCTGATTCACTTAATACATTCAAGGTTGAGTTAGACATATTGTTGATCTATAAAAGAGTCAGAGGTTATGGAGGAAGAAAGTGGAGTTGAGGCCACATTCAGAAAAGGCAAGGTCTTATTGAACCCTACTCCAATTACTTATATTCTTTAAAAGCATAGTGGTAAAAAATAAAATTAAAGGGACTTTTTCTGAATGTATGCAGCATCAATAACATGATAAAATGAATTAGAGGCACAAATGGATTTGATATAAGTGCAATTATAAGACATGATTGTGAGGCGACCAAGGTTGGGAAATAAATATAGGGGATGAAAATTCTACCACATAGACTATTTGATTAAGGAAGTTGTGGTAATCATGGTTTTATCTAATGTCTAATATACCTTTAAGAAGAATGCTATTAAGGAAGATCACATGAACTAAATATCCAACAGGAGAGTAGCATGGAAAACCTCAGTAGTTATTTGTCAGTAGTGTAGCGATAGAATTTGAAGTGTAAGTACACATGTAGTTGCTGCTAAGTACCTTTGTAAATAAACTAGAAGTTTCCACTTAAGAAGTGTCTGCTGATCAACTGTATCAGTAGTACCAACTCGGCCACCACTTACAACAAACTAGCGACGAGGATCCACAGGATCCAACAGAAGTCTTAATAATTACTTAGAATTTCATTGTATGATCCGACAGAGTCAACATCATTTAATGAAAGGCAAACCACATCTAATAAATTTATTAGCATTTTTGAGGATATAACTAGTTGGGTAGATACAGGTGAGCTAATATATGCGGATTTCAAAAAGACATTAGATGAGGAACTGTTTGGCATGTAAGTAGTCATGTGTTGTAGCTTCATCAGCTTGGGACCCCATTTTTAGGTATGCCCTCCTGCACTCTTCATTGAAGCAAGGTTGAACCCCCGGTCTTGATGATAATGGTAGAGTGGGGGATATGCCGGGCCATGAGGTTATGGATTGTAGTTGAATACAATTCTGCTGCTGCTGATGGCCCACAGCATCTCATGGATGCCCAGTCTTGAGTTGCTAGGTCTGTTCGAAATCTATCCCATTTAGCAGAGTAGTCGTGCATCACAGCACGATGGAGGGTATCCTCATTGTGAGGACAGGACTTCGTCTCCACAAGGACTCTGCGGTTGTCATTCCTCCCAATACTGTCATGGACAGATGCATCTGCGGCACATGGATTGGTAAGAATGAGGTCAAGTAAGTTGGTTCCCTCACCACCTGCCGCAGATCCAGTCTAGCAGCTATGCCGATTAGGACTCAGCCAGCTCAGTCCGTAGTGGTGTGACTGAGCCACTCTTGGTGATGGACATTGAAGTTCCCCACCCAGAGTACATTTTGTGCCTTTGCTACTCTCAGTGCTTCCTCCACTTGATGTTCAACATGGAGGAGCACTGATTCATCTGATGAAGTTGCGGGTGAGGGAGTGCAGAAGGTGGTAATCAGCAGGTTTTCTTCCTCATGTTTGATTTGATGCCATGAGACTTCACGACTTCATGAGGTCGAGAGTCAATGTTGAGGACTCCCAGGGCAACTCCATCCAGACTGTATACCACTCTGCTGCTACCTCCGCTGGGTCTGCCTTGCCATGAGACTTTGTAGCTGTTCGATAAACTGAGTGGCTTGCTAGGCCATTTCATAGGGCATTTAAGAGTCAAACACATTGCTCTGGGTCTGGAGTCCCCTGTAGGGAGGACCAGGTAAGGAGGGCAGATTTTCTTCCCTGAAGGGTATCAGTGAACCAGATGGGCTTTTACGACAATAAACAATGGACGGAATCAATCCAGATTTGTACAAAGTCCGGTAATGGGCGGGTAAAAGGATATAAAAGGTAGGTTTTCATGCCATATCGTCCCATACCCAGCACGCCCAACCTCATTAATAGTTCATTCTCGGGAAACACGCTCAGCCGTCACTGGGTGTAAACCAGGCGCCACATTCAAAGACTGCCCCTGCACAGAGCTGGAACTTCTTAACGGATAGAAAGCTGCTAGGAACAAATGGCTGCCAAATGGAGGAAACGTGCTGCCCCAAAATTTAGTGACGCCTCCCTCTAGCGCCTACTGTATGCAGTGGAGGCCTGCCATGTTATTCTCTACACCTGCTGTGGGCATAGACCAGCAAACAAAATCACCAATACAGGGAGGCAGTGGCAGCGGTGGGCAGCACCAACAAAAGAGGACAGTCACCCAGTGCTGAAAGAGGATGAATGATCTCCTCCATTTCGCCAGGGTAAGTCACTCTTCTCATCACTCTCAACTCACACACTCACAAACTCATCAGACATCCAGAGGGATCTCACACCTCAAGGGGCAACACCACTAACTCTCACACACACCCCTTCACATCTCCATCAGGCTCGTACCCTCTCAAGCTCACATCTTCATCCAGTCCATAGCTCCATTCACTGCACAAACATTCCACACAGTGCCATGTGTCCTACTCACATCCTCTCAACCTGCTGGCCCACAACAGCAGGGATAGGTCCCTAAGCAGGGGCGGTGAGCCCATATTAGAACCCTCACTCACTTTGAGGAGCATGCCATCGCGCTGACGGGTGAGGACGTAGACGGTGCCTCCAGCAACGTTGAAATTGACAGTGAACACCCACATGAGGATCCTGCACCACATCATCCCTCTCTCAATGCAACTGTGAGTGCTCTCTCTCCTGCTTTTGACTCTGCTGCCCTGCACTAATTATCTCTACCTTGGTTCACAAGGAGCTCTGCCAAGTGACCAACACCCTCAGCCAGCCAGTCCCTCACCTCCATCCTGGTCCTCACCTCCAGCCAAGAGTACACTCTCTTCATTGAAGAGCTGGAAATAAGCAGCCTGAAAGACCCGTCACAGCGCTTACCCACACCCTCCTCCAGTGCAGAGACACACACCTTGATGGGACCCAGATCTAGAGCAGACTTGGATTTACAATTCAGCAGTCAATGCATGGACACGTGTCCGCAGCAGGAGGAGGCAGGTTCAGCCGAGCTTCCCGGCACTCGGAGGGCTGCTGGGGAAGAGGCATCCGTGAGGTCTGAGTCAGAGGATGAGTATCTGGATTAGGTCTTCCAACTCATCCTGGAGAGTCAGCAGAAGGTGGGGGAACATCATGCAGAGCTGTTGGAAGCCCTCTAGTGGCACCTGAGTCCAGCGAGTCCGTCCACCTGCTCTCTGATGAAGTGGTGCCCATATTTGCATGTAAGGATGTCTCCATTGGGAGGATGGTGGATGATATTGAGGTCCTGGTCCAGCAGAACATGGGGTGCGCACAGACCAGCACTCCATCGCGGTAGCCATGGGTGAGTTCCTGCAGTGGCAACACAAGAGGGAAATGGGGCATCTCGACATCCCTCCAGGTGCTCTTTCCCTTCAAGGAGTCAGGCCAGTGCCCTCAGGCAGCCAAAGGAAGGAGGAGCAGCAACTAGACACCCCTGGGCCATCCATTCAGGAATCTCAGCAGCTGTCCTCTCCCTATGAGTCCCTTTTTCCTGTGACCCCTCAACTTCATCCTCTGCCATTGCAGAGGGAGCAGCTGGTCCATAGGAGGTCAGCCAAACCAAGCCCGGGCCCTCAAGGTCTTAGCTCTCCAGGGGACCCACGCCGAGGCTATCAAAGGCAACAGGGCAAACCATTGCAGGCTCTCTCCACCCCTGCTGCAGATGTCAGGGCAACGCCTAGAAGTGTTAGGCCTTGAAAAGTTAAGAAATTCTGATCACAGTTGGTTGCATGGGTGAACACATTTTGTCACTTTATAATCTGAAAATATATTCACTTTCACTGAGTAATGTGTAATGGTGTCTTTCAGCTTCATTTACAGGCTTCGCAAGTTCTATCCTTGCATGGACCACAAGTGATTCTGGAGGGAAAAGTGTGCGTGTGGCAGGGTCTTTCAGAGCCTCGTGCAAGCACTCTCCCAAGCACGCAGATCCTTCCTCCATGACACTCATCTCAATGTTCTGAGCATTTTCAATGCTGCCTGCTGGGATTTGCTTTCAGTTGTCCATCTGAGCCGACCTGTATCTCCGCCCACCCAATGATCACACTCCCATGCTGCACCTGTGCCTGTCCAACACGAGGCTCCTCTCGCTTTCGATTTCAGAAGCATGGTCATTGTAAGGTTTGTTTTCAGCTCCCCTTCCTTTCCCCTGCCCCCGTCACCATGACCTTTTCCCCATCGCTGTCAACCCCCCAGCATGACTTTCCACCTCCCCATCGTCACCTACTAACCTTTTCTTTCCAGGATGTCCAGGTGAACATGCACATTCTCTATCTTCCCAAGAACCCCACCTCCATCCACATTATTCACCTCCCCAACCTCCTCCTTCCCACCCCCAGGGTCCGTGTCTGCCTTCAGTCCCCACCAACCACCACTACTGTTGCAGCCTCATCCTCCCATCCTACCAGCTCACTCTGCCCTGTCTCATACTCACCATTCCCTCTTACCATGCCCACCCTCAGTTTGCCCCATAGTTGGCAGTCATTGACTCCACACCTTCATGTTCACCTGGACATCCCCCCAACTTACTCCTCCACCCTTACTCCCTCCTTCGCCCTCAGTCCTTCCTCCCCCCGGACCCCTTCCTCCGCCCGGACCCCTTCCTCCGCTGAACTCCTTTCCCCCAACGAACTCCTTCCCTTACACCTACCTCCCCAGTTGCTTCATTCTCCCCATTACACCCTCCTCCCTCTGTACTCCCTCTCCCACCCACCCAACCGCACCCCCCCAACACCTTTCTTCCCCCCACAACCTCACCCCTGACACCTTCGATTCCCCCCCCCTCCCAACCTCACACCCCAATACCTTTGTTCCCCAACTCCCAACCTCACCAACCCCCCAGCACACCTCCCTCTCTCAATCAAACCTAGACCATTCTGCATGTCACACTTGTCAAGAAGTGCTCTGCACCGACATGTTTTCCTGCCGACATGGGCAGTAAATTTGACGTGGAGAGATGCAGATGTATTAAAATGATGTTCTCAATGTGCGGCCCTCCATTGACAGTTGGAGTGGACGATCAAAGATTGGTTTCATGCTGGCTCGCATATTGTCTGCTCACGTCTGCCATGACGCCGACACCAAAGGGGGCAGAAAATTCCAGCCACTGCTTTTATGGCCACGATTACTGAGGCGATCTTTAAATTCCAAATTTTGTGAATTTAAACTTCACCAGCTGCTATGGTGGGATTTGAACTGGTATCCCCAGAACATTAGCCTGGCTCTCTGGCTTATTAGTCCAGTGACATTATCGCTATGCCACCACCCCTCCCTCATTCTTAGGTGTTAGATCTTCATTAGCTAGTTTCAGGTAGCCTGGGAAATCCGTGGATGCATGTTAAATGTAAAAAGTTGGTTGAAGTATTGTTCCATGAGGATGGAGCAGGAAAGTGGAATTGATGCAGAAGATCAGCCATGATTTTATTGAACAGCAGAGCAGGCTTGTAGAGTCATTTGGCCTACCTCTGCTCCTATTTCTTATGTTAGACGCGTGATTAGCATGTCGGCAACCCATCTTTTCTGAGGGGATTGTGTGTAAGCAGCCTAATGCACACCAGCTAAACCCAAAAGTTGTTCGGGCGGAGCTGGCTTTCAAATGTGATGCACTCACATTTTTTGCTGTTTTTACCGCTTCCACCAGCACCCAAACCTACAAACCCCTCCATGTTAAAATTCCCCTCAATGTGCCTGGACACATTTCCCTAAGCTACAGACCATTGTGAAAAAGGAAGAAAAGCTGCCAGAAAATGTGGTCAGAGACTGAATGCTAAAGAGTGTAATCCAAGTACAAGTATGTGCAGTAATTAGAATCGGGCTGGGGTCAGGGAGGGAAGCCATTGCAGTAATTTAAATTCCAATTAAATAAAGTGGATCATTTTGAGCAATTATTTCCACTGCTATTTCAGGGAACTAAAAAAGATACTATGGTAATCAAAAAGGTATAATTCTTGAGAGAAAAGGAAATGAATGGGAAACTGTGCTGCATGAATGCAGTGAAGCGAAGACTGGTTCTGAATCAATCTCAATTGACTCCAAAGGTAGATTTGTGCTGGTTCAGCTCTGCAAGATCCATGAGGAGTCCTGGATATTGACTTTTGGCTAAAGCATTCTAAACTTTATTTTTTATAGCTGCGTGTTATACGGTTCAGAATTACAGGGCATCATTGTAACATGAAGCAAAACATGATCACACTTTCCTCGACAAATTTTCTTGAGGCCATATGAACATTCGGCCCCTCGAGCCTGCTCTGCCATTTAATAAGATCATGGCTAATCTGTTTGTGTTTTGAATTCCACATTCCCATCTACCCCAGATAACATTTGATTCCCTTGCCTAACAAGAATCTATCTACCTCTGCCTTAAAAATATTCAATGCCCCCACCTCCACCACCTTCTGAGACAGAGAGTTTCAAAGTTGCACAGCCGTCTGGGAGAAAAAAAATTCTCCTCATCTTGATCCTAAAACAGTCCCCCTAGTTGTGGACTCACCCACAGGAGGAAACATCTTTTCCACATCCACCTTGCCAAGGCTGTTCAGGATCTTATATACTTTAATCAGTCATCCCTTACTCTTCGTAACTCCAGTGGAAACAAGCACAGTTTGTCTAACAGTTCATCATTAGACAACACACTTATTCTAGGTATCAATCTAGTGAACCTCCTCTGAACTGCACTCAATGTATTTATATCCTTCCTTAAATAAGGTGGTCAAAACTGCACACAATATTCGAGATGTGGTCTCACCAATGCCCTGTACAACTGAAGCATAACATTCTTACTTTTATGTTCGATTCGTCTCATAATAAAGGTTGGCATTCCATTAACCTTCTTAATTACTTGCCGTGCCAGCACACTAATTTTTGTGACTCATGCACTAGAACACCTAGATCCCTCTGCACTTCGGAATTCTGTAGCCGGTCTCCATTTAAAGGAATACTCTGCCAAAGTGAACCCACATTACACTCCATCTGCCAGATTTTTGCCCACTCACTCAACCTATCTAAATCCATCTGCAACCTCCTCATGCTCTCTTCACAACATACTTTTCTACCTATCTTTGTGTCCTCTGTAAATTTAGCTACCATGCCTTCACTCCCCTCATCTAAGTCATTGATATAAATTGTAAAAAGTTGAGGCCCCTGCACAAACCCCTGCGGGAATCCATCGTCTCATCCTGCCAATCAGAAAAAGACCCATTTATGCATACTCACTGGGCAAAATTTTTTGGGTGTGCGCCCGACCAGCTGAAGTGTGAAATGACATGCAATGACGTTGGGCGAGTGTCCCGACATCAACGCGTAGTCACGCAACAGTTCGGTCAGCGGGTGCATGGGAATCGGCAGCGCGTCCGCTGATAATTAGAAGGTCTATTAAGGCCATTAAAGTATTAATTAACTTAAATTTTTTGCTGCCCACCCAACCTCACGGTTGATGGGCAGGCAAAAAGGGGCCTTCGCACTTTTTTGGAAGCCTCATCCATGGGCGGGATGAGGTATCCAACAGCAAATAAAAATAATATCAAAAATTTTACATCTCATTCATAACATGTCCCTGCTCATGTCGCAGAGTTACATGAGGGGACATTTTTCTTAACATTTAAAAATTCTTTATTTTTGTTTTTCAGAAGTCTTCATCTCCCTGAGGCAGCTCCGTGCCTCAGTGAGCTTTTCTAGCGCACACCCGTGTGCATGCGTAAAGTTCTCAGTTCGCCCTCCTCCCTGCACAGGCAGCACTGAGCACTGCAGTACACGTTTCACGCTGGGTGGGCCTTAATTGGCCCATCAGCATGAAATCGCAGTCCAGAACCGATCGTGGGCGGTGGTCAGCTTCCCGACCACCATCGCCGAACCCGCCCAACAAGGGCAAAATCCTGTCCTCTGTTTTCTGCCAGCCAATCTTCTATCCCTGCTAACCTCTACACCATGAGCTTTTATTTTCTGCAATAACCTTTGATGTGGCACCTTATCAAATGCCTTTTGGAAATCCAAGTACAGTACATCTGCAGGCTCCCCTTTATCCACAGCACATGTTAGTCCTTCAAAGAACTCCAATAAATTGGTTAAACATGATTTCCCTTTCACAAAATCATGCTGACTCTTCCTGATTACCTTGAGTTTCTCTAAATTTCTATAACCTCCTGAATGATCAATTCTAACAACTTTCCCACAACAGACATCAAGCCAACTGGCCTATAGTTTCCTATTTTCTGCCTCCCTCCCTTCTTGAATAGAAGGGTTATGTTTGCTACTTTCCAGTCTGATGGAACCTTTCCAGAATCTAGGGAATTTTGTAAAATTGACACCAACGCATGCACTACCTCATAAGCCACCTCTTTTTAACACCCTAGGATGAAGTCCATTTGGACTCAAAGACTTGTCAGGCAACCACTCCATCAGTTTGCTCAGTACTGCTTCCCTGGTGATTGTAATTTCACCAAGTTCCCTCTCTCCTTTCCAGCTCCTGATTTACAACTATTACTGGAATGTTTTTTGTATCCTCTGAAGTGAAGACAGAAGCAAAATATTTGTTCATATAATCTGCCATTTCCTTATTATCTACTATTAATTCTCCACTGTCACTCTCTAGACGACCAACACTCATTTTACTTACTCTTTTCCTTTTTAAATACCTGTAGAAACTATTGCTACCCATTTTTACATTTCTAGCTAGCTTCCTCTCATACCTTAGTTTCTTACTCCTGGTTAACCTTTTAGTCATTCTCAACCATTCTTTATATTCTGACCAATTATCTGTCCTGCCACTCATCTTTGCGCAGTTATATACTTTTTCCTTACGTTTGATGCTTTCCTTAACTTCTTTAGTTTAGACCCACAGATGGTGGGTCCTCCCCTTAGAATTTTTTTTAATAATAGGAATATACTTAGTCTGAGTATTCTGAAATATCCCCTTGAATGTCCGCCACTGCTTCTCTAATGGTCTATCCCCTAGCCTAGCATCCCAGTTCACTTCAGCTAGCTCAGCTTTCGTGTCCACATAGTTGCCCTTATTCAAGTCTAAAGTGCTAATCTTAGACCCACTCTTCTCCCTTTCAAACTGGATGTAAAATTCAAACATATTGTGCTCGCTGCTACCTAGGGGTGCCTTTATTCTGAGGTCATTAATTAATCATGTCACATTACACAATACCAAGCCTAATATAACCTGCTCTCTGGTTGGTTCCAGAACATGCTGCTCCAAGAAACTATCTTTTAAGCATTCTGTGAAATCCTCATCCAGGCGATTTCTGCCAATCTGATTTTTTCAGTTTATATGTAGATTAAAATCACCATAATTATTTCCAACTTTTTATCACATGCATCTGATATTTCTTCTTGTATACTTTGCCCTACATTGTGGTTACTGTTAGGAAGCCTGTAGACCACTCGCACCCATGACTTCTTTCCCCTACTATTCCTCATCTCCACCCAAATCGATTCTAAATCCTGATCTCCTGAACCAAGGCCATCTCTAACTATTGCACCAATGCCATCCTTGATCAACAATGCTACCCCTCCATCTTTACCTAGCTTCCTATTCTTCTTGAATGTCATATACCCCTCAATATTCAGGACCCAATCCTTGTCATCCTGCATCCATGTCTGTGTAATGGCTATCAGATCATATTTATTTATTTCAATGTGCGTTATTAATTCATTTTCTTCCTTCTGAATGTTACACATTCAGATACAGAGCCTTTAGTTTTGTCTTTTTGTTATCTTTGTAACATCTAGTCTTGACTATTAGTGTATTCTTTGGCTTTATCTCACTGCCCCTTCCTGCTATTCTATGACCGTCATTTCCCATCTTACTATTATGGTCTGCTGCCTTGAATCTATCCCTTGATTTGCCACATCGACCCAATCTTGATCCCTCACCCTTCTTGTTTAGTTTAAAGCCCTTTCAACTTCCCTAGTTATGTGATTCACAAGAACACTCATCCCAGCACAGTCCAAGCGTAAACCGTCCCAACAGTACAGCCCCCACTTTCTCCAGTACTAATGCCGGTACCCCATGAACTGGAACCCACTTCTCCTACACAAGTCTTTGAGACATGCATTCATCTCTCTAATCTTATTTGCCCTATGCTAATTTGCACTTGGCTCAGGTAATAATCCAGAGATAATTACCTTTGAGGATCTGACTCTTAATTTGGTACCTAGCTTCTAATACTGACTATGCAGAACCTCCTTCCTTGCCCTGCCTATGTCATTGGTACCTACATGGAGCATGATGACTGGATCCTTTCCCTCCCACAACAAGTTCCTCTCCAGCCCAGAGCAGATGTCCCAAACCCTGGCACCGGGCAGGCAACAGAGCCTTCTGGACTCTCACTCTTTGCTGCAGAGAAAAGTGTCAATTCCCCTCACTGTACTGCCCCATACTACCACTACATTTTGTTTGCTCCCCACCGCTTGAACGGCTTCCTGTACCATTGTGTCATGGCCAGCCTGTTCATCCACCCTGCAGGCTTTTCTTTCATCCACACAAGTTGTGAGCACCTCAAACCTGTTTGATAATTGCAAAGTCTGAGGCTCCTCCACTGCTGTCTGCTCATTCCCATTACCTGCCTCACTCATGGTCACATCATCCTGTCCTTTACTGCTGACCTAAGCAGATGACCCTATTCTAAGGGGTGCAACTGTCTTCTGGAATAAAGTGTCCAGATATTTCTCCCCCTCCCTTATGTTGTGCAGTGTCTGCAGTTTGGCTCCCCAATCAATAACCCTGATCCAGAATTCCTCTAGCTGCTTACACTTCCTGCAGACGTGTTTGTCATGGATCGCATTGGTGTTCAAAAGCATCCACATTCCATAGCCGCAACATAACACCTGTCCTGTCATTTTTACTTATGTTATTTAGTTAACTTAATTTAATTACTCCCTTAATTAACTTAGAATAATTCCTCTGTATACCACACCACTTTCCTCCATGCACCGAATTCCCACGTGAACCTAATTCGCTACTCAGTCAGTCTCCATTTCATTCTGACGTAGTCGCCTATCTCCTCACACGCCTCTTACTGACCGTACAGTTGGAAAAGCCGGTCTCTTTTATAGGTCCTCTTATGAGTCACTAGCTAAGTTAGCTTCCTGCTACAGTAATTAACACCACTTAAACCAACTGCTTCCAGGTGATGACAGATAACTACCACTCCAGGTAGTCCTCTATTTAACAAGCTAAACCTAACTTACTTGAAGGTTAGTACTATGTCAGATCTTGATTCTTAATCTATAGTTAAAATCTGAAAAATACTTACCAGAGCTTACCATGTGAACATAATTCGTTACTCAGTTAGTTTCTATCTCACTCTGGTGTAGTCGCCCATCTCCTCGCAAGCTCCTTACTGATACCTTTCCTTGGGTTCAAAGCCCTAATAAGACTGGATTGATTTCATCTACCATTTTCATCCATGTTCTATAGTGTTGGTCTTCAGCGAAGCATAGAATCTTCATCTCCAAAAGAAAAAAAATCTTCCTTTGCTGGGCCTCCCACAGCAGGACCTCCAATGCTGATTCACTGAATGGGGATCTCACACATGCTCTTTCTCCAAATATTTTCCACTCTTTCAGAGTTAGGACAGCTCTAACGGTGAGAAGCAGTCCTTTATGAGATACTGCACTATTCAGCAATGGAGATGTTTGCTGATGATTGTGCAGTGCTCAGTTCCATTTACAGTTCCTTCGATAACAAAGCAGTTCATGCCTGCATGCAGCAAGATCAGGAAAACATCTATGCCTGGGCTGATAAGTAGCCTGGCCAGTAACATTCAAACCGCACAAGACCTAGACAATGACCAACTCTCAACAATAGTGAATCTCCCCTTGACATTCAGTGGCATTACCATTATTGAACCTCCCACCATCAACATCCTGTTTTTGGGTCATCATTAATCATGAACTTTATTTGTCCATCCACATAAATACTGAGGTTACAAGTGTAGATCAGAGGGTGGGTATTCTGTGATGAGTAACTCACCTCCTGACTTCCTGGAGCATGTCCACCACTCAAGAAGCTTGATACCATCAAGTACAAGGTACTTGAGCAGCACCCCATCCACTGCTTTAAACATTTATTTCTTTCCAAATCTGGTGCATAGTGGCTACAACGTATACCATCTACAAGATGTACTGTGTTGCAATTTGCCAAATCTTCTTCAAAAGTACCTTCAAACCCAAAACCTCTACCATTGAGAAGGACAAGGAGAGCAGGCACATAGTATACCACCATCTCCAATTTCCCCTCCAAGTTACACATTATCCTGACTTCGAAATATATCATCATTCTTTCACCGTCACTGGATCAAAATCCTGAAACTTCCCACCAAACAGCACAGCGGGTGTACCTACACCATATAGACTGCAGCAGTTCAAGAAGGCAGGTAACCACGACCTTCTCAAGGACAATTAATGATTGGGCAATAAATGCTGGCCTTGCCAACAGTGTTCACATCCCATGGATGAATAAACGAAAAATATTAAAAACAAGCTCCAGGTCCCTGCTTACTTGTGAACATAGCTGGCTGTAATCCATAACAACAACATCATGCCAGCTGATAACATTGAAGCCTTTATTTACTAATACAGCTTATTCCCCACTGGAAGACCTGCAGGGCAAGAATGGCTTGGCCCAAAGCCAAGAGTGGATCCTCACAATCATTTCTGGGGTCAGGCTCATTTAGCTAAGTAGCTCAGTTACAGATGTTTGTAAAGTCTCTGAGTCGGAGCTTGCCAGTTTGCAGGGTGGGGAAATGAAGGCTAAAAATGTGCATTGCTGCTGGAATTAAAGATCTAAAGCAGCTTAAAGGCATTGTCTCCACTGCTTTGCCTGAAAGAATCACATTTTCTGCTGTCTAAACACTTGAGACATCTGCTCTAGGGCACTGTTCTTCATGCTCTGCAGTTTCTAATACTGAGATGTTGTTAGAGGAGGTTCTCTGGAACTGACAGATACAATAACCCAAGGGAGATTTTCAGGACTAGTAATGGGATGTGATCAGGTGCCAGTGAGCACCAGTGTGTTCACCCTAAGCAAAGACACTCAAGGCTGAAATTTTGCTCCTGGATTGAGAGAATTCCCGACTTTGCGAAACTGACTCCTGAAAAATTCCCCCGGATAGTCAGGTTTTCATTCTGGAAAGGGGCCAGGGCAGGGAGGGATGCCACATTATTGGAAGTCAGGCCCACCAACCCATGAAACAGTTTGGAGGCAGCACTGCGGCTGCTGGGTGCAGAGACAGACTGGATGAAAGGCCGGACTCGGCAATCTAGCACTTTGTTCCAGCTGCAAGAAAATCAATGGACTACTGGAACCTTCTGAAACTGACCATTAACATGTCATGGAATGTAAACCTCATTGCTCAATCATCTTTCAGTGGGGCCATTCCTGAGGGATGCTCCAATTGTGCTTGCCAGTATTCCTGAGGTCTTCCTTGGAGATGGAGCTTAATGTGGTCATTTCTAACACCGTGGAGTATGAAGGTTGCTAAGTGATATGTAAGAAGTCACTTGGCTGTTCAAATGGATGGAATTCTGCACTTTATATCGACTCCTGTAAAGTTGAAATCAGAATGCCATTTAACAAGGCCAATGGCAATACGAAGTCTCCACTCAGGAACAACCAGCTGTCGCCTCGAACCCTTCTTTGCCAATGAGGGATGACTCAACCTGATGAACATTTGATGATGACACTGAGTGCTGTGAGGAATTTTGTTGCTAAACAAAAGAAACCCTCTAGTCCTCACTCCCCAAGCCTCATGCATGCCAACCTATGCAAAATTATGTCCCTATACCCAACCCCCATGGCTCCTCCAACCCTCCATGCCAACATATGCCCTACACCCACTCCCATGGTTCCTTATAGCTCTATGAAAACTTAGTGCCAATTGATGCCTCCCCACCTATCACCCTTTGCCCTTACACCCTACATGCTAACTCACCCAGTATTCACCATGGGCAGACCTCAGGACCCATGCTAAGGAAATAAAGTTATAAGTGTCTATTGATGAACACTCTCATTGATAAAAACAAATTGACTACATTGAAAATTATATAATTACTTAATCCCTTATAACAACAGCATTTGTATTCACAGCCTCACATCAAAGACTTCACAACCACTTGGAGCTGTCAAACTGTGAATTGACAGGCACCCCACTGTGAAAATGATAGATTGTGAAATCAATCACGCAGCACAAATCCTATAATGACAACCCTCAGCCTTAGACCAACAAACAGAAATAAATAGCAAAGACTGATTAACCTGCAGACTGCGTTTTTTTTTTATTTAAGAGACAGGGTATTTAAATCCCTTGACAGCTTGACAGTTCCAATGAGCGTTGCCAGTTCCTTTGACCCTTGACAGCTCCCTTGACAGTTCTAATGAGCTTGACACTTCCATAGAGTTTATTCACATTTTATGTACGTTCATGCCTACTTTCAACAATCCCAGACCGCAACTATCCTCTCCCAAAGGACACCTGACCGCTCCCAAATGTGTTCCTGGGCCTATCCAAAAGGAAACTCTACCTACCCAAAGAGATCTGCTAATTTTCAACTAGCTCCTGATGGATCTAAAGTGTACAAGTTGAGCTTCAGACAACCCACTTGCCAAAATTAGATCTGACTGAGAACAGCTGCAGTTTAAGATATGAACTGCCTACAAGAAACACAGATGTGCAAAGGACAACTTACCCCTGCTTCCCCCACCTGTGAAAATGGTTGGCATAGGCCTCGGGGTGGGACTTCCAGACACAGGCCTCCAGCATCATTTTCACCATGATGGAGAGCACAAAAAGTCAGGCCTCAGTGTCAAATACATTAGGCCTGGCAAGGCAAGAGGAGTCAGTACAACTTCCATGAATGGACTGTATTAAGCACATCTTCCACTCAACAATGACTTCCTCCTCCAGTTGTCTTAAAGCAATTTGAATGCTTTAAGACTAATTTTCAACTAGCTCCTGATAGGTAGAGTTCCCTTTTGGATAGGCCCAGGAACACATTTGGGAGAGGTCAGGTGTCCTTTGGGAGAGGATAGATGCCCTCTGGGATTGTTGAAAGTAGGCATGAACGTGCATAAAATGTGGATAAGCTCTATGGAAGTGTCAAGCTCATTAGGATTTAAGTACCCTGTCTCTTAAATTTAAAAAAAAATGCAGTCTGCAGGTTAATCAGTCTTTGCTATTTATTTCTGTTTGTCTTAAAAATTGTCTTAAAGCATTCAAATTACCTGCCATCAGTTTCTAGGAAGTACTACAGTTTCCTTTACACTTTCCAGGGCCACTAAAATCTTGACCTCATAACAGCCTTGGTCCAAACATGAACAAAAGAGCTGAAATCAAGAGGTGAGGGTGACTTCCCTTGACATCAAGGCAGCATTTAACCGAGTGTGGCATCAAGGAGACCTAGCAAAGTTGGAGTCAATGAGAATCAGGAAACTCTTCAGTGGTTGGAGTCATACGTAGCATAAAGGAAGATGGTTGTGGCTGTTGGAGGTCAGTTATCTCAGTTCCAGGACATCACTGCAGGAGTTCCTCAGGGTAGTGTCTTAGGCCCAACCATCTTCAGCTGCTTCATCAATGACCTTCCCTCTATCATAAGGTCAGAAGTGGGGATGTTCACTTATGATTGCACAATGTTCAACACTATTCACAACTCCTCAGATACTGAAACAGCCTATATCCATATGCAGCAAGACCTGGACAACATTCAGGCTTGGGCTGATAAGCGGCAAGTAACATTTGTGCCATATAAATGTCAGGCAATGACTATCTGCAGCAAGAGAGAATCGAACCATCTCCCTTTGACATTCAATGGCATTACCATCACTGAATCCCCCACTATCAACATCCTGGGGGTTACCATTGACCAGAAACTGAACTAGACTAGCCATATAAATACTGTGGCTATAAGGGCAGGTCAGGGGCTAGGAATCCTGCAGCGAGTAACTCACCTCCTGACTCCCCAAAGCCTGTCCACCATCTATAAGGCACAAGTCAGAAGTGTGATGGTATAGCCCCCACTTGCCTGGATGAGTGCAGCTCCAACAACACTCGAGAAGCTTTACACCATCCAGGACAAAGCACCCCACTGGATTTGCACCCCATCTACTGCCTTAAACATTCACTCCCTCCACCACCAATGCACAGTGGCAGCGTGTGCCTTCTATAAGATGCACTGCAGCAAGGCTTCTTAGACAGCACCTGCTAAACCTGTGACATCTACCAACTAGAAGGACAAGGGCACTCCACTCATGGGAACACCAGCACCTGAAAGTTCTCCACCAAGGCACACACCATCCTGGCTTGGAACTATATTTCTATTCCTTCAGTATCGCTGTGTCAAAATCCTGGAACTCCCTCTCTAACAGCACTCAGGAAGTACCTACTCCAGGTGGACTGCAGCAATTCAAGAAGGATGGGCAATAAATGCTAGATAGCTGGCGACACCTACATCCCATGAAAAAAATAAATTTTAAAAAATCTATAGCCTTCATTTGTCAATTCATTCACATTCTTACATGCCTTCGCCCCACAAAACCCTTGCATGGAATGTTATTGGTTAATGCATCTACATGTCATCATCACTTGTACTAGGCTGCACACTGATGGTCGGGCTTTACAGCATGCTATAGGAATAAGCAGTAATTTTTACTTCTGGTTTTCTTCTCAAGGGGAAAGACAGCCCACAATTGCCGAGTGAGATCAGTGACAGGTGAAGTTATCAAACCGCCCTTGTCTTCTTCCTTATCCAGCTATTTTACCCTGCATTAGTTGTCAGTGAATCATGTTTTGAAATTCTTATGTCACTCTTGTGAAGGGAGATGTAACTTGTTCCAGATGAAATCATTTTTTAGATGTGCTGTAGGAAGATGACAAGTCTCTCAATGTCTGGCGATGCTAGCATTTTACAGCATGTACCATCACTTGGTATCATTATGGGCAAGATTTTAAGATATTGGGCTGGCGTGTGCCTGATCCGATTGGGCATAAAATCGCACGCGATGACATCGGGCAAGCATCCCGACATTATATTGCACTCTCGCAATCTTTCGGTCAGTGGGCACGCTGCCAACTCTCGCAATTAAGAGTCCTACTAAGTCCGTTAAGCAATTAATTAATTTGTATTTTCCGCTGTCCATTCAACCGTTTGGTTGGCGGACGGGCAAATAGGCCAGGCGGCCTTTGCAATTTAAATGAAACCTCATCCACGGGCGGGATGAGGTTTCCAATGGTAAATAAAAATCCATTAAATATTTTTCACCATCATTTTAAATAGGTCCCTCTTCATAAGACTGAGTCACATGTGGGGACAAGTTTATGTCATCTTTAAAATCTTTACTTTGTTTTCTCCAATTCTTCAGCTCCCTGAGGCAGCCCTGTTATCTCAGGGAGCTTTCAGCGCACGCTCCCCTGCGCATGCGCAGACTTCCACGCTCGCCCTCCTCCTGCCGCCCCCCCACCCCGGCAACACTGATCGTTTCAATGGTCGGGGGCCGAATGCAGGCAGCAGACCTTTTCCCTGCCGCTCCGCCCACCCGATGAATGGAAAATCCTGCCCTATATTTTGTAACACAGAAGAAGGCTATTCAGCCTATCTTGTCTGTTGGCTCTTTGCTGGAGCAATCTAAAGTTAATCCTGCTGCTCAATGCTCTGCCTATCATCCTTGTATCTTCCTTTCCTTCAGATATTTATCCAATTTTCCCATAACAGAGACAATGGTTACCTTTTAAACCATTCCCTTTACAAAGTATTTAATGATCTGACATCCCCTCCCATAAAGGACTTTCTCCTATAGTTTTAAATTGATGAGACCTCATCACCGACTCTTCAGCCGAAGGAAATAATCCTATTCACCTTCATAATTTTATCCATTTCAAGCAGCAGCTGCTGAGCTCCTTGAATTCATTTCTGCCTTTAAAACAGCATTTAGCAACCCTGAGGCCTGTCTAATACAGTTGAGACATTGCTTGAAGCAACTGAGATAGAATAATGGAAAATGGCACGCATGATATTTCTTTTGCGTTATCCCCTCCTCTGCATTGAGCAGCCCAAATATGGGTGGAGGCTCCCCTGCCCAATGGTAAAAACGTTGGAAAATTGAGAAAATACATTACAACAGTGAGCACACTTCAGACTCGAAACGTTAACTGTGTTGCTCTCCGCAGATGCTGTCAGACCTGCTGAGTTTTTCCAGGTATTTTTGTTTTTGTTTCAGAAGCATAACGTTGCTTATAAAGCACTTTTAGATGTCCTGAGTTGCTGAAATGTGTTATAAAAGCAAGTTCTATCTCCCTTCTTTCTAAGTGGGTAGAATGTAAACAAAAGTGAACTCCCACCACTTATCCATATCAACCAACAGACTTAAACCGTTGCAGCGAGTAGCCGGGAACAGACAATCCAGACTCAGCTGTACGCCGCTGGGTGGAATCATCCTACTCAGTGCAGTAGCGAATGAGAAAAATGTTTTACCCGCCGTCCACAATGGTGACTTCTCACGCCGTATCATCCCAAACCCACCACATTAATTATGCATTCCCAGGAAACACGCTATTCACCCACCATGCAATTACCTCACTGCTTCATCACGCCGGGTGCCATATTTAATGATGTTCCACACATGTGGCACACACATAGCTCTCAGTGTTCCCAGTCCAGGGCTGCTGCACAGAAGACAGGATGGCCCCGAAAGGCAAAAAACACTGCAGCCCCCGTTTAGTGATACATCCCTCGAGTGCTTTTTGGACAACATGGAGGCCCGCCGCAATGCCCTCTACCCCCGCTTGGGCCGCAGGATTGGCAGCAGCATCACCAATCCAGCTTGGGAGGCTGTGGCAGAGGTGGAGTGGCCCATATTAGACCCCTCACTCACTTTGAGGAGCGTGCCATCGTGTTGACTGGTGAGGACATGGGCCATGCCTGCAGTGATGGTGCGGTTGGCAGCAAATACCCACGTGAGGATCCTGCACCACATCATCCCTCTCATCAATGTAAATGTGAATGCTCTTCTCCTGCCTTTGACTCTGCTTCCATGCACTAGCTATCTCTACTTTGGTTCACAGGGTGCTTTGCCAAGGGACTGACACCCTCAGCCACCCAATCCCACATCCTCACCTCCAGCCAAGGGGATACCTCCTCCATTGAAGAGCTGGAAATAAGCAGCCTGGACGATCTGTCATAGCGCTTACCCACACCCTCCACCAGTGCAGACACACACACCTCGGTGGGTCCTAGATCTAGAGCAGGCTTGGGTTCACAATCTGGTGGTCACTGCACAGATACATGTCCGCAGCAGGAGGAGTCAGGTACAGCTGAGCTTCCCGGAGGACTGCTGGGAAGAGGCATCTGTGAGGTCCGAGTCAGAGGATGAGCCTCTGGATTCAGCCTTCCAACTCAACACGGAGAGTGAGCAGAAGGCAGGGGAACATCATGCAGAGCTATTGAAAGCCCTCAACAGAGCGGTTCATGAGTTGGAGTGTGTCTGCCTGCTCTCTGATGAAGTGCTGCCCACAAAGGCGCATAGGGAGGTGTCAGTGGGAAATATGGCAGACAGCAAGGAGACCCTGATCCATCAGAATACGGAGATGTGTGCAGGCCGGCACTCCATCGCGGGAAGCATGGGTGAGTTCCTCCAGTAGCAATACGAGGGGAAAGCGGGGCACCTCAACATCCCTCCAGGTACTCCTTCCCCTCAACGAATCAAGCTGGGGCCTCCGGGCACCTGAAGGGAGGAGGAGCAGTAGCTGGACACCCCTGGGGCATCCACACAGGAATCTCAGAGGCTACCCTCTCCCTCTGAATCCCCTTCGCTTGTGAGCCCCTCAACCTCATCCTCTGTCACTGTAGAGGAAGCAACTGGCCAACAAGTGATTCTGGAGGGAGAAGTGTGTGTGTGGCAGTGTCTTTTGGAGCCTCATGCAAGCACTCTCCCACGCACGCTGATCCTTCCCGTATCATACTCACCTCAATGTCCTGAGCATTTTCAATGCTGCCTGCTGGGGTTCACTTTCAGGTGTCCATCTGAGCTGACCTGCATCTCCGCCCACCCAATGATCACACTCCCATGCAGCACCTGACCTCACCCACCATGACAGTTGTTTTGCTTTCAATTTAGACAGCATGGTGGTGATTCAGTGTTTTATTCGCTCCCCTGTCCTTTCCCTTCCCCCAGTCACTCATTTCCTTTCCCCCATCACTGTTGATCCCCCTGGTTATTATCTTCCACCTCCCCTCCGTGACATAACAGCCACAACCCGTTTCCTTCAGGAATGTCTAGGTGAACATTCACATTCCCTTCCTTCCCAAAAATCCCACCCCCATCCACATTAACCTCCCTGCCCTCCTCGTTCCCAACCCCAGGGTTCGTTTCTCCCTCCGAGTCCCCACCAAACAACCTCATCGTCCCTTCTATCGATACCATCGAACCCTCACCTTCCCAGCCTACCACCTCACTCTGGCCTCTGACCTCACCATTCTCTCGTACCACGCCCACCCTCAATTCGCTCCCCAGGAGGCAATCATGGACTCATCAGAGCCCTCCCTTGCACATTCACCTGGACATGCCCGCCACTCTGGACCCCTTCCCCCCTTGGAATCCCTTCCCCCCCCCTGGACCCCCTTTCCTCCCTTGGAATCCCTTTATCCACCAGACTCCCCACACCCCCTACCCCCTCCCCCCACTGCTTAGTCCTTCCCCCTTCCTGATTCCTTCAGACACCCTTACTTCTTCTGCCACCCTTAGTCCTTCCCCACCCCTGCTCTTTCCTCCAGCCTTTATTCCTTCCCCCTTCCTGATTCCTTCCTCCACCCTTATTTCTTCCTCCACCCTTACTCCCTCCCCTCTCTGCATTCCTTCTTTCCCCAGAATCCTTCCTCCCCTCCACACTCCTTCCTCCCCCTCCAAATTCCTTCCCTTACACCTTCCACCTCCCTTTACACTCACCTCCCCAAATTCCATCTTCACCCCATTACCCCATCCTGTCCCCAGACTCCCTCCAACATCCACCCACTGACACCTCTGTTCCCCCCCAACCTCACCCATGTGACACCTTTGTTCCTCCACTCCCAACCTCACCCCCCCAACCTCAACACCTCTTCCTCGTCCAGTTGATCCTCGAACTCCTTCTCCCACCTCCCAGTGCATCTTCCTCTTCTAAATACAGCTGGACCTTCCTCTCCACCCCCTCCACCATCTCCCCATGTGAGCAGACCCTCAACAGTGATTTTCCAACTTCCGTGAGCTGCTTTTCAGCAGAGCCATGTCCATGAGAATCCACCCAGCATGCCACGGAGGCTCCTCCAGTGTGCTGTCGCTGTCGGGTTCTGCATCTTCTGCTCCTCAGATGTCCGCGATGTGAGCAAGATCCTGGCAGTAAGTCCTGGCTTCTGCACGTCACACTTGTCATGATGTGCTCTGCAATGGCGTGTTTTCCTGTTGCTGTGGGTGGACAATCCAGCATTGGAGAATGATTCCAGCGGACTGGCTTATAATGATATGCAGATGTAACAGAATGGGTTTCCTGACATCCAATGGCAGGAAGCACAGCCACCATCGACGGGCTGAGCGGACAATCACAAACTGGTTACATAATGTCGTGAAACCAGTTTCTGACCTTCTCGCCATACTGTCTGCTCACACCACCGAGCATGCCCAATATCAGTGGGCACGGAAAGTTCTACCCACTGTCTTCGGATGGCATTATTACTTTTGACACTTTTCAAAAGCATAAACTTAACCTTATCAACTAAACACTGTTAATAGTTTTCCTTCTTGACAACAAACAATTATGGATTACAGTTTATCATTGTAAATAGCCAAGGAATAGTGATACCATCACCATGAACTTGATGCCTAACTCAGCAAAAGGGAGGTACAGTGCAGGCTAATGACAGACTCCTGCTGAACCTAGTGGGGCCTAAGTAGATCACCCACCTCCTGTTTTCCAGATGCAAGCATTAAGTAATTTGCAGATGTCTAGGCAAACCTGAAAGATGGCCGACAGAGTGAAAGACAAGCAATTTAGCATAAGTACCCCCGCAGAACACTGCTGCTGCCAAACTTGTAAGACTTTGATAATACTACTAATTTTTAGGTTTCTATGTTTGTCTAAAGTAACATTAATGGATTTAATCTCAACTACATTTTAGACAGTTCAGTTTCAATTTCTGCTGGTGAGATAATTAACAGTTTAAGGCAGCCTGGGAACAGGATAGCAGCTGCTTGCGAGGAACTGTTCTTGATGAACCAAGTGACTTTAAAGGTGCTGAAAGGCCTGGGTTCAAGGTGTTGTACTTGTTTTAATTACACTATGCCCTGAGTTTTACATTTGGTAGGCACGCGTGCGATAGGCGGGCCTAAGGTCGGCCGGGAAACGGACCACTGATCGCAATCGGCCTCCAATCGCGATTTCACACTGCCAGGCCAATTAGCGGTCAGCCAGCGTGAAACACACGCTGGTTAGCTCAGCGCTGCCAGGGTGGGAGTGGGAAGAGGGCAGGCAGTAACATCACCACGGGTGCAGGTGAGCACTGCAAGAAAGCTCCCTGAAGACAGACAGCTGCCAAAGGGAACTGTAGACTTTCAAATGATTAAATAAAGGTTTAAAAAGCTGCAAAAAAAAGTTCATGCATCACAAACAAGCCCCTGAAAATTTACCTCAAAAATGCTGTCCACAGATATTTATTTTTATTTTATTTCATAATGGAGATTACATCCCGCCCACGGGATAAGGTTTGATGAAAAATGTAAAGGGCACCTGGTCGATTTACCCATCCGCCAACCATAAGGTTGGACGGGCCACAAAAAATTGGAGACAATTGCGCCGTAAATGGGCCTAAATTCCCTCTCAATTGTCAGCGGACACGTTTCCAACTTTTGCATGGGCCCACCAAGCAAAATATCGCGCAATTGCGTGATGACATTGGGAAGCTCGCGCGATTTTACACCCGATCAGGTCGGGCACATGCCCGCAACAGGATGTAAAATTCTGCCCTATATGTAATTCAGGGCTTCTTTGTTAGCTTTAAAGAAATAAGCAAAACATTTGAACTGAGCAGCTTGAACTTAATATGATGCCTTATCTTTAAACAAAAAAAAAGTATTATTAAGTTTAGCTTAGTAAATGCCTTAAGCCACAAACCATACCTATAGGATAGAACACCTATCCATGGAAATAGGCTAAAATGCTGATCTGAATTGTTTCTAATAGTTTGTGTTATTAATAAGAGGATATAGCATTGTTTGTAGTTTGTATAACTGCTTTGTATCTAGAAGGATGTGTCATTTGTTCACAAGTGAATGTTACTCCAGGAGCCCAGGGAATAAGAGATAGACATTTGTCTTCATTCCGCGTGACTCTAGTTACAGAGGTGGGGTGACACCAGATGACGCTTACTCTAAACCAATGAACAAGGTAAATTTTGATTATTTCCTAATAAGGAAGAGGAACAGTCAGAGTTAGGGATAAAAGTTGGAAAATCAGAGTCTTTGTTGGCACAGTTTTACCATAGTTTCTCTGGTACAATTCTTCTGAGACATAGTTCAATGTAATGTCACTTCAAAGACAGAAGAAGAAAGATATCACTTGTGCTGGCAGCACTCAAGGAATCCTAGGGCCTTGAGGGATAAGAGCCTTCCATGCTGTCTTCACTGCTTTTGTTAGTATATGCAACATCTTGCTTAATAAATTCTACTTGATTTGTTAGTATTAGTTATTTGTAACTTATTAGGTTAGACACAACTGAGGACCCCATTGTTATAAATTAAGAATTTGGATCTTAGATATTTTAAGTAAAAGGGTTTTGTACCTCAAGAGATCCTCGACCTCTGATTCCCTCTCTCCCTGAAGTTCCATTCTCTCCAACCTCCTGACCAAGTACCCAATGGCCCCCTCACTGACTGATTGTTTGATTCAAGGCCAATGATTCTGCCAAAATATGCATCTGGAAATCTAAAAGTGTCAACTCAACCTCTGCCATCTATAGTGGAAACTTGCTATTTGATGGACCTTGGGGACTGCTACCAGGATCGGCAGCTCTACCCCTGATTAGTGTAAAAAAATGCATGGACAAATAAAGGATGGAACATCATATCAAGTGGTAAGAACAGAATTGCTCTCCTGAAATCACTTTGACGTAAATGCGCCTTCAGTTATTTCATGGCACCACTCTCGCCTCAAGCAAAACAGAAAAATTGTTCATGGGTGCTTCCTTTCCGCCTTCTCCTCCATATAACACTTACTATAACAACAACCTGCATTCATAAAGAACAAAGAACAAAGAAAAGTACAGCACAGGAACAGGCCCTTCGGCCCTCCAAGCCTGCGCCGATCATATTGCCCGTCAACTAAAACAACTTTTGCACTTCCGGGGTCCGTATCCCTCTATTCCCATCCTATTCATGTATTTGTCAAGCTGCCTCTTAAACACCACTATTGTACCTGCTTCCACCACCTCCTCTGGCAGCGAATTCCAGACACTCACTACCCTCTGCATAAAAAACTTGCCCCGCACATCTCCTCTATAGTTCTCTCCTCTCACCTTAAACCTATGCCCCCTAGTAATTGACTCTTCCACCTTGGGAAAAAGCTTCTGACTATCTACTCTGTCCATGCCACTCATAATTTTGTAAACTTCTATCAAGTCGTCCCTCAATCTCCGTCGCTCCAGTGAGAACAATCCGAGTTTCTCTAGCCTCTCCTCAAAGCTAATAACCTCCAGGCCAGGCAGCATCCTGGTAAACCTCCTCTGCACCCTCTCCAATGCTTCCATATCCTTCTGGAAATATGGCGACCAGAATTGCACGCAATATTCCAAGTGTGGCCTAACCAAGGTTCTATACAGCTGCAGCATGACTTCCCAGCTTTTATACTCAATACCCCTGCCGATGAAGGCAAGCATGCCATATGCCTTCCTGACTACCTTATCCACCTGCGTTGCCACTTTCAGTGACCTGTGGACCTGTACACCCAGATCCCTCTGCCCATCAATGCACTTAAGGGTTCTGCCATTTACTGTATAATTCCTGCCTGTATTAGACCTTCCAAAATGCATTACCTCACATTTGTCCAGATTAAACTCCATCTGCCATTTCTCCGCCCAAGTCTCCAACCGATCTACATCCCGTTGTATCCTTTGACAATCCTCTTCACTATCTGCAACTCCTCCAACCTTAGTGTCATCTGCAAACTTACTAATTAGTCCAGTTACATTTTCCTCCAAATCATTTACGTATACTACAAACAGCAAAGGTTCCAGCACTGATCCCTGCGGAACTCCACTAGTCACAGCTCTCCATTCAGAAAAGCACCCTTCCACTGCTACCCTCTGTCTTCTATGACCAAGCCAATTTAATGTCATAAAATGTCCTAAGGCACTTCTCAGGAGTGTGTTCAAACAAAAGTTGAAAAGGAACCCCATAGAAGGGGAAACGAGGACATGGGGCTAAAAGCATGATTAATTAGGTAGGTTTTAAGAAGTAAGTGACCTTGGGAATGGAACCGATATGGGGTCAGATGAATATTTCAAGGTCAAGTAATATGTCATGCTTTTGAGTGGACTTGTTCAGCCTCAGATCATAACAAGAAGGAGGAATGGAGTCAGTGGCTAGGGAATGGAGTTAATGGCTCCTCCATCCTGCACCTTGCACTGATGTCCTCATAAGAACCACAGAAAACAGGACAAAATTATCATAGAAAGCTACATTAAACAGCAAAGCAAAGTTCCTCTATCCGATTACTTGCTTCTCATCTCTGAGTTATAGGCCTGAATTTTTCAGTCGTCGGGTACACGTGATCGGCAGGCCTGGGTGTGGCTGGGAAATGGATCCCTAACCGTGATTGGCCCCTAACTGCGATTTCACGCTGGCTGGCAGTCATCGTGAAATGTGCACTGAAAAGCTCAGCACTGCCAGGGTGGGGGTGGGAAGACGGCGGGCGATATCGTCACCACGTGCGGGTGAGCGCTGTGAGAGATCTCCATGAAGGCAGACAACTGCTTCAGGGAGCTGCTGACCTGCAAATAATGAAATAAAGCTGTAAAAAGCTGCAAAAAAATGTCCATGCATCACGGTCAAGCACTTGAAAGCATACCTTATAAAAAAGCTGCCCACAGATATTTATTTTTATTTTATTTCCTAACGGAAATTTTGTCCCGCCATTGGATGAGATTTCATGAAAAATGTAAAGGCCGCCTGGCTGATTGCCCCGTTCGCCAGCTGTAAGGTTGGATGGACCACGGAAAATCACTGACAAATATGCGCTTAATTGTCGGCGCGTGCGCTTCCGACTTTTGGGTGCACCCGCCAAGTGAAATATCACGCAGGTGTGCAATAACACCGGGAAGCTCGTCTGATGTCATCTCGCGCGATTTTACACTTGATCGGGTCAGGCGCACGTCGGTCAAATTCTGCGCATAAGATTGTGGATTTAAGTCCCACTATAGAGACTGGAGCCCAAAATCTTGGCCAACACTTCAGTACTGAGGGAGTGTTGCAGTGTCCATCTTTCAGATGGGGCAATAAACCAAGGCTTGGTTTGCCCTCTCACATGGACATAAAAGATCCTATGGCACTAATTTGAAATGACCACTGAAGTTCTCCCTGGTGTCCTGGCCAACAGCTGTCACTCAACAAATACCTAAAAAAAGATTATATGATCTTTACCATATTGCTGTTTGTGGGACCTTATTATGCACAAATCGGCTGCCATGTTTCCTTCCTTACAACAGTGACAACCCTTCAAAAAGTAATTCGCTGACTGCAAAACTCTTTGGTACATCCTGAGATCATGAAAGGCACTATATAAATATAAGTTCATTATTTCTATTACTTACCAAATTTGCTGGGTCAGACCTCACAGCATCTCAACAGTTCATTGAGGATAAGATTCCATTTTTTTTTTTTTTGTAAAAATATACTTTATTCATAAATTATCTTCAATCACATTTAAAACCATTTCAAAAACAACATTACAAGGGTACAATCCAGGTTAAACTTTTACAAAATGTATCACCAGGTGCATCAGTACAAACAATATTACAGTCATATACAGCCTTTCATTTTGATCTGTACAGCCCGAGGGGCTCTAAACAGTTCCCAGTCTCTCGGTGCGCTGTGGTAGAAAGGTCTTAGACAGCGACCCTTCCCCATTGCGCCTTTTCGGCAGCTGCCCCAAGCTTTAGTGCGTCCCTCAGCACGTAGTCCTGGACTTTGGATTGTGCCAGTCCGCAACAATCGGTCGGGGACAACTCTTTGTGCTGGAAGACCAACAAGTTTCGGGCAGACCAAAGCGCCTCTTTCACCGAGTTGATGATCCTCCAGCTGATAAGATTCCATTGGCAGAGAAATTCTGGTGCAGTACAAAATAGGCTGACAGCTTGCTTTTGCTCATATTGTGCACACCACCCTAGATTACTCTAACATCTTTCAGTTTTCACAACACTTTTTATGGGGGCAGCTTGTTCATGGCCTCTGACAGTTGTTGCAACTGCAAATTTGCCACTTGTCAGCCCAATTTCCTAATCTACCCAAATTCACCTGAACTTGTCAGTAGCATTTAACATTTTCCTTAACCCACCCAATTTGCTATCATCAGCAAACCAGGGCAGTTTCTTTCTGTCCTAAATCATTTGCATACATTGACAATAATAATGGCCTCAGCACTAATCCCTGAGGCACTCCATTAATTATCTCCTTCCATGCTGATACAGCTCAATCCATAGCTAAGCCTCATTTCCACTTCGCTCTATTCCTGCCTACAATCACCTGTGTGACAATGGATCAAAAGCTTTTCAAGAATCTAAATTAGAATTTCCATGGAATTACCCTTTGCTATCAGGTTCATTCATTCTTTGGGGAAATGCCAAATGATTTATGAATGATAGAAAGGCTCATTTATTTAGCCTTATCAGGTCTCTCAGAAATGTCTGAATGCAATCCCCTCACCCCAGGAACCAGTCTAGTGAACCTTCATCGCACTCCCTCACATAGAATGAATTACACTGACTGTCATGTCGTGAAATAGGAAAATAATTTTGTACAGAAGGACCTTCAAGAAGCAATGAGATGAATACACATCTTTTGGTGTCAGTTGAATAGGGAATGTATCCAGAAAGCTTTTCTTTGAATAATGCTTTGGGATCATTAACGCCCATGTAAACAACAAGAACTTGCATTTACGCAGCATCTTTAATGTAGAATAACATCCCAATATACTCCACAGAAGTGATGCTGCCCCTCTTCAACATCATCCGAAAATGCAGCATCAGCATCCCTTGGTACCAGCCCAGCTCCTCACCACCAGCTTGCCTGACCCCTCCACATTCTCTAAATTGTCAGAGTGCTTGTCTGACATCCAATATTGGATAAGTAGAAATTTCTTCCATCTAATAATATTTTTTTAATTCACTCATGGGATGTGGATGTCATTGCCTCAGTCATCATTTACTGCCCATCCCCAACTTAAGAGTCAACCACGCATTGCTGTTGGTCTGGAGTCACATGTAGGCCAGACCAGGTAAGGATTGCAGATTTCCTTCCTTAAGGACATTAATGAACCAGATGGGTTTTTACAACAACAATTTATAACAAGTAATGGTTTCATGGTCATCATCAGACTTTTAATTTCAGATTTTTATTGAATTCAAATTTCACCATTTGCTGTGGTGGGATTCGAACCCAGGTCCCCAGAGCATTACCCTTGATCTCAGGAATACTACTCTAGTGATAATACCACTATACCACTGCTTCCCCAAGACAGAAGCCCTCCACAAACTCTGTTCCCCAGTCAACAATTTCAACCTTTTCTCTAGAAGGTGTCTGAGGCTGAGTCAGAACCAGGCAGTTCGCAAATTTGGTGTCATATTTGACCCTGCGATGAGCTGCTGGCCACATATCCATACCATGATTAAGATTGCCTAATTCCACCTCTGCAACGTCACCCGACTCCATCCTTACCTCAACTCGTCCGCTGCTGAAACCCTCATTCATGTTTTCATTACCTCTAGAATTGACCACTTCAACGCACTCCTGGCTGGCCTCCCACATTCTATCCCCTGTAAACTTGAGGTCATCCAAAAACTCTGCTGCCCATGTTCTAACTTGCAACAAGTCCCATTCAATAATGACAACACCTTATATTTATATTGCACATTTAACCTATGATCAAATGTCCCAAGGTGCTTCACAGAAGCGTTATAAAATAAGGTATGACACTGAGCCCCATAAGGAAATATTAGGTTTGATGGAGTGTCTTAAAGGAGGACGGTGACATAGTGAGGTTGAGAGTAGAGAGTTTTGGCCACCAATGGCTGGAGCAATTAAAATTTGGGATGCACAAGAAGTCAGAATTAGAGGAACGCAGATATCTGGATAAATGTGAGGTTATCCACTTTGGTAGCAAAAACAGGAAGGCAGATTATTATCTGAATGGCTATAAATTGAGAGAGGGAAATGTGCAACAAAACCTGGGTGTCCTTGTACACCAGTCATAGAACGTAAGCATGCAGGTGCAGCAGGCGGTAAAGAAGGCAAATGGTATGTTGGCCTTCATAGCCAGAGGATTCGAGTACAGGAACAGGGAGGTCTTGCTGCAATTGTACAGGGCCTTGGTGAGACCACACTTGGAATATTGTGTGCAGTTTTGGTCTCTTTATCTGAGGAAGGATGTACTTGCTATAGAGGGAGTACAGCGAAGGTTTACCAGACTGATTCCTGGGATGGCGGAACTGACATATGAGGAGAGATTGAGTTGGTTAGGATTATATTCGCTGGAGTTCAGAAGAATGAGGGGGATCTCACAGAAACCTATAAAATTCTAACAGGACTAGACAGGGTAGATGCAGGAAAGATGTTCCCGATGGTGGGGGAGTCCAGAACCAGGGGTCACAGTCTGAGGATATGAGGTAGACCATTTAGAACTGAGATGAGGAGAAATTTCTTCACCCAGAGAGTGGTGAGCCTGTGGAATTTGTTACCACAGAAAGTAGTTGAGACCAAAACATTGTATGTTTTCAAGAAGGAGTTAGATATAGCTCTTGGGGCGTAAGGGATCAAAGGGCAAGGGGAGAAAGCGGGAGCAGGCTACTGAGTTGGATGATCAGCCATGATCATAATGAATGGCGGAGCAGGCTTGAAAGGCCAAATGGCCTACTCCTGCTTCTAGTTTCTATGTTTCTTTGTAAGAGGGGCTTGGGAAGATTACAAAGATAGGGAGGGGCAAGGCCATGGAGGGATTCACACATCACCCCTCTACTCACTGACATACATTGGATCTCTATTAAGCAACATCTCAGTATTAAAGTACTTTTTTTTAAAACTCATTCATGGATGTGAGTGTCACTGGCAACGCCAGTATTTGTTGCCCATCCTAATTGCCCTTGAGAAGTTGTGGTGAGTCACCTTCTAAATTTCCTTCAGTCTATCTGTATAGGTACATCCACGTGCAGTTAAGAAGAGAGTTCCAGTTTTTTGACCCAATGACAGTGCAGGAACAGTGATATAGTTTCAAGTCAGGATGGTGTGCGACTTGGAGGTGAACTTGCAGGTGGTGGTGCTCCCATGCACCTGCTGCCTTTGTTTTCAAATCCTTCCACTGTCTCCCCTCTCCCCATCTCTGTAATCTCTTTCAGTCGTACAATCTTCCAAGATATGAGCTCTGCTTGCTAATTCTGGCTTCTTGACATCATTGAGTTTTGTCACTCCACTGCTGGTGGCCATGGCCTCAGCTACCAAGGCCCTAAGCTCTGGAATTCCCTCACTAAATCCCTCTGCCTCACTCCCTCTCTTTCCTCTTTTAAGATGCTCCTCAAAACCTACCTCTTAGACCAAGCTTTTGATCATCTGCTCTGATATCACTTTATGTGGTGTGGTATCAATTTTGGTTTGAGAATGCCCCTTTGAAGCAACCTGTGATGCTTTATTATGTTAAAGGTGCTTTATAAATACAAGTTTTTGTTGTTATTTTTTGTGTAATCAGACAAAAGTTGACACTTGGCCAAAGGGACAGATGTGCGGCAAGGTGATTAAACGCTTAGTCAAATTGGGAGTCTTTAAGGAGGGTCTTAAAAGCAGACAGAGAGGTAGAGAGGCAGAGGGTGTTAGGGAAGGCATCCTAGACCTTGACAGCTAGAGGCACAGTCACCAATGGCATGGGATAAAGAGTAAGAGATGAATTAGTTGCCATGGTTATCAGAATGCAGAATTTAAGCTTAGAGAGTTATAGGAATAGAGGGGGTTACAGAGGTAGGGAACTGCAAGGCTCCCGACTTGGCGAACCCGACCTTTAAAAATGGCCGCTGGCAGATGGGATTTTCAGTGGGGGAGGCAGGCTGAAAAATGAGTTGGGATGGGTGACCCAGGAATGAGCGCAGAGGCTGCTGGGTGCAGAGACTGGCTGGGTGCAAAGCTTGCCTCTGTGCTCCAGCACTGTGCTTAAATAAATAAATAATAATAAAACAAAAGACATCCCTCTAGCCCTCATCTCTCTCCCCCTCACCTACCCACACTCGCTATGCCTCACTGATGTCAACCCATATTCTCACCCACCCCAATGGCCCCTATACATGCTAAATTAGTGCCCCTGTGCCCGTCTACATTTCCCCATACCTCCATGCCAACTTGTGCCCCTCTACCATGCCCCATTGCACCACACCCTCTATGCCAACTTAGTGCCCCTCTATTCACACCACATTGCCCAATACCACCATGCTAACTTGGTACCAACTCATGCCAACCAATGCCCCCACCCACCAACCGTTGTCCCTTCATGCCAACTTACCTCATATCCTTGGACAGTTCTTGGACAGTTTTGACACTTCCTGAGCAGCTTTGACAGCTGGACAGCTCTATAGCAATTCATTCAAAGTTGCACAGTTCCTTGACAGCTGGACATCCCTTTAACATTCCCTTGACAACTGGACAGTTCCCTTACAGTTCCTTGACAGGTGGATAAGCTTCTACAGTTCTTTGACAACAGAATAATTCCTTGACAGCAGGACAGTTCTTTGATAGCTTGACAGCTCTTTTACAACTTGACAATGAGTTTGTGGGTAAAAAGTGTATAATCATGTTCACTTTTAGCAATCCCAAAGGGTGCTTTGCCTCTCCCAAAGGTGTCCCGGGACCCTATCCAAAGGGGTACTTTATCTCTCCAAAGGCATAGCCTGGTTACCTAAATGCATCCATCAATTTCAGACCTCCTCCTACCTGTTCTAATCTGCACACTCCAGATTCCACACTCCGGTTCTTCCAAAATCCTATTTCAGTTGAGGCAGCTGGTGATTTAAATGGCAAGCTGCCTCCATGAACCGCACATGCATGAATCCCAGCTTGAATCCAGTCCCTGGAAAGATGGGAAATGCTGGGTTTGAAGGTGGGACTTAGAATTTTCAGCCATTTCCAGTATTTGCACCATGACAGAGAGGCTCTCCTGTGTGGTGAAAATCTGACTCTAGGTTTTATTAAGAGGATTCAGTAATGTCCTGATTTGTTTAATTGAAGATCCGCTGACTTTCCAAAAACAACTGCTTTATCATGCTCCATGTCCAGTTTATTTTTCATGGGGTTAAAATCAGACCAGTTAACTCTGTTTCTCCCTCCACAGATGCTGCCAGGCCTTCTGAATATTTCCAGAATGTCCTGCTTTTATTAGTAATCCAGAGGTCTGGACTAACAGTCCAGAGATATGCGTTCAAATTCTACTTTGGCAGCTGGGGAATTTAAATTCAGTTAATTAAAATATAACTAGAATAATAAAAAAGATAGCATCAGTGATGATGACCATGGAACCACTCAATTATCATAAAAACCAATCTGGGTCACTTGTGCCATTTCAGGAATGGAATCAGGTGTCCTTAGCTGGTCAATCTACGTGTGACCCCCAACCCACAGCAATGGGGTTGACTTTTAACTGCACTTTGAAGTGGCCTAGCAAGTCATTCAATTATAGCAAATTGCTATGACAAAAGATTGCAATGGTTCAAGAAGGTGACTGACCATCACCTTCATAAGGACAATTGTGATGGGCAATAAATGCTGACCTTGCCAGTGATAGCTACAGACACTGAGACTGAAGCAGATTGTTTGCAACCTTGGTGCTGTATTTGATCCTGAGATGAGCTTCTGACTACATATCCACTCCATCACCAAGGCCATCTACTTTCACCTCTGTTGCATTGCCAGTCTCCTGCTCTGCCTCAGCTCATTTACTGCTGAAACCCTCATGCATGCCTTTGTTTCCTCGAGACCTGACTATTCCAATGCAACCCTGGTTGGCCTCCCATATTCTACCCTCCATAAACTTGAGGTCATCCAAAACTGTCAGCAACCCATATTCTAACTATCACCAAATGATGTTCATCCATCATGTCTGTGTTTGCTGACATACATGGACTCCTGATCCATCAATGTATCACTTTTAAAATTCTTATCATAGCTTTTAAATTTCTCCATAGCCTCAGCCTCACCATCCGCATATCTCAGGAACTTCCTCCACCCCTACGACCATCAAGATCTCTGCACTCCTTCAATGCTGCCCTTTTGTGCATTCCTGATTTTAATCATTCCACCACTGACAGCCATGCTTTGAGCTGCCTAGTCCCTAAGTCCCTAAAACTCTCCACCATTCTACTTCTCTGACCCCTTTAAGTCACTCATAGAAACCTACCTTCTGGACCAAGCTCTGAAGAAGAGTCATATGGAGTCGAAACATTAACTCTGTTCCTCTCTCCACTGATGCTGTCAGACCTGCTGAGTTTTTCCAGCATTTTCTGTTTTTATTATTCCGGACCAAGCTTTGTCCTAATGTTTCTTTATGTGCTTCAGTGTCAAATTTTCTTTGATAATGCTCCTATAAAGCACCTTGAGGCTCATTACTATGTTACAGGTGCTAAGTACAAGTTGTGTTATAACAGCCATTAAAATTAATCATAAAGACATTATAAAAGAAAGAACCTGCCTCTTCACTTGCAGCATTCATCGTATTTCACATTGAACAGTTATAGGATGAGCAGGAGTTATAATGAGAATTGCAGACATCATAAGCTACAAAAGCAATGCTCAGATGGTGCACACATATCTGAGGCTTCATATTGCCTTAGGCTTCCTCCCACAAAGCTGTTATTTTTAATTCCCTTTGATCTTTGCAGATCAAAATCACTGAATTACAGAGCTTTGTGTGGATAGGTACTGATCACATGAATCATTCAAGTTTTATTGGAAGGATTTTTGGAGTAAGGTCCCAAACTGTTCATATTAAGTAGGCATTTTCATGTTCGTGACTCTGAGTGACATCTTCTGTGTATTTTTAATAAAGAGAAAAAATACACCTAAAGCCCGCTTGTTTGGCTGATCCACTCCTCAAGCATTGCTGCTTCCAATGAAAACAGGCACTCTTGAAGAGAATCCTGCATTTTCATAAGTAGCAAATCGAAAAATTGGCCAACACATCTTGGTGTTCCATATGGAATATTTACTAAATTTTAATGTTGAACAAATACACTCAGAAATGCTAAGGTTTTTTAAAGAATTAAATATAGCATTAAACACTAAGCCAAAACAAATGATTGTCAAAACAAACATGCTACAGCCAGAATCCAAAGTCTTGTGCCTTTAGAACAGAAAATATAAATAAGACCTTTGGAATAAACATCGGCCTGAATTCTACCCTCGGGATGCGTTCGAAGTTGGCGCGGCCGGAAGCGATTGTAAAACCCACTCCCAGCCGAGTTCGTGCTGTGAATACAATCTTATGCTGGGTGGCCAATTAAGGCCCGCCCAGTGTGAAAAACAACTGCTCGATGTGCTTTCCGTGCACGGAGGTGGGAACGCATTGGGTGCCGGATCCAATGGTGGGGTGTTCAAAAAACAGAAGAGGCAGCTTCTTGAAGACTGCCAAGAGTTGCGGGGGAGGCAAATGTCCTGCTGTACAGACATGACCTCCGCACCTGGTGGTCATGGAAGGTGGGAGGGCAAGTCGGATGGGCACTCTGCCATCCCCGTTTCTCAGATGAGTGCCTGGGAGTGCTGATTGAGAGGTTCAGTGCCAGGCAGCATATCCTAATGTCCAGGGACAGCAAGAGAAGGCCACTCCACCTGACCAAGGACACCTGGACAGAGGTCGCTGCCCAGGTCAGTGGGCACGACATGGTGTCCTGCACGTGGCTTCAGTGCCACAAAAAAGTTTCAATGATCTGCTGCGGTCAGCAAGGGTAAGTGGAAAAATAGAATGGAGCTTTACTCGGGTGCCCATTGCTTGGGACATTCAGGGGACTGAGAGTGTGTCTGCCAACTGGCACTTAAGCCTGCCCTGCCAAGGCTGGGATGACAGCACAACTGGCATCGGTGCATTGCAGGGTGAGATGTGCCACAGTGACATGGCCTACCTACGGCCTGAGTGGGAGGCCGGGTGGGAACTAGGAGAGGGCCTTCAGGGAGATGGAGCAATAATGAGGCTATTTTTCCCTGTCAGGAGAACAGTCATAACGCTGCAGAGCGCCACAGAGCGGTTGGAGGAGTGCCAAATCTGTGCATCCTCATGAAGCATGAAAGCGATGCACTGGAGCTAGAATGCGACCCACCAGCTTGCTCGTCCGGTCACAGTGAGGCAGCGGTCTCGGTTGAAGGTAAGAGTGTAGGTGACAGATGCGTGTACGGTGGGTACTGGAAACACAACGGACTCCTCTCATCAGAAACTGAACTGTCGCAGGCAGAGAGCCCACTGAAGCTCCAATGCAGATGGCACCATTCAGCAGGTCTCCACTGTCTCCTCAGCCCGTCTAGCATGTGTAGTGACTATGATGATTGAATGTGCTGATCTTTTACCTTCCCCCCCGCAGATGTGCCAGCCGCAGGAGCCACCAGCGACCCCCCATTGAGCTCTGAGGAAGACATCACACCTGCACCACTGTCTCTCCCAGCGCAGATACTCACCCATCAGTGGGCATTAGTTATTCGGATCCATGGGTAATGCACAGCGGTGAGGGCACATCACACTCGTATGAGAAGCTGGCAGATGCAGAGAGGTCCGAGGGAGCCGACAGTGGGAGCACAGCTGGAGACCAAGACCATGCTGCATCCGAGGCAGATGATGAGCCTCTGGAGTCGTCCATCAGGCGGCAGATGCTGGATGTCCAGCAGGATGCAAGGGGAAAACTGGTGGAGATCCATGAGGGTCTACATGTCATGGTCTCTGTCACAGAGGAGCCCATGCGAAGCATGAGTTCTACGTTGACCCTTAACACTGAGAACACAGCCTCCTCCATTAAGACAGTGGCGACTCTCATGGAGAGGCAACTTCAGGAGCAGACTCAGGGGTTCCTGGGGTTGCACTCGGGCCTGTAATTCCTCAGGAGGTCACTGCCTGTGTGAGAGATGGATGAGGCACTCAGTCTCCCTGCTAGTCCCCATCCATCAATGGTGAGCAGGGAGGTGCAAACACACCTCACGTTGGCAGACAAGCTGCCTGTCATCTCTATGGGCTTCTCTCAGGGCTCTCTGGACAAAGGCACCAGCTCCTCCACTTCCCACCCCTCCACCAGTGTCCGCTGCATCTGATGATGCCACGATGACAGAGGAGTGCCCAGCCATGGGGCTGGATACACCCTCCCAGGCAGAGACTGCTCAGGCTCCGGGGGCCAGAGGGTGACTACCAAGGTCATCAGGGCCACCAGGACAGCAGAGTCAGCAGCTGCCCCCAACAGCACCGTCAGCGAGGGGGGGGCAGCAAGACACAGCACCCATAGACGGAAACCGAAGGCACCTTGAGCACAGCAAGGGCTTGTCACGGGTGACATTTTTTGAGTTAATTATGTTAATGCTTGTGTTAGGGATGGAGACTTTGTTTGTTCATGTGAAGTAACATAAACATTTATTTGATTTCAATGTGCTGAGTTGGCTGGATGGTTTGAATAGGTGCCAGATGCAGCACAGGCTTATAAAAGTATGGTGTTGTGTGGTGCTGGCATACTGGGTTGGGTTCTCATTTATTGATTGTTAGCAAAGGAGACCGTGTCATTGGCTTGACTGCCATCAGTGCCTTGAATGCCTAGCAGAAGGTTCGCTGGATCAAAGTATCCCTGGTGTCCCTGCCTCTATGAGGGTTCCTATCCTCTGCCTAGAGGTCCTCACCTTGCACCTCCCCAGGCTCTTCCTCTGAGACATCAATTAAGTCATCCTGTATGGCCTGTGGAGCTGCCTCGCTTACCTCAGCATCCAATGGGTCTCCCCTTGCCAGAGCCAGGTTCTGCAGGGTGCAGCATGTGACGACTATGAGGGAGACACTCCCTGGAGGATACTGCAATGCTCCCCCTGACTGTTCCAGGCACCTGAAACGCATCTTCAGCAGCCCGATGGTTGTCTCCACGACCGCCCTTGTGGAGGCATGAATCCTGTTGTATCTCTCCTCGGCCTCAGTTCTTGGGTGACGGAGTGAGGTCATCAGCCACCTCTTCTAGGGAGAACCCTTGTCACGTAGGAGCCATCCATCCACTAGTGCAGGAGCCACAAACAGCCTTGGTATCTGTGAGTGCCGCAAGATGTAAGCATCATGTGAGCTCCCAGGGTAATGGGAACAAACTTGGAGAATGTGTGTCCTGTGGTCACAGACAATCTGAACATTCATGGAGTGGAACCCCTTCCTGCTTACGAAAGCTCCCAGCTCACCCGCTGGCGCCCTGATGGCCACGTGAGTACAATCTAGAACACCCTGGCCACGGGGGAACCCAACCATCACAGTGAAGTCTCATGGGCTCTCCGCCTGGCTCACCTCATCTGTCCAGAAGTGGGTGAATGTGCGGACATGTCTAAAGATAGCATCAGTCACGAGCTTGACACAACTGTGTGCAGCTGATTGAGAAATACCGCAAGATCCACCACTGAGCCCTGAAAATAACTGGAGGCATAGAGGTTGAGGGCCACTGTGACCTTCAAAGCCACCGGCATGGGGTGTCTGCTCACACAGTTGGAGGTGACTTCCAGACCTACCATGTGACATATGGCTGTCACTGTGTCCCTGGAGAGGTGGAGTCTCCTGCGGCACTGGACCTCGAATATCTGGAGGTAGCTGGAATGCTGTCTGAATACTCTAAACGCTGGGTAGTGGCATCTTTGGCATGCCCTCCTGCCTTGGCCTCCTTGCTGGACCTGCACCAACTGAAACAAAAACAAAAAATGCGGAAAAACTCAGCAGGTCTGACAGCATCCATGGAGAGAAAGACAGAGTTAATGTTTCAAGTCCATATGACTCTCAAGAGTCATACAGACTCAAAACGTTAACTCTGTCTTTCTCTCCACAGATGCTGTCAGACCTGCTGAGTTTCTCCAACATTTTTTGTTTTTGTTTCAGATTTCCAGCATCTGCAGTATTTTGCCTGCACCAACTGAGCTGTGCCTCTCCTCTTAAAGGTCTGTCCCTGGGATGCTGTCCACTCCCACCTGGCCTCCTCTCCCTCCTGCCCCTCTCTTCCTCTTCAGAAGGGGTTCCACCAGCGGAATATACTACCCCCATTAGACAGGATGCAGAGGACCAGTGCCTTAAAAATGAAGGAGCACGGTGCTAGGCTACTCAGAGGAACCTTCCAGGGAAGATGAGGACCTGAGATGCTGAAAGGCAGGCTTGACAATTTAACGAGATGCCAAGAAGCTCTGAGGCAACTCTGTACTCACACAGCAAAGAACGGGCAATGACAGGGACAGTGCTGCTGCTCCAGGGGCCTTTTATCCCACTTGTGGATGAGGAAATGGTTAACCGTTTTGCCCTTGCGATGAGCTAAAAGTCACATGGACAATGTAAAATCGTGGTCAATAGGCTTTTTATTGACCTTAATTGACCCTTTAATTGTCAGCGGGCACTGCTCTGACTCCCACTCATGCCCACCAACCTCAATATTGCATGCATGCATGATTACATCGGGGGGGACACCCGACGTCTTTTCGCACAAATTTACATGCATTCGGGTCAGGCACAGGCCTGACCTCAGAACGCAAGATTCAGACCATGGAGTGTAAATTGTAAGAGGCCACAGATTTTCTGTGTAATGGCTTGCAGCAACTGGTAACATTATTTGGCTATAAAGGTGGTCAAAATGCAGATAGCATCATTACTAAGAAATTGAATTGTAAATTAATGCAGATAAAATATTAAGCACCATCCAATCAAATTTATGGTGTTCTCAACAGCACCAAACTGTTAATGTAAAAATACCTAGAAATCTGCAGCTTTAGTCCATGTGGAGATAAAAATAACTTGAGACAGGAAAAGACCCTTAGGTTCACCTAGTTTGTCCCACACAATTATGATACTGTGTACATCATAATATGTACAATCTTCACTCCACCCAAAATCATGGGTGTGGCCAAAAATCAGATAAAAATCCAAGCCAGTTTGGGAAAAGTAATCTGGAAATTTCCTCTCCTGTCTTCCTGGGTGATCAAAATGAGTCGGGAATTCATTCTCGTCCTGATAATTATATGCAGTATTCACCTTTCTTACAACGTGATCACCAACCCAACCAGAAACCAGCTCTCGCTTGAAGGAAATAACTCAAGAAAATAGTGAGAGCATGATAAAACCAACCGAGAATGAGTTGCAGCAGCAAATATAAAAACATTGGCACTTTCATATTAAATATTTAATGTATAAATTTATTTCATCCTGATATATTTGATTTTTGCTCAAAGTATTTGCTATTTAGTATTAAGGTTGTGCCATGTGCTCCATTGCCAAGCTGGGAGTCAGCCCATACCTACACTTCTGCCAATGTTACTTCACAACTCACCTCAGGAGTTGTGCGAGAAGGAACTGCCTGCCATATTTCCATGTAACTCATTGAGAATTATTTGGCTCACCCTCCACAACCCCCTATGATTGAGATATGATCAGAAGTTTTCCATGCAATGATTCATGAGTATGAACCTATATCTTCACACTTCTATCGTGTAGCAAGTTGGAATATTTTCAATTTTCACATCATTCAGTCTTCACATTTAGCTTTTATATATCTAATAGAGACAATCCATGAACTGTAGCCAATTTTCAAGTAACACTAGTTGAATTAAAATAATGGATTACCGCTTCCATTAAAATGGTGAATAATGGAATGTCAAATAAATGATTTCACCTTTTCAGTAGTCTAATGATTATTTTTTGCAATCTATAAGTGACTGATTAATCTCATAGTATATAGAGAACAAAATAGAGAATCATTTATTGGAGAAACCAAGAGACTGAAGCTATGATTTTCCTAAAGGAAGTAATGAGTCAAGGTAATATAAACCAACTTTTGTGCACCTCAATTTGTATTAATTCTGGGCTTAAGATCTTGCTATATCTGAACGGCATTGATGGGACTCAACAAATGTGACGGGTAGCAATGTCACTAACTGACAAACCCAATTTCCACTTTTTCCACTGCGCTACCTATATTGGGGTGAAGAAAGTGGAAAGCTGACCTTATAACTATCTTCACCTAAAGACCATTGCAGTCCTGATGAGAACTGGAATTTTGTGCAAACCACAACTGTATCTGGCAGAAAATGTTCCCAACAAAAATAAAACTGAAACGTTCCCCCTCACTCAACACATAGCAACTGTGGGAAGAGCAGCAGCATATTCCACTTTGTTGTCTTCTTCCAAATGGAACGATAGGAATGATGTCCAGTGAATATATTTAGAAAATTTTTATTCATTTACAATGTGAAAAAGCTCTTTTTGGATGGTAGAAAGTCCATGGTTGGCAAAAAGTGATGGTAAATCCATTGTCATTCCAACAAGAGTACATCCCGAGATCAAAGATGCTTTTCCTATCCCTCTTCCTCTGATTTTCACCAATCCATCTCACATATATTGTAATGTTCTAAGTAAGATTACCCTGTGGAATTCACTAGATTACTGGTGTCTATTATTTTGATTAGTAACATTAAAATAGCCCTGTCAGACAGAAGACCATAGGGATAAATACAAAATTCCTTTCAGGAGCCAGAGAGATGTAATTATCATTAAGAAAAATCTCAACAATTGGCATATTTACGTGCACTTAAAATCCTGGTAGCCTGTTTCTAAAAAGATACTACTGCTTGCCAAGAGGATGGCTTCTACCTTTGAAATTCGATGTTGCTTTGAGTGGGAAGTATAGTATGGATATGTTGACTATTTTCCTTGGTGGTTTAGTCAGTGTGAGGGAGGAGGAACCATGTTTTCACTTGTGGGATTGACTAATCGTTTTTGCAGGATGCTTGTGTTGCAACCTGGTGGCCTGAAGGTGAATATGGATACTCTTTAGGGGCCCACTCAGAGGGACAGGCGTTCTTTGACAGTCTGCGATGTCCCACACACCAACTGATGTGATAAGAATGTATTTTATCTTTACAAACATTTGGAGCCTAACAGGCACTTTCCTGGGGCTCATGGCGGCTAGCAGAATGTATGATTAATGCACTGGAATACCACTCAATTTAAGGTCATTTTTCTATATTTTCAGTTTCCTATTGGGGCTAATTGGAATATGGTGGTCATTTAGTGAGTGGGCACAGGCACCAGTGTTTGGAAGCAGTCACAAGTGCCCAGGAAGTTGCAGTGCTATGTCAGACATTTGGAAGAGTGGAACAAATGCTGCAGCCTAAACAAAGAGGGACATAAAAGCCTTCAATTTATAGCCAAGTATTCTGGGGCTCTTCTGAGAAAGTTGGCTTTTTTCCTTAAAATAGCAGTTCTTGGGCAATGCAGGGGCATCCCTGGCAGATAAATGAGATCAAATATTGCCCCTAAAAATGGTTACCATGGTTCCCCTTCTGTGACCACACTGTGTGCCTGATCCCCCTGTTGGAGTCGTACCCGACCATATTTATATTGATTATTATGACCAGGTTCTCTGACTATGACGAGCATTGGTTGAGTTGATGGTGAAGGAGCAGGCGTGCTGACTTGCTAAAAGAGGGTAATACATACGACTCCATAGTGGCCCTGCCAGTCCAGTAAGGATAGGCTCATCATCCCTATCAAAATAGAGGAAAGCAGATTACATAACATGCGTGACTCCTTCAAAACCTCTATCCATGCGGTCCATCAATATCTCCAAAGTGGACACCTCTCTCTCCAAACTGAAGCCCAGAAAATGCACAATAGCTTTTTGAACTTCCACCAAAGCTCTAATGGTCTCATGTTGTGAATGCCAAGCTGCAGGATAGGCTGCAGGTGTTGACGCCATGTGATACGATTCAATGCGATACAGGCTGGTAGAGGAATCCTCCATAGCTTCAGCCATAGTGCAGTTCTTCCAATACCTGGTTTATCTGCTTGTGTAAGACCAACATTTTGTTTTCATTGGTAGGGCATGAAGTCCTAATATTTGCCCTACCCAGCAGAGCTGAGAGAGGGCCAGGGCTGTCCCTGCCATCAGTACTTGTGGCTATTCATGGGGTTGCTGAATAATTCACCACATGAAAATCTAGTCATCATCTAACCTGCATGGAATGTCAATGGCAAAGTGGTGCCTGGGAGGGATGTAGCAAGTGATGGTGCATTTGCAGGATTGTCCTCCTCTGAGCTGTCTTGCTGCCCTCAGTCTAGCAATGCCTTAAATTTAAAAACACATTCATGTACTCCGACCCCTTGTCTGACCTGGGCACAAAAATCTGGGCCCTAATGTTTCTAATTAGGATGTTAGTATTAATGGTTTCAGGTGGTAAGAATCAGAGAGAAAAAAAATTATCTTAAAGCTGCACAGACAATTTTCTTACCTTTCTTAGCAAAGATTAAAAATCCTGCTAAAGGATTCAGGTGTGGTTGATGAAGCATATACAATTGATCATCTCGGAGTTAATGCAAAATATGAAATATATTAAAAGTGTTGGAGATGTTAGGAAATAGAGATAGTTTAAGCAAGTTATATTTGTATTTGTGGGTGTTAGGAGTGAGTTTTAGCTTTAATGTTTGAGTTTGATTTGTATTTCTATATATGTATTAAGCAAGGTCAAATTGAGTTTTAGTTTCACTTTAAAAGGTGTCTGCATTTTTAATGAGAGTTTTGTGACTGTTGCAGATAAGTTAAACAAACAAGAGTAGAGAAACTGAGCTGTTACACAGTACAGGGGTCCAGAGAGGCGGGGCCCTCCCACAGACATAGGGAAGAAGCTAGAAACAGCAATTTGATTAGAAAGCTCTTTGAGTTTAGTTGGTTTTGAAAGTAGCTGCCAGGGGAGACTGGAGCAAAGGAGACAGATAGCCAGTCCCAAGCTAAAGAAAAGACCCCAAAATCTAGGGGAGTGGAACAGCAGAAAGTCCCAAGAAGGCTTTCTAGTCAAAGGAAGGACAGGAACCTGGTAAAGGTCCAATTAAGTGAAGTTAAGAGCGAGGGGCAGAGAGAAAGGCTCCACGCTTCAGATTTAAAGAGACTAAAGCTGCAGAGAGCAGATTTAAAGTGAGAACAGCTTGCAAGAGGCATGAAGGTCTGTAACTCTTTGTTATGGGCATGTGAAGCAGTGGTGTACTGTTGACAGCTGAGTCAGTGAGAGAGAGTGTGTGGAGGAAAGCTTGAATGCATGTGGTGACCCAGGGAGAGGAAAATTGGAAGGAGACTTCAAAACCCTGGAGGTGAACCCTTGCAGAAGGCGTCTGAGAGAAATCATCAGTTTGGGAGAAGATTCCAAAGTGAGTTCTTAGACAGTGACAATCGGAAACCCTTGTGTGAAAGATGGAGTTCAGTGAGATTGGTTGGCTCATGGTGTGACAAGCATCTGGGGGAGTTGAGGAGAGATCCATTGCATCTGTTTGAGGTGGCATCTGTCACTTGGTTTCAGAGTGTGGTGTGTCTGACCACAGGTCACCTATTGGTTTACATGCACTGTGCACTTGCTGTGAACATTAAAGTATAAGATAACTTTTGTAACTTGTGTTATCCTTACAAATCCGTATCTGTAAAGGTATAGTTGCGGGTGAAGGAGTATTGTAGTGTAGTTCATATTTTCATGTTGAATAAATGTTTTATGCTTTTGTTAAAAGTTCATTAGGTGACTCCTGTGCCTCTGTTCAGTAGTTACTCTCCACGTATCTAAACAAACAAATAGAAGTAAGGATCTATCAAGCTGGGTTCCACTCTGGGATCAGGCTTGCCCAGTAGTAACCTCAGCTGGGGATCATACCAGAGAACACCACCATGCCCTATTGTAAGCCTTCCATTGGCATGTGGCTTTAATGAGGTAGTTGCCATGCATCTAAAGGTATGGGACAAACACAAATATTTTCATTTTGCGCTTTAGACATGGCAACCAGATTTAGTCTTTCTACAGTAACACATGGCAAGGACAAAAGGTTGATTATAGATAATGGTCGGGATTTTCCAGCCCCACCGTGGCAGGATCCACCACAGGGATGCGGCAGGCCAGGCAAAATTCCATTGGCTTTCGGCGTAGCTGGACTATCCCATTGACAGACGGGGCTAGAAAAGCGATGAACTACACATTAACTGGAAGATACAATTAAGACAGATCTTATGATTTGGTTCAGCAGTCTACTTAATGCATAAGTTATTAAATACAGTCACAAAGTCACTCAAAACTCTGTCTTCCTTATGAAGAATTTCAGCTCCTCTCCTTCTAGGAGCTAGCCTGATCCCCAGCCAACAGCAATGCACAACCAACTTGAGTTCCATGGGCACAAGTCTGCAGTACCTCCTCAACTTGATCTGTGCGGTAAAGATCCACCAATGTTATCTTAAGTAACAGAAACAGCTGCAGAAACTATATATTTGCCTATTCTCAGATTCTGGATCTAGCCTCTATCTTCAGCATGCCTGTACTGCACCGCTGGACTCATCATCTATTTAGCTCTGATGGCTCTGTCTCCTTTATATAATTTTGGTTTCCAATCTCAGTTTCATTCTTTGTTTCCTTAGTAACTGGAAGGTTTAGTTTCCTTTCTCAGTTTCCCTTTTCAATTAGGGTCTGTCCCAAAAAATTATAAGCTTTACCTACAGATTCCATCACAAAAGGGATACTTATTGACACTGGTGGTTGGTGGTGGGTTATAGAGTTAGGAGCTATACATTTTTAATATCCGACTAATAGCTATTATTAGTAAATATTGAATTCTGGTCTCCTCTTTTACCAACTGGCTGTAAGGAGTTTAACAATAGAATGTTACTTAAGTACTGTGCAGGGGCAGACTCCTGATTAGGAAGACTGAAATAGGGAGAAAGAGGAGCAGGATTTCAGAAGGTGACAACACATTCAAGAACTTAAGAAAGTTAAGGGAGGTCAGAAATAGGTTGGTAGCTTGCAAGTCCACAGAGTGCAAGGATTAATTATATATTCATGAAAGACTTTAGAATTACATCTTAAAACCAAAAAGGTAATCAAACATTATTAATGGATGAACAAAACGACTTTGTTTTCTACAATATCATAGAGTCACAGAGTCATAATAGCACAGAAAGAGACCATTGGGCCCAATTTGTTTATGCTAGCACTTCCCATTAGTCCCATTCCCCTACTCTAGCCCCATGGCCCTGTAAGTTTATTTCCCTCATGTGTCCATCTAATTTCCTTTTGAAATCATTCATCATCTCTGCTCCCACAACCCTCGTATGCAACGAGTTCCAGATCATTTCCACTCGCTGTGTACAAAGTTCTTCCTCATATGCCCATGTATCTCTTGCCAAAATCCTTAAATCTGTGTCCACTGGTCCTTGTACCATCAGCTGATGCGAACAGCTTTTTTTGGTCTACCTTATCTAAACTTGTCATAATAGTGTACAACTCCATCAAATCTCCCCTCGACCTCCTTTGCTCCAAGGAGAACAACCCCTGTTTCTCTAACCTAACCTTGTAGCTTATATCCCTCGTCCCTGGAACCATTTTGGTAAATCTCCTCTGCACCCTCTTAAGGACCCACACACCCTTCCTTATTTGTTTCATATCTTCACACACACTTTTTTCTCCTTTGTGGAATAAAGGAAAAGTGTTGAACCACGTCATGGATGCTCCTGACATGGCCAACAGGTCCTGGAGTGAGACTTGAACCCAGAGCTTCCAGCACAAAGGCAGGGACGCTACCTACTGAACCACAAGGCTGCCATACATCTTTCCTAACATGTGGCGACCAGGACTAGATGCAATACTCTAGTTGTGATCTAACCAAAATTTTATGCACATTCAGCTAACTTCCCTGCTTTTGTACTCAGTATCTCTATTGATGAGGCCCAACATCCCTTATGATTTACTAACCACTTGCTCAATATGTCCTGCTACCTTCAAATATCTCTGCATATGCACCCCAGTCCCTCTGTTCCTGCACATCCTTTAGAACTGAGAAATTTAGTCTACTCTCTCTAAAGCTTCTGCCAAAATTCATCATCCCACAGTTCTCTGCATTAAGTTTCACCTGTCACTTGTCCATTCTGCTAGCCTATGTCCTGTTGCAGTTGACTGCTATCATACTCACTGTTTGTCACACCTCCAAGCTTGGCAGGGAATACAACTGTCCCTTCCATCCTCCATTCTGATAAACAACTCTTTACCATGACTTCCTGTTTTCTGTCCTCGAGCCAATTTTTTTAATCGAAGCTGACGTTAAATCTCCCATTCTGTGAGCCTCAATTTTGTTAACCAGCTTATTATGTAGCTCTTTATCAAATGCTTTCTTAAAATCCACATAGATAATATGCATTGCTTTCCCTTTATCAACCTTCTCTGTTACTTCATCAAAATATTCAATTAGATCAGTCAAGTGTGATCTGCCTTGACAAATCTGTATTGGTTCTCCTTAATTAACCCAAATCTCTTTAAATGGCTATTGATTATTGCCCCAATTATTGTTTCTAAAACCTTACCCAGTATTGATGTTAAACTGATCATTCTGGAGCTAGTTACTAGGAATGGCCGTACATCCTTTTTTGAACAAGGGTGTCACTTTTGCTACTCTCCAATTGTCTGGCACCTCCTCTGTATCTAGAGAAGTCTGGAAGATTAAGGCCTAAATTTTTCAGTCGGCATGACGGGGTGGGCCTGACGCTCTGACCCTTAAAATGATGCACAATGATGTCGGGCATGCGTCCCGACGTCACGCCCAACGTCATTGCGCTGTCTCGTGATGTTTCATTCGGCAGGCGAGCGCCGGAGTCAGCTGCACACTCTCTGATATTTAAATGGCTTATTAAGGCCATTAAGGAAGTAATTAAGGTCATTGTTGACGCTGCCCGTCCAACCTTAAGGTTGGTAGGCAGGCAAAAAGGGCAACCCTTTCACGTTTTTTAGGAAACCTCATCCACGAGCAGGATGAGTTTTTCTAAAGTTTTTATTAATTAAATTTTAAAAATTTATGAAATATAAAAATATATCCCATCTCATGAGACACAGTCACATGAGGGGACATGTTTAAATACATTTTTGATCCATTTATTTATTTATTTATTCTAAAACCACTTCAATCTCTCTGATGCAGCTCCGTGCCTCAGGGAGATTGAAGCATGCTTTCGCACGCAAACTGTGTGCTAGCCCCGACTCTCTCTCCTTCCCCCCCCGGACAGATAGTACTGAGTGCTACGGCTCATGTCGTACACTGGGCCTTAATTGGCCCAACCGCACAAAATGGTGGCACAGAGCCGATCATGGGTGGCGATCGGCTCCGCGACCACCTCCACCCACTCCCGCCAAGCCTGCCTACCGACTGAAAAATTCAGGCCTATGGAAAGTTGCTCAGTTCTTGCTACCCACTTACTATTTACATGTTGGGTTCCTGTTTATGTTAATTACCATTTTATTCTTATATTCTCTCTTTGCCAGTCATATTTTCCTCATTTCCCCTCTCAACCTACTGTATTTGGCCTGGTTCTCACTTTAAGAATTTATCATTCACCCTCTTTTATTGTTTCATTCTAATCTCTTATCTGCTCATCATCTAAGGCCTTGGTTCCCTTACCTTTGTCCTTGCCATGTGTTACTGTAGAATATATCTAGCCTGCATCTGCTCCTTAAAGATCAGCCATTGTTCCATTACAGTTTTTCCCGTAAATCTTTGGCTCCATTTTACCCTGGCTAGATCCCCTCTCATCCCAATGAAGTTAGCCCTCTTCTAGTTTTGAAGTTCTACTTTAGATTGTTCCTTGCTCTTCTCCAATATAATATAATACAATAATATTAACCTTATGGTACAATTATTGCTCTTATCCAAGTGTTCCCCAAAGACACTTGCTCTATTGGTGCACCTCATTCCTCAGCACCAGGTCCAGAAACGCTTCCTTCCTACTTGGTCCAAGTGCATATTGTTCAAGGAAGTTCTCATGAACACATTACAGAAATTCCTCCCCATCCTTACCAGTTACTTTAAGATTATCCCAGTTGACACTTGGGTAATTAGTGTCCCTCAGAATCACAACTCTATAGTTCTTTCATATCTCTGTGATTTCCCTACAGATTTGCTCCTCTACCTTGCTCACACTATTTGAAGGCCTATAGAATACCACAGTAGGAGGACAATTCTCTTCTTGCTTCTCAACTCTAGCCAAATGGGTTCTGTCTTTGCACCCTCAAGGGTATCCCCTCTTTCCAATACTACAATATCTTCCCTAATCAGTTCTGATATTCCACCTCCTGTTTTCCTCCCCTATTTTTCTGAACATTTTGTATCCTTGAACATTAAGCATCCAATCCTCACCATTTTTATGCCATGCTTCTGTTATTACCACTACATCATATTCCCACACAGCTATTTATGCTTGTAGCTCACTGACCTATTCACCACATGTAGTCTGTTTACATACATGCATTGTAAACCTGCCTTTGTATTCCTTGTAATCCTTCCTAGTCTGCTCCTATCTAATATGGTACTCCTTCCTTCTCTATCTATCCAACACTCTCGCTTCTTTATGCACCTTATTCATCTTTTCCAATTCTATATGCTACTCCGAGCCCTGCCAGATTTGCATAATTTTTTTCCAGCAAACAAATGCAAATAATTTGCCAACACGCTTAATTAATGACATCTGAATGATTAATTCTTCTCTGTGCATGGAAGTACTTTGAGAACTGTTACTATGGTAAAAACTGATGCAAAACTCAATAAAGTCATCCATAGAATTTATACAATAACCTTAAAAATTGCAAATGTTTGGATGATTTTAAGAGGACAATCTAAACTCAGAATTCAGCTATTAAAGGCTATCTTTAAGGTTTATGATGTCAGTTCAACCCTGCTATTCTCTACTCACCCTGATCGACGCTCTCTGGTATCCATTATCCATTGTTTACTTTGTACTATAAAGCTACAATATCCATAAAATGGTATGTGACATTCTTTAGAGATTAGCAGATTGAGATGCTGAATGTATGAGATGACTACCGAGGATGTAGCTCCTTTGCAGCTGTGTTGGGCAATTTGTTTACAAGGACCAATTTTTATGATAATACAGTGAATGTACAAGTAATTCTATTTTTATAAATAGTAACTAAGTGTAGTTTATTATGCTTAATTTCTATTGCTTTACTTTCATCTGTCCTTACATTCTCACATCGAGGTAAAAATATTATTTGCTCCCTGACCCATTCTCCACAAAACATTTCTGTTATGTTCAATTCCATGTACCTCTGCCTAATGAATACACATTTTCTTTCCTATATCTCACGACACACTGAATTTCCTTCTCATTTATTATCTCCTATTCGGGCATTGTTTAAAAGAAAACAGGTCTGGGTCAATGGGGAAATTCCCTGATTCCTGCTCCACTGACAAATTATGTTGGAAAGGGGAACATAGCCCTGGTCTTCAGCCCTGCTTTAAGTTCTGTGTGCTTGGAGGCTAGGAAAAGGACATCACAGACAAGTGTAAAACATTTTGAGGAGAATGGAAATAACCAGATGTCATTGCCATGTTGGAACCAATGAGATACCGGTATGTAGGAAAATGGTTAAGGTACTACGTAATCTTTCAGGAGCTAGGGAGGAAGTTAAAGAGCATGACCACAAAGATACTAATCTTTGGGTTACTCCCAGTGTCATGTACTAGTGAGTATAGGAACAGTAAGGTAAGACAGGCAACATGTGGCCTGAGAAATGGTGCAGGAAGGAGAGCATCAGATTCCTGGGATATTGGGAAAGGAAATGGACAGATTGCACCTCAACAGGGCTGGGAACAATGTCCTCAAGGGGAGGATACCTAGTTTTTTTTGTTCCTTTGTGGGGTGAGATCATCGTTGGCAAGGTTAACATTTATTACCCATCCCTAATTGCTCTTCAGGCAACTGAATGTCTTGCTAGACCAATTCAGAGGGCAGTTAAAAATTAACCCACTGTTGTTGGCTTTGAGGCAGAAATAGGTCAGACCAGGCAAGGATGGTAGATTTCACTCCTTAAAGAATATTAGTGAACTGGTGCTTTCACAATCACCATTACTGACACTAACACTTTATTCCAGATGTATTAGCTGAATTTAAATTCCTCCAGCTCCACTTGGAGGGGAACTTGCAGGTAGTGGTGTTCCCATGTACCTGCTGATCTTGTCCTTCCAGGTGGTAGAGATTGCAGGTTTGGAAGGTGCTGTCAAAAGAGCCTTGACGAGTTGTGACAGTGCAGCTTGTAGATGGTACACACTTCAGCCACAGTGGTGGTGGTGGAGGGAGTGAATTTACCATAGTGGTTGGGATGCCAATCAAATGGGATCATTTTACCTGTCAGATTCCTTGAGTGTTGTAAGAACTGCACTTCAGGCAAGTGGGGAATATTATATCACACTCATGTTTGTGCCTTCTAGATGGTTTAAAGGCTTTGGGAAGTCAAGAGGTGAGTTACTCACCTCAGATTACTCTGCTTCTGATTTGCTCTTGCAATATTTATGTGGCTGGTCCAGTTAAGTTTCTGGTCAATGGTAATCCAAAGATTTTGATGATAGCGGGTTCAGTGATGGTATTGCTGTTGGATGTCAAGGGGAGATGGCTATCTTCTCTCTTGTTGGGGATGGTCACTGCCTGGCATTTGTGTGATGTGAATGTTACTTGCCACTTATCAGCTCAAACCCGAATGTTGTCTAGGTCTTGCTGCATGCAGACATAGACTGCTTTAGCATCTGAGGGGTTGAAAATGGGAGCAAACTTTGTGCAATCTCCAATGTACTTCTCCAAGTCTGACCTTATGAATGAGGGAATGTCATTGATGAAGCAATTGAATTTGCTTGGGCCGAGGACACTACCTTGAGGAACACTTGCAGCGACATTCTGGGATTGAGATGATTCACCTCCAATGAGCACAACTATCTTCTTTGTGCTAGTTATGAGTCCAACAAGTGGAGAGTTTTCCCCGATTCCCATTGAGTTCAATTTCATTCGGACTCCTTAACACAGCAAAGGCAAATAATGGAAAAGAGATAGAGGAGGAAATTTCTTCATTTTGAATTTGTTCATGGGAAATGGATGTCTCTCACCTCTCTTCTGGAATTCAATTCTTTTATCTGTGTTTGGACCAAGGGTATAATGAAGTCTAGAGCTGAGTGGCCCTAGCAGAGCCCAAACTAAGCATCACTGAGCAGCTTAGCAGTGAGCAAGTGTTGCTTGATAGAACTGTCAACAACCCCTTCCATTACCTTGCTGATGATCGAGTAGTCTGATAACATGGTAATTGACCAGACTGGATTTGCCCTACTTTTGGTAGACAGGGCATAGCTGTGTGATTTTCCACTTTGTTAGATAGATGCGAGTGTTGTAGCCATACTGGAACAGCTTGACTAAGGGCAAGGCTAATTGTGGAGCATCAGTCTTCAGCACTGCTGCTGGGATGGTGTCAGAGCCCAAAACCTTTGCTGTATCCAGTTACTTCATCCATCTCTTAATACACGTGAAGCAAATTGAGTTGTCTGAAGACTGGCATTCGTAATGTTGCAGAACTCAGGAGGAGGCCGAGATGAAGACAGTTGCAAATTCTTCAGCCTTGTCTTTTGTACTTAGGTGCAATTAATGAGGATGGGGACATTTGTGGAGCCTCCCCCCATGTTAGTTGTTTAAACTTCCACCATGCTTCATGACTGGATGGTCTTTGATGTGATCTATTAACTGTGGAATTGCTTAGTTCTGTCTCTAGCACACTGCCTTCACTCTTTAGCATCCATATAGTCCTGTGTTGCAGCCTCAGCAGGTTAGCACCTCATTTTTAAGTGTCCTTGGTGCTGCTCCTAGAATGCTCTCCTGCACTCCTCATTGAATTAGGGTTGATCCCTTGGTCTGATGATAATGATAGAATGAGGGATATGCTAGTTCATGATGTCACAGATTGCTCTTGAGTACAATTCTGCTGCTGCTAATGGCCCACAGTGCTTCTTGTGTGCCCAGTTTTGAGCAGCTAGACCTGTTCTGAATCTATTCCATTTAGCATAGTGGTGCCACACAACAAACTGGAGTGTGTTCTCAGTCTGAAGATGGGACTTCATCTCCATAAGGATTGTGCGGTCGTCACTCCCACCAATACTGTCATGGACAGATGCATCTGTGACAGATAATTGGTGAAGGCAACGTCAAGCAGCTTTTTCCCTCATGTTTATTCTCTCACCACCTACCACAGGTCCTGTCTGGCAGAGGAGATTAGTTTGGGTGCGCACTAGATGCTTTCCAATGGATGAAAAGGAGGGGCATCTGAAATTAGAGGACCTTAGATGACAAAAGCTTTAGAGATTAAAATTGAACAGAAAAGGTGGTTGATGATAAATAATTCATAATTCAGTAGAGGACCCAGTTGAATGCAAAAAGTGCAGGGGAGAACTGAAAAAGGAAATGAGGGGCAAAGGGAGACCATGAGAATAGGTTTTAGCACAATATAAAAGGAAACACAAAGTCTTTTTTAAACACATAAATAATAAAAGGGTTCTCATTAGAAGGGTGGTCAGTTAGGGATCAAAAGGAAGATCTTTTTGTGGAGGCAGAGGGCATGGTTAAGCTACTAACAAATTATTTTACATCTGTCTTCACTGAAGAGGATTCTGCCAAAGTCACAGGCAAGGAGAAGATAGCACCACCACAGACCGAGCTGGCTGAGTCCTAAAGGACATAACTGCTAGATTGGGTCTGCAGCAGGTGGTGAGCGAACTAACAAGAGGGAAAAATATACTTGACCTAATTCTCTCCAACCTGCCTGCCGCAGATGCATCTGTCCATGACAGTATCGGTAGGAGTGACCACCACACAGTCCTTGTGGAAACGAAGTCCTGTCTTCACATTGAGGATACTCTCCATCATGTTGTGTGGCACTACCACCATGCTACATGGGATAGATTTTGAACAGGTCTAGCAACAAAAGACTGGCATCCATGAGGTACTGTGGGCCATCAGCAGCAGCAGAATTGTACTCAAACACAATCAGTAACCTCATGGCCTGGCTTATCCCCCACTCTACCATTACCATCAAGTCAGGGGATCAACCCTGGTTCAATGAAGAGTGCAGAAGGGCATGCCAGGAGTAGCACCAGGGATACCTAAAAATGAGGTGTCAACTTGGTGAAGCTATAACACAGGACTACCTACATGAGCAGCAAGTGATGGACTTAGCTAAGCGATTCCACAACAAACAGATCAGATCAAAGCTCTGCAGCCCTGTCACATCCAATTGTGAATGGTGGTGGACAATTAAACTGAAGGAGGAGGCTCCATAATATCCCCATCCTCAATGATGGGGGAGCCCAGCACAGCAGGGTAAGGCTGAATAATTTGCAACAATCTTCAACCAACAGTGCCAAGAGGATGATCCATCTCGGCTTCTTCCAGAGGTCCCCAGTGTCACAGATGCTAGCCTTCAGCCAATTTGATATCACTCATGTGATATCAAGAAACACCTGAAGGCACTGGATACTGCAAAGGCTATGGGCCCTGACAATATTCCAGCAATAGCACTGAAGACCTGTGCTCCAGAACTAGCTGCAACCCTAGCCAAGCTGTTCCAGTCTAGTTCCAACATTGGCATCTACCCGGCTATGTGGCAAATTGCCCAGGTATGTCATGTACACAAAAAGCAGGACAAAAGCAGCAAGGCCAATTGCCGCCCCATCAGTCTACTCTTGATCCATTGGTAAAGTGGTGGAAGGGGTCATCAACAGCGCTATCAGGTGGCATTTGCCAGGCAATGACCATCTTCAACAAGAGAGAATCTAACCATCAGCCCCCGACATTCAAGACATTACCATCATTGAATCCTCAAATATCAATATCCTGGGGGTTTACCATTGACCAGAAACTGAACTGGACTAGCCATATAAATACTGTGGCTACAAGAGCAGGTCAGAGGCTAGGAATCCTGCAGCGAGTAACTCATCTCCTGACTCCCCAAAGCCTATGCAACATCTACTAGGCACAAGTCAGGAGTGTGATGGTATACACTCCACTTGCCTGGATGAGTGCAGCTCCAACAACACACAAGAAGCTTGACACCATCCAGAACAAAGCATCCCACTTAACTGGTACCCCATTCACAAACATTCACTCCCTCCACCACCGACACACAGTGGCAGTAGTGTGTACCATCTACAAGATGCACTGCAGAAACTCACCAAGGCTCCTTAGACAGCACCTTCCAAATCCACGGCCACTACCATCTAGAAGGGCAGCAGATAGATGGAAAAACCACCACCTGCAAGTTCCCCTCCAAACCACTCACCATACTGACTTGGAAATATATCGCCTTTCCTTCACTGTCGCTGGTTCAAAATCCTGGAACTCCCTCTCTAACAGCATTGAGGGTGTACCTAATCCACATGGACTGTAGTGGATCAAGAAGGCAGCTCACCACCACACTCTCAAGGGTAATTAGAGATGGGCAATAAATGCTGGTTTAGTCAGCAATGCCCACATCCCACGATTGAATAAAAAAAAGATAAACAGGAAGTGCTTAAAAGTTGGCAGAGCTCAAAGTAAGGACTCCTGAAGGAAATAAGTGTAAAAATTGCAGCAGCTCTGACCACAGTCTCTCTTAGATCTGTGAGTTTTGCCAGAGGACTGGAATATTGCAAATGTTATGCCTGTATTCAAAAAAGGGGAGTGGTATAAAGACCAGTCTGCCTGATGTTGGTTGCGGAGAAGCTTTTAGAAGCAATAACCTGGGACAAAATTAATTGGCACTGGGAAAAATGTATGGGTAAAGAAATTAAAGTCAACACATTTTTTTAAAGGCAAAACAAGTTTGGCAAATTTGATTGAGTTCTTAAATGAGGTAATGAAAAAGATTGCTGTTGACATTGTGGCTGATGTTGTGCAGATGGATTTTCAAAACACATTTGATGAAGTGCCACATTAAAGAAATCTCAGCAGTATTAAAGCCCATAGAATTCAAGGGCCAGCGGATGCAGAAGTTTGCGTGGAATCAAAATTAGCTAAAGGACTGAAAGCAAAGAGTAGTTGTAAAAAAATGTATTATATTTGAGACAACTATGCAGCAGTGTCCCCAGGGGTCAGTGCTGGGACCAATGTTCCCTTTCAACTGTGCAGGCCCCTTTAAATTACCACATGTGCACAGCCACGCAAAATAATTTAAAGGTGTTGTTATGACACAGCAGTTGGTGAAGGCTGAGTTATTTAAAATCTCAGGGGGAAACTTTAAACAACTATCATAACCTATATTTTCAATTGGTATGTTTGAGATGTAAATCTGAATTCAGAAATGAAATCACCAAGCCTCCAGAGGTTTTTATATAAATTAAATTAAACATTTATTCATTTTACAAGGTATTAAGCACATATACATCTACAAATTGCTATCCTAATAACTTTTAAATAAATCCCCAAATTAATCACTCCCAGGTAATCTTCCCCATGGCAACAATAACTCATAGATTTAAACAGACACCAGGCAAAGCACATTTTATCTTACAAATTCAAAATGAGATTCTTTTCAATTTGGTTCCTTCACACAGTTGTAGGCTTACAGGTGGCATGCTTCTGACCCACGCACAAAAATTATTTTTCTATATATACCTAGCCTTCCCATTGAATACACAAATTCTCATTGTATCACCAGGCCCTTTGAACTCCACCTCTTCTAACAATAAACCCCCTTTCATAGTACCAATTTTATTAGTAATATAAAACATATTGCTTGGTGTCCCCGAGCTAGGTGCAAGATTCCGCCCCCAGTCTTTGAATGGTTTATTCAACAAAATGCAAATGTCTCCTTTACCTTACTGTTTAACATCTCAAAACTACTATAGATCAAAACACCCAGACTAGCTGGCTTTAATCCAATTAAAACACACACACACCCCCATAGACACAGACCCTACTACAAGTCCAATTTAAAATAATTTCCAATAACATTATATACATTAATATCTCTTCATGACACTATGCACTTAAACAAATTGCCAGCCCACTGCACAAAAAATTTAGAGGGAATGTTGGATTGCTCTTCTTGATATATATTACTGGCCAGGACTTAGTTATATAGGGCATAATTTCAAAGTTTGCAGATTACACAAAACTCAGAAATGTAGGCAACAGTGAGGACAATATAGACAGACTGGTGAAATGTGCAGACATAGAGCAAATGAAATTTAATGTAAAGAAGTGTGAAATGATTCATTCTGATAGGAAGAATGACGACAAGCAATGTAAAGCAAATGATACAATTTTAAAAGGGGTGCAGGAACAGAGAGACCTGGGGGTGTATGTACATGAGTCTTTGAAGGTTGCAGGATAAATTGACAAGACTTTTAGAAAGGTAACAAGGATTTATGGCTTCATAAATAAAGGCTAAGTGTAAAAGGCAAAAAAAGGTTATGCGAAACCTTTATAAACTGCTAGTTAGGCCCAGCTAGAGTATTGTGGCCCATTCTGGGCATCGGACATTAGAAAGTATATGAGAATATTAGAGGGTACAGAGGAGATTTAACAGAATTGTACCAGAATTCAGTTATATTTATATAAATGATTTGGATGAAGGGACAGAAGATATGGGGCAGAATTTTCTGCTCGTCAGGCGGGCGCGCACCCGACCCAAATGAGCATAAAATAATGCACGATATTTCAGTCGGCAGGTGCACACAGGAGTTGGCAGAGCGCCCGCTGAAATTTAACAGGCCTATTAAGGACATTAAAAATCTAATTAAATTAAATTTTTTGCTGCCCGTCCAACCTTATGGTTGTCAGGCAGGCGAAAAGGCCAAGCGGCCTTTGGATTTTTTGCGAAACCTCATCCACGGGCGGGATGAGATTTCGATCCATCATTAAAAATAAATTTTAAAATTGCAAACTAATTTCTAACATGTTCCTGCTCATGTGACAGAGTCTCATGAGGGGACATGTTTTTAACATTTTTAAATTCTTTCTTTTTTATTCTTCAAAATCTTCATCTCCCTGAGGCAGCTCTTTCCTGTGAGTACCTGTGCATATGTGCGAAGTTCCCCGCTAGTCCTCCTCCACCTCCCACACATGCAGCGCTGAGCACTGTAGCACGTTTCACGCTGGGTGAGCCTTATTGGCCCGCCAGTGTGAAATTGCGGTCAGACCCAGATCGCTCCCGCTGGCCCCCGCCAAGCCCACCCAATGAGGGCAAAATCCTGGCCGTGGTCGCTAAATTTGCCAATGATACAAAAATAGGTAGCAAAGTAAGCTGTGAAGACCTCGTAATGAGGTTACAAAAGGATATAGATAGGTTAAGTGAGTGGACAAAGATCTGGCAAATGGAGTATAATGTGGGAAAATGTGAAATTGTTCATTTTTACAGGAAGAATAAAAAAGAAGCATTTTATCTAAATGGTGAGAGATTGCAGAGCTCTGAGATGCAGAGGGATCTGGGTGTCCTAGTGCATGAATTGCAAAAGGCTAGTATGCAGGTACGGCAAGTAATTAGGAAAGTTAATAGAATGCTATAGTTTATTGCAAGGGGAATTGAATGCAAGAGCAGGGAGGTTATGCTTCAGTTATACAAGGCATTGGTGAGACCACGTCTGGAGTACTGTGTACAATATTGGTCACCTTGTTTAAGGAAGGAAATAAATGCATGGAAGCAGTTCAGACAAAGTTTACCAGACTAATACCTGGAATGGCTAGGCTGTTTTATGAGGGAAGGTTGGAAAGTCTAGGTTTGTATCCACTGGAGTTTAAAAGAGTAAGAGGTGACTTGATTGAAAACTATAAGATCCCAACGTCTTGACAGGGTGGGTGTGGAGAGGATGTTTCCTCTTGTGGGAGAACCTAGAACTTGGGTTCACGATTTACAAAGAAGGGATCACCCATTGAGGACAAAGATGAGGAGGATGTTTTTCACTCAGAGGGTGGTAAGTCTTTGGTACTCTCTTCCTCAGAAGACAATGGAAGCAGTCTTTGAACATTTTTAAGGCAGAGCTAGATAGATTCTTGATAAGCAAGAGGGTGAAAGGTTATCAGAGGTGGGTGGGAATGTGGAATAAGGTTGCAATCAAATCAGCAATGAATTTATTGAATGGCGGAGCAGGCTCAGGGAGCCGAGTGGCCTACTCCTGCTCCTAATTCATATGTTTGGATGGATGGAGAGACTAGAGAAACTGGGCTTGTTCTTCCTGACCCAGAGAGGGTTAAGGGGAGATTTAACAAAGGTGTCCAAAACCATGAAGAATTTTGATACAGTAAATAGAAAGAAGTTTCGATTGGTAGAAGAATCGATAGCCAGAGGACACAAATTTAAAGCCATTGGTTAAAGAACCAGAGGTGACATGAGGAAAAAAAGAATTGATACAGCGATCTGGAATACACAGCTTGGAAGGGAAGGGTAGTGGAAGCAGGTTCAATAATAACTCTCAAATGTGAATTGAATAATTAATTGTCAAGGATAGATTTTGATGGACTACGAACATGCGAATTAGGAGGAGGAGTAGGCCATTGGGCCCCTCTAGCCTGCTCCACCATTCAGTAAAATCATGATCTGATTGTAACCTTAACCCCGCCTTCCGTCGACCCCCTAAAATCTTTGAACCTTCATCTCACTAGAGGGAAGGAGCAGAGGAGAGACTTAAAGGGTAGCTCTTTCAAAGAGCTGACACAGGCATGATGGGCTTCCTTCAGTGCTGTACCACTCTGTGATGCGATGAAGAAAGTATGAGGTGGGCTTTGATGTTTGAAAATTGGGGGTGGGGAATATTAGGTACCTGGTTATTCCCAGTTGTGGCCAAAATAGTTTGGCAAGGACCATTGCAGCAGGAGAGATGAGGCAAGGGGGAAAGAAAGTAACAAAAGCAAGAAGCTTTTGTCAGCAATTGAAGCAAACTTTTTAAAAGGCTGGAAGAAACATTCAGGTGAAGAGGTTTTTGAGGAAGCCTCACAAATTATAGTTACTTTAGGCTTATTTGATGCTGCTACTTTCATTGTTAACCTTTTGATAGTTAGAAATAGTTGTATTGCATTAATAGAAAAATTCTAAGATTTCTGAGATTCAGTAGAATTCAAAATAGATATGGATAATTATTTGAGGGAGAAAAAATTTACAAGGATTTGTGGAATGAGAGGGAAGTGGAAGTAAATAGATAGTTCTTTGGAAGAGCCGGTGCAGACCTGATGGGCCGAATGGCCTACTTCTGTGTTATATTTTGACAGAATATTGCGCTCATTGGACGGGCACACGCCCAACCTGAATGAGCATAAAATGACGCACGATGATGTCGGGCAAGTGTCCTGACGTCATTGTGCACTCGCGCGATATTTTGGGCAGCGCGTGCCCGCGGGAGTTGGCAGCACGCCCACCGACAATTAACAGGCCTATTAAGGCCATTGAAGTAATAATTAAATGAAATTTTTCGCTGCTCGTCCAACCTTATGGTTGGTAGGCTGACAAAAAGACCGAACGGCGTTTGAATTTTTTAGGAAACTTTATCCACAGGTGGGATGAGGTTTCCGACAGCAAAGAAAATAAACTAAAATTTTTTAAATTTCATTCGTAACATGTCCCTGCTCATGTGACAGAGTGATGTGAGGGGACATGTTTTTAACATTGTTTAAGTGTTTAATTTTTTATTTTAAAAATCTTCAGCTCCCTGAGGCAGCTCTGTGCCTCAGGGAGCTTTTACAGCATGCACATGCGCGCTTGTGTGAACTTCAGCGCTCGGGTTCCTCCTGCTCGCACCCGGCAGTGGAGCACTGCAGCCAGCGTGAAATTGCGGTCGGGGGCCGATTTTGGACTTCCCAACTGCTCCCAGGACCGCCCGCCAAGCCTGCCAGACTGCCGGAAAATCCTGGCCCATGATTCTAGTGTCCAGAACTAATACAAATGGTGGCTGATAATCTTGTCACACATAATATAACAATTAGCCCTCAGTCACAAACGACTACAATTAAAACATAAATCAGTGTAAAACTTTGAAATCTGTGAAATGCTACTATGTTTTATCCTGCCTGAATACATTTATTCTTGCTGATGCAGTGCAGAAGGTTCCATTGCTGGAATAGGGGATAAATAACAGATTAAAGCTTGTGAAAACATGCAGAAGTTTTAACAGAGCGCTTTACTCAACTTGATGCGTTGTTCATGTAACATATATAGGATAGGAGATTGCACAATGGCACAGAAGCAGCTTTTAAATTGAAATCCCAGAATCATAGAAAGGTTACAGCACAAAAGGAGACACTTAGCCCTCGTCTGTGCTGGCCTTCTGAAGGAGCAATTCCCCTAGTGCCATTCCCCAGTCTCTTCCCCATGCCCTGCAAGCTTTTCCGCTTCAGATAGTGATCCAATTCCCTTTTCAAAACCTTAACTGACTCTGCCTCCACCACACGCTCAGGCAGTCCATTCCAGATCCTAACCACTCGCCATGTGAAAAAGATTTTCATCATGTTGCCATTGCTTCTTTTGCCAATTAGCTTAAATCTGCGCCCTCTGGTCCTCAATGCTTCCACCAATGGGTACAGTTTTCCTCGATCTATTCTGTACAGACCCCTCATGATTTTGAATACTTCTATCAAATCTCCTCCCAACCTTCTCTTCACCAAGGAGAATAGTCCCAACTTCTTCAATCATTCTATGTAACTGAAGTCCCTCATCCCTGGAACCATTTTTGTTAATCTTTTCTGTACCCTCTCTAATGCTTTCACATGCTTCCTAAAGTGTGATGCCCAGAACTGGACACAATACTCTGGTTGAGGCTGAACAGTGTTTTATACAGGTTTAACACAAGTTCCTTGCTTTTGTACTCTATGCCCCTATTGATAACGCCCAGACTGTGTGTGTTTTATTAATTACACTCTCAATCTGTCCTGCCACCCTCAATGATTTATGCACTTATACACCCAGGACCCCCTCCTCCTGGAACCCCTTTAGAATTGTACACTTCATTTTATATTGTGCCTATATTCTTCTGACCAAATTGAATTACTTCACACGTCCCTGCATTAAATTTCATTTGCCACTTGTCTGCCCATTCCATCAACCTGTCTGTGTCCTTTTGAAGAGCTACGCCATTGTTCTCATGGTTCACAATACTTGCAAGTTTCATATCATCCGCAAATTTTGAAACTATGCCCTGCACACCAAAGTCTAGGTGTCTAATATTTATCAGGAAGAGCAGGGTTCCTAACACCGATTCCTGGGGAATTCCACTATAAACCTTCCTCCAGTTTGAAAAATAACTCTTAACCACTATTCTTTGTTTCCTACCACTCAGCCAATTTCATATCCATGTTGCTACTGTCCCTTTTTATTCCATGGGCTCTAACTTTGCTCACAAATCTTTTGTCTGGCATATTGCCAAATGCCTTTTGGAAGCCCATGTACACCACATCAACAGAATTAACCTCGTCAAACCTCTCCATTACCTCATCAGAAATCTCCAGCAAGTTAGTTAAATATAATTTGCCCTTAACAAATCCATGCTGGCTTTCCTTAACTAACCTGCATTTCTTGAAATTAATTTCAAGCTTTGTTAATGTTGGCCCAAATTATTGTTTCTAAAAGCTTCCCCACCACCGAGGCTAAACTGAATGTAGTTGCTGGGCACCCGTTTTTGAACACAGATGTAACATTTGCAATTCTCCAGTCTTCTGAAACCACCTGAGTCTAGGAAAGATTGAAAAACTATGGGTGGAATCGTCCCAGATTTGCACTGAGTGCGGTCGCAGGCAGGAAATGCGACGTTTTACCCGCCAACCACAATGGCGACTTTTACACTATACCGTCCCAAACCCGCCGTATTAATTATGCATTCCTGGGAAACATGCCATTTCCATGGCAGGCGGGCACTCATTTGCCATCATGCCATCGCCTCACTGCTTCATCACACCAGGTGCCATATTTAAAGTCCAGCCGCGCGCACACCTCTCAGTGCTTCCAGCCGATGGCAGCTGCATGGAAGACATGGCCCTGCAAAGTAAGAAGATTGCAGCCCTCAGGTTCAATGACTCGCCCCTCGAGCGCCTTTTGGATGCAGTGGAGGCCTGCTCTGATGTCCTCTACCCCCATTCTGGCCACAAGAAGGGCAGCAAAATCACCAATGTGGCTTGGGTGGTGGTGGCAACAGTGGTCAGCGCCAACGCCCTGGAAAAGCCACCCAGTGCTGCAAGAGGATGAATGATCTCCTTTGTTCCGCCAGGGTAAGTCACTCTTCTCATCACTCTCAACTCACACACTCACAAACACATCACACATCCACAGGGGCCTCACTCACTGCCAGCTCAAGGGACATCACCATTCACTCTCTCATACACACCTTCATTGTCCTCATCCCGTCCATGGGAACACTCACCACACACACATGCCAGGCATACTTATCATCTGGCCTGGCAGGTGCCCTGCTTACTCTCTCTCCATCTCTATTTATGCAGGACAAGCTGGCACACAACAAGAGGGAGAAGTTGCAGATCAGTGGAGGAATGCCTGAAATCAAGGTCCTGGTGAACTTCGAAAACAGAATCCAGCTGGCCTTCAAGGATTTGGACAGTTTCTGTGCTGATGGTGAGGTCAGCGGTGCTCAACAAAACGAGGACCCAGCAGTGCGATATCCATTAGACAACCATGTTGGAGATACAAAAGCCAGCTCGGGAACATCAGGAAGGGATGCCCGCTGCACTCCTCAGATTGAAAAGAACGATGGAGGAGTCCGTCTACCTTCAGGCTGAGTAGATAGTGCTGGCATGCCAATGCACCGAGGTCAACACTGGTAGGATGGCAGCCGCCATGAAGACCTTGGTGCAGGACATCGGTCTTTCTGCGTGGGCTGAACTCCATCGCTGACGCCATAGTTGGCCTCCAACAGAGTGTACACGAGAGGGGTGCGGGGTAGCTCAATCTCACTCCAGCTACCCCTTCTCTCAAAGGGCCCTTGGGCACCCATAGGGAGGAGGATCAGCAGGTGTTCATCACAGACAGGGCGTAGCAGTCAGCAGGCTGCCTCCACCTCCGCTGTGGATGTCCAGAGAGAACCAAGACAGTCTTAGGAAGGTTAAGAAGATGTAACTCTTTCGAGTTATCAACAGTCACAGATTATAACTCTTTCGAGTACATTCACGGTTCTTGGTTTCCGGGAGTGGGACCTGAACCCACAACCTTCTGACTCAAAGGCGAGGGTGCTATGAACTGAGCCACAGCTGACACCTCAAAGTTGCACAGCTTGGACATGGGTGTTAATCACTTGTTCATAATGTTCACTATTGTCGATAAACTCCCAAGAATGTCTCCCTACCTATGGCTCCTTGTTCTGATGAGCAGTGTTTGTGTCACTCATGTGAAATCTTTCTGCACAAGATAAAGGCAGGTGTCTCAGTCCAGGGCCTCTTCCCTGTGCTTTGTGCAGCCTTCAGACCAAAGTGATGGTCCAGCCTCACACTCCCCGGACACATTACTGATGCCTGCACCTCAATGGTGCTTGTCATTGCTCCCAGAATGTTGTGGGCAGGTGTCACAGAGTTCCGTCATTCTTTCTGTGTACTCTCAGCACCTTTAAGGTGGAGCTGGCCCCATCTTTTCAGCATCTATGACCAGTGACGCTGTGCTCCTGAAGGGCTCAGGTGCTGAAGGCGGACAAATGATCAGATGCTTTTAAAGTTTAATGGCTGTGTTTCGACGATATGATCCTGATCACAGAGCACAAGCAAGCTGCCCTCAGCCAGACAGGATTCAGACATTCACAGAGGCTATGTGAAGGATTATGGAGTGTCGTCACTGCATGTCATCATCATCCTCCTGGAATCGAGCCTCTGTGGACTATATTGCAAGGCTCCACCAAACCAGTCTGGTCACCAGAACCTCATTTTCAGCATCCTGAAGGTTTGTTCCACCAAGTTGCGAGTTGCAGCATGAGCCTCATTATACCTTCTCTCTGCTGCAGTCTGAGGCCGCCACACGGGTGTCATCAGCCACGTCTTCTGTAGGTAGCCCTTGTCCCCAAGGAGCCAACCCTGCAGCTTCTTTGGACCCTGGAAGATGTCAGGGATCTGAGACTGACTGAGAATGTAGGAGTCATGGACACTCGCTGGAAACTGTGCGCAGACCTGCAGGATGCGTTTGTGGTGGTCGCTCACCAGCTGCACATTCAGCTGGAAGTCCTTGCAGTTAATATAGTTGACTGCTTGTTGCCATGGAGATCTGAGTGCCACGTGAGTGCAGTCGATGGCACCCTGCGCCTGTGGGAAACCCGAGATCTGGGCAAATCCAATCGCTCTTGCATCCTGGCTCTCCTGGTCCCGGGCAAATTGCACAAAGTTATGTGCCCTCGCGAAGGTGGCATCTGTGACCTCATGGATGCATTTGTGGGTGGAGACTTGTGATGTCCCACAGAGGTCACCAGTGGATCCCAGAAAGGAGCCATGGTGTAAAAATTGAGTGCCGCAGTCACTTTCACAGCCACTGGCAATGGATGCCCTCCATGTCCCCGTGGTGCCAAATCCTGCATTAGCTGAAAGATGTAACCGGCCAGATCCCTAGACATGCAGAATCTTCCACAACACTGGCTCTCGGTCCTCTGCAGGAATGGAAGGTGGCATCTATAAACCCTGGGTCTAGCTAGGCGCTAACCAGTGACAGCTCACTGTGGCTCTTCGATGGCCCATGCAGCAGCCCAGCCACCCCTTCTTCCAGAGGGTGCTACTCCTCCCTCACACAACCAGGCGCCTCAGTCGCTCTCTTCTCTGTCGTCTTCACTCTCTGTACACCACGAAGTACACAGCTAGTTCCCCAAGCTCCGTGCTCCTGATGTACTCCTCCTGCAGGATGAAAGAGAGAGACTCATGGGTTAGCATGAGCATACCAAGAGCCTCTCTTGTTTAAGTCTGAAGGCCCCTTAACGTATCCCGAAGAGTGCTGGTCACCACTTGGATGTCCAGATTTTAGTGTGCTGTATGGCTGCTCGAAACCCCACCCACCTCCGCCCCACTCCACCCAACCGGTTGCCATAAGCTTCACCCACTGGACTGCATGCTGTGCTCTCAGCTCAGGCTCAGGCATTCTCCTAACCCACACTTCAAGGCTGCATTGTTAGCTTGAACCATGGGGGAGACTGGTCCAAACCGGGATGATGACATTGCAAGGGGCTGTGAGCACCTCCACCAGTGACCACTCCATGGCCAGCTTTAGCAAGGAGATTGTACAACGTGCACAGTCGTCCAACTGTTCTGCAGTCCACTAAAACACTTATTAGTTTGCAGTCTGTGCCCGAGGGGTGAAAAGCTCTGGGGCACTTTGATGCTCCTGTGTTGCTTGAGTGGGCAGAAAAGCTAGAGGCCCAACTCCACACATGTCAATGTGGCTGCACCTGAATTGTCTCAGCTACAGAGGAACGGTCACTTTATACAAGGTGTCCCTAATCCGTGGCCACTTCCCTCGCCCACTACCCCCCATCCCGCATGCATTTGTGCACTACCTTCAACCACAGGGCAGCCTTTGCCAACCCAAAGTTGCCTCAGCTGCAGGGCAGCCTTTGCCCACCCACAAAGTCACCTGAACCGCAGGGCAACCTTTGCCCCCACCCCCCACAATGCGCCTCAACCTTGAAGTCCAACAGGCGTTTCTCGCGAGCGCTCCCTAACGTTACTGTGCACTCACCTCCAAGTTCCCCTCAAAGTGCAGCCCGGCCAAGTGCACGCCTTATATATGCTGTCGTGAAACACATCAACGTGCAATCACTCTGACGTGGGTGGATGATCCAGCTTGTGGAGGGGGTGTTGCTGGGTGAATCTGGTGGGCTAGCCTTATAATGATATGCTAATGTGTTGCAATGAGGTTCCCAGCGTCTGATGGCAGGAAACACAGCCCACCATCAACGGGCTGAGCGGACGATCACAAACTGGTTTTACGACATCGTGAAACCGATTTTTGGCCTTCTTGCCATATTTTCCGCTCACGCCACCGAACATGCCCGACACCAGCGGGCATGGAATATTCTGCCCTTTTGGCCATTGCCTCCGCATTTTCTATTCTCACTTCCTTCATTATCCTTGGGTACATCTCATCCAGTCCTGATGCCTTATCAACTTTAAGTACAGAGAGCCTATTCAATATCTCCTCCTTATGATTTTTAAACCCTTCAAGTGGCTGAACTATCTTCTCTTTTGCCATGGGTTGGTAGCAGCTTTTTCTTCCGTAAAGACAGGTGCAAAGTATTAATTTAGTACCTCAGACATGCCCTTTGCCTGCATGCGTACATCCCCTTTTTGGTCCTTAATTGTCCCCATTATCCCTCTTACCACCCTTATACAATTTATATGCCTACAGGAGAATTTTGATTTCCCTTTTATGTTAGTTGCGAGTCTCTTATGCTCGCTCTTTGTTTTTCTTATTTACCTTTTCAATTCCCCTCTGAACCTTCTTAATTCTCATTTGTATTATCTACCTGACATCTGTCATAAGCACCCATTTTCTGATTCACTTTAATCTCTATGTCTTTCATTATCCAGGGAACTCTGGATTTTTTTCCCTACATTTCCCTAGTGTGGGTATATATCTAGATTGTACTTGAACTATCTCTTCTTTAAAGGCAGCCCGTTGAGCAGTTATAGTTTTGCATGCTAATCTTTAAATCCAGTTTAGCTGGCTCAGATCCATTCTTATCCTATTGAACTTGGCTTTTCCCCAGTTAATTATTCTTGTTTTGGGTTGCTCCTACTCCTTTTCCATAGCCAACCTTATGATACAATTATCACTTTCCTCTCAATGTTCTCCTACTGACACTTGATCCACTTGGCCCACCTCATTCCCAACAGCCATGACTAGCATGGTTTCTCATTGGACTCAAAACATACTGCTGTAGGAAATTCTCCTGAACACATCCTAGGAACTCTTGCCCTCTCTGTCCTTTATACCACTTCTATTCCAGTCAAATAATTAAACCCCCGTTAAAACTACTCTATAATTCTTGCACTTCTCTGTAAGTTCCTCGCAAATCTGTTCCTCTATATCTTTGCCACTGGTTGGTGGCCAAATGACTACACCTAGCAATGTGAGTGTTCCTTTTTTGTTCCTAGCCCTAGCTAAATATGTTCTGCTCTTGAACCCTCTGGGACATCCTCTCTCTGCAGCACTGCAAAGTTCTCCTTAATCAATACTGCCACTCCTTGAAGAAATAACATTCCTAGGCTATGGGAGCCCATTAGGGGCTAGAACCCTCTGGAAAATCCACAAGAATGCATGAAATTGATAATCTATTTAGTACTGCAACACAGCTAAGTACTGTAGAATCTCTGAGTTGCTTTAGAAATAGCAAGAAACTACTGACAAAGCATTGTATAACTGGATGCTTCTTAGCAACATAAGCATATCAATGAGAGAAGTTTCTTAAATAAAATTTTGAAATACCACTCACTAGACAGTTTCATCAATGCCCTTTCTTAATTGCATTCTGTCAAGTGGGGAGACCATCAAGGTAAAGTAAATCTTCATTCATTACTGACTGGAAAAAAATAACTAATTATTTCTCTGAACTTTATAGTTTACATGTGCAGGTTAAGCAACAAAATGCAAGTCAAAAATTCATGATTTTGCTTTAAGTGTTGCACATTATGTAGTAAAGCATAAAAGTTTGATATCGCCAAACATAGGAGTTGGGATCAAGATGCATGATTAACTTATTCAAAGTAATACAGGCAGCATGGAAATTTCATTCTGCCTGCTAATTTAAATTATAGTGGTGTGCAGCTCAGCACTATATGCAATGATGCATGGCTGCATGCCTCACCAAGTTCCTCTGAGGCTAGCAACAATTAAAGCTTGCCGGCAACTCTCAAAGATGCATTCTGGCTGCAGCAAATGTAAAACACTGTTGGAAATCTGAAATAAAGAGAGAAAATCCTGGACGTACTCATCAGGTCTGACAGCACCTGTGGAGAGAGAAACAAAGTAATGTTTCAGGTTGATGATCAGTGCTGATGAAAGGTCATCATCCTGAAACATTAACACTATTTTTCTCTCCATAGATGCTGCCAGGTCAACTGAGTATTTCTGGAGTTTTCTGTCTTTATTTAAGTTCTGGAAATTTTTGTAGAAGAGTGTCTGGCCTGCAAGAAGAATGAAGATGGCATAACATGGCAGAGAATGTGCTTCCAAATTTTCTCTTGCAGCATTCAATGTGATACTGCAAGAGGTGGAGAGAAGGTTGACAGGATGAGAGAGGTTTTATTCCCAAAGGGAACAGTTGATCCTCCAGGTAAACACTTAGAGGGGAATGAGAACAGATAGCCATAGAGGTCAATGCAAACAATGTTTTGCCATGGACCTAATTGCAAGAAGGTTGATGACCACACATGAGTGGTCTAGGTCAGTAAATTCAAAGCTGTATCCTTACAGATGAACCACTCACATACCAACATTCTCAAACACACTAATACCTCATATTCATAGCTTCACCTCAGCCTCATCTCACATACCAACATTCTCAAACACAACTAATACCTTATATTCATAGCTTCACCTCAGCCTCATCTCACATACCAACATTCTCAAACACAACTAATACCTTATATTCATAGCTTCACCTCAGCTTCATCTCACATACCAACATTCTCAAACACAACTAATACCTTATATTCATATCTTCACCTCAGCCTCATCTCACATACCAACATTCTCAAACACAACTGATACCTTATATTCATATCTTCACCTCAGCCTCATCTCACATACCAACATTCTCAAACACAACTAATACCTTATATTCATAGCTTCACCTCAGCCTCATCTCACATACCAACATTCTCAAACACAATTAATACCTTATATTCATAGCTTCACCTCAGCCTCATACATTTAATCCTGCTAAAAGCCTCACACCCACATCTAACAGCTTGCACACACTGCCAGTTATTGAACTATGTGATGGAATCTATGGTTTGAAGGACCAGTGGGAGAACATGTGCGAGTTGTTGCCTGAACGGATGATTGTCGAATGTTCTGATGACCCTGGTTTCAAAGCTTGTACTTTTTGAGTCAGACCCAAACTTAAAGGGAGACTGAAACTTCAGGTTTCTAGGGGAAATGAAACTAAAACTAAAAAAGTTCCTGGGGAAACTCCAACTGGTTGAAACCAGGTAAAAGTCACAGAGCCATCTGAGCTCAGATCACCCAGTGGTGCAGTGCAGGTAGGCTAAAGAAAGTGAAGGCTGGACCCAGGAACTGGCAATCAGCAAATATAAGGCTGCTTCAGCTGTTCCTGTTACTTAAAATAATCAACTGACTAGACTTGGCCATACAGTGCACAGAGTGGTCACTGAGGGTTCAGATAAAGGTAACACTGGTTGATCCATGCCATCAAGACTGTCATGTGCAGAGTTGAAGAGGTTCAAGACAAGTGTGCCATTTTGTTGACGATTGTGTCCATGAGACTCAGGTTGGTTGGGAGCTGCTGTCAGATGAGAATTTGCGGCTAAATCTTTGAAGAAAAGGATCTGACATTCTATATGAGGAAGTTCAGAGTGAGCACGTTAAGAGCTTTGAAGGACATTGTGGCTGTAATTGTGCCATATATATGCTGAGTGCACTGTCCATTAAATCCTTGAGATCTATTTTTGCTGTATCTGTTATTTAATACGTAATTTGTAATATATACTAACTGTGATTTGTCTGTTAATTCATGTTTAGCTAATGTTGATTTTGATTTGAATGTTAAGGTAAAAGTCGTAAGAAGTGAAATCTTGTCCATTGGTTTTTCACTGGGGTTGTTCAGTAAATTTCATTCTGTTGGTTTATTGGTCTCCATGAGAACCTTAACACCCATAATAGCCACAGCACCACACTCACAGACATGCTGCAGGCAGTTCTTCAGCAAGAACACACCAACTTAAAAGGAGCTAACATTTAAAGTTCAAGTGATAGTGCTGGGAAAAAGTGCTGTTTGTGATGGATAATTGTCAGAAATTGATCAAGTTTCTCTCCCAGCATTACATGGGACTTTGGAATTGGATTTAATTTAAAAAAAAACTTGAAATGAAACACAGACAAAGTGAAGTGGCTTCGTGAATATACTAGTTAAGAGATGCCAGACCACACAATGGGAATGCATCTATCCAGTTAAATGATTTGTCCTGACCATTAAAATCCTGTGGCTAAACTGTAGTACTGTAAACTGTACTTACTAGATAATGAGCTGTGGGTTCCAGTATGCCTGGGTTCCAGTATGCCTGTCACATGAGCCGGGACATGTTAGAAATTGGAATTAAATATTTTTTTTAATGAAAGATTAAAACCTCACCCTGACCGTAGATGAAGTTTCACAAAAAATCCAAAGGCCGCTTAGCCTTTTCACCTGCCCGCCAACCATAAGGTTGGACAGGCAGTGAAAGAGTTAATTCAATTGGGACTTAAGTAGCCTTAATAGGCCTGTTAGTTGTCGGCAGGCATGCTGCCGACTCCCATGCACACCCGCCGACTGAAATATCATGTGAGTGCGCAATGACATCGGGATGCTCGCCCGACATCATCGCGCATCATTTTACGCTCCTTCGGGTCAGGCTATGAGCGTAATATTCTGGCCCAAATGTTAATTGACCATTCACGAACCCTGGATGTGGGATCATTACATGATATAAGGGGTACAATAAAAAATGGGAGAGGTTTCCACAATCATTTTTCCTTACAAGGTAACCGTGGGTGGAATTGATCATCTACGAAGATGGGAACATATTCCTCTGAGTGATCTGCAGGATGAGTGCAGTTTGGAAATTTAGGGAGCAGCATTTTTTGAGTATTGATTTAATTTGAAGGGAGCATAGTACTGCTGTTTGTAAATCATCGGTGATGCAATAAGTTGTTAAAAGAATACCGAGATGTACTGTGATGTGAGCCTTGACCATTTTCTCCACCTGGATGGGTTCAGGTCTAAGAGGGGAGAGGCAGGTTCATCTACCTACCCACCTCTCTCTCTTGAAGGAAAAGGTGGCACAAAGATAGACAGCAAGAACTAACTGGTGGAGGACAGGCTCGGCTGCATGTACTTTCACCAGGGAGGAGGTGGTGTTTGCCAGAATTGGATAGCTATTACTAGGCCATGGCTAGTGGTGCGGCTGAGACCATAGAACATGACAGTGTGTTTCTGCCTAATCCACCCTCTCAAATCCTATTTCCCTCTCATTCCACAATTTCTTCTGGTATGGTAGTTGACAATGGTGTGAGTATGTATCTCCTTTTCCTCACTCTCCTCAACACAACCCTACCCTCGTGACTTTCTTTTTTCACATACCCAAGAACTTCCATCTGGCATGAGGATTAAGAGGAGCATAGAGCTGGGATTTGTACGTGTTAAGTCACTGGGAAGAGTGGCCTATAGCCAGGACAGGGAAAGGGTAGCATGGGTCCCAGCTGCCCAGAGGGTAAAGTTGTTTTGGTAATAAGACGGCACCAATTCCATTGAATCTATAGGGACAATGGCATGCAATTTTGTGGCACTAATCTTCTGTTTTTGTTATTCAGAGCTTGTCCATGGAAAGGAACTTTGATTGTAGAAAGGGTGTGGAAAAGAATTATGTTCGGCAGCATCAATTCTTTCACATTTAAAGTGAAAGATTACAATTGTAAAAGGATGCCTGCATATTATGCTACACTGATCAATTATGTGAACATTTAATTAGGCCAATTGCTTTAGACCTTTGTTGAGTAACCTTCATTTTAGCTGAATCTAAAATGCCAAATGCCATTTAATGTAAAGATGTATCAAAATCACAACTGTACTGTAAGGTATCTTTAATCCCTATGTTGTTGTACAGATCTATGTTGAAAGACAATTTCTGTATAGTATTTTGATGGATGAAGGAGCAGTTTATACTGAGAATAGTTTGCAACAGAGGGATTAGCCACCAACTGGAAGATTAATAAACATGCCGTACATGTTGCAGACCACCAGTCATGAAGCCACAACCTCTTCCTTGTTACAGTAATCCGTGCAGTTAAATGTAAGAGGCCTGGAAAATGCAAAAACTATTTCACGCTGTTTGACATTTTCAATATCATATATGGCAGTGCCTGACAAAACCCCCACAGTCAATATCATTTATAAGACTTCTTAAAAATTATGTCTTATAATAATTTATAGCATTAAACAAATGCAAGGAGCTTTGTGAAGAAGATATCATATGCTAATGAATGTTTAGTGCTACCCCTTGTAGGCACATTATAGGTCAAACAATTGGAAGTGTTTCACATTAGGAAGAACTGCCCACACAAATGCAGCAATTCTGAAGGCAGAATGAGCTCTGTTTCAATGCATATTTTTCCATAATCATCCAACACTTTACCAAATTTCAACTGACAGCTATGTAGTGTTATCAGTCTCAATTACAGACCCACATACATGCATACCTTTTTCCACACAAAGGAGAGGGATGATTAAGGTCCTTAATCCTTGAAGATCACACTGATCAATCTAGTAAGTACCTGAAGCCACGCAGAAAATACTGACAAAGTATTTATATATATTCATTCCATGTATTCTTGAAAGGAAAACAATTCCTCAGTTGAGGGCCTTTAGCATTTGAAAAAATTTCTTTCAGCATTTAACAAGTTATTGGAGAAGTATCTAATTAATGGTATAATTCTATGGACAACAAGAAGGGCATGTACTATTATCAAGAGTGCAAACTTGGCAATCTGAAAGAGAAAGCAGTGTAAAGAAAATCGAAATTTTTTTGCCAGAACATCCTTCAAATGCCAACAGTGAATTTTGTCTCTCCTCACCCTGTGTAAACCAAGTGGGGTCAGTTAGAAAGGCTCCATCCAACTACCTGCTGCACTTTCTGCTCAGTCAGTAACTTAACATGGCCGCATGTCCTTGGCTGGTGGATATTATACCACACCCACCTCCACTCCCCTTTCCCACCAGGTGGGAGCATCAAAGATATGAAAATTGAGGTTTTGTTACATCAATAGGATCCTAATGGCCTTCTAAGCACAGTCTGAGAAGCTCTAGGCAGAGGACCGCCTAGGAGTGCTCCTCTAGGTCACACAGGGAAAATCTTGACCTCTGACTTGAACCACCGTCCCACTCGCAAGACACGTCTGCCACTCCTGCCACTTACCTTCTTAACCAGTGGATGCCACCAGACCACACAATATTAAACAGATGGCTACTCATCAACTGCCTCTTCCTAAAACAAAAACAGAATTACCTGGAAAAACTCAGCAAGTCTGGCAGCATCGGCGGAGAAGAAATCAGTTAACGTTTCGAGCCTTCATGGCCCTTTGGCAGTTCTGCCGAAGGGCCATGAAGGCTCGAAACGTTAACTGATTTCTTCTCCGCCGATGCTGCCAGACTTGCTGAGTTTTTCCAGGTAATTCTGTTTTTGTTTTGGATTTCCAGCATCCGCAGTAGCTTTTAGCTTTTTGTTTTTAACTGCCTCTTTCTGTTTGTTTCCAGGGTGGATAGCTGATCAGTGAGCTGTAACTGAGGTCCGTGAGCTAAAATAACCCAAGTCTGAAATTTATGACAGTCGGTTCCTTTTATTCCAGGTTAAAATCCACTCAGAAAGTGAAATCATAGTCCTATCTTTCCAGAAAGATCAGGAAATAATGCAAATGCAACAACTGGAATAACTCATGCTAGCTAAATGCTTTGGCATTCTTTCTCTGATTTAAGCACAGAGCCTTGAACTCAAAATCTAGTTTGACACTTCAGTCCAGTAGTGACATTAAACTGAGGCCCTATTTACCCTCTCAAGTGAATGCTAGAACTTTTACAGCACTATTTAAAGAGCTAGAAAGAATTCTCCAAGGGCTGAATGGCCTACTCCTGCTCCTAAGTCCTAATTTCTATGGATCCATATTTGTCACTTAAACAACACCACTTAAACAGATTATTTGATCATTACCATGTTGCTACCTGGGGAACTATCCTGTGAACAAACTGAGAGCCATGTGTCCTACATTACAACAAGGTCAACGTAACAAAAACACATTATTGCCTGTAAAACACTTCTGGAAATTCTGAGGTTGTGAAAGGTGCTATTTAAATGTAAATCTCTTTTTCTTTTAGAATATCCATTTGGAGAAATTCTCAGAGGGCAGTAGACGTGTAATTTGCATCTAGGAGTATGGGAACAGCGGTAGGTCCTTCAGTCACTCAAGGTTGTTCCACTATTCAGTGAGATCATGACTGATCTATATCCTAACTCCATCCACCTGTCTTAACTCTGCATCCCTCAACACCTGTGACTAACAAAAATATATTGATCTAAAATTTAAAATTATTAATTCAGCTAGCATCTACCACTTTTTGTGGAAGAGAGTTCCACACTTCTGTCACACTTTGTGTGAAGAAGTGCTTCCTAAACTTCTCTCCTGAATGGCCTGATGTTAACATTGTGTCCCCTTGTCTTAGGCTGTCCCACCAATAGAAAAAGTTTATTTCTACCTCCACCATGCCCTAGGAAGGCATTAGTAACCAAGGACTTCATTGGATTGGCCCATGATTATGCTTGGAGAAGTACTGCAGTGGTTTGCCATTGCCTTCAACAGTATGGCTGACCAGGAAACTCTCTCACTCTTACCACCTGCCAGCAGGTATATTGGAAGGATTTACAGGCTGTTAATCAACCTGCTTGGTCATGTTATGATTGCAGCTTCCGTGGCCATCAAGTCCTGAAATGGGACTTGAACCCAGATCTTCTGCCCCAGAGGCCACTGTGCCACAAGACCTCCTTGTCTCCTGCCCTATCAATTACTTTCAAAATACTAAACCTCAAAAAATCACCCTTAGCTTTCTATATTCTAAGGAGCCTACTTTATGTTATCTCTCCACATAATTTAACCTTGGAGTCTTGGTAACATTCTGGTGAATCGGCACTGCACTCTTCCAAGGCCAATATATTTTGTCTAATGTGCATTGGTCCGAACTGCACACAATACTCCAGGGGAGGGCTTTGCGTAGCAGGAGAAAAACTTCCTTTCCTTTATATACTATTATTTATTTTTTCTCATTTACCTGCTGTCGCTTGGTGACAACATCTGAAAGCACAGTGTTAGTGTGAGTTTTCACGTGTAATCTGACAACACCCAGCTTTACCTCTATCTCTCTCTTGACTGTTGCTAACTTGTCAGACTGCCCAGTCCTGGATGAGCAAAAATTTCCTCCAAATACATTTTTATTATAATTCCATCCCTCGCCCTGGCAGCTGTCTGCAACTGAACCAGAATGTTCACAACCCTGGTGTCCTTATATGAGCCCAAGCTGAGCTTTGACCACATGGCTGTGCCATCACTAAGACCATCTATTTTCACCTTCAGAACATTACCCAAATCCATCCCTGCCTCATCTGCTGCTGAAACCGTGTCTTTGTTATCTCTAGATTTGACTATTCCAATAAACTCCAAGCCAGCCTCCCACCTTCTTCCCTCCATAAACTTGATGTCATGGAAAACTCTGCTGCGATGTCCTGACTTGCAGCAGACCCCATTCACCAGTCACCCCTGTGTTCACTATCTTACAATGGCTCCCAATAAGGCAACATCTTGATTTTAAAATTCTCACCCTTGTTTTTAAGTTCCTCCATGGCCTTGCCCCTCCCTCTCTCTATAAGTTCCACTAGCCCGACAACCCTTTGAGATATCTGCATCCTCTGTCATCCACATTTTTAATTTCTCTGTCGTTGGTGGCTGCACCTTCAGTTGCCTTGGCCCAAGCTCTGGAATTACATCTCTAAACATCTCCCGTTCTCTTTGTCTTGTTCCTGCTTTGAGGCACTCTTTAAAGCCTTCATCTTTGACCAAGCTTTTGGTCATCTGCCTTAATATCGCTTTATGTGGCTCAGTATTAAATATTGTTTTAAGATGCTCCTGTGAAGCCACTTGAGATGTTTTATTACATTAAAGATGCAATATAAATTCAAGTTATAGTTGTTGGACTCTAGCCTTCCAGTTAAAAGGCTAATATTCCATTAGACCTTTTGATTAGTTTATGTACCTGACAATTACGTTTGTGTACAGGGTCCCATATATCTCTTTGGGCCTCCACTGTGCCCAGCTTTCTAACATTTAAAAATACTCTGATCTATCTTTATTGGTCCAAAATGGATGGTCTTACACTTACTTATGGAAACCTACCTGCCACAGTTTTAGCCACTCACTCAATTTAGCAATGGTTAATTGTAAATATTATGCTCCTGTACACACTATTTATTATGTCACCAATCTTTGTGAGATTAGCAAGCTTGAATTGTATTTCTAAGTCATTAATATATGCAGTGAATATTCCAGCACAGGTCGCGGTGAGGCACCACTCGTCACTTCCATCCAATGCAAGTACTGCGGTGAGATGGTGGTGTAGTGGTATTGTTGCTGAACTAATAATCCAGAGACCCAGGTTAATGCTCTGCTTGATTGGCACCCCATCCATAAACACTCACTCTCTCCATAACTGACGCACAGTGGCAGCAGTGTGCACCAGCTACAAGATGCACTGCAGGAATTCACCAGGTCCCTTAGACAGCACCTTCCAAACCCGCAACTGCTACCATCTAGAAGGACAAGGGCAGCAGACATATGGGAACACCACCACCTGGAAGTTCCTCTCCAAACCACTCACCATCCTGACTTGGAAATATATCACTGTTCCTTCACTGTCACTTGGTCAAAATCCTGGAACTCCCTCTCTAACAGCACTGTGGGTGTACCTACACCACATGGACTGCAGCGGTTCAAGATGACAGCTCACCACCCCTTCCCAAGGGCAATTAGGAATGGGTAATAAATGCTGGCCTAGCCAGCAATGTCCACATCTTGTGAATGAATAGAAAAAAGAAATCATGATCACTAAATAAGAAGTACTAGGAAAATTAGTGGGACTAAGAGTTACTGAATCCCCTGAACCTGATTGCCTGCATCTTATGGTCTTAAAGGAAATGGCTGGAGAGATATTGGATACTTTGGTTGTAATCTTCCAAAATTTCATACATTCTGGAAAGGTTCCAGCGAATTGGAAAACCGCAAAAAAAAAACCACTATTCAAGAAAGGAGAGAGACAGAAAGCAGGAAACCATAAGCCCATTAATATGACATCTGTCATCGGGAAGCTGCTAGATTCCATTATTAAGGAGGACATTTAGAAAATGATAAAACAATCAGGCAGAGTCAACATGGCTTTGTGAAAGGGAATTCATGTTTGACAAATTCATTAGAGTTTCTTGAGGATGTAACAAGCAGGGTAGATAAAGGGGAACCAATAGATGTAGTGTATTTCAATTTCCAAAAGGAATGAAAGCCACATAAAAAGTTACTGCAGAAGATAAGAGCTCATGGTGTTGGGGGTGAAATATTAGCATATATCGAGCATTGGTTAACTAACAGGAAACAGGGATAGGACAAATGGGTCATTTTCAGGTTGATAAACTGTAACTACTGGAGTGCTGCAGGGATCAGTGCTGAGGCCTCAATGATTTACGATCTATATCAATGAATTGGATGAAGTGACCTTTTGTATTGGAGGGAAATTTGCTGGCGATATAAAGATAGGTAGGAAAGCAAGTTGTGAGGAGGATACAAAGAATCTGAAAAGGCATATCGTTAGGTTGAGTGAACAAAAAATTGGCAGATGGAGTATAATGTGGGAAAATGTGAGGTTGTCCACTTTAGCAGGAAGAATAGAAAAGCAGAACATTATTTAAATAGTGTGACTCAGAATGCTGCAGTACAGAGGGAACTGAGTATCCTTGGACATGCAGGTACAGCAAATAACTAGGAAGGCAAATGGAATGTTAAACTTTATTGCAAGGGAGATGGAGCAAGCAAATATTCTGCAGTTATACAGGGTATTGTGAGACCACACCTGGAGAACTAAGTGAAGTTTTGATCTCCTTACTTAAAGCGGGAGATACTTACATTGGAAGCAGTTCAGAAAAGGTTCACTAGGCTGATTCCTGAGATGAGGAAAGGTTGAATAGTGTTTAGAAGAATGAGAGATGATCTCATTGAAACATACAAAATTCTGAGGGGGCTTGACAGCATAAATGCTGGGAGAATGTTTTCCCTCCAGGGAGAATCTACAATTAGAGGGAGCAGTTTAAAAAAAATGGGTAGAATTTTCCCCCCATCGAGGGGGAAGTGTAGGAGCGGACGCAGGCAGGTGCGCCTCCAATTGGGGGCACGCCGCCATTTTAAGCGGCCGGGCCAACTAATGCCTGCCCAGCATGATGTCCGCCAGGAATGCGCTTCCTGTGCGGGCGGGAAGGCATTCCCTCAGCCAGGAGTGTGCTCTTTCGCGCATGCGCACGAAAGAGCACACTGATTTCCCTGGGACTAAGTGCTGCCTCAGGGAAATCGGCTCAGAATTAAAACTTTTAAGATAAATGAGTTGGGACATGTCCATCACTTTAATTCAAACCTTTATTAAATATTTTAAAACCCTCATGAAACCTCATCCCGCCCGTGGATGAGGTTTCATTCTTTTTCTGAAGCCTGCCAGGGCTCCCGGCCTGCCCGCCAACTCTAAGGTTGGATAGGCAGCCCTGTCAATTACCGAAATTGTTTTATTAATGGCCTAATGGTTGGCGGGCAGGCAAAAAGGCTAAGCGGCCTTTGAACTTTTTGGGAAACCTCATTCACGAGCGGGATGAGATTTCTTAAAGCTATTACAAATTAAATAAAAATGTTCTTTAGAAATTAAAAACACGTCCCATCTCATGTGACAGTCACCTGAGGGGACATGTTTCATTGAATTTTTATTGCATTTATTAATTTTTTCAAAAAGTGCTTCAATCTCCCTAAGGCAGTTCCATGCCTTAGGGAGATTGAAGCGCTCTTTCACGTGCACGCGGGAACTGCGTGTCAGGCCCGCTCTCCCTCTTCCCCCCTACCCACGCAGGTAGCGCTCAGCACTCGCAATCCACGTAGGGCGGGCCTTAAAAATTCCGGCATCAAGCGGGCTCGGTGGGAGCAGGCAGAGGCGGTCGGGAAGCCAATTAAAGCCCGCCCTGCTTGGATCGCGAGCAGTGCCGCTGAGCGCTACCTGTGCGGGCAGGGAGAGGAGGGCAGCCTGGTGCATAGTTTGCGCATCACATGAGATGGGACATGTTTTTAATTTCAAAAGAACATTTTTACTTAATTTGTATTACCTTTAGGAAACTTCATCCCGCTCGTGGATGAGATTTCCTAAAAATTGTAAAGGCCGCTTGGCCTCTTTGCCTGCCCACCAACTGTTAGGTTGGACGGGCAGCATAAACTTCAACTTAATTACCTGGTTAATGGCCTTAATAGGCCCTTCAAGTATCGGCGGGCACGCAGACGACTCCGGCGCGCGCCCGTCGAAAGAAATATCGCAACGGTGCCTGGTGACGTTGCGATGCACGCCCGATGTCAACACACGTCATTTTATAACAAAAACAGAATTACATGGAAAAACTCAGCAGGTCTGGCAGCATCGGTGGAGAAGAAAAGAGTCGACGTTTCGGGTCCACGCGACCCTTCAACAGAACTGAAGTATAGTTAGGAGAGGGGTGAAATATAAGCTGGTTTAAGGTGGGGGGCGGGGGGAGAGAAGTTGAGGGTGGGGTGGTTGTAGGGACAAGCAAGCAGTGATAGGAGCAGATAATCAAAAGATGTCACAGACAAAAGGATCAAAGAGGTGTTGAAGGTGGTGATATTATCTAAGAAAAGTGCTAATTAAGAATGGATGGCAGGACACTCAAGGTACAGCTCTAGTGGGGGTGGGGTGGAAAGATTGACAAGGTATTAGTTGTAGATTTAAAAATAATGGAAATAGGTGGGAAAAGAAAAATCTATATAAATTATTGAAAACAAAAAAAAAACAAAAGGGAGGGGGAGGAAATGGGGTGGGGATGGGGGGAGGGGGAATTTAAGATCTAAAGTTGTTGAATTCAATATTCAGCCTGGAAGGCTGTAAAGTGCCTAGTTGGAAGATGAGGTGCTGTTCCTCCAGTTTGCGTTGGGCTTCACTGGAACAATGCAGCAAGCCAAGGACAGACATGTGGGCAAGAGAGCAGGCTGGAGTGTTAAAATGGCAAGCGACAGGGAGGTTTGGGTCTTTCTTGCGGACAGACCGCAGGTGTTCTGCAAAGCGGTCGCCCAGTTTGCGTTTGGTCTCTCCAATGTAAAGGAGACCGCATTGGGAGCAACGAATGCAGTAGACTAAGTTAGGGGAAATGCAAGTGAAATGCTGCTTCACTTGAAAGGAGTTTTTGGGCCCTTGGACGGTGAGGAGAGAGGAAGTGAAGGGGCAGATGTTGCATCTTTCGCGTGGGCATGGGGAGGTGCCATAGGTGGGGGTTGAGGAGTAGGGGGTGATGGAGGAGTGGACCAGGGTGTCCCGGAGGGAACGATCCCTATGGAATGCCGCCGGGGTGGTTGAAGGGAAGATGTGTTTGGTGGTGGCATCATGCTGGAGTTGGCGGAAATGGCGGAGGATGATCCTTTGAATGCGGAGGCTGGTGGGGTCATAAGTGAGGACAAGGGGGACCCTATCATGTTGCTGGGAGGGAGAAGGCATGAGGGTGGACGCGCAGGAGATGGGCCAGACACGGTTGAGGGCCCTGTCAACGACCGTGGGTGGAAAACCTCGGTTAAGGAAGAAGGAGGACATGTCAGAGGAACTGTTTTTGAAGGTAGCGTCATCAGAACAGATGCGACGGAGGCAAAGGAACTGAGAGAATGGGATGGAGTCCTTACAGGAAGCGGGGTGTGAGGAGCTGTAGTCGAGGTAGCTGTGGGAGTCGGTAGGCTTGTAATGGATATTGGTGGACAGTCCGCAGTAGTTTTTTGTTTTTATCTCCACGTCATTTTATGTTCCGGCATGTCAGGTGTGTGACCGCACGCCAAAGGTAAAATTCTGGCCCAGTCTTAACAATAGGGGAAGTGGGTAATGTACCTGTTGTTCCAGTGAAACTAATACTGAATCAAGTACTGGAGCTCACTAAAGTTAATCATTAATAGTTAATAAAAAGGTCAATAAATTTGCCATTGTTTGCATGAATAATTTGCCTTCATTTGCATTTGCTTAAATTTAAGCTGGCAGAACCTTAAAAAATGCCTTCTGGAAGTCCATATTAACCACATCTATAGGCAGTTACTTCCTATCGTTTCATCAGACATGACTACCATTTACAAATCCATGTTGGCTCTCTCTCATCAGCTGAAATTTATCAAAGTGCTCAGCTGCTCTGTCCTTCATTATCTCCCCACAACAGATGCGAGACCAACAGCTCCGTAATTTCATGGTTTTTCTCTCTCTCATCTTCTTATAGTTCATTTGCAATTTTCCAAACGCAAGGGACAATTCTTGAATCAAGAGAACTTTTGAAGATTATAGCTAAAGCTTCTGCAACTTCCTCACCTACATCCTTTAAAACCCTGGAGTGGAAAACTATCAGGTCCTGGGGATTTGTCAGTCTTTAGTAGCTTTTGTTTTCTCCAGTGCTGTTTTCTTGATTCGATTAACTTTGGTGAGTTCCAGTGCCTGATTCATTATTAGTTTCCCAGGAATGTGAAGACTGATGCAAAGTAATTATTCATCAAATCTTCCTTTTCCTTTTCATTTGCAGTATTACCCTAATCTCTTTTTGAAGGCTCCACATTATCCTCGACTACCCTTTCCTTCTAATATTATTGTAAAACTTTTTGTGTTAATCTTGATATCCCTTGCAAGTTTCTTTTTTTTAATTCCATTTTGTAGCTCTTAATATCTTTTTGTCTTCCTTTGCAGTTCTTTATATCAACCCATTCCCTAGATCTATGGTATTCTTTTGCTTGTTGTTTCCATTAGCTTTATGCTAACTCTCACCGGTTGAGCATGGATATTTTATTTGGCAGGTAGAGCTCTTTCCCTTTAGAGTACTGTACATACTGGTCCTGCATTGAGTAAATTTATTTTTGAACACCTCCCACTACTCATCTGGACTTTTACCTGATAACCATTTCAACCACGTTTCTGTCAAGGGTCTCAGTCTCTGATTGTTAAAGTTAACCTTACCAAAATCTAGAACCTTAGCAACTATGTTAAATTTCTCCTTTTCAAACCTAACTTGTTTGGCTGATTACTCAATACTAAATCTAGTATGGCCTTCCCTCTTATTAGTACTCGAGCATATTGCTCCAGAAAACTATGCTGAATGCACTCAAGAAATTCACCACATTTCTGACTTGAGTTACCCTGCTCTTCCCAATCTATATGAAATTGACAGCAACGCTGCTTTTCCATTCAGGATGTCTAACCTTATACATTGTCACTTCCTTGTTGCTATCAGGAGGCCTTTTGACAATTTCCATCAGTATGTTAAACCCTCTCTAATTCCTCAATTCTAACCATGAAGTTTCAGTTGATTGCTTTCCAGTATCCTCTCTTACTGGTATTGTAACAGGTTCTTTAATCAATGACGCACCCTTCCTCATCTTCCAGTTACCTTATCCCTTATAACCTGGAGTTATTTAACTCCCAATCATTACCAACTTGCAGCCATATCTCTGTAATGACTAGCATATCAGACCCTCTAAGCCATATTTGAGCCTATAATTCACTCAATTTATTTTTATACACTGCACATTAGTATATCTTCTGCCCTGATGCTTTCCCATATGATTTGGCATCAATCCTGCTATAGCTACTGTAATAATTTTAATAGTCCCTTCACCTGAAAAGAGCAAAATAAAGTCTTGCATTTTTATAGTGCCTTTCATGATCTTAGGCCATACCAAAATGCTTTACAGCAAATGAAATACTTTTGAAGTGTCATCACTGTTGTAAGGTGCAAAAGGGCCGGAGCATCTATGGGATGGATTTTACGGGCTCTCACCAGACGTGTTTTCAGTGTAGGGGGGTGGGGGGCATGTAAAATAAGAAGGATGGCAAGCCCACCACCATCTCGTCCACCCCCAAGCTGTCCTCATAATTCAGCAGCCTGTCTGCCATTTTAAATAAATAATTAATGCTCAATTGAGCATGTCACCAAGCCAACTGATCTGCCCACACCCTAGTATAGTTGGTGCGGGCAGGCGGGCGAGTATAGGCAGGTGAATTTTTAAGCAAACTGCTTAAAAGGTGAGAAGGAAGTGGGGGTTATATCCTCTAGGGTGTGCCCTATGTGCACCAGGAGCACCCCCCACCCAAGATGATACCCCCACTTTGTTTCTCTCTGCCTGGCCTACAAAGCCTGCAACCCCATTTCCCTTGCACTTTCCCCTCCTCCCCTCTCCAGGCTCGCAGATCCTTCCCCATCCAAAGCCCCTCTCTCTGGTGGCCATGCCTTCTTCATCCATGGGCCTGCTCGCAGCCCCGTCAGCGCCACTAGTAAGCTGGAGCTGCTGGGACTGCTAGCCAATCAGACTGGCCAGCAACAGTCAAGGGTGGGTCTTCCTCACACTGAGGGGCAGAAGACCCACTCTCACCTCGTTCATACCCCCCGCAGCATTTTATTGCTTCGGGGTGGCCGTGTTTAACATGGGTCAGCTAGTGTCCAACATTTCGTCTGGGGGTGGGTGGTGGGGGAGACGAGCAACACACAAGGCCTCCCCCATCCTGAGAAAATTGAGCCCTATGTCTCTGTTTGTGACCTGAATGTGGCTCTTAATCCCTTTTTTCATATTTGAAACATAATTTGCACTATTGTTTCTGTCTGAGTCCCTATCCCATTATTTAGTAGTTTAAAGTCTTTTTAACTACCATATTCATCCATTCCATTAGGACCTTGGTCCCAGCCCAGTTCAGATACAGTCTGCCTAATAATACAACTTCCTCCTCTCCCATACTGGAGCCAGTGTCCCATGAAATGAAGTCCCTCCTTCCCATTTCACTTCTTCAACCACATTTTCACCATCCTGACCTGTTTGTCCCTATGCCAGTTACCACAGTTAACATAATAATCCTGCGATTACCACCCTTGAGGTCTCGCTTTTTAATTTAGTTCCTATCTGATGTGAAGTAGGCTGACCCAATTGACCCCACCAAAATTTCTTGGGATCAGAGTTAAAATAATTTAAATAATCAAATTGGAGAATGGGAACTTGTGGGCTGTTATAGGGTTAAGTGTGGCTTAAAGGGAAGCCACACACCAAAGGTAATTTGCAACAGAGCCAAGAAATGTCTAGGAATTCTGCAGGAGAGCAAACAACTCCCACCTTCAGTGATGAAGCTTTCAAAGTATTATTGGACTATGTCAAGTAAAGAAGGTTGAAGTAGAATGACGCAAGTCCCAAAGGAGACTTCCAAAATTCATTGGAAAGAGATGGCCGAGGTATTCAGTGGGGTTGATTTCAATATTTGACTGTGGGTGTAACTACATCACATGGACTGCAGCGGTTCAAGTAGGCAGCTCACCACCATCTTCTCAAGGGCAATCAGGATGGGCAATAAATGTTGGCCTTGTCAGTGGTGCCCAAATTCCATAAAGAACAAAACAGTTAGATGTTCCAAGAATATACTGTTATAAGCACACCTGTCATTTAAAATGACTTATGCAATCTTCCTGCAGGCAACCTCCTAATTGGCTGCCACCAGGCCTGCTGTCTAAATTAAGAGTGGAAGGTGGGTTCCTGAGGCTGCAAGCCCAATCAGAGGGCCTGAGGCCTTGGAAGGATGGCAGTCCCACTGGCAGATGTGGGCACAGCCACTAGAAGACAGGGCCATGAAGCACCTCCACCTTGAGGTGTCTTCTGAAGAGATTTGGATTTTTAAAAAATAAATTCTGGCCATTGCTACCAGGCGACCCCTGTGAAACCCCTCCACAGAATGGGCAGTGGCTGCAGCTCTGGCCTAGTACCTGCACCACCAGTGGGGAGGAACTGAAAGAGTCCTCACAAGCTCCACCCCAGCCAGCTGCCGGAAAGCCACCTCCAGGCACCTACTGGGCTTGGCACTCAGGAGAACTCATTTGCTGGGGGAAAATATCCTGACAACGTCCCCAATCAACTCACAAATGGGCAGCTAATTATTCAAATTGGCTACCCACCACTGCCTGACAGAGGTAGCCTCTGCTAATGATTACCCGTCTCTGGGAAGATCGCCATAGATTGCTGACCCAACTCCAGGATATCTGAATCTCCTCCCCTTCCCAACCTTTAAATCCACCCTGCAGCATCAGGAAGATGGAAATACACTGTGCCAAAATGCTGAAATTACTCCCTATCAATGCTCATGAAGTAGAAAGGTGTTCTTTACATTTCCAGTCTTTGCTTGGATGCGTAGCTTCATTGCCACCCTTAATGTAATCACTGCACTATGTTTCTCATGGAATCCAATTGTTTGGTTTATTGTGGCAGTTATGGTCTGTTTCCTGACAGCTGGGTTTTACTGCATCTCACAGTTACCGAAAGGTAATACTCAAGCTTTGCTTTCTTTTTCCAAGGGCAAGGTAGCTCCATAGAAAGGGAGAAGCCACCATCCTCTTTCTCCCCATGTGGACCATATATAGGAGAGGAGATGGGGAGGTAGGAGGGCAGGTAGCAGCTGCAGGTTCATGGTGAACTTCTGTCTGTCTTTCTCCTCATGCTTCTGTACCTTGCCATATTGGAGAAGTCAGTATCTTCTGGCCTCCAAAGAATCATACATTGAAATGAGCATCTCTGGTGGCTTCACTGATGTCATTGATACCATTAGGTCTGCTTTTGTGCTGCGGTAGAGCCCAGTACTAGTGCCATAGCAGAACTGGGCTTGTTTGATTTTTACTGTCTCAGAATTGAGGCCCCTCCCTATTTTAATGGCAATCTCAATTACCCGACAGCCACTCTGAGACTCACTTTCTGAGTTGAGGCTGCTGGGTTGGTGGACTTCCTTAAACTGAAGCATCACGGAAGGTCCCAAAGATGTGAATCAAGCATTCACTTGCAGTATAGCGCTTTGGGAAAGCCTGCCACGCAGTAAAATTGTAGTGCTGCCTGGTTGCACTGAGAAATGTGTTGAAGCTGCCAGCTGTAGAGAACAATGGGCTTGATTTTCAATTCAAGGTTGGGAACCCAACACTCGGATAATTTCCTGGTCCTGACACAGCGTCGCATCTGTGTCACTCACGCAATGTTATCTTCAAATGTAAATGCCCTAATTGGAGCAGAAGTCAGCTTGGCATCCCGTTGGTGGTATTGAGTGTTACCAGAAGGCGGGAGGTGTCTATACAATATGAGCGATGAAGTCAGATGGCAGCCATGATGGGGCCTACCCTCAGAGGGCCAGCAACATCAACATGCACAAAAGTGACCAAAATGGCCAAACGTCCAGTACACAATTGGTGCAAGGTCCCCAGGCCCCAAAGCTTTACAGCATAAAAAAAGTTTATTAATTTCTGCTGCATTGGTGATTCACAAATTGAAAATTGACTTGAGGCTCTCCCTGACCAGTTAAGAGACGAGAAGGTTCCTGACTCCCAAATCCCACCCCCACCTTGAAAATTCAAACATTTTGGGACACTGACATTCCAGGAGGACTACTTTCAAAGGTGCGCACTCCTATTCCAGACCCGACATGGAAGTGAAAATCCCAGCCAACATTTCTGCAGTTTGCTTGTTGTATCTATGCACAGCTGTTGGGCTCATGTTACAATGTCCCATGTGACAATCTGGTGTGACCTGTGGCATCAAAGTTAAGGACAGTTGTTACCAATCTTTGAGTGATGCCTGGGGTCGAAATGGGAGATCTGTTTGCAGCCTGCAATATAACTCTGCATTGACTTCCTTTGAAATGCAAGGGCCTGGAATTTCCTCAGAAATTCCCACTCTGCCATCAATTTCCACTGCACTTCTGGCAAAAGCTACAGCAAAGGAGCAGGAACAGTTCCAGGGAAATACCGGTCAAAACCTCTGTGATGCATTGCAGTCAGTCACATGCAGATGGGAGCGCCTCTGCTGGTAAATGTTGGTCTAGGGATCCTGCCCTTTTAGTGGGTGCCAAACACCTTTGGTGCAATGCTGCTGGCCTGGTACCATTCTGTTGTTCCTCCTTCTAAAAAGCAAAGCTAGATGGGAATTTCAAATGAGAAAAGAATTCAACCTGTCTAAAAATGAGGTGGAGGGATGGGGTGGTGGAGTGCAGGAAGTAGGAGAGCTGAATTGCTGTGCCTCAGCAAATAAGGCACACGATGGCCGGAATGCCTCCAGGAGCAGTGGCCACTGCTGGGACTGCACCTGGAAGCAGAGTGCTCTCTAATTGGTAATTGGGGACTAGAAACACCAGGGACAATCCAGCAAGCCCATGGTGGGGGTAATTGGTGAGGAAAGAGGGTTGATTGCCAGTGGGGGCAGCCATTGCCCCAGGGCCCTGTCTGAGTGCCACAGAGTGCCCAACTCGGAGAGGTTTCCCTGCCCCTGAGCTCACGTGGTGAAGGGCCCACCTGTCTCTGGTAACTTGTCAGTGTTGGTGGGAAGAGGTCCTTAATTGGCCACTTAAGTGTCTCAATTGGCCTTTGGGTAAGAGAACTGTTCTCCAATTTGCCCACTGTGAGTAAAATGGCATTGGCAGGAAGACAGGCACTTCACCCTATGCCTTCCCTCGTCATTTTACAGGCGCCCTGCTTGCAAGCCCATCCCTCAGGGGCTGGTAAAGTCCAGCTCACCAAAGCAGTTAGCAACAGCAAATAAAGAGCTTGAGAAAACAGCAGAGAAATAAGCTTCTAGTTGCACATGCTAAAATTGAATCTAAACCTCTTAAATTCTCTTGTTTTACTCCAAGTTCTGGCATCAGTGGAATCAATACTAAGGAGGTGGAAGGACTGTTGGAACTCTGATGTCACTATGTCATTAATGGCTCATTTGTGGGCATCTGCCCACCATGCACTGGTGCTTCTGTCAAACAATGGGACAGATATTAAAGTAGGCAGGGGTCTGGTGAAATGATTCTCTGTCCTGTTTCCCATTGCCACTTGCCCAGTTAATGGCTCAAAATCAGGTGGAATCAATGGACTAAAAAGCTCGTTAAAAAATAAGTTTTTCATCCAATTATTCCCAGACATAAAAACTGTTGAAAGAAAATTCTAGACTTGTTTTGTTGCATTTGAACAAAAAAAATGAGGTGGTTGACGCCAGAAGGTAGGCATCTTAATTAAGGTATTTACAGAGCATTGACAGTTCTGTCATTTATGAACTACACTATGTGCAGCAAAAAGAAAAGTAACCTGCTTGTGAAAGCTGGTCTTATGTATAAATACTTACCAAATTATATCTGAGGCTTGAAATTACCACAGGGGATAATAGCAGATAAAAGCTTGATATATTTTTATGACACTTTTCAGACTGCTATTTTAAAGCAGATATTAATCAGTTCATTTCAAATGAGTTAATGCTGCTGTTAAAAGAGCAGACAAATAAATGTCATATCAATATATGAAATATTCATCCTCCAGCATTGCCCTGGTAATTTTTATACCACACACTTGCATTTGTAATCAGTTTACTGAGGAGCTTAATGCTTCAACCTATAGATGTGTTTCTTCAAACTCATTCAAACTTTTTCCCCTTGAGCTTTCTGCCCAAAGGCAAGTCTAGCCCACAGCCACAATTTCCACCAAGGGTAGGGTAAGGAGGTGGGTCCTGAATCCACCCCAGCCAAAACGGGGACTCAGCCCCATTCTGTTGGCACCAATCTGATCCACACTGGCCATCCGGCCAACTGGCCCAACCAGTCCCCCAAGGAGTCTGAGTTGCAGTGGCAACATACACTTTTACATGCATGTTGTAGCCTGGAACTTGTGATAGTGATGGTAGAGGCTCCAATGTCCTACTCATCACATGGCTGACCAGGAACCTCTCCCACTCTTACCACTTGCCTTTGGCGTATTTTGGAAAGGTTTCAAGTTGATACTCAACAAGTTTGGCTGCTTTATGAATGAACCTCCCATGGCCATCAAGTCCTGGAGTGGGACTTGAATCCGGAGCTTCTGGCTCAGAGGCAGGGACGCTACCCACTATGTCACGTGGCCTCCCTTCATTCAAACTATCTCAGATATCAAAAAACTTCAAAACAAAAACAGAACTACCCGGAAAAACCCAGCAGGCCCGGCAGCACCGGCGGAGAAGAAATCAGCCAACGCCTCGAGCCTTCATGCCCCGAGGCGTTGGCTGATTTCTTCTCCGCCGGTGCTGTCGGGCCTGCTGGGTTTTTCCGGGTAGTTCTGTTTTTGTTTTGGATTTCCAGCATCCGCAGTAGCTTTTAGCTTTTTGTTTTTATCAAAAAACTTCAGTTCCTTAGTGTGTGATTTGCAAAGTCAGATCATGTAAGACAGTTTACAGCCTATTTCTACAAATAGAAAGCTTATATGATAAAAGCTAAAAGGAAAGTGAGCTCTCTGATATGCTGAGATGTTACAGAGAGATTTATCGGTAACCTATCAGTGTTTCTTAACTTGGAAACCAATAGAGATGGAATAGGAAGAAACCTTGGAGTAGTTTTCTGAATGGTCATTAGTTGGATGGTGAGTAATTAGGACCCACCTAGTTGTTAACATACTGACCCCGCCTGATTTTGCAGAATTCCCATATTCCCATGTGGCCCCAATATTAACGCAGAGATAAGGTCAGATTGAAGATTGTTAATAGGGGGCAATAAATGAGCAAGACCATGGGACATGTGGGAAAGTCTGATTTCAACACGGATGTCTCATTATCATTTTACTCCTGGGCTTTACCTGTCCAATGCGTGTGGGCAGGCATGATGTGGACCTACATGATGCAGTTTTACCTGAATATTTAAAGACCCCACCCACAGATGCAATAGTGGAGGAGGTATGGAGTTTTGTGGGTTGTGTTTGGTGTTCAGTTAAGTATAAGGAGAAAACTGGAAGCAAGGAGGAAAAAGGCAATACTCAGACTCAAGGAGGCATCCCTGGACATGCTGGGTGCTGTAAGAGTGACATAAGGGGTCCTGTTTCTTAGTAATGGAAAAAAAGAAACCTACAATTACAACAAAGAGGGCGTAGCTGGAAGTGACTTGAGCAGTGAGAAACAGGAGGGTTATTATGAGGATTTGGATCCAGGGGAGGGAGCATTTTAATGAACTAACCAGGTCCAGTTCCTCCAATCACAGGTTCTTCCCTCCTGCTTTGATGCTCCTCCCATGCTAGAATCTATGATTGGAGGAGCAGCAAGAGTGGGAGAGAATCTGTGATTGGATGAGCTGAAACAGTGAGCATAAGAGAGACAGGAGAATTGAAAACAAAAAAAAATCTTTCCCTCAGTTGAAGAAACGGAAACGATTCTCTTTAGAGCAGAACATTAGAAATTGGGAGTCAATGGATAGTTGACACGTTTTCCCTCCATAGAACCATAGAAAAGTTACAGCACAGAAGGAGGCCATTCAGCCCATCTTGTCCATGCCAGCCCGAGGACACCCAGGTGCCCTTTCTAATCCCACCTTCCTACACCCGGCCCATGGCCCTGTAGCTTACAGCACTTAAGGTGCAGATCCAGGTACTTTTTAAGAGAGTTTAGAGTTTCTGCCTCTGCCACCAACTTGGGCAGCGAATTCCAGACACCCACTACCCTCTGCGTAAAAAAGTTCTTCCTCACGTCCCCCCCTACACCTTCTGCCACTTATCTTGAATCTATGTCCCCTGGTTCTAGAATTCTCCATCAAGGGAAACAATTTTATCCTGTCCACCCTATCTATTCCCCTCATAATTTTGTACACCTCAATCAAGTCACCTCTCAGCCTTCTTTGTTCTAAGGAAAATAACCCCAACCTATCCAATCTCTCCTCATAGCTACACTTTTCTAACCCTGGCAACATTCTTGTAAACCTCCTCTGCACTCTCTCCAGAGCTATTACGTCCTTCCTATAATGCGGTGACCAGAACTGCACACATACTCCAGTTGTGGCTTCACCAGTGTTTTATACAATTCCAACATTGTATCCTTACTTTTCTAATCTATACCTCTGCCAATGAAGGACAGCATTCCATATGCCTTGTTTACAACCTTGTCTACTTGAACTGCTGCCTTCAGGGACCTGTGTACTTGTATGCCAAGATCTCTCACTTCATCTACCCCTCTTAGGATATTCCCATTTATTGTGTAATCCCTGTAACTGTTTGACCTTCCTAAATGTATGACCTCACACTTCTCTATGTTAAAATCCATCTGCCACTTTACCGCCCACTCCACCAAGCCATCTATATTGTTTTGGAGATTATGGCTATCCTCTGTACTATCCGCTACTTGGCCAATCTTTGTGTCATCTGCAAATTTCCCAATCGTGCCCTCCACGTTCACGTCCAAATCGTTAATATATAACACAAACAGCAAGGGTCCCAACACCGAGCCCTGTGGAACACCATTTGAGACAACTTTCCATTCACAAGGGCATCCATCGACCATTACCCTTTGTTTCCTGTTACAAAGCCAACCTTTTATCCAGTTTGCCACATTACCCTGATCCCATGAGCTTTTACTTTCCCGACCAATCTGCCATTTGGGACCTTGTCAAATGCCTTGCTAAAATCCATGTACACAACATCTACTGCACTACCTTCATCAACCCTTCTTGTCATTTCCTCAAAGAATTCAATCAAATTTGTGAGGCAAGACCTTCCTTTAACAAATCCATGCTGACCATCACTGACTAGTCCATCCCTTTCCACATGACAGTTAATCCTACCTCTCAGGATTGATTCTACTAATTTGCTCACCACCGATGTAAGACTAACTGGCCTATAATTGTTTGGCATTTCCTTTGATCCCTTTTTTATCAATGGAACTATGTTTGCATTTCTCCAGTCCTCCGGTACCTCCCCTGTACCTGGTGAAGATTGGAAAATCATCCTCAGAGCATCTGCTATCTCCTCCCTGACTTCCTTCAGCAGCCTCGGAAACAATCCATCTGGCCCTGGTGACTTATCAACTTTCAAGGATTTCAACCCTTCGAGTACTTCCTCTCTCTTTATGACTATCCCGTCAAATATCTCGCAGTGTTCCTCCTGGACTACTATATCTACATCCTCCCTTTCCTTTGTAAACACGGAGACAAAATATTCACTCAAAACCCTTCCCACAGCCTCTGCATCCACACACAAGTTTCCATTTTCATCTCTGATAGGTCCCACTTTTTCCTTAACTAACCTTTTAGCATTAATGTATTGGTAAAACAATACCTCAGCCAAGTCCCTTCTCATTTCTGCAAAATTTGCCTTCCCCCAGTTCAAGACTTTTACTCCTGCCTTATCTCTGTCCTTATCCATGGTAATGCTAAATCTAATTGAATTGTGATCACTGTCCCCGATATGGTCGCCAACTGTCACTTCACCCACTTGCCCATCTTCGTTCCCCAAGACTAGGTCTAGAATTGCATCTCCTCTCGTTGGGTTTGTCACTAATGTCTTTGGTATTATTTATTATTTTACAATCCTTTTAGAGTTGTATGTTTTTTTTTGAGAGGAGAATGGGGAAGGGGGCTGGTCCCGGCAGCTGCCCGGGAGGATGCACTGAGGTGAGTCTTTTTAAATTTATAAATAAACAGTCGCTCCTCACCCCTCTCCCAGTTACAACAACCCTTCCATTCAATATAAAAGAAAAAAAAAAGCAGAATTTGGACCTCAGCACCATGATTGACGGATCCGAAGGAGAGAGGGAAGTCCAGATGGCAGCAGATCAAGTGCAGGTAAAGCGGCTCCAGCTATGCCTGTGAGAGATAGGGAATGTGGGAGGGAAGGAGAGAGAGAGACACACGCACCGAGGGTGGATAAGGGGGATTGGGGGAAGAAGGATGCTGCACAGGAGAGAGGCTGTGGGCAAAAGGCAACATTGCTCACTTTCACACTTCTGGTTTATTTTATTTATTCATGTATATGATTTCCCAGCCCCTTTTTTTAAATTATCTTTATTTTTCCTTCTAAAACCTCCCTCCTAGGCCTGACTTTGAAGTTTACAAACTATTCCTGGAACAACAATAACCAGAAAAGATAAAAGTTAAACCTGTTCCAATGGCTTTGTTCTTCTTTTATATTTGCCCAAAGGAGACTCCTTCCACTGCTTCCATACTCTTCTCCTCCTCCCCCCACTCCTCCTCTTGTCTTTTCCTCCTCCCTCCGCACCCATTCCTCCTTCCCCTCTTTAGGTATCACTGATACTTCGATAGGGTTTGTTTCTATTCCATTCTAATGTGATAACTGGAAAGTCAGCATCCAGGTCAGATCAGGTGGCCGTTAGATTCAGAGTCCAAAGTGAGCTGGACTGCTTACATCTCAAATGTACTATGTTAATTAGATTGTTAAGATACATAGCTGAAGGGCATTGTTTAATTAAGCACTTTGAACACATATAAATCGGGGACAGCTGGGACACTGGGTGGGTGGGTGAGGGGAGAGGTGTGAGATTGAATGAAGTCACTCAGCAAAGGAAAGCTCCATGTCTTGGTTTTGACTTCAACAGCCAGCTTGGATTCTATTAACAGTGGACTTACCAGTAAAATGCCAGTGGAAGAATATTTGACACAAAGCCTGCTGAGGAAGCACGATTAGAAAAGAAACTAAAAAGATAATGAAGAAAAGGCCTGGAATTTCCTCAAAAGGTGGCTACAAATGCTTGTCTATCTATTTGCAGAAGAAGACAATTCGAAATAAAAAGGAGAGGGAGAGAAACGGAGATGGTCTATCACAGAACATGGAGCTCACCAATACTGAACAGAAGGCTTTGGAGATTATCAGCATATTGTCTTCCTGAGCATTGGAGATCGTGAGACTGGCAGTTCATTGCTGCAGGATGACAGCATTAACTTCTCTGGTTCACATCTCCTACTAAGCTAGGTCACCTTGACTTGACTCTAGCACCTAATAAAATATGTTAATCATTTACACTCTAACATTTGTACATTCGCATGAATCTATCAATCAATCCCGTCCAACTCTTTTCTCTTCCAGGACTATTCACTGAGAATAGCAGCCGCTGCCCAAAGAAGAGGAAATTTCCTCAGAAGAACTGATTCCTGCTGAGGTTGTGTTGGCACAGAACATATACAAACCAGATAATAGGGTATAGGTGGGTTTGAGATCCTGATCCTCAAATAATCTTTTCCTCAGTCAGCTGAAGGCTGAGCTGGCACTTTGGAGGTGATGATGAATTTTGTCATCTATGTCTGCCTTCATCGAAAAGAGGCTCCCAAGATACAGAAAATGGTCCATATTTTCCAGGATCTCGCCATCAATCTTAATCGACAGTGGGAGAGGTTTTGCTGTGGGAGCTGGTAGGAAGAGGGCCTAACTTTTCTGGGTATTCAGTGAAAGGCTCATTTTCTCATATGCTTTGGAGAAGGCGTTGACAATGACCAGCAGCTCTGTTTCTGAGTGAGCATGCACACAAGCAACATCTGCATACTGAAGGCTGGAGAACTGAGGTTGGAGTGGTTTTAGTTTTGGAGTGACTGTTGAACAGTTTCCGGTCTGTCCTATAGATTATTTCCATGCCTGTGAGCAATTTGCTGGAGGAGAGGAGCAGTTTTGCAGTGAGGGAAAGTGGAGAAGAGAGTTGGTGCAATGACACAGCCTTGTTGACCATTTTTCACTGTGATAGGCTTTGTGGTGGTTCTGTTGGTGAGGATCACGGATTGCATGTCATCGTGGAGTAGCTGGTGGATGTTGACAAGTTTCTGAGGACGACCAAATTTGAGGAGGATATTCCAGATGCCTTTGCTGTTGACAGAGTCACAGGCTTTTGTGAGGTCGAAAAAGGCCATGTACAGTGGTACCCTATCCCTGTGCTCCTATGTGCTTCGGAGACTTGGTCAACCTACAGCAGACACCTCAAAAGAACTGGAGAAGCACCATAAGTGGTGCCTTTGTAGTATCTTCCAAATCCAGTGACATAAAGCCGGTCCAAAAACTGTGTCCTCTGCCAAACCAACTTGCCCAGCTTCAAGACACTAATCATTCAAAACCAGCTCCACTGGGTAGGACATGTCAGACATACAAATGACATCAGAAGCAATTGCTCTACTCAGAACTCGATTGCAGCAGGAAACTCTCAGGAGGACAGTGGAAGTATTTTATGGATAACCTCAAAGAATTCCTGAAAAAATCAAACATACCCACTGGCTCATGGGAGAGCCTGGTTTGTGACAGACCAAAATGGATAAGGCTTATTCGGGAAACACCAAACACATTGAGAGACTGTCAAGAACATGCAGAGGTGAAGTCAAGGCATTGGAGGGAGCGCCCAAGCCTCAAAACAACCCACCTACCCAACCCTTCACACACCACCTGCCCTGTATGTGGCAGAGTCTGCAGATCACAGCCTTCAGCCATCTCACAGCCCAAACTGGAGTGGAAGCAAATCATCCTCGATCCCAAGGGACTACTGAAGAGGAACATTGGTGGGTCCTGTTGAAGAATTAGGTGAGATTACACGAGCAAATATGAGCAGAAAGGGATGGCAGGGATAGCTGTCAGAGGGTGCAGTTCTCTTCGAGCTCTGCTCATCTGAACAGAGGTGCTGAACCTGTCAGGGGTGTTAGTGGGGGAGAATCAGTTAAAAGGAGAATCAAAGAGATTCAACAGCAACTTTGGAAGGTGTTGTCAGCCTTCACACACTGCACTAGCAGAGGTTGGAGGAATCTAGCTTAAACTTTAGTTGAATTATGTTATAAGCCCTTGAAAAGCTATCACCCACTGCAAGTTGTATCATGGCTTTAAATGAGTCTCTGCAGGCTGTGAGGGACTAAGATCTCGCACTGTACACTTTTCTAAAATACATTTAGATATGCTCATGACTTTTAAAAAATTTTTAAATGACCCTTGTGGACTGTACAGTCACCTTATTTAAGGAAGGATGTAAATGCATTGGAAGCAGTTCGGAGAAACCGTTCCAGACTAACACCTGGAATGAGCGGGTTGTCTTATGAGGGAAAGTTGGATAGACTAGGCTTATGTCTGCTGGAATTTAAAAGGCTAAGAGGTGATTTGAATGAGACATATAAGATCCTGAGGGGTCTTGACAGGGTGGGTGTGGAGAGGATGTTTCCTCTTGTGGGAGAGTCCAGCAACAACATTTAAGCTCACAAGACAATTCAGCAGACTGCACATCCTCTTTAAGGGTCTGTAGAAGGGATTCTGTGATATGGCAGTGAGATATGATATGGTGAGACCACACCTGGAATACTGTGTGCAATTTTGGTCTCCATATTTAAGGAAAGATATACTTGCATTGAAGGCAGTACAGTGAATGTTCACTCAATTGGTCCCTGGAACGAGAGGCTGAGTGAATGAGATCTATATTCTCTGAAGTTTAGAAGAATGAGAGGTGGTCTCATTGAAACATTCAAGATTATAAAGAGGCTTGACAGGGTAGATACTGCGATGTTGGGCTGGATTTTCACAGGGTCGGGGAAACTCCACGACCTTTAAAAATGGGAGGGACACCGATGGACAACTCCTGCCCCCATTTCTGACAGATCCACTTTTTGCAAGTTAAGGAAAGGGGACAGGGCATGATTCACACAGGAAGGAAGTCCAAACACAGCAGGGCCATTTGAACTCAGTACTGAGTTCAATCTAACACTATTTTGGCTGTTGCAAAGGCTTAACCTTTAGTGCGGAAGCCAAAAACTAATGGATTAGATGTAAACACTCTTGAAGTGCAGATAAAGTCTGTTTAAATGTCATGATCTATAGATTTTTAAATGCCCTGCTCATTCAACTTTAAAAATAAAGGCTGCAGCTGTCACTGGAAGTTAAAAAAAACTTTCTGCTGGACTGCTTTGACTGACAGTTATAGGTTAGAAAAAATGTAACAACTGGTCGTACAGTTTCAATAAAGCTCTTTGTTGACATTACTCGATTAAGCTATCATTATGTCATGATGAATACTTGGCTATTGAGTGTGTAGGAGTGAGAGCTGTATTAGATTGTTAGGTTATTTTGTATCTCCACATGACTTCTGGGGTCTGCCCATGGTGGATTCTAGGTAAGTGGCCATGGAGGGTTTGAGGGGCCATGATGGTTAGCTGGGAGCATGATTTGGCATTAATTTAGTATGGAGGCTTTGAAGAGCCATGGGGGTTTGGTGAATGGGGGGGCATGAGTTGGCATTGAGATGACATGGAGGATGTGAGAGGCCACAGGGGCTGGGTGGCAGGGTAAGGATGTGTAAGGGGTGAGGGCTATAGGACCTACCAACTTCCAATTCAACTGGGAAGAAGTCCCAGAGAATCAAGGCCTTCTAACCAATCCATCTCAGCAATTTCCCACCCCCATGGCCAACTATGCTCTGCTTTCAGGGTCAGCGGGCCTGACCGTAACTCACCACTTAACCCTCATAAGCTAAAATCATGTGTTTCAGGGCAATTATTACCAAAGTGGGTCTGATGAGTTGGGAAATTTCCCGGCTTGAGCTATCTGCCTCGGAAGCCAAAATCCGGTCTGCTGTTTCCCTTGACTCGGGAATCTAGAACACAGAGACATAGGGCAGAACGTTATGGCTGACGTGTGGGTGGCGGACCCCGCACGTCAGCATTTAAAATGTCGTGCGCTGACATCAGGCAAGCGTCCCGACATCAGCGCGTGGCATCGCGATATTTAGTTGGGCGGGCACACTATGAAGCACGACGCGCGCCCTTAATTAAAGGCCTTGTTAAAGACCTTAACCCGGCAATTGACACCGATTTTGAGGAGCCCGTGCGATCTTCGGCTCTGCACACGGGCACAATGGGCAGGCGGGTAAGTGATTTTTTAACAAACCTCATCCACGGGTGGGATATGTGGGCTCAGAGGGGTTGTTAATGTTTTTTTATAAATGAAGTATTTATTGCAGAAAGTGTTTTAAACTTGCCTTTGTGATTGTTAGCAGTTCAGATCGATTTCCAATGGCTTTCTCTGTACTTTGAAGCTTCAGCTCCCCAGTCTGCAGATAGTAACCTTTATCGGGCCTGCAGCTTTCCAGAGGCCTCCATTTAGCCTGGGTATGGGTTCTGACATCTCCACTGGAAGCAACTCCTCTGAGGAGGAAGGGAGGGATCAAATAAAGAGGAGGCCAGGAGTGGACAATCAGCCTCCAGGGGAGCCACCTCTGGGAGGCCTGGCGCAGGCACAAGGGGCGCAGGGCCAAGAGGTTGTCCAAGGTGGAAGGGGCCGCAGAAGATGCCACTATCCTGCTGCCAGGGTATACAGGCGGCGAAGCAGCTATCTCAATATGTCTGAGGTGCAGTGCCGAAGGAGGCTCCGACTGTCAAGGGGGACAGTGAACTATATCTGTCAGACGATTGGCCCTGAGATCTCCCCTAACTGTGTGGATGGACACCCTATGCCAGCGGCTCTGAAGGTCACAGTTGCCCTCCACTTCTATGCATCTGGCTCCTTCCAGGGCTCGGTGGGTGATCTTTGCGGTGTCTCCCAATCAGATGTCCACACTTGTGTCAAGCAGGTTCCAGACGCTCTGTTCAGATGGGCATTGACCTTCATCCACTTCCGCTGCGACCAGGCAAGTCAGGCACATCAAGTCAGAGGCTTCGCGGCCATTGCTGGCTTCCCCAACATCCAGGGTGCAATAGACTGCACACATGTGGCCATCAAGGCGCCAGCAGGTGAGCCCAGTGCCTTCGTCAACAGGAAGGGCTTCCACTCCATGAATGTGCAGATAGTGTGTGACCACAGGATGCTAATTCTACATGTCTGGGCAAGGTACCCAGGCAGCTCCCATGAGGCCTACATCCTCAGACACTCCCAGGTGCCGGGGCTCTTCAGTGCTCCGGCTCGGCTGGATGGTTGGCTGGTGGGTGACAAGGGCTATCCCCTCAGAAGGTGGCTCATGATGCCTCTCCACCTTCCAAGAACAGAAGCTGAGCATCGGTACAATAGGAGCCACGGCACCACAAGGGCTATGGTGAAGAGAGCCATCGGTCTTCTCAAGATGCACTTCCGTTGCCTGGACCGCTCAGGGGGCGCACTCCAGTGCCCCCCAGATCGCGTCTCTGTGATAGTGGTAGCTTGCTGCGCTCTGCACAATCTTGCGCTGGAAAGGGGGGATGCAGTTGACGATGAAGACCTTGACACAGTGGATGAGGCTGCACATGATGAATCCAGCAGTAGCTCAGAGGATGAGGAAGCACAGGGCGATGATGAGGGGCAGCACGCCGACCCGCTACTACACCAAGGAGGCAGGGACACCCAGGACACTTTAATCCAGCGAACCTTCAGCTAGCTCCACACACATGGATCTGCAGGACCAGCATTGCCTGGCGCTTCCACACTGGACACTTAGGTGCTACATCTTCCACCTCATCAGCTGCAACTAAAGGCTTAGTACAGAAACATCAATGTCCACTCAAACACTCATGATATGTCTGTGAAACATACAAATGCAGCACAAAGGAAACACCCTCAGCCATGGTCAGAAAACTGGACTTTATTCCCACCAAAATAAACCACAAACGTCGCTCTGACGTACATAATGATATATTCCATAATCTAGGGCCAACACAAAATCACCAGTGACAAACCCGTGGAGTGCCTAACTAAATGAGCAAACAAGCAGCAAAACATTGCTTGAAACAAACCGTAAAGCACATAAACAGAAACAGACTTACAATTTATAAAATGGCCCCTGTTTCATTATAAAGACATAAGGCGCAGGAAAATCATTTAAATGAAAGTAGTGCATATGCTTAAATTATCCACACATCTGTATTATAGTGGTATGGATACGTTTATGCTTATGTTTGTGGGTGCTACGTCTTGGTGCCGCCCCATCACTCGGAGTGGCTTGTGAGACAGCCTGCTGACTCTGCTGTCCTGTTGGCCTCGATGACCTTGGCAGCTGTCCTCTGGCCCGTGGAGTCTGTGCTGGCCCCGCCTGGGAGGGAGTGGCCAGTTCCAGAACTGGCACCTCCCCAGTAGTCGAAGCCTCAACAGATGCAACGGTGACTGGCAGAGGGGCGGAGGAGCTGCTGCCCTCATCCGGAGCGCCCTGAGAGGAACTCACAGCAACGACAGGCAGCTGCTGCGCCGCAGATGCATGGGCACCGAGCGCCAACACTTGGTGCCCAGAGCACCTCCCGTATTGCGAATGACCACCCGTGGCCATTACCGCTGTGAGGGCTTGCAGGTCAGAGCGTAACCCAATCAGAAGATTCTCAATCCGCTGGAAGCCCCTCTCCATGAGAGTCGCCAATCTCTCAATGGAGGAAGCTTGAAGCTCTGTCCTGAGATTCATGCCTTCACTGACACTCTGCCTGGATTCCTCCACCACAGAGACCAACTGAAGCACACCCTCATGCAACCCTGCCAGATGCTCCCGCGCACCCTGCCTCTTGTCCTGCAGCTGCTGCATGGCTGACATCTCCAGAGGCACATCATCACTGCCTGACTCAGCATGAGCCTAGTCTCCTGCAGTCCTCGGCTGCTGGCGCCATCGGCACTCTCTGTCCGTGTCATCTCCTTCAGTGATTGTGAAATGCTCTCTCCACGGTGCCCCGGGACACTAGCCGATGTCGTAATCCCCACCGAAGTGCTTGTGGCTGCGCTGGTGCCTGGCTGGCTGAAATTATGTGCCGCAAGTTGCAAGCGTTGGCCCTCAGATGTGGGGGGGGGCTCTGGACTTGTTCCTAGCAGCCATGCGGTGGTGATGCTGAATTTAACAACAAGGACACTGCATCAGTTAGTGTTCAGTCAGTAACACCATTCATCCCTTTACCCCCAGCCTCATAATGTGCTCAACCTTCAAGAACCTAAAGAGACGAATATTGGTGGGGTGGTAAATAGTCAAGAGGATGCCCAAACATTACACACGCATACAGACAGGCTGGTCAGATGGCCTAAGGAATGCCACATGGAATGTTATGTGGATAAGTGTGCGGTTAAGCACTTGGGCAAGACAAGCAAGGTACGGGAATACATGAGTAATGGCAGGACCGTGGGAAGTCACGACGATTACAGGGACCTTGCTGGGCAGACCCGTTAAGGTAGCAGAACAGGAACATAAGGCGTTTAACAAGGTCAAAGCCAGACTTGCCTTTATTAGCCAAGGAATAGAATGTAGGAAAAGGGAGGTCATGTTGCAAGTACAGAAAACGCTGTCGAGGCCACATCTACACTTCTGCGTTCAGTTGTGACCTGCGCTTCATGGGAGGGATGGCATTGGAGTGGGGAGAGTGCAAAGGTTCCTGACCTGGATGCATGCTGGCCTGGAGAGTTGGAGTTATGAGGAAACATTGCAAACACTTGCGATATTTGCCGTGGAGCACAAGAGATTGACAGGTCACACTATTGACCTTTGTTCCATTATGAGGGGCATAGATCGGGTGGACAGAAGGCAACATTTCCCCTTGGCGCAGGGATGACTAACAAGGTGGCATTTATTTAAGTTGAATGCCATGAGGTTGACAGGTGAGGTGCTGAGGACCTTTTGGACAGAGTAATGTGGGACGCGCTGGCTGAAAGGGTGGTGGAGGTACAAACCATCCTAAGATGCAATAAGTCTTTGGATGTGCAGCAGCGATGCCATGGCATGTTAAGCCATGGGGATAGTGGTCACTATTATGATGAGGCGACTTTGGAAGGTGCTAGAGACGCGCATCCTCAAGGGGCCAAGGGACCTTTGTGTATGACCCACATGTCTGACTGTATCAGTCTGTGAATGAGCAGTGTTGCTGCATTAACGATTGCAGCAGCCATCAGTGCTTTGGATGGTGGGAAGACAGAGTGGATGGACTGTAGCCCTCAAATACCTGGCCGCTGCACCCCAGCCTCGCCGACACCTGCCGACCTGGCTGCTTGCCTCCTCCCCAGCTCCATGCCCTGCTCCTTATAGGTGGTGAGGCGCTGCAGCACGGCGTGCCCACCACCAGTCCGCTGACCCTCTCAGATATTGCTCTCAGTTTTTGTCTGCAGAACAGAGAAGAGCATTTATTGGGGCTGATCGCTCATGTACTCTGCACGTGCACGCTGCACCCCAACCACAGTGGCCCATCTGAGGCCTCCAGCGGCTCCTGTCCACACTACTGGTGATCAGTCACCAGAAGATAGTACGGCTGCTCCCAACCCCCTCCCCCAACGGCCACCTTGGACACATTCGGCATCCATCACTTTGAATAACACACCAGTCTTAGCGCCCATGGCAAGGAGGTGCAACTAGGTGCGGCGCCGAGGCCAGCAGATGGCTCTTGGCCACGACACCTTGAGGCTCCCCTTCCACCATCTCATCACCATCAATATGACATGTGTTGGAGTTCTGAGTATGTGTCTAGCTGCCTCCCCTGCAGGTTGCCCCCAGACTACTCAAATGCGACAAACACCAACATATGCTGCGGGGAGAACCCATCTTCTCCTCAACCACTAAGGCTGATGTAAGCATGGTCACTACCTGTTTGCCCTCCCAGCGTGTGCCAAATGCCCAATGCAGTAACGACACTAAGATGTGGGTGGGGGTGGCCTCAAAGGCCAAGGCTACCTGCTGGGTAAAATGGTCAAGGCCGACATGGTACTCACCCTTCCAGAGCACAGCAAATCATTGAAGTGCTTGCGGCACTGGGTTCCTGTGCGCTGCACATCGTCATGGGTGCTTACAGCCTCCGCCACCTCCTGCCACGCCTGCCTGGTCACGTGGGGGGCCCTCCTCCTCCCATCCTCCGGAAACAACACCTCCCGACGGTTGGACTCCTCTTCCAGGAGGGCAGCAAGGCAGGCATCAGAGAACCGAGGGGCACAGTGGCCCCCCCGCTGGCCAACCCTGCAGCCTGCCCCCCTCCTTCTCCTCTGCCCTCACCTCTTCCAGAGCCCGGTCGCTGGCCATGGTGGACAGCCTAAAGAAGGCTGCCTGGCTGTTCTTTATACAGACTGCCGGTTCCCCATTGGAGCCGGCGGTCTGAACACGCCCACCGCCGATTTGAATTTCCCGCTGAACACAGGAGTCTGAAACGCACTGGGCGGGCCATAATTGGCCCATGTGCACAAAATGGCAGCGCAGCCCATTTCGCCGGCGGGGATCAACTCCCCACCCGCCGCCTATTCGGTCGGGCCCGCCCGCCCAACAAACGCAAAATTCAACCCATAGTCTCAGGATAAGGGGCTGAATATTTATGACTTAGCTGAGGAGAAATTTCTTCACTCAAAGGGTTGTGAATCTTTGGCATTCTCTACCCCAGAGGATTGTAGATGTGCCATCATTGAATATATTTAAGGCTGAGATGGACAGATTTTCGGTCTGTCAGGCAATTAAGGAAAATGGGGAGCAGGTGGGAAAGTGGGATTGAAGGTCAAGATCAGCCATGATCATATTGAATGGTCTCCTCCTCCTACTTCTTATGTTCTTATGTCCTGTGCCCCCAGAGTAGAGGAGCATCCATGATCGCACAATCCAATATTTGCCACCTATTCTTTTCAATGGAACATTGTAGGCTGTATGTATTCCTTTTAAGTGTCATCCACCATTGGGAGTCTCAGGTCATAAAATCACCTTTACATAATTCTAAGAACTGGTGGTTTAAGGCCAGGTTAGTAATTAAAGTAAATTAATAAACAAAAAATATGAGTTTAAGATTGCGAACATAACTTGGCTCCAACTCACCTACTTCTGGATTTAACAGAGGTGGTGATGTAGTGGTATTGTCACTGGACTAGTAATCCAGAGACCCAGGGTAATGCACTGGGGACCTTGGTTCGAATCCCACCATGGCAGATGGTGGAATTTGAATCCAAAATCTGGAATTAAAAGTCTAATGATGACCATGGAAACCATTGCCAATTATTGTGAAAAGCCACTAATGGGTTCACTAATGCACTTTAGGGAAAGAAATCTGCCGTCCTTACATGTGACTCCAGACCCACAGCAATATGGTTGACTCTCAAATGCCCTCTGAAATGGCCTAACAAGCCATTCAGTTGTATCAAACTGCTACAAAGTCATGAAAAAGGAATGAAACTGGACAGACCACCTGGCATCGACAACGGCAAACTCAGCCCTGTTGACCCTGCAAAGTCCTCCTTACTAACATCTGGGGACTTATGCCAAAATTGGGAGAGGTGGCCCATAGGCTAGTCAAACAACAGCCCGACATAGTCGTACTCACAGAATCATACCTTACAGATTGTGCTCCAGACATCACCATCCCTGGGTATGTCCTGTCCCATCAGCAGAATGGAGGCCATGGTGGTGTACAGTCAGGAGGAGGTTGCCCTGGGAGTCCTCAACATTGACTCTGGCCCTCATGAAGTCTCATGGCATCAGATCAAACACGGGCAAGGAAACCTCCTGCTAATTACCATGTACCGCCCTCCATTTTGGAAGCACTGAGGGTGGCAAGGGCACAGAATGTACTCTGGGTGGGGGACTCCAATATCCATCACCAAGGCTGGCTCAGTAGCACCACTACTGACCGAGTCCTAAAGGACATAGCTGCTAGACTGGGGTTGCGGCAGGTGGTGAGTGAACCAACAAGAGGGAAAAACATACTTGACCTCATCATGCATCTGTCCATGACATTTTCAGTAGGAGTGACCACCACACAGTCCTTGTGGACACAAAGCCCCATCTTCACATTGAGGATACCCTCCATCGTGTTGTGTAGCACTACCACCATGCTAAATGGGATAGATTTTGAACAGATCTAGCAACTCAAGACTGGGCAACCATGAGGCGCTGTAGGCCATCAGCAGTAGCAGAATTGTACTCAAACACAACCTGTAATCTCACGGCATATCCCCCACTCTACCATTACCACCAAGCCAGAGGATCAACCCTGGTTCAATGAAGAGTGCAGGAGGGCATGCCAGGAGCAGCACCAGACATACCTAAAAATGAGGTGTCAACCTGGTAAAGCTACAACATAGGACTATTTGCGTGCCAAACAGCATAAGCAGCAAGTGATAGACAGAGCTAGGCAATTCCACAACCAACAGATCAGATCTAAGCTCTGCAGTCCTGCCACATCTACTCACGAATGGTGGTGGGCATTTAAACAACTCACTGGAGGAGGAGGTTCCACAAATATCCCCATCCTCAATGATGGGGGAGCCCAGCACAAGTGCAAAAGGTAAGGCTGAAGCATTTGCAACAATCTTCAGCCAGAGGGCCGAGTGAATGATCCATCTTGGCCTCCCCTGGAGGCCTCCAGTATCACAGATACAAGTCTTCAACCAAGTAGATTCGCTCCACATCATATAAAGAAACAGCTGAAGGCACTGGATACTGCAAAGGCTATGGGCCCTGACAATATTCCGACAATAGTACTGAAGACCTGTGCTCCAGAACTTGCTGCGACCCTAGCCAAGCTGTTCCAGTACAGCTACAACATTGGCATCTACCCGGCTATGTGGAAAATTGCCCAGGTGTGTCCTGTACACAAAAAGCAGCACAAATCTAACCCAGCCAATTACTGTCCCATCAGTCTACTCTCAATCATGAGTAAAGTGATGGAAGGGGTCATCAACAGTGCTATCAAATAGCACTTGCTTAGCAATAACCTGCTCACTGATGCTCAGTTTGGGTTCTGCCAGGGTCTCTCAGCTCCTGACCTCGTTTCAGCCTTGGTTCAAACATGGACAAAATAACTGAATTCCAGAGGTGAGGTGAGACTGACTGCCTTTGCCATTAAGGCAGCATTTGACCGAGTGTGGCATCAAGGATCCCTAGCAAAACTGGAGTCAATGGGAATCAGGGGGAAAACTCTCCGCTGGTTGGAGTCATACCTAGCACAAAGGAAGGTGGTTGTAGTTGTTGGAGGTCAATCATCTCAGCTCCAGGACATAACTGTAGGAGTTCCTCAGGATAGTGTCCTAGGCCCAACTATCTTCAACTTCTTCATCACTGACCTTCCTTCCATTATAAGGTCAGAAGTGGGGATGTTCACTGACGATTGCACAATTTTCAGCACCATTTGCGACTCCTCAGATACTGAAGCAGTCCACATCCAAATGCAGCAAGACTGGACAATATCCAGGCTTGGGCTGACAAGTGACAAGTAACATTTGCACCATGAAAGTGCCAGACAATGACCATCCCCAACAAAAGAGAATCCAACCATCGCCCCTTGATGTTCAATGGCATTACCATTACTGAATCCCCCACTATCAACATCCTGGGGGTTACTATTGACCATAAACTGAACCGGACTAGCCATATAAATACTGTGGCTACAAGAGCAGGTCAGAGGCTAGGAACCCTGCGGCAAGTAACTCACCTTCTGACTCCCCTAAGCCTGTCCATCATCTACAAGGCACAAGTCAGGCATGTGATTTAATACTCTTCACTTGCCTGGTTGAGTGCAGCTCCAACAACACACAAGAAGCTTGACACCATCCAGGACAAAGCATCCCACTTAACTGGTACCTCATTCACAAACATTCACTCCCTCTGCCACTGATGCACAGTAGCAGCAGTGTGTATCATCTACAAGATGCACTGCAGGAACTCACCAAGCCTGCTTAGAGCGCATCTTCCAAACCCATGACCACTACCACCTAGAAGGAGAGGGGCAGCAGATACATGGGAACACCATCACCTGCAAGTTCCCTTCCAAGCCACTCACCATCCTGACTTGGAAATATATCACTGTTCCTTCACTGTCGCTGGGTCAAAATCCTGGACCCCCTTCCTAACAGCACTGTGGGCGTACCTACACCACATGGACTGCAGTGGTTCAAGAAGGCAGCTCGCCACCAGCTTCTCAAGGGCGATTAGGGACAGGCAATAAATGCTGGCCACGTCCCATGAATGAATAAGAAAAAGACTGAATGCCTGTGGGTAAACCACTCACCACAGTTGGAGCTCCAATTAGTGCTGGCAGGTGGGTAATTATTATTGCAATTAACACCCTTAGGAGAGGCAAGTAATGTCGTTTTACATCGGATTTTACTTTGCTTTAAATTTAATGTCCCTAGTACAGGTGTCCTGGGGCTTGGAAAGCTGACCAGGTGAACAGAGACAAGATTGTATGTTGGTATTTAAACTTCCAATTGCCCCACCTGAATAAAAGTTCACTGATTACAGCTAGTGTCTCATTTCCTCTGGTAAACATTTGGCAGGCAGCTCTTTTGTAGACACAGCTTTTTCAAAACTTTGGAAGTTTTCAACAGCTCACCCACCCATTGCACATCCATTCAACATGCCTACGGCCTGCTCATTCTGAAAGCTTGGCCAAATACTGTCCCATGTGAACCTGTGTGTGGCCTGACTCGCCCAAGGCAAGGCAGCATGTTGAGCCCAGATACTTTGTCCTCAGATCGGCTCGGCGAATCTGACCTTTAAAAATGTCCGCCTGCAGGTCGAATTTTTGATCGGGGGGCGGGGTGGGTGGGGACAGTGGGCTGAAATAAAAGTTGGGGTGAATGGCCCTGGAACCAGTGATGGATGCAGAGGTCAGCTAGGTGCAAGGTCTGCCTCTGTGTTGTAATAAATAATATATATAATAAAACAAAATAGTTCCTCCAGCCCTCATCTCTCATACACTTCTCACCTCCTCACAAACTCCCTATGCTCCATTCATGCCAACCTATGTCAATACATGTCCCCCACCCATGTCCATTGCCCCATACCCTCTATTCCAACTTAGTGCCCCATACCTTCCTCCATTGTTCCCATAACCCTTGTGCTAACTTAATGCCAACTCATGCACTCCCATGCCCCCACCCACCACTCTTTGCCCTTATTGCCCCCATGCCAACTCACCTAGTATTCTTGGACAGTTCCTTGACAGGTTTGACACTTCCTGGACAGGTTTCAGAGCTTTGATATTTCCTGAACAGCTTTGACAGGTTTAACATTTCCTGGACAGGTTTGAAGCTGGACAGCTCTTTGACAGTTTCTTGACAGCTGGACAGTTCCTTAACAGCTGGGCAGTTCCGTGGCAGCCAGACAGCTCTTTGACAGCTGGACAGTTCCCACGAGTTTATGCATAAATAATGCATAATTATGTCCACTTTTAACAATTCGAAAGAGTGCTTTACCTTTCCCAAAGGTGTCCTGGGACCCTACCCAAAGCCGTAACCTACCCCTCTCCAAAGGAGTGCCCTGGCTACCCAAACGCATCCATCAGGTTGAGATCTCCTGTTACCTGTTCTAACCTGCACACTCCAGATTCTACAGTCCTGTCCTTCCAAAATCTTGCTTCAGTGGAGGCAGTTGGTGATTTAAATGGCCAGCTGCCTCCACAAATCAGGCATGCATGAATCCTGGCCTGACTCCAGTCTCACTCCCACAAAGATGGGAAATGTTGTGTTCCAGGGTGGGACTTAGAATTCACAGCCATTTCTGGGATTTTCACCAGGACAGAGATCTTCTCCATGTTGGGAAAAATTAGGGCCTTGGGCATTGGTTGGAGGTAGGGAGGGACTGGGGAATGGGGACCGTTTAAATTAGAGTTCCCACTTTCATATCCCCTTCTGCAACATCCCTGTTCTGGGCCAAAGTCACATTACTCCTATCACTCTGCTGCAAACCAGTTTGATGTTGATGACTGACACATTTTAAGGCCGTGGATAAGGTATTTGTCATCCTATTTAAGACAGCAGAGAAGTTGGCATCCAAAGAATGGGTGGCTGTGGTCATGGCCTGTGTGGAATAATTTGAAAGCCTTGCTTGAAGCTCCATGGAAGTGGTCACTTTCTACATGGCAGACATTCTTGCAATTCCCTGTACCACCAAACTGCTAGTGACTCCTCTATTTTCACCGCTGCTGTGGTGGGTGGCTCATCTATCAGCACCTGAATAAGTTGCTGCTGCACCTCTAACATTCTGTTTCTTACCCATCAGGGAATCGGCATCTGTGTCCGGTTGAGCAGGACTCCGAGAGAAAATTGCAGCCCCCAATGCAGACTCTCCATAGCTGTCCCTGCCACCAGTGTCTGTCCATGCTCACTTGTGGGCTGCAACACATAACTGATATACGGGACCCACTGAAGTGCAGGGAGTTGTGCTAATGCATGGCTGAGCGTGTCTCTTAATTTGACTGGGACACAGGCAAGAAAATAGGCCAAGTTGCATTGCCAGATTGCGGCTAATGTGAAACTCCCAAATCAAACTGCAAAGGGGAGAAAGAAACTAACATGACGATACAAAAGACACAAAGAAAGTGTATATGGAAACTGATTTGTATTGTAAATACTGTGAGAGTTAAATCAATATCAGGGTCACTGGTTGACAATGATTAAATAATTCAAATTCCATGGGATTCCAGGAATTTTACAGATAATTTGGGAATTTCATTTCATGATTATGTCCACTTGTCTGTATGAACAGACTGCCTTGTCTACATTATATAAAGTAGCATCTATTCCATGCAATTACAGCCCCCATTTTATAATAGGTAAAGAATTACGGTCAGAATTTTGAGGTCGGCAGGCAGGCATGGTCAGTGGGCCTGGGAGCGGCCAGGAAATGGCTGGCAGCCCATGATCGGCTCCAGATCATGATTTCACGCTGGCGGGTTGATTAAGGCCTGTCCAGCATGAAACGCAGCTACTCACTGGTCAGGAAGGGGCGGGCAGAGGTGGGTGCCAGGTCCAGGCAGCCCCTGGAAGGCTGCCGTGGAAGAACGTCTCCTCTGCATCTTCAACGTTCAAGTAATGGAGTCGAGTGCGGCTGCATATGGCAGGTGGGAGGGCAGGTCAGGTGGGCACTCAGCCCCCTGCTTTTTGGATGAGTGTCTCGCCGTCCTCCTGGAGGAGGTGGCTGCCAGGAGGGACACAATTGTTCCCAGAGGTGGGAGGAGGAGGCCACCGCACCTCACAAAGAGGGCATGGGAGGAGGTTGCAGCGCTGGTCAGCAGCCATGACGTAGTGCAGCGCACATGAGTCCAGTGCCGGAAGAGGTTCAGTGACCTGCTGCACTCAGAAAGGGTAAGTACTGTGTTGACCTGGGTCAGTGTGCCGAAGTGTTAAGGTGTGACTGTCCCTCGGCGGACCTCAGGGGTGCTAGAGTCTGACTGCCAACTGTCAATGTCGCCGGAGCTGGCCAAGGGTATAAGCCCTGGCTGCTTGGACTGAGTGCCTTGCGGCTCAAGGGCCGTGACTCGGATGTGCCCTGTGAGGTGTTCCTCAGCTGGGGTTGGCCAGGCTGCAACGGCGCTGCAGGTAGAGAGTGGAATAATCAATGCACCTCTGCCCTTTCAGGAGAAGACAAGCCATAACCAATAGGAGAGGTCACAGACAGGCAGAGACCCACCCAACCTGCTGCTGCTGACCAGGTTCAAGCAGGATGCCCTTGAGCTGGAGAGCCAGCACGCTCCACGTGGAACCGGGCATGGAGAGGCGGGGGTGCCGGGCGAAGATAAGAGTGCAGTGCACAGTGGTGAGGGTTTCGGATTGTGCAACCATTCTTGTGTAGTCTCTTCATTGATGGGAGCCTGAAACCTGGAGCCCCCATTGATCATTGAAAGACGAGGACACCATGATGCAGATCTCCGTTGTTTCACCAGGGTGCCTGGCATGCACAGTGACAGTGTGATGACTTTAACTAATGATATGACCTTGTTCTCCCTTAGATTTGCCAGCACGCACTCACTTTCTGGACCCCCAAGGTCCACCCCTGACACTGGAGGACCACTGAGCTTCGTGTGTGCCTACGTCACACCTGCTCTCTGAACCAGGCACCAATGAAGCTACCAGCACCGCAGTGGGCATTAGATTGATGGCTACAATGTCGGTGCACTTTGGTGAGGGCAACTTCACAATCACTTGAGGTGTAGGCGGAGGCAGAGAGTGCCAAGGGCACTGGCAGTCAGAGGACTGCTGGAGAGCAGGACGATGCTCAGTCAAAGGCTGATATTGAGCCTCTGGAGTTGTCCATTAGGCGGCAGGTACTGGATTTCCAGCAGGATGTCTGGGAGGATCTGGCAGAGATCCTTGCCATGGTCCCCATTGTGGAGGAGTCCATCAAAGCATGAGCACTGTGCTGAACCTCATGGCCGAGTGCACTGCCTCCTCCATTGAGAGAGTGGTGACTCTCATGGAGAGGCAGCTCCAGGAACAGAATCAGGGGTCCCTGGGGTTGCGCTCGGTCCTGCAAGCCCTCACACAGGCACTGACTTCAGGTGGTCAGTGTCAGTGTGGGAGATGGATGAGGTACCCAGCATCCCGGCTAGGTGTCCGTCCATCCATGGTGAGCAGGGAGGTCCAGAGTGACCTCACATTGGTGCTTGAACTGCTTGTTCACTATGGGCTCCTTTCAGTACACTCTGGATGACAGCAACAGCTCCTCCGCCCCTCTGCCAGTGACTGTGGCATTTGATGAGTCTGCAATGACTGGGGAGATACCAGCCGTGGCATTGGCTGCTCCCTCCCAAGCAGGACCAGTGCAGGACCACTGGCCAATGGACAACCGCCAAGGTCATCAAGGCCAACAAGACAGTAGAGTCAGCAGGCTGGAGGGGGAGGGTCACCAAGACCATTTGGAAACATAAATTAAAGACACCATGAGCACAAGAGGGACAGTTCATGGGTGATTTCCTGTTCATTTATGTTTGGTTTATAGGTCTGCTGGTGTGGAAATCAACACCAGTAATGGTAATGTCGTTATGCTTTCAATGTGACAATAACATTAAATTTGCTTTGGTTCTGATAGCCTGAGTATGCTTCACCTTTTTTCTTTCTGGTGCAGGGTACGCCAGTATGTAACGCTGGATGTGAGTGGCTGGATACTTTATTGCACAGGCACTGAGAGGACTTTGGGTGCAAATGAAAGGGTCATTTCACATATCCAGGATGGAGGCAGCAGCCCTGGCATGAGGTTGAAGCTGATCTTTGGTAGCCTGGTTGAAGGAGCATTGGATCAAGGTATCCCTGATGTCCCTGCCTCCCTGGAGGTTACTGAGGTTTGGTTCCACCCCCTCAGTGTTCTCCTCACCATGCTCCTCTTCTGACTCACCATTGGATTCATCATCTGTGGCCTGTGCAGCAGTGCCAAGATCCTCTTCCTGCAGTGGGTCCCCCGCTTTGCCAGTGCCAGATTGTGGAGAGTGCAGCATGTAACCACTATCAGTGACACCTGCTCTGGGGAGTATTGTAGTGCTCCCCCTGAACGGTACAGGCATCAGAAGTGCATCTTGAGAAGACCTATGGTCCTCTCTATCATCGCCCTTGTGGAGGCGTGACTCCTATTGTAACGCTTCTCTGCCTCTGTTCTTGGATGGCAGAGAAGCATCATGAGTCACCTCTTCAACAGATAGCCCTTGTCACCCTCCAGCCATCCATCCAGTCGAGCTGGAGCACTGAAGAGCCCCGGCACCTGGGAGTGTCTGAGGATGTAGGCCTCATGGGAGCTGCCTGGGTACCTTGCACAGACTTGTAGAATCTGCATCCTGTGGTCACACACTATCTGCACGTTCATGGAGTGGAATCCCTTTCTGTTGACAAAGGCACTGGGCTCACCTGCTGGCAGCTTGATGGCCACATGTGTGCAGTCTATTGCACCCTGGACACGGGGGAAGCCAGTAATCACTGCAAAGCCTCTGGCTCGCTCAGCCTAGTTGGCCTCATCCATACAGTAAAGAATAAAGGTCAGTACCCGCCTGCACAGAGTTTCTGTAACCAATTTGATGCAACTGTGGACAGCTGATTGGGAGACTCCACAAAGATCCCCCACTGAGCCCTGGAAAGAGCTGGAGGCATAGAAGTTGAGGGCTGCTGTGACCTTTAGAGTCACTGGCATGGGGTGTCCACCCACACAGTCGGAGCTGATATCAAGCTCAAATATCTGACAGATGGAGGTCACGTTCTCCCTTGAGAGACGGGGCCTCCTTCAGCATTGCACCTCAGACATATTGAGGTAGCTGCTTCACTGCCTGTAAACCCTGGCAGCAGGATATTAGCGTCTTCTGTGGTCCCTTCCGCCTTGGACTTCCTTCTGGCCCTGCACCCCTTGTCCTGAGCCTCTCCTCCCACAGATCCCTCCCCAGAAGCTGCATTGGGACTCATGGCCTCCTCTCCCTTTGCCTCTCTCTTCCTCTACCACAGAGGAGGTGCCTCCAGTGGAGACCACAATCCCCATTTCCAGGGTAATGGAAGGCTGCCTGATACCTGGAATGGTCCACACAGTCTGAATCCTCTGGGGGCCTTGCAGACATCAATGAGTCCTGAAATGAAGCCTGGGAATGCTAAGAATGAAGCCCTGAACAGAAATAAAACTGCCAAGTACCAATAAGCCACTAGCAGCAAACCATCTACCAAACGTCTCACTTCTCACACTGGCAATGCTGCTGACCCGTTTTATCCCACCCATGGATGAGGTTTTTGAAATTGTTGGCTGGCCGCCTGCCTGTTCTACCCGTGCAACGAGCACAAAATCGCATGGGCAATGAAAAATTGGCATCCATTGACCTTTTAATAGCCTTAACTGGCCTCTTAATTAATGGCGGGCGGGGCTCAGGCACCCGCCAAGCCAAGCACGCCCGCCAAGCAAAATGTCGCGCATGTGCATGACGATGTTGTGACACTCACCCGTCATCGCGCACTATTTTACACTCGAACGTGTCGGGCGTGCGGCCACACACTTAGTGAAAAATTCTGCCCTATGTATTGCATGTGAGACCAGAGTTTTTAGAAACACTTTGGAATTGCATTCTGTGTCTCCATCTGTTTTCAGTGATAACGCATAATGCACCATCTCCTCTCTTCACTGGAAACAGCAGATCCAGATGCCCTTGAGCAGACCCAAAAGGGCAACGTTTACCTGAGCACCAACTACCACACATCACTTAAATCAGTCACCTGCACTGCACCGTGGACCTTGGGGGAAAGTAATAGAGATATTTAGGAGGATTCACAGGATGAGGAATCGATCACTAGCACTTGAAGGGCTAGCAATGGCTATGATGGATGAGGGAAGAAAAGATTCCGTATGTTGAGCACTCGTGCATGGGGATACAATCTTAATGAGCCTGCTTTAAAACCAAGACTGACACAAAAGCAGGAGAACATTTGAACAATCATTCATCTCTTTGCCATGCCAAAAGAGAAGATCAACACATGCATATTTCCCACATAATTGATGCCATAGAGGAACAGTTCTCTTTAATGCAGTCTGCCCTGAACATGTGCCAAGGCCAATGGCATCTGCAGTGGCAACCTCAGTTATGAAGTTCACAATCTGCTTTGGAGATTTTGGGATCTAAGCTCCAGAAAATACTCATAAACACCCTCAATTCTCTTGGAGACAGCTACACACAACCCATGAGAGAAAGATTCCATAACCCTGCCCACCATTCTGTACTCAGACAGATTTTGGGCATGGTGAGGAGATGCCCTCAAGCAATAGCGCATATGGAAAAGCATAGAAGCAGTTGTTGGTATTTATGTCAGCAGCAGTTCTGTGTCATCATGTAGCCCAGCATGTGACAATGGATGCAGCCTTAAAAACACACACAGCTACTGCAGCTAAGGATAGCCAATTATATATAGCAGTATACCAGAATTAGTATTGTACAAGAGCCTTTCAGCAATATCCAACTTAGACCACATCACAAGTGAACAGTTTTTTCACAAGACAATCATGTAGATTTTAAAGTTTCTGCTGAATTTAAAACACATTATTGCAGGGTCTAAGTCAAGATGTCAAGCCGTCTCAATTTCTCTGCTCCTCTCACCCATTCTAATATGTCTCTCTCTGAACTTACTGCACTCCATTCTCTCAGGTCCAACCCCAACATTGTCATCAAACCCGCTGACAAGGGTGGTGCTGTTGTTGTCTGGCGCACTGACCTCTACCTCGCGGAGGCTGAGCATCAACTCGCAGACACTTCCTCCTACCTCTCCCTGGACCATGACCCCACCACGGAACATCAAGCTATTGTTTCCAGGACTGTCACTGACCTCATCTCCTCTGGAGATCTTCCTCCCACAGCTTCCAACCTGATAGTCGCCCAACCTCGGATGGCCCGCTTCTACCTCCTACCCAAAATCCACAAACGGAACTGTCCTGGCAGACCGATCGTGTCAGCCTGTTCCTGCCCCAGGGAACTCATTTCTCGTTATCTTGACTCCCTTCTCTCTCCCCTTGTCCAGTCCCTTCCAACCTATATCCGTGATTCCTCTGACACCTTACGTCACATCAACAGTTTCCAGTTCCCTGGCCCCAACCGCTTCCTCTTCACCATGGATGTCCAATCCCGCTACACCTCCATCCCCCACCAGGATGATCTGAGGGCCCTTAGCTTCTTCCTTGAACAGAGGCCCGAACAATCCCCATCCACCACTACTCCTCCGTCTGGCTGAACTTGTTCTCACACTGAACAATTTCTCCTTTAACTCCTCTCACTTCCTCCAAATAAAAGGTGTGGCTATGGGGCATGGGCCCCAGCTATGCCTGTCTCTTTATGGGGTATGTGGAACATTCCTTGTTCCAGTCCTACTCCGGCTCCCTCCCACAACTCTTTCTCCGGTACATCGATGATTACTTCGGTGCTGCTTCATGCTCTCGTTGGGACCTGGAAAAATTTATTAATTTTGCTTCCAATCTCCACCCCTCCATCATTTTCACATGGTCCGTCTCTGACACTTCTCTTCCCTTCCTTGACCTCTCTGTCTCAATTTCTGATGATAGACTGTCCACCAATATCCATTACAAGCCTACCGACTCCCACAGCTACCTCGACTACAGATCCTCACACCCTGCTTCCTGTAAGGACTCCATCCCATTCTCTCAGTTCCTTCGCCTCCGTCGCATCTGTTCTGATGACGCTACCTTCAAAAACAGTTCCTCTGACATGTCCTCCTTCTTCCTTAACCGAGGTTTTCCACCCACGGTCGTTGACGGGGCCCTCAACCGTGTCTGGCCCATCTCCCGCGCATCCACCCTCACACCTTCTCCTCCCTCCCAGAAACATGATAGGGTCCCCCTTGTCCTCACTTATCACCCCACCAGCCTCCGCATTCAAAGGATCATCCTCCGCCATTTCCGCCAACTCCAGCATGATGCCACCACCAAACACATCTTCCCTTCACCCTCCCCGGCGGCATTCCATAGGGATCGTTCCCTCTGGGACACCCTGGTCCACTCCTCCATCACCCCCTACTCCTCAACCCCCACCTATGGCACCTTCCCATGCCCACGCAGAAGATGCAACACCTGCCCCTTCACTTCCTCTCTCCTCACCATCCAAGGGCCCAAACACTCCTTTCAAGTGAAGCAGCATTTCACTTGCATTTCCCCTAACTTAGTCTACTGCATTCGTTGCTCCCAATGCGGTCTCCTTTACATTGGAGAGACCAAACGCAAACTGGGCGACCGCTTTGCAGAACACCTGCGGTCTGTCCGCAAGAAAGACACAAACCTCCCTGTCGCTTGCCATTTTAACACTCCACCCTGCTCTCTTGCCCACATGTCTGTCCTTGGCTTGCTGCATTGTTCCAGTGAAGCCCAACGCAAACTGGAGGAACAGCACCTCATCTTCCGACTAGGTACTTTACAGCCTAACGGGCTGAATATTGAATTCAACAACTTTAGATCTTAAACTCCCCCTCCCCCCATCCCCACCCCGTTTCCTCCCCCTCCCTTTTGTTTTTTTTTTTCAATAATTTATATAGATTTTTCTTTTCCCACCTATTTCCATTATTTTTAAATCTACAACTAATACCTTGTCAATCTTTCCACCCCACCCCCACTAGAGCTGTACCTTGAGTGTCCTGCCATCCATTCTTAATTAGCACTTTTCTTAGATAATATCACCACCTTCAACACCTCTTTGATCCTTTTGTCTGTGACATCTTTTGATTCTCTGCTCCTATCACTGCTTGCTTGTCCCTACAACCACCCCACCCTCAACTTCTCTCCCCCCGCCACCCACCTTAAACCAGCTTATATTTCACCCCTCTCCTAACTATACTTCAGTTCTGTTGAAGGGTCATGTGGACTCGAAACGTCAACTCTTTTCTTCTCCACCGATGCTGCCAGACCTGCTGAGTTTTTCCAGGTAATTCTGTTTTTGTTTTGGATTTCCAGCATCCGCAGTAGCTTTTTGTTTTTATCTCTGGGGAGTCTCTATGTCTGCACAAAAATTCAGGCCTTAATTATCTAAATATGCCCAATGAACAATGTGAATGACCTCACTTTCCCACCCTACCCCCATTCTTCTCCCACCCTCGCAAAAATTGGCAGGGTTTGCTACAGAGGTGGGACATTGTACTGCATGATATTGGTGTCACTATCTTCATCACTCACCTTTGTTTCGATCCCGGCAATGAAATCTGGCTATGATCTTTGGTTTGATTCTTGGTCTGAGTTAAGTTCATTGATTTAAAATGGGATGGTTCCAGGTTGTGCCAATTACTTTCAACATCCACAGGAGTTAAAATGGTAAGAATTCACTTAGGGTGATGCTAGTTGTTGGGTGGAAGATGCATATGTGTGGCTATTGCATAATCACCCACTTTCTGGGCTCACATAATATGAACAGCCATTTGGATAGGAGATGTGGGGCTACTGGCAGATGTGAAAATGTACTCCAGCCCAAATCAGTGACTGAGGAGGCAAAAAGGAATAGGAATATGTCTTCAAATAAAATATTTTGTTTTTGAAACCTGCAGATCACTATGACATTGTTGGAATTTCACATGGTGATGAGAAGGAGTGGTGCTGTGGCATGGAAGTAGAGGAGGGTACACTTCACCACTGAAAAAAATTGCAAGGAACTTTGCTCCAGACTTTCCCAGAGGCAATGGATTGGATTTTCCTATTTTTGTGATTGGATTGCCAGGGCATAAAAAACAGAGAAATTGGGCAGGAAATCATTATCATTATTGGTACCACAAAATATTCCCCATTGATAAAACTTTCCTGAAACATTGCTGTTAGGTAATTAAATTAATTTGATTCCTCACAATAATATAAATAAATAAATCTTTGCATATATTATACAGCTCAGAAGATTTTCTTTCACATTGAAGCCAATCCCTTTTTAATAAATAAAATTTGCACAGCAAGTTATCATTCAAATATGTAGAATAATCCATTTTGATCTCTTTTCTGGTGATCATACACATGTAAAGAACAATTTTAAATGTCGAAACTGAAATGCATTTATGGCTATATATATTCCAAATATTCCTAAGGATCAGAACAAGTCAATATACAAGAATATGCTAAATCATTGATGCAAGAAATTTTCTGAAGATACTCAAGACTCTAAATACAGTGCATTAGGGAGAATATGAAGAGATTAGGAGAGAAATCAGAAAAGTAAAGAGGAGCTATGAAATTAAATTATCAAGAAGCATGAGAAAGATGCTGAAGTATTCTACATGGACATAAATAAAAACTGAAAGTTGGGATGGGAGTAGGGCCACTAAAGGATGGACAGGATAAAATGATAGGCAGTGAAAATGAAATGGCAGAAATATTAAATAATTATTTTGCTTCTGCATTTAACAGGGAGATGGAGCAGATAGGAATGACATCAAAAGATGTGATTAGAGAAGTTGTAACTACATTTAAAACAAAAAGGAGGAGAAATATTAAATATATGATTCAAACTTAAAGAGAATAAAACCAATTATATCCATTTTACAAAGATGCAGGAGTACTATTACATAAACTTAATTACTTGCCAGAAAAATGTGCAGTGCCATGGGCTGGTGAATAGCTAATATTATACCTATATTTAGGAAGTGAGATAGGAACATAGAGGCAAGTATAGGCCATTCAGCTATTCGCCAGTCAATATGATCATGGCTGAGCATCCACTTCAATGCCTTTTTCCCACACTATCCCCATACCTCTTTATGTCATTGCTATTTAGAAATCTGTCAGTCTTTGCTCTCAACATATTCATTGACTGGCCTTCCAAAGCTCACTGGGGTAGAAATTCCAAAGATTCACAACCCTCTGAGTAAAAAATTTTTTCCTCATCTTGGTGCTAAGTGACTTCCTCCTTATTCTGAAATTGTGTCCCATGGTTCTAGGCTCCCCAACCAGGGGAAACATCTTACCTGCATCTACCATGTCTATCCCTTTAAGTATTTTGTAGGCTTCAATGAGATCACCTCTCATCCTCCGAAACTCTAGAGAATACAGGCCTAGTTTGCCCCATCTCTCTTCATAGGATAGTTCCACCATCCTGGGGAGCAAGTCTAGTGAACCTTTGTTGCACTCATAAGACCATAAGACATAGGAGCAGAAATTAGGCCATTCGGCCCATTGAGTCTGCTCCGCCATTCAATCATGGCACTCCCTCCATGGCAATAATATATTTCCTAAGGTAAGGGGACCAAAACTGCACACAGTACTCCAGGTGTGGTCTAACCAAGGTCCTATACGATTGAAGCAAGACTTCGTTACTCCTGTACTCAAACCCTCTTGCGATAAAGACCAACATACCGTAAGCCTTCCTAATTGCCTGCTGCACCTGCATGTTAGATTTCGGTGACTTATTGACGAGGACACCCAGGCCCCTTTGTACATCTACGCTTTCTAATCACTTAACATTTAAGAATTACTCTGCACATGTGTTCATCCTACCAAAGTGGATAACCTCACATCTTTTCACTATATTCCATCTGCGATCTTGACCACTCATTAAGTCTGTCCAAATCCCCTTGAAGCCGCTTTGCATCTTCCTCACAACACACATTCCCAGCTAGCTTTGTGTCATCCATGAACTTGAAAATATTACATTTGATCCCCACATCCAAATCATTGATATATATTGTGAACAGCTGGGGCCCAAGTACTGATCCTTGCGGTACCCCACTAGTCACCGCCTGCCAACGCGAGAATGGCTATTTACTCCTACTCTCATTTCTGCCTGTTAGCCAATCCTTAATCCATGCCAGCATATTACCTCCTATCCCATGTGCTTTAATTTTGCTAACCAACCTCCTGTGGGGGATTTTATCAAAAGTCCTCTGAAAATCCAAGAATACCACATCCACTGACACCACCTTCATCAATTCTGTTTGTAAAATCCTCAAAAAACTCAACTGGATCATCAAACATGATTTTCCATTCAAAAATCCATGCTGACTATGCCCAGTAAGATCATTATCATATAAGTGCTCATTTATCACATCCTTCATAACAGATTCCAGCATTTTCCCTTCTACCGATGTCAGGCTAACAGGTCTGTACTTCCCTGTTCTCTCTCCCTCTCCATTCTTAAATAGTGGGGTGACATTTTCTACCTTCCAATCTGCAGGAACCATTCCAGAATCTACAGAATTTTGGAAGATGATCACCAATGCCACACTATCTCCAAAGCTACCTCTTTCAATACTCTGGGATGTAGAATATCAGGTTACAGGGACGTAACAACTTTCAGTCACATTAATTTCTCCAATACAACCTTCTTACTTATAGTAATTTCCTTCAATTCCTCATTCTCTTAAAGTCCCTTAAATCTCTAATTCTGGGAGATTTTTTTATACCTTCCTCAGTGTAGACAGACAAAAAGTAATCATTTAGCTTCTCTGCCATTTCCCTATTCCCATTATAAATTCTCCTGACTTTGCCTGTAATGGACTCACATTTGTCTTAGCCAAATGCTTCCTTTTTACATACCTATAGAAGCTTTTACAGTTTGTTTTTATGTTTTTTGCTAGTTTACATTCATATTCTACTCTCCCTTTATCAGTTTCTTGGTCTCCCTTTGCTGTATTCTAAAATGCTCCCAATCCTCATGTTTACTACTATTCCTGGCAACTTTATAGGCATTTTCTTTTAATCTTATTCAACCTTAACTTCCTTTGTTAGCCACGATTGACTGACTTTTCTTTTTGCATTTTTGTGCCTTGAAAGAATGTATAATTTTTTTAAAAATTTATTAATTCAAGGGGTGTGGGCAAGACTGGCTAGGCCAGCATTTATTCCCCATCCCTATTTGCCCTTGAGAAGGTGTCTTGAATCTCTGCAGTCCATGTGGTATGAATACATCCACTGTGATGTTAGGGAGGGAGTTCCAAGAATTTGACCCAGCGACAGTGAAGGAATGGTGATACAGTTCCAAGATGGTGTGTGGCTTGGAGGGGAACTTGGTTCCCATAAATATGCTGTTCTTGTCCTTCTAAGTGATAGAAGTCGTGGGTGAGATGCTGCAGTGCATCTTGTAGATGGTACACATTGCAGCTACTGTGTGTCGGTGTTGGAGGGAGTGAATGTCTAAGATTATGGATAGGGTGCCAATCAAGCGGGCTGCTTTGTCCTGGATAGTGTCAAGCTTCTTACATGTCATTGTAGCTGCACTCATCCAGGCAAGTGGAAAGTATTCCATCACACTCCTGACTTGTGTCTTGTAGATGGTGAACAGACTTTGTGGAGTCGGGAGATGAGTTACTTGCTACAGAATTCCCAGCCTTTGACCTGCTTTCGTGGCCACGGTATTTATATGGCTAGTTGAGTTCAGTTTCTTGTTAATGCTAAGCCCCCAGGATGTTGATAGTGGGAGATTCAGCAATGGTAATGTCATGGAATTTCAAGGGCAAATGGTTAGATTCTCTCTTGATGGAAATGGTCATTGCCTGACACTTGTGTGATGCAAATGTTACTTGCCACTTATCAGCACAAGCCTGAATGTTGTCCAGATCTTGCTGCATGTCGACACGGGGTGCTTTAGTATCTGAGGAACAGAAAATGGTACAGAACATTGTGCAATCATCAGCAAACATCCACATTTCTGATAAAAACAAAAAGCTAAAAGCTACTGCGGATGCTGGAAATCCAAAACAAAAACAGAATTACCTGGAAAAACTCAGCAGGTCTGGCAGCATCGGCGGAGAAGAAATCAGTTAACGTTTCGAGCCTTCATGGCCCTTCAGCAGAACTGAAGCATAGTTAGAAGAAGGGAGAAATATAAATTGGTTTAAGGTGGGTGGGGGGGGGGTGGGGGGGAGAGACACATTGAGGGTGTGGTGATTGTGGAGATGAGCAGATAATCAAAAGATGTCACAGACAAATGGGTCAAAGAGGTGTCGAAGGTGGTGACATTTGTCTGAGAAAAGTGCTAATTAAGAATGGAAGACAGGATATTCAAAGTACAGCTCTAGTGGGGGTGGGGTGGAAAGACTAACAAGGTTTTAGTTTAGATTTAAAAATAATGGAAATAGGTGGGGAAAGAAGAATCTATATAAATTATTGAAAAAAAAAGGGGGGGGGGAAGAAACGGGGTGGGGATGGGGGGAGGGGGAGTTTAAGATCTAAAGTTGTTGAATTCAATATTCAGCCCGGAAGGCTGTAAAGTACCTAGTCGGAAGATGAGGTGCTGTTCCTCCAGTTTGCGTTGGGCTTCACTGGAACAATGCAGCAAGCCAAGGACAGACATGTGGGCAAGAGAACAGGGTGGAGTGTTAAAATGGCAAGCGACAGGGAGGTTTGGGTCTTTCTTGCGGACAGACCGCAGGTGTTCCGCAAAACGGTCGCCCAGTTTGCGTTTGGTCTCTCCAATGTAGAGGAGACCGCATTGGGAGCAACGAATGCAGTAGACTAAGTTAGGGGAAATGCAAGTGAAATGCTGTTTCACTTGAAAGGAGTGTTTGGGCCCTTGGACGGTGAGGAGAGAGGAAGTGAAGGGGCAGGTGTTGCATCTTCTGCGTGGGCATGGGGAGGTGCCATAAGTGGGGGTTGAAGAGTAGGGGGTGATGGAGGAGTGGACCAGGGTGTCCCGGAGGGAATGATCCCTACGGAATGCCGTCATGGGGGGTGAAGGGAAGATGTGTTTGGTGGTGGCATCATGTTGGAGTTGGCGGAAATGGCGGAGGATGATCCTTTGAATGCGGAGGCTGGTGGGGTGATAAGTAAGGACAAGGGGGACCCTATCATGTTTCTGGGAAGGAGGAGAAGGTGTGAGGGAGGATGCGCGGGATATGGGCTGGACACGGTTGAGGGCCCTGTCAACGACCGTGGATGGAAAACCTCGGTTAAGGAAGAAGGAGGACATGTCAGAGGAGCTGTTTTTGAAGGTAGCGTCATCAGAACAGATGCGACGGAGGCGAAGGAACTGAGAGAATGGGATGGAGTCTTTACAAGAAGCGGGGTGTGAGGAGCTGTAGTCGAGGTAGCTGTGGGAGTCGGTAGGCTTGTAATGGATATTGGTGGACAGTCTATCATCAGAAATTGAGACAGAGAGGTCAAGGAAGGGAAGAGAAGTGTCAGAGATGGACCATGTGAAGATGATGGAGGGGTGGAGATTGGAAGCAAAATTAATAAATTTTTCCAGGTCCTGACGAGAGCATGAAGCAGCACCGAAGTAATCATCGATGTACCGGAGAAAGAGTTGTGGGAGGGGGCCGGAGTAGGACTGGAACAAGGAATGTTCCACATACCCCATAAAGAGACAGGCATAGCTGTTTGTGGATTTTGGGTAGGAGGTAGAAGCGGGCCGTCCGAGGTTGGGCGACTATCAAGTTGGAAGCTGTGGGAGGAAGATCTCCAGAGGAGATGAGGTCAGTGACAGTCCTGGAAACAATGGCTTGATGTTCTGTGGTGGGGTCATGGTCCAGGGAGAGGTAGGAGGAAATGTCTGCGAGTTGACGCTCAGCCTCCGCGAGGTAGAGGTCAATGCGCCAGACAACAACAGTACCACCCTTGTCAGCGGGTTTGATGACAATGTTGGGGTTGGACCTGAGAGAACGGAGTGCAGTGAGTTCAGAGAGAGACAGATTAGAATGGGTGAGAGGAGCAGAGAAATTGAGACGGCTAATGTCACGCCGACAGTTCTCAATGAAAAGATCAAGAGAAGGTAAGAATCCAGAGGGAGGGGTCCAAGTGGAGGGAGAATATTGGAGGTGGGTGAAAGGATCCGTTGAGCGGGGAGAGGACTCCTGCCCAAAGAAGTGAGCACGGAGACGAAGACGGCGGAAGAAGAGTTCAGCATCATGCCGAGCCCGAAATTCATTGAGATGAGGGTGTAAGGGTATGAAACTAAGTCCTTTGCTAAGCACTGAACGTTCAGCATCGGAGAGGGAAAGGTCAGGGGGTATAGTCGCCCAACCTCGGACGGCCCGCTTCTACCTCCTACCCAAAATCCACAAACAGAACTGTCCTGGCAGACCGATCGTGTCAGCCTGTTCCTGCCCCACGGAACTCATTTCTCGTTATCTTGACTCCCTTCTCTCTCCCCTTGTCCAGTCCCTTCCCACCTACATCTGTGATTCCTCTGACACCTTACGTCACATCAACAATTTCCAGTTCCCTGGCCCCAACCGCTTCCTCTTCACCATGGATGTCCAATCCCTCTACATCTCCATCCCCCACCAGGATAGTCTGAGGGCCCTTAGCTTCTTCCTTGAACAGAGGCCCGAACAATCCCCATCCACCACTACTCTCCTCCGTCTGGCTGAACTTGTTCTCACACTGAACAATTTCTCCTTTAACTCCTCTCACTTCCTCCAAATAAAAGGTGTGGCTATGGGTACCCGCATGGGCCCCAGCTATGCCTGTCTCTTTATGGGGTATGTGGAACATTCCTTGTTCCAGTCCTACTCCGGCCCCCTCCCACAACTCTTTCTCCGGTACATCGATGATTACTTCGGTGCTGCTTCATGCTCTCGTCGGGACCTGGAAAAATTTATTAATTTTGCTTCCAATCTCCACCCCTCCATCATCTTCACATGGTCCATCTCTGACACTTCTCTTCCCTTCCTTGACCTCTCTGTCTCAATTTCTGATGATAGACTGTCCACCAATATCCATTACAAGCCTACCGACTCCCACAGCTACCTCGACTACAGCTCCTCACACCCCGCTTCTTGTAAAGACTCCATCCTATTCTCTCAGTTCCTTCGCCTCCGTCGCATCTGTTCTGATGACGCTACCTTCAAAAACAGCTCCTCTGACATGTCCTCCTTCTTCCTTAACCGAGGTTTTCCATCCACGGTCGTTGACAGGGCCCTCAACCGTGTCCAGCCCATATCCCGCGCATCCTCCCTCACGCCTTCTCCTCCTTCCCAGAAACATGATAGGGTCCCCCTTGTCCTCACTTATCACCCCACCAGCCTCCGCATTCAAAGGATCATCCTCCGCCATTTCCGCCAACTCCAGCATGATGCCACCACCAAACACATCTTCCCTTCACCCCCCCTGACGGCATTCCGTAGGGATCGTTCCCTCCGGGACACCCTGGTCCACTCCTCCATCACCCCCTACTCCTCAACCCCCACTTATGGCACCTCCCCATGCCCACACAGAAGATGCAACACCTGCCCCTTCACTTCCTCTCTCCTCACTGTCCAAGGGCCCAAACACTCCTTTCAAGTGAAGCAGCATTTCACTTGCATTTCCCCTAACTTAGTCTACTGCATTCGTTGTTCCCAATGCGGTCTCCTCTACATTGGAGAGACCAAACGCAAACTGGGCGACCGTTTTGCGGAACACCTGCGGTCTGTCCGCAAGAAAGACCCAAACCTCCCTGTCGCTTGCCATTTTAACACTCCACCCTGTTCTCTTGCCCACATGTCTGTCCTTGGCTTGCTGCATTGTTCCAGTGAAGCCCAACGCAAACTGGAGGAACAGCACCTCATCTTCCGACTAGGCACTTTACAGCCTTCCGGGCTGAATATTGAATTCAACAACTTTAGATCTTAAACTCCCCCTCCCCCCATCCCCACCCCGTTTCTCACCCCCCCCCCACTTTTTTTTCAATAATTTATATAGATTCTTCTTTCCCCACCTATTTCCATTATTTTTAAATCTAAACTAAAACCTTGTTAGTCTTTCCACCCCACCCCCACTAGAGCTGTACTTTGAATATCCTGTCTTCCATTCTTAATTAGCACTTTTCTCAGACAAATGTCACCACCTTCGACACCTCTTTGACCCTTTTGTCTGTGACATCTTTTGATTATCTGCTCATCTCCACAATCACCACACCCTCAATGTGTCTCTCCCGCCCCCCCCCCCCACCCCCCCACCACCCCCCACCCACCTTAAACCAAGTTATATTTCTCCCTTCTTCTAACTATGCTTCAGTTCTGCCGAAGGGCCATGAAGGCTCGAAACGTTAACTGATTTCTTCTCCGCTGATGCTGCCAGACCTGCTGAGTTTTTCCAGGTAATTCTGTTTTTGATCCACATTTCTGACCTTGTGATGGAGGGACGGTCATTGATGAAGCAGCGGAAGATGGTTCGGTTTGAGACACTACCCTGAGGAACTCCTGCAAAAATGTCCTAGGACTGAGATGATTGACCTTCAACAAGCACCACCATCTTCTTTTGTGCTAGGTATGACTCCAAACAGTAGAGGGATTCCCATTGACTGTGGTTTTGCTATGGCTCCTTGATGCCACATTCGGTCAACTGCTGTCTTGATATCTTGATAGCTGTAAGCACCTCTTGAGTGCAGCTCTTTTGACCATGTTTGGACCAGGCTGTAATGAGGCCAGGAGCTGAGTGACCCTGGCAGAACCCAAACTGAGCATCAGTGAACATTCTATTGCTTTTAAGTGTCACTTGATAGTACTATCAACGATATCTTCCATCACTTAGCTGATGATCGAGAGTGGACTGCTGGGCAGTAACTGATTGGGTTGGATTTATTCTGTGTTTTGTGGACAGGATATACTTGGACAATTTTCCACATCGTCAGGTAAATGAAGTGTTGACTGAGTCCAGTATCTGGACTGTTTCGAAACCTGGCACTCGTGGAGCACTCTATTCTTTGTGCCATGGTACAATCTCTCATTTGTTCTTTGAAGGCTGAAGGAAATGGTTTCCCCAGGACATTTTTAAAGCAGCAGACATCTGATCCAACTAAATTTCCTTCTCCAAGAACTGAACGATAGTTAGAACCAGTTACCTCTCCTTAGCACTATCCAATAATTTAAATGTTAGCGCCGATCCAGGGCTCTACAAATTGAATTTTATCACTGCATTATACAATCCATGAAGAGTCCATGATATATTCTTTGATGGAATAACTATCTTTTTTCTGAAATCTATCAAATTCTGACTGTGCCTCACAGGCATTTAACAGGCTATCTTTCTGGTAGACTTCATCTAAGATCTCTAATAGAAGGTCCTTACCTTCATCACTATGCAACTGGAAATTCCTGCCTAAAGTCAATGGATGTTTGGCTGCCTCTTTGAAGTTTCCATCCCACTTAAAATCCCGGCCTTTATGTTTGAATTTACTTTTTGTAGGAAGCAACAATGCCAAGGTCATAACTTGCTTCCTCTTTGTTAGGGAATTAACCCGTGTCCACATCAGTGTCATCCTTCCACTGATCATGTAGTTCAGGCACCGAGAACACCCAAACCTTGACAATTTGCACTTGCTTTCTGCCATTTTCCACAATGGCCACTCGGATTTTAGCTTCTCTATCTGGAAAAAAGCTTTTGTTCATTTCTAGCCTCAACTTTAGGCAGGCATCCTCTGCTACCATGTTATATTTTAGGAAGCCCAGTGGCGAAGGATAAAACAGGGGCCAATCTTTTACACAATTTTAAAAACATTTATATGTAATAATTCTTTAAAGACTATCAATTGCCTATGTGCCATCATACCTTTTAATGTATTTACCCAATCCACCTCAGTCATAATTACTTAATTTCCTTTGTTCAAATTTAACACCCTGGTTTCAGATTGAACTACCCCACTTTCAAACATAAAATTTAAAATTCTATCATATTATGATCACTCATCCCTAAAAGTTCTTTTACAACAAGATTATTAATTAGCCCATTATCGTTACATAATACTAGATCTAAAATGTCCTGTTCTCTAGTAGGTTCCTCAACATACTGCTGCAGAAAACCTTCCCTAAGACACTCCACAAACTCGTCTTCCACAGCATTAGTGTTCATTAGATTTACCCAGTCTATATGCAAATTGAAGTCACCCATGAATTCTGTTTTACCCATGCTACATGCTTCTCTAATCTCCTGATTAATACCATGCCCCACACTACCGCTACTGTTTGGTGGCCTATAAACAACTCCAACCAATGACGTTGCCTTTTGCTGTTTCTTAGCTCCACCCAAACAGATTCCACACATTGTTCTTCCAATCTGAGATCCTCCCTTACTAATATACTGATCCCATCACTTATGATCAGCTCAACACCACCTCCTTTTCCTTTTTGCCTGTCCTTCCTAAATGTTGAATATGGAGAATATGTCAGAGATAGAACATGTCCAGGGAGGGAACAACAGACCTAACATTGGTGATGGGAAAATTTATGGAATCTCTAATAAAGGAGAAAATAGAAAGCATCTAAAAACCAAAAATGAATGAATGAATGGATTTCAAAAATGAAGGTCTTGCTTGACTAATATCATTGAGTTCTCTGAAGATGTGACAAAGTGTAGACAAGGTCATGTATAGATGTAAGTTACCTAGATTTCCAAAAAAAAATCCAATTAGGTGCCACAACTGAGACTAATGAATACGGACGGAACATGCTGAATTAGGGCACAAGTAGCAGAATGGATAGTTAGCTGACTGCAAGACAGAAGCAGAGAGTAGGGGTAAAGGGTACATTCTATACCATGTAACAGTTTGTGCTGATGCCAAACAACTGCTTGATCAGTGGACTTCTTATTCTCCAGGAATAAAGCTGTAATTTTTGTACTTTATTGATCAACGTTTTAACCACTGCTCAGTGCTATTTGATACCATTGTCACCAATGCTTTAAGCAGCTGAGTAGAGAGCTGCCATGGAACTAAATCAATGAAAATGAAGACCGGTCATTGTGTTAAAGGTAGAGGCTGTAAGAGTAAATGCATAATTAAACAGCTGCTTTGACTGCCTGAGCAGCTGTACAAATGGGACAACCATTAACAGTTGTTACATTGATCACAATGATCACTGAGATACTGATTAAATCAACACTAGGATTGGATTTTACTGTAGTTGATTACATTACATACATTAGAAAGTGGTGAAAAATGTTTATAGTTTATGTTGCTGTGAGGGTTTATTGAAAAAAAATCAGTAACTTCACAGCCTTTAGCATTTTTCAGTCATTCATCTGGAAGCAGCAGACTCTCAAAATAACGTGGTTTTTTTGTAAAATAATAAGTGTTGATGTACTCTGGTCTCAGAAGGGAACGTTTCATTGCATTCTGCAAAAATTAGGTGAGGGACCTTCTGTGTTTCCCATGGACATCAGTTAATCAGGAAAAACCAATTCATTGTCAGAAAAATGGTCAATAAAGCCCAGTCTAGTAATGCAAACTGCAGCAAGCTGTTGCAGACTGAGCCTCAAACAAATAGGTCAGAGAATCACAAAGTGAAATAGCACAGCCTGCACTACTGCAGCAAGCCTAGAAAGTGCAGGAGTGACATGAAAAAGGAAGTTTGTTAAATAAAGAGATGGCACAAAAATACTGGCAAGTAAAATCAAAGAAAACCCAATTATGTTTCATCAATACATAAAGAACAAAAGGATAACCACTGAAAGAATAGGGCTAAATAGAGTAACGTGTGAATAAGTAACCTGTGTTTGGAGTTAGAAGTGATGGGTGGGGTTCTTAATGAATACTTCACATTTGTCTTCACAGTAAAGTGGTAAGATACAGACATTAAAGAGGAGGAGCGTTAAATATGGGATGGGATAAACATAGTGAGGGAGGGAATATTAAGGGGTTTAGCATCTTTGAAATCACCAGGCTCAGATCAAATGTATTCCAGGCTGTTACGAGAAGCTGATTTGTGAAGGGAAGATCGTGCCTGACTAAGTTGATTGAATTGTTTCAGGAGGTAACAAGGGAGGGACGTGGGGAGGTGTCAATGATGGTATTGTGTTTGATGTAATCTATATGAATTTTAGCAAGAGTTTTAACAAAGTCTGAAATGCCAGACTGGCCAGCAAAATAAAAGCCCCAGAGCAAGTGGCAAATTGGATTCAAAATTGGCTCTGTGACAGAAAACAAAGGATGAGTTGATGAGTGTTTTTTTTGTAACTGGAAAACTGTTTCCAATAGAGTTCTGCAGGGGTCAAAACTGGGCCCTTTGCTTTTCATATCTTATATATCAATGACTTAAGCTTAAATGCAGGGGATCGGGTTAAGAAGTTCACAGGTGATTTAAAAAATGATTATGCGATTGATAGTGAGGAAGAAAGCTGCAAATGAACTGGTCAATTGAGCAGAACAATGGCAAATGAAATTCCGCCTAAAGAAGAGTGAGATATTGCATTTGGAGAGGGCAAATGAGGCAAGGGAATGCATAATAAATGAGTAATACTAAGAACTGCAGAGGAACAGGAACTTGGAATGTATGCCCATAGACCCTGAAGGTAACAGGACAGGACAGATGGTTAAAAAGGCATATGGGATACTTTCCTTTATTAGTCAAGGCATAGAATGCAAGAGCTGGGGAGTTATGGTAGGACCGTATGAACTTTAGTTAGGCAACAACAAGAGTACTGCATCCAATTCTGGTCACCATACTACAGGAAGGATGTAAGTGTACAGAGGAGATTTACATGGATGTTGCTATGAATTAAAAACTTTGGATATGTATGATGAGAGATTGGATAAACTGGAATTTTTTTATGGAACAGAGGGGTTTTAATTGAAGTGTATAAAATTATGAGGGTCTTGGATAGAGTGGAAAGGAAAGACCTCTTTTCATTAGCAGAGAGACCAATAACGAGAGAACTATAGATTTAACCTCCAACACCTCTTTGTCCCTTTGTCTATCTCCACCTATCACTGGCCCTCTATCCAGCTCTACCTGTCCCACACCCCACCCCCCCCCCCCCCCCTTAAACCAGTTATATTTCACCTCTTTTCTAATTTTACTTAGTTCTGTTGAAGAGTCATACGGACTCGAAACGTTAACTGTGTTCCCCTCCGCAGATGCTGCCAGACCTGCTGAGTTTTTCCAGGTATTTTTATTTTTGTTATAGATTTAAAGTAACTGGTAGAAGGATTCTTGGGGATTTGAAGAAAGGTTTTTCACCCAGAGGCTGGTACAGATGTGGAACTTCATGCCTGAAATGGTGGTAGAGGCAGAAACTCTCAATGTTTAAAAATTGCGTTGATATGGTCATTAAGCGCCGTAACCTACAAGGCTGCAGAAAAATAATCTAGAAAGCAGGATTACATTTGGACTTGGAAACTAAAAGTACAAATTCAAAATTTACAGAAGACTCCAACTTTAACACAGAGCAGACTGTGGAATTAATAAACTGCAGAATGGATGTGTAATTGGCAGACATGTGAGGTGCACTTTTGTGGATGAAGGAAAAGGACCTCACCTACACTTTGGAAAGTAAGGGCTGAATTCTTGCACCTGAGTCGGGGGAAATTTCCCGACTCGGGAGAAACTTCTCCCGATCTTTGGATTTCCATTTCGGGGGGGTGGGGGGGATGGGGGTGGTGGAGGTGGGGGAGGCTAAACACGTATCAGGTCTGCCGACCCTGGAAAGAGTTTGGAGGCAGCCACAAGGGCTGCCAAGTACCAAGCTGGGCTGTTTAAAATGCCTGCCTTGGTGTTCTGGGATTTCGTCCCAGTTACAGGAAAAACAACAAAACAAAAAATAGCCCTCACCCTGACCCCCTATATGCTCCCCATGCCCTATTCATGCCAACTCATGCTGCCTCATGCCCTCCCACCACCCCCATGTCTTCCATGCCAACCTATGTACCTCTACCCACCCCTATGGCCCCGCATACCCTCCATGCTAACCTATGCCCCTACCCACCCCCCATGCCCCTTCATACTGTCCATGAAACCATGTCCCCTACTCACCCCCATAGCCCTTCATAACACTTATACTAATTTAGTGCCAACTCATACCAACCCATGCCCCCCATCAGCACCATTTGCCAACTCATCTGGTATCCAGAATGGGCAGACCTCAGGAGCCATGGTGAGGGGAACTAAAATAAAGTTCTAAATGTCTATTGCAGGCTTCACTATATTTAAAAAAACACTCATTGATAACATTTAAATCCCTTATAAAATAAACTTTCCTTCAAGTACTTAATCCCTTATGAAAACATAAATTTATACTCATTGCCCCACATCAAAGACAGCTAACTCTTTAGAACCACTTGGAGCTATCAATAAAGCTGAACTTATAGGACCCCCACTGTGATAATCATAGGTTATGGAAGCAGTACTAATCTTTACATCAACAAACAGTGAAATAGTAAGCACCATCTTTTTTCAACTGCAGGCTGGATGATTATTTTTTCAAAAATTTAAAGAGTCTGAGGATTGAAGTGACTTGACAACTGACAGTTCCACAGAGCTTGTCCACTTTTTACGCACGTTCATGTCTAATTTTAACAATTCCAAAGGGGTACGTAACCTCTTCCAAAGGGGCAGCTGACCTCCCCAAATAGCTCTGGAAGCTTTAGACCTTTTCCTCAAATGTCTAAAGCCCATGAGTCATGTTTTACAAATCCCAATAAATGAAGTTTGGATTAGTTTGAAATTTGCACTTTTAAAGTTAGCACTTTTATGTGCAACTGCCTCCATGAACTACAGATGTGCAAAGTACAACCTGCCCCTGTTAGCCCCCTCTCTTAGCGAAAATGGTAGGTGACGGGTTCAGAGGCGGGACTGCTACAATTGGGTCTCTGGCTCCATTTTAGCTAAGGCATGGTGCCCTTCCATCTCTGCAAAAGTTCAGTCTTAAGTGTATAAATGAGGTAGAGAAACAAAGTGACCTCTGGTACAGATACACAAATCACTAGAAGTAGCGATGCAGATTAGTAAGTACAGAATAAAAGCAAACCAAGCACCAAGACAGTGCAAATGGGATTTACTAGGATGATACGAGAAGTGAGAGGTTAGCCCTATCAGGAAAGGGGAAAGGCTGAGCAGGCTCAGGCTCTTTTCTCCAGAAAAGAGAAGGACGAGGAGGTGACCTGATAGAGATGTTTAAGAATATTAAAGGGTTTGATTAAGTAGATGTACAGAAAATGGGTGGGATTTTGCTGAAGGGGTGGAGGTCACCTTGTCGGGGTAGTTTTTGGATGGCCGGCACGCTCGGGCAGGAGGCGGGACTACCCTGCAATATTTCCAAGAGGAGGCAGGCAGGGGAGGTAGCTAATTATGGATGGCAGGCAGGCCTTCCACATTGCTAGCCCAATCAGAGGACGTGGAACCTTGACAGTGCCACTGAGAGAGGTGGCTGCTGCTGAAGCAGCAAGGAGAACGCGAGGGCACTGCATTTTGCGGAACCCTCAGAAGGGTGAGCATTAAATGAATTTTTAAATAGTCTAAGCAGAGAGGGCCTGGAGAAGGGGCCCTTGCCCCCCACTGCCAACACCCCACCTTCCCACCCTAGCAGTAGCATTGGGGCTGCAGGGACATTATTTGCTGCCGGAGTCCCCCTCCCCCTGCACCATGGAGCCTCTGACTCCAATGCCCCTCCCCCGCTAGGAAGCTGCTGGGATGCTGCCTCCATGCAGCCGGTGGCCTCCCCATGCAGCAGGGGGCCACTATGCCTCTGACAAAGTGCCTCAGTTGGGCTATCCATCTCTATTCTGTGAGTGGCTGAGCCATTGCCGTTTTATACATACCCCGCCCCTCCCCCCTCACCCGGCCACCCTCCCCACTAGGAAACATCTCCAGCAGTGGGACTGCATCGGAGGAGCTGTCGCAGTCATTTTCTAAGTGTCCCCTCCCCCATCTCCATTCCTGCCAGCCAGGTGCCAGTAAAATTCTGCCCAATGCTTCCACCTACAGGGCAGATCCTAAAGGCTATAAATATAAGATAGTCACTAATAAAGCCAATAAGGAATTCAAGGTACGTTTCTTCACCCAGCGAGTGGTTAGAATGTCAACCTTGCTTCCAGAAGGAAACTGAGGCAAGTGAAAGGAAGCTAGATAAACACATGCGGGAGTAGGGAAGAGGGGAATATTTTGAAAGAAAGGGTAGGAGGAGACTTGTGAGGAGCATAAACACTGGCATGGAGCTGTGGAGCAGGATGGCTTGCTTCTGTGCGTAAGTGCTACATAAGAAATACTTTGAAATCCCATAAATATGTTAAGTTACTGTGACCGGGTGCACAGGATCAGCATGCAGGACTACTGAAATATACTGAGCTAGCAGACATTTCAAATGCTGTTACCATGAAGAGACTGAAATGTTCCACCCAAAAACAACATTTAAATCGACAAGTCAAAAAAGATATATCATCAGTTGGCTAAGTTTAAGAAATCACACTTCTGGCAAATTGTCTTAACCACCAGGGCCAAATATGCATGCCATAGGAACCTGATTAGCATACTACTGTTTGTTTCCAACATGAAACAGGCAGCTTCATATGCTGACAGTGCAAAGGTGCCATGTAGCTTCTATCTGTTAGTTTTAATGGATGGAAAATTGTCAGGAATGTGCTGTAATTTCCTGATACAATCTTCTGGCAGGCTCAGTTTGCTCTGACAGAATCTTCCCTCAGATATTTACAGGCCCCGATGTGTCAGGATGACTCTTTTTGAAGTGAATGCAGCTGTTAGTTGCTGTTTCTATAACTAGTATTGCACTGACAACAGTAAACAGTTTTTCAGCACTGCAGTACCAAGCATGTACAGCTAATATTCTGATGCATTTTTTACATTGACCAATGGAACCCTAAATTGTTTTTCAATTACACAGCTGTATTTCATGATAAATGTGCACAGATTTTGGGACTGATTTACAAGACCTCCACTCAATGGGGTGGTAACCAGCTGAAAATGACAGTACATCACTTACCATCCAGCTTCTGCCACTGGTATGACCGATGCCATTTTCATTGGAGCCTTCATTGGGTCAGCCCAGGCACCTACTAGTAATATGTTGATTGGTGTTGTATATCATACATAGAAACCTGACACTGAGGTGTCAATGGATGCAACAAGCATGCTCTCCCCACTGGAACCAGGCACTGAACAATCTAACCAGTGCTCCTTGAAGGGACTGCTGCAGAATCCTCAAAAAATGGTATTTTTAAAAAATTGTGGAGCTGCCAGCCTGTCCATGGCCCTCACCCACTCTAGACTTGCCTTCTCTCGCAACTTTTGGGTGTTTCATGAAGGGGCTGCTGGATCTTCTGAATGCACCCCCAAACATCAAGCTGCCTGTGAGAGCTGGTACAGTATCTGCAGTCCAGCATTAGTAACCAAATAAGGCCCAGCCCTCAAAATGAGTCAAGTCTCAGGACAAGGACTCAGTATGTTCCTCACTTAACCTAACCAAATTCCATCTGAAGCAAAAATCAAGCCAATTATGTTTTGTGGTATAGACAGAATACTCCTGATTATGTAGCTAGCATGCTCATACTGAGGCAGAAGGCAAAGAATGCCATGAAAACCATAATTTACAGTGTCTGTGTAGGAAGCAATACAACTTGTTTTATTACTGTTCTCCTTCATCTTTTTTTATATGGTCATTCCACATTACTGAACAAGATCTTGGAAAGAAAGCAAAGCAAAATTGATTATTCGTTTTGTGCTATGTTTGCCATTCAAGTCCAGTCAAGCTTGCACACTTCATCTCAACTTTAGTACCAAATATGCAAAATAATTAACATTTTAAAGATAATTGAATACCCATCAAATCATTTTTAAGATAGGTTCAATCTGAGACACGTATGAATTACATTTTCTCTCTGTTGCAGTGTTAACATATCACATTGCTCGAATGTGTCTTTTGAGGGTTGTGATCGATTCTTCTCAACTTTAAAAGCTGTCTAGCCTGCTCCTGGAGTCAGGTGTATGTATATTGGAGCCATCAATATGAGTGTTCAAATGGACAGGTAGGGGGAGTGCAGCCACAAGCTATAATTTTATCACAAGAAGAAATGTTTTATTTGCAAAATGCTGTGGAGTCACCTCTAAGGAACTATATGATCAAGGATCCTGTTGGATATACTGGGGTTCCCACACATAGGGATATCTTTGGTTGAGGTGTACAATGTGGATTTAATTTGATATAGCACATTTTACAGCATTGCCCAAAGTTAAAATTATCCCTATTCAGCTAAGCTGTAAAGTATCAGAAACATTCACATCAGAGAGAAGGTTAGTTACTTTTACAAATTTCAGCTCATTAAGTACATCATTAGCTTCTTAACAAGCACCATTATTGTAAGCGCAACATGATTGGCGATTCAGTTAAGCATCCATTATTAGTATATTCAGACTCCCACACGTCTCAAAGATTAAAATAGTGCATTGCATTGTGTGAATTATAACTCATTGAAATTAAGTCACCCTTATTCATAGTACTTGTAAAATTAATATTCATCATATAATGAGGTTAAATAAAAACATAGAATTCATGCATTATATTCCCGAATCTACTTCTGAACAAAATAATTTTTGTTAACAAGACAATAATTCTAGCCAATGCACTAGAATTAGCACACCACCTTCAACAGTACAGGGACTTATAAAAAGCAATGTCTCCCTCTACTCAAATAAGGATCATATCAGCTTTATAACAGCATTCTTAGATGCCCAAAGGCATTGTATTTTTAAGCATGAGTTTTTCCTGTCATTTTGATGAAGATTATAAAATGGAAATTGCAAGCCCATGTGTGCACCCATTTGAGAACAAATAGGAATCATTTGGCTTCGGGAGAAACAAGCTTCAAAATTCAGCTGCAGCAAGAAAGCAAACAACATATCCAACATAAAGTCCCAAAGATTCTGATGATACCTTTTATAACCTCACATATGTAAAACTGCATTGTGATTTACAGCCACTTACCCATGATTGAAGTGCTATTGATGCATTCCTGTTATTTATATTTGAAAGTCCTGCTTCTCCGCATAGTTGGGATTTGCTTGAAGAATCTGCTTAGCCTCTCAAATAAGCAACAGCTAGCTGTGCCTGCTCACTGTAAAATGATGCAGCACCTAACAGTACAACACACATTCTCCCGATTCTACAGTCATTTATGCTCCTGTCATATGATGTAACTGAGTGTTTTTCTGCCATGCTCAGAGACAGAATTAATCAATAGCAGAGAAGATGATAGACAAGAAAAAAGGAGCTGTGATTCTTTGGGTAAATTAAACATCAATCAAAGGCTAATATTTGGTGGTAATTTCAATCTTGTTTCTCTTGAAATCTGATCAATAGAATTAAATAAAGCTCAGACAGGAATATTCACATTCAGTATTGTAAATTACTCTGGTTCTAAATTACATAAAGCATATCTTTTCCAGTTGAAGGAAGCTGTAGGTGTTGCATGGGAGATTGAATATTAAATCTACTGTCACATAATATACTTAGCCTTCAGGAGAAGTCAATAAACACACTTTAGTCACGGAGCTGGCTATGACGATATAGCATTGAAGAAGATGAAAATTACAAACTTATGAATTGTTCAAAATTGTACATTGTTTTCTTTACCAAGTATTTCCATTGAAATTAATTGAATCGTAGAATAAAACAGCGGAGAAGGAATCAATTCGGCCCATTGTAACTATGCAGGCTCTTTGATAGATTCATTCAATTATTCCCACCCCTCTGCTTTTTACCCATAGACCTCTAAAATTGTTTCTCTTCAAGTTCACATCTAATTCCCTTTCAAAAGTTACCATTGACCCTTCTTCTACCACCCTTTCAGGTAATTCATTCCAGCCTGTGAGAAACCTCTGTGTAAAAAAAATACCTCTCACGTCTCACCTCTGATTCTTTTGCCAATTACCTTAAACCTATGTCCTCTGGCTACTGACCTTCTTGCAACTGGAAACAGTTTTTTCTTACTTAGTCAATCAAAACCAAATTCATGATTTTGAATGACTCTATCTCCTCTTTACCTTACGCCCATGAAGGAAAATGTAGTATAAGGGTCTGGCACATATAGGTTTAAAGTGGGATTGAGTACAGTGTATCCACACAGTAACGTAAGAGAGCACATGACCCACATCCAGAGTCAGTCTAACTATGCAGGGCAAAAACTCTGAAACGCTCAGAAAGCCCAAAGATTATCCACGAGGTCAAGACTGCAAGCCTGGAAAGCACATAGCCGTGCTGCTTGAGTGAGATCAAAGGTGTTGGTTTCTTATTTTGGAGTGCAGACATTTCAGTCAATGGTCATTTAACAAATTTTAAATTGGACACAGGAGCCAGCGTAACAGTCCTGTCAGACAAAAAGCCGTGGCTAAAAGATCACTGCCTTCAAACAACGGGCACACCACTCTATGGGCCTGGAGGAATGCGACTTCCAATCATAGGCATGATTCTGGAACCACTAAGGTATGGCGGCAAACAAATCTTCGAGCTAATGTAAGTAATCCGTAACCAGCCTTTCTCTCTCTTGAGCAGAGATGCCTGTGTAGCCCTGGATCTCCTCAAAACGGCTGAAGATGTCAAGACAACCATTGTCGCTAATCAGGAACTGCAAGTTCTTGAGTACTCAAACAAAATGGAGTATCCTGACTGGGACTTCAGCTCTGAACTGTCTTCTCTCTTTGCGGAGAGGTTTGTCCATTCTTGTTACAGGCGCTGGGAAACCTTCAATGGTCAGACCAGCCAACCACCCAGGAGGTAACCACAACACCTCCAGTGGAGGATGGCAAAAGAGAGCAACCAGCCGTCTGATAGTCTCAACCTCCAGCTCGATGACAGTGCAGCCGGTTAACACTGCAACCAGTGAACATACGCTACAGCTCCCATCCAGCATTCTGAAGCCACAACAGATGCTGGAACCTGATAACAGTCACCCATTACCAGCAGCAAAATGTGGAGGTGAGCATACTACTAAATCACATTCAGTTACAGGAATGCTCATCCTCCACCAGAGAGCACATCACCATGACCCACATGACAACGGAAGGAGTGAAAGAAATGACAAAGAGACGAGCACAATTTTCATCCACCCCGCAAGAAACGAGTTAGACCAGCAACAGACATAAGGTAAGTTATAATCACTTAAAATGCATTGGATAAAGATTTGGGGGGAGGTGTGCTATAAGGGTCTGGCACATATAGCGTTAATGTGGGATTGTGTATAGTACCAGCCGCACAGTGATGTAAGAGAGCACATGACCCATACCCAGAGTCAGTCTAGAGTTGGACAAAACCCAGCTAGCATGGAGACAGCTCCTAGTTTTTACTGTATATTTGTAAATAGTTCTAAGAGCCAATAAAGGCCTAACCTAAGTTAACCTATGTATGACTGCAAAGACTTCTTCAGACCTACTGAACTGTATCGAACATCCTACAACAGAAAACCATTCCAGCTTCTCCAGTCTCTCTACATGGAAACATAGAAAGACATCTGCATAAATATAAAAGCAAAATGCTACAGATGCTGGAAATCTGAAACAAAAACAGAATATGCTGGAAAACCCCAGCAGGTCGGACAGCATCTGGGGAGAGAGAAACAGGGTTAACATTTCGAGTCTGTATGACCCTTCTTCAGAAAGCTACCTGATACAGAAGCAGGCTATTCGGCCTATCATGTCTGCCAAAAAAAGCTATCTAGCCTAATCCAACCTTCCAGCCCTTGGTCCATGGCCCTGTAGTTTACAGTCCCTCAAGTGCATATATCAAATTATTGTTTAAATGTGATTGGTATAACTGAAGTCCTTCTCCCTGGTATCATTGCAGTAAATCTCTTCTGCAACTGCTCCAAACATCATCCTTCCTAAAGTGTAGTGCCCAGGATTGAACACAATACCAGGTGAGGCCTAACTATAGTGCTGTTTTACTACTTGTCCTACATGGTGCAACCCCTGTGGTTTGAGCAGAGGTAGAGACATGCTGCTCAGATTCCTGCTCTGGCTGCCAAGATGCTCTTGACTGATGTCTTCTGGGTTTTGGATCCCATATGGGCCCTGCCAAAGATTGTTCCACCTGAAGAACCAGAAACAGCCATCTGGATGAGGCAGCATCCCTCATATATTGACTGAGGGATGGGGAAAGGTGATAAGTGGAATTGCTTTGAGTGGAATCCTTATTTCGATGACTCCTTTCACTATTATCCTTCTCATGGCCCAGCTACATGTTACTATTTCCACTGGAGCGGTGAACATTTTTGTGAAGGTCAGGATGACATTGTGAGGCCAAAACTGAGGTCTCCTATTTGAGGTCACAGGAATTTTGACATCCAGGGATGGAATTTTGTGGCCTGAATTGGACTGCAACAGACAGTTGAAAAAAATGGCTGGAAAGCTGTGTGTGCTGTGTCCTGCCTCCATTCCTGATGTCAATAATCTTTGTGAGGTGGATGTTGGGGGAGTACATGCCTGAGAAAGTGTCTGCACTCCTGTTTATGTCAATTAAGCTAGTTAAGGGCTTGTTGAAAGCCCATTTTTCTAAAGTTTTTTGAATTTGCTGGAGTCAGCCAGTGTTCAGGAGCTGTCTGCCACAGACTAACTGAAGTCAGGTGTGGTGCATGTTGGAAGCAAGTCAAGAAGGCCAGAAAAGTTTGATAAAGTAGGTGTAATGGCTGATCACATGTGAAAGGGCTTAACCCTTTCAAGCAAAATTTGCAGCAGCCTATCTCAGATAAGGGGAGGAGTCAGCATTTAGAACTTTGGTAGGTCAGGGTGTCCTCACCCTCCTGCCAATCCATGGGCATTGGAGTGGTGGGCAAGGCTGTTTGAACTCCACCTGAGCACCAGGAAGGGTGCAGTGGGAAATGGGTACTGCACCCTCAGAAATCGAGGCCATTGAAGCTGTGAAGCAGCAGCCTGCACAGGAAGAAAGGAACCCTGGGCATCAGGAGGCCAGAGGAGAGGGTCCAGGGGCATAAAGAAGGAGGAGGCATGACCTTGAGTGCAAGATTTAAAGGCAAGGCTTAGCTACCTAAGAACCAATGCTGAAGAAGACTGTGACTCTCTAGGCAGATGGTCACAGGCATCTGTGCCCTCATGAGTGTGTACTTCACACATCGCACCATTGATAGCCATGCCATGCCAGTAGCAGGCAAGGTAACTATGGCCTTGAATTCCTTCATCACTGGATGCTTTCAAGAATTGCTGCAGACCTCTGCAGCATCTCACAGTCAGCTGCATGCTGCTGCATTAGCCAAGTGACAGATGCCCTCCTCGCAAGGCTGGAGATTACATCAGATTCCAGACCAATGCAGCCTCACAGTCTCAGAAAACATTGGATTTCACCGCGGGCGCTGATTTCCCCCAAGTGCGGGACAAGGTTGACTGCACCCATGTTGCCATGGACACCTAGTGAGCGACTGGAAAGATTGATTAACAGAAAGGCCTACCATTTCCTGATTGTCCAGCTGGTCTACAACCACAAGAAGAGCTTCCTTCATGTGTGCACACTTTCCTGGTAGCTGCCATGGCACTTTCATTCTCTGCCAGCCAAGCTTTCCGTAGCTATTAAATCTCACCTCCCAATTCCATGCATGGATTCTAGAGGACAAGGGCTATCCATTGAGGAGATGGCTTCTCACCAATCTGTGAGTTCCACAACCACAGGCACAGAGACATTACGCTGAGAGCCATTTGCGCACCAGAATCCTCATTGAACAGTCCATCAGGCTGCTAAAGAAACGCTGTAGCTATCTGGCCCGCTCGGGTGGTGCCCTGCATTAAACATCTGCAACAGTCTCTCGAATGGACATGGTCTATTGCATCCTTCACAATGTGGTCCAATAAAGAGGAGTGACCCTTGAAGATGCAGATACATTGGAAGGACCGATTTCATTGGAGGAAAGAGGAGGAGCAGGACATGGGAGAGGATGGGACGGGGGTGCAGAAGGAGTAGCTTTTGCTACGCAAGTTGGTCCAACTAGCATGGAGGTGTCCAGGCCAGGGTGTCAGAATGAGGTCTTTTCAGGAAGCCATAAATGTGAGGGATCATTTGATTCAGCAAAAGGTCAGCTAATATACTCCAAGGTCTGAGGGACTTATCAGAGGCACATGAATGGCCCAAACCTGCAGTGACACATTGAGCAGTAACCGTGTGTGAAGATTCTGGAATTTTACTGTCACAAGAAGCTGGGCTACTGCCTGGAGCTTTCACGGTGAGGAACTACTATTTTGTTGACACACTGCTTCTGCTTTAGTTATGTTGGCATCACCTGTCTTCCTCTAACATTCATATGAATAACACTGGCTAAACCAGGCATTTTGCTGACTATTTTGCACAAAGTTAATCAAGTCTTGCATTTCCATTTAACAGAAAGTGGCTCTATTTACTTAGTGCAGTGAGAACAAGAAAGCTCCAGTGCACATGAACATACCACAGCGATCTACCCCATGTGGTGCTGTCCATTCTCAAACATCTCTGTGCAGTACTCCCTCTGTTGCCTCGGAGGAGGTAGAGGCAGCCTGTGTTGTATTATCTGTGCTTAAATCAATACAAACTCAGTTGAAGAGCCATTGTACTTAGACATTGTACTTGGTGCTTTATTGAATCACTGTTCTTACATGTGCTCCTAGCTGAGCATCATAGCGATACCACATGGATGATTACATCTTTCTGGTCATGATTCATACATATGCATAAACATGTTTTCAAATAGCTTCGCTTACTTCTGCTATCACAACATTCCTCTTCCCTTGAATAGAGGATCAGTTCACTTTAACGCTGCTATGTAAGCAAATTGGTATTTCTTATGGGGTAGAAAAATGGTATCAATGTTACATCGTGGTGGTGTATTCCAGCACATATAATTTGCAAATTCATATCTCATCATACAACACCTTTCGCTCCAACACATTCTTCTATATTAGTAACACTAAATGCCTATGGCTATCACTACAACAGGTCCTTGCTTCTAAGCAACTATAAACGCTACTTAACATAGAACATTACAACCTATAACAACAACACTTAAAGTGACTACTTTCCAAAGTGTGAACTACATTTTGTATTCTTGGAAATGTGCTGGTCAGCAGCTGACTCAACCAGACCTGGCATCAGCTATGTGTGGGTGTGATTTTGAGGTACCTGTTTTTTCAACCTGAAGTTTGGGTTTGTGTGGCAATCTGAGGTGCAATACACCTTTAAGGGAATGTGAGCAAATTGACCATGTGACTGTATTACCCAATTGCTGTGTAGTATGGGCTACAATGTTAATCAGTAGTTTAGAATAGGGTCTGGTTGGAGAAACACACATGTTATGCTCTGTTGCTTGTGTTAATAAACAACATGGGCTTCATCTTACATTGGTCTCTGCATCTGCAGTATCTTGTTTACCAACTCACTCACCAGTAGATAGGTGTGCAACCATGTGCGCTGAGCAAAGCAACCTGATAGAAGGAACATAACTGGCGATGAAACTAAACATGACCAGTCGACGACACCAAAGAAAGCCATGGAAATTCAACAGAAGTAAATCAGCCATACCTTGCAAGGCAATTGTGAGTACAGCCTTCATTATAGTTGTCAAAGTTATTTCGCTCCAGTATGCCACAGTTGGGCTATATCAAACCATTTTGTTAGACCACCAATGACTTGTCACATTATAATGAATGCCTCACGTTCTTCTTTTTGGTCAATGACATACGGGGGGAGGAGAAGAGGCGAGCAATCCTCTTATCGATGTGTGGCAGTAAAACAAACAGCCTAATTCGTAGTCTAAAGGCAGCCAACACCCCAGATTCCAAGAGCTTTGATGATTTGGTGAATCTTGCGAAAGGCCACTTTCAGTCGAAACCCTTGGTAACAACGCAGCATTTTAAATTTAACTCGAGGTGTCATGCGTCTGGAGAGACAGTTGCTTGCTATGTAACAGCCTTAAAACAACAGATGGAGCAATTTGAGTTTGGGATGTCGATTAATGATATGCTAAGAGATCAATTAGTATGTGAGATTAATGAAGACACCATTTAAAGAAAGTTGTTGTCAGAAGCGAATTTAGACTTCAGCAAGGCGCTGGAGTTGGCACTCACAATGGAGAGCGCAGTCAGGGATTCAGAAGCAATCAAGGGAGCGCAAAATGACGCGATCCTTTGTGTTGGGAGGAAAGCACTGGTTAGAAATGGCGTGGAAACGCAGGGCAGGAAAGGCAGGAATCAGCCACAATTAACAGACCAGCAAAAAGCAATGGCTAAACAGAGAAAATCCACAATAATAATGGCAGAAATGGAACCAGATAGCCTGCAAGCAAACAATAATTTAAAATAATCGAGCGTTTCTACTGCCATCATAATGGACACATTATGCGGTATTGTAAAGACAGATTAAGACAAAATTTTAAGCAAAAAGGTAGAAATCGTGAAATCCACATAATAGAGGAACCAGAAGAAAGAGAGTCAGATATTCACTCACTGCACAACTTAAAAATGGGTAAAATAGAGCCAATCTACGTGACAGTGAAAGTCAATGGGAAACCCACCTGAATGGAGGATACAGGGGTATCCACGACAGTCATAGGGGAACATGCGTTCAAATATCTGAATGGAGGAGACCACTCATTAAATCTTAAAAATTCAGATGCTAAATTAAAGACGTATACTGGTGAAGACATACGAGTAAGAGATACATGCAAGGTTCCAGTACAGTATGAAAATCAGCCTGTTAATCTCCACCTAATAGTGATAGCAGGCAGAGGACTGAGTCTCCCCGGAAGAAACTGGTTAAGAGAGATTAATCTTGAGAGATTACTGAGATCTCAATCAGAAGCAGGAAATGTCACTCTTTGGAAAAAGGGGTATGTAAAGACTGAACAAAAGGAACTCGTAGAGGTGATGCTTCAGGACAGAGTTTGAGTTGAAGTCAATAACCTCCAAAAGGAAAAAGAAAACCTACTGAAGGATTTTCGCACATTGCAAGATTCCCTCAGATCCCAATCTGTGCCGCTAAAAGGGTATGAGGAAGAACAGAAAGAATTCAGCACATCTCTGGCTGAGATGAAGAATCAATTAGCCAAGAAAGCACAACAATACTTAATTCTCCAGGAAACAACTAAAAAATATAAAAAGGAAATGGAAGAGCTGAAGAATCAGCTACGTGGAAGCCTGGAAAATTTAAAAATAGAGACCCCTGAGTTTTCAAAGGAGCTGACAGATAAGGAAATGCTGGAAGACTCAACCACTGAGTTCACTCAAGTTGAGCTCATACCTGAGCCTAGTCTGGCCAATAGGGAAGTTGAAGAGGAAGCCAAGGTGAAAGTCAGCGCTGCCAAGAAGAAAACCCATTTAAAGAAGACACAGGAAGAAAAAGCGGAATTACTAACAAGGCCCCAAAATTTTTATTTTTATTTTTACACAACAGGAAGCTGATCATACTGTGTTGAATTTAGCTTTGTCCAACATCCTGATTTTGAGAACTTTCCTGACAGTTGACCTTCATATTGTTGAACTTGGAGGGGAGGGGCAGCAGGAGTGCATGTAATTTAGCCCTAAAGAGGGTGAAAGCATTCCCGTTGAAGGAACTCCACTTGGTTTGGAAGTGTCTGTAGGATTCATTGAGCCTGAGAGGGTTGAAGAAACAAACTTACAAGTTCCTATGGGAGACCATAATGGACAGATAACTCCTAGGAGGGAGGCCTCAGATAAACCATCCGAAGTCATAGAACTATGATGTTTGACATGTTTGAAGAAGCCTTCAGAGAGGCTGAATTTGTAAATAGTTTATTTATGTAAATAGTTGATATATTGTAAAGATTGTAAATTGTACTTTCGAATAAAGGGGGAGGGATGTGGTAATCTGAGGTGCAATACACCTTTAAGAGAATGTGAGGAGATTGACCATGTGATTGTACTGCCCAATTGCTATGTAGCTACAATGTTAATCAATAGTTTAGAATAGGGTCTGGTTGGAGAAGCACACATTGTGTTAGTGCTCCGTTACTTGTGTTAATAAACAGCATGTGCTTCATCTTATATTGGTCTCTGCGTCCACAGTATCTTGTTTACCAACTCACTCACCAGTAGATAGGTGTACAACTGTGTTCGCTGAGCAAAGCAACCTGACAGAAGGACTATAACAGTTTGGAATGGCTGTCTTCAGCTGTCGGTGTGCTCGGTTTTGTGTTTCTCAGCAGAATGTACGCATTCACAAGTAAGGAATGCTGTTGGATTGCCTGGTGCATGGCCGACAGAGAGTTCTTTGAGGTGTGACCTATTTCTTCTTTGTACAGCTCCATTCGGTGTCATCATCTTGTAACATCATGGTTTCCTGCAAACTGTCAACACTTCTGCCTGGATCTATGTTTGTTTCTGTGGATAAGGCTCTCTCCTTTTGACCAACCTGGAGTGGAGGTAGTTCTGTACCAGCACATTTATCATGAATGTCCTTCATCCTGTTCTGCCATTGTTGCAGTTGATCCATGATTGAAGATGACTTTGTGAGGTGATGGCTCAGAGAGTGGTCCTCACTGGCCAACTGAACAGGATTTCAGCTGGGGATGGCAATTCAGAATCCAGCGGAGCTGCACAAAGATGTAACATAGCAATCTGGATATCTTGTCCAGTTTCTGTGCATTTCCTGGTTAGAGGCTTCATTGTTCTGACCATGCACCCTGCCAGTCTGTTGGAGCAAGGATACTGGAGAGATGATGTGATGTGATTGATAGTTCATTGCTCACACACGTCTTGGGAGGGTTTTCCACTGTACTGTAAACTGTTGTCTGACTTCCATCAAGACACCTAAAAGGCTGAAAATGGCACTTAAGTACTGGCCACTGCTGCACTTGATGTGTCCCTGAGCCTTTGAATAATCAGATACTTGGAATAGGAATTGGTTATGAGTAGGTAGTCCTCTTTGTCAACAGTGAACAGGTCCATTGTTAGCTTGGTTCATGGAGAGGATGGGATATTGTGTGGCTGGTGTTGCTCCTTTATTGTTTGGCTTGGTGTTCTTGGCAAGTTCCACAAACCTTTATGACCTGGTTGATATATTTGCTAATGCCAGAACAGAACACTGATTCACAAGCAAGGCATCTTGTCTTCCCAATCTCCATATGGTCCTGGTGAAGCTGACTAAGTATGCCTGAAGAAGCGTCATTGGAATCAGTACCTGGTCGCCCTTAAAAAGCACTCTGTTTAATATGCCAGTCTCGCCCTGATATGGCCCTCTTATACCCTCAGGTCTGTGGGTATCTGCTTGATGGTTTCTGGTCAACCATCAATGATGACCTGCCACAGGATTCTGAGTACAGGGTCTCAGGAAGTCTCTCTCTGGAGTTCCTCTTGTGTGCTGTGACCAAAACATATCAAGTTGATGTTGTAGACATCCTCCACTTCTATGCATACCTCATCGACCTGGAAGTTGAGCGATATACCCGGTGTCTTTCCGGGGCTAGGCAGTCTGCTCAAGGCATCTGACAGAACCATCTGGTTGCCGGGTTTGTATCTGGCATTGCAGTTGTAACCATGGATCTTTATTAGGTGGTGCCCTGGTAAGCAGCTTCCTCCAAATAATTCCTAGAGGTTTGTGTTCCGTTTTGACATTACCGTACAGATACGCGTGGAACCTGGTGATTCCAAAAATGAGTGCTAGAGTCTCACGTTCGCTATTTGAGCAGTTTGCCTGGCCAGGTGATACAGTCTTCAATCCAAATGCTACTGGTTTGACATCCTTCAGGAGGCACACTCCAAGGCCTTTCTGTGAGGCATCTACCCGTAGCATTGTTGTTTTCTGTGGGTCCTATGCTGTAGGCAAGATTCAGCTGAGAATGTCTGCATTAGTGCATTAAATGCGTGTGAATCTTCACCTTGCCAAAGGAATGGTTTATCTTTCTTCAAAAGCTCCCATTGGAGATGCCTTTCTGAGAAATTTGGGACGTATGCTGCTAGGAAGTTGAACAATCCTAAGCACCTCTGCAGGGGTCAGCCTCATCCTGTGGTGTGGTCATAAGTGACAGTGTTCAATTTTACTTGGATCTGGGTGAATACCTATATTGAAAAAAGATAGGCCTGAAGAAATTGATGTGGTCTGTCTTAATGGAACACTTCTTGCTGTGGAAGACTGTACACTTGGCATACTCCATCAGCATGTGGAGATTTCTGTTGTGTTCCTTTTATGTGCACTCTACCACAGCGATGTCTGCAATGCATATGCAGCTTGGGATGCACTCTGTTATTTGGTCCATGTGATGCTGGAAGATTTCTTGCTGACTGATAGCCCAAAATGTAGACGAAGGGGGCAGTATCAGCCAAAAGGCTGTCTTGATCAGGGGGGAGCCTTTGTATCTACACTTCAAGGTCAAGGTTCCTAAGCAATGTATTCACAAACCATTGCTGGCAGTGAGCTTTGCACTGGTGGCCTAGATTACCGACTTCCATTTCTCCCTGTGCATGTCCTTGAGAATCCGCAGCAGAAGTGTATTGCCACTTACTCCTGTATTGATTTTTATGCACACGCGATGCTTTCCAGTCTTGCTTGGGCATATGATCTCCAGCATTGTGAAGGCTTCTGTCTTTGCTGAGGACTCAATCTGTTCAGCCAGACTGATCGTGTTAAATAGTTGTTCACAGTCTGTCATGTGTTCATCTTCACCTGTCTCTTCTCCTCTGGTCTGGTGCTCTTTCATTTCATGGATAGGTCAATGTTTCTGGAGATGCCGAGTTGAGTCCTGTCTGCTTTTGCGTATAGGTGACGTGCATCTAAGGCTGAAGAGCTCACTGCTCAAGCTTCTCCCTTTACCCTTGCTACCAGACCTCCTGCATGACTTAGTCCAGTGCCCTTTGAATCTGCAGGCCCTGTATGTCTCCATAAGTTTGACAGAGAGCCCACAACTGCGCATGACTTTTTCTGCCTAGGTACTCTCGATACCACACCAGCAGTTGTTCCAGATTCCAGAGCTTGTAAGCATTGTCTCCCTGCTACGACACCTTCTTGCTTCCATTCATCTTGTAGAACACTATCTATGCTGCGTCCTTTTGGCTTGTTGAGCAAATCCTTCTGGAATTCTTCTATTGCTGTGGAAGCAATGGCTATATCCACTGCACACTGAGACAGCTCGGTATCTGTGAAGCCACACTCCTTTCCTTCGTCTCTGCACCTACTGAAACTCATCAATGTTCTCATTTGTTTTTTGCTTAAACGTCTAAAACGATGCATTTGAAATTTACCTTCACTTTAAGCCGGTGTCCAGTGTGACCAGAACTTTGCAGTATCTTTCCGATCAGTTTCGGATGCCGGACCGGATATGCTTATTTTATGAAGCCCTTCATTGCCTATTTCATTTTAATTTAGATTGCTTGTTTTTCTGCATCCGCAACCTCATTATCTAGGAGCACAATTCCATTCTTTGTCTCAACATCTTAAACTCACCTGGGATATTGTTGACCTTAGCTATCATGGTGATTAGAAATGAATTCTGTATTCTGCCACTACTCACCCTATGGAGTGAGCCTCGAAAGCAAAGTGTTTGCTGATCACAATGGCCATGGAGCTGCACTAGAGTTGTGCTTGAGCTGTGCAGCTGCAGTGCAGGCCTCGAGTTTCCAGAGCTGAGAGATCCTCTGGTTGGACGATGGGAGGGCTGGTTACTGGTATGCAGTTGAGGCACAGTGTAAATAAAAATCCACCTCTGAATATACTATTGCTATACTCTTCTCATTGGCTAATGCTGCTGCTGCATTTACCTTGCCTCATCGGGGTGAAGAGCCAGAATGCATTCAGCTCACCTCTATACTTTTTATTTGATTACTCACATCGGGAGAACTATGGTCAGATTGTGTTGCTTGCTTCCTGCTTCTTGTTAGGCTGTCTATCCACCACCACTGCCACCATGTTGTATTATCTGTTCTCAGATCAATACAAACTCAGACAAAGAGTCAGCATAGACTTTGTGCTTGATGCTTTATTGAGAGATTGTTCTTGCATGTTCTTCTAGCTGTCATCATGGCAACACCACATTGATGATTGCATTACTTGCACCCATGCCATGCACAAATGCATAAATATGTATTCAAATCACTTTGTTTACCAGCACTATCACAATAGACTGCTCACTTCTCTGGCCTCATGGTTGAGATGCATGTAGAGTCATCCTCATCTTGGATGGACCCATTAGGGCCACTCCTGGGACTGTTCTAATCACATCCTTGCAGGGGAAGCCCTCATCATCAATTGACAATTCAGATTGAAAATTGTCACTTGATATTCATTTTAGTTTCCACAATAAATTGCTGCTCTGCACAAAACAACACAAAATATATTTGGAAAGCCTCTATGTTAATGACTAGACCAGTCGATTCTGTTATAGTCATATCACACAGACTTACTTGTATCACTTTGTTAGGTGATATGTGTAATAAATGTTGGTTTGATACTTGAGAGAGCCAGCAGCAGCAGAGTCCCTTCAGAGACCCAGAATGGCAGAGATCAGTTAAAGAGAGGGGATAACTTAAATAGTGACACCAGTGCGTGGAGTGAGGAGGGTAAGATGCAGATAAGTATTTAGGATATTTGTTGGTGTTTCGGTGGTGATTGTAAGTATTTATTTTAAATTTTAAGTTGGTGTTTTAGGTGGGTAGTGTTTCAGTGGTTTGGTGTAACTAAACAGTTAAATATCACACCATTAAAAAAATCATAGTATGTGTTAAAGAGCAATTCTATATATTGCAGATAATTCAAGGAGAACTAAATGCAGCTCTTGTGATCTTAACTCATGGCAAGAATAACTGTCACACAAATTGTTGAAGGTGGTAGGGCAAGTTGACTTTTGGAAGTCATAGACAGCTTGATGAAATGGGCAGGCACAATAATAGGTAAGAAAAGGGTTGAGATCTTACAGGTAGGAGTTTCAGGAACTATAAAAAGGATTAAAGAGCAGAATTTGTGCACAGCAAACTCCCACATCAGCAATAAGATAAATGTCCCAGATGATCTGTTTTTGTGACATAGGTTAAGGGATAAATATTGGTCAGGACAATTCCCCTGAGAAGGTGGTGGTCAGCCACCTTTTTGAACCGTTGTGGTCCATGGGTTGTCGGCACACCGACAGTGCTGTTATGAAGCGAGTTCCGGGATCTTGACACAGTGACAGTGAAGGAAGGGTGATATAATTCCAAGTCAGGATGGTGAGTGGCTTGGAGGGGAACTTGCAGGTGGCATTGTTCCCAAGTGTCTGCTGCCCTTGTCCTTCCAGACAGTAGAGGTTTTGGGTTTGGAAGGTGTTGTTGAAGGAGGCTTGGTGAGTTGCTGCAGTGCGTTTTGTAAGTGGTACACACTGCTGCCACTGTGTCAGTGGTGGAGAGAGTGAATGTTTAATGTGGTGGGTGGGGTGCTGATCAAGCAGGCTGCTTTGTCCTGGATGGAGTTGAGCTTCTTGAGCTGCACTTATCCAGGTAAATAGAGAGTATTTCACCACATTCCTGACTTGTACCTTGTGGATGGTGGACAGGCTTTGAGGAGTCAGGAGGTGAGTTTCTCACCACAGAATTCTTAGACTCCGGCCTGCTCTTGTGGCTGCAATATTTTTATGGCTGGTCCAGTTCAGTTTCTGGTCAATGGTGACCCCCCAGGCTGTTGATACTGGAGGAATCAGTGATGGTAATGCCATTGAATGTCAAGGGAGATTCTCTCTTGTCGGAGATGGTTATTGCTAGGCACTAGCGTGGCATGAATGTCACTTACCATTTTCAGGAAGATATAATAATTGTTATAATGTTATTGGAATTTATTGCTAAGCAGAGTAATAGTGGGGTCTGTGTATATGTCTGAGTGTGTGTGATTTAATTGAATTAAAGGCAGCTGGTCTGAAGGCTTTGATGTATTAGAAGATAAGCTAGATTTGAAATGTTAAGTAGGTAGATATAGGTGTAAAAGGAACATTTGCATTTTTAAATAAACCAAGCTAGACTGATTTCAAAGGAGGGGTGAAATGTGCCACCGAGCCAGGAGAAGTTAAGAAACAGCTTGTTTATTTTTCCCTAGGATTACTGGTAAAAATTGGTACTATGAGATTTTTATTATCAGAAAGGTATAGTCCAAAGACATAGTGAAACAATGAGAATTTGCATTCAAAGGGGAAAATATGTATAAAGGAGCGAATGTTGTGTGTAAGGGCAGGCATTCTAAGATCTAACACAAGTGTGAAAAAGCCTCCAGCATCTAAGCCTCAAGCTGCTATCTACAAGGAACTGAAGCTGAGAAAACTCACTTTGAATTGGATTGTCCAGGGTATCATGTTTCTTTGCCTGGGTCTTTTAAAATCTATGTGTCTTACTGTTGCTTTAATGAAAATGTAACTGCAAGTTAGATGAACTAGGGGATTTAGAAGTTATTATAGTCATAATTTGTAGATTTAAGTGTGCGCTTAAAATCATTTCTTATATTAATAATTAATTTAATTTTGTAAGAAACTTATAAGACTCGGTGTTCTTATTATTACTGAATTCAAGGCACATATCACAAAATTTACACAAATTGCAAAACAAGTTGTAGCAGTTGCTTCAAGTTTTCCTTTGGGATTTGAGCAGCTCAGCATTTACCATCAGCTGTGCCATAACAGTCATTTATCAGCCCAAGTCTGATTTAGTCCAGGTCTTGCTGCAGATGGACACAGACTGCTTCAGTAGCTGAGGAATTGTGAATGGTGCTGAGCATTGTGCAATCATCTGTGAACATCCCCACATAAGGTTATTGATCAAACAGCTGAAGATGGTTGGAGCCAGGACGAAACCCATGGAACTCCTACAGTGAGGTTCTGGGACTGAGATGATTGACCTTCAACAATTGCAACCATCTTTCTTTGTGCAAGGTATGAATCTAATTGGAGAGCTTTCCCCCGATTCCCATTGACTTCAATCTTGCCTTTGATGCCACACACAGTTAAATGCTGCCTTGATCTTAAAGACAGTCACTCTCACCTCATCTTAAGTTCAGCTCCTTTGTCTATGTTTAGACCAAGATTATAATAAGGTGAGGAGCTGAATGATCATGGTGCAACCCAAACTGATTTCCTGCGAGTGCTTCTTGATAGCACCATCGGTGACATTTTCCATCACTTTGCTGATGATTGAAAGTGGACGGATGGACCAGGAATTGGCAGGATTAAATTTTTCCTGCTTTTTTGTGGACAGGACATACCTGGTCTATTTTCCACATTTTCCAGTAGATGCCAGTTGTACTGGAACAGCTTGGCTAGGGACACAGCTGGTTCTGGAGCACAAGTCTTCAGTACTAGTGCCAGAATGTTGTCAGGGCATGTGAAGTATCCAGTGCCTTCAGCCATTTCTTGATATCACGTGGAGTCTGTGATGCCGGGGCCTCTGGAGACAGCTGAGATGGATCATGCACTCGGCGCTTCTGGCTGAAGATGGTTGCAAATGCTTCGACCTTGTCTTTTGCACTGATGCATTGGGCTCCCCATCATTGAGGATGGTGATATTTGTGGTGTCTTCTCCTCAAGTCAGTTGTTTAATTGTCCATCACCATTCATGACTGGATGAGGCAAGACTGCAGATTTTAGATCTGATACATTTTTTTTGTGAATCACTTAGCTCTGTCTATTGCATGCTGATTGTTGCTGAGTACAGTTCTGCTCCTGCTGATGGCCCAGGATATCTCATGAATGCTCAGTTTTGAGTTGCTACATTTGTTCAGAATCTATCTCATTTAGCACGGTGGTAATGCCACACAAGAGATAATTATTAATAATAATAATAAATAATGTACCCCACCAGCATTAAAGATTCACTCTCTCCACCACTGACACACCATGGCAGCAGTGTGTACGATCTACAAAACATACTCAATGTGAAGGCAGGACTTCATCTCCACAAGAACTGTACGGTTTTCACTCCTACCAATACTGTCATGAAAATATGCATCTGTGACACGTAGATTGGTTTCTCCCTCTCATTAGTTCCCTCACCATCTGCCGCAGGCCCAGTCTGGCAGATATGTCCTTCAGGACTCAGCCAGCTCAGTCAGTAGTGGTGCGACCAACCATTCTTGGTGATGGGCATTGAAGATCCCCACCCAGAGTACATTCTATGCTCTCGCTCCCTTCAGTGTTTCTTCTAAGTGGTTTTCAACATGGAGGAGTACTGATTCATCAGTTGAGGGAGGGCCATAGTGATAATCAACAAACAGGACCTTTCCTTGTCTATGTTTGTCCTGATACCATAAAGCTTCCTGGAGTCCAGAGTCGACGTTGAGGACTCCCAAGACATCTCCCTGTTGACTGTATGCTACTGTGCCGCCAGCCCTGGTAGGTCTGTCCCGCTGGTGGGACAGGACATACCCAGGGATGGTGATGGTCATGTCTGGGACATATAAACATGTGAACATACGAACATACGCAGTAGGAGCAGAAGTAGGTCACATTCAACCCCTCGAGCCTGCTCCACCATTCAATAAGATCATAGCTGACCTGTTTGTGTTTTCAATTCCGCATTCCGATCTACACCCGATAACCTTTGATTCCCTTGTCTAACAAGAATCTATCAACCTCTGCTTTAAAAATATTTAATGACCCTGCCTCCACCGCCTTCTGAAGTCGCACGACTCTGTGAGAGAGAAAAAAAACCTCCTCATCTCTGTCCTAAAAGGGCAACCCCTAATTTTAAAACAGTGCCCCCTAGTTCTGGACTCACCCACAAGAGGAAACATCCTTTTCACGTCCACCTGATCAAGACTGTTCAGGATCTTATATACTTCAACCAATGGAGAGCGGACCTGCATGAGAAGGGCAGAAGTGGCGGGAGATAAAAACCGGCAGCAGAGAGGGAGGCCCAACAGGCGGAGAGCGGACATGTGCAAGATAAAAACCAGCAGCAGGGAGCCCCTTCAACCAGTTTCTACCCGAAGTGCGATGTCAAAGGGAAACAGGTAGATGACTGGTGGGTATCTCTTTCGTGTCTCTTTTGGTTGGCCAAGTGGTTTAAAATCAGGAGACATTATTACAGCTGAAGAGTACAGTTACTGTTTGGGTGGAAATAAGGAATAGCAAGGGGAAGAAGCCATGAGTGGGAATCATCTATATGCCTTACTGTAGGACAAAGTATAAATCGGGAAATAATGGAGGCATATAAGAAGGCAGCTACAATTGTCAGGGTTATTTTAATCTGCATATTGACTGGACAAATTAGATTGGAAGACAAGTTTGTAGAGTGCATCAGGGATTGTTTCTTAGAGCATTACTTTGCAGAACCTACCCTTGGAGAGGCTATTTTAGATCTAGTAATGTGTAATGAAGAAAGATTAATAGGAGATCTCATAGTTAAGGACCCTTCAGGGGGTAGCAATCACAACGTGGTAGAATTTCAAATTCCGTTTGAGCGTAAGCAACTCAAGTCTCAAACTAGCGGCCTCAACTGAAATGAGGGCAATTACAGAGGTACGAAGGAAGAGTTGTCTAAAGTGGGCTGGGAAAACAGACTAAGGGGGAGGTCAATGGATGAGCAGTGGCAGACATTTAAGCAGGTATTTCATAACGCTCAGCAAAAATTTATCCCGGTCAAAAAGAAGGACTCGATGAGAAGGATGAACCACCCGTGGTTAACAAAGGTGGTCAAGGAGGATATCCAATCAAAAACTAAGGCACACAAAGCAGAAAAAATTAGTGGTAGGTCAGAGATTGGGAAATTTTTAGGAACCAGCAGCGGATGACTAAAAAGCTAATAAAGAGGGAGAGAATTGATTATGAAAGTAAATTGGCAAGAAATATAAAAACAAACAGAAGAGCTTCTATGGATGTATAAAAAGAAAGAGAGTGGCTAAAGTGAGCATGGGGCCCTTGGAGGATGCGACTGTAGAATTGATAATAGGGAACAGGGAAATGGCAGATAATTTAAACCAATATTTTACATCGGTCTTCATGGTGGAGGGTACTATGAACATTCCAAAGATATCAGTAAGCTAGGAGCTAATGGGAGGAAAGATCTTGTAACAGTCCGTATCAAGAGGGACAAAGTATTTGACAAACTAATGGGACTAATGCCAGGACCTGATGGCCTGCATCCAATGGTTTTAAAGGAAGTGGCTGCAGAAATAGTGGAGGCATTGGTCAAAATATTCCAGAACTCACTGGAATCCAGGAGGGTCCCAACGGATTGGAAAACTGCTAATGTGACGCCCCTGTTCAAGAAGGGAGGGAGACAAAAAGCAAGAAATTATAGGCCAGTCAGTCTAGCATCTCTCATTGGGAAAATACTAGAGTCTATTATTAAGGAAGAAATACCAGGACACTTAGAAGGCTTAACGCAATCAAACAGAGTCATCATAGTTTGGTGAAAGGGAAATCACGTTTTACAAATTTGCTAGAATTGATAAAGGGGAACCAGTAGATGTAGTGTATTTGGATTTCCAGAAGGCATTCGATAAGGTGCCACATAAAAGCTAATTGCACAAGATAGGAGCTCATCGTATTGGGGGTAATGTATTAGCATGGATTGAGGATTGATTAACACACAGAAGACAGAGAGTTGGGATTAATGGGTCTTTTTCAGGTTGGAAAGATGTAACTAATGGAGTGCCACAAGGATCAGTCCTAGGGCCTCAATTATTTAATAACTTGGAGGAGGGGGCAAAGTGTAATGTATCCAAATTTGCTGATGATACAAAAATAAGTGGGAAGGCATGTTGTGATGAGGACATAAGGAATCCACAAGGGGATATAGACAGTTTGAGTGAGTGGGCAAAAACTTGGCAGATGGAGTTTAATGTAGGAAAGTGTGAGGTCATGCACTTTGGTAGGAAAAATCAAAAGGCAGATTATTATTTAAATGGAGAGAGACTCCAAAAAAGTATAGCACAGAGGGATCTGGGTGTTCTTGTGCATGAAACACAAAAAGTTAGCACGCAGGTGCAGCAAGTAATTAAGAAGGCAAATGGAATTTTGGCCTGTACTGCTAGGGGGTTGGAGTTTAAAAATACAGATATCTTGTTACAACCATATAGAGTGTTGGTGAGGCCGCACCTGGAGTACTGTGTTCAGTTTTGGTCCCCGTATTTAAGAAAGGATATACTGGCTTTGGAGGCAGTTCAAAAGAGATTCACTAGGCTGATTCCTGGGATGAAAGGGTTGACATATCAAGAACTGCTAAACAGGTTAGGCCTTTATTCATTAGAGTTTAGAAGAATGGGGGGTGGTCTCATTGAAACATACAAGATTCTGAGAGGGCTTGACAGGGTAGATGTTGAGAAGATGTTTCCACTAGTGGGGGAATCTCGAACTAGGGGCATAGTTACATTAATTTAAAACTGAGATGCGAAGGAATTTCTTCTCTCAGAGGGTAGTGGATGTCTGGAATTCTCTACTCCCGTGAGTTGTGGTGGCTAGATCACTGAAAGTATTTAAAGAGGAGGTAGATACATTTTTGAAATATCAGGGAGTTGAGGGCTATGAGGAACTGGCATGACAGAGGAGTTGAGGCCTGGGGCAGATCAGCCATGATATTATTGAATGGCGGGGCAGGCTTGAGGGGCCGAGTGGCCTACTCCTGCATCTATGTTCCAAGTCAACCGTCACTCTTCTAAACTCCAGTGGGAACAAGCCCAGCCTGTCCAACCTTTCCTCATAAGACAATCCGCTCATTCCAGGTATCAATCTCTTAAATCTCCTCTGAACCACCTCCAATGTATTTATACCCTTCCTTAAATAAGAAGACCAAAACTGCACACAGTATTTGAGATGTGGTCTCACCAATGCCCCGCAGAACTAAACCATAACATCCTAACTTTTATATTGAATTCCTCTCGTAATAAAGGGTAGCATTCCATTATCCTTCTTAATTACTTGCTGTAATTGCATACTTTTTGTGACTCATGCACAGAACACTTAGATCGCTCTGCACCTCGGAATTCTGCAGCCGTTCTCCATTTAATTAATACTCTGCTTTTTTATTCTTCCTGCCAAAGTGAACAACTTCACATTTTCTCACATTACACTCCATCTGCCAGATTTTTGCCCACTCACTCAATCTGTCTATATCTTTCTGTAACCTCCTTATGTCCTCCGCACAACATACTTTCCTACCTATCTTTGTATCTTCCACAAATTTAGCCACCATGCCTTTGCTCTCCTCATTTAAGTAATTGATATAAATTGTAAAGGTTGAGACCGCAGCACAGACATCCTGCCAACCCGAAAAAGACCCACTCATGCACACTCTCTGTTTTCTGCCAGCTGGCCAACCTTCTATCCATGCTAATATGTTACCCCCCGCACCATGAGCTTTTATTTTTAGCAATAGCCTTTGATGTGGCATCTTATCAAATGCCTTCTGGAAATCCAAGTACAGTACAGTACAAGTACAGAGCCCCCTTTATCCACAGTGCATGTTACTCCTTCAAAGAACTCCAGTAAATTGGTTAAACATGATTTCCATTTCACAAAGCCATGTTGACTCTCCCCAATTATCTTGAGTTTTACTAAATGCCCAGCTATAACCTCCTTAATGGTCGACATCTTCCCCACAACAGACATCAAGCTAACTGGCCTATAGTTTCCTGTTTTCTGCCTCCCTCCCTTCTTGAATAGAGAGGTTATATTTGCTACTTTCCAGTCTGATGGAACCTTTTCAGAATCTAGTGAATTTTGGAAAATTAACACCAACACATCCATCTCTTTTAAGACCTTAGGATGAAATCCATCAGGACCCGGAGACTTGTCAACCCGCAGCTCCATTAACTTGCTCAGTACTGCTTCCCTAGTGATTGTAATTTCACCAAGTCCCTCTCTCCCCTCCACCTCCCAATTTACAGCTATTACTGGAATCATTTTTGTATCCTCTATTAGTTAGGACAGAAGCAAAATAGTTGGCTGCATGGTATGTTTTGGTGTGCATGTCTATGTCAGGTTGATGGCATTGATCCCAATGTAGCATGTTGTCACTTAAGAATTCAATATGTTGGTAGCCATGGTATATCTAATGCCCTTTGAGGCCTTTTACCTCTTTAAGGGTCAACTTTACATCAATTGCTTTTCAGCCCATTTTGATACTTCAGTTAAGTGAGGGAAGATGTGCGGTAAGAAAGCAACCAATGATTTTTTTCACCAAGCCTCCACTTAAAACATATTAATGACCTGATCTTAATCTGACCTTGATTCTGAAAACTTAGTAGCCAAAGCATTTCTCTGACTCATTATGGAGCCAGGAGAAGTGAGGAGGATGGGGCCTGTAAAGACACCACTTTAAGAACGATATTGACATTCTACCAGAGCATCTGTCTTTGTCACTAAGGCCAGGTGACTGTGACCTCTCAGGACTAACAGCTTGCTCTCAAAACCTGTAGGCTTGAATTAATCATGTGTTTTTTATATAAGGAAGAGTCCTAGTTTAAGCTCCTGGTTTGCATGTTAATTTCACCGACTTTCCTAAAGCTCAGGAAAAATCTCAAGAGTTCCAAGAGTTTTGAGAAGGACTTACTATTCTTAGTCTGAAATCAAGAAGGTGGCTTTTCCTGGGTAGGTTTCAGTCCATGAAGCGAGGGTGGGAGTGGGCAGAGATTCTGAGCTCACTGTCTGATCTTCCTATCATGCCTAATTAGGATATTCCTGGAACAGCTAGCTGGTGAATCGGTGCATTATTGGTGCAAGGAAGGGGAAGCTGGGCATTGGCCATGGTCTTAAACAAAAGAGTAACGCTAATGGGCAGGCAAAATAGAATTCTTGTGAAATAGTCACAATACCTTTGAAGAATTTTTATCTTTAAAGCTTCTAATGAATAGTGCTAAATTTAAAAATCCATTTGCATCTGCTCTGAGCTGTCAGAGTCTACACCCCTGAGGCAGCATGCCTTGTGAATGAAATTGTTCTGTACCATGATTGGGATGGTAGCACTATCCCAACCAGGTTGTACATGAAGAACTATTTCAAGTTCAATAGCAGTAACCTAAATCCTAATTCCAATATTCACCAATAATCTAACCTGCTACTGACCATCACCTCATAATAATAAAAGCAAAATACTGCGGATGTATAAAAGTTCCTTGCTCCGTCATCTTCATAGCCACTGCCAATATGATCCTTGCACAACTCTGAGATTGGAATAGTGGCTTTAGCAGTTGTCAGGTTTCAGTGACGATCTCCTTAGTGAAGTGCAGAGATCTCAAAACATTGGTCATTGCTGAGGTTCAGGTAGGACTATTGCTTCCTGATCAACTTGGATGGATACGGCCTCCTGTTCAGAGCCCTTCCTCCTCCTCCTCCTCTTCCATCAGATTTTAGTGGAGTGCCACCTCTCCCACTTTCCATATTCCAAGATGGCTAATTTGAGGGCAGGCAAACAGAAACATCCACTCGGCCTCTTGAGATTTGCTGAAGTCATCTTTTTAACTATCTTGCTAACTATTGATATTTTTTTCGCCTCCACAGAACCAAATACCTCCTTCCTCAGGACTATATGAATACTCTGGCCCATATGGAGTAAAAAGAGAAGACTCATCATCAAAACTAGCACCACTTGCCCATTCTCACACCATAACTTTCCATATCTACATATGACCCTGCACTTACTGCTTGACCACAATATTACCCTTTTATCTATCCCCTCTGAAACAGACTATAGGGAACTCAGTTTCTAAAAGCAGAAAGCCCTGGTAATGCTCAGCAGGGTCTGGCAGCATCTGTGAAGAAAGAGATAGAGTTAACGTTTCGAATTGGACATGACTTTTCTTTGGAACTGACCATCATCATCCTATTAGCCACAATGAAAATAAAACTAACTAAAAATAAGCATTCCACCAAATTTATAAATGAAATCATGTACATTGCATACAAACTTAAAGTCATAACCGTGTTCATTCCTTTAGCGCCTGCATTCCATGTGCCTTTGCCTCTCCTGCTCCTATGGACTGTTACCCAGTGACTGGCTGGTGGAAGGCTTCTGAATTTCAGTTGAGGAGGCTACAGATGGCTTTACAGGACAACATCGAGTAACTCTGGACCTAGAAAATCTGGTTTCAAACTGCACTATCTTAGCATGGAGTGCACCAGCCTGGGCTGGTTGGTTGACAGGCAACAGCAAGAGCACTGATGGAGTGACAGTGGTGGGAACACAAATGCTGTTACACTGAGAAAGCACAGCAGGCTTGTGTTTTATAAGACCACTATCCCTACCTGAAAGACCTGACATCAGTTCAATGTTTGATATATCTCAAAGCAATCAGTAATCAATCTGATATCGCAGATCATTGAAGCACTCAACAAAAGCCACCACAGCTTATTAAATTTGTTGAAACAATCATTTGTGTTCAGAAGTGATCATTAGGCATTAAGTGTGATCAATAGGCATCAAAGCGACCAGGAGGCTATCAGTGCAGCTTCATTATGATGGAAAAAATAAACAAATCTTACCGCCTTTTTTTGAAATTTTTCCCAAGGGCTTCTCTCACCTGTTCCATTTCAGCTGGCAAGTTGCTCCTTCCTTCTGATCGTTCACCGCTGCCTCTGCTCTGCCAGCTACACCAGGGTAACCAAGTCTGGGGAAAAACAAGGGACACTTTGCTGTGGCCGTGGTGGGTGGTGCATGGTAAAGAAATAGTCAACAATGTAAATAACAAAGTAAATGTGACACCATTGAAAAGTAACAGTGCAATGGAATTAAATATAAAAGTATATAATGAAATAAGAAAGCCAGCAACTCACCAAAGCTCCTTGCCAACACCTTTCAAACCCATGACCACCACCTAGAAGGACAAGGGCAGCAGATGCATGGAAACACCACCACCTGCAAGCTCTCTCCAAGCCATCCTAACTTGCAACTGTATCGCCGTTCCTTCACTGTTGCTGGGTCAAAATCCCGGAACTCCCTTCCTAACAGCCCTCGTCTGCTTGGCCACTGTCCTTGAGCACCTTGATTGCTGAGATTCAGGAGCCGATGGCCAATGTGGTCTGGGAAAACAAGGCATCAAAGCCATCACCTGCAGTTCACCATCAACTATGATGAGGAGGAGTTACTGAAGCCCAGGGATGGGTCCTGTCCAACATCCAGGCCGTGCTACTGCCCAAGGAAACCACACACCCAGCAAGGTTTATGCCTGAAGGGGAAAGATTGGAAAAAAAGTAAAAAAATAAAAAAAAGCAAAATAAAAAGTAAAAAAATAAAAAAATTTTAAAGAAAAACTATACCACCCAATATGTGGCTAAAACCTACAATCTTGCAGTACGCCAACCCCCTCCCTTCAGTTTTATACTGATCCCACTTCCACTGCCGTAAGTTGGCAACACCTAGCACCCAGCTCTCAGGCTGGCCCAGCCCTTTCCTTTCCTCCTCAGACCTGCCAGAAATGTACCTACATGGAACTGTGTGCCAGCCCCCTCCACAGCCTCGGACCAACACCCCCTCAAGCCTCACATCTACACGCCCCAAGCTCAAGCTTCCGCCTCTTCCCACACTCCTCAAGCTCCTCCTCCCTCCAGCCTCTCCCCACTCCCCTCCAGCCTTGCCACCTCATCCCAGCCTCACTTTTCCTCTGGTCCCCCAGTCCCCCTCTCTCACTCTCTGTCTCTCCACCACCCGCACTCTCTCTCTCTGTCCCCAGCCCTCCCCTCTCTTTCTCTCTCTCCTCCCAGCCTCTCCAACTCTCTCTCTCTCTCTTTGTCACCCCTAGCACCTCTGTTTCTCTTTTTTCTGTTTTCTCCACAGCCCCTCCCTCTTTTTCTCTCTCTCCCCAGCCTCTCCTCTCTTTTTCTTTCTCTGTCTCTCCTAGCCCTCATTCTCTCTGTCTTTCCCAGCTCCCCCTCTGTCTGGTCTCTCTCTCTCTCTGTCTGTCTCTCTGTCTCTCTCTCTCTCTCTCTCTGTCTCTCTGTCTGTCTCTCTCTTTGTCTGTCTCTGTCTGCCTATGTCTCCCTGTCTGTCTCTCTCTCTGTGTCTTTTTCTCTGTCTCTCCCTCCAAGCCTCCCACCCCAAACTCCCGGCCTCTCAAATCCAAAATGAATCTTGTTCTGGACTCCAATATGGTCCCAGGCAGGCTTGAAACTTGCCCAGCAGGACTCTGACATCACCTCCATTCAGCCCCAGCACCACTTTCAAGTCCGGCCATCCCCAACCTGCAAAGTGGGGTGGAGGGGTGCTGGCCTGTAGCTTAGTAGCCAGGGTTTAGAAGTGATCTTAATCCTGCTAATTTTTCCTGGATTCTGCTAAGAAAATAAAAGCAGAATGCTGCACATGCTGGAAATAGAAACAGAAAATGCTGGAAATATGTTCCGTAACACCGGAAATTGGGAGGCGAATGTGTGCATTTAAACCACACTGCAGGGACATAGTTAAATTTCCAAGTATGTGCACTTAACAACCGCAGGGACTTAGTTAAATTTCTATCTGTGAGTGCTTAAACAATCTCCCTAAACCTGCTTGATTACTTTAGGGCCAGAATTTTGAGGTCATTGAGGTTGGGGTGGTGGTGGGGGTAGGCTGCAGTAGGTGGGCCCGGAAGCGGCCAGGAAACATTCCACCACCCACGATCGGGCCCCGAGCGTGATTTCACGATGGCAGGCCAATTAAGGCATGTGGACCCGCAGAACCTTCAAATCCTGTCCAGATATGAGCAAGATGCCCTGGAGCTTGAGAGCCAGCACATGCCCAGTGCATCCGGGCATGGAGAAGCGGGGGTGCCAGACGAAGGTAAAAGTGCAGTGCATAGAGGTGAGACTGTTGAATAGTGCAACCATTCTAGTGCAGTCTCTTCATTGATGTGAACCTCAAGCCTGGAGACTCCATTGATCATTGAAAGATGATGGCAACACAATGCACATCTCCATTGTCTCAGCAGGGTGCCTAGCATGCACAGTGACAGAGTAATGACTTTAACTCTTTTAGGTTTGGCAGCAGGCATGCGCTTTGTGGGCCCCGAAGGGCCACCCCTGACACGGGAGGACCACCAAGCTTCTGTTGCACCTGTGTCACACCTGCTCTCTGAAGCAGGCACCAGCGCAGATAACAGCCCCTCGGTGGGCATTATTTCAGTGGCTAGTATCTCGGTGCACCTGGTGAAGGCACTTCACACTCGCTTGAGGTGTAGGCGGAGGCAGGGAGTGCCCAAGGCGCCGGCAGTCGGAGGACTGCGGGGGACCAGGACGATGCTCAGTCAAAGGCTGATGTTGAGCCTCTGGAGTCATCCATTAGGCGGCAGATGTGCAGGAGGATCTGGCAGAGATCCATGAGGGTATGCGTGCCATAGTCTCATGATGGAGGAGTGAGGCGAAGCATCAGCACTGCGTTAACCATCATAGCCGAGCACAATGCCTCCTCCATTGACAGAGTAGCGACTCTCATGGAGAGGCAACTCCAGGAACAGAATCAGGGTTTCCTGAGGTTGTGCTCGGACCTGCAAGCCCTCACACAGGCAGTGACCTCAAATGGTCCGTGTCAGTGTGGAAGATGGATGGAGCACTCAGTTTCGCAGCTAGGTGCCTGTCCATCAGTGGTGAGCAGGGAGCTCAACCAAAGCAACCTCACATTGGTGCACGAGATGCCTGTTGTCACTGCGGCTCCTCTTAGGGTGCTCTGGATGACAGCAGAAGCTCCTCCGTCCTCCACCAGTGACCATGGCATCTGATGAGGCTGCGACAACTGGGGGGATGCCAGTCGTGGCACTGGCCACTCCCTCCCAGATGGGACCAGCACAGGCTCCGCTGGCCAGAGGATGACTGCCAAGGTCTTCAAGGCCAACAGGACAGCAGAGTCAGCAGGCCATCTCCAATGCCGTTGCCTGCAAGCGGGGAGCACCAAGACGCAGCACTCGCAAATGTAAGTTAAAGGCCCCAAAAGCACAAGAGGGACAGGTCACGGGTGATTTTATGTTCATTTATGTTGACTTTATGTATACTGGTCTGGTGTTGAACTGTCAGAACGAGATAAATTGTGTTTTTGTCGTAATGGCCTGTGTATGCTTCACCTTTTCGTTTCACTGGTGTGGGGAACACCAGTATGTAATGCTGGACATAGGTGGCTCTGAACTTTATTGCACAGTCACTGAGTGTTCTTTGTGTTCAATTGAAAGGGTCCTTTCAGACATCTGGGATGGAGGCAGCAGCCCTGGCATGTGTTTGAGGCTGATCTTTGGTAGCCTAGCTGAAGGAGCGTTGGATCAAGGCATTCCTGGTGTCCCTGCCTCCCTGCAGGTTACCAAGGTCTGGCTCCACGCCCTCAGTGTTCCCCTCAGTGCACTCGCCTTCAGGCTCACTACTAGACTCAACATTTGTGGCCTGTGCAGCAGCGTCAAGATCCTCTTCCTCCAGTGCACCCCCCTTGCCAGTTCCAGGTTGTGGAGAGTGCAGCATGCAACCACTATCAGTGATACCCACCCCCTGAATGGTCCAGGCATTGGAAGCACATCTTGAGAAGACCTATGGTCCTCTCTATCACTGCCTTTGTGGAGGCATGACTCCTATTGTACCGCTGCTCTGCCTCTGTTCTTGGATGGCAGAGAAGCATCATGAGTCACCTCTTCAACGGATAGCCCTTGTCACCCAGCAGCTATCCATCCAGTCGGGCTGGAGCACTGAAGACCCTCGGCACCTGGGGATGTCTCAGGATGCAAGCGTCATGGGAGCTGCCTGGGTACCTTGCACAAACTTGCAGAATCTGCATCCTGTGGTCACACACGATCTGGACATTCATGGAAAGGGAGCCGTCCCTGTTGACGAAGGCACCGGGCTCACCTGCTGGCACCTTGATGGCCACATGTGTGCCGTCTATTGTACCCTGGACGCGGGGGAAGACAGCAATTGCTGCAAAGCCTTTGGCTCGCTCTGCCTGGTGGTCTCATCCATACGGTAAAGAATAAAGGTCAGGACCCGCCTGAACAGAGCTTCTGTCACCAGCTTGATGCAACTGTGGACAGCTGATTGGAACACTCCACACAGATCCCCCACTGAGCCCTGGAAAGAGCCAGAGGCATAGGAGTTGAGGCCACTGTGACCTTCAGAGTCACTAGCATGGGTGTCCACCCACATAGTTGGAGCTGATCTCAGGGCCGATCATCTGACAAATGGAGGTCAAGCTGTCCCTTAAAAGTCAGAGGCTCCTTCGGCATTGCACCTCAGACATTTTGAGGTAGCTGCATCGCTGCCTGTAAACCCTGGCAGCAGGATAGTGGTGACTTCTGCAGCCCCTTCTGCCTTGGACTTCCTTCTGTCCCTGCGCCCCTTGTGCCGGTGCCTCTCCTCCCACAGGTCCCTCCCCTGGAAGCTGCATTAGGACATCTGGCCTCCTCTTCCTTCTGCCCCTCTCTTCCTCAGAGGATCAGGTGCCTCCAGCGGAGATCACAATCTCCATTGCCAGGGTAACAGAAGGCTGCCTGATACCTGGAAGGGTCCACATGGTCTGAATCCTCCAGATGCCTTTCAGACACCAACAAGCCCTGAAAGTAAGCTTGGAAATGCTACGAATGAAGCCCCAAACAGAGACGAGGCTGTCAAGTACCAATAAGCAACCAGCAACAAACTATCTCCAAAGCTCCTCACTACTCACACTGGCATTGCTGCTGATCCTTTATCCCACCCATGGATGAGGTTTATGAAAATGTCAGCTGGCCGCCTGCCCGCTTTGCCCATGTGATGACTGCAAAATCACACGGGCAAGGAAAAATCACCATCAATTGGACTGTTAATAATGGCAGGCACGGCTCTGGCACCTGCACTTGCCCGCCGATCAAAATATCGCACGATGATACCGGGTGAACCCGCAGATTTAAAATTCTGCCCTAGGTCTTTGCTGTGAGCACAGCTGATGCTAGCTGAGAGCTGATTCAACTTCATTCCATGTCAGTTGAACGCCAATGATATCTGCTTAATGCTTGCAGGCATACAATTGTTCGCAATTGATGTGGTTTGAGCAATGTGTGAATTCATTTCAGGTCAGTGATTTCACTTGAGCACTATCAGATATCAAATGATGACTGAAAAAGCATTTTGGAATGCAGAGTATCACACCCAAGTACAAGTTCACACTGTTGCACGCAGAATTACATTCAGGTAGGGCAGTCCCATGGGGTGATGCTTCAACAATCCTAATAATGTTGGACTGCTCTGGCACCATTCAAGCCCATTTGAACACTGGCATTCAGAGCCATGTTGGTGCTCTCCCATGATCAGCCATTCTTCTCTCTTTCTAGGTCAGATTCTGTTCACCAAGGATTCCCAGCCACAATGCACCTTTCCTTTAAGAGGTGCAGCTCTAGAAAGTTACAATTTTGGTCCTCCAGCTGATGCGTGCAGCCAATCAACAGTGTGGTTAGTGCTGGCTGCATGCAAAAATTATGATAATGAGCAGGCAGCACTAAATTAAATTAAATTAAATTAATTGAATTGAATTGCACTAAAATGAATGATCGCCAGGTATTGGTACATTGCAAACCCTCTCCCTTTTTCCTGAGGCTGTCCAATTTAGCCACGGATATATCTAAATGATAACTTTGAAAGTGGCAATGTCAGGTTTTCCAGGCACTGTGGTCCTATTCCAAGATTTTGATTCGTACAATCAAAAACTTATTTTAAGGATTTTTATCCTGTGACCACTCTACAGATCACCTTCCTATGTATATAATCAGCTCCATTGAGCTGAAGTGTATGAACTGTTACCTGCACACATTGATTTCAAGATTTTGTCATAGGTGTTTAGTCATAAACATTTAAAGGATAAATAAATATTAAAATGGTATGCATATAACTTGTGGGATGAAGTTCTCATGTGCTGTATAACATGCACTAGCAATTTAAGAACAGACTATCTCTGTACCTCTTTATCGTTCTCGGGATACAACATCACTGGCAAGGTCAGTATTTATTGCCTATCTTTAATTGCCCTGAGAAAGTGGTAATGGGTGTACTTCCTGAACCACTGAGTAGCTTTCTAGGTAACTTAAAATCAAGCATATTTGGGCAGGACTGGAATTGCATACATATAAACATATGAACATACGAATTGGGAGCCCCTCGAGTCTGCTCCACCATTCAGTAAGCTCATGGCTGATCTGATTGTAACCTCAATCTCGCATTCCAGCCTACCCCCCGATAACCTATTACTCCCTTGTTAATCAAGAATCAGTCTAGCTCTGCCTTAAAACTATTCGAAGACTCAGCTTCCACTGCTCTTTGAGGAAGGGAGTTCCAACGACTCACATCCCTCAGAGACAAAAATTCTCCTTATCTCTGTCTTAAACAGGTGACCACTTATTTTTAAACTGTGACCCCTAGTTCTAGATTCTCCCACATGAGGAAACATCTTCTCCACATCCACCCTGTCAAGATCCCTCAGTATCTTAAAGGCTTCAATCAAGTCGCCTCTCACTCTTCTAAGCTAGAGTGGATACAAGCCCAGACTGTCCATATAGTCTAGACCTGAGGTAGAGATGGTAAATTCCTTTCCATCAAGGATATTGGTGAAACTTTTTTTTAACAACAGCAGCAACAACTTGCATTCATATGGTGCCTTTAACACAGTGAAACTCTCAAGATGTTTCACAGGGGCGCTATCAAACAAAACTTGACACTGAACAACAAAAGGAAATATTAGGGCGGACAATGGAGATAGGTCCTAAGGAGCATCTTGAAGAAGGAAAGGGAGATAGAGAGAGACAGAGAGGTTTAGGGAGGGAATTCTGGACAGCTGAAGCCATGGCCACTAATGTTGGAGTGATTAAACTCAGGGATACTAAAGAGGCCAGAATTAACTGAGGGCAGATATTTTAGAAGGTTGTTGGGCTGAGGATGTTGCAGAGGCAGGAAGCGGAGAGACCATGGAGGAATTGAAAACAAACATGAGTGTTTTGAAATTGAGGCATTGAGTAATTACATCAATCAGACAGATTGGTGTCACCCTTGCTGAATTTTTTTGAAAATGAATCTAATTTTAAATTCTCAAACCTCCTTGCCAGGTTTTGAACAGACATTCCTGGAATTATTGGCCCAGTATCTTAATAATTACACTACTAGATGATTAAACCAACAACTTAAACATTGCTTTGGGCTATCAGTAGCTTTCCCAGTTGTTGGCATAATGCTTTAACATGATTAGAGTAATTTTGTTGATCATAATTAGCATAATTACTTTTTACAAGTGTCATTATTTACAATTACCTTCATTATTTGGCCTATTATAATATCCTTTTCTTCTGTATTTATATAAACATTATTCTGCCTATTATGTATTTCTGGCATGGTGTACACAAACAGTGAGTAATGTCTATGAAAGTGGTTAACAGGAATGAATCAAATTAAGGACGTCAGCTGCTGTAACAGTGTAGGTAAATCTTCAACAGTTTATATACCTGTCATCTTAAGATTAATCTGCACAATATCTTACATTTTAACAGTTTTGTATTAACAGTAGTTTCCGTCAATAACAATCAAGAGTGCTTTAGTTGAATGAGCTAGCAATAGTGAAAGTTATTATCTGTACATTTATCAAGAAATAATATGTAATTAATTTTAGGTCTAATTTAAACCTGAAGTGACCTAAATTGGGTCAGTCAATGTTATTTTGGAGGATACTTGAATTTGAACCAGTTCAGATTTTTCAGGTTCAGGTTTGCTTGTTCTGCTTTTCTTTGTTCATATAAATTATTGCACCCGTGTGCCGAAAGACAAAGAGATTAAGCATCTGATCATTTATAATCCATCAGGGAGGCAGCAGTATACTGGCAATACTTTTATAAGGCACACAAGGTCAAAATACAGCATGACATCCAATCTAGCCCTGTACTCCTAGCTCTCTGCAATTTCTCTCCAAGTTCATCTTGCCGATAAAATCAATCTCATGAAAGAAAGATGTGTATTCATATAGCATCTTTCATGACCTCAGGATGTCCCAAAGTGCCTAATGCCCAAATAAGTTATTTTTGAAGCATAGTCATGCAGGTAATACTTTACAGACAATTTCCACACAGCAAGCTCCCACAAACAGTAATTAAATAAATGACCAAATAACCTATTTTAGATGTTGATTGGTGGATGAGTATTGGCCATGACAACAGGAGAATTTCCCTACACTTCTTCAAAATAGCGCGAGGGAATTTATACATCTCCTGAGAGAGCTGATGGGGTCTTGTCTTAATATCACCCAAAAGACAGTGCAACACTTCCTCAGTACTGCACCAAGTATCAGCCTACATTATGCTCTCAAGTGTCTGAAGTATGTCTTAAATCCAAATCCTCCTGACTCGGAGGTGAGAGTATTACCACTGGCTACAGCTGACAAATGTTCTTTTGCTCTCTTGCCCACTCAGCTGCTGACTAGCAAGCTCCTCTTCTTGGCCATACTGGTTAACATTATGAATGGCTCCCATTAATGGGGCGCCACCATGCCCTGCCTTCAAAAAATCCCAACTGACCTCTCTTTCCTTGCCACTCACTGCCCCATCTGTATACTACCTTTCCTCTCAAAGCTCCTTGGACATGTGGTCACCCACCAACCCTAGTTTTTTTTTCTTATTCATTCACAGGATCTCGGCGGTGCTGGAAATGGCAGCATTTGTTGCTTATCCCTAATTACCTTTGAAAAGGTGGGGATAAGCCACTTTCTTGAACCACTGTAGCTACATACAAGGGAGTTCCAGGATTTTGACCCAATGACAGTGAATGACCAGCCATATAGTCCCAAGTCAGGATGGTGTGTGGCTTGGAGGGGAACTTGCAGGTGGTGGTGTTCACATGCACCTGCTGCTGTTTTAGGTGGTAGAGGTCACAGTTTGGAAGGAGCTGGTAAAGTGGCCCAGACGATTTGCTGCAGTGCATCTTATAGATGGCACACATCACTGTCATTGTACGTCAGCAGTTTAGGAAATGAATGTTTAAGGTGGTGGATGGAGTGCCAGTCAAGCAGGCTGCTTTGTCTTGGAAGTTGTTTAACTTCTTGCATGTTGTTGGAACTGCACTCATCCAGGCAAATGGAGAATGTGCCATCACACCCGTGACTTAAGCCTTGTGGTTGGTGGACTGACTTTGGGGAGTCAGGAGGTGAGTTGTTTGCCGCACATTTTCCGGCCTCTGACCTGCTCTTGTAACTACAGTATTTATATGGCTAGTCCACTTAAGTTTCTGGTCAGTCATAACCCCCCAGGATGTTGATAGTGGAGGATTCAGTGATGGTAATGCTGTTGAATGTCAAGTGAAGATGTTTAAATTCTCATTTGTTGGAGATTGTCATTGCCTGGCACTTGTGTGGCTGTGTCTAACTTGTCACTTATAAGCCCAAGCCTGAATGTTATCCAGGTCTAAACAGCTGCATGTGGGCACATGGACTGCTTCAGTACCTGGGGAGTCAAGAATGGTGCTGAACATAGTGCAATCGTCAGCGAACGTCCCCACTTCTAACCTTATGATGGAGGGAAGGTCATTGATGAAGCTGTAAAGGTGGTTGGGCTGAGGAGAGTACCCTGAGAAACCCCTGCAGTGATACCATAGTCATAGAGTCATAGAGGTCTACCGCACAGAAAAAGGACCTTCAGCCTATCGAGTCTGCGCTGGTCAAACAAGCACCTAACTATTCTAATCCCATTTTCCAGCACTAGGCCCACAGCCTTGTATGCCATGGCATCACAAGTGCACATCCAAATACTTCTTAAATGTTATGAGGGTTTCTGCCCCTACCACCCTTCCAGGCAGTGAGTTCCAGATTTGCATCATCCTCTGGGTGAAAATGGTTTGTAATGATATGCAGATGTATTACAATGAAGTTCCCAAAGTGCAACAGCAGCAAACATGATCCGCCATTGACGGGCAGAGTTGACGATTGCAAACTGGTTTCACCACGTTGTGAATACCAATTTTTGGCCTTCCCGCCATATTGTCCAATCATTCCCGCCATGACACCCGTGCCAGCGGGCATGGAAAATTCTGCCCTCTGTCTCTGCTGGAGGGAGGGGGCAGTGGCCCAGGATGTGTACAATGCAATGATTGTGACCCTGTACAAGAACAACGGTGACCACAACAATTGCAACAACTTTTGAGGTATTGCCTTGCTGAGTATTTGCCCATATTGCCCCTGTCAGACTGCAGATCCTGGCTGAATACAACTACCCCAAATCCCAGTATGGTTTCAGAACTGGAAGATCCATAATTGACATGATCTTCTCAGACCAGCAGCTGCATGTGAAAAACCCTGAACAACAGACCACTATATATTGCCTTCATCGACCTCACCAAGGCATTTGACTGTGTGAGCAGAAGCGGCCTGTTTAAATTATGAGAAAGTTGGCTGCTCACTGAAGTTGCTCAGTGTGATCTCCTCTTTCCATGACAGCATGATGGGTAACATTGGAACACTCTGTGATCTGCAATGAGTTCAAACAGGGTTGTGTTCTGGCACTGACACAATTTGGCATATTCTTCTCTTTGCTGCCGTCATATGCCTTCATCTACACAGGGTGATTACTCACATACCAGAACTGATGGAAAGCTGTTCAGCCTTGCTTGCCTGAGATCCAAGACAAAGGTGCATCAAGTCCTCATCAGATAGTTGCTCTACCCTGTCGATGCTGCACTAACATTCCATACTGAGAAACACCATCAGTCGAAAATGAACAGACTCTCAAGTGCCTGTAAAGCATTTGGTTTGACCGTCAACATTAGGAAGACAAATGTCATGGTCCAGAATGTTGCCATACCGTCATGTATCAACATTTACAATGTGCCACTGGAGCTTGTTGATAGCTTCACATATCTGGACTCCACGATCACTAGCAATCTGTCACTTGATGCGGAAATCAACACACATCACAAAAGCTGCAGCTGTTATGTCCAAGCTGAGTGAGAGAGTGTGAAGCAACAGCAAAATGACTGAGGACACCAAACTGTGAGTCTACCAAACCTGTATCCTCAGTGCACTCCTCTACAGTGTGAGACCTGGGCAATATACGCTAGGCAGGAGAAAAGGCTGGTCAGTTTCCACCTTTGCCATCTCAGACATATCCTTGGCATCTTTTGACAGTGGAGCATGTGAATTCCATCAGCCTACACTTATTGCTAAGGCAATGACACCTCCATTGGCTCAGCCACGTTCATCGGTTGGATGATGGCTGTATAGCCAAAAACCTTCAAAACTGTAAGTTGGCTACTGGGTCATGACCTCTGCTGCAATGACACCTGCAAATGAGACATGAAGATGATGGACAGGTTGGAGACAGTTGATGACAGCCATGGCCTCTGGAGGCTGACTGTTTGGAAGGGCATTGGAAGAGGCGAGCAGAAACAAACAGCTCAGCTGGCTAAGAAAATGGTCGGAAGAAATTAGAGGCCAGTGAATCATGCACCTTCTCAACCTACTGTCATCTTCTGCCAAAAATGCAGCAGTGACTGTCATGCCAGGGTTTGGCTCCTGAGCCGCACCAGGTGATGCTTAGCACAGAGTTGACCACCATAGTGCAAACTATCATCTTACGAGATGGAAGGCTGCCACCAAGTGCCCAGTGGCATATCAATGTAAGGTTTACTTGGTATTCTATGGTGAAGAAGTTTTATTCTCAGCCACTAAATGATCCCAGTCTTCAGCAAAGGCAGTAGTTTCCTCTGCAGAGGATGTTACTATCCGAGAATGTAACCTGGATTTCAAAATTTATGCAAATATATTTCAAGTTTTAGAGGAAAAAAATGAAAACAGAGGGTGCTGGAAATACTCAGCAGGTCTGTCAGCATCTGTGGAGAGACAGAGAGAGTTAACATTTCAGCTCGATGACCTTTCATCAGAACTGGGAAAAGTTACAAATTGAAAGAGGTTTTCAGTAAGTGGAAGGTGGGAAGAAGGAAAAAAGGGAAGGTCTGTGATAAGGTGGAGGAAAAATTAAATGACAAACAGTTACATGGTACAAGGCCAGAGTGGTAATGGGGCAGGTTGAGAACCAAACAATGTGCCTACAGGAGGTGTGAATGGCAGGATAGCTGCATCTGACAAAAGGTAAAGGGATTATGAAAGAAACAAGGAAAAAAAAAAACAGCAAAAAAAAAAGAAACAAAGTGGACCGAAGTTATGATCTATGTTGAGCCCAGAACATAAGAACACAAGAATATAAGAACTAGGAGCAGGAGTAGGCAATTCAGCCCATCGAGCCTGCCCCGCCATTCAATACGATCATGGCTGATCTCATTTCAGCCTCAACTCCAATTTCCCACCCTCTCCCCATAGCCTTTCAACCCATTACTAATTAAAAATCTGTCTATCTCTTTAAATTTATTCAGTGTCCCGGCATCCACTGCACTCTGAGGCGGTGAATTCCACAGATTCACGACCCTTTGAGAAAAGTAATTCCTCCTCATCTCTGATTTAAATCTACCACCCCTTAGCCTAAAACTATGGCCTCTCGTTCTAGAATGCCTCACAAGGGGAAACATCTGCTCCACATCTACTTTGTCTATCCTCTTTAGATCTCCTCTCATCCTTCTAAACTCTAGCGAGTATAGGCCTAAATTGCTCAATCTCTCCTCATAAGACAATCTCGTGAACCTCCTCTGAACCGCCTCCAAATCAACTACATCCTTCCTCAAGTAAGGGGACCAAAACTGTGCACAGTACTCCAGGTGCGGTCTCACCAATGCCTTGTACAGTTGCAACAACACTTCCCTATTTTTATACTCTATTCCTTTAGCAATAAATGCCAAAATTCCATTTGCCTTCCTTATTACCTGCTGTACCTGCATACTAGCTTTCAGCGATTCATGCACAAGGACACCCAGATTCCTCTGCACTGAAGCATTCTGAAGTTTCTCTCCATTTAAATAATAAGTCGCCTTTTTATTCTTCTGACCAAAATGGATAACCTCACACTTATGCACACTAAACTCCATCTGCCAAATTTTGGCCCATTCACCTAACCTGTCCATATCTATTTGCAAATTCCTTATTTCTTCATTACAACTTACTTCCCCACCTATTTTGGTGTCATCTGCAAATTTAGCTATAGTAGCTCCTATCCATGAATCCAGGTTATTAATACAGAAGGCTATAATGTGCCCAGTTAAAAGATGAGGTGCCATTCCTCGAGCTTACGTTTTCCCATAAGACTATTTTTGTACCAATGGCACTCATGGTACCAAATTGCACAGATCACTCGTCATACAGTAACTGGAACTGTACATTAATATACAAGGTTGCTGCATTACTACAGGGCACTTCCTTGTAGGAAGTTACTGGTATCAATCTTATTGTTTTGAGAGTGTGTACTGAATTTTTTTTTCGTTCGTGGGAAGTAGGTTAGGCCAGCATCTATTGCTCATCCCTAATTGCCCTTGTTCAAAGGGCATTTTTTTTAAAGAGTCAACCACATTGCTGTGGGTCTGGAGCCACATGTAGGCCAGGCCAGGTTAGAGCAGCAGATTTCCTTCCCTAAAGGACATTAGTGAAACAGATGGGTTTTTACCGACAATCGACAATGGTTTCATAGTCATCGTTAGACTTTTAATTCCAGATTTTTATTGACTTCAAATTCGAACCCAGGTCCCCAGAGCATTACCCTGGGTGTCTGGATTACCAGTCCAGTGACAATATCACTATGCCACCGCCTCCCCAGTGAATTAGCACCAAACTGTCTGCCTGCAATTCTCTGCAGGAGAGGCACTGAAAAGCGTTATATGAAAGACTGAGATCTGAAAGGACTTGCAGCTAAAATACTCTTGTCTGAATATAAGCCCTAAAATACCCTCTGTACGCAAAGTAAAACTTTGATTTGAAACTTCTTTCAGTAAGGATTTCGCAAAACACAATGGACTGAATGTTATGGTGTGTGTTGGGGCGGTGGGGGGTGAGTGGTGGTTAGCAGCATGGACTGCTCGTTCCCTTGGAAGGAAAGTTGGTCCCAAATGGACTGACTTTTAAAAAGCCTGCTCCACAGCAATGACACACTGGGGGCAGGTTAAACTGGATAAGGGTCGGACTTCTGCCACTCAATGGACAGAAAGCCCTACCCTCAAGAGCAGCTGACCAATCTGATTCACCAGCAGTTCTAGCAGTCCCAGCAGCACCAGAACTCAGTAGTGGGCACTGCTGGGACTGCCAGGAGGCCCCAGGAAGAAGATCATGGTGGTCAGAAACAGGTAAATTCCAGGCTTTTTGCTGAATCACAGAATTGTTACAACGCAAGAGGCCATTCAGCTCATTGTAGCCGCTGGCCACAATGGCGGCTCCTCACTCTGTACCATCCCAAACCGGCCACATTAATTATGCATACCCAGGAAACACGCCGTTTCCATGTGGGCGGGCTCTCATTCTCCCACCACGCCATCACCTCGCCACTTCACCATGCCAGGCGCCATATTTAAAGTCCAGCTTCGCGCACACCCCTCAGTGCTCCCAGCCCAGGACAACACAGAAGACAGGGTAGTCCCAAAAGTCAATAAGACTGCAGCCCCCAGGTTTAGTGATGCATCCCTTGAGTGCCTTCTGGACGTGGTGGAGGCCTGCCATGATGTCCTCTACCCCTGCTCTGGCCACAGGAGGGGCAGCGGCATCACCAATCCAGCATGGGAAGTGGTGGCAGCGGTGGTCAGATCCAACACCCTGCAAAAGAGAACAGTCCCCAGTGCTGCTACAGATGAATGGTCTCATCCGTTCCACCAGGGTAAGTCACTCTTCTCATCACTCTCAACTCACACTCACAAACTCATCACATACCCACAGGGTTCTCACATCTCAAGGGACAACACCACTAACTCTCACACACACCCTCACATCTCCATCAGGCTCATATCCTCTCGAGCTCACATCCTCATCCTGTCCATGGCACTGCTCACCACACAAACATTCCATCCAGTGCCATGTGTCCTGCTCACACTCTCTGTTTTCATGCAGGAGAAGCCTGATCACATCAGCAGGGACTGGGCCCAGACCGGAGGTGGAGTGGCCCACATTAGGCCCCTCACTCACTTTGAGGAGTGTGCAATCGCACTGTCTGGTGAGGACGTGGACCGTGCCTGCGGTGACAGTGAGGTCGGCAGCGAGCACCCTTGTGAGGATCCCACACAACATCATCCTTCTCTCATTGCAAATGTAAGTGCTCTCTCTCCTACTTTTGACTCTGCTACCAGGCACTAATTATATCTGCTTTGGTTCACTCTGCCAAGCGACCGACACCCTCAGCCAGCCAGTCCCTCAGCTCCATCTATGTCCTCATCTCCAGCCAAGAGGACACCTCCTCCATTGAAGATCTGGAAATGAGCAGCCTGGAAGACCTATCACAGCGCTTACCCACACCCTCCACCAGCACAGAGACACACACCTCAGTGGAATTGAGATCTAGAGCAGGCTCAGGTTCGCAATCTGGCACTCACTGCATGGACACATGTCCGCAGCAGGAGGGGACAGGTTTGTGTGAGTTCCCCAACACTTGGCAGATTGCTGGGGAAGAGGCATCTATGAGGTCCGAGTCAAACAATGAGCCGCAAGATTTGGCATTCCAACTCATCCTGGAGAGTCAGCAGAAAGCGGGGGACCAGAATGCAGAGCTGTTGGAAGCCCTCAATAAAGTGGCTGGCGAGTCGGAGGAGTGTGTCTGCCTGCTCTCTGATAAAGTGGTGCCCACATGTGTATGTATAGAGGTCTCCATGGGGAGGATGGCAGATGCCATGAAGACCCTGGTCCAGCAGGTCACGGAGATGCATGCAGGCCTGCACTTCATCGCGGGAGCCATGGGTGAGTTCCTGCAGTGGCAATGGGAGAGGGAACCGGGGCACCTCGAGGTCCCTCCAGGTGCTCCTTCCCCTCAAGGAGTCAGGCCGAGGCTCCCGGGCACCCGAAGGGAGGTGCAGCAGCAGCTGGACACCCCTGGGTCATCCACTCAGGAATCTCAGATGCTGTCCTCTCCCTCTGAGTCCCCTTTGCCTGTGACCCCCTCAACCTCATCCTCTATCAGTGCAGAGGGAGCAGCTGGCCAACGAGTGATTCTGAAGGGAGAAGTGTGTGTGTGACAGGGTCTTTCGGAGCCTCATGCAAGCACTCTCCCACACACCTGGATCCTTCACATATCATACTCACCTCACTGTCCTGAGCATTTTCAATGCTGCCTGCTGGGACCCCTTACCCCCTGGAACCTCTTCCCCCTCCCCCGGACCCCTTCCCCCACAGAACCTGTTCCCCTCCCGACCCCTTTCCCTCCAGAGCCCCTTCCCCCCGGAACCCCTTCCCCCCCAGAACCCCTTACCCCCCTTAGTTCTCCCACCCCCCCACCCCCTCCCCCCCGCCCCCGACCCCCCCCCCCTCCCCCACCTATTTTGTCCGTCGGTCTTTGTCATCCTTAGTCCTTCCCCATTCCCAATTCCTTCCTCCAGCCTCACTCCTTCCCTGTCCCTGACTCCCTTAGACACCCTCACCTCTTCCTCCAGCTTTACTCCATCCCACTTCCAGACTCCTTCATCCACCCTGGCTTGTTCCTCCCCCCCTGGACTCCCTCCACTTTCTGCACTCATTCACTCCTTCCTCCCCCCTGACTCCCTCCAATCACCCCACCCCAAACACTCCTTCCTTCACCTGGACTCCCTCCCCTCTCTGCACTCCTTCCCCCCTCCGAACTCCTTCCCTTACACCTTCCACTCCCCCTTAGACCTACCTCCCCAGCTGCCATCTTCCCCCCTCCAGTTACCATCCCCTCCCTCTGTCCTCCCTCCCCCTCCCAAACTCAGCTCCCTGGCACCTTCATTCCCCCCCCCCAACCTCACCCTGACCGACACCTTCATTCCCCATCCACCCCTTCCAACCTAACCCCCCCCAACATCTTCATTCACCCCTCCCAACCTCACCCCCATAACACATTAATTTCCCCCCATAACCTCACCCCCGACACCTTCATTCGCCCCTCCCAACCTCAACCCCCCAACACCTTCATTCCTCCCTCCTAATCTCATTCCCCGACACCTTCATTCACCCCGACAGCCTTACCCCCGACACATTCATTCCCCCACATAACCTCACCCCCCGATACCTTCACCACCACCCCCCAACAACCTCCCCACCAAAACCTTCATTCCCCCATCCCAGTCTCACCCCCCGACACCTCTTCCTCTCCCAGTTGATCCTAGCCCTTCCTCCCCCACCCCCTCGACCATCATCCATTGTGAGTATCAACGCTGACTTTCCAACTTCCACGAGCTGCTTTGCAGCAGAGCTATGTCCATGAGAATCCACTAGCATGCCATGGACATTCCTCCAGGGTGCCGTTGCTGTCAGGCTCCAGCATCTTCTGCTCCTCGAATGTCCGTGATGTGAGCAACGCCTTGGCGGGTAAGTCCTGACTTCTGCAATTCACACTTGTCAAGATGTGTTCTGCACCGGAATGCTTTCCTGCCGACATGGGTGGATGATCCAGCAGGGTGGGGGTACGATTCCAGCGAGCTGGTCTTAAAATGATATGCTGATGTATTACAATGAGGTTCCCAATGTCCGATGGCGGGGAATGCAACCCACTGTCGACAGGCTGAGTGGACGATCACAAACTGGTTTCACGATTTGTGAAACCGTTTTTTGGCCTTCTCACCATATTGTCTGCTCATGCCACTGAACACACCCGATGCCAGTGGGCATGGATGATTCGCCCATTGTTTCTATTTAAATAATCAGCTAATGCCCTCTTGAATGCCTCGATTGAACCTGCCTCCACCACACTTCCAGGCGGTGCATTCCAGACTCGAACTACTCGTTGTATGAAAAAGTTTTTTCTCACATCACATTTGCTTCTTTTGCAAATCACTTTAAATTTTTGCCCTCTCGTTCTTGATCCTTTTTATGAGCGGGAACAGTTTCTCCCTATCTACTCTATCCAGCCCCCTCATGATTTTGAACACCTCTATCAAATCTCTTCTTCGCGTTCTCCTCTCCAAGAAGAACAGTCCCAACCTCTCCAATCCATCTTCATAACTCAAGTTTCTCATCCCTGGAACCATTCTTGTAAACCTCTTCTGCACTCTCTCCAATGTGTTCACATCCTTCCAATAACGTGGTGCCCAGAACTGTACACAATATTCCAGCTGAGGTCTAATGAGTGTCTTATATAAATTCAGCATAACCTCCCTGCTTTTTTACTCTATGCCTCTATTAATAAAGCCAAGGATACTGTATACTTTATTGACTGCTTTCTCCTGCCACCTTCAATGATTTATGTACATATACACCCAGGTCCCTCTGTTCTTGCACACCCTTAAGAATTGTAGCCTTTATTTCATATTGCCTCTCCATGTTCTTCCTACGAAAACGCACCACCTCACACTTCTCCACATTGAACTTCATCTACCACCTATTTGCCCACTCCAATAACTTTTCTATGTCCTTTTGAAGTTCTATACTGTCCTCCTCACAGTTTACAATGCTTCCAAGTTTCGTATCACCTTCAAAGTTTAAAGTTGTCCCCTGCACACCAAGATCTAGATCATTAATATATAAGGAAAAGCAAGGATCCCAATACCAATTCCTGGGGAACTCTACTACAAACCTTCCTCCAGCCCGAAAAATATCCATTGACCATTACTCTCTGTTCCCTATTACTCAGCCAATTTTGTATCCGTGTTGCTACTGTCTCTTTTATTCCATGAGCTATAAATTTTCTCACAAGTCTGTTGTGTGACACTGTATCAAATGTCTTTTGAAAGTGCACGTAAACCACATCAACAGCATTACCCTCATCTACCTTCTCTGTTACAACTTCAAAAAGCTCCAGGAAGTTAGTTAAACACGGTTTTCCCTTTAGAAATCCATGCTGGCTCTTTCTAATCAACCCACAATTTTTCCATGTGATTACTAGTTCTATCCCGAATAGTTGTTTCAAGAAGCTCCCCCACCACTGAAGTTAAACTGACTGGCCTGTAATTGCTGGGCTTATCCTTGCAATCTTTTTTGAAGAAGGGCTTAATGTTTGCAATTCTCCAGTTCTCTGACGCCTCCTCTGAGTCCAGGTAAGACTGGAATATTATGGCCAGTATCCCTGCAATTTCCACTCTTCCTTCGAAATCCTTGGATACATCTCATCTGGCCCTGTTGCTTTCTCAACTTTAAGTACCGACAGTTAATGCAACACTTCCTCCTTATCAATTTTGAACCCTTCTAGTGACAATGTATAGGTAGCTCCACCACATCAAGGAGCCAAGTTAAGTTTGGACTGGGGTCTTGGCGAGAGGGGGCAAGGCCAGTACGGTGGCCGGGTTCAAGAGGCCAGAGGGAGAGCTGAAGCGGGGTGGGGAATGACCTGGTGGAGGTTGCTTTGATGGGTCCAGGGGGCCCCCAAAGGAGGTTACTCCTATTTCCGAACAGCAGCCCTCGCCTTAGACAAAATACTGGCGGCGGCAGGATGAGGCCCTTAAATGGCCTCAGTAGGCCCAAGAATAGGTGGGCCACCAAACACCTCCCCCACACCTCAACCCCCACCCTCCTCCCCGACCTGCCGTAAATTTGCAGACAGGCCAAGGGCGGGCGAGTAGGTGGTGGACAAGTTGCCAATTGGATTTTACGAGCAACCCCGCTTCCTCCCACCCTGGCCCCCACTACCAACGGCCACATTTAAACCCACTGACAGGGGAGTGCAAAACCCACACCAAAATTCCTCACCCATTTCCCCCCACCAAACGCATATGTCCCCATAGACAACGTCCCACCAGCTGCCCCCTGCCCTGATGGCTGAATCTGCCCGAAGAACATCTCAGCAGTCAGAGCTTTGATTTAAGAAGCCTGCCTGTACCACTGCTGAAGCCATAAGTGTTAAACCATGCTGGAGTAAGAAAAAGAACATTTGGAGCATAAGATAAAATGTAATGTTGTTAATTTTCTGTTGTTTAGGTAAAGCACATGTATTTTATTCATTTGCACCACTTTCCCATCTTACCAATTCTTGGTTTCTTGTTGACAAGTTGTCTTTAATCTGTTTGATGATTTTTGGGAAGAAATGACTTGACAGGGACCATTGGGAGGAGGTGAAGGGGCGACTGATTATTTACAGGAATGCTTTGAGTTAGTGGCATTGGAGAGGATGGGGAAAGATGGCTGTTGCATGTGCTTCTGACATAGATTGACTGGAGCAGCCTAAGTTAATCTTGCATAAATAAGGACATTCCTGGTGTTTCGGGCAATATTCTGAGCAGCAGGTGATGCACGTGGCTTCATCACTTTCCATTTCTTACAGATTCCACCTCCTCCTTGAAATCCTCTGAAGAGGAACTGAACTCTGTGCCTCATTAATGTTTCAGGTTTGTGACCATTCCTCAGAACAATTAATGCTGTTTCCCTCAGCCCAGATGCTCCAGCCCTACCAAGTATTTCCAGCGTTTTCTGTTTCCTATACTCTCGGAGATATTGTGCATTACAGACTGGGTCAACATGTCAGCCTCCTATGCTATTACTTCATGTCTTCCAATCTAAAATTATTTTTGTCTCACTCAATTGGTCTTAGTGTGTTTTTTTCTGCTCTTCTTCTTTGCATTAATCTCACTTACTGTGCCTGAAAATCTATGACACCACTGAGCCAGTGGAAATGGGGGGCAGTGGTGGCCTGTTGGCTCCTCCTGAACTTACCAGAGTTCCTGGATCAGGCAGCATTACTGATCTGAATTCTGTGAGTGGCCATACACACTGTAAGTGCTTTCTGGGTGTCTACCAGGTTTCTAGGAAATGGCTCTACAGGTGATGGGACAAGGCAAAAGACAGGAGGAATTGGATAATTCTAGACCCATTGCTTGTTTATTTTCTTATCCTAATGAGATGTACTTTTGCCTTGTATCATCACCCTTTTTATCATTTAATCACTCCTGCTTTCCTTCTTACGGCAGACATACACTTTTGTTCGTTCCTCCCCTCCCTCCTTTCTCTGCCCCTGTGCTTGCTTAAAACCTTTACAGCTATAACATGTTCCCATTCTGATGAAAGGCCATTGACCTGAAACATTGAGCTGAATTTTGCTTATTGGGCAGACGACCCCATCATCAGCAGAAAAATGCACGTACAAGTGTGGCTGTGGGCCTTCCCTCATTTTATGGTTTTTCGAGCAACAATCAATTAAGTGGCTGCCACCAGCATTTCCATCCTATTCACCAGCCCTCATTAGGCCAAATCAGAGGGTCAGCAGCTCAGCAACCTCAACAGTGCCACCTGGCCACTGCTGAGATAGGCAGGGGCCTGAAGACCACAGCAGGCAGGCAAGAAAACATTTTTAGAAGATTTCAGCACCAAGTATTGGAGAGGAAATCCATCGGCGGATATCGTTGAGTTTGCAGAGGCTGCCTTTCCTGCCCACAGCACTTAACAAATCATCCCAAGCTGGGCTGTCGCTGGGAAACCACATCCATCTAGCTGAAGCATTGATCCATTGTTGGCAAAATGTGACGTCCTGGTAAAATAGTCCCTTAATAGGCCTTTGCATATTTAAATTAGCTGCTCAGCTCCTTGGGGCAGGCAGCCTGTCCGATTCTGGTCTCACTGTTGATAAAATTCCCTGATGGTGGGACATGGTCGGTGAGTCGGTCTGGCATGGCTCCCCACTATTTTACTGCCCCTCTCTGCCTCCATTCCCCATCTTGGAGGCTTGGAGGTAAAATTTTGCCCATTAACTCTGTTTCTCTCTCCACAGGTGTTGTCTGACCTGCTGAATATCTTCAGTATTTTCTGTTTATATTCCAGATTTCAGCATCCAGAGTGTTTTGCCTTTTAATGGTCTGTTTGGATTGCTGAACAATACCCTGCAGCCTGATGGAGCAGCAGCCACACAATACTTTCAGTCTGTTCCTGTAACAATTAAGGTTCTGTAAATATAGGGGTCTAAGGTATTGGTGTTTGATTGTCAGCTAATTACATTGTTAGATTTTAATAATCATGTATTCATTTGTAATACAACCCAACAATTTTAACAATCCCTGACAATAGCAGTGACAATTCGATCTTTAATGTAAGCATAATAATCTTAATTCAAGTAAAACAGTCCTACATTGGCTTTGTTGTATATGTCACTCTGATCCTTGTTACCACTATTCACAGTAATTGATTTTGACACAACCGAGGCTTATTTTGAGGAAAGGCATTTGACAGTGACATTGACAGGGACAGAAGTAATTTTTTCATTACTTTGATCCATTCATGTTACTGTTATTGGTGCTGAAAATGAAACAATTTTAACAAAACAATGTGTGCAGACCTCTACACTTGAGTAACACTTTAATCAATTACTTATCTCAATTTATTTTATTCCTGCCTACTTATTTTATGGAAGGTTCTAGAAACATTTTCAAGTTGTTATAGTCTGGAGCACACTGCCTGAGAGGGTGATGGAAGCAGATTCAATGGTTACTTTCAAAAGTAATTGGATAAATACTCAAAGGAAAATAATTGCAGGGTTATAGAGAAAGAGAAGGAGGGAGTGGGACTAATTGGCTAGCTCTCTGAAAGAGCTGACACAGCCTCAATGGATCAGAAGTGTAAGCCAATCACAATACACACCTTGGGCAGAATTTTATGCCCGCAGGCAGGCACGCGCCCAACCCGATCAGCAGTAAAATAGTGCACGATGACATCAGGCAAGTGTCCCAACATCATCGTGCACTCGCGCGATATCTCAATCGGCAGGCCGTGTGAGAGTTGGCAGCACGCCCGCCGACAATTAAGAGGCCTATTAAGGCATTAAGTTAGCAATTAATTTGTTTTTTTTGCTGCCCGTCCAACTTTATGGTTGGTGGGGTGGGCGAATAGGCCAGGTGGCCTTTGCATTTTTTAGGAAACCTCACCCGGGCAGGGCAGGATGATGTTTCCAACAGTAATTAAAAATAAAATTTTTAAACATCATTTATAATATGTCCCTGCTCATGTGACTGAGTCACCTGTGGGACATGGAGCCCTTATTTTTATAATCTTGGCTTTTCATTTTAAAATTCTTCAGCTGCCTGAAATGGCTCTGTGCCTTCAGGGAGCTGTCAGCACGCGCTCCCCAGTGCATACGCAGACTTCAGCCCTCGCGCTCCTCCCGCCCCCACCCTGGCAACACTGAGGCTCTCAGTGCGCATTTCACACTGGCTGGCAGTTAATTGGCCAGCCAGCATGAAATCGCAGTTGGGACCCAACTGCGGGTGGTGGTCCTGGGCCCACCCGCCGCGCCCGCTCAACGAAGGGAAAATCCTGCCCTATGTTTGGAAAGAAAGGGGTGGAAAGGGGTGCACTTTGAGCACTTCACAGATATTTCTAGTGGGTGATTTGATGGGTACAAGAAACTCCTGCCTGCAATGGAAGGGGCTTCATTTCAGTATGTTAGTGCTGTTCCAGTAACATCATTTAGATATCTAGACATTTATGCACACATAGCAGTAAAAACATCTGCCCACTTATATAAAATGGCTGTCCAAGGGTTCTAGGGACTGAGCTCTATACCAGCCATTATTTAAAAAGCAGTGTAAGAAATTCCTTGCACAAACTTCAGTCCATTTCTTCTTTTTTGTTTTTATTTTTGTTTTGCCGCTTCACTGAGGTTTGTGTCAATTGTTGGGGCACAGCCATTTTGTCCAACTAAAATGGAAAATTAGGCAGGGTGTAAAAGAGACTGCTGATTAATTTTCACCAAAGTCGAATTGCACCCAGTATTAGGATGAAATTGTTCTAGGTGCGTAGTACACGGCATAAATGGTAGGATGTTTTTTCATTTTGTTTGGGCTAGTAATGTCATTTCACATCTTCCTACATTGCCTACATATCCATGTTATACTCCTCATGACATTCATGATGATCACTCCTCCTCTCATTTCGAATGGGCAGCTTGACTCTGGGGCCTGTTATACACTGCCCTGAGGAGAACCTCACAACCTCCTGCCTCTGAGGCAGGAAGTGCTGGTTCAAGTAACAGTCCAGGGACTTGAACACAAAATCCAGATTGACACCTCATACAATACTGAGAGAGCACAGCACTATTAGAGGTGCTGTCTTTCAGATGAGACATTAAACCAAGGAGCCGTCTGCCCTCCCAGATAGTCATAACAGGGCCAATTGTACTTATTAACGAAGAGCAGAGTGTGTCCTGGTATCGTGGCCAGACTTATTCCTCAACTAAAATCACTAAAAAAAAAATTACCTGCCATTTATTTCAGTGCTATTTATAGGATCTTGCTATGCATAAATTGGTGGCTGCACTTACTACATTACACTAGTGATTACACCCGAAGAAGCAGCTCCTTGGCTGTAAAGCACTTTAGAGCATCTGAAGTTGTGAAAGGCATCATAGGAATGCAACTCTTTCTTATATTCTTCCCTTATGCTTCATTTAAACCATTAGAACCTCCACGGGGCAAAATTTTTAGCTCAGCGGGTGGGCACTTGCCCGACCGACTCGAGCGTAAAATGATGCGCATTAACGTCTCTCATTTAAGACAGTGGCGTGGAGGAATTTCTTCTCTCAGAGGCTCATTAGTGTTTGGAATTCTTTTCCCAGAAAACAGTGGAGACTGGGTCATTGAATATATTCAAGGCTGAGTTAGACAGATATTTTGATTGGCAAGGGAGCCAAGGATTATGATTGGGGGGTGCAGGCAGGAAAGTGAAGTTCAGGCCACAATCAGGCCTCATGACTGTTATGTTATTATAATGATCTAATACCTTGGACTTATTTACTGTACAAGACACAAGGCACCAATTGTTCATGAGGGATTTGGTAAACACGTTGTGGGTTAATTTATTAAGACTAGGCACGTGAGAACAGTTATACATAGGTATAAAGCTTGAAGGCAGCAGAGATGTGTGTGCTCTGCTCAAAGCAAAAGTGAAACTAAGACTGGATTATGTGACACATTTCCCTTCTACTGATGTCATGCTGATATCCTTTAAAGGCATATTACAGCATTCGCCCTTTCTTTTTAAATATACTTTCCTCCCTTCGAAAGAAATATAATATTTAGAATACATGTTCATATTTAGTTACCTCTACATAAGTGCATAAAACTGATGAACCTATGAGTCTCGAAAGCATAGAAGTAATCTGCTGGTACGGCCAGACCTTGTAATGGTAACCTTGTCTGGAGGTTTCTTTAATTGCTCACAGTGACCTGTGGGATTATCATTCTTGGATGTTGTTCCTGGTTTTATTTGGGATCTTATCCTAGATGCAATAGGACTGTACAGTGGTTGAGGATCTGGAATGGATCTGATTTGTCCTCGATTACACCTCACCTTTACTCATTTATGTGTAATGACTTCATAGGACCTTAGTTCTGAACAAATCCTTGTCACCTCGGCTGGTTGCCACGTACATTCTGTGGGATCCTGGCTGTGAACTTGTTGTCCCAACTGTAAACTTGGCAACTCTGTATCTATATTTTTATCATGCATGTTGGTCATCTTCTCTTTCAGTTTTAGTTGTTGCTCTCTAGTATTTGAGAGAGTAGGATTGGTAAGAATAGGTAAATTGGTAGCACTGGTCTGCCAAACATGAGCTCTGCTGGTAATAGAGTAGTTGCATTGAAAGGTGTCCCTCTCAGATGTAACATTGCAATGTATGGATTTTGCTTGATCTGTCTACATTTGAGAAATACGGATCTCACCATGCGAATCATTCATTCAGTTAGGCCACTAGATCCAGGGCAATGAGGAGAAGAAGTAGTGTGATTGATATTCCACTGCTCACACATACCCTGAAATGGTTTACCAATAAATTGTGGACCGTTATTCATAATGATCTCTCTAGGCACACTGAATAAACTGAAAATAGCACTTAAAGTGTGTGCAACAGTTGTGTTTGATGTATTGTGCAATTGTTGAATAATTAGGTTCCTGGGTAAAGTAATTGATGATGACAATGAAGACAGTGCCATGGACATGAAAGAGGCCGGATGTGATTTTTGAACCAAGGCTGGGTAGGAACTTTGTGTGGAATCAATGGTGCTTTGTGTTGACTTGGCATATGCTCTTGACATACTTCGCACTTCTTGGTGACGATTTCTATGTAATTATTCATACCCAGCCAAAGACTGCTCCTCTTGTGAGTTTTCTCATTCAATCTATGCCGACATGTGAGTGATTAAGTTGTTGAATAATATCAGTTCACCAAGATTCCGGCATGATAACCTGTCTGCCTTTAAAAACGACTCCCTGGGTGATGCCCAGTTCAACACGATAAGGCCAAAATTGTCTCCCATGTTTGTGTACCTGCTGAATTGAATCAGGCCATCCTTCAATGATTGTTTTCCACAGTTTCTGTAATGTAGAATTTTGCCCCGTTTCTTCTCGTAGCTGATGGTATTTGCATTGTGCAAAATGTACCAGATCAATTGGCAGACTTGCGTTCTCCTGCAAGTGTAATGTTGCAGCTCCCTTCAAACTGCCAATTTTGTCAAAATATTCGGGATACTTCAATGTTAGGTTGTGAACTGAGGTGATAGGAGTAGTTTTTGAGGTTGACCTGCCTTGTGATATCTCACTGATTCCATGGGTTGTTACTAGTGCAGGGTCACGGCGTGCCGATAGATGTGCAATCACTGGGCCTTTAGTTTCCATGATGCAGAACATTTGGACGTCCAGAAAGATTGATTTTACTTGCACTCCAGGACTATGGATCCTGCACATGGAATTAGTGAATTATTATACGCTGAAAGTTTCACAGCAGTAATTTTTGCAAAGGCCTTCCATGTCTGTGGATACATGTCTTTTAGAATTTGCAGAGGTAGTATGTAGGCACTTGTCCCTGTGTCAGTCTTGGCCAATAACGAATCATTACCAACTTTCTTAGGATGGATAATTTGAATCTTGGCAAACACTTCAGATAGTGTGATGGCATCTATGTTTTCCATGGGCAGAATTTTGCCCTCGTCGGGGGTGAGTGGGAGCGGTCGGGAAGCCGACCGCCGCTCACAATTGGGGCCCGACTGCGATTTCATGCTGGCAGGCCAATTAGGGTCCACCCAGCGTCAAACACGTGCTGCAGCACTCAACGCTACCTGTGTGGGGGAGGGAGGAGGGCGAGCGTGCAAGTTCACGCATGCGCATGGCTGCACAGAGGAAAAGCTCCCTGAGGCACAGGGAGATGAAGATTTTGAATAATGAAAATAAAGGATTTAAAAATGATGATGACATGTCCCCTCATGTGACTCTGTCGCACAAGCGGGGACATGTTAGAAATTAATTTGAAAATTTTTTTAAATCACTGAATGAAATCCCATCCTGCCTGTGGACAAGGTTCTGCAAAAAATCCAAAGGCCGCTTGGCCTTTTCACCTTCCCGCCAACCGTAAGGTTGGACAAACAGCAAATATTTAATTCAATTGGTACTTTAATGGCTTTAATAAGCCTGTTAATTATTGGCAGGCGCGCTGCCGACTCCTGCGCGCACCCGCCGACCGAAATATCCCGCAAGTGCGTGATGGCATTGGAACGCTCATGCAACATCATTGCACATCATTTTGCACTCATTTGGGTTGGGCACGCACCCACCCAATAGCGGAAATTTCTGCCCCGTGAGATTGACGGTGTGGAACATGTGTTCATCGCTCTTCATTTCATCGTGCACATCATCGTCATTTTCTGGTTTGTCAATTATCTCAGGCATATGTTTCTGACAGGATACCAGATGGTCATTCTTATTTCCTGAAGGGACCTGAAGTGTACGGTCAATTTGGATCAGTGCACGCCTCTTTGTAGCTGCATCAGCCTTTGCTCCAGTACACTGCCGCTACCAATGGCCTTTTCTACACATGCCTTGCAGAATTAATGAAATATGGGCATTTCCTTGGTGCATGCAGAAATCCACATCTTCCACATGGCTTGCTAGGTTTGGGTGTTCTAGTGAGTGCGTCAACAATTGGGTTGTACTTAGGACCTGTAGGCTTTGTCAACCTGCGAGGATTGCTTCATACTTATGTCCATCCTTGAGTAGCTCTTCGTTGCTATATGTTTTGGACTTGTCTAGCAGATCTTTCTGGAATGCTTGCATGGGAGTGGCTGTGATCACCAAGTAAACAATTCTGCCTGGTAGCTCTCCATTTGAAAAATCACAGTGTGTACCCTTTTCTCTGCATCTGCTGATGAAGTGGTCAATGGAATCTGTAGACTGTTGTTGAAATGACATAAACTCTAGTTGATGAATATGAAAGTTTAACCTGGTTCAGAACCAGTCTTCCAATGTAGTTCATATCTTTTGGGGATCATTTAGCTCTTCTGTTAATCCTGATGTGTGCAGCCTGTGTAGACCTTCATTCCCAATTATTAGGTAAATTTTTATGGCTTGCTTGTCTGGTTCATTCAGACTTAAATTAAGAAGCCATGGGGCGGAATTTTATGCCAGCGGGATTTTATGTTCCCACCGGAGTCAATGGAGTTTAGAATGGCTTGCCACATTCTATGGCCTGTCCCCGGTGTGACGGGGCCGTAAAATTCCAGCCATAGCTCTGTACCCTCTTTAAATATTTTGAATTTGGAGAGTAGGTCCGCTCCAACCCATTTTAAACTGGGAAATTTTGTAGACATTCTGACAATATCCCTTTGACCTTCCTTCTTCTCTAGCATCTGGAATGATTGTTGCTGTAGCCGCTTTCATGTGCTTTTCCAAATCCCACGAAGATGAGTTATGGTGGGAATGCACCATGGGGTAATGGCGCCTTTGAGTTTTATTCAATTTATTGTTCAGCAATTCCCGAAGCCACCTGTTATGATTGCAACCTTCAGTGGCCTGATTTTTATTACTATTTTTGTTTGACTCTCCCTTTCTTGATGCCAATCCAGCCCATACCCTGGTTACTCGCCTTCCCCAACTGAGCTAACCCAGTCTTGATCCTCTCAACACACTGTCCCATTCAGGGAGCTGAGAAGCTATGCACTGCAATGTCACCATGGGGGATCCATCTGCTTACCAGCTCTTTATTTGAGCACTAGCTCAGTGCTATGCCATCAAAGTTCTTCTTCACAGTCACCATGCTGCATTTTCAACACTCCCTGACACTGCGACTTCATTGCAGTCTGATCAAAACAATCGAGGGTTATCTCATGCCATGAGGCACGATCTAAGGCTGTTCACCATGTCATACCTGTACTTCATCTTGCTGCCACCTATCTTACCACTGCTGATCACCATGTCATGTTATTATAACGATATAATACCCTGGGCTTATTTAATTGTTGCCTGGCCCATTAGTTTACTTTGCTGATTTGCAATCACTGTTCTAGGTGCCCTGATTTTGAAACCTCCTTATTTTTGTTTCACATCCCATCTCTTGGCCCATCAGCCTTTCGATATGGTTGGTGCTGCCCAATTGTCTGTGACTGCAGCATCCCCCCTTTCAGGTCCTACTCCTCTCTGGAGGACCTGCCTCCTGAGTGGGAAATTCAACAGACAATATGCACACAGAAAATTTCCACATCAATAGATGAGATGAATGACAAGTTAATCTATCTTTATTGTTGGTTGAACAAGGAATATTCCCAGATACCAAGAGAACTTTCTGTTCTTCTTTGAACCATGCCATGAAATTTTAAACCCCTACAGGCAACAGACTGGTCCTCTGTTTAATATATCATCTGAAGGACATTAGCTCCTACAATCCAACACTTACTCAGCAATCCACTGAAGACTCAACCTAGGTTATGATCCTGAACTACCAGTCTGCGGCCACACCTCTGACAGTTGACTAGCAGAACCTCAGACAAATAGCTTAAATCATTAAAAATGAATGTTTACACAATTTCCATTGGGGCTCCACTGTAACTGCACTGACAGACCTGCGGGAGACCACACCAACTGCTATGAAATTTCAGAGCCCATGTGTTCAGGTCCTGGAGCTGATCTTGAGCCCACCATTTACTGGCTCAGGCAAGAAACTCAACATGGCAATTACAATTCATCCCCGACAGCAGAGTCTCAATTGACAGGAAGCCAATGGACACAGAGGTCAGCTTAACCAATTCATGTCCTTCCAAATTCTCTGTTTATTAACTTTAATGACCAGAAATATGAAAAGTTCCAAACTTAGAGTTTGTCCTTTGTTATCATATACTATCGTCGTTTGTTTTCTTAAGGTAAGGTAAAAGATCTGCCTTTTGTAGTAGAAGAATCCAGTACATTAAGGGTTAACCTGGGACTCAGTACTGTACAGCCCACTAGTGATGTAAGAAGGCACCTGACCTAGAGCTTAGGGCAGCAGTGTAGAGCTAGGTAGCAATAAGGACATGTCATGAAGTCCCCTCCATACCTGTATCCTCTACTGTAAATATATACATAGTTGAGTAATGCTAATAAAGACTTCTTGGTAATTTCTACAAGTCTGCTTAATGGTATCTAAGCAGTACACACCATGGGTAGCGACAACCCAACAAAGCACCTTTCACATTGAGTTATAGACAGAGTACATTCAAACTGTGTGTGAGTGCACCAATAGGAATTTGAATTAACACTCCCTTCCAAAAATCCAATTTAGTCTTATTCAAGAATGAGAGGTATGAACTCTTAACCTAATTCCTTGTCTGTTCTTGGCATGTGATCATTTTGCAAATGATGCATTTGGCATGTTTTTGTAGCTAATGTGCCATTTACATTTTTATTTTAGTATTTTCCTTCATTGGTTTGTGCCAGTTTCCTGTGTTGGGAGGTTTTTTAAGAACAGGACAAACACAAAACCATTACGAATGCAACCTTGTAACCTTTGTGCAAAGTACTACAGATATGAAAATTGAACCCTTGTTATAAACAGGATTTGTGTGTGGAAAATAGAAATGAGAACCACTATTTAATCCAATTTATTCCACAATTATTGTACAAATAGTTTATTTGAAGAACAACAAATGCCAAAATTAAGTACAGGTCAGCAATGAGGGAGAAAAGCCTATAATTACATAATCATTAGGGTGGCAAAAAGGCAATAAATTATAGTCGTGATCTAGGGAATAATTATTTGGTACAGACTAGATGAAATGCCAGATGTTAAATGCTTTGAAGACTGCAGTGGCAAATCGTCTCTGAAACACCACACTTTTACAAGGTGACAATTCTCTCTTTGTTTAATTTATAAAATTCTCTGAATTCAAACCTCTGACCATTGTCAATTAAATCCTCAATGGCTTCATCCTTCCCTGTGTTTATAACATCCTCCAACCCGACATCCAATCACATGCCTGTCAATTCCTTCATCTTGTTTTCCTGTGCATTTGTCCTTTCTGCTGTTCCTCTTTCAGTGTCCAGACTCTCTGATGTCTCAGTTCTGTTCTTTGAGACTCCCTCCACAAACCGCTCCACAAACCTTTCTATCTTGTTACTTCACTCCAGACCTTTAAGTCTCAATAATTACCTATATGATACAACTTGTCATCCTTCATGATTATTCTACTCTTGCATGTTAACAATGTGGACTGCCTTAGGGCTTTTCATTATATTAAAAACACTAAATGCAACTTGTTCCAGTTGCTATAGTTCAGTGGGTAAATGATGTGATACTGGGCCATCCAGAACAAGGATGTAATAGATTTAGGAGCAGTGGCTGGGAGGTTAGCCCTCAATTCCTGGAGTGACTAGGACAATCCTGGAGAGGAATCTCCATGCAATAGGGAGCATGGGGCTAGTCTGTGAGTTTGGTCATCATCCAGAGTTTGACCAAAGGCAAAAATGGACAGCCTATGATGCCGCGTGTGGCCTACAGTGACCAGCGGAGGCATGTGATTGTGTGAGGGCAGGAGGGGAAACTGGTTAAATGGCAAAACTTTGGAAAGGCTGGTGGGCCAAGAGATGGGATGTGAACCAAAAATAAGGAGATTTCGAAATCAGAACACCAAAGCAAAGATTGCAAATTGGCAAAATAAACTAATGGGCCAGGCAATAAGGCTTTGATTTGTAAAAAGATTTTTTTTACAAATTGGAAAGAGAAAACCTATGAAGGAAAAAGTGTCTGTGAGGAAAATGATTTCATCGAAGGCTAGAAAAAGGAGATCTTAATTGTACAGATTGTGCAGAAGAATTACAAGAGCATGGACCTAAATGGAATTGTTTCTTCAATTTTGTGGCAAAATTTTGGTGAAGATCAGCAAAGAATCAGTGTGAATGATTGAAAATGTCTCTTGATACCATTTCCCCAGGGGTTCTGCTGATCCCCTCCTGAAGTTATGGTAGGAAATTGGGACAATACCCATATAAATTGTGAGTCTTTGATTTTAGAGGGAAAATGTGGATAGCTAGCTCAGAAAGTGTAATCAGTGGGAGGACAGGATATTTTCCTCTAAACTCCTAGCTAGAGGAAACAGTAGGTCTACCACTTGCCTCTTCGCTGCCCCAACCAGGATTTCCATCCCCCCCTTGTCCCACAGCCATCCCCTCCCATTGTCCTTGCAACTGCTGCTGCCCACTTTGACCCAGCCTGCCAAATGCAAAGAAAGACCATGATCCTAGGCAATTTATGTCTTCCTGCTGTCTGGGGACATCATTGGGAAAGGAGATGATGGGCCTTGGGGGGTGATATCAACAGCCTCCAGTAAAGAGAATACACGGAGAACTGTGGCATGGCCTCAATTTAGACAAAGCTAGAGAAGTTAGCAGGAGCCAAGATGAGTATATTGATAGGACTGTAAGTAAGTACTAGAATTGAGGGAATCAAGGGAAAGGATGAAGAGCAGCATAACATAGAAGAGATGACAAATTAAGATTACTTGAAAAGCAGAAACTTTCAGGAGCAAGGAGATGGAACTAATTAAATAGCTTGTTCAAAGAGCTGCCATGGACCTGATAGGCTGAATGGCCTCCTTCTCTACCCTGAGATTCTATGGTTCTATAAAAAATGTCACCAGCAGAGCAGCTATGAAGGAAACAAAATTCAAAGAGAAATTGAGGGAATTAGGAAGTAGACTAAGTGCAAGAATTACAAAGTACATAGAAAGTACATGAAGGAATATTTGTAAATGGAACTATTAAAACAAGTAGCGAGAGGAAATGAGCCTTTGGTGATATAGTGAACACTTTATCCAGACTGTTAAATTTGCTTTGTGTTAGTGTTGTATAATCGAGTGTACTATATCCAAATTCAGAAGAACTCTTTCCATAATTCAAGGAAGAACAATTGTTACTGTGCAATTGAAAATGCTGCAGTTATACACCACCTGAGAAAAGAAAATACAAGTTAGTGATATGGCTAGAAACTGAAAGTACTTGGCATCAAAGAATGTGAATTTTGTCAGTTCTGTCAAAGAACTAAAACATTAACCTGTTTCCATGTGCTGCTCAGCAGTTCCAGCCTTTTCTGTTCTTTTTGGTTTTAAATTAATGAAGATATGGACTGACTTTGAAGATAATAGTCTGAAAAAAAATCAGCAGGCTATGATCCCAGCAGTTATGCCAGGATTTCCCCAACAGGTACCTTCAAAAGCTGGCCCCAAAGGATAGGTGGGCACTTCATGGGGCTGGCAGGTACCAGCACAATATGTGCACCTCTGAGGTGCCTACCTGTTCCATTTGGTTGCGAAGTCTAGTGGGTGGCTCCAACTGGCAGAATGGAAGAGTTTGCTAGGCCCCAGTAGAGCTCTTCATAGTTGCCCTTTCATCTCTCCACTGGAGGGGTCAATCAAAAAAACATGCTTGACCTTTACTTCCTTTGGCCATACTTCATCCATGCCAGTCCCCATTTTTGTCCCAGGTTTATTACAAGGCATACCATCAGTCCCCTCAAATGGGAGTTCAGGTATCCATATGTCAGGAAGATATAATAACCTTCATGATGTTATTGAAATTTATTGTAAGATTGAGTAACAGTGGGGTCTGTGTCTATGGGTCTGTCTGTGTGTGTGTGTGTGGGGCAGGTGGGACTTAATTGAATTAAAGGCAGTTGGTCTGAAGGCTTTGGTGTGTCAGAAGATAAGCTAGGTTGGATATGTTAAGTAAGTAAACATAAGTGTAAAGGAAACGTTTGCACTTTTAAATAAACCAGGCCAGTTTGAATTCAAAAGAGAGAGCAGAATGTTACACATAGCCAGGAGAAGTTAAGAAACAGTGGGCAGAATTTTTCATCCCGCGGGCAGGTGCGTGCTCTACCTGAACGGGAGTAAAATAGTGCATGATGACATCGAGGAAGCATCCCAACGTCATCGCACACTTGTGCGATATTTCACTTGGTGCACGCGCATGGGTGCCGGATGGCACCTGCCATTAATTAAGCGGCCACTTAAGGACCCTAACAGTCCAATTGACTGTGATTTTTCATTGCCCATGAGATTTTCTGCTCATCGCAGGGGCAAAATTGGCAGGAGGCCAGCCAACATCTTCACAAACCTCATCCAAGGGTGGAATAAAAAGGATCAGCAGCATTGCCACTGTGAGTAGTGAGGAGTTTTGGAGATAGTTTGCAGCCGGTTGCTCATTAGTACTTGGCAGCTTTATCTCTGTTCGGGGCTTCACTCTTAGCATTTCCAGGCTTCATTTCAGGACTTATTGCTGTCTCCAAGGCCCTCGGAGGATTCATGCAGTGTGGACACTTCCAGGTGTCAGACAGCCTTCCCTTATCCTGATAATGGGGATTGTGATCTCCACTGGAGGCACCTCCTCTGAGGTGGAAGAGAGGGGTAGAAGGGACAGGAGGCCAGGTGTCGCTATGCAGCTTTTAGGGGAGGGGCCTGTGGGAGGAGAGGCACAGGGCCAACAGGAAGTCCAAGGCAGAAGGGGCTGCAGAAAACGCCACTATCCTACTGCCAGGGTTTACAGGTGGCAGTGCAGTTACCTCAATATGTCTGAGGTGCAATGCCAAAGGAGGCTCCGCCTCTCAAGGGAGACCGTGATCTCCATTTGCCAGATGATTGGCCCTGAGATCAGTTCCAACTGTGTGGGTGGGCATCCCATGATAGTGGCCCTCAGCTGAGAGGATTATAGGTCTTCTCAAGATGCGCTTCTGATGCCTGGACCATTCAGGGGGAGAACTACAGTACCCCCCAGAGTGGCTGTCACTGATAGCGGTTCCATGCTGTGCTCTCCACAATCTGGCACTGGTAAGGGGGGACCCACTGGAGAAAGAGAATCTTGGCACAACTGCACAGAGGATGAATCCAGTAGTAAGTCAGAAGAGGAGCACGGTGATGCAAATGCTGAGGGCATGGAGCCAGACCTCGGTAACCTCCAGGGAGGCAGGGACACCAGGAATGCCTTGACCCAACGCTTCTTCAGCTAGGCTACCAAAGATCAGCTTCAAACACATGCCAGGGCTGCTGCCTCCATCCCAGATGTCTGAAAGGACCCTTTCAATTGAGCACAAAGAACACTCAGTGCCTGTGCAATAAAGTTCAGAGCCATCTACATCCAGCATTACATACTGGCGTTCCCCGCATCAATGAAATAAAAAGATGAAGCATATTCAGGCCATTACGACAAAAACACAATTTATGTCATTCTGACAGTTGAATAATCTTTACAGAAACGTTTCTGGTATTCAATATCGGACCAGCATACATAAACTTAACAAAAATGATCATAAAACCACCTGTGACTTGTCCCTCTTGTGCTCGTGGTGCCTTTAACTTACATTTGCGAGTGCCACGTTTAGGTTTGCCCCCCATCATTGGCACCAGCATTGGAGACAACCTGCTGACTCTGCTGTCCTGTTGGCCTTGATGACCTTGGTGGTCATCCTGTAGCCAGTGGAACCTGTGCTGGCCCTGTCTGGGAGGGAGCGGCCAGTGCCATGGTTGGCATCTCCCCAGTCATTGCAGTCTCATCAGATGCCACGGTCACTGGCGGAGTGAAAGAGGAGCTGCTGCCGTTATCCAGAGCACCCTGAGAGGAGCCCGCAGAGATGACAGGCAGCTCATGCGCCAACGTGAGATCGCTGTGGATCTCCCTGCTCACCATTGATGGGCGGGCACCTAGCTGGGATACTGGGTGTCTATCTCCCACACTGACACTGACCATCTGAGGTCAGTGCCTTTGTGAGGGCTTGCAGGTCTGAGCACAACCCCAGGAACCCCTGATTCTGTCCCTGGAGCTGCCTCTCCATGAGAGTCGCCAATCTCTCAATGGGGGAGGCAGTGCGCTTGACCATAACAGTCAACGCAGTGCTCACACTCTGCATGGACTCCTCCATCATGGAGACCATGACACGCAGACCGTCATGGATCTCTGCCAGATCTTCTCACACATCTCACTGGGCATCCAGCATCTGCTGCCTAATGGACGACTCCAGAGGCTCAGCATCAACCTTCCACCGAGCATCATCCTGGTCCCAAGCAGTCCTCCAACTGCTGGCGCCCTGGGCACTCTCTGCCTCCGCCTGCACCTCAACTGACTGTGATGTGCACCGAGATACTAGCCTCCGTTCTAATGCCCACCGAGGTGCTGATATCTGCGCTGGTGCCTGGTTCAGAGATCGGGTGTGACACAGGTGCAAATGATGCCCGGTGGTCCTCCAGTGTCAGGGGTGACCCTTCGGGGTCTGGAGATCGGATGCCTGTTGGTGAACCTGAAAGGGAGAAGAAGGACATGTCATTAGTTAAAGTCATCACACTGTCACTGTGCATGCTAGGCACTCTGGTGAGACCATGGAGATCTGCATCATGTTGCCCTCACCTTTCAATGATCAATGGGGACTCCAGGTTCGAGGCTCATATCAGTGCAAAGACTACACTCAAATGGTTGCACAAGCCGAAATTCTCGCCTCTGTGCACTGCACTCTTACCTTCGTCAGACACCCCCACCTCTCCTCACCCAGTTGCAAGTGGGGCTCTCAAGCTCCAGGGCATCATATCTCAAAAGAATTAGGAGGCTAGCGGGGCCTCCTCTGTCCACGACCTTTCATTATTGTTGTGGGCCGTCTTCTCCTGAAACAACAGAGGAGCATTGATTATTCCACTCTGTACCTGCAACACCATTGCAGCCTGGCCAACTCCAGCTGAGGAGCACCTGGCAGGGCACATCCGAGTTGTGGCCCTCAAGCCGCAAGCCATTCAGTCCAAGCAGCCACGGCTCACCCCCTTGCGTAGCTCTGGCATCATTGACAGTTGGCACTCAGACTCTAGCACCCCTGTGGTCCATGGAGGAACAACCAGGCTTTAACAAATCTGCACACTGACCCATGCCAACACGGTACTCACCCTTTCTGAGCGCAGCAGGTTATTGAAGCGCTTCCGGCACTGCACCCAGGAGTGCCACACGACATCAAGGCTACTGACCAGCACTGACACCTCCTCCCACGCCCTCATGGTGAGGTGCGGTGGCCTCCCTTTCCCACCCCTACGGACAAGGGTGTCCCTCCTGGCAGCCACCTCCACCAGGAGGACGGCGAGACACTCATCAGAGAAGCAGGGGGCCAAGTGCCCACCTGGCCTGTCCTCCCACCTGCTGTGTCCAACTACACTCGGGTCTATCGTACTGGCTCAGGGAACGTCCTCCATGGCAGCCTTCCAAGGGCTGCCTGGTCTGCTTTTAAACCGGCCGCTGGGTTGCCATTGGACCCAGCGGCCAAAAGGCCCCTGCCCCACTCAGCCCTTCCCGGCCAGTGCAGAGCTGCGTTTCACACTGGGCAAGCTTTAATTGGCCCGCCAACATGAAATCGCGGTCAGGGCGCAATCGCAGGCGGCGATCGGTTTCACGGCTGCTCCCAGGCCCACCTGCTGCACCCACCCGATGAAGGGAAAATCGTGCCCAGTGTGTTTATTTTGCCCAATGATTGCTGGTAAAATTGGCACTATGATAGATTTTAATTTAGAGAGGTAAAGTTCAAAGGTATAGTGAAACAAAGGGAATTTGCATTCAAAGGGGAAAATATATATAAAGGCTGTGTGTAAGGGCAGGAATTCTAAGATCTAACACAAGTATGAAAAGCCTTCAGCATTTAAGCCTCAAGCTGCTGTCCACAAGGAACTGAAGTTAAGAAAATTAATGTTGAATTCGACTGTTCAGGGTATTGTGTGTTACTTTGCCTGGATCTTTTAAAATCTATGTATCTCATTGTTGCCTTAACGGAGATGTAACTGAGATCTAGATTAATTAGGGGATTTGGAAGTTGTCATCATAATAATTTGTAGATCTATGTATGTGCTTAAAATCATTTCTTCTATTAATAAAGGTTTAATTTTGTTTTGTAAGAAACCTGTAAGACTTGGTGGCCTTTTTACTGAATTCAAAGACCGCATCTCAAAATAAGTACAAATTGCAAAAATAGTTGTGGCAGCTGCTTCAAATTTCTCATTGGGATTTGGGCAGCTTGGAATCCATCCTGCCATAACATCATTCCAGTCTGGCCTTTCTACAATAAAAGCAAAATACTGGGGATGCTGGAAATCTGAAACAAAAAGAGAAAATGCTGGCAAAACTCAGCAGGTCTAACAGCATCTGTGGAGAGAAAAACAGAGTTAACGTTTCGAGTCTGTATAACTCTTCTTCAGAGCTAAAACTTTTAGAAAATAGAGGGCAAATGAAGCAAACAAGAAAGATCTGTGATTGGATAGAAGGCAGAAGATAATTAAATGACAGGATGTCACGGAGTGAATGGTCACTTCGGCAGGCTGAAGAATGTATTTTGTGATGGGATTATGCTAAGTATGGTTGATCCACTGTCTGTACACAGTTAAGTAGGTGCTCTATACCCTTGATGTCTACCTGAGCTTTTCAACCACATTTCTGGGCCTGTGTCTTCCCTGCATGGTGACATTTTTCTTTTTCTCTGCTATTCAGCTGTACATTCACACATCCTCTGAAAACACCTCCCCTTTTCTTAATTTCTCTCATTGTCATCTCCTTTTGCCATCATCACTTAGGCCTGAATGTTTCCTGAGTTGGGCGGGCTCAGTGGGAACGGGCAGGGGCAGTCAGGGAGCTGACCGCCGCCCTCGATCGCTCCACGCCGCGATTTCACGCAGGCAGGCCAATTAAGGCCCGCCCTGCGTGGATCACGAGCAGTAGTGCGCTGCCTGTGAGGGCAGAGGGAGGAAGGAGAATTGGGCCTAGCGCACAGTTCGCACATGTATGCAAAAGAGCACTTCAATCTCCCTGAGGCATGGAGCTGCCTCAGGGGGAAAGAAGCGCTTTTTTAAGAAATTAATAAATACGGTAAAAATTAAATGAAACATGTCCCCTCATGTGACTGTGTCACATGAGATGGTACATGTTTTTAATGTCAAAAGAAAAGTTTTATTTAATTAGTATTAGCTTTAGGAAACCTCATCCCACTCATGGATGAGGTTTCCTAAAAAATGTAAAGGCCACTTGGCCTTTTCGCCTGCCCGTCAACCGTTAGGTCAGACGGGCAGCGTAAATTTGATTTTAATTAGCTTGTTAATGGCCTTGATAGGCCTTTCAATTATCGGCAGGCACGCAGCTTACTCCAGCGTGCGCCTGCTGAACAAAATATTGCCCGAGTGCGCGAAGACGTTGGGACGCACACCCGAAATCATTGCACGTGATATTACGTTCCAGCGTGTCATGCACGCGCCCGCATGCCGAAGGTAAAATTCAGACCTTAATCACCTTTTGCCCTTTATCCAATCACAGTCTTCTGTCTTTTTCTTTACCTGCCCTCTTTTCCATGCCATATGGGCATGTGAGAGTCACATGAATTCCATCAGTTATTCCTTGCTCCTATGGTAATATTGCCAATCTGTTGTAGGACTATCCAAATCTTCCTCACTGATTATCTGCTTCCGCTGGAAAGGATATGAATTGTGCAGCCTCTGCTAAATAGAACATCAGTGACCTTCCTGGTATTGTGGTGAGTGGCTGTCTGATGAATGTGAGAAGATCACCAGATGCTGTCTGGAAGGATTCAATTGCTAAGAATGTTCAAGGGAAGGGATACAGAATCACAGAATCACAGAATCTCACAGTGCAGAAGAGGCCCTTCGGCCCATCGAGTCTGCACCGACACGTCAGAAACACCTGACCTACCTACCTAATTTCATTTACCAGCACTTGGCCCATAGCCTTGAATGTTATGACGTGCCAAGTGCTCATCCAGGTACTTTTTAAAGGATGTGAGGCAACCCACCTCCACCACCCTCCCAGGCAGTGCATTCCAGACCGTCACCACCCTCTGGGTAAAAATGTTTTTCCTCACATCCCCCATAAACCATCTGCCCCTCACCTTGAACTTATGTCCCCTTGTGACTGACCCTTCAACTAAGGGGAATAGCTGCTCCTTATCCACCCTGTCCATGCCCCTTATAATCTTGTACACCTCGATCAGGTCGCCCCTCAGTCTGCTCTGCTCCAACGAAAACAACCCAAGTCTATCCAACCTCTCTTCATAACTTAAATGTTTCATCCCAGGCAACATCCTGGTGAATCCCCTCTGCACCCCCTCCAGTGCAATCACATCCTCCCTATAATGTGGCGTCGGGAACTGCACACATTACTCCAGCTGTGGCCTCACCAAGGTTCTATACAATTCCAACATGACTTCCCTACCTTTGTAATCTATGCCTTGATTAATAAAGGCAAGTGTCCCATATGCCTTTTTCACCAGCCCACTAACATGCCCCTCCACCTTCAGAGACCTATGGACACACACACCAAGGTCCCTTTGTTCCTCAGAACTTCCTAATGCCATGCCATTCATTGAATACTTCCTTGTCAAATTACTTCTTCCAAAGTGTATCACCTCACACTTTTCAGGCTTAAATTCCATCTGCCACTTATCTGCCCATTTGACCACCCCGCCTATATCTTCCTGTAGCCCAAGACACTCAACCTCACTGTTAACCACCCGGCCAATATTTGTTTCATCCGCAAACTCACTAATCCTACCCCCCACATAGTCATCTATGTCGTTTATATAAATGACAAATAATAGAGGACCCAGCACAAATCCCTGTGGTACGCCACTGGACACTGGCTTCCAGTCACTAAAGCATGCCTCTGTCATCACCCTCTGTCTCCTACAGCTAAACCAATTTTGAATCCACCATATCAAATTAACCTGTATCCCATGTGCATTTGCCTTCTTTATAAGTCTACCATATGGGACCTTGTCAAAGGCTCTGCTGAAATCCATATAAACTACATCAACTGCACTACCCTCATCTACACACCTGGTCACCTCCTCAAAAAAATTCAATCAAATTTGTTAGGCATGACCTCCCTCTGACAAAGCCATGCTGACTACCCCTGATCAAACCTTGCCTCTCCAAGTGGAGATAGATACTCTCCTTCAGAAATTTCTCCAATAGTTTCCCTACCACTGACGTGAGACTCACTGGCCTGTATTTCCCTGGCTTATCTCTATGACCCTTCTTAAATAGCGGAGCCACATTAGCTGTTCTCCAGTCCTCTGGCACCTCCCCCTTGGCCAGAGAGGAATTAAAAATTTGGCTCAGAGCCCCTGCGATCTCCTCCCTTGCCTCCCTCAGCAGTCTGGGACACAAATCATCCGGACCTGGGGATTTGTCCACTTTTAAGCCTGCCAACACCTTGTCACTCCCTATATCAATTTGCTGAAGAACCTCGCAGTCTCTCTCCCCAAGTTTGATACCTTCATCCTCATTCTCTTGGGTGAAGACGGATGTGAAGTATTCATTCAACACTCTAGCGATGTCATCTGGCTCCACCCATAGATTGCCCCCTTGGTCCCTTATGGGTCCTACTCTTTTCCTGGTTATCCTCTTCCCATTGATATACTTATAGAATATCTTGGGATTTTCCCTACTTTTACCAGCCGGAGCTTTCTCATATCCCCTCTTTGCTCTCCTAATTGCTTTCTTAAGCTCCACCCTGTACTTTCTGTACTCCACTAATGCCTCCGCTGATTTGTTCCCCTTGTACCTGCTAAAAGCCTCTCTTTTCCTTCTCATCATTTCCTGAATATCTCCGCTCATCCATGGGTCTCTGGGCTTGTTACTCCTTCCTATCATCCTGGAGGTAACATGTTGAGCCTCTACCCTCCCCATTTCCTTTTTGAACGCCCCCCACTGCTCTTCTGTAGATTTCCCCACAAGTAGCTGTTCCTAGATACCTTGACCAGTACAGAAAACACTGCTCCCCTCATCAAAGAGGGGCACAGGTTTTCAGCCAGAAGTTGACACAATTAATCGATAATCTATGGGAGATGTTGCATTCTTCTGAGACTTTCTTGCTCTGTAGTGTCAGGAGTGGGTATGAACACTTAGGAAGCCAATTGCTTTTGTGATTCCAGAATCTAAAGGCTGGATTTTCAGCTCGGCGTGTGGGCACATGCCCGATATTCACGAGCGTGAAATAGCACACGATGATGTCGGGCGAGAGTCACGACATCACCGCGCACTCGTGCGATATTTCAGTTGGCGGGCAGCGGGAGTAGTCGGCAGTGTGCCCGCCGTCAATTAAGGGAGCTGTTAAGACCATTAATAAATTAATTAAACTGAATTTTTCCTTACCCATCCAACCTTCCAGTTAGCGGGAGGGCAAAAAGGCCAAGTGGCCTTTGGATTTTTGAGGAAAACTCATCCACAGGCAGGATTAGGTTTATGATGGTAATTAAAAAATGTTTTTAAATGTTTAAAACTCACTTTTAACATGTCCCTACTCATGTGACAGAGTCACATGAGGGGTCACGTTCACCCTAATTTTAAAATCTTTATTTTGAATGTTAGAAATCTTCAGCTCCCTGAGGCATCTCTCTGCTTTCAAGGGAGCTTGCACTGCGTGCTCCCCCGCGCCTGTGCTGACTTCAGCGCTCGTCCTCCTCCCACCCCCCCCCCCCCCCCGCCCCACCCCCCGCCCCCCCGCCCAGGCAGCACTGAGCATTTCAGCGCACGATTCACGCTGGCTGGCAATTTTTTGGCCAGCCCGCATAAAATTGCAGTCCGGGCCCAATTTCGGGTGGCGGTTGGTTTTGCGGCCGCTCCCGGAACTGCCCGCCCCTCCCACCTAACGAGGTAAAATCCTGCCCTAAGTGTTGTGATATGATGTGCATGCACCTTTAAGGGATGGTGTCCTAAACTGCTGTCAGCCATTACCACCTTCACAGGGTCACAGGGTACGATGTAATGATCCCATGATTTGAAGTCAGTTGGAAAGCAGCAGGGCAAGGATTGACATGTGTGTAAAATAGTCTTCCAGTGAACATTAACAGTATATAGGCTTATCTCCAAATAAAGAACCCACATTATTTTTTCACCAATCCTTGTGCATGATTAGTATATTATCAAAAGGAAGCAGAACGTAACACTAAGAGCCCCCAATCTAACTTCTTTCATGTCTTCACACTCCTCCTCTTCACAGTGCAAAAATGGAGGTTCCCATTAGGAAATCCATGTCCCAGTGTAAAGTAGTATTCCAGCAGAGTGGTGTTAAACTAAACAGCCAAAGTCCTAACTAGGTCTCCAAAACACTAAGACGATTGATATACAGGCAAAAAAATACCAACGTTCTGCATATAAAATAGCCTTTTCAAATCACTTTCCTTTATTTCCTGCAGCCACTTATAAAGTGGTGGTAAATGAGTTGATGGGGAAGTTAGAGGAAATGATTTGGCAGGTTAGCCATGCCCCATTGATCCGATTTACATTTCTGGGTCCCCAGAGGTCTCAAAAAGAACTGAAGCTTGTTTTTAAGTTACGGGGGTCGGGTTGGTGGCGGGGGTGGGGGGGGTTGGGGGCGGGTTTAATTTAAACAGCAGTAATTTCTCCTTTAACCACCCATCCACAAACAGGAAGATGTTTTTGATTCGCTTCCCCCTTTATAGGCGGTGGTGTATTTCCCAACCCCTCGGTTTTGGATGTGATCCAATTGCTATTAATAACCCACAGCAAACTCGAGATAGGATGAACTCAAAGGGTTCATTTATTTACACACACTCAAAACACAGGAGGGGTGGTCGCAACATTGCCCCTTTACATTCATACAGTAAAAGAAGGGTAGAGAAAAGAAAGGTTTACAGTGCAGAGACTACAGAGGAAAGAAATATTGTTTCATGTGGGTTCCAGAATCTAGAATCAAAGTCCAATGAGGTATTCCTAAATGGAAGTCGGTGGGTTGAAAACCAATGCTGTATAACTCACTTTTCCAATGGTGTTGGCTTCACACGATGAGATGCAGAAATGAATCAGTCTTGTAGGCGATGGTACAGAAGAAACAGGAGACTCTCCCACTCTTACCACCTGTCATAGACATCTTGGAAGTATTTATGGGTTGATAATGAATGTACCTTCCATGGCCATCAAGTCCTGGAGTGAGAGTTGAAACTGGAGCTTCTGGCTCAGAGAAAGGAAAGCTACCCACTGTGTCACATGATGTGCCCTCCATAATAGCCTATCATTGAGTAAATGAAAAGGATATATTTCACTTCAATAAACTGAGATTGCACTTCTGTCACAAATGATCACTTTGAATGAGAGAAATAATTTGTATTTGTCAATGGACCATCGAAATTCTCAGGGCTTTGAATCTAACCTTCTGAATACGCCAAACCGTCACTCTTAATTACTTTGTGCTATATATCCCTCTCATCTAGCTTGTAATATTCAAAGACAAGAAAATGTTATAAAGTGTTTTTAGATATTAAATCAAGTCATTACATGTAGTGAAAGTAGAGCTGCCTATTACAAAGAAGAATGCAGCAGCAACTTGACAAATTTTGGCAAAACAATATCACCACCATTTGCATGAAGTTTCCTTTTTAATATTTGGTTTCAATGTACTTGCAGATATGCATTAAATAGTGACCTTATTAATGCTCCCTCAAATTTGTGTACAATGTGCAAAGCTTGTAAAATTTTATTGAGTTAAGACCTTTGCCTGACTTGGTGGCATTATTGGCTGCATGAAAATGTCATTTATATTGAATAGTTTATATGAAACTTGATAAACAATATTTTCTCTTTCCTTGTTCACATGATGCAGAAATAGCTGTAAGGGTGTAAAATAGTTTAGGGTTCCCTCCATGTCTTAAACTTTCTCTGACTGTTCACCTGCAGTTCTTCAGATACAGCTGGGAGTTAATATAACAATACTACTGAGGAAAAACAGGTGACACCCAATCTACAGCCCCATTTTAATACCTAACCCATATCCTTTCACAATTAAAATACTTCTGAACAATAGGAAATGTAAAAAAATGGAACTAATTTTCTGTACGAGGGTTTTTTTTTAAAGAGTGCATCATGGGAAATTGTTTCTGCTGACAGAAGAGTCAGTAACCAAAGGACACAGATTTTCAGTAATTGGGGTAAGAAATCAAAGACAAGATGAGGAGAAAGCTTTTTATGCAGTGTCATTATGGCCTAGAAAGTACTGCCTGAAAGTGAGCTGGAAGCAGGTTCAATAACAGCTTTCAAAAGAAAATTTGATAATTATAAGAAGGGGAAAAAATTGAAGGGCTATTGTGAAAGAACTGCATTAAGTGAATGGCTCTGTAACAGACCTGGCATAGGCACAATTGGTTGAATGGTCACCTTCTGGGCAGTATTGTTCCATGATTCTATGTATTAGCCCTATCCTGGGTATTCCCCTGTACAGATATTGAATCTAGGATGAGAAATTGGGTTCATTAGCATCCAATCTTTTGGACACCATGAGTGCCCTTATGGCTGCAAAATGGTAACATTGGCAAGCATAAACACTTGTGGGATGAATCACGCCACACACCATGCTGGTGCAGGAATTACTGTGTGTGTAGTGAATGTACCCTGGGTGGAGAATATCAATGTCTATCATCAAGGGTGGCATGGTAGCATCACTACTGACCAAGCTGACCAAGTCCTGAAAGACATATCTGCCAGACAGGGCCTATGACAGGTGGTGAAAGAACTAACTCGAGGCAAAAACAGATTGACCTCATCCTCGCCTGTCGCAGATGCATCTTGTTGTAATATGCCTTTAAGGGATAGCAGCATGTCATCACTAAAAGAGAAGTCTGCAATGTGATCCAGTCTCAGTTTCACTTTGGCCTGTGAGCAGAGAATACACTACAGCTCCCTATTGATGTCCTCAAGTTTTTAACCTTTGTATAAATATCCTCATGTGCCTAGTCTAAATAAATGAACCTGTAAGGTGTTTACACAATTGCTTATGACTAATTGGTGCATTATATCATTATAAAAACACAACATGGTGTTCAGCGATGATCAAACAGCGTGGCAGCAAGATTAAGTACAGGTACAAAATAGTAAACAGTTTTAGATCATGCTCCATGACATGAGACGACCCGCAGCATGTTGGTCAGGCCGCAATGAGTTTGCAGTATTGGAGAGCGTTGAAAGTGCAGCGTGCTGACTGCTCCGAAAAGCTTTAAAGACACGGTGCTGGGATAGTGATCAGATAAAGAGCTGGCAAGCAGGCGTATCCCTCATGGTGAGGTTGCAGTGCAAAGCCTGTCAGCTTTGTGAATGGGATGGCGCGTCGAGAGGACCAGCACCGGGTTAGCTCACTCTGGAAAGGCAAGGGACCAGGGTGTGGGCCGGATCAATAGCAAATGAGGGAAGAGTCAAACAAAAAAAACCAAACAAAACCATCATGAAAATTGGGCCAGAGGAGGTTACGTTTGTAAATGGCGGAGAGTAGAAAAGTGCGCAAAAGTAGTTACAGCGACACTTGTCCCAGGTACTATAGACGAAGGAAGGTCAAGGGAATATTGTTAAAAAATGTCCACAAAATTCCCCAGTTTGAGTTGGGATGCAGCTGACCTACTATCCAAATTCAACATGTTTAAACAGTGTGCAGAGCTACCCAGCGGAATTTCCTCCTCCTGCCTGTGGCGGATTTCATGGTGGGTGGGACCGGAAATCTTGAAGGTAGGCCAAAAATCTGATTCCCGCCGGCAGGAAAACAGTTTGGAATTTTCCCCTCACCACTTTCATGGTGGGCTGATGGTGGGTCAGGTATCCCGTAGGTATCAGTGTCGGGAACTCCATTTGCATGCATTGTCATGTCATAAATGCTCATTAAATATGCTACTCACCAGAATCATGTCCCACCTTCCAATCCTGCATCACGTCAGCAGGAATTCAGGCTGGTCTGGAACACGTTTGAAAATGAATGGCATGCATCAGTCAGCCCTCACTTTGCTTGTGAGTGCAACATTCAAAACCTCCCTGCAACAGCGCTGCTCCGGATTTTTAGCGATGGCAGCACAACACCACACTGTTAGGGGTGGCTCCATACTTCAGGAGGACACCACTGTGCAGTGGCTCTCAGGTAGGGCTGCACCATCAAACAGAGACCAGGATTGCAACCAGCGGTGTGGGAGGGTGTTGCTGGTGCTGGGGGAGGATGGCGGAGACATGGGGGCAATGGGATGGAAGGAGAAGAGGAACGATGGCAGGTAAAAGGGAGACTGACAGTGGGGAAGGCTGGACCCACACATGGAAGACTAGAATTCAGGCACACAAGAGAGTGGATGGGAATTGATCTGTATGAATGGGGAGGGGATGTACTCAGACTCTGGAACAGGAAAGGTGGGGGTTGGGGGTGGGGGCAGTGTATTCATGTTGCACAAGAGGGATGGGTTGCACAGAGACTCATAGAGGGAGTCTGTGATGTTATCAGTCATCAGGGACAGAGGAACACATTGAAAACCAGTCATAGTCCTTGGTCTGGGGCCAACAGGTCAGAGTGAGAGAGTAAAGACAGTCCTGTTGCTCTGTGGACCTCAGAGTCAGGGTGAAAGATTAAAGGCAGTCCTAGGGCTTTGCTGGCCATGCCACAGGGCATGGCACAATGTCATAGTCCCGGAGGAGCGAGGCCTGTGTGCTTAATTGGGATAAGGCACAGCTTTGTTAGCAGGGCGTGTTCACAGTAGGTGGTGATAGGCTTGTCTGGCTCGGCACTGAGCTGCAGATGGGATGGTCATGGTCAGGGGAGGCATCTGCAGTCTGTAAATAGGAAAATGTTACAAAGCGGGTGGGTACTTGAAGCTCCCCTGGGTGGGCTCTCCTCTGTCGGTGACCACGCACATAGCCTCGAGAGAGGGAGAAGTGAAGTCCACATGGATCATGGGGATGTCAATAGTAACGGGTTCAGGGGGGAGGGCTGGAATGTTCATCACAGCAACAATGGGATCCAGGGTTACTGAGGGAGGTTGGAGGATAACCGGAAGGAGGTCTACCTGCACAATGTGAGGTTCCAGGAAAATTGGAGGGACCTGAACTCTCACAGGAGGTGGGTCAAAGATGGTCTCAAAATAAAAATGGGGCACCACCTTGAAATCAAAACTGGAAAAGAATCTGCATGGCAGGGGTCTGAGACAGTGTGAGAGGAGTCTACAGCTGGACTAAGGGGCCATACCAGGGTTACACCCTCAAACATCTTAAGTGTCATGGCATTGAAATAGCTGCAGAACTAAAAGAAAGTAGGAAGACTTCTTGAGAAGGTGCCATTGGAGCCAATGCCTTTTGCTGTGCAGTAAAGATTGTAGGAGTCATTAGCTTCACAATACAGTTGCTCCATTTGAGCATTAACAGAGAAGAAAATGATAATGGAGAATGCAGGCACGCATTGAGGAGGCACAGCAGCTGCATGTCTGCCAGATCATCAATGAAAGCCTCTAATAAGCTTTCTCCAATTGGCATGGAGAACAGACTAAAGGGCATCCAGTCATTGCTCTTGTGCAAGTTACATTAATCAGTATGAATAATGGAGAGTGGGCTCAATGCTGCCTTCTTGATGGTACTGATGCAATGTAGGAGGAAAGGAAGGGCTCGGCACAGTTTCGCGCAGCTTTAAGAGGACTATGGTTGAGGGGAGCTCCAGCAAGAACCAGGAGGTTAGACCATGCCATGGAGGCAATTTGCATGACCAAGGGTCTACCAAAGAAGACTTTCCTATCTGGAGACTAGTAATCTGGAGAACCAGGATAATGCTCTGGAGACCCAGGTTCGAATCCCACCACGGAAGATGATGGAATTTGAATTCAATAAAAATCTGGAATTAAAAGTCTAATGATGACCATGAAACCATTGTCGATTGTTGTAAAAACCTATCTGATTCACTAATGCCCTTTAGGGAAAGAAATCTGCTGTCCTTACCTGGTCCGGCCTACATGTGGCCCCAGGCCCACAGCAATGTGGTTGACTCTTAAAATGCCCTTTGAACAAGGGGAATTATGGATGGGCAATAAATGTTGGCCTAGCCAGCAATGCCCACATCCCATGAATGAATATAAAAAAAGATGAGCCAAAGGCAATGTTGTGCTCGTTTGCACTTGTCAAGAGATGTGGTATATGCCACATTCTGTGGGAGGATCTAATGCCCCATGGACTGGTGTCCTGACTACCAGTCCCCTGGCAGTGCCCCGAAGGACACTGTGGTGCTCAATCTTTTTGCCTGTGGATCATTCCAGGGATCCACAGGGAACCTATGGAGCATCTCTCAGTCCTCAACACATAAATGGCAGTGACAGATATGGCCTACAGTAAAGCTCATCATTATGTGAGGATCACACTTGATGAAGCTGGCCAGGCTACTAGATTTCTGGGGTTTGCAACTATCTCAAGCCTCCCTGGACTACAGGGTGTGATTGACTGTACACATGTGGCTTTGAGAGCTCCAAGGCAGCAGCCCCTGATGTTCATTAACATATTCTATAGCATCCTCACATAGAAGCTGACTCTCATCTCCCTCTTCAGTTTCTTGCCCTTCCTGCTCTTCATCATCCGAGGAGCTCTCAGCCTCCTCCATGTCTCCCTGTGGAAAGGGATCCCCTCTTTAGAAGCACCAGATTCTGAAGGGCGCAACAGACCATGACTATGCAGGACAGCCTCTGTGGAGAGTACTGCAGAGCCCCACCTGAGCGCTCCAAATGTCAGAAGCACATATCCAGGATGCCAATGGTCTGCTCAATGATGGATCTTGTCGACCTATGCGTCGCATTGTACCTCTCTTCCAAGGCACTCTGAGGATGACACACGGGTGTCATGAGCCATTTTTTGAGTGGGTACCCCTTATCCCCAAGCAGCCAGCCCTGTAATCGCGGAGGTCCTTCGAATATGTGAGGCATCTGGGAGTGACTCAGGATGTATGAGTCACGGGATCTCCCAGGGTACCTGGGACAAACATGCATGACGTGCTTCTGATGGCCACACACCAGCTGAATCATCAGGGATGTTCAAAGGGCATCCAGTCATTGCTCATGTGCAAGTTACATTAATCAGTATGAATAATGGAAAATGGGCTCAATGCTGCCTACTTGAAGGTACTGATCCAACAGAGGAGGAAAAGAAGGGCCCGGCACAGCTTCGCGCAGCTTTAAGAGGAGGCCACGCCTGAGGTCCATATTCCAGGGGAACCCCAGGAAGGATCAGCGGTGAACCCTGTATCTGTGCGCTCAGGAAACGCTGCACTAAAGAACTTGATGCAGTCTTTGCCACCTTAACGAGAAACTTCAGCAGACACTGAGATGCGCACATGGTTGGAGAGACCATCATAGCTGCAGGCCTTGTGCTTTGGCACTACCAATAAAGAGATATAATTACAGCCAACTCACCAAGGCTATTGAGTCGGCCTAACACCATGTTGTCTTGTAAGGAGTAAAGATCACTAGTGCATTTTGCACACACTTCCAATAAAGAGTTTGAGACATCTCCCTGACATGGTAGAAGGGTCAAGTAACTATCATAACTCAGGTAGACATCACATGAATGGGAGGCTCATAAAGGGAGGCGAGCACTGAGTGGGGGTATAGCTCACCCTCACAATAAGAAGGCACATAGATGCATATGGAGGATGCTTTCAAATGATGAGACCATTTTAACGAATATGGTTACAAAGGTGCATGATATGTACTGTGATTAAACATCCATGGCTCAGAAGCGATATCAAAATTTCATAGTTTTTGTAACCCTACTACTAAGCCTGGATGCAGCTCCGACATCCACAGCAGAGTTGGAGGCAGCCTGCCGACTTCTACGCCCTGCTGTCTGAAGACGACCTTGGTGGATCTCCTCAAAAGGGCTGAGGCCTGGAGGGCCCTGGCCTGATAAAGGTCTCCTGCTCAGGAGCATATGCACCCTTCTCAGCCTGACCAGCTGGAGCTGATGGTGTCAGAGGCAGGGTAGATTTGGAACTGCTGGAGACCCTTGGAGTGTCCCGTGAGGAGCCCCTAGCAGTCGTTCATCCTCCCTGTAGGTGCATGAGGACCCCTGCCTGGCTCCCTGAAGAGAAGGGACACCTGGAGGAAGGTCATGCTCCACCACCCCTCCCATCTAGCCACTGGTGGATCCCACCAATACTTATAGCAATGGAGTGAAGGTCCGAGCGCAAATCCAGCAGAACTAAGCTAAGGGCTGGGCTAAGGTCCCCAAGGTGGTCGCCACCCTTCCCATGGAGACCTTGAGGTGCTCGCTTGTTGGAGCTATGACATCAGTCAGGACATGGATGGACTCCTCTCCCAACTATGCCTGATGTTCCTTCACCTGTTGATGCACCTCCAGCAATTTTTCGGAGGCCACTTGCAGAGGCTTATCGTCTGACTCAGGCTCAGTGGCTGCTTGATCTCGAGCAGTCCTCCGAGTGCCAGAGACCTGGGCTGACATTGCCTCTGACCGCTGTGGAGATGTGCCTGTGAGGTGTTCTCCTAAAAGTGACCTTGAGCCTAATCTAGAACTATAATCCACTGCGGTGTGTGTCTCTGTGCTGGTGGAGGATGCGGGTGATGGATCTTATTCTGATAACTCCTCAGCACCCTCCTCTGAGATGGGCTGGGGGCTGGGGCTTATGTTGGCCCTGCTGGTGTGCCTGCACCTTCTGTTGCCTGTAAGAGAGGAAAGATGGATTTAGCTGATGAGCAGGCTGAATATAAGATTGCCTGTCATTCACTGCGAATGTCAGGATATGATCAACTCATGGATGGCTCATGAGCTCCTGGATGTTGGCCGTCCCTTCTCCGCTCTGTGCTCTCTTCCTCTTGTTGTGCACAAGCTTGACCTGTGTGAAAACAAATGGATGGAATGTGATGAGAAGGGATGGAGCAGGGTTTGGGAAGCGTGCATGCCTACTGTGTGTGCTGAGCCCTCCCCAATAGGGGCTGAAGATGGAGTTAGTGCTGCATGATAGATGAGATGCTGGTAATGTGGAAGTGTCCATGAAATAATCAGTACTGATGTGTCCCCTGCTAACAATATGTGAGATCCCTGTGCAGTGTAGCCCTTGGAGTGCATGATGCCATGATGAGAGTGTGATAGTGGAGTGGAGTGAGATGAAGGTTGACTTACCCTGGTGGCACGGATGAGATAATTCATCCTCTTCCTACACTGGGTGGCACTTTTGGGGCAGGCACCTGACAAGCTGACCTCCCTTGCAGCCACCTCCCATACCGGTGAGGTGAGGTTAGGGGGCTTCCTGGAGCCATTCCTAGGATAGAGGACATCCCGGTGTTGGCACACTCCTCTTATCAAAGCCTCAAGGGAATCGTGACTAAACCTCGGAGCAGCCTTCTTCCTCTATGCAGCATTCTGAGATGTCATCTGAAGATAGCTGGGCTGGAGAGAGTGAATGTATGTGTTCAGGTGGTGTTTAATCTGGTGCCCAGAACTTTGACCCCGTTAGGTAATGGGGTGGGGGGCAGGTGAATCAGTGCCCGATCCGTCATCTGATTCGGAGAGATAGTCACCTATGCATACTTAATTAGCTTCCAAGCATGAAATTGGGCACAAATTCCCACCACTCCAACCAGCAAGAAACCTAACACGGAACCACCCGTCAATGCACTTAGTTTCAAAAATGGAAAACTCCACCCATGGTTTCTTGATTCAGGTTTGTCTGAACCAGACAAGCAAGCTATAAAATTTGCCTAGCAATTGGGAATGAAGGTCTACACAGACTGAAAACATCCAGATTAACAGCAGAAGAGCGAAAGGACCCCAACAAGATATGGATGAGATTGGAAGATCATTTCAGAACTAGGTTAAACTTTCATACCCATTGACTAGAGTTCATGTCTTTTTGACAACAGCCTGTGGAATCTATTGCCCTCCATCAGTAGATGCAGAGAAAAGGGTCTGTACTATGATTATTCAAACGTAGAGCTAGCAGACAGAATTGGTGAGTTGGTGATCACAACCACTCCCATGGAAGCATTCCAGAAAGATCTGCTAGACAAGCCCAGAATGTATAGCATGAAAGAGCTGCTCAAGGATGGATGTAAGTATGAAGCGATCCTCACAGGTCAACAATGCTTACAAGTCCTAAGTAAAACCCCAGTTGTTGATGCATTCACTAGCACACTCAAATCTTGCAAACCATGCGGAAGGTGTGGCCTTCTGCATGCACCAAGAAATGCCCAGTTTTCCACTGGGTGGAATTTTACAGCATCATCGCGGGTGGGGGCGTGGTGGGGTGGTGGGGGAGCGGTGGGGGGACGGGGAGCGGAAACTGCGTGAAGCTATTCACGAGTCCATTGACTTTGGTGGGGTCTTCCGATCCCACCGCTGGGAGGGGCTGTAAAGTTCCGCCCATTAATTCTGCAAGGCTTGTGGCAGAAAGGGCCATTGGCAGCGGCAGTGTACTTGATAAAAAGCTGATGCAGCTACAAAAAGTGCCATGCACTGATCCAAACAGAGCACACACAACAGGTACCTTCAGGCAGTAAGAATGACCATCCGGTATTCCGTCAGAAACATACATGAAGTGATTGACAATCAGAAAATGATGATGTTCTGCACGATGAGACATGTGGTAAACACACATTTCACACCGTCAATCTGGCGAAAAACATAGATACCATCACACCATCTGAAGTGTTTGTCAAGATCCAAGTTGTCTGTCCTAAGAAAGTTGGTTTTGCGGAACACCTGCGGTCTGTCCGCAAGAAAGACCCAAACCTCCCTGTCGCTTGCCATTTTAACACTCCACCCTGTTCTCTTGCCCACATGTCTGTCCTTGGCTTGCTGCATTGTTCCAGTGAAGCCCAACGCAAACTGGAGGAACAGCACCTCATCTTCCGACTAGGCACTTTACAGCCTTCTGGGCTGAATATTGAATTCAACAACTTTAGATCTTAAACTCCCCCTCCCCCCATCCCCACCCCGTTTCTTTCCCCCCCCCACCCGCCTTTTTTTTCAATAATCTATATAGATTCTTCTTTCCCCACCTATTTCCATTATTTTTAAATCTAAAACTAAAACCTTTAGTCTTTCCACCCCACCCCCACTAGAGCTGTACTTTGAATATCCTGTCTTGCATTCTTAATTAGCACTTTTCTCAGACAAAGACCACCACCTTCAACACCTCTTTGACCCTTTTGTCTCTGACATCTTTTGATTATCTGCTCACACCACACCCTCAATGTGTCTCTTCCCCCCCACCCACCTTAAACCAATTTATATTTCTCCCTTGTTGAAACTATGCTTCAGTTCTGCTGAAGGGCCATGAGGGCTCGAAACGTTGACTGATTTCTTCTCCGCCGATGCTGCCAGACTTGCTGAGTTTTTCCAGGTAATTCTGTTTTTATTTTGTGGTGACTACTCCTTATTGGCCAAGGTTGACACAGGGGCAAGTGCTAACATACTACCCCTGCAAATTCTAAAAGACATGTATCCACAGACATGGAGGGCCTGGTGAAACCTACTACCGAAACTTCCAGCACACAATATTTTACTAATTCCATGCGCAAGTTCCATAGCCCTGGAGTGCAAGTGAAATCACAGGTGTTCTACATCATGGAGACTAAAGGCCCAGCTATTGCCAGTCTACCGGCATGTCGTAACCTTGCACTAGTGACAATCCATGGAATCACTCAGATCCCATAGAGCAGATCAACCTCAGAAACTACTCTTATCACCTTAGCTGTTATGACATGGCAGATGATGTGTGCCAGACAGATCAAATCCACGAGGAAAACTTGATCATGCAGTCACAACTGTTTGCAATTTGTATTTGTCCCGAATTCAGACGTAATAAGACTACCACAGCTTCAGAGGTTTTTAGAAAACTAAATTAAACATTTATTAAAAGAAAAGATTTCAAGCACATTCATAGGTCTACAAATTACTATTATAGTAACTCCTAAAACCCCTAATTAATCTGGCTCCCAGTTACAACTCTGTGGAGACAAGAGTAAACAGATTTAAACAGTTCCAGGCAAAGCAACACAATACTCTGGACAGTAGACTTCAAAGTGAGCTTTCTCAGCTTTGGTTCCTGTAGACAGCAACTTGATGCACAGAGGCTGGAGGCTTTTCATACTTGTATTAGATCTTAGAATGCCTTCTCATCTGACACATAGCCTAATCTCCTTTTTACATGTTTCTCCCTTTTTAATGCAAATTCCATTGTTCTGATATGTCTTTGGAACTTTATCTTTTTCATAATATAAATCTTTTCATAGTACTAATTTTATCAGTAACCTTTGGGAAAAATAAATACACTGTTTGGTTTAGCTTCTCCTGACTAAGTGTAACATCTTACCATCTCTTTGAAATTCAAACTACTCTGGTTTATCTAAAAATGCAAATTTCCCTTACACCTCACATTCTAAAACTTCAGCCATGTTTCCATATTTAGCATTTCAAACCTATCTTCTTTTTGATGACTCAAAGCCTCCAGACCAGCTGTCTCTAATTCAATTAAATCCCATACACACACAGACAGAGAACCTATCCAAACCCCATTATTTTACAACAAACATTTTACAATAATACTATGAAAATTATTATATTTTCATGACACAGTTCACAACCTAGTATCGAAATTCCAGAATGTTTTGACAAAATTGGCAGGTTTAGGGAAGCTGCGACATTATGCTTGCAGGAGAATGCAAGTCTCTCAATTGACCTGGTACATTTTGTGCAATGCAAATGCCAGCTGCTACAAAAAGAAATGGCCAAAGATTCCACACTCTAGAAACTGTGGAAAACCATTATTGAAGGATGGCCTGATTCAATTCAGCATGTCCATGAACACTTGAGATTATTTTGGCATTATCGGGATGAGCTGGGAATCTCCTCGGGAGTCATTTTTAAAGGCAGGCAGGCCATCATATCAGAATCTTTGTGGCCTGATCGTCTTCACAACTTCATCACTCACACATGAACATAGATTGGTTAAGAAGAGTCACAAGAGAGGCAGTCTATTGGCCGGTTATGAACAATGGCATTGAAGTCATTGTCAAGATGAGTGAAGCATGTCAAGAGCATATGCCAAGTCAGCACAAAGAATCATTGATTCCACATGAGGTTCCTACCCATCCTTGGTCCAAAGTCACACCCGACCTCTTTCATATCCATGGCACTGATGTCATCATCATCGACTACTTTACAAAGTACCTCATTAATTGGCAATTGCACAACGTGTCAAGCACAACTATCATGCACACTCTAAGTGCTATTTTAGTTTATTTCGTGTGCCCAGGGAGATCATTGCAGATAATGGTCTGCAATTTATTGGTAAGTCATTTCAGGATACACATGAGAAGCGGGATATTGATCACACTACTTCTTCTTCTCATTGCCCTAGTTCTAATGGCCTAGCTGAATGAATGATTCACACGGAGAAATACCTATCCCTCAAATGTAGACAGACCAAGAATTTTCTACACATTGCAATGTTACATGCGAGAGCGACATCTTTAAATGTAACTATTCCATCACCAGCAGACCAGTTTGGCAGACCAGCAGATTACCTCTGTGCTTTAGAGACTTAAGGATTCATCAGTTCTAGACACTTATGTAATGGTAACTAAATGTGAACATGTATTGTAGTAGTTATACTTCTTTCGAAGGGGAGGAGTATCTTTAAAAAGAAAGGGGATGTTGTAATATGCCCTTAAGGGATAGCAGCTGCCATCGCTAGAAGGGAAATATGTTATGTGACCCAGTCTCAGTTTCACTTTAGCATGTAAGCAGAGAACACAGGCACAGCCCTGCTGCTGATGGCTTCAATTTTTCTACCTTTGTATAAATGTTCTCATGTGCTTAGTCTAAACAAATGAATGCACAAAGTGTTTACCAAATCCCTTATGAGCGATTGTTGCCTTTATATCATTATAACAACACGACATATCTGTTCAGGCAATGTTGGTAGTAGGTGCCAGTATATAGTCCTTTTGGAGACAAATTTTGGCCTTCACACTGAGGATACTGTCCATCGTGTTGTGTGTCACTCCCACCGTGCTAAATGGACTAGATTCAAAACAGATCTAGCTGTTCACAACTGGCCATCCATGAGGCGCTGTGTGAATCACAGAATTGTATTCAGCCATGATTTCCAATCTCAAGGCCAGCATATCACCCACTCTACCATTACCATCAAGCAAGAGGATCTACCCTGGTTCAATGTGGAGTGCAGGAGAGTATGCCAGGTGCAGCACCAGGCTGAAAATGAGGCGTCAATCTAGTGAAGATACAACACAGGACTACATGCTTGCCAACATTGAAATCAGCATGCTATGACAGATATAAGCCATCCAACAACCAACAGATCAGGTCAAACCTTTGCTTACCTCCTTGAGGTTAGTTGTTGCTGTAAAGGGGTTCCTGTATTTCAGGAAAAATAGGGAAGTAACAAGGACAATTTAATTCCACAGATCAGAACCATGGTCCAAAATTGGAATTTTTTAAATAATAATTGGTGAGAATTTTTTGCAGGATTTATCCAATCTCCCACTATAACAGAAAATCCTGGAAACCATGGAGAAACTATATAAATGGACATATTTAGCCATAGTTAGTAGTCAGGGTTTCATTAATCCTCCCCATTATTCCGCCGTGAACTTTTAAATGTTGATGTTCAGAGAGACTTGGGTGTATCGTACAAGCAATGTGAAAAGTTGGCATGAAGGTACAGCAAGTAATTCAGAAGGCAAATGACATTTTGGCTTTTATTGCAAAGGATAATAAGCCTTGCTACAATTGTATAGGGCTTTGATGAGATGACACCTGGAGTTTGCACAGTCCTAGTCTCCATATTTAAGGAAGGGTAAACTTACATTGGAGGTGGTGCAGCAAAGGTTTACTAGATTGGTTCCTGGAATGAGAAAGCTGTCCTATGATGAGAGGTTGAGTAAACTCACTGAAGTTTTAGAAGAATAAGAGGTGATCTCATTGAAAGGTGTAAGATTCTGAAGAGGCTTGACAGAGTAAACACTGAGAGGTTGTTTCCCTGGCTGATGTATCTAGAACACGGCAGCACAGTCTCAGGATAAGGGATCGATTATTTAGGACTGATGTGAGGAGAAATTTCTTCACTCAAAGGGTTGTGAATCTTTAAATTCTCTACCCCAGGGGTTTGTGGATCCTCTGTCTCTGAATACATTTAGGGCTGAGAGAAACAGGTTTTTAGTCTCTCAAGGATCAAAGGATATGGGCAGCAGGTTTGAAAGTGGAGTTGAGCCAGAAGTTCAGTCAGGATCATGTTGAATAGCAGATCAGGCAGAAGGGGCTGTATGGTCTACTCCTACTCCTATTTCTTATGTTCTAAATCAGTGCTGGCTTTTGTTTATTAGCAATATTTTACCAAGTGCCAATGAGGTCACAGAACTATCACTTAATTTCATGCAATTTCATAGGATTTATTTGCTGATATTAATTACCTAAGTTCCTTACTTTTATTAGCCCCTAGGTTACCCTCTATTTCTGACATTCAATTTGTGTCTTCTACTACGAAGACAGAGATAGAATAGATGTTGATAAAATATTTTATTTCTTTATTCCACATGATAATTTCTCCTGTCTCTGCCTATAGGGACTGTAGTGTTCAATTGTTCTGTTTGATTACGAGAGTCTGTTTACTATTGATGCTCATGTGCTTGATTGGTTAAGCCTGGGTGTGGAAAGTAAACAAAGTGTAGAAGTTGCTGGAAGTTAGAGCTGTAAGCATGACGCAGGCATTTTAAAGCACTGTGAATATAACCTGTTATACACGGAAACTAGTGTCATCTCTGCATAGCTCTGATATATAAAATATACAACAGTGACCAATGTTTACTTTTGCTACTGTCCTTTTTTTATATACTTGCAATTCTTGTAATTAGTTTTTACAGTCCTGGCTGGTTTATCCTCATATTTTATCTTTTCCCTTTTTATCAGCCTTTTGGTCACCCTTTGCCGATTCCTAAGAATTGCCCAATCCTTAAGCTTATTACTATTCTTTGCAACATTATCAACCTTTTCTTTTAATCTAACACTAACTCTAACTTCCCAAATAAGACACAAATGGATCTTTCTCACTAATCTTTTGTTTCTCAATGGAATATCTTTAAATATTTCCCACTGTTTATTTACCACCCTAACTTTGGGTCTCTTTACCCAATCAATTTTAGCCAGTTCTCTCAGAACAGCTGATAAAAGGTCATTGATCTGAAACGTTAACATCAAATGTTATAAGTATACGAGTACAGGAGCAAGTTTACACATCTCTTATTCTACATTCACAATGTACTTGGGTCATGCAAGATGTGACATCGATTCCTTCAGGTGTGCAGGCTCTAATGGTGATCCCACATCATCTTGCACCCACCAAAGGGGACTCTCCACTGCTGTCCCTGTCTCCTACACCTGCTACCACTCACATGTGATGTATGGATCACATTTGAACAGCCCAGCTACCTGCCCTGGAGGCCCCACCCAGTGTGTGTACCTGAGCTGGGGCTCGGAGTCATGTGACGGTGCATTATTAGAATGTGCAACCTCCTCTTGCTCCTCCTCTAACACTAGCTCTTGCATGATGCCTGAAGGAACTGTGTGAGCTGGCAGACATGAATTATAGCTGTTTCAATCCCCGTGGGGGAACTGTAAACCAAAATAAACACATTTATTAAAGGACACCCAATGAAGAAATTACCAACAAGGTTTCTCTTTTTGTAACTTAAACCTTCACACAAATC